>NC_090932.1:560438730-561688730 GCF_040938575.1 Ambystoma mexicanum | reverse complement strand
AGATATCACATCTCATGCTATAGGAAGTGTCTCAGGATTGGAATGGGAAGGAGTTGGATATCACATCTCATGTTATAGGAAGGATCTCAGGTTTGGTATAAGAATTGAGATATCACATCTCTGCTATCGGAAGGGTCTCAGGATTGGAATGGGAAGGAGTTGGATATTCCAATCTCATGTTATAGGAAGGGTCTCAGGTTTGGTATTAGAAGCATTGAGATATCACATCTCATGCTATAGGAAAAGTCTCAGGATTGGAATGGGAAGGACTTGGATATCACATCTCATGCTATAGGGAGGGTCTCAAGTTTGATATTAGAAGCATTGAGATATTACATCTCATGATATCGGAAGGGTCTCAGGATTGGAATGGGAAGGAGTTGGATATCACATCTCATGATAAAGGAAGGGTCTAAGGTTTGGAAGGGGAAGGATTTGGATATCACATCTCATGTTATAGGACGGGTCTCAGGTTTGGTATTAGAAGCATTGAGATATCAAGTCTCATGGTATAGAAAGGGGATCAGAATTGGAATGGGAAGGAGTTGGATGTCACAACTCAAGCTATAGGAAGGGTCTCAGGATTGGAATGGGAAGGACTTGGATATCACATCTCATGCTATAGGGAGGGTCTCAAGTTTGATATTAGAAGCATTGAGATATCACATCTCATGATATCGGAAGGGTCTCAGGATTGGAATGGGAAGGAGTTGGATATCACATCTCATGATAAAGGAAGGGTCTAAGGTTTGGAAGGGGAAGGATTTGGATATCACATCTCATGTTATAGGACGGGTCTCAGGTTTGGTATTAGAAGCATTGAGATATCAAGTCTCATGGTATAGGAAGGGGCTCAGAATTGGAATGGGAAGGAGTTGGATATCAAGTCTCATGGTATAGGAAGGGGCTCAGAATTTAAATGGGAAGGAGTTGGATATCACATCTCATGCTAAAGGGAGGGTCTCAGGTTTGGAAGGGGAAGGATTTGGATATCACATCTCATGTTATAGGAAGGATCTCAGGTTTGGTATTAGAAGCATTGAGATATCACATCTCATGCTATCGGAAGTATCTCAGGTTTGGTATTAGAGGCATTGAGATATCACATCTCATGCTATCTATCATAAGGGTCTCAGGATTGGAATGGGAAGGAGTTGGATATCACATCTCATGCTAAAGGGAGGGTCTCAGGTTTGGAAGGGGAAGGATTTGGATATCACATCACATGTTATAAGAAGGATTTCAGGTTTGGTATTAGAAGCATTGAGATATCACATCTCATGCTATCGGAAGGGTCTCAGGATTGGAATGGGAAGGAGTCGGATATCACATCTCATGCTATAGGAAGGCCCTCAGGTTTGGAAGGGGAAAGAGTTGGATATCACATTTCATGTTAGAGGTAGGATCTCAGGTTTGGTATTAGAGGCATTGAGATATCACATCTCATGCTATCAGAAGGGTCTCAGGATTGGAATGGGAAGGAGTTGGATATCACATCTCATGCTAAAGGGAGGGTCTCAGGTTTGGAAGGGGAAGGATTTGGATATCACGTCTCATGTTATAGGAAGGATCTCAGGTTTGGTATTAGAAGCATTGAGATATCACATCTCATGCTATCGGAAGGATCTCAGGTTTGTTATTAGAGGCATTGAGATATCACATCTCATGCTAAAGGGAGGGTCTCAGGTTTGGAAGGGGAAGGATTTGGATATCACATCTCTTGTTATAGGAAGGATCACAGGTTTGGTATTAGAAGCATTGAGATATCACATCTCATGCTATCGGAAGGGTCTCAGGATTGGAATGGGAAGGAGTTGGATAACACATCTCATGCTAAAGGGAGGGTCTCCGGTTTGGAAGGGGAAGGATTTGGATATCACATCTCATGTTACAGGAAGGATCTCAGGTTTGGTATTAGAAGCATTGAGATATCACATCTCATGCTATCGGAAGTATCTCAGGTTTGGTATTAGAGGCATTGAGATATCACATCTCATGCTATCTATCATAAGGGTCTCAGGATTGGAATGGGAAGGAGTTGGATATCACATCTCATGCTAACGGGAGGGTCTCAGGTTTGGAAGGGGAAGGATTTGGATATCACATCACATGTTATAAGAAGGATCTCAGGTTTGGTATTAGAAGCATTGGGATATCACATCTCATGCTATCGGAAGGGTCTCAGGATTGGAATGGGAAGGAGTCGGATATCACATCTCATGTTATAGGAAGGCTCTCAGGTTTGGAAGGGGAAAGAGTTGGATATCACATTTCATGTTAGAGGTAGGATCTCAGGTTTGGTATTAGAGGCATTGAGATATCACATCTCATGCTATCAGAAGGGTCTCAGGATTAGAATGGGAAGGAGTTGGATATCACATCTCATGCTAAAGGGAGGGTCTTAGGTTTGGAAGGGGAAGGATTTGGATATCACGTCTCATGTTATAGGAAGGATCTCAGGTTTGGTATTAGAAGCATTGAGATATCACATCTCATGCTATCGGAAGGATCTCAGGTTTGGTATTAGAGGCATTGAGATATCACATCTCATGCTAAAGGGAGGGTCTCGGGTTTGTAAGGGGAAGGATTTGGATATCACATCTCTTGTTATAGGAAGGATCACAGGTTTGGTATTAGAAGCATTGAGATATCACATCTCATGCTATCGGAAGGGTCTCAGGATTGGAATGGGACGGAGTTGGATATCACATCTCATGCTAAAGGGAGGGTCTCAGGTTTGGAAGGGGAAGGATGTGGATATCACATTTCATGTTAGAGGTAGGATCTCAGGTTTGGTATTGGAGGCATTGAGATATCACATCTCATGCTATCAGAAGGGTCTCAGGATGGGAATGGGAAGGAGTTGGATATCACATCTCATGCTAAAGGGAGGGTCTCAGGTTTGGAAGGGGTAGGATTTGGATATCACATCTCATGTTATCGGAAGGATTTCAGGTTTGGTATTAGAAGCATTGAGATATCACATCTCATGCTATAGGAAGGGTCTCAGGTTTGGTATTGGAGGCATTGAGATATCAAGTCTCATGCTATCAGAAGGGTCTCAGAATTGGAATGGGAAGGAGTTGGATATCTCAAGCTATAGGAAGGGTCTCAGGTTTGGAATGGGAAGGGGTTTGATATCACAACTCATGCCATAGTATGGGTCCTAGGTTTGGTAGAAACATTGGGATATCACATCTCATGCTATCGGAAGGGTATCAGGATTTGATTTGGAAGGAGTTGGATATCCCATCTCATGCTATAGGAAGGGTCTCAGGTTGGAATGGGAAGGAGTTGGATATCACATCTCATGTTATAGGAAGGGTCCCAGGATTGGAATGGGAAGGACTTGGATATCATATCTCATGCTATAGGAAGGCTCTCAGGTTTGAAAGGGGAAGGAGTTGGATATCACATTTCATGTTAGAGGAAGGATCTCAGGTTTGGTATTAGAGGCATTGAGATATCACCTCTTGTTATATGAAGGGTCTCACGTTTGGTACAAGCATTGAGATATCACATCTCATGCTATAGGAAGGGTCTCAGGATTGGAATGGGAAGGAGTTGTATATCACATCTCAAGCTATAGGAAGGGTCTCACGTTTGGTATAAGCATTGAGATATCACATCTCATGCTCTAGGAAGGGTCTCAGGATTGGAATGGGAAGGTGTTGGATATCACATCTCATGTTATAGGAAAGATCTCAGGTTTGGTATTAGAAGCATTGCGACATCACATCTCATGTTATAGGAAGGGTCTCAGGATTGGAATGGGAAGAAGTTGGCTATCACATCTCATGCTATAGGAAGGGTCTCAGGTTTGGTATAAGCATTAAAATATCACATCTCATGCTATAGGAAGGGTCTCAGGATTGGAATGGGAAGGAGTTGTATATGACATCTCATGCCATAGGAAGGGTCTCAGGTTTGGAATAAGCATTGAGATATCACATCTCATGCTATAGGAAGGGTCTTAGGATTGGAATGGGACGGACTTGGATATCACATCTCATGCTATAGGGAGGGTCTCAGGTTTGGAAGGGGAAGGATTTGGATATCACATCGCATGTTATAGGAAGGATCTCAGGTTTGGTAAGGGAAGGAGTTGGATATCACATTTCATGTTAGAGGTAGGATCTCAGGTTTGGTATTAGAGGCATTGAGGTATCACATCTCATGCTATCAGAAGGGTCTCAGGATTGGAATGGGAAGGAGTTGGATATCACATCTCATGCTAAAGGGAGGGTCTCAGGTTTGGAAGGGGAAGGATTTGGATATCACATCGCGTGTTATAGGAAGGATCTCAGGTTTGGTATTAGAATCATTGAGATATCACATCTCATGCTATCGGAAGTATCTCAGGTTTGGTATTAGAGGCATTGAGATATCACATCTCATGCTATCATAAGGGTCTCAGGATTGGAATGGGAAGGAGTTGGATATCACTTCTCATGCTAAAGGGAGGGTCTCAGGTTTGGAAGGGGAAGGATTTGGATATCACATCACATGTTATAAGAAGGATCTCAGGTTTGGTATTAGAAGCATTGAGCTATCACATCTCATGCTATCGGAAGGGTCTCAGGATTGGAATGGGAAGGAGTTGGATATCACATCTCATGCTATAGGAAGGGTCTCAGGTTTGGAACGGGGAGGAGTTGGATATCACATCTCATGTTATAGGAAGAGTCTCAGGTTTGGTATAAGCATTGAGATATCACATCTCTGCAATCGGAAGTGTCTCAGGATTGGGATGGGAAGGAGTTGGATATCACATCTCATGCTATAGGAAGGGTCTCAGGTTTGGAACGGGAAGGAGTTGGATATCCCATCTCATGTTATAGGACGGGTCTCAGGTTTGGTATTAGAAGCATTGAGATATCACATCGCATGCTGTAGGAAGGGTCTCAGGATTGGAATGGGAAGGAGTTGGATATTACATCTCATGCTATAGGAAGGTTCTCAGGTTTGGTATAAGCATTGAGGTATCACATCTCTGCTATCGAAAGTGTCTCAGGATTGGAATGGGAAGGAGTTGGATACCCATCTCATTTTATAGGACGGGTCTCAGGTTTGTTATTAGAATCATTGAGATATCATATTGCATGCTGTAGGAAGGGTCTAAGGATTGGAATGGGAAGGACTTGAATATCACATCTCATGCTATAGGTAGGCTCTCAGGTTTGGAAAGGGAAGGAGTTGGATATCACATTTCATGTTAGAGGAAGGATCTCAGGTTTGGTATTAGAGGCATTGAGATATCACATCTCATGCTATAGGAAGGGTCTCAGGTTTGGTATAAGCATTGAGATGTCACATCTCATGCTATAGGAAGGGTCTCAGGATTGGAATGGGAAGGAGTTGGATATCACATCTCATGTTATAGGAAGGATCTCAGGTTTGGTATTAGAAGCATTGAGATATCACATCTCATGCTATAGGAAGGGTCTCAGGATTGGAATGGGAAGGAGTTGTATATGACATCTCATGCCATAGGAAGGGTCTCAGGTTTGGTATTAGAAGCATTGAGATATCACATCTGATGCTATAGGAAGTGTCTCAGGATTGGAATGGGAAGGAGTTTGATATCACATCTCATGCCATGTATGGGTCTCAGGTTTTGTAGAAGCATTGGGATATCACATCTCATGCTATCGGAAGGGTATCAGGATTGGATTTGGAAGGAGTTGGATATCCCATGTCATGCTATAGGAAGGGTCTCAGGTTGGAATGGGAAGGAGTTGGATATCACATCTCATGTTATAGGAAGGGTCTCAGGATTGGAATGGGAAGGACTTGGATATCACATTTCATGCTATAGGAAGGCTCTCAGGTTTGGAAGGGGAAGGAGTTGGATATCACATTTCATGTTAGAGGTAGGATCTCAGGTTCGGTATTAGAGGCATTGAGATATCACATCTCATGCTATCAGAAGGGTCTCAGGATTGGAATGTGTTAGGAAAGATTTCGTAATTGTAGGTAATTTTCCTTCCATGTGGCAACCCCTAAACTTTTTGCTGTTGTTTTTCACCTTGTTCTTGACTTTGCCAGAGAAGTGCAGCCTTCTGCCGCACTCCTCTTTGCTTTCGCTCCTTTCTTACGGGGAAACTGACATGCCCTTAAGACAGTCAGTACCGGGGAACGCTGTTTCCCGTAGTTTCTTTTACCATGTTGCGGCTTTAGTGCAACATGACACAAGAGGGCACTGTAAGCTAAGTTACAGCTCTCTTGGGTCTCTAGCCTTCTACAGGCCCTAGATACTCATTTAGGATGGTATTTGATCGGTGCAAGTCATTCAGGGACTGGAATGGTGGCAGCGATCGTTTTGTGTATTTTGAGCTCCTTTTGGCGTTCTAAGTGGGTTTTTCGCGCTGAACCCAAAATGGTGGCCTGGCTCCCAAAATGGCCAGACCACGAGGCTCCTTTGTCTTGTCCACTGACCGTCTTGCTCCCTTCACCTTCCCCAGGTCGAGCCGACCCGGGGCCTTCCTTATTTGGGCATGTACTTTCCCGTGAAACACGGATGCTTTCGCGGGCTTATACATGTCGTATGTGTGCCTCCACGGTGTGGGCTGGGATGTCTGGTCCCAATACACATCCTGGGTGCCAGAGAGTCTAGGGTGGTGTGAATGCCTGGGACCACCGTGGTCCGTGATTGGTCCACGAATGGTGTGCGTGTTTGATGTGCGGATCTCCCATTGGGTCCCCTCCGTTTTGGCGCGAAGGGAACCGTGGATAAGAGGGGGCTGGAAACACCACTACCATGTCGATCTCCTGAGTTCTCACGAACGAAGGAATACAGGAGCCAAGTATCCTGCAACCAAGAGGCTGGACCGAGGAATCGCTGGTGACCCGCTGAAGGACTCCTCCTTTGCACTGCTGTCGTCCTGTGAAACCCTTTCCTCCTTTGATCGAACCAGAAGGCCTGTACTGGTGCTTCGACCTTTGGAATAGCAGGAACAGCTATTCTCGGCAACGTCATCATCTCCTGCCAGTAAGCCTTCGGAAGCGTCTCTGGGCCATCCAGTTGACTGACCAGCTTACACGGGAGTCCTGCTCTGTAACCGCCGCCAGGTTGTGTAGTATCTCGAGTCCTTGTCACTCTCCCACGCTTCGTACACTTGGCGTTCCCAGGTCGGAAGGGAGGAGTGTACATTTGGCTCAGATACACACGGCCGCTCCGTTGTCCTGCTGCGGCAACAAACTGTGCAGGTTTCTTCGATTGGGACGTCTTTTTGCTCTACACGACGACGAGGCATTCCCGGCTCTTCTGAACCTGCCAGCTGCTGAAACTGACGTGGAGAAGCCTGGGTCTGCTTGCATCGGGGACCGGTGAGTAGCATAGCTAGGATCTGGTCGCCCTCCTGCAGTAGCCCATTGCTTTTCCCCGCTGTGTAAAACAGCACCCTTTTGTCCGTACTCGCGCTCTGCTTCTGCCCACTGTGGAGGCTGCGCTTGAGTCGCGGAACCTGTTCTTCTTCTTTAGTGCACTAATCTGAACTGCCTGACTTCCTTCGAAGAGCTTCCCCTTTTGCCCGTTGGCACCAGCGCGTGCAGGTACTTTGAGCACAAGGCTCCACTCTTCGCAGGGCTCGGACTTCCATCTAGTTAGGTGCCGCTGAAGGCGAACTGAGTCTAAAGCATTATCGCACTGCCTGTTTTCCTTCCCTTTCAGGTGGACTACACATTTCGTGCGTATAACGCTTGCGACTGTCGTATTTGTATATATATTGTCTTGATATGGTATGTGTTGGTTTAATATTGTGATATTGTGATTTTCTCGCTACGGTCATTGTTTTAAAGGCCTTAAAATAAACGTGTATATATTTTTATATAACACCTGTTTGGAGTAGTTTGTAAGTGTTCTGGTTTTGTGTGCTCATTGCGGGCTTTCAGTCACCCTCACCCCTCTTGAGACCTAGTCTTGACCGCCGCAATCGCTACCTTGATTGGTCTGGCTCGTCCAGAGGTTACCCTGTTCCAAGTAATTAGGTTGGCCTTCTGAACTTCTGCGCCACCAGGACAGAGTTCAGAAATCCGTCTTAACAAATTGGTGTACAGCGGTGGGATACGACTGAAGGTATCCAGTGTTGCGCACGAACTAAGGCATTTCAGGTTATTCCAACCAGGACACGTAGTGAATTGTTGTAGTATAACTTTAAAAAAGCCATAGTCCTATCTAACAGTATGGAAACAAATACCTTGTTAACTTTAAATGCTTCCAAATCAGAAACATTGAAGAAGATGTGTGCGGAGAGAGGTGTTTCCTCTCAAGGCACGAAATTGGAAATGATCCAAAGAATCGTGGCGTGGCAGGAAGCGCAGCTTGACGCTATAACTTCTGAGGACAGTGCGGAAGGTGGTGGGGCTGCTCTCACTGGTAGAACTGACGGTTCTGCCGCTGCACTGATCCATCGCGACCACGAGGACAGGGAGGGCGAGATGTCTAATGTTTCCTCTGCCAGTGCTGATGGGGAGGCTATGCTTGAATTCAAGAAGCAAGAGCTGCGGTTTAGGCAGCAGGAGCTTGAATTCAGCATAGCCAAACTAAAAATTGAACAGGCAGAAAAACAAAAAGACAGGGATCACCAGTTGGAACTGGCCAAACTTCAGGTTGCAAATGGGTCCAAGGGTCCTGGACATGGGTCTGGGGCCTCCTCTCATCCACGGTTTCCGAAAGATCTGCTCAGTGTGTATGAAGAAAGGAATGACATTATGGACTGGCTGAATGCGTTTGAGTATGCATGCGAAGTTCAACAAGTTGACAATGCTGATAAGATTGCCTGGTTACTCAGCAGACTGCCCCATTCTGGCTGTAGTGCCATTATGGAAATGTCGAAGGCTGAGCGAGCTGATTTCGCAATGTTAAAGCAAACTCTCATTTTAAAGTTTGGGAAGACTCCGGCCCAATATTTGAAACGTTTCAGAGAGTATAAGAAAAAGGAAGGTGGTACTTGGGTATCTTATGTCACTGAATCCTTGAAAAACTTAACTGGCTGGGTCGAAGGTTATAAGGTTTCTACCTTCGAAGGCATGATAAATCTTGTCATGCTGGAACACATTTTTGCTTCTTCTTCCCCGGAGCTTAAGCAGCATTTGGCCGATTCAATGGAGATAGATCCTAAGAAGCTGGCCATTGCAGCCGACTTATGGGTGTCACATCGAGTGTCCCATAAGGACAAAACTCATCCTGGTAAGCAGGAGGAAGGGAAAAAGTCCAAAGATATGGAGGGTGGAGAATCTGCTAAATCTTCTTCCCATAAGGGCCACAAAAAGAAAAACAAGGGTAAGGCACAAGAGAACTCACAGGGTAGTGGAGGTCAGCCTCCGAAACAGAACTCTGGTTACAATAAGCCTCCCTATGTAAACAGACCCAAGGGATCTTGTTTTGCTTGTGGAGCAACTGCCCATGTGAAGGGGGATCCCCGTTGTAAGGTTAGACCTTTGGGGGTCCACTCCGCTAATCTGGCCTTCTCCTCCTACGAGGAAGAAGAGATTACAGGAGCATCCTTCTCCTCAGACTCATTTCCCAGCGGGATAGAGGCTGAGGTAGTTTTAGTGTCCCTGGGTTCCTGGGAGCCTAAAGTCGCAGAGGCTTATGCTAGGATTCCGGATAATACCAAGCACTACTTTAAAGACAGTGTGCTGATCAATGGAGTAGATACTCCAGCTCTTAGGGATAGTGGGTGCAGTCGCACTGTAGTGGATTCTACCTTGGTAGACTCAGAGGAAGTTGCCAGAGCTACTCTGATGCCCACTAAGTTGGCTGACGGCCCCCTCCGTATGTTTCCAGTAATACCTGTAAATCTTACTTTAAATGGTACAGCAGTCAGGATTCCAGTGAGCATTCAGAGAAACGTCCCGGGAAAGGTCTTGTTAGGTAATGATCTCAGAGCTTTAGGGCTCGTAGGAGACACTGCCGAAAGACCCTACACACGGTCTCAAGCACGGGCAGCATTGGCCAAGTCCAATACGCCGCCCCAGCCGAAGGGGAAACCCAAGGCGAAAGGAGTCAACAAGTCACGATGGGGGAAAGAGAATATTCCCCCGAGCTCGCCTACCACTGCGGTGGAGGAAGTTGGTCAATCGCCCGGGCCTGACGAGGAAGTGGCGATGCCTGAAGTATTCGACCCCAACGATCATCCTGAACTAAAAGACTTGTTAGTTGAAGGAGGTCCTGATAGGGACGAATTCAGTAAAGGCCAACGAGAGTGCCCATCTCTGGAAGGCCTAAGGAGACAGGCCTGCTCCCAGCTTGAGGGTGAACCTCCTGGGACGCATAGGATTTATTGGGAAGGTGGACTCCTGTATAGTGAGCCCACAGAGTCTACAGAAGGAGACCATAGGAGGTTGGTGGTTCCCCTTGCTGTTAGGCCCTTCCTCCTGCAATTGGCGCATGAAGTTCCCCTTGCTGGTCACCTTGGTATGAAGAGGACCAAGCAAAGGTTATCCATGCACTTCTACTGGCCCAAGATGGGGGTGCAAGTAGAAAGTCACTGCAGGAGTTGTGCCTCCTGCCAGTTGTCTGGTAAGGTTGGCGCGACAATCCAAGCTCCGTTGGTACCGCTCCCAGTTGTGGGGGTACCATTTGAAAGGGTAGGGATCGACATCGTTGGTCCCCTTGACCCGCAAACATCCTCGGGCAATAGGTTTATCCTGGTGCTGGTCGACCATGCAACCAGGTATCCTGAGGCCATCCCATTGAAAACTGTAACTGCCAAGTCAGTTGCAAAAGCTTTACTCGGCATATTTACTAGGGTTGGCTTCCCTAAAGAAGTTGTGTCAGATCGTGGCAGCAACTTTATGTCGAAGTATATGCAGGCTATGTGGAAAGAATGTGGGGTCACCTACAAGTTCTCTTCTGCAAACCACCCCCAGACCAATGGTCTGGTGGAACGCTTCAACAGAACGTTAAAGAGCATGATTGGGGCTCTGGAGGAGCCCCAGAGAAGAAAATGGGATCTTCTTTTACCATGCTTACTGTTTGCCTACCGAGAGGTACCACAGGAGGGTGTTGGCTTCAGCCCCTTCGAACTTCTGTTCGGTCATCCCGTACGGGGACCCTTAGCCATCGTCAAAGAGGGATGGGAGATGCCCACTCCCCCTGTTACTACCAACGTAGTTGATTATGTGCTAGGGCTCAGAAAACGGATGGTACTTCTGATGGGCTTGGCTAGTGATAAATTGAAGGCAGTGCAAGCGCTGGTGAAACATTGGTACGACCAGAAAGCTTCCCTCATCAACTTTACACCTGGTCAGCAAGTCCTGATCATGAATCCAATAAGGCCTCGCGCTTTACAGGACAAATGGTCAGGCCCTTACACAGAGGTGGAGCCCCTGGGTGAGGTTAACTATTTAGTGGACCTTGGAAGGCCTGGACAGGCTCCAAAAGTGTTTCACGTGAATAGGCTGAAGGCTTTCGTCCCAAGAGTCGAAATCGCAGCACTGCTACTGGCTTCAGACGTTGAGGAAGAGGAGTCTGAACCTCTCCCCGACCTGTTCCAAAGCGGTCCTTCAGATAGCTCCTTTGAGGGTGTCCGAGTGGCCCCTCACCTGACTTCTGATCAGCAGGCTGAGGTGAAAAGTTTGCTTAGGCAGTTTTTCCCCCTGTTTTCACAGTCCCCTGGTTTGACACCTTGGTGCAAACATAACATTGACACAGGAGACAGTGTACCTACCAAAAGTAGGGGATACAGGATGTCAGACAAAGTACGGTCTTATATTAAGACCGAGGTCAATAAGATGTTAGACCTTGGGGTGATTGAACCCTCTAGTAGTCCTTGGTCCAGCCCTGTGGTTTTGGTTCCAAAGGCAGGCACTTCTGAATTGAGGTTCTGCGTGGATTACAGGGCTCTCAATGCTGTCACCAAGACAGATGCACACCCCTTGCCTCGAACAGATGAGCTGGTGGATACTTTGGGTGCCTCCAAGTACCTCAGCACGTTTGACCTCACTGCTGGCTATTGGCAAATAGCTTTAGCAGAACATGCCAAGGAGAAGACAGCATTTTCTACTCCAGACGGCCTTTACCAATTCTGGGTAATGCCGTTCGGGTTGAAGAATGCACCTGCCACTTTCCAGAGGCTTGTGAATCATGTGTTGAATGGGTTGGACGAATTCTGTCTTGCATATCTGGACGATATAGCAGTTTTCAGTGCCACCTGGGAAGACCATGTGAAACACCTCGGGATTGTGCTCCAGGCTCTTCAGAAAGCCCACTTTACCATAAAGGCTAGTAAATGCCAGATTGGACAAGGCTCAGTGGTTTACCTTGGACATGAAGTAGGTGGAGGGAGGATACAGCCTCTACCCAGTAAAGTACAAGCAGTACAAGACTGGCCTACCGCCACTACGCAAACCCAAGTGAGAGCCTTCTTAGGACTCACGGGGTATTACCGCAATTTTGTGGCAGACTGTGGCACCATAGCTGCCCCTCTGACTGCCCTCACAACTCCGAAGAAACCCAAGAAGGTAACTTGGACCGACGAGTGTGAGAAGGCTTTCAATGGCTTAAAAGACTCCTTGTGCCAGGCCCCTGTCCTCAGGGCCCCTGATTATCAAAGACCTTTTATCGTGCAGACGGACGCCTCTGACACTGGGATAGGAGCTGTACTATCACAAGTAGATGAGAAGGGTAAGGAACACCCTATCGGTTTTATTAGTCGCCAGCTTAAGGACAGAGAGCTCAGATGGTCCACTGTAGAGAAAGAATGTTTCTCTGTTGTGTGGGCCCTAAGGAAGCTGAGGCCCTACCTCTATGGGACCCACTTCACTGTGCAAACTGACCATAAGCCGTTAAAGTGGCTAATGAACATGAAGGGGGAGAATCCAAAGTTGCTTAGGTGGTCCATAAATCTACAAGGCTTCGACTTCACTATTGAGCATAGGCCAGGTGTCCAGCATAGCAATGCTGATGGGTTGTCCAGAATGTTTAACCGACCTGAACAAGAGACTCATCCAGGGGCGGATTAGTTCCCCCTGTCCATAGTCTGGGAGGGGCGAGTGTTAGGAAAGATTTCGTAATTGTAGGTAATTTTCCTTCCATGTGGCAACCCCTAAACTTTTTGCTGTTGTTTTTCACCTTGTTCTTGACTTTGCCAGAGAAGTGCAGCCTTCTGCCGCACTCCTCTGGGCTTTCGCTCCTTTCTTACGGGGAAACTGACATGCCCTTAAGACAGTCAGTACCGGGGAACGCTGTTTCCCGTAGTTTCTTTTACCATGTTGCGGCTTTAGTGCAACATGACACAAGAGGGCACTGTAAGCTAAGTTACAGCTCTCTTGGGTCTCTAGCCTTCTACAGGCCCTAGATACTCGTTTAGGATGGTATTTGATCGGTGCAAGTCATTCAGGGACTGGAATGGTGGCAGCGATCGTTTTGTGTATTTTGAGCTCCTTTTGGCGTTCTAAGCGCGTTTTTCGCGCTGAACCCAAAATGGTGGCCTGGCTCCCAAAATGGCCAGACCACGAGGCTCCTTTGTCTTGTCCACTGACCGTCTTGCTCCCTTCACCTTCCCCAGGTCGAGCCGACCCGGGGCCTTCCTTATTTGGGCATGTACTTTCCCGCGAAACACGGATGCTTTCGCGGGCTTCTACATGTCGTATGTGTGCCTCCAGGGTGTGGGCTGGGATGTCTGGTCCCAATACACATCCTGGGTGCCAGAGAGTCTAGGGTGGTGTGAATGCCTGGGACCACCGTGGTCCGTGATTGGTCCACGAATGGTGTGCGTGTTTGATGTGCGGATCTCCCATTGGGTCCCCTCCGTTTTGGTGCGAAGGGAACCGTGGATAAGAGGGGGCTGGAAACACCACTACCATGTCGATCTCCTGAGTTCTCACGAACGAAGGAATACAGGAGCCAAGTATCCTGCAACCAAGAGGCTGGACCGAGGAATCGCTGGTGACCCGCTGAAGGACTCCTCCTTTGCACTGCTGTCGTCCTGTGAAACCCTTTCCTCCTTTGATCGAACCAGAAGGCCTGTACTGGTGCTTCGACCTTTGGAATAGCAGGAACAGCTATTCTCGGCAACTTCATCATCTCCTGCCAGTAAGCCTTCGGAAGCGTCTCTGGGCCATCCAGTTGACTGACCAGCTTACACGGGAGTCCTGCTCTGTAACCGCCGCCAGGTTGTGTAGTATCTCGAGTCCTTGTCACTCTCCCACGCTTCGTACACTTGGCGTTCCCAGGTCGGAAGGGAGGAGTGTACATTTGGCTCAGATACACACGGCCGCTCCGTTGTCCTGCTGCGGCAACAAACTGTGCAGGTTTCTTCGATTGGGACGTCTTTTTGCTCTACACGACGACGAGGCATTCCCGGCTCTTCTGAACCTGCCAGCTGCTGAAACTGACGTGGAGAAGCCTGGGTCTGCTTGCATCGGGGACCGGTGAGTAGCATAGCTAGGATCTGGTTGCCCTCCTGCAGTAGCCCATTGCTTTTCCCCGCTGTGTAAAACGGCACCCTTTTGTCCGTACTCGCGCTCTGCTTCTGCCCACTGTGGAGGCTGCGCTTGAGTCGCGGAACCTGTTCTTCTTCTTTAGTGCACTCATCTGAACTGCCTGACTTCCTTCGAAGAGCTTCCCCTTTTGCCCGTTGGCACCAGCGCGTGCAGGTACTTTGAGCACAAGGCTCCACTCTTCGCAGGGCTCTGACTTCCATCTAGTTAGGTGCCGCTGAAGGCGAACTGGGTCTAAAGCATTATCGCACTGCCTGTTTTCCTTCCCTTTCAGGTGGACTACACATTTCGTGCGTATAACGCTTGCGACTGTCGTATTTGTATATATATTGTCTTGATATGGTATGTGTTGGTTTAATATTGTGATATTGTGATTTTCTCGCTACGGTCATTGTTTTAAAGGCCTTAAAATAAACGTGTATATATTTTTATATAACACCTGTTTGGAGTAGTTTGTAAGTGTTCTGGTTTTGTGTGCTCATTGCGGGCTTTCAGTCACCCTCACCCCTCTTGAGACCTAGTCTTGACCGCCGTGATCGCTACCTTGATTGGTCTGGCTCGTCCAGAGGTTAACCTGTTCCAAGTAACTAGGTTGGCCTTCTGAACTTCTGCGCCACCAGGACAGAGTTCAGAAATCCGTCTTAACAGAATAGGAAGGAGTTGGATATCACATCTCATGCTAAAGGGAGGGTCTCAGGTTTGGAAGGGGAAGGATTTGGATATCACATCTCATGTTATAGGAAGGATCTCAGGTTTGGTATTAGAAGCATTGAGATATCACATCTCATGCTATCGGAAGGATCTCAGGTTTGGTATTAGAGGCATTGAGATATCACATCTCATGCTATCAGAAGGGTCTCAGGATTGGAATGGGAAGGTGTCGGATATCACATCTCATGCTAAAGGGAGGGTCTCAGGTTTGGAAGTGGAAGGATTTGGATATCACATCTCATGTTATAGGAAGGATCTCAGGTTTGGTATTAGAAGCATTGAGATATCACTTCTCATGCTATAGGAAGGGTCTCAGGATTGGAATGGGAAGGAGTTGGATATCACATCTCAAGCTATAGAAAGGGTCTCAGGATTGGAATGGGAAGGAGTTGGATATCACCTCTCAAGCTATAGTAAGGGTCTCAGGATTGGAATGGGAAGGAGTTGGATATCACATCTCATGCTATAGGAAGCGTCTCAGGTTTGGTATTAGCATTGAGATATCCCATCGAATGCTATAGGAAGGGTCTCAGGTTTGGAATTGGAAGGAGTTGTATATGACATCTCATGCCATAGGAAGGGTCTCAGGTTTGGTATAAGCATTGAGATATCACATCTCTGCTATCGGAAGGGTCTCAGGATTGGAATGGGAAGGAGTTGGATATCCCATCTCGTTATAGGAAGGGTCTCAGGTTTGGTATTAGAAGCATAGAGATATCACATCTCATGGTATAGGACGGGTCTCAGAATTGGAATGGGAAGGAGTTGGATATCACATCTCAAGCTATAGGAAGGGTCTCAGGATTGGAATGGGAAGGACTTGGATATCACATCTCATGTTATAGGAAGGGTCTCAGGTTTGGTATTGGAAGCATTGAGATATCACATCTCATGCTATAGGAAGGGTCTCAGGATCGGAATGGGAAGGACTTGGATAACACATCTCATGTTATAGGAAGGGTCTCAGGTTTGGTATTAGAAGCATTGAGATATCACATCTCATGCTATAGGAAGGGTCTCAGAATTGGAATGGGAAGGAGTTGGATATCACATCTCAAGCTATAGGAAGGGTCTCAGGATTGGAATGGGAAGGAGTTTGATATCACATCTCATGCGATGTATGGGTCTCAGGTTTTGTAGAAGCATTGGGATATCACATCTCATGCTATTGGAAGGGTATCAGGATTGGATTTGGAAGGAGTTGGATATCCCATCTCATGCTATAGGAAGGGTCTCAGGTTGGAATGGGAAGGAGTTGGATATCACATCTCATGTTATAGGAAGGGTCTCAGGATTGGAATGGGAAGGACTTGGATATCACATCTCATGCTATAGGAAGGCTCTCAAGTTTGGAAGGGGAAGGAGTTGGATATCACATTACATGTTAGAGGTAGGATCTCAGGTTTGGTATTAGAGGCATTGAGATATCACATCTCATGCTATCAGAAGGATCTCAGGATCGGAATGGGAAGGAGTTGGATATCACATCTCATGCTAAAGGGAGGGTCTCAGGTTTGGAAGGGGAAGGATTTGGATATCACATCTCATGTTATAGGAAGGATCTCAGGTTTGGTATTAGACGCATTGAGATATCACATCTCATGCTATCGGAAGGATCTCAGGTTTGGTATTAGAGGCATTGAGATATCACATCTCATGCTATCAGAAGGGTCTCAGGATTTGAATGGGAAGGAGTCGGATATCACATCTCATGCTAAAGGGAGGGTCTCAGGTTTACTATTAGAAGCATTGAGATATCACATCTCATGTTATAGGAAGGAACTCAGGTTTGGTATTAGAACCATTGAGATATCACATCTCATGCTATCAGAAGGGTCTCAGGATTGGAATGGGAAGGAGTCGGATATCACATCTCATGCTAAAGGGAGGGTCTCAGGTTTTGAAGGGGAAGGATTTGGATATCACATCTCATGTTATAGGAAGGATCTCAGGTTTGGTATTAGAAGCATTGAGATATCACATCTCATGCTATCGGAAGGATCTCAGGTTTGGTATTAGAGGCATTGAGATATCACATCGCATGCTATCAGAAGGGTCTCGGGATTGGAATAGGAAGGAGTTGGATATCACATCTCATGCTAAAGGGAGGGTCTCGGGTTTGGAAGGGGAAGGATTTGGATATCACCTCTCATGTTATAGGAAGGATCTCAGGTTTGGTATTAGCATTGAGATATCCCATCTGATGCTATAGGAAGGGTCTCAGGTTTGGAATCGGAAGGAGTTGTATATGACATCTCATGCCATAGGAAGGGTCTCAGGTTTGGTATAAGCATTGAGATATCACATCTCTGCTATCGGAAGGGTCTCAGGATTGGAATGGGAAGGAGTTGGATATCCCATCTCGTTATAGGAAGGATCTCAGGTTTGGTATTAGAAGCATTGAGATATCACATCTCATGGTATAGGACGGGTCTCAGAATTGGAATGGGAAGGAGTTGGATATCACATCTCAAGCTATAGGAAGGGTCTCCGGATTGGAATGGGAAGGACTTGGATATCACATCTCATGTTATAGGAAGGGTCTCAGGTTTGGTATTAGAAGCATTGAGATATCACATCTCATGCTATAGGAAGGGTCTCAGGATTGGAATGGGAAGGACTTGGATATCACATCTCATGTTATAGGAAGGGTCTCAGGTTTGGTATTAGAAGCATTGAGATATCACATCTCATGCTATAGGAAGGGTCTCTGGATTGGAATGGGAAGGACTTGGATATCACATCTCATGATAAAGGAAGGGTCTAAGGTTTGGAAGGGGAAGGATTTGGATATCACATCTCATGTTATAGGACCGGTCTCAGGTTTGGTATTGGAAGCATTGAGATATCAAGTCTCATGGTATAGGACGGGTCTCAGAATTGGAATGGGAAGGAGTTGGATATCACATCTCAAGCTATAGGAAGGGTCTCAGGATTGGAATGGGAAGGAGTTTGATATCACATCTCATGCCATGTATGGGTCTCAGGTTTTGTAGAAGCATTGGGATATCACATCTAATGCTATCGGAAGGGTATCAGGATTGGATCTGGAAGGAGTTGGATATCCCATCTCATGCTATAGGAAGGGTCTCAGGTTGGAATGGGAAGGAGTTGGATATCACATCTCATGTTATAGGAAGGGTCTCAGGATTGGAATGGGAAGGACTTGGATATCACATCTCATGCTATAGGAAGGCTCTCAGGTTTGGAAGGGGAAGGAGTTGGATATCACATTTCATGTTAGAGGAAGGATCTCAGGTTTGGTATTAGAGGCATTGAGATATCACATCTCATGCTATCAGAAGGGTCTCAGGATTGGAATGGGAAGGAGTCGGATATCACATCTCATGCTAAATGGAGGGTCTCAGGTTTGGAAGTGGAAGGATTTGGATATCACATCTCATGTTATAGGAAGGATCTCAGGTTTGGTATTAGAAGCATTGAGATATCACATCTCATGCTATAGGAAGGGTCTCAGGATTGGAATGGGAAGGAGTTGGATATCACATCTCAAGCTAAAGGAAGGGTCTCAGGATTGGAATGGGAAGGAGTTGGATATCACATCTCAAGCTATAGGAAGGGTCTCAGGATTGGAATGGGAAGGAGTTGGATATCACATCTCATGCTATAGGAAGGGTCTCAGGTTTGGTATAAGCATTGAGATATCCCATCTCATGCTATAGGAAGGGTCTCAGGTTTGGAATCGGAAGGAGTTGTATATGACATCTCATGCCATAGGAAGGGTCTCAGGTTTGGTATAAGCATTGAGATATCACATCTCTGCTATCGGAAGGGTCTCAGGATTGGAATGGGAAGGAGTTGGATATCCCATCTCGTTATAGGAAGGGTCTCAGGTTTGGTATTAGAAGCATTGAGATATCACATCTCATGGTATAGGACGGGTCTCAGAATTGGAATGGGAAGGAGTTGGATATCACATCTCAAGCTATAGGAACGGTCTCAGGATTGGAATGGGAAGGACTTGGATATCACATCTCATGTTATAGGAAGGGTCTCAGGTTTGGTATTAGAAGCATTGAGATATCACATCTCATGCTATAGGAAGGTCTCAGGATTGGAATGGGAAGGTCTTGGATATCACATCTCATGTTAAAGGAAGGGTCTCAGGTTTGGTATTAGAAGCATTGAGATATCACATCTCATGCTATGGGAAGGGACTCAGAATTGGAATGGGAAGGAGTTGGATATCACATCTCAAGCTATAGGAAGGGTCTCAGGATTGGAATGGGAAGGAGTTTGATATCACATCTCATGCCATGTATGGGTCTCAGGTTTTGTAGAAGCATTGGGATATCACATCTCATGCTATCGGAAGGGTATCAGGATTGGATTTGGAAGAAGTTGGATATCCCATCTCATGCTATAGGAAGGGTCTCAGGTTGGAATGGGAAGGAGTTGGATGTCACATCTCATGTTATAGGAAGGGTCTCAGGATTGGAATGGGAAGGACTTGGATATCACATCTCATGCTATAGGAAGGCTCTCAGGTTTGGAAGGTGAAGGAGTTGGATATCACATTACATGTTAGAGGTAGGATCTCAGGTTTGGTATTAGAGGCATTGAGATATCACATCTCATGCTATCAGTAGGATCTCAGGATCGGAATGGGAAGGAGTTGGATATCACATCTCATGCTAAAGGGAGGGTATCAGGTTTGGAAGGGGAAGGATTTGGATATCACATCTCATGTTATAGGAAGGATCTCAGGTTTGGTATTAGACGCATTGAGATATAACATCTCATGCTATCGGAAGGATCTCAGGTTTGGTATTAGAGGCATTGAGATATCACATCTCATGCTATCAGAAGGGTCTCAGGATTGGAATGGGAAGGAGTCGGATATCACATCTCATGCTAAAGGGAGGGTCTCAGGTTTGGAAGGGGAAGGATTTGGATATCACATCTCATGTTATAGGAAGGATCTCAGGTTTGGTATTAGAAGCATTGAGATATCACATCTCATGCTATCGGAAGGATCTCAGGTTTGGTATTAGAGGCATTGAGATATCACATCTCATGCTATCAGAAAGGTCTCGGGATTGGAATGGGAAGGAGTTGGATATCACATCTCATGCTAAAGGGAGGGTCTCGGGTTTGGAAGGGGAAGGATTTGGATATCACATCTCATGTTACAGGAAGGATCTCAGGTTTGGTATTAGCATTGAGATATCCCATCTGATGCTATAGGAAGGGTCTCAGGTTTGGAATCGGAAGGAGTTGTATATGACATATCATGCCATAGGAAGGGTCTCAGATTTGGTATAAGCATTGAGATATCACATCTCTGCTATCGGAAGGGTCTCAGGATTGGAATGGGAAGGAGTTGGATATCCCATCTCGTTATAGGAAGGGTCTCAGGTTTGGTATTAGAAGCATTGAGATATCACATCTCATGCTATCGGAAGGATCTCAGGTTTGGTATTAGAGGCATTGAGATATCACATCTCATGCTATCAGAAGGGTCTCGGGATTGGAATGGGAAGGAGTTGGATATCACATCTCATGCCATAGGAAGGGTCTCAGGTTTGGTATAAGCATTGAGATATCACATCTCTGCTATCGGAAGGGTCTCAGGATTGGAATGGGAAGGAGTTGGATATCCCATCTCGTTATAGGAAGGATCTCAGGTTTGGTATTAGAAGCATTGAGATATCACATCTCATGGTATAGGACGGGTCTCAGAATAGGAATGGGAAGGAGTTGGATATCACATCTCAAGCTATAGGAAGGGTCTCCGTATTGGAATGGGAAGGACTTGGATATCACATCTCATGTTATAGGAAGGGTCTCAGGTTTGGTATTAGAAGCATTGAGATATCACATCTCATGCTATAGGAAGGGTCTCAGGATTGGAATGGGAAGGACTTGGATATCACATCTCATGTTATAGGAAGGGTCTCAGGTTTGGTATTAGAAGCATTGAGATATCACATCTCATGCTATAGGAAGGGTCTCTGGATTGGAATGGGAAGGACTTGGATATCACATCTCATGATAAAGGAAGGGTCTAAGGTTTGGAAGGGGAAGGATTTGGATATCACATCTCATGTTATAGGACCGGTCTCAGGTTTGGTATTAGAAGCATTGAGATATCAAGTCTCATGGTATAGGACGGGTCTCAGAATTGGAATGGGAAGGAGTTGGATATCACATCTCAAGCTATAGGAAGGGTCTCAGGATTGGAATGGGAAGGAGTTTGATATCACATCTCATGCCATGTATGGGTCTCAGGTTTTGTAGAAGCATTGGTATATCACATCTCATGCTATCGGAAGGGTATCAGGATTGGATCTGTAAGGAGTTGGATATCCCATCTCATGCTAAAGGAAGGGTCTCAGGTTGGAATGGGAAGGAGTTGGATATCACATCTCATGTTATAGGAAGGGTCTCAGGATTGGAATGGGAAGGACTTGGATATCACATCTCATGCTATAGGAAGGCTCTCAGGTTTGGAAGGGGAAGGAGTTGGATATCACATTTCATGTTAGAGGAAGGATCTCAGGATTGGAATGGGAAGGAGTTGGATATCACATCTCATGCTAAAGGGAGGGTCTCAGGTTTGGAAGGGGAAGGATTTGGAGATCACATCTCATGTTATAGGAAGGATCTCAGGTTTGGTATTAGAAGCATTGAGATATCACATCTCATGCTATCGGAAGGATCTCAGGTTTGGTATTAGAGGCATTGAGATATCACATCTCATGCTATCAGAAGGGTCTCAGGATTGGAATGGGAAGGAGTCGGATATCACATCTCATGCTAAATGGAGGGTCTCAGGTTTGGAAGTGGAAGGATTTGGATATCACATCTCATGTTATAGGAAGGATCTCAGGTTTGGTATTAGAAGCATTGAGATATCACATCTCATGCTATAGGAAGGGTCTCAGGATTGGAATGGGAAGGAGTTGGATATCACATCTCAAGCTATAGGAAGGGTCTCAGGATTGGAATGGGAAGGAGTTGGATATCACATCTCAAGCTATAGGAAGGGTCTCAGGATTGGAATGGGAAGGAGTTGGATATCACATCTCATGCTATAGGAAGGGTCTCAGGTTTGGTATAAGCATTGAGATATCCCATCTCATGCTATAGGAAGGGTCTCCGTTTTGGAATCGGAAGGAGTTGTATATGACATCTCATGCCATAGGAAGGGTCTCAGGTTTGGTATAAGCATTGAGATATCAAATCTCTGCTATCGGAAGGGTCTCAGGATTGGAATGGGAAGGAGTTGGATATCCCATCTCGTTATAGGAAGGGTCTCAGGTTTGGTATTAGAAGCATTGAGATATCACATCTCATGGTATAGGACGGGTTTCAGAATTGGAATGGGAAGGAGTTGGATATCACATCTCAAGCTATAGGCAGGGTCTCAGGATTGGAATGGGGAGGACTTGGATATCACATCTCATGTAATAGGAAGGGTCTCAGGTTTGGTATTAGAAGCATTGAGATATCACATCTCATGCTATAGGAAGGGTCTCAGGATTGGAATGGGAAGGACTTGGATATCACATCTCATGTTAAAGGAAGGGTCTCAGGTTTGGTATTAGAAGCATTGAGATATCACATCTCATGCTATGGGAAGGGACTCAGAATTGGAATGGGAAGGAGTTGGATATCACATCTCATGCTATAGGAAGGCTCTCAAGTTTGGAAGGGGAAGGAGTTGGATATCACATTACATGTTAGAGGTAGGATCTCAGGTTTGGTATTAGAGGCATTGAGATATCACATCTCATGCTATCAGAAGGATCTCAGGATCGGAATGGGAAGGAGTTGGATATCACATCTCATGCTAAAGGGAGGGTCTCAGGTTTGGAAGGGGAAGGATTTGGATATCACATCTCATGTTATAGGAAGGATCTCAGGTTTGGTATTAGACGCATTGAGATATCACATCTCATGCTATCGGAAGGATCTCAGGTTTGGTATTAGAGGCATTGAGATATCACATCTCATGCTATCAGAAGGGTCTCAGGATTGGAATGGGAAGGAGTCGGATATCACATCTCATGCTAAAGGGAGGGTCTCAGGTTTACTATTAGAAGCATTGAGATATCACATCTCATGTTATAGGAAGGAACTCAGGTTTGGTATTAGAACCATTGAGATATCACATCTCATGCTATCAGAAGGGTCTCAGGATTGGAATGGGAAGGAGTCGGATATCACATCTCATGCTAAAGGGAGGGTCTCAGGTTTTGAAGGGGAAGGATTTGGATATCACATCTCATGTTATAGGAAGGATCTCAGGTTTGGTATTAGAAGCATTGAGATATCACATCTCATGCTATCGGAAGGATCTCAGGTTTGGTATTAGAGGCATTGAGATATCACATCGCATGCTATCAGAAGGGTCTCGGGATTGGAATAGGAAGGAGTTGGATATCACATCTCATGCTAAAGGGAGGGTCTCGGGTTTGGAAGGGGAAGGATTTGGATATCACCTCTCATGTTATAGGAAGGATCTCAGGTTTGGTATTAGCATTGAGATATCCCATCTGATGCTATAGGAAGGGTCTCAGGTTTGGAATCGGAAGGAGTTGTATATGACATCTCATGCCATAGGAAGGGTCTCAGGTTTGGTATAAGCATTGAGATATCACATCTCTGCTATCGGAAGGGTCTCAGGATTGGAATGGGAAGGAGTTGGATATCCCATCTCGTTATAGGAAGGATCTCAGGTTTGGTATTAGAAGCATTGAGATATCACATCTCATGGTATAGGACGGGTCTCAGAATTGGAATGGGAAGGAGTTGGATATCACATCTCAAGCTATAGGAAGGGTCTCCGGATTGGAATGGGAAGGACTTGGATATCACATCTCATGTTATAGGAAGGGTCTCAGGTTTGGTATTAGAAGCATTGAGATATCACATCTCATGCTATAGGAAGGGTCTCAGGATTGGAATGGGAAGGACTTGGATATCACATCTCATGTTATAGGAAGGGTCTCAGGTTTGGTATTAGAAGCATTGAGATATCACATCTCATGCTATAGGAAGGGTCTCTGGATTGGAATGGGAAGGACTTGGATATCACATCTCATGATAAAGGAAGGGTCTAAGGTTTGGAAGGGGAAGGATTTGGATATCACATCTCATGTTATAGGACCGGTCTCAGGTTTGGTATTGGAAGCATTGAGATATCAAGTCTCATGGTATAGGACGGGTCTCAGAATTGGAATGGGAAGGAGTTGGATATCACATCTCAAGCTATAGGAAGGGTCTCAGGATTGGAATGGGAAGGAGTTTGATATCACATCTCATGCCATGTATGGGTCTCAGGTTTTGTAGAAGCATTGGGATATCACATCTAATGCTATCGGAAGGGTATCAGGATTGGATCTGGAAGGAGTTGGATATCCCATCTCATGCTATAGGAAGGGTCTCAGGTTGGAATGGGAAGGAGTTGGATATCACATCTCAAGCTATAGGAAGGGTCTCAGGATTGGAATGGGAAGGAGTTGGATATCACATCTCAAGCTATAGGAAGGGTCTCAGGATTGGAATGGGAAGGAGTTGGATATCACATCTCATGCTATAGGAAGGGTCTCAGGTTTGGTATAAGCATTGAGATATCCCATCTCATGCTATAGGAAGGGTCTCAGGTTTGGAATCGGAAGGAGTTGTATATGACATCTCATGCCATAGGAAGGGTCTCAGGTTTGGTATAAGCATTGAGATATCACATCTCTGCTATCGGAAGGGTCTCAGGATTGGAATGGGAAGGAGTTGGATATCCCATCTCGTTATAGGAAGGGTCTCAGGTTTGGTATTAGAAGCATTGAGATATCACATCTCATGGTATAGGACGGGTCTCAGAATTGGAATGGGAAGGAGTTGGATATCACATCTCAAGCTATAGGAAGGGTCTCAGGATTGGAATGGGAAGGACTTGGATATCACATCTCATGTTATAGGAAGGGTCTCAGGTTTGGTATTAGAAGCATTGAGATATCACATCTCATGCTATAGGAAGGTCTCAGGATTGGAATGGGAAGGTCTTGGATATCACATCTCATGTTAAAGGAAGGGTCTCAGGTTTGGTATTAGAAGCATTGAGATATCACATCTCATGCTATGGGAAGGGACTCAGAATTGGAATGGGAAGGAGTTGGATATCACATCTCAAGCTATAGGAAGGGTCTCAGGATTGGAATGGGAAGGAGTTTGATATCACATCTCATGCCATGTATGGGTCTCAGGTTTTGTAGAAGCATTGGGATATCACATCTCATGCTATCGGAAGGGTATCAGGATTGGATTTGGAAGAAGTTGGATATCCCATCTCATGCTATAGGAAGGGTCTCAGGTTGGAATGGGAAGGAGTTGGATGTCACATCTCATGTTATAGGAAGGGTCTCAGGATTGGAATGGGAAGGACTTGGATATCACATCTCATGCTATAGGAAGGCTCTCAGGTTTGGAAGGTGAAGGAGTTGGATATCACATTACATGTTAGAGGTAGGATCTCAGGTTTGGTATTAGAGGCATTGAGATATCACATCTCATGCTATCAGTAGGATCTCAGGATCGGAATGGGAAGGAGTTGGATATCACATCTCATGCTAAAGGGAGGGTATCAGGTTTGGAAGGGGAAGGATTTGGATATCACATCTCATGTTATAGGAAGGATCTCAGGTTTGGTATTAGACGCATTGAGATATAACATCTCATGCTATCGGAAGGATCTCAGGTTTGGTATTAGAGGCATTGAGATATCACATCTCATGCTATCAGAAGGGTCTCAGGATTGGAATGGGAAGGAGTCGGATATCACATCTCATGCTAAAGGGAGGGTCTCAGGTTTGGAAGGGGAAGGATTTGGATATCACATCTCATGTTATAGGAAGGATCTCAGGTTTGGTATTAGAAGCATTGAGATATCACATCTCATGCTATCGGAAGGATCTCAGGTTTGGTATTAGAGGCATTGAGATATCACATCTCATGCTATCAGAAAGGTCTCGGGATTGGAATGGGAAGGAGTTGGATATCACATCTCATGCTAAAGGGAGGGTCTCGGGTTTGGAAGGGGAAGGATTTGGATATCACATCTCATGTTACAGGAAGGATCTCAGGTTTGGTATTAGCATTGAGATATCCCATCTGATGCTATAGGAAGGGTCTCAGGTTTGGAATCGGAAGGAGTTGTATATGACATCTCATGCCATAGGAAGGGTCTCAGGTTTGGTATAAGCATTGAGATATCACATCTCTGCTATCGGAAGGGTCTCAGGATTGGAATGGGAAGGAGTTGGATATCCCATCTCGTTATAGGAAGGGTCTCAGGTTTGGTATTAGAAGCATTGAGATATCACATCTCATGCTATCGGAAGGATCTCAGGTTTGGTATTAGAGGCATTGAGATATCACATCTCATGCTATCAGAAGGGTCTCGGGATTGGAATGGGAAGGAGTTGGATATCACATCTCATGCCATAGGAAGGGTCTCAGGTTTGGTATAAGCATTGAGATATCACATCTCTGCTATCGGAAGGGTCTCAGGATTGGAATGGGAAGGAGTTGGATATCCCATCTCGTTATAGGAAGGATCTCAGGTTTGGTATTAGAAGCATTGAGATATCACATCTCATGGTATAGGACGGGTCTCAGAATAGGAATGGGAAGGAGTTGGATATCACATCTCAAGCTATAGGAAGGGTCTCCGTATTGGAATGGGAAGGACTTGGATATCACATCTCATGTTATAGGAAGGGTCTCAGGTTTGGTATTAGAAGCATTGAGATATCACATCTCATGCTATAGGAAGGGTCTCAGGATTGGAATGGGAAGGACTTGGATATCACATCTCATGTTATAGGAAGGGTCTCAGGTTTGGTATTAGAAGCATTGAGATATCACATCTCATGCTATAGGAAGGGTCTCTGGATTGGAATGGGAAGGACTTGGATATCACATCTCATGATAAAGGAAGGGTCTAAGGTTTGGAAGGGGAAGGATTTGGATATCACATCTCATGTTATAGGACCGGTCTCAGGTTTGGTATTAGAAGCATTGAGATATCAAGTCTCATGGTATAGGACGGGTCTCAGAATTGGAATGGGAAGGAGTTGGATATCACATCTCAAGCTATAGGAAGGGTCTCAGGATTGGAATGGGAAGGAGTTTGATATCACATCTCATGCCATGTATGGGTCTCAGGTTTTGTAGAAGCATTGGTATATCACATCTCATGCTATCGGAAGGGTATCAGGATTGGATCTGTAAGGAGTTGGATATCCCATCTCATGCTAAAGGAAGGGTCTCAGGTTGGAATGGGAAGGAGTTGGATATCACATCTCATGTTATAGGAAGGGTCTCAGGATTGGAATGGGAAGGACTTGGATATCACATCTCATGCTATAGGAAGACTCTCAGGTTTGGAAGGGGAAGGAGTTGGATATCACATTTCATGTTAGAGGAAGGATCTCAGGATTGGAATGGGAAGGAGTTGGATATCACATCTCATGCTAAAGGGAGGGTCTCAGGTTTGGAAGGGGAAGGATTTGGAGATCACATCTCATGTTATAGGAAGGATCTCAGGTTTGGTATTAGAAGCATTGAGATATCACATCTCATGCTATCGGAAGGATCTCAGGTTTGGTATTAGAGGCATTGAGATATCACATCTCATGCTATCGGAAGGGTGTCAGGATTGGAATGGGAAGGAGTCGGATATCACATCTCATGCTAAATGGAGGGTCTCAGGTTTGGAAGTGGAAGGATTTGGATATCACATCTCATGTTATAGGAAGGATCTCAGGTTTGGTATTAGAAGCATTGAGATATCACATCTCATGCTATAGGAAGGGTCTCAGGATTGGAATGGGAAGGAGTTGGATATCACATCTCAAGCTATAGGAAGGGTCTCAGGATTGGAATGGGAAGGAGTTGGATATCACATCTCAAGCTATAGGAAGGGTCTCAGGATTGGAATGGGAAGGAGTTGGATATCACATCTCATGCTATAGGAAGGGTCTCAGGTTTGGTATAAGCATTGAGATATCCCATCTCATGCTATAGGAAGGGTCTCCGTTTTGGAATCGGAAGGAGTTGTATATGACATCTCATGCCATAGGAAGGGTCTCAGGTTTGGTATAAGCATTGAGATATCAAATCTCTGCTATCGGAAGGGTCTCAGGATTGGAATGGGAAGGAGTTGGATATCCCATCTCGTTATAGGAAGGGTCTCAGGTTTGGTATTAGAAGCATTGAGATATCACATCTCATGGTATAGGACGGGTTTCAGAATTGGAATGGGAAGGAGTTGGATATCACATCTCAAGCTATAGGCAGGGTCTCAGGATTGGAATGGGGAGGACTTGGATATCACATCTCATGTAATAGGAAGGGTCTCAGGTTTGGTATTAGAAGCATTGAGATATCACATCTCATGCTATAGGAAGGGTCTCAGGATTGGAATGGGAAGGACTTGGATATCACATCTCATGTTAAAGGAAGGGTCTCAGGTTTGGTATTAGAAGCATTGAGATATCACATCTCATGCTATGGGAAGGGACTCAGAATTGGAATGGGAAGGAGTTGGATATCACATCTCAAGCTATAGGAAGGGTCTCAGGATTGGAATGGGAAGGAGTTTGATATCACATCTCATGCCATGTATGGGTCTCAGGTTTTGTAGAAGCATTGGGATATCACATCTCATGCTATCGGAAGGGTATCAGGATTGGATTTGGAAGAAGTTGGATATCCCATCTCATGCTATAGGAAGGGTCTCAGGTTGGAATGGGAAGGAGTTGGATGTCACATCTCATGTTATAGGAAGGGTCTCAGGATTGGAATGGGAAGGACTTGGATATCACATCTCATGCTATAGGAAGGCTCTCAGGTTTGGAAGGTGAAGGAGTTGGATATCACATTACATGTTAGAGGTAGGATCTCAGGTTTGGTATTAGAGGCATTGAGATATCACATCTCATGCTATCAGTAGGATATCAGGATCGGAATGGGAAGGAGTTGGATATCACATCTCATGCTAAAGGGAGGGTCTCAGGTTTGGAAGGGGAAGGATTTGGATATCACATCTCATGTTATAGGAAGGATCTCAGGTTTGGTATTAGACGCATTGAGATATAACATCTCATGCTATCGGAAGGATCTCAGGTTTGGTATTAGAGGCATTGAGATATCACATCTCATGATATCAGAAGGGTCTCAGGATTGGAATGGGAAGAAGTCGGATATCACATCTCATGCTAAAGGGAGGGTCTCAGGTTGGGTATTAGAAGCATTGAGATATCACATCTCATGTTATAGGAAGGATCTCAGGTTTGGTATTAGAGGCATTGAGATATCACATCTCATGCTATCAGAAGGGTCTCAGGATTGGAATGGGAAGGAGTCGGATATCACATCTCATGCTAAAGGGAGGGTCTCAGGTTTGGAAGGGGAAGGATTTGGATATCACATCTCATGTTATAGGAAGGATCTCAGGTTTGGTATTAGAAGCATTGAGATATCACATCTCATGCTATCGGAAGGATCTCAGGTTTGGTATTAGAGGCATTGAGATATCATATCTCATGCTATCAGAAAGGTCTCGGGATTGGAATGGGAAGGAGTTGGATATCACATCTCATGCTAAAGGGAGGGTCTCGGGTTTGGAAGGGGAAGGATTTGGATATCACATCTCATGTTACAGGAAGGATCTCAGGTTTGGTATTAGCATAGAGATATCCCATCTGATGCTATAGGAAGGGTCTCAGGTTTGGAATCGGAAGGAGTTGTATATGACATCTCATGCCATAGGAAGGGTCTCAGGTTTGGTATAAGCATTGAGATATCACATCTCTGCTATCGGAAGGGTCTCAGGATTGGAATGGGAAGGAGTTGGATATCCCATCTCGTTATAGGAAGGGTCTCAGGTTTGGTATTAGAAGCATTGAGATATCACATCTCATGCTATCGGAAGGATCTCAGGTTTGGTATTAGAGGCATTGAGATATCACATCTCATGCTATCAGAAGGGTCTCGGGATTGGAATGGGAAGGAGTTGGATATCACATCTCATGCCATAGGAAGGGTCTCAGGTTTGGTATAAGCATTGAGATATCACATCTCTGCTATCGGAAGGGTCTCAGGATTGGAATGGGAAGGAGTTGGATATCCCATCTCGTTATAGGAAGGATCTCAGGTTTGGTATTAGAAGCATTGAGATATCACATCTCATGGTATAGGACGGGTCTCAGAATAGGAATGGGAAGGAGTTGGATATCACATCTCAAGCTATAGGAAGGGTCTCCGTATTGGAATGGGAAGGACTTGGATATCACATCTCATGTTATAGGAAGGGTCTCAGGTTTGGTATTAGAAGCATTGAGATATCACATCTCATGCTATAGGAAGGGTCTCAGGATTGGAATGGGAAGGACTTGGATATCACATCTCATGTTATAGGAAGGGTCTCAGGTTTGGTATTAGAAGCATTGAGATATCACATCTCATGCTATAGGAAGGGTCTCTGGATTGGAATGGGAAGGACTTGGATATCACATCTCATGATAAAGGAAGGGTCTAAGGTTTGGAAGGGGAAGGATTTGGATATCACATCTCATGTTATAGGACCGGTCTCAGGTTTGGTATTAGAAGCATTGAGATATCAAGTCTCATGGTATAGGACGGGTCTCAGAATTGGAATGGGAAGGAGTTGGATATCACATCTCAAGCTATAGGAAGGGTCTCAGGATTGGAATGGGAAGGAGTTTGATATCACATCTCATGCCATGTATGGGTCTCAGGTTTTGTAGAAGCATTGGTATATCACATCTCATGCTATCGGAAGGGTATCAGGATTGGATCTGGAAGGAGTTGGATATCCCATCTCATGCTAAAGGAAGGGTCTCAGGTTGGAATGGGAAGGAGTTGGATATCACATCTCATGTTATAGGAAGGGTCTCAGGATTGGAATGGGAAGGACTTGGATATCACATCTCATGCTATAGGAAGGCTCTCAGGTTTGGAAGGGGAAGGAGTTGGATATCACATTTCATGTTAGAGGAAGGATCTCAGGTTTGGTATTAGAGGCATTGAGATATCACATCTCATGCTATCAGAAGGGTCTCAGGATTGGAATGGGAAGGAGTTGGATATCACATCTCATGCTAAAGGGAGGGTCTCAGGTTTGGAAGGGGAAGGATTTGGAGATCACATCTCATGTTATAGGAAGGATCTCAGGTTTGGTATTAGAAGCATTGAGATATCACATCTCATGCTATCGGAAGGATCTCAGGTTTGGTATTAGAGGCATTGAGATATCACATCTCATGCTATCAGAAGGGTCTCAGGATTGGAATGGGAAGGAGTCGGATATCACATCTCATGCTAAATGGAGGGTCTCAGGTTTGGAAGTGGAAGGATTTGGATATCACATCTCATGTTATAGGAAGGATCTCAGGTTTGGTATTAGAAGCATTGAGATATCACATCTCATGCTATAGGAAGGGTCTCAGGATTGGAATGGGAAGGAGTTGGATATCACATCTCAAGCTATAGGAAGGGTCTAAGGATTGGAATGGGAAGGAGTTGGATATCACATCTCAAGCTATAGGAAGGGTCTCAGGATTGGAATGGGAAGGAGTTGGATATCACATCTCATGCTATAGGAAGGGTCTCAGGTTTGGTATAAGCATTGAGATATCCCATCTCATGCTATAGGAAGGGTCTCCGTTTTGGAATCGGAAGGAGTTGTATATGACATCTCATGCCATAGGAAGGGTCTCAGGTTTGGTATAAGCATTGAGATATCAAATCTCTGCTATCGGAAGGGTCTCAGGATTGGAATGGGAAGGAGTTGGATATCCCATCTCGTTATAGGAAGGGTCTCAGGTTTGGTATTAGAAGCATTGAGATATCACATCTCATGGTATAGGACGGGTTTCAGAATTGGAATGGGAAGGAGTTGGATATCACATCTCAAGCTATAGGCAGGGTCTCAGGATTGGAATGGGGAGGACTTGGATATCACATCTCATGTAATAGCAAGGGTCTCAGGTTTGGTATTAGAAGCATTGAGATATCACATCTCATGCTATAGGAAGGGTCTCAGGATTGGAATGGGAAGGACGTGGATATCACATCTCATGTTATAGGAAGGGTCTCAGGTTTGGTATTAGAAGCATTGAGATATCACATCTCATGCTATGGGAAGGGTCTCAGAATTGGAATGGGAAGGAGTTGGATATCACATCTCAAGCTATGGGAAGGGTCTCAGGATTGGAATGGGAAGGAGTTTGATATCACATCTCATGCCATGTATGGGTCTCAGGTTTTGTAGAAGCATTGGGATATCACATCTCATGCTATCGGAAGGGTATCAGGATTGGATTTGGAAGAAGTTGGATATCCCATCTCATGCTATAGGAAGGGTCTCAGGTTGGAATGGGAAGGAGTTGGATATCACATCTCATGTTATAGGAAGGGTCTCAGGATTGGAATGGGAAGGACTTGGATATCACATCTCATGCTATAGGAAGGCTCTCAGGTTTGGAAGGGGAAGGAGTTGGATATCACATTAGATGTTAGAGGTAGGATCTCAGATTTGGTATTAGAGGCATTGAGATATCACATCTCATGCTATCAGAAGGATCTCAGGATCGGAATGGGAAGGAGTTGGATATCACATCTCATGCTAAAGGGAGGGTCTCAGGTTTGGAAGGGGAAGGATTTGGATATCACGTCTCATGTTATAGGAAGGATCTCAGGTTTGGTATTAGACGCATTGAGATATAACATCTCATGCTATCAGAAGGATCTCAGGTTTGGTATTAGAGGCATTGAGATATCACATCTCATGATATCAGAAGGGTCTCAGGATTGGAATGGGAAGGAGTCGCATATCACATCTCATGCTAAAGGGAGGGTCTCAGGTTGGGTATTAGAAGCATTGAGATATCACATCTCATGTTATAGGAAGGATCTCAGGTTTGGTATTAGAGGCATTGAGATATCACATCTCATGCTATCAGAAGGGTCTCAGGATTGGAATGGGAAGGAGTCGGATATCACATCTCATGCTAAAGGGAGGGTCTCAGGTTTGGAAGGGGAAGGATTTGGATATCACATCTCATGTTATAGGAAGGATCTCAGGTTTGGTATTAGAAGCATTGAGATATCACGTCTCATGCTATCGGAAGGATCTCAGGTTTGGTATTAGAGGCATTGAGATATCACATCTCATGCTATCAGAAGGGTCTCGGGATTGGAATGGGAAGGAGTTGGATATCACATCTCATGCTAAAGGGAGGGTCTCGGGTTTGGAAGGGGAAGGATTTGGATATCACATCTCATGTTACAGGAAGGATCTCAGGTTTGGTATTAGCATTGAGATATCCCATCTGATGCTATAGGAAGGGTCTCAGGTTTGGAATCGGAAGGAGTTTTATATGACATCTCATGCCATCGGAAGGGTCTCAGGTTTGGAATGGGAAGGAGTTGGATATCCCATCTCGTTATAGGAAGGGTCTCAGGTTTGGTATTAGAAGCATTGAGATATCACATCTCATGGTATAGGACGGGTCTCAGAATTGGAATGGGAAGGAGTTGGATATCACATCTTAAGCTATAGGAAGGGTCTCAGGATTGGAATGGGAAGGTTTTGGATATCACATCTCATGTTATAGGAAGGGTCTCAGGTTTGGTATTAGAAGCATTGAGATATCACATCTCATGCTATAGGAAGGGTCTCAGGATTGGAATGGGAAGGACTTGGATATCACATCTCATGTTATAGGAAGGGTCTCAGGTTTGGTATTAGAAGCATTGAGATATCACATCTCATGCTATAGGAAAGGTCTCAGGATTGGAATGGGAAGGACTTGGATATCACATCTCATGATAAAGGAAGGGTCTAAGGTTTGGAAGGGGAAGGATTTGGATATCACATCTCATGTTATAGGACCGGTCTCAGGTTTGGTATTAGAAGCATTGAGATATCAAGTCTCATGGTATAGGACGGGTCTCAGAATTGGAATGGGAAGGAGTTTGATATCACATCTCATGCCATGTATGGGTCTCAGGTTTGGTACAAGCATTGGGATATCACATCTCATGCTATCGGAAGGGTATCAGGATTGGATCTGGAAGGAGTTGGATATCCCATCTCATGCTATAGGAAGGGTCTCAGGTTTGGTATAAGCATTGAGATATCCCATCTCATGCTATAGGAAGGGTCTCAGGTTTGGAATCGGAAGGAGTCGTATATGACATCTCATGCCATAGGAAGGGTCTCAGGTTTGGTATAAGCATTGAGATATCACATCTCTGCTATCTGAAGGGTCTCAGGATTGGAATGGGAAGGAGTTGGATATCCCATCTCGTTATAGGAAGGGTCTCAGGTTTGGTATTAGAAGCATTGAGATATCACATCTGATGGTATAGGACGGGTCTCAGAATTGGAATGGGAAGGAGTTGGATATCACATCTCAAGCTATAGGAAGGGTCTCAGTATTGGAATGGGAAGGACTTGGATATCACATCTCATGTTATAGGAAGGATCTCAGGTTTGGTATTAGAAGCATTGAGATATCATATCTCATGCTATAGGAAGGGTCTCAGGATTGGAATGGGAAGGACTTGGATATCACATTTCATGTTATAGGAAGGGTCTCAGGTTTGGTATTAGAAGCATTGAGATATCACATCTCATGCTATGAGAAGGGTCTCAGAATTGGAATGGGAAGGAGTTGGATATCACATCTCAAGCTATAGGAAGGGTCTCAGGATTGGAATGGGAAGGAGATTGATATCACATCTCATGCCATGTATGGGTCTCAGGTTTTGTAGAAGCATTGGGATATCACATCTCATGCTATCGGAAGGGTATCAGGATTGGATTTGGAAGGAGTTGGATATCCCATCTCATGCTATAGGAAGGGTCTCAGGTTGGAATGGGAAGGAGTTGGATATCACATCTCATGTTATAGGAAGGGTCTCAGGATTGGAATGGGAAGGACTTGGATATCACATCTCATGCTATAGGAAGGCTCTCAGGTTTGGAAGGGGAAGGAGTTGGATATCACATTACATGTTAGAGGTAGGATCTCAGGTTTGGTATTAGAGGCATTGAGATATCACATCTCATGCTATCAGAAGGATCTCAGGATCGGAATGGGAAGGAGTTGGATATCACATCTCATGCTAAAGGGAGGGTCTCAGGTTTGGAAGGGGAAGGATTTGGATATCACATCTCATGTTATAGGAAGGATCTCAGGTTTGGTATTAGATGCATTGAGATATCACATCTCATGCTATCGGAAGGATCACAGGTTTGGTATTAGAGGCATTGAGATATCACATCTCATGATATCAGAAGGGTCTCGGGATTGGAATGGGAAGGAGTTGGATATCACATCTCATGCTAAAGGGAGGGTCTCGGGTTTGGAAGGGGAAGGATTTGGATATCACATCTCATGTTATAGGAAGGATCTCGGGTTTGGTATTAGCATTGAGATATCCCATCTGATGCTACAGGAAGGGTCTCAGGATTGGAATGGGAAGGAGTCGAATATCACATCTCATGCTAAAGGGAGGGTCTCAGGTTGGGTATTAGAAGCATTGAGATATCACATCTCATGTTATAGGAAGGATCTCAGGTTTGGTATTAGAGGCATTGAGATATCACATCTCATGCTATCAGAAGGGTCTCAGGATTGGAATGGGAAGGAGTCGGATATCACATTTCATGCTAAAGGGAGGGTCTCAGGTTTGGAAGGGGAAGGATTTGGATATCACATCTCATGTTATAGGAAGGATCTCAGGTTTGGTATTAGAAGCATTGAGATATCACATCTCATGCTATCGGAAGGATCTCAGGTTTGGTATTAGAGGCATTGAGATATCACATCTCATGCTATCAGAAGGATCTCAGGATTGGAATGGGAAGGAGTCGGATATCACATCTCATGCTAAAGGGAGGGTCTCAGGTTGGGTATTAGAAGCATTGAGATATCACATCTCATGTTATAGGAAGGATCTCAGGTTTGGTATTAGAGGCATTGAGATATCACATCTCATGCTATCAGAAGGGTCTCGGGATTGGAATGGGAAGGAGTTGGATATCACATCTCATGCTAAAGGGAGGGTCTCGGGTTTGGAAGGGGAAGGATTTGGATATCACATCTCATGTTATAGGAAGGATCTCAGGTTTGGTATTAGCATTGAGATATCCCATCTGATGCTACAGGAAGGGTCTCAGGTTTGGAATCAGAAGGAGTTGTATATGACATCTCATGCCATAGGAAGGGTCTCAGGTTTGGTATGAGCATTGAGATATCACATCTCTGCAATCGGAAGGGTCTCAGGATTGGAATGGAAAGGAGTTGGATATCCCATCTTGTTATAGGAAGGGTCTCAGGTTTGGTGTTAGAAGCATTGAGATATCACATCTCATGGTATAGGACGGGTCTCAGAATTGGAATGGGAAGGAGTTGGATATCACATCTCAAGCTATAGGAAGGGTCTCAGGATTGGAATGGGAAGGTTTTGGATATCACATCTCATGTTATAGGAAGGGTCTCAGGTTTGGTATTAGAAGCATTGAGATATCACATCTCATGCTATAGGAAGGGTCTCAGGATTGGAATGGGAAGGACTTGGATATCACATCTCATGTTATAGGAAGGGTCTCAGGTTTGGTATTAGAATCATTGAGATATCACATCTCATGCTATAGGAAGGGTCTCAGGATTGGAATGGGAAGGACTTGGATATCACATCTCATGATAAAGGAAGGGTCTAAGGTTTGGAAGGGGAAGGATTTGGATATCACATCTCATGTTATAGGACCAGTCTCAGGTTTGGTATTAGAAGCATTGAGATATCAAGTCTCATGGTATAGGACGGGTCTCAGAATTGGAATGGGAAGGAGTTGGATATCACATCTCAAGCTATAGGAAGGGTCTCAGGATTGGAATGGGAAGGAGTTTGATATCACATCTCATGCCATGTATGGGTCTCAGGTTTTGTAGAAGCATTGGGATATCACATCTCATGCTATCGGAAGGGTATCAGGATTGGATCTGGAAAGAGTTGGATATCCCATCTCATGCTATAGGAAGGGTCTCAGGTTGGAATGGGAAGGAGTTGGATATCACATCTCATGTTATAGGAAGGGTCTCAGGATTGGAATGGGAAGGACTTGGATATCACATCTCATGCTATAGGAAGGCTCTCAGGTTTGGAAGGGGAAGGAGTTGGATATCACATTTCATGTTAGAGGAAGGATCTCACGTTTGGTATTAGAGGCATTGAGATATCACATCTCATGCTATCGGAAGGATCTCAGGTTTGGTATTAGAGGCATTGAGATATCACATCTCATGCTATCAGAAGGGTCTCAGGATTGGAATGGGAAGGAGTCGGATATCACATCTCATGCTAAAGGGAGGGTCTCAGGTTTGGAAGTGGAAGGATTTGGATATCACATCTCATGTTATAGGAAGGATCTCAGGTTTGGTATTAGAAGCATTGAGATATCACATCTCATGCTATAGGAAAGGTCTCAGGATTGGAATGGGAAGGAGTTGGATATCACATCTCAAGCTATAGGAAGGGTCTCAGGATTGGAATGGGAAGGAGTTGGATATCACATCTCAAGCTATAGGAAGGGTCTCAGGATTGGAATGGGAAGGAGTTGGATATTACATCACATGCTATAGGAAGGGTCTCAGGTTTGGAATCGGAAGGAGTTGTATATGACATCTCATGCCATAGGAAGGGTCTCAGGTTTGGTATAAGCATTGAGATATCACATCTCTGCTATGGGAAGGGTCTCAGGATTGGAATGGGAAGGAGTTGGATATCCCATCTCGTTATAGGAAGGGTTTTAGGTTTGGTATTAGAAGCATTGAGATATCACATCTCATGGCATAGGACGGGTCTCAGAATTGGAATGGGAAGGAGTTGGATATCACATCTCAAGCTATAGGAAGGGTCTCGGGATTAGAATGGGAAGGACTTGGATATCACATCTCATGTTATAGGAAGGGACTCAGGTTTGGTATTAGAAGCATTGAGATATCACATCTCATGCTATAGGAAGGGTCTTAGGATTGGAATGGGAAGGACTTGGATATCACATCTCATGTTATAGTATGGGTCTCAGGTTTGGTATTAGAAGCATTGAGATATCACATCTCATGCTATGGGAAGGGTCTCAGAATTGGAATGGGAAGGAGTTGGATATCACATCTCAAGCTATAGGAAGGGTCTCAGGATTGGAATGGGAAGGAGTTTGATATCACATCTCATGCCATGTATGGGTCTCAGGTTTTGTAGAAGCATTGGGATATCACATCTCTTGCTATCGGAAGGGTATCAGGATTGGATTTGGAAGGAGTTGGATATCCCATCTCATGCTATAGGAAGGGTCTCAGGTTGGAATGGGAAGGAGTTGGATATCACATCTCATGTTATAGGAAGGGTCTCAGGATTGGAATGGGAAGGACTTGGATATCACATCTCATGTTATAGGAAGGGTCTCAGGTTTGGTATTAGAATGCTATAGGAAGGGTCTCAGGATTGGAATGGGAAGGAGTTGGATATCACATCTCAAGCTATAGGAAGGGTCTCAGGATTGGAATGGGAAGGAGTTGGATATCACATCTCAAGCTATAGGAAGGGTCTCAGGATTGGAATGGGAAGGAGTTGGATATCACATCTCATGCTATAGGAAGGGTCTCAGGTTTGGTATAAGCATTGAGATATCCCATCTCATGCTATAGGAAGGGTCTCAGGTTTGGAATCGGAAGGAGTTGTATATGACATCTCTTGCCATAGGAAGGGTCTCAGGTTTGGTATAAGCATTGAGATATCACATCTCTGCTATCGGAAGGGTCTCAGGATTGGAATGGGAAGGAGTTGGATATCCCATCTCGTTATAGGAAGGGTCTCAGGTTTGGTATTAGAAGCATTGAGATATCACATTTCATGGTATAGGACGGGTTTCAGAATTGGAATGGGAAGGAGTTGGATATCACATCTCAAGCTATAGGAAGGGTCTCAGGATTGGAATGGGAAGGACTTGGATATCACATCTCATGTTATAGGAAGGGTCTCAGGTTTAGTATTAGAAGCATTGCGATATCACATCTCATGCTATAGGAAGGGTCTCAGGATTGGAATGGGAAGGACTTGGATATCACATCTCATGTTATAGGAAGGGTCTCAGGTTTGGTATTAGAAGCATTGAGATATCACATCTCATGCTATCGGAAGGATCTCAGGTTTGGTATTAGAGGCATTGAGATATCACATCTCATGCTATCAGAAGGGTCTCAGGATTGGAATGGGAAGGAGTCGGATATCACATTTCATGCTAAAGGGAGGGTCTCAGGTTTGGAAGGGGAAGGATTTGGATATCACATCTCATGTTATAGGAAGGATCTCAGGTTTGGTATTAGAAGCATTGAGATATCACATCTCATGCTATCGGAAGGATCTCAGGTTTGGTATTAGAGGCATTGAGATATCACATCTCATTCTATCAGAAGGGTCTCGGGATTGGAATGGGAAGGAGTTGGATATCACATCTCATGCTAAAGGGAGGGTCTCGGGTTTGGAAGGGGAAGGATTTGGATATCACATCTCATGTTATAGGAAGGATCTCAGGTTTGGTATTAGCATTGAGATATCCCATCTGATGCTACAGGAAGGGTCTCAGGTTTGGAATCAGAAGGAGTTGTATATGACATCTCCTGCCATAGGAAGGGTCTCAGGTTTGGTATAAGCATTGAGATATCACATCTCTGCTATCGGAAGGGTCTCAGGATTGGAATGGAAAGGAGTTGGATATCCCATCTTGTTATAGGAAGGGTCTCAGGTTTGGTGTTAGAAGCATTGAGATATCACATCTCATGGTATAGGACGGGTCTCAGAATTGGAATGGGAAGGAGTTGGATATCACATCTCAAGCTATAGGAAGGGTCTCAGGATTGGAATGGGAAGGACTTGGATATCACATCTCATGTTATAGGAAGGGTCTCAGGTTTGGTATTAGAAGCATTGCGATATCACATCTCATGCTATAGGAAGGGTCTCAGGATTGGAATGGGAAGGACTTGGATATCACATCTCATGTTATAGGAAGGGTCTCAGGTTTGGTATTAGAAGCATTGAGATATCACATCTCATGCTATCGGAAGGATCTCAGGTTTGGTATTAGAGGCATTGAGATATCACATCTCATTCTATCAGAAGGGTCTCGGGATTGGAATGGGAAGGAGTTGGATATCACATTTCATGCTAAAGGGAGGGTCTCAGGTTTGGAAGGGGAAGGATTTGGATATCACATCTCATGTTATAGGAAGGATCTCAGGTTTGGTATTAGAAGCATTGAGATATCACATCTCATGCTATCGGAAGGATCTCAGGTTTGGTATTAGAGGCATTGAGATATCACATCTCATTCTATCAGAAGGGTCTCGGGATTGGAATGGGAAGGAGTTGGATATCACATCTCATGCTAAAGGGAGGGTCTCGGGTTTGGAAGGGGAAGGATTTGGATATCACATCTCATGTTATAGGAAGGATCTCACGTTTGGTATTAGCATTGAGATATCCCATCTGATGCTACAGGAAGGGTCTCAGGTTTGGAATCAGAAGGAGTTGTATATGACATCTCCTGCCATAGGAAGGGTCTCAGGTTTGGTATAAGCATTGAGATATCACATCTCTGCTATCGGAAGGGTCTCAGGATTGGAATGGAAAGGAGTTGGATATCCCATCTTGTTATAGGAAGGGTCTCAGGTTTGGTGTTAGAAGCATTGAGATATCACATCTCATGGTATAGGACGGGTCTCAGAATTGGAATGGGAAGGAGTTGGATATCACATCTCAAGCTATAGGAAGGGTCTCAGGATTGGAATGGGAAGGTTTTGGATATCACATCTCATGTTATAGGAAGGGTCTCAGGTTTGGTATTAGAAGCATTGAGATATCACATCTCATGCTATAGGAAGGGTCTCAGGATTGGAATGGGAAGGACTTGGATATCACATCTCAAGTTATAGGAAGGGTCTCAGGTTTGGTATTAGAATCATTGAGATATCACATCTCATGCTATAGGAAGGGTCTCAGGATTGGAATGGGAAGGACTTGGATATCACATCTCATGATAAAGGAAGGGTCTAAGGTTTGGAAGGGGAAGGATTTGGATATCACATCTCATGTTATAGGACCAGTCTCAGGTTTGGTATTAGAAGCATTGAGATATCAAGTCTCATGGTATAGGACGGGTCTCAGAATTGGAACTGGAAGGAGTTGGATATCACATCTCAAGCTATAGGAAGGGTCTCAGGATTGGAATGGGAAGGAGTTTGATATCACATCTCATGCCATGTATGGGTCTCAGGTTTTGTAGAAGCATTGGGATATCACATCTCATGCTATCGGAAGGGTATCAGGATTGGATCTGGAAGGAGTTGGATATCCCATCTCCTGCTATAGGAAGGGTCTCAGGTTGGAATGGGAAGGAGTTGGTTATCACATCTCATGTTATAGGAAGGGTCTCAGGATTGGAATGGGAAGGACTTGGATATCACATCTCATGCTATAGGAAGGCTCTCAGGTTTGGAAGGGGAAGGAGTTGGATATCACATTTCATGTTAGAGGAAGGATCTCACGTTTGGTATTAGAGGCATTGAGATATCACATCTCATGCTATCGGAAGGATCTCAGGTTTGGTATTAGAGGCATTGAGATATCACATCTCATGCTATCAGAAGGGTCTCAGGATTGGAATGGGAAGGAGTCGGATATCACATCTCATGCTAAAGGGAGGGTCTCAGGTTTGGAAGTGGAAGGATTTGGATATCACATCTCATGTTATAGAAAGGATCTCAGGTTTGGTATTAGAAGCATTGAGATATCACATCTCATGCTATAGGAAAGGTCTCAGGATTGGAATGGGAAGGAGTTGGATATCACATCTCAAGCTATAGGAAGGGTCTCAGGATTGGAATGGGAAGGAGTTGGATATCACATCTCAAGCTATAGGAAGGGTCTCAGGATTGGAATGGGAAGGAGTTGGATATCACATCTCATGCTATAGGAAGGGTCTCAGGTTTGGAATCGGAAGGAGTTGTATATGACATCTCATGCCATAGGAAGGGTCTCAGGTTTGGTATAAGCATTGAGATATCACATCTCTGCTATGGGAAGGGTCTCAGGATTGGAATGGGAAGGAGTTGGATATCCCATCTCGTTATAGGAAGGGTCTCAGGTTTGGTATTAGAAGCATTGAGATATCACATCTCATGGCATAGGACGGGTCTCAGAATTGGAATGGGAAGGAGTTGGATATCACATCTCAAGCTATATGAAGGGTCTCGGGATTAGAATGGGAAGGACTTGGATATCACATCTCATGTTATAGGAAGGGACTCAGGTTTGGTATTAGAAGCATTGAGATATCACATCTCATGCTATAGGAAGGGTCTTAGGATTGGAATGGGAAGGACTTGGATATCACATCTCATGTTATAGGATGGGTCTCAGGTTTGGTATTAGAAGCATTGAGATATCACATCTCATGCTATGGGAAGGGTCTCAGAATTGGAATGGGAAGGAGTTGGATATCACATCTCAAGCTATAGGAAGGGTCTCAGGATTGGAATGGGAAGGAGTTTGATATCACATCTCATGCCATGTATGGGTCTCAGGTTTTGTAGAAGCATTGGGATATCACATCTCATGCTATCGGAAGGGTATCAGGATTGGATTTGGAAGGAGTTGGATATCCCATCTCATGCTATAGGAAGGGTCTCAGGTTGGAATGGGAAGGAGTTGGATATCACATCTCATGTTATAGGAAGGGTCTCAGGATTGGAATGGGAAGGACTTGGATATCACATCTCATGTTATAGGAAGGGTCTCAGGTTTGGTATTAGAATGCTATAGGAAGGGTCTCAGGATTGGAATGGGAAGGAGTTGGATATCACATCTCAAGCTATAGGAAGGGTCTCAGGATTGGAATGGGAAGGAGTTGGATATCACATCTCAAGCTATAGGAAGGGTCTCAGGATTGGAATGGGAAGGAGTTGGATATCAAATCTCATGCTATAGGAAGGGTCTCAGGTTTGGTATAAGCATTGAGATATCCCATCTCATGCTATAGGAAGGGTCTCAGGTTTGGAATCGGAAGGAGTTGTATATGACATCTCTTGCCATAGGAAGGGTCTCAGGTTTGGTATAAGCATTGAGATATCACATCTCTGCTATCGGAAGGGTCTCAGGATTGGAATGGGAAGGAGTTGGATATCCCATCTCGTTATAGGAAGGGTCTCAGGTTTGGTATTAGAAGCATTGAGATATCACATCTCATGGTATAGGACGGGTTTCAGAATTGGAATGGGAAGGAGTTGGATATCACATCTCAAGCTATAGGAAGGGTCTCAGGATTGGAATGGGAAGGACTTGGATATCACATCTCATGTTATAGGAAGGGTCTCAGGTTTGGTATTAGAAGCATTGCGATATCACATCTCATGCTATAGGAAGGGTCTCAGGATTGGAATGGGAAGGACTTGGATATCACATCTCATGTTAAAGGAAGGGTCTCAGGTTTGGTATTAGAAGCATTGAGATATCACATCTCATGCTATCGGAAGGATCTCAGGTTTGGTATTAGAAGTATTGAGATATCACATCTCATGCTATAGGAAGGATCTCAGGTTTGGTATTAGAAGCATTGAGATATCACATCTCATGCTATAGGAAGGGTCTCAGGATTGGAATGGGAAGGACTTGGATATCACATTTCATGTTATAGGAAGGGTCTCAGGTTTGGTATTAGAAGCATTGAGATATCACATCTCATGCTATGAGAAGGGTCCCAGAATTGGAATGGGAAGGAGTTGGATATCACATCTCAAGCTATAGGAAGGGTCTCAGGATTGGAATGGGAAGGAGATTGATATCACATCTCATGCCATGTATGGGTCTCAGGTTTTGTAGAAGCATTGGGATATCACATCTCATGCTATCGGAAGGGTATCAGGATTGGATTTGGAAGGAGTTGGATATCCCATCTCATGCTATAGGAAGGGTCTCAGGATTGGAATGGGAAGGACTTGGATATCACATCTCATGCTATAGGAAGGCTCTCAGGTTTGGAAGGGGAAGGAGTTGGATATCACATTACATGTTAGAGGTAGGATCTCAGGTTTGGTATTAGAGGCATTGAGATATCACATCTCATGCTATCAGAAGGATCTCAGGATCGGAATGGGAAGGAGTTGGATATCACATCTCATGCTAAAGGGAGGGTCTCAGGTTTGGAAGGGGAAGGATTTGGATATCACATCTCATGTTATAGGAAGGATCTCAGGTTTGGTATTAGATGCATTGAGATATCACATCTCATGCTATCGGAAGGATCTCAGGTTTGGTATTAGAGGCATTGAGATATCACATCTCATGATATCAGAAGGGTCTCGGGATTGGAATGGGAAGGAGTTGGATATCACATCTCATGCTAAAGGGAGGGTCTCGGGTTTGGAAGGGGAAGGATTTGGATATCACATCTCATGTTATAGGAAGGATCTCGGGTTTGGTATTAGCATTGAGATATCCCATCTGATGCTACAGGAAGGGTCTCAGGATTGGAATGGGAAGGAGTCGAATATCACATCTCATGCTAAAGGGAGGGTCTCAGGTTGGGTATTAGAAGCATTGAGATATCACATCTCATGTTATAGGAAGGATCTCAGGTTTGGTATTAGAGGCATTGAGATATCACATCTCATGCTATCAGAAGGGTCTCAGGATTGGAATGGGAAGGAGTCGGATATCACATTTCATGCTAAAGGGAGGGTCTCAGGTTTGGAAGGGGAAGGATTTGGATATCACATCTCATGTTATAGGAAGGATCTCAGGTTTGGTATTAGAAGCATTGAGATATCACATCTCATGCTATCGGAAGGATCTCAGGTTTGGTATTAGAGGCATTGAGATATCACATCTCATGCTATCAGAAGGATCTCAGGATTGGAATGGGAAGGAGTCGGATATCACATCTCATGCTAAAGGGAGGGTCTCAGGTTGGGTATTAGAAGCATTGAGATATCACATCTCATGTTATAGGAAGGATCTCAGGTTTGGTATTAGAGGCATTGAGATATCACATCTCATGCTATCAGAAGGGTCTCGGGATTGGAATGGGAAGGAGTTGGATATCACATCTCATGCTAAAGGGAGGGTCTCGGGTTTGGAAGGCGAAGGATTTGGATATCACATCTCATGTTATAGGAAGGATCTCAGGTTTGGTATTAGCATTGAGATATCCCATCTGATGCTACAGGAAGGGTCTCAGGTTTGGAATCAGAAGGAGTTGTATATGACATCTCATGCCATAGGAAGGGTCTCAGGTTTGGTATAAGCATTGAGATATCACATCTCTGCTATCGGAAGGGTCTCAGGATTGGAATGGAAAGGAGTTGGATATCCCATCTTGTTATAGGAAGGGTCTCAGGTTTGGTGTTAGAAGCATTGAGATATCACATCTCATGGTATAGGACGGGTCTCAGAATTGGAATGGGAAGGAGTTGGATATCACATCTCAAGCTATAGGAAGGGTCTCAGGATTGGAATGGGAAGGTTTTGGATATCACATCTCATGTTATAGGAAGGGTCTCAGGTTTGGTATTAGAAGCATTGAGATATCACATCTCATGCTATAGGAAGGGTCTCAGGATTGGAATGGGAAGGACTTGGATATCACATCTCATGTTATAGGAAGGGTCTCAGGTTTGGTATTAGAATCATTGAGATATCACATCTCATGCTATAGGAAGGGTCTCAGGATTGGAATGGGAAGGACTTGGATATCACATCTCATGATAAAGGAAGGGTCTAAGGTTTGGAAGGGGAAGGATTTGGATATCACATCTCATGTTATAGGACCAGTCTCAGGTTTGGTATTAGAAGCATTGAGATATCAAGTCTCATGGTATAGGACGGGTCTCAGAATTGGAATGGGAAGGAGTTGGATATCACATCTCAAGCTATAGGAAGGGTCTCAGGATTGGAATGGGAAGGAGTTTGATATCACATCTCATGCCATGTATGGGTCTCAGGTTTTGTAGAAGCATTGGGATATCACATCTCATGCTATCGGAAGGGTATCAGGATTGGATCTGGAAAGAGTTGGATATCCCATCTCATGCTATAGGAAGGGTCTCAGGTTGGAATGGGAAGGAGTTGGATATCACATCTCATGTTATAGGAAGGGTCTCAGGATTGGAATGGGAAGGACTTGGATATCACATCTCATGCTATAGGAAGGCTCTCAGGTTTGGAAGGGGAAGGAGTTGGATATCACATTTCATGTTAGAGGAAGGATCTCACGTTTGGTATTAGAGGCATTGAGATATCACATCTCATGCTATCGGAAGGATCTCAGGTTTGGTATTAGAGGCATTGAGATATCACATCTCATGCTATCAGAAGGGTCTCAGGATTGGAATGGGAAGGAGTCAGATATCACATCTCATGCTAAAGGGAGGGTCTCAGGTTTGGAAGTGGAAGGATTTGGATATCACATCTCATGTTATAGGAAGGATCTCAGGTTTGGTATTAGAAGCATTGAGATATCACATCTCATGCTATAGGAAAGGTCTCAGGATTGGAATGGGAAGGAGTTGGATATCACATCTCAAGCTATAGGAAGGGTCTCAGGATTGGAATGGGAAGGAGTTGGATATCACATCTCAAGCTATAGGAAGGGTCTCAGGATTGGAATGGGAAGGAGTTGGATATTACATCACATGCTATAGGAAGGGTCTCAGGTTTGGAATCGGAAGGAGTTGTATATGACATCTCATGCCATAGGAAGGGTCTCAGGTTTGGTATAAGCATTGAGATATCACATCTCTGCTATGGGAAGGGTCTCAGGATTGGAATGGGAAGGACTTGGATATCCCATCTCGTTATAGGAAGGGTTTTAGGTTTGGTATTAGAAGCATTGAGATATCACATCTCATGGCATAGGACGTGTCTCAGAATTGGAATGGGAAGGAGTTGGATATCACATCTCAAGCTATAGGAAGGGTCTCGGGATTAGAATGGGAAGGACTTGGATATCACATCTCATGTTATAGGAAGGGACTCAGGTTTGGTATTAGAAGCATTGAGATATCACATCTCATGCTATAGGAAGGGTCTTAGGATTGGAATGGGAAGGACTTGGATATCACATCTCATGTTATAGTATGGGTCTCAGGTTTGGTATTAGAAGCATTGAGATATCACATCTCATGCTATGGGAAGGGTCTCAGAATTGGAATGGGAAGGAGTTGGATATCACATCTCAAGCTATAGGAAGGGTCTCAGGATTGGAATGGGAAGGAGTTTGATATCACATCTCATGCCATGTATGGGTCTCAGGTTTTGTAGAAGCATTGGGATATCACATCTCTTGCTATCGGAAGGGTATCAGGATTGGATTTGGAAGGAGTTGGATATCCCATCTCATGCTATAGGAAGGGTCTCAGGTTGGAATGGGAAGGAGTTGGATATCACATCTCATGTTATAGGAAGGGTCTCAGGATTGGAATGGGAAGGACTTGGATATCACATCTCATGTTATAGGAAGGGTCTCAGGTTTGGTATTAGAATGCTATAGGAAGGGTCTCAGGATTGGAATGGGAAGGAGTTGGATATCACATCTCAAGCTATAGGAAGGGTCTCAGGATTGGAATGGGAAGGAGTTGGATATCACATCTCAAGCTATAGGAAGGGTCTCAGGATTGGAATGGGAAGGAGTTGGATATCACATCTCATGCTATAGGAAGGGTCTCAGGTTTGGTATAAGCATTGAGATATCCCATCTCATGCTATAGGAAGGGTCTCAGGTTTGGAATCGGAAGGAGTTGTATATGACATCTCTTGCCATAGGAAGGGTCTCAGGTTTGGTATAAGCATTGAGATATCACATCTCTGCTATCGGAAGGGTCTCAGGATTGGAATGGGAAGGAGTTGGATATCCCATCTCGTTATAGGAAGGGTCTCAGGTTTGGTATTAGAAGCATTGAGATATCACATCTCATGGTATAGGACGGGTTTCAGAATTGGAATGGGAAGGAGTTGGATATCACATCTCAAGCTATAGGAAGGGTCTCAGGATTGGAATGGGAAGGACTTGGATATCACATCTCATGTTATAGGAAGGGTCTCAGGTTTAGTATTAGAAGCATTGCGATATCACATCTCATGCTATAGGAAGGGTCTCAGGATTGGAATGGGAAGGACTTGGATATCACATCTCATGTTATAGGAAGGGTCTCAGGTTTGGTATTAGAAGCATTGAGATATCACATCTCATGCTATCGGAAGGATCTCAGGTTTGGTATTAGAGGCATTGAGATATCACATCTCATGCTATCAGAAGGGTTTCAGGATTGGAATGGGAAGGAGTCGGATATCACATTTCATGCTAAAGGGAGGGTCTCAGGTTTGGAAGGGGAAGGATTTGGATATCACATCTCATGTTATAGGAAGGATCTCAGGTTTGGTATTAGAAGCATTGAGATATCACATCTCATGCTATCGGAAGGATCTCAGGTTTGGTATTAGAGGCATTGAGATATCACATCTCATTCTATCAGAAGGGTCTCGGGATTGGAATGGGAAGGAGTTGGATATCACATCTCATGCTAAAGGGAGGGTCTCGGGTTTGGAAGGGGAAGGATTTGGATATCACATCTCATGTTATAGGAAGGATCTCAGGTTTGGTATTAGCATTGAGATATCCCATCTGATGCTACAGGAAGGGTCTCAGGTTTGGAATCAGAAGGAGTTGTATATGACATCTCCTGCCATAGGAAGGGTCTCAGGTTTGGTATAAGCATTGAGATATCACATCTCTGCTATCGGAAGGGTCTCAGGATTGGAATGGAAAGGAGTTGGATATCCCATCTTGTTATAGGAAGGGTCTCAGGTTTGGTGTTAGAAGCATTGAGATATCACATCTCATGGTATAGGACGGGTCTCAGAATTGGAATGGGAAGGAGTTGGATATCACATCTCAAGCTATAGGAAGGGTCTCAGGATTGGAATGGGAAGGACTTGGATATCACATCTCATGTTATAGGAAGGGTCTCAGGTTTGGTATTAGAAGCATTGCGATATCACATCTCATGCTATAGGAAGGGTCTCAGGATTGGAATGGGAAGGACTTGGATATCACATCTCATGTTATAGGAAGGGTCTCAGGTTTGGTATTAGAAGCATTGAGATATCAAATCTCATGCTATCGGAAGGATCTCAGGTTTGGTATTAGAGGCATTGAGATATCACATCTCATTCTATCAGAAGGGTCTCGGGATTGGAATGGGAAGGAGTTGGATATCACATTTCATGCTAAAGGGAGGGTCTCAGGTTTGGAAGGGGAAGGATTTGGATATCACATCTCATGTTATAGGAAGGATCTCAGGTTTGGTATTAGAAGCATTGAGATATCACATCTCATGCTATCGGAAGGATCTCAGGTTTGGTATTAGAGGCATTGAGATATCACATCTCATTCTATCAGAAGGGTCTCGGGATTGGAATGGGAAGGAGTTGGATATCACATCTCATGCTAAAGGGAGGGTCTCGGGTTTGGAAGGGGAAGGATTTGGATATCACATCTCATGTTATAGGAAGGATCTCACGTTTGGTATTAGCATTGAGATATCCCATCTGATGCTACAGGAAGGGTCTCAGGTTTGGAATCAGAAGGAGTTGTATATGACATCTCCTGCCATAGGAAGGGTCTCAGGTTTGGTATAAGCATTGAGATATCACATCTCTGCTATCGGAAGGGTCTCAGGATTGGAATGGAAAGGAGTTGGATATCCCATCTTGTTATAGGAAGGGTCTCAGGTTTGGTGTTAGAAGCATTGAGATATCACATCTCATGGTATAGGACGGGTCTCAGAATTGGAATGGGAAGGAGTTGGATATCACATCTCAAGCTATAGGAAGGGTCTCAGGATTGGAATGGGAAGGTTTTGGATATCACATCTCATGTTATAGGAAGGGTCTCAGGTTTGGTATTAGAAGCATTGAGATATCACATCTCATGCTATAGGAAGGGTCTCAGGATTGGAATGGGAAGGACTTGGATATCACATCTCATGATAAAGGAAGGGTCTAAGGTTTGGAAGGGGAAGGATTTGGATATCACATCTCATGTTATAGGACCAGTCTCAGGTTTGGTATTAGAAGCATTGAGATATCAAGTCTCATGGTATAGGACGGGTCTCAGAATTGGAACTGGAAGGAGTTGGATATCACATCTCAAGCTATAGGAAGGGTCTCAGGATTGGAATGGGAAGGAGTTTGATATCACATCTCATGCCATGTATGGGTCTCAGGTTTTGTAGAAGCATTGGGATATCACATCTCATGCTATCGGAAGGGTATCAGGATTGGATCTGGAAGGAGTTGGATATCCCATCTCCTGCTATAGGAAGGGTCTCAGGTTGGAATGGGAAGGAGTTGGTTATCACATCTCATGTTATAGGAAGGGTCTCAGGATTGGAATGGGAAGGACTTGGATATCACATCTCATGCTATAGGAAGGCTCTCAGGTTTGGAAGGGGAAGGAGTTGGATATCGCATTTCATGTTAGAGGAAGGATCTCACGTTTGGTATTAGAGGCATTGAGATATCACATCTCATGCTATCGGAAGGATCTCAGGTTTGGTATTAGAGGCATTGAGATATCACATCTCATGCTATCAGAAGGGTCTCAGGATTGGAATGGGAAGGAGTCGGATATCACATCTCATGCTAAAGGGAGGGTCTCAGGTTTGGAAGTGGAAGGATTTGGATATCACATCTCATGTTATAGAAAGGATCTCAGGTTTGGTATTAGAAGCATTGAGATATCACATCTCATGCTATAGGAAAGGTCTCAGGATTGGAATGGGAAGGAGTTGGATATCACATCTCAAGCTATAGGAAGGGTCTCAGGATTGGAATGGGAAGGAGTTGGATATCACATCTCAAGCTATAGGAAGGGTCTCAGGATTGGAATGGGAAGGAGTTGGATATCACATCTCATGCTATAGGAAGGGTCTCAGGTTTGGAATCGGAAGGAGTTGTATATGACATCTCATGCCATAGGAAGGGTCTCAGGTTTGGTATAAGCATTGAGATATCACATCTCTGCTATGGGAAGGGTCTCAGGATTGGAATGGGAAGGAGTTGGATATCCCATCTCGTTATAGGAAGGGTCTCAGGTTTGGTATTAGAAGCATTGAGATATCACATCTCATGGCATAGGACGGGTCTCAGAATTGGAATGGGAAGGAGTTGGATATCATATCTCAAGCTATAGGAAGGGTCTCGGGATTAGAATGGGAAGGACTTGGATATCACATCTCATGTTATAGGAAGGGACTCAGGTTTGGTATTAGAAGCATTGAGATATCACATCTCATGCTATAGGAAGGGTCTTAGGATTGGAATGGGAAGGACTTGGATATCACATCTCATGTTATAGGATGGGTCTCAGGTTTGGTATTAGAAGCATTGAGATATCACATCTCATGCTATGGGAAGGGTCTCAGAATTGGAATGGGAAGGAGTTGGATATCACATCTCAAGCTATAGGAAGGGTCTCAGGATTGGAATGGGAAGGAGTTTGATATCACATCTCATGCCATGTATGGGTCTCAGGTTTTGTAGAAGCATTGGGATATCACATCTCATGCTATCGGAAGGGTATCAGGATTGGATTTGGAAGGAGTTGGATATCCCATCTCATGCTATAGGAAGGGTCTCAGGTTGGAATGGGAAGGAGTTGGATATCACATCTCATGTTATAGGAAGGGTCTCAGGATTGGAATGGGAAGGACTTGGATATCACATCTCATGTTATAGGAAGGGTCTCAGGTTTGGTATTAGAATGCTATAGGAAGGGTCTCAGGATTGGAATGGGAAGGAGTTGGATATCACATCTCAAGCTATAGGAAGGGTCTCAGGATTGGAATGGGAAGGAGTTGGATATCACATCTCAAGCTATAGGAAGGGTCTCAGGATTGGAATGGGAAGGAGTTGGATATCACATCTCATGCTATAGGAAGGGTCTCAGGTTTGGTATAAGCATTGAGATATCCCATCTCATGCTATAGGAAGGGTCTCAGGTTTGGAATCGGAAGGAGTTGTATATGACATCTCTTGCCATAGGAAGGGTCTCAGGTTTGGTATAAGCATTGAGATATCACATCTCTGCTATCGGAAGGGTCTCAGGATTGGAATGGGAAGGAGTTGGATATCCCATCTCGTTATAGGAAGGGTCTCAGGTTTGGTATTAGAAGCATTGAGATATCACATCTCATGGTATAGGACGGGTTTCAGAATTGGAATGGGAAGGAGTTGGATATCACATCTCAAGCTATAGGAAGGGTCTCAGGATTGGAATGGGAAGGACTTGGATATCACATCTCATGTTATAGGAAGGGTCTCAGGTTTGGTATTAGAAGCATTGCGATATCACATCTCATGCTATAGGAAGGGTCTCAGGATTGGAATGGGAAGGACTTGGATATCACATCTCATGTTAAAGGAAGGGTCTCAGGTTTGGTATTAGAAGCATTGAGATATCACATCTCATGCTATCGGAAGGATCTCAGGTTTGGTATTAGAGGCATTGAGATATCACATCTCATGCTATCAGAAGGGTCTCAGGATTGGAATGGGAAGGAGTCGGATATCACATCTCATGCTAAAGGGAGGGTCTCAGGTTTACTATTAGAAGCATTGAGATATCACATCTCATGTTATAGGAAGGAACTCAGGTTTGGTATTAGAGGCATTGAGATATCACATCTCATGCTATCAGAAGGGTCTCAGGATTGGAATGGGAAGGAGTCGGATATCACATCTCATGCTAAAGGGAGGGTCTCAGGTTTGGAAGGGGAAGGATTTGGATATCACATCTCATGTTATAGGAAGGATCTCAGGTTTGGTATTAGAAGCATTGAGATATCACATCTCATGCTATCGGAAGGATCTCAGGTTTGGTATTAGAGGCATTGAGATATCACATCGCATGCTATCAGAAGGGTCTCGGGATTGGAATGGGAAGGAGTTGGATATCACATCTCATGCTAAAGGGAGGGTCTCGGGTTTGGAAGGGGAAGGATTTGGATATCACATCTCATGTTATAGGAAGGATCTCAGGTTTGGTATTAGCATTGAGTTATCCCATCTGATGCTATAGGAAGGGTCTCAGGTTTGGAATCGGAAGGAGTTGTATATGACATCTCATGCCATAGGAAGGGTCTCAGGTTTGGTATAAGCATTGAGATATCACATCTCTGCTATCGGAAGGGTCTCAGGATTGGAATGGGAAGGAGTTGGATATCCCATCTCGTTATAGGAAGGATCTCAGGTTTGGTATTAGAAGCATTGAGATATCACATCTCATGGTATAGGACGGGTCTCAGAATTGGAATGGGAAGGAGTTGGATATCATATCTCAAGCTATAGGAAGGGTCTCCGGATTGGAATGGGAAGGACTTGGATATCACATCTCATGTTATAGGAAGGGTCTCAGGTTTGGTATTAGAAGCATTGAGATATCACATCTCATGCTATAGGAAGGGTCTCAGGATTGAAATGGGAAGGACTTGGATATCACATCTCATGTTATAGGAAGGGTCTCAGGTTTGGTATTAGAAGCATTGAGATATCACATCTCATGATATAGGAAGGGTCTCTGGATTGGAATGGGAAGGACTTGGATATCACATCTCATGATAAAGGAAGGGTCTAAGGTTTGGAAGGGGAAGGATTTGGATATCACATCTTATGTTATAGGACCGGTCTCAGGTTTGGTATTGGAAGCATTGAGATATCAAGTCTCATGGTATAGGACGGGTCTCAGAATTGGAATGGGAAGGAGTTGGATATCACATCTCAAGCTATAGGAAGGGTCTCAGGATTGGAATGGGAAGGAGTTTGATATCACATCTCATGCCATGTATGGGTCTCAGGTTTTGTAGAAGCATTGGGATATCACATCTCATGCTATCGGAAGGGTATCAGGATTGGATCTGGAAGGAGTTGGATATCCCATCTCATGCTATAGGAAGGGTCTCAGGTTGGAATGGGAAGGAGTTGGATATCACATCTCATGTTATAGGAAGGGTCTCAGGAATGGAATGGGAAGGACTTGGATATCACATCTCATGCTATAGGAAGGCTCTCAGGTTTGGAAGGGGAAGGAGTTGGATATCACATTTCATGTTAGAGGAAGGATCTCAGGTTTGGTATTAGAGGCATTGAGATATCACATCTCATGCTATCAGAAGGGTCTCAGGATTGGAATGGGAAGGAGTCGGATATCACATCTCATGCTAAATGGAGGGTCTCAGGTTTGGAAGTGGAAGGATTTGGATATCACATCTCATGTTATAGGAAGGATCTCAGGTTTGGTATTAGAAGCATTGAGATATCACATCTCATGCTATAGGAAGGGTCTCAGGATTGGAATGGGAAGGAGTTGGATATCACATCTCAAGCTATAGGAAGGGTCTCAGGATTGGAATGGGAAGGAGTTGGATATCACATCTCAAGCTATAGGAAGGGTCTCAGGATTGGAATGGGAAGGAGTTGGATATCACATCTCATGCTATAGGAAGGGTCTCAGGTTTGGTATAAGCATTGAGATATCCCATCTCATGCTATAGGAAGGGTCTCAGGTTTGGAATCGGAAGGAGTTGTATATGACATATCATGCCATAGGAAGGGTCTCAGGTTTGGTATAAGCATTGAGATATCACATCTCTGCTATCGGAAGGGTCTCAGGATTGGAATGGGAAGGAGTTGGATATCACATCTCAAGCTATAGGAAGGGTCTCAGGTTTAGTATAAGCATTGAGATATCCCATCTCATGCTATAGGAAGGGTCTCAGGTTTGGAATCGGAAGGAGTTGTATATGATGTCATAGGAAGGGTCTCAGGTTTGGTATTAGAAGCATTGAGATATCACATCTCATGGTATAGGACGGGTCTCAGAATTGGAATGGGAAGGAGTTGGATATCACATCTCAAGCTATAGGAAGGGTCTCAGGATTGGAATGGGAAGGACTTGGATATCACATCTCATGTTATAGGAAGGGTCTCAGGTTTGGTATTAGAAGCATTGAGATATCACATCTCATGCTATAGGAAGGGTCTCAGGATTGGAATGGGAAGGACTTGGATATCACATCTCATGTTATAGGAAGGGTCTCAGGTTTGGTATTAGAAGCATTGAGATATCACATCTCATGCTATGGGAAGGGACTCAGAATTGGAATGGGAAGGAGTTGGATATCACATCTCAAGCTATAGGAAGGGTCTCAGGATTGGAATGGGAAGGAGTTTGATATCACATCTCATGCCATGTATGGGTCTCAGGTTTTGTAGAAGCATTGGGATATCACATCTCATGCTATCGGAAGGGTATCAGGATTGGATTTGGAAGAAGTTGGATATCCCATCTCATGCTATAGGAAGGGTCTCAGGTTGGAATGGGAAGGAGTTGGATGTCACATCTCATGTTATAGGAAGGGTCTCAGGATTGGAATGGGAAGGACTTGGATATCACATCTCATGCTATAGGAAGGCTCTCAGGTTTGGAAGGGGAAGGAGTTGGATATCACATTACATGTTAGAGGTAGGATCTCAGGTTTGGTATTAGAGGCATTGAGATATCACATCTCATGCTATCAGAAGGATCTCAGGATCGGAATGGGAAGGAGTTGGATATCACATCTCATGCTAAAGGGAGGGTCTCAGGTTTGGAAGGGGAAGGATTTGGATATCACATCTCATGTTATAGGAAGGATCTCAGGTTTGGTATTGGACGCATTGAGATATAACATCTCATGCTATCGGAAGGATCTCAGGTTTGGTATTAGAGGCATTGAGATATCACATCTCATGATATCAGAAGGGTCTCAGGATTGGAATGGGAAGGAGTCGGATATCACATCTCATGCTAAAGGGAGGGTCTCAGGTTGGGTATTAGAAGCATTGAGATATCACATCTCATGTTATAGGAAGCATCTCAGGTTTGGTATTAGAGGCATTGAGATATCACATCTCATGCTATCAGAAGGGTCTCAGGATTGGAATGGGAAGGAGTCGGATATCACATCTCATGCTAAAGGGAGGGTCTCAGGTTTGGAAGGGGAAGGATTTGGATATCACATCTCATGTTATAGGAAGGATCTCAGGTTTGGTATTAGAAGCATTGAGATATCACATCTCATGCTATCGGAAGGATCTCAGGTTTGGTATTAGAGGCATTGAGATATCACATCTCATGCTATCAGAAGGGTCTCGGGATTGGAATGGGAAGGAGTTGGATATCACATCTCATGCTAAAGGGAGGGTCTCGGGTTTGGAAGGGGAAGGATTTGGATATCACATCTAATGTTACAGGAAGGATCTCAGGTTTGGTATTAGCATTGAGATATCCCATCTGATGCTATAGGAAGGGTCTCAGGTTTGGAATCGGAAGGAGTTGTATATGACATCTCATGCCATAGGAAGGGTCTCAGGTTTGGTTTAAGCATTGAGATATCACATCTCTGCTATCGGAAGGGTCTCAGGATTGGAATGGGAAGGAGTTGGATATCCCATCTCGTTATAGGAAGGGTCTCAGGTTTGGTATTAGAAGCATTGAGATATCACATCTCATGCTATCAGAAGGATCTCAGGTTTGGTATTAGAGGCATTGAGATATCACATCTCATGCTATCAGAAGGGTCTCGGGATTGGAATGGGAAGGAGTTGGATATCACATCTCATGCCATAGGAAGGGTCTCAGGTTTGGTATAAGCATTGAGATATCACATCTCATGCTATAGGAAGTGTCTCAGGATTGGAATGGGAAGGAGTTGGATATCCCATCTCGTTATAGGAAGGGTCTCAGGTTTGGTATTAGAAGCATTGAGATATCACATCTCATGGTATCAGAAGGATCTCAGGTTTGGTATTAGAGGCATTGAGATATCACATCTCATGCTATCAGAAGGGTCTCAGGATTGGAATGGGAAGGAGTTGGATATCCCATCTCGTTATAGGAAGGATCTCAGGTTTGGTATTAGAAGCATTGAGATATCACATCTCATGGTATAGGACGGGTCTAAGAATAGGAATGGGAAGGAGTTGGATATCACATCTCAAGCTATAGGAAGGGTCTCCGTATTGGAATGGGAAGGACTTGGATATCACATCTCATGTTATAGGAAGGGTCTCAGGTTTGGAATCGGAAGGAGTTGTATATGACATCTCTTGCCATAGGAAGGGTCTCAGGTTTGGTATAAGCATTGAGATATCACATCTCTGCTATCGGAAGGGTCTCAGGATTGGAATGGGAAGGAGTTGGATATCCCATCTCGTTATAGGAAGGGTCTCAGGTTTGGTATTAGAAGCATTGAGATATCACATCTCATGGTATAGGACGGGTTTCAGAATTGGAATGGGAAGGAGTTGGATATCACATCTCAAGCTATAGGAAGGGTCTCAGGATTGGAATGGGAAGGACTTGGATATCACATCTCATGTTATAGGAAGGGTCTCAGGTTTGGTATTAGAAGCATTGAGATATCACATCTCATGCTATAGGAAGGGTCTCAGGATTGGAATGGGAAGGACTTGGATATCACATCTCATGTTATAGGAAGGGTCTCAGGTTTGGTATTAGAAGCATTGAGATATCACATCTCATGCTATCGGAAGGATCTCAGGTTTGGTATTAGAGGCATTGAGATATCACATCTCATGCTATCTGAAGGGTCTCAGGATTGGAATGGGAAGGAGTCGGATATCACATCTCATGCTAAAGGGAGGGTCTCAGGTTTACTATTAGAAGCATTGAGATATCACATCTCATGTTATAGGAAGGAACTCAGGTTTGGTATTAGAGGCATTGAGATATCACATCTCATGCTATCAGAAGGGTCTCAGGATTGGAATGGGAAGGAGTCGGATATCACATCTCATGCTAAAGGGAGGGTCTCAGGTTTGGAAGGGGAAGGATTTGGATATCACATCTCATGTTATAGGAAGGATCTCAGGTTTGGTATTAGAAGCATTGAGATATCACATCTCATGCTATCGGAAGGATCTCAGGTTTGGTATTAGAGGCATTGAGATATCACATCGCATGCTATCAGAAGGGTCTCGGGATTGGAATGGGAAGGAGTTGGATATCACATCTCATGCTAAAGGGAGGGTCTCGGGTTTGGAAGGGGAAGGATTTGGATATCACCTCTCATGTTATAGGAAGGATCTCAGGTTTGGTATTAGCATTGAGATATCCCATCTGATGCTATAGGAAGGGTCTCAGGTTTGGAATCGGAAGGAGTTGTATATGACATCTCATGCCATAGGAAGGGTCTCAGGTTTGGTATAAGCATTGAGATATCACATCTCTGCTATCGGAAGGGTCTCAGGATTGGAATGGGAAGGACTTGGATATCACATCTCATGCTATAGATAGGCTCTCAGGTTTGGAAAGGGAAGGAGTTGGATATCACATTTCATGTTAGAGGAAGGATCTCAGGTTTGGTATTAGAGGCATTGAGATATCACATCTCATGCTATAGGAAGGGTCTCAGGTTGGAATGGGAAGGAGTTGGATATCACATCTCATGTTAAAGGGAGGGTCTCAGAATTGGAAGGGGAAGGATTTGGATATCACATCTCATGTTATAGGAAGGATCTCAGGTTTGGTATTAGAAGCATTGAGATATCACATCTCATGCTATCGGAAGGATCTCAGGTTTGGTATTAGAAGCATTGAGATATCACATCTCATGCTATAAGAAGGGTCTCAGGATTGGAATGGGAAGGAGTTGGATATCACATCTCATGCTAAAGGGAGGGTCTCAGGTTTGGAAGGGGAAGGATTTGGATATCACATCTCTTGTTATCGGAAGGATCTCAGGTTTGGTATTAGAAGTATTGAGATATCACATCTCATGCTATAGGAAGGGTCTCAGGATTGGAATGGGAAGGAGTTGGATATCACATCTCATGCTAAAGGAAGGGTCTCAGGTTTGGTAGAAGAATTGAGATATCACATCTCATGCTATAGGAAGGGTCTCAGGATTGGAATGGGAAGGACTTAGATATCACATATCATGCTATAGGGAGGGTTTCCGTTTTGATATTAGAAGCATTGAGATATCACATATCATGCTATCGGAAGTGTCTCAGGATTGGAATGGGAAGGAGCTGGATATCACATCTCATGCTAAAGGAAGGGTCTCAGGTTTGGAACGGGAAGGAGTTGGATATCTGATCTCATGTTATAGGAAGGGTCTAAGGTCTGGTATAAGCATTGAGATATCACATCTCTGCTATCGGAAGTGTCTCAGGATTGGAATGGGAAGGAGTTGGATATCCCATCTCATGTTATAGGAAGGGTCTCAGGTTTGGTATAAGCATTGAGATATCACATCTCATGCTATAGGAAGGGTCTCAGGATTGGAATGGGAAGGAGTTGGATATCACATCTCATGCTATAGGAAGGGTCTCAGGTTTGGTATAAGCATTGAGATATCACATCTCATGCTATAGGAAGGGTCTCAGGATTGGAATGGGAAGGAGTTGTATATGACATCTCATGCCGTAGGAAGGGTCTCAGGTTTGGTATAAGCATTGAGATATCACATCTCATGCTATAGGAAGGGTCTCAGGATTGGAATGGGAAGGAGTCGGATATCACATCTCATGCTAAATGGAGGGTCTCAGGTTTGGAAGTGGAAGGATTTGGATATCACATCTCATGTTATAGGAAGGATCTCAGGTTTGGTATTAGAAGCATTGAGATATCACATCTCATGCTATAGGAAGGGTCTCAGGATTGGAATGGGAAGGAGTTGGATATCACATCTCAAGCTATAGGAAGGGTCTCAGGATTGGAATGGGAAGGAGTTGGATATCACATCTCAAGCTATAGGAAGGGTCTCAGGATTGGAATGGGAAGGAGTTGGATATCACATCTCATGCTATAGGAAGGGTCTCAGGTTTGGTATAAGCATTGAGATATCCCATCTCATGCTATAGGAAGGGTCTCAGGTTTGGAATCGGAAGGAGTTGTATATGACATATCATGCCATAGGAAGGGTCTCAGGTTTGGTATAAGCATTGAGATATCACATCTCTGCTATCGGAAGGGTCTCAGGATTGGAATGGGAAGGAGTTGGATATCACATCTCAAGCTATAGGAAGGGTCTCAGGTTTAGTATAAGCATTGAGATATCCCATCTCATGCTATAGGAAGGGTCTCAGGTTTGGAATCGGAAGGAGTTGTATATGATGTCATAGGAAGGGTCTCAGGTTTGGTATTAGAAGCATTGAGATATCACATCTCATGGTATAGGACGGGTCTCAGAATTGGAATGGGAAGGAGTTGGATATCACATCTCAAGCTATAGGAAGGGTCTCAGGATTGGAATGGGAAGGACTTGGATATCACATCTCATGTTATAGGAAGGGTCTCAGGTTTGGTATTAGAAGCATTGAGATATCACATCTCATGCTATAGGAAGGGTCTCAGGATTGGAATGGGAAGGACTTGGATATCACATCTCATGTTATAGGAAGGGTCTCAGGTTTGGTATTAGAAGCATTGAGATATCACATCTCATGCTATGGGAAGGGACTCAGAATTGGAATGGGAAGGAGTTGGATATCACATCTCAAGCTAAAGGAAGGGTCTCAGGATTGGAATGGGAAGGAGTTTGATATCACATCTCATGCCATGTATGGGTCTCAGGTTTTGTAGAAGCATTGGGATATCACATCTCATGCTATCGGAAGGGTATCAGGATTGGATTTGGAAGAAGTTGGATATCCCATCTCATGCTATAGGAAGGGTCTCAGGTTGGAATGGGAAGGAGTTGGATGTCACATCTCATGTTATAGGAAGGGTCTCAGGATTGGAATGGGAAGGACTTGGATATCACATCTCATGCTATAGGAAGGCTCTCAGGTTTGGAAGGGGAAGGAGTTGGATATCACATTACATGTTAGAGGTAGGATCTCAGGTTTGGTATTAGAGGCATTGAGATATCACATCTCATGCTATCAGAAGGATCTCAGGATCGGAATGGGAAGGAGTTGGATATCACATCTCATGCTAAAGGGAGGGTCTCAGGTTTGGAAGGGGAAGGATTTGGATATCACATCTCATGTTATAGGAAGGATCTCAGGTTTGGTATTAGACGCATTGAGATATAACATCTCATGCTATGGGAAGGATCTCAGGTTTCGTATTAGAGGCATTGAGATATCACATCTCATGATATCAGAAGGGTCTCAGGATTGGAATGGGAAGGAGTCGGATATCACATCTCATGCCAAAGGGAGGGTCTCAGGTTGGGTATTAGAAGCATTGAGATATCACATCTCATGTTATAGGAAGCATCTCAGGTTTGGTATTAGAGGCATTGAGATATCACATCTCATGCTATCAGAAGGGTCTCAGGATTGGAATGGGAAGGAGTCGGATATCACATCTCATGCTAAAGGGAGGGTCTCAGGTTTGGAAGGGGAAGGATTTGGATATCACATCTCATGTTATAGGAAGGATCTCAGGTTTGGTATTAGAAGCATTGAGATATCACATCTCATGCTATCTGAAGGATCTCAGGTTTGGTATTAGAGGCATTGAGATATCACATCTCATGCTATCAGAAGGGTCTCGGGATTGGAATGGGAAGGAGTTGGATATCACATCTCATGCTAAAGGGAGGGTCTCGGGTTTGGAAGGGGAAGGATTTGGATATCACATCTAATGTTACAGGAAGGATCTCAGGTTTGGTATTAGCATTGAGATATCCCATCTGATGCTATAGGAAGGGTCTCAAGTTTGGAATCGGAAGGAGTTGTATATGACATCTCATGCCATAGGAAGGGTCTCAGGTTTGGTTTAAGCATTGAGATATCACATCTCTGCTATCGGAAGGGTCTCAGGATTGGAATGGGAAGGAGTTGGATATCCCATCTCGTTATAGGAAGGGTCTCAGGTTTGGTATTAGAAGCATTGAGATATCACATCTCATGCTATCAGAAGGATCTCAGGTTTGGTATTAGAGGCATTGAGATATCACATCTCATGCTATCAGAAGGGTCTCGGGATTGGAATGGGAAGGAGTTGGATATCACATCTCATGCCATAGGAAGGGTCTCAGGTTTGGTATAAGCATTGAGATATCACATCTCATGCTATAGGAAGTGTCTCAGGATTGGAATGGGAAGGAGTTGGATATCCCATCTCGTTATAGGAAGGGTCTCAGGTTTGGTATTAGAAGCATTGAGATATCACATCTCATGGTATCAGAAGGATCTCAGGTTTGGTATTAGAGGCATTGAGATATCACATCTCATGCTATCAGAAGGGTCTCAGGATTGGAATGGGAAGGAGTTGGATATCCCATCTCGTTATAGGAAGGATCTCAGGTTTGGTATTAGAAGCATTGAGATATCACATCTCATGGTATAGGACGGGTCTAAGAATAGGAATGGGAAGGAGTTGGATATCACATCTCAAGCTATAGGAAGGGTCTCCGTATTGGAATGGGAAGGACTTGGATATCACATCTCATGTTATAGGAAGGGTCTCAGGTTTGGAATCGGAAGGAGTTGTATATGACATCTCTTGCCATAGGAAGGGTCTCAGGTTTGGTATAAGCATTGAGATATCACATCTCTGCTATCGGAAGGGTCTCAGGATTGGAATGGGAAGGAGTTGGATATCCCATCTCGTTATAGGAAGGGTCTCAGGTTTGGTATTAGAAGCATTGAGATATCACATCTCATGGTATAGGACGGGTTTCAGAATTGGAATGGGAAGGAGTTGGATATCACATCTCAAGCTATAGGAAGGGTCTCAGGATTGGAATGGGAAGGACTTGGATATCACATCTCATGTTATAGGAAGGGTCTCAGGTTTGGTATTAGAAGCATTGAGATATCACATCTCATGCTATAGGAAGGGTCTCAGGATTGGAATGGGAAGGACTTGGATATCACATCTCATGTTATAGGAAGGGTCTCAGGTTTGGTATTAGAAGCATTGAGATATCACATCTCATGCTATCGGAAGGATCTCAGATTTGGTATTAGAGGCATTGAGATATCACATCTCATGCTATCAGAAGGGTCTCAGGATTGGAATGGGAAGGAGTCGGATATCACATCTCATGCTAAAGGGAGGGTCTCAGGTTTACTATTAGAAGCATTGAGATATCACATCTCATGTTATAGGAAGGAACTCAGGTTTGGTATTAGAGGCATTGAGATATCACATCTCATGCTATCAGAAGGGTCTCAGGATTGGAATGGGAAGGAGTCGGATATCACATCTCATGCTAAAGGGAGGGTCTCAGGTTTGGAAGGGGAAGGATTTGGATATCACATCTCATGTTATAGGAAGGATCTCAGGTTTGGTATTAGAAGCATTGAGATATCACATCTCATGCTATCGGAAGGATCTCAGGTTTGGTATTAGAGGCATTGAGATATCACATCGCATGCTATCAGAAGGGTCTCGGGATTGGAATGGGAAGGAGTTGGATATCACATCTCATGCTAAAGGGAGGGTCTCGGGTTTGGAAGGGGAAGGATTTGGATATCACCTCTCATGTTATAGGAAGGATCTCAGGTTTGGTATTAGCATTGAGATATCCCATCTGATGCTATAGGAAGGGTCTCAGGTTTGGAATCGGAAGGAGTTGTATATGACATCTCATGCCATAGGAAGGGTCTCAGGTTTGGTATAAGCATTGAGATATCACATCTCTGCTATCGGAAGGGTCTCAGGATTGGAATGGGAAGGACTTGGATATCACATCTCATGCTATAGATAGGCTCTCAGGTTTGGAAAGGGAAGGAGTTGGATATCACATTTCATGTTAGAGGAAGGATCTCAGGTTTGGTATTAGAGGCATTGAGATATCACATCTCATGCTATAGGAAGGGTCTCAGGTTGGAATGGGAAGGAGTTGGATATCACATCTCATGTTAAAGGGAGGGTCTCAGAATTGGAAGGGGAAGGATTTGGATATCACATCTCATGTTATAGGAAGGATCTCAGGTTTGGTATTAGAAGCATTGAGATATCACATCTCATGCTATCGGAAGGATCTCAGGTTTGGTATTAGAAGCATTGAGATATCACATCTCATGCTATAAGAAGGGTCTCAGGATTGGAATGGGAAGGAGTTGGATATCACATCTCATGCTAAAGGGAGGGTCTCAGGTTTGGAAGGGGAAGGATTTGGATATCACATCTCTTGTTATCGGAAGGATCTCAGGTTTGGTATTAGAAGTATTGAGATATCACATCTCATGCTATAGGAAGGGTCTCAGGATTGGAATGGGAAGGAGTTGGATATCACATCTCATGCTAAAGGAAGGGTCTCAGGTTTGGTAGAAGAATTGAGATATCACATCTCATGCTATAGGAAGGGTCTCAGGATTGGAATGGGAAGGACTTAGATATCACATATCATGCTATAGGGAGGGTTTCCGTTTTGATATTAGAAGCATTGAGATATCACATATCATGCTATCGGAAGTGTCTCAGGATTGGAATGGGAAGGAGCTGGATATCACATCTCATGCTAAAGGAAGGGTCTCAGGTTTGGAACGGGAAGGAGTTGGATATCCGATCTCATGTTATAGGAAGGGTCTAAGGTCTGGTATAAGCATTGAGATATCACATCTCTGCTATCGGAAGTGTCTCAGGATTGGAATGGGAAGGAGTTGGATATCCCATCTCATGTTATAGGAAGGGTCTCAGGTTTGGTATAAGCATTGAGATATCACATCTCATGCTATAGGAAGGGTCTCAGGATTGGAATGGGAAGGAGTTGGATATCACATCTCATGCTATAGGAAGGGTCTCAGGTTTGGTATAAGCATTGAGATATCACATCTCATGCTATAGGAAGGGTCTCAGGATTGGAATGGGAAGGAGTTGTATATGACATCTCATGCCGTAGGAAGGGTCTCAGGTTTGGTATAAGCATTGAGATATCACATCTCATGCTATAGGAAGGGTCTCAGGATTGGAATGGGAAGGAGTTGGATATCACATCTCATGCTATAAGGAAGGGTCTCAGGTTTGGTATAAGCATTGAGATATCACATCTCATGCTATAGGAAGGGTCTCAGGATTGGAATGGGAAGGAGTTGTATATGACATCTCATGCCGTAGGAAGGGTCTCAGGTTTGGTATAAGCATTGAGATATCACATCTCTGCTATCGGAAGGGTCTCAGGATTGGAATGGGAAGGAGTTGGATATCCCATCTCATGTTATAGGAAGAGTCTCAGGTTTGGTATTAGAAGCATTGAGATATCACATCTCATGCTATAGGAAGTGTCTCAGGATTGGAATGGGAAGGACTTGGATATCACATCTCATGCTATAGGGAGGCTCTCAAGTTTGATATTAGAAGCATTGAGATATCACATCTCATGCTATAGGAAGGGTCTCAGGATTGGAATGGGAAGGAGTTGGATATCACATCTCATGCTATAGGAAGGGTCTCAGGTTTGGTATAAGCAGTGAGATATCACATCTCATGCTATAGGAAGTGTCTCAGGATTGGAATGGGAAGGAGTTGGATATCACATCTCATGTTATAGGAAGGATCTCAGGTTTGGTATAAGAATTGAGATATCACATCTCTGCTATCGGAAGGGTCTCAGGATTGGAATGGGAAGGAGTTGGATATTCCAATCTCATGTTATAGGAAGGGTCTCAGGTTTGGTATTAGAAGCATTGAGATATCACATCTCATGCTATCGGAAGGATCTCAGGTTTGGTATTAGAAGCATTGAGATATCACATCTCATGCTATCAGAAGGGTCTCAGGATTGGAATGGGAAGGAGATGGATATCACATCTCATGCTAAAGGGAGGGTCTCAGGTTTGGAAGGGGAAGGATTTGGATATCACATCTCATGTTATCGGAAGGATCTCAGGTTTGGTATTAGAAGTATTGAGATATCACATCTCATGCTATAGGAAGGGTCTCAGGATTGGAATGGGAAGGAGTTGGATATCACATCTCATGCTAAAGGAAGGGTCTCAGGTTTGGTAGAAGCATTGAGATATCACATCTCATGCTATAGGAAGGGTCTCAGGATTGGAATGGGAAGGACTTAGATATCACATATCATGCTATAGGGAGGGTTTCCGTTTTGATATTAGAAGCATTGAGATATCACATCTCATGCTATCGGAAGTGTCTCAGGATTGGAATGGGAAGGAGCTGGATATCACATCTCATGCTAAAGGAAGGGTCTCAGGTTTGGAACGGGAAGGAGTTGGATATCCGATCTCATGTTATAGGAAGGGTCTAAGGTCTGGTATAAGCATTGAGATATCACATCTCTGCTATCGGAAGTGTCTCAGGATTGGAATGGGAAGGAGTTGGATATCCCATCTCATGTTATAGGAAGGGTCTCAGGTTTGGTATAAGCATTGAGATATCACATCTCATGCTATAGGAAGGGTCTCAGGATTGGAATGGGAAGGAGTTGGATATCACATCTCATGCTATAGGAAGGGTCTCAGGTTTGGTATAAGCATTGAGATATCACATTTCATGCTATAGGAAGGGTCTCAGGATTGGAATGGGAAGGAGTTGTATATGACATCTCATGCCGTAGGAAGGGTCTCAGGTTTGGTATAAGCATTGAGATATCACATCTCATGCTATAGGAAGGGTCTCAGGATTGGAATGGGAAGGATTTGGATATCACATCTCATGCTATAGGAAGGGTCTCAGGTTTGGTATAAGCATTGAGATATCACATCTCATGCTATAGGAAGGGTCTCAGGATTGGAATGGGAAGGAGTTGTATATGACATCTCATGCCGTAGGAAGGGTCTCAGGTTTGGTATAAGCATTGAGATATCACATCTCTGCTATCGGAAGGGTCTCAGGATTGGAATGGGAAGGAGTTGGATATCCCATCTCATGTTATAGGAAGAGTCTCAGGTTTGGTATTAGAAGCATTGCGATATCACATCTCATGCTATAGGAAGTGTCTCAGGATTGGAATGGGAAGGACTTGGATATCACATCTCATGCTATAGGGAGGCTCTCAAGTTTGATATTAGAAGCATTGAGATATCACATCTCATGCTATAGGAAGGGTCTCAGGATTGGAATGGGAAGGAGTTGGATATCACATCTCAAGCTATAGGAAGGGTCTCAGGTTTGGTATAAGCATTGAGATATCCCATCTCATGCTATAGGAAGGGTCTCAGGTTTGGAATCGGAAGGAGTTGTATATGATGTCATAGGAAGGGTCTCAGGTTTGGTATTAGAAGCATTGAGATATCACATCTCATGGTATAGGACGGGTCTCAGAATTGGAATGGGAAGGAGTTGGATATCACATCTCAAGCTATAGGAAGGGTCTCAGGATTGGAATGGGAAGGACTTGGATATCACATCTCATGTTATAGGAATGGTCTCAGGTTTGGTATTAGAAGCATTGAGATATCACATCTCATGCTATAGGAAGGGTCTCAGGATTGGAATGGGAAGGACTTGGATATCAAATTTCATGTTATAGGAAGGGTCTCAGGTTTGGTATTAGAAGCATTGAGATATCACATCTCATGCTATGGGAAGGGACTCAGAATTGGAATGGGAAGGAGTTGGATATCACATCTCAAGCTATAGGAAGGGTCTCAGGATTGGAATGGGAAGGAGTTTGATATCACATCTCATGCCATGTATGGGTCTCAGGTTTTGTAGAAGCATTGGGATATCACATATCATGCTATCGGAAGGGTATCAGGATTGGATTTGGAAGAAGTTGGATATCCCATCTCATGCTATAGGAAGGGTCTCAGGTTGGAATGGGAAGGAGTTGGATGTCACATCTCATGTTATAGGAAGGGTCTCAGGATTGGAATGGGAAGGAGTTGGATATCACATCTCATGCTATAAGGAAGGGTCTCAGGTTTGGTATAAGCATTGAGATATCACATCTCATGCTATAGGAAGGGTCTCAGGATTGGAATGGGAAGGAGTTGTATATGACATCTCATGCCGTAGGAAGGGTCTCAGGTTTGGTATAAGCATTGAGATATCACATCTCTGCTATCGGAAGGGTCTCAGGATTGGAATGGGAAGGAGTTGGATATCCCATCTCATGTTATAGGAAGAGTCTCAGGTTTGGTATTAGAAGCATTGAGATATCACATCTCATGCTATAGGAAGTGTCTCAGGATTGGAATGGGAAGGACTTGGATATCACATCTCATGCTATAGGGAGGCTCTCAAGTTTGATATTAGAAGCATTGAGATATCACATCTCATGCTATAGGAAGGGTCTCAGGATTGGAATGGGAAGGAGTTGGATATCACATCTCATGCTATAGGAAGGGTCTCAGGTTTGGTATAAGCAGTGAGATATCACATCTCATGCTATAGGAAGTGTCTCAGGATTGGAATGGGAAGGAGTTGGATATCACATCTCATGTTATAGGAAGGATCTCAGGTTTGGTATAAGAATTGAGATATCACATCTCTGCTATCGGAAGGGTCTCAGGATTGGAATGGGAAGGAGTTGGATATTCCAATCTCATGTTATAGGAAGGCTCTCAGGTTTGGTATTAGAAGCATTGAGATATCACATCTCATGCTATCGGAAGGATCTCAGGTTTGGTATTAGAAGCATTGAGATATCACATCTCATGCTATCAGAAGGGTCTCAGGATTGGAATGGGAAGGAGATGGATATCACATCTCATGCTAAAGGGAGGGTCTCAGGTTTGGAAGGGGAAGGATTTGGATATCACATCTCATGTTATCGGAAGGATCTCAGGTTTGGTATTAGAAGTATTGAGATATCACATCTCATGCTATAGGAAGGGTCTCAGGATTGGAATGGGAAGGAGTTGGATATCACATCTCATGCTAAAGGAAGGGTCTCAGGTTTGGTAGAAGCATTGAGATATCACATCTCATGCTATAGGAAGGGTCTCAGGATTGGAATGGGAAGGACTTAGATATCACATATCATGCTATAGGGAGGGTTTCCGTTTTGATATTAGAAGCATTGAGATATCACATCTCATGCTATCGGAAGTGTCTCAGGATTGGAATGGGAAGGAGCTGGATATCACATCTCATGCTAAAGGAAGGGTCTCAGGTTTGGAACGGGAAGGAGTTGGATATCCGATCTCATGTTATAGGAAGGGTCTAAGGTCTGGTATAAGCATTGAGATATCACATCTCTGCTATCGGAAGTGTCTCAGGATTGGAATGGGAAGGAGTTGGATATCCCATCTCATGTTATAGGAAGGGTCTCAGGTTTGGTATAAGCATTGAGATATCACATCTCATGCTATAGGAAGGGTCTCAGGATTGGAATGGGAAGGAGTTGGATATCACATCTCATGCTATAGGAAGGGTCTCAGGTTTGGTATAAGCATTGAGATATCACATCTCATGCTATAGGAAGGGTCTCAGGATTGGAATGGGAAGGAGTTGTATATGACATCTCATGCCGTAGGAAGGGTCTCAGGTTTGGTATAAGCATTGAGATATCACATCTCATGCTATAGGAAGGGTCTCAGGATTGGAATGGGAAGGATTTGGATATCACATCTCATGCTATAGGAAGGGTCTCAGGTTTGGTATAAGCATTGAGATATCACATCTCATGCTATAGGAAGGGTCTCAGGATTGGAATGGGAAGGAGTTGTATATGACATCTCATGCCGTAGGAAGGGTCTCAGGTTTGGTATAAGCATTGAGATATCACATCTCTGCTATCGGAAGGGTCTCAGGATTGGAATGGGAAGGAGTTGGATATCCCATCTCATGTTATAGGAAGAGTCTCAGGTTTGGTATTAGAAGCATTGCGATATCACATCTCATGCTATAGGAAGTGTCTCAGGATTGGAATGGGAAGGACTTGGATATCACATCTCATGCTATAGGGAGGCTCTCAAGTTTGATATTAGAAGCATTGAGATATCACATCTCATGCTATAGGAAGGGTCTCAGGATTGGAATGGGAAGGAGTTGGATATCACATCTCAAGCTATAGGAAGGGTCTCAGGTTTGGTATAAGCATTGAGATATCCCATCTCATGCTATAGGAAGGGTCTCAGGTTTGGAATCGGAAGGAGTTGTATATGATGTCATAGGAAGGGTCTCAGGTTTGGTATTAGAAGCATTGAGATATCACATCTCATGGTATAGGACGGGTCTCAGAATTGGAATGGGAAGGAGTTGGATATCACATCTCAAGCTATAGGAAGGGTCTCAGGATTGGAATGGGAAGGACTTGGATATCACATCTCATGTTATAGGAATGGTCTCAGGTTTGGTATTAGAAGCATTGAGATATCACATCTCATGCTATAGGAAGGGTCTCAGGATTGGAATGGGAAGGACTTGGATATCAAATTTCATGTTATAGGAAGGGTCTCAGGTTTGGTATTAGAAGCATTGAGATATCACATCTCATGCTATGGGAAGGGACTCAGAATTGGAATGGGAAGGAGTTGGATATCACATCTCAAGCTATAGGAAGGGTCTCAGGATTGGAATGGGAAGGAGTTTGATATCACATCTCATGCCATGTATGGGTCTCAGGTTTTGTAGAAGCATTGGGATATCACATATCATGCTATCGGAAGGGTATCAGGATTGGATTTGGAAGAAGTTGGATATCCCATCTCATGCTATAGGAAGGGTCTCAGGTTGGAATGGGAAGGAGTTGGATGTCACATCTCATGTTATAGGAAGGGTCTCAGGATTGGAATGGGAAGGACTTGGATATCACATCTCATGCTATAGGGAGGCTCTCAAGTTTGATATTAGAAGCATTGAGATATCACATCTCATGCTATAGGAAGGGTCTCAGGATTGGAATGGGAAGGAGTTGGATATCACATCTCATGCTATAGGAAGGGTCTCAGGTTTGGTATAAGCAGTGAGATATCACATCTCATGCTATAGGAAGTGTCTCAGGATTGGAATGGGAAGGAGTTGGATATCACATCTCATGTTATAGGAAGGATCTCAGGTTTGGTATAAGAATTGAGATATCACATCTCTGCTATCGGAAGGGTCTCAGGATTGGAATGGGAAGGAGTTGGATATTCCAATCTCATGTTATAGGAAGGCTCTCAGGTTTGGTATTAGAAGCATTGAGATATCACATCTCATGCTATCGGAAGGATCTCAGGTTTGGTATTAGAAGCATTGAGATATCACATCTCATGCTATCAGAAGGGTCTCAGGATTGGAATGGGAAGGAGATGGATATCACATCTCATGCTAAAGGGAGGGTCTCAGGTTTGGAAGGGGAAGGATTTGGATATCACATCTCATGTTATCGGAAGGATCTCAGGTTTGGTATTGGAAGTATTGAGATATCACATCTCATGCTATAGGAAGGGTCTCAGGATTGGAATGGGAAGGAGTTGGATATCACATCTCATGCTAAAGGAAGGGTCTCAGGTTTGGTAGAAGCATTGAGATATCACATCTCATGCTATAGGAAGGGTCTCAGGATTGGAATGGGAAGGACTTAGATATCACATATCATGCTATAGGGAGGGTTTCCGTTTTGATATTAGAAGCATTGAGATATCACATCTCATGCTATCGGAAGTGTCTCAGGATTGGAATGGGAAGGAGCTGGATATCACATCTCATGCTAAAGGAAGGGTCTCAGGTTTGGAACGGGAAGGAGTTGGATATCCGATCTCATGTTATAGGAAGGGTCTAAGGTCTGGTATAAGCATTGAGATATCACATCTCTGCTATCGGAAGTGTCTCAGGATTGGAATGGGAAGGAGTTGGATATCCCATCTCATGTTATAGGAAGGGTCTCAGGTTTGGTATAAGCATTGAGATATCACATCTCATGCTATAGGAAGGGTCTCAGGATTGGAATGGGAAGGAGTTGGATATCACATCTCATGCTATAGGAAGGGTCTCAGGTTTGGTATAAGCATTGAGATATCACATCTCATGCTATAGGAAGGGTCTCAGGATTGGAATGGGAAGGAGTTGTATATGACATCTCATGCCGTAGGAAGGGTCTCAGGTTTGGTATAAGCATTGAGATATCACATCTCATGCTATAGGAAGGGTCTCAGGATTGGAATGGGAAGGATTTGGATATCACATCTCATGCTATAGGAAGGGTCTCAGGTTTGGTATAAGCATTGAGATATCACATCTCATGCTATAGGAAGGGTCTCAGGATTGGAATGGGAAGGAGTTGTATATGACATCTCATGCCGTAGGAAGGGTCTCAGGTTTGGTATAAGCATTGAGATATCACATCTCTGCTATCGGAAGGGTCTCAGGATTGGAATGGGAAGGAGTTGGATATCCCATCTCATGTTATAGGAAGAGTCTCAGGTTTGGTATTAGAAGCATTGCGATATCACATCTCATGCTATAGGAAGTGTCTCAGGATTGGAATGGGAAGGACTTGGATATCACATCTCATGCTATAGGGAGGCTCTCAAGTTTGATATTAGAAGCATTGAGATATCACATCTCATGCTATAGGAAGGGTCTCAGGATTGGAATGGGAAGGAGTTGGATATCACATCTCAAGCTATAGGAAGGGTCTCAGGTTTGGTATAAGCATTGAGATATCCCATCTCATGCTATAGGAAGGGTCTCAGGTTTGGAATCGGAAGGAGTTGTATATGATGTCATAGGAAGGGTCTCAGGTTTGGTATTTGAAGCATTGAGATATCACATCTCATGGTATAGGACGGGTCTCAGAATTGGAATGGGAAGGAGTTGGATATCACATCTCAAGCTATAGGAAGGGTCTCAGGATTGGAATGGGAAGGACTTGGATATCACATCTCATGTTATAGGAATGGTCTCAGGTTTGGTATTAGAAGCATTGAGATATCACATCTCATGCTATAGGAAGGGTCTCAGGATTGGAATGGGAAGGACTTGGATATCAAATTTCATGTTATAGGAAGGGTCTCAGGTTTGGTATTAGAAGCATTGAGATATCACATCTCATGCTATGGGAAGGGACTCAGAATTGGAATGGGAAGGAGTTGGATATCACATCTCAAGCTATAGGAAGGGTCTCAGGATTGGAATGGGAAGGAGTTTGATATCACATCTCATGCCATGTATGGGTCTCAGGTTTTGTAGAAGCATTGGGATATCACATATCATGCTATCGGAAGGGTATCAGGATTGGATTTGGAAGAAGTTGGATATCCCATCTCATGCTATAGGAAGGGTCTCAGGTTGGAATGGGAAGGAGTTGGATGTCACATCTCATGTTATAGGAAGGGTCTCAGGATTGGAATGGGAAGGACTTGGATATCACATCTCATGCTATAGGAAGGCTCTCAGGTTTGGAAGGGGAAGGAGTTGGATATCACATTACATGTTAGAGGTAGGATCTCAGGTTTGGTATTAGAGGCATTGAGATATCACATCTCATGCTATCAGAAGGATCTCAGGATCGGAATGGGAAGGAGTTGGATATCACATCTCATGCTAAAGGGAGGGTCTCAGGTTTGGAAGGGGAAGGATTTGGATATCACATCTCATGTTATCGGAAGGATCTCAGGTTTGGTATTAGAGGCATTGAGATATCACATCTCATGATATCAGAAGGGTCTCAGGATTGGAATGGGAAGGAGTCGGATATCACATCTCATGCTAAAGGGAGGGTCTCAGGTTGGGTATTAGAAGCATTGAGATATCACATCTCATGTTATAGGAAGCATCTCAGGTTTGGTATTAGAGGCATTGAGATATCACATCTCATGCTATCAGAAGGGTCTCAGGATTGGAATGGGAAGGAGTCGGATATCACATCTCATGCTAAAGGGAGGGTCTCAGGTTTGGAAGGGGAAGGATTTGGATATCACATCTCATGTTATAGGAAGGATCTCAGGTTTGGTATTAGAAGCATTGAGATATCACATCTCATGCTATCGGAAGGATCTCAGGTTTGGTATTAGAGGCATTGAGATATCACATCTCATGCTATCAGAAGGGTCTCGGGATTGGAATGGGAAGGAGTTGGATATCACATCTCATGCTAAAGGGAGGGTCTCGGGTTTGGAAGGGGAAGGATTTGGATATCACATCTAATGTTACAGGAAGGATCTCAGGTTTGGTATTAGCATTGAGATATCCCATCTGATGCTATAGGAAGGGTCTCAGGTTTGGAATCGGAAGGAGTTGTATATGACATCTCATGCCATAGGAAGGGTCTCAGGTTTGGTTTAAGCATTGAGATATCACATCTCTGCTATCGGAAGGGTCTCAGGATTGGAATGGGAAGGAGTTGGATATCCCATCTCGTTATAGGAAGGGTCTCAGGTTTGGTATTAGAAGCATTGAGATATCACATCTCATGCTATCGGAAGGATCTCAGGTTTGGTATTAGAGGCATTGAGATATCACATCTCATGCTATCAGAAGGGTCTCGGGATTGGAATGGGAAGGAGTTGGATATCACATCTCATGCCATAGGAAGGGTCTCAGGTTTGGTATAAGCATTGAGATATCACATCTCTGCTATCGGAAGGGTCTCAGGATTGGAATGGGAAGGAGTTGGATATCCCATCTCGTTATAGGAAGGATCTCAGGTTTGGTATTAGAAGCATTGAGATATCACATCTCATGGTATAGGACGGGTCTAAGAATAGGAATGGGAAGGAGTTGGATATCACATCTCAAGCTATAGGAAGGGTCTCCGTATTGGAATGGGAAGGACTTGGATATCACATCTCATGTTATAGGAAGGGTCTCAGGTTTGGAATCGGAAGGAGTTGTATATGACATCTCTTGCCATAGGAAGGGTCTCAGGTTTGGTATAAGCATTGAGATATCACATCTCTGCTATCAGAAGGGTCTCAGGATTGGAATGGGAAGGAGTTGGATATCCCATCTCGTTATAGGAAGGGTCTCAGGTTTGGTATTAGAAGCATTGAGATATCACATCTCATGGTATAGGACGGGTTTCAGAATTGGAATGGGAAGGAGTTGGATATCACATCTCAAGCTATAGGAAGGGTCTCAGGATTGGAATGGGAAGGACTTGGATATCACATCTCATGTTATAGGAAGGGTCTCAGGTTTGGTATTAGAAGCATTGAGATATCACATCTCATGCTATAGGAAGGGTCTCAGGATTGGAATGGGAAGGACTTGGATATCACATCTCATGTTATAGGAAGGGTCTCAGGTTTGGTATTGGAAGCATTGAGATATCACATCTCATGCTATCGGAAGGATCTCAGGTTTGGTATTAGAGGCATTGAGATATCACATCTCATGCTATCAGAAGGGTCTCAGGATTGGAATGGGAAGGAGTCGGATATCACATCTTATGCTAAAGGGAGGGTCTCAGGTTTACTATTAGAAGCATTGAGGTATCACATCTCATGTTATAGGAAGGAACTCAGGTTTGGTATTAGAGGCATTGAGATATCACATCTCATGCTATCAGAAGGGTCTCAGGATTGGAATGGGAAGGAGTCGGATATCACATCTCATGCTAAAGGGAGGGTCTCAGGTTTGGAAGGGGAAGGATTTGGATATCACATCTCATGTTATAGGAAGGATCTCAGGTTTGGTATTAGAGGCATTGAGATATCACATCTCATGCTATCGGAAGGATCTCAGGTTTGGTATTAGAGGCATTGAGATATCACATCGCATGCTATCAGAAGGGTCTCGGGATTGGAATGGGAAGGAGTTGGATATCACATCTCATGCTAAAGGGAGGGTCTCGGGTTTGGAAGGGGAAGGATTTGGATATCACCTCTCATGTTATAGGAAGGATCTCAGGTTTGGTATTAGCATTGAGATATCCCATCTGATGCTATAGGAAGGGTCTCAGGTTTGGAATCGGAAGGAGTTGTATATGACATCTCATGCCATAGGAAGGGTCTCAGGTTTGGTATAAGCATTGAGATATCACATCTCTGCTATCGGAAGGGTCTCAGGATTGGAATGGGAAGGACTTGGATATCACATCTCATGCTATAGATAGGCTCTCAGGTTTGGAAAGGGAAGGAGTTGGATATCACATTTCATGTTAGAGGAAGGATCTCAGGTTTGGTATTAGAGGCATTGAGATATCACATCTCATGCTATAGGAAGGGTCTCAGGTTGGAATGGGAAGGAGTTGGATATCACATCTCATGTTAAAGGGAGGGTCTCAGAATTGGAAGGGGAAGGATTTGGATATCACATCTCATGTTATAGGAAGGATCTCAGGTTTGGTATTAGAAGCATTGAGATATCACATCTCATGCTATCGGAAGGATCTCAGGTTTGGTATTAGAAGCATTGAGATATCACATCTCATGCTATAAGAAGGGTCTCAGGATTGGAATGGGAAGGAGTTGGATATCACATCTCATGCTAAAGGGAGGGTCTCAGGTTTGGAAGGGGAAGGATTTGGATATCACATCTCATGTTATCGGAAGGATCTCAGGTTTGGTATTAGAAGTATTGAGATATCACATCTCATGCTATAGGAAGGGTCTCAGGATTGGAATGGGAAGGAGTTGGATATCACATCTCATGCTAAAGGAAGGGTCTCAGGTTTGGTAGAAGAATTGAGATATCACATCTCATGCTATAGGAAGGGTCTCAGGATTGGAATGGGAAGGACTTAGATATCACATATCATGCTATAGGGAGGGTTTCCGTTTTGATATTAGAAGCATTGAGATATCACATCTCATGCTATCGGAAGTGTCTCAGGATTGGAATGGGAAGGAGCTGGATATCACATCTCATGCTAAAGGAAGGGTCTCAGGTTTGGAACGGGAAGGAGTTGGATATCCGATCTCATGTTATAGGAAGGGTCTAAGGTCTGGTATAAGCATTGAGATATCACATCTCTGCTATCGGAAGTGTCTCAGGATTGGAATGGGAAGGAGTTGGATATCCCATCTCATGTTATAGGAAGGGTCTCAGGTTTGGTATAAGCATTGAGATATCACATCTCATGCTATAGGAAGGGTCTCAGGATTGGAATGGGAAGGAGTTGGATATCACATCTCATGCTATAGGAAGGGTCTCAGGTTTGGTATAAGCATTGAGATATCACATCTCATGCTATAGGAAGGGTCTCAGGATTGGAATGGGAAGGAGTTGTATATGACATCTCATGCCGTAGGAAGGGTCTCAGGTTTGGTATAAGCATTGAGATATCACATCTCATGCTATAGGAAGGGTCTCAGGATTGGAATGGGAAGGAGTTGGATATCACATCTCATGCTATAAGGAAGGGTCTCAGGTTTGGTATAAGCATTGAGATATCACATCTCATGCTATAGGAAGGGTCTCAGGATTGGAATGGGAAGGAGTTGTATATGACATCTCATGCCGTAGGAAGGGTCTCAGGTTTGGTATAAGCATTGAGATATCACATCTCTGCTATCGGAAGGGTCTCAGGATTGGAATGGGAAGGAGTTGGATATCCCATCTCATGTTATAGGAAGAGTCTCAGGTTTGGTATTAGAAGCATTGAGATATCACATCTCATGCTATCGGAAGTGTCTCAGGATTGGAATGGGAAGGACTTGGATATCACATCTCATGCTATAGGGAGGCTCTCAAGTTTGATATTAGAAGCATTGAGATATCACATCTCATGCTATAGGAAGGGTCTCAGGATTGGAATGGGAAGGAGTTGGATATCACATCTCATGGTATAGGAAGGGTCTCAGGTTTGGTATAAGCAGTGAGATATCACATCTCATGCTATAGGAAGTGTCTCAGGATTGGAATGGGAAGGAGTTGGATATCACATCTCATGTTATAGGAAGGATCTCAGGTTTGGTATAAGAATTGAGATATCACATCTCATGCTATAGGAAGGGTCTCAGGATTGGAATGGGAAGGAGTTGGATATCACATCTCATGCTATAGGAAGGGTCTCAGGTTTGGTATAAGCATTGAGATATCACATCTCATGCTATAGGAAGGGTCTCAGGATTGGAATGGGAAGGAGTTGTATATGACATCTCATGCCGTAGGAAGGGTCTCAGGTTTGGTATAAGCATTGAGATATCACATCTCATGCTATAGGAAGGGTCTCAGGATTGGAATGGGAAGGAGTTGGATATCACATCTCATGCTATAAGGAAGGGTCTCAGGTTTGGTATAAGCATTGAGATATCACATCTCATGCTATAGGAAGGGTCTCAGGATTGGAATGGGAAGGAGTTGTATATGACATCTCATGCCGTAGGAAGGGTCTCAGGTTTGGTATAAGCATTGAGATATCACATCTCTGCTATCGGAAGGGTCTCAGGATTGGAATGGGAAGGAGTTGGATATCCCATCTCATGTTATAGGAAGAGTCTCAGGTTTGGTATTAGAAGCATTGAGATATCACATCTCATGCTATCGGAAGTGTCTCAGGATTGGAATGGGAAGGACTTGGATATCACATCTCATGCTATAGGGAGGCTCTCAAGTTTGATATTAGAAGCATTGAGATATCACATCTCATGCTATAGGAAGGGTCTCAGGATTGGAATGGGAAGGAGTTGGATATCACATCTCATGGTATAGGAAGGGTCTCAGGTTTGGTATAAGCAGTGAGATATCACATCTCATGCTATAGGAAGTGTCTCAGGATTGGAATGGGAAGGAGTTGGATATCACATCTCATGTTATAGGAAGGATCTCAGGTTTGGTATAAGAATTGAGATATCACATCTCTGCTATCGGAAGGGTCTCAGGATTGGAATGGGAAGGAGTTGGATATTCCAATCTCATGTTATAGGAAGGGTCTCAGGTTTGGTATTAGAAGCATTGAGATATCACATCTCATGCTATCGGAAGGACCTCAGGTTTGGTATTAGAAGCATTGAGATATCACATCTCATGCTATCAGAAGGGTCTCAGGATTGGAATGGGAAGGAGATGGATATCACATCTCATGCTAAAGGGAGGGTCTCAGGTTTGGAAGGGGAAGGATTTGGATATCACATCTCATGTTATCGGAAGGATCTCAGGTTTGGTATTAGAAGTATTGAGATATCACATCTCATGCTATAGGAAGGGTCTCAGGATTGGAATGGGAAGGAGTTGGATATCACATATCATGCTAAAGGAAGGGTCTCAGGTTTGGTAGAAGCATTGAGATATCACATCTCATGCTATAGGAAGGGTCTCAGGATTGGAATGGGAAGGACTTAGATATCACATATCATGCTATAGGGAGGGTTTCCGTTTTGATATTAGAAGTATTGAGATATCACATCTCATGCTATAGGAAGGGTCTCAGGATTGGAATGGGAAGGAGTTGGATATCACATATCATGCTAAAGGAAGGGTCTCAGGTTTGGTAGAAGCATTGAGATATCACATCTCATGCTATAGGAAGGGTCTCAGGATTGGAATGGGAAGGAGCTGGATATCACATCTCATGCTAAAGGAAGGGTCTCAGGTTTGGAACGGGAAGGAGTTGGATATCCGATCTCATGTTATAGGAAGGGTCTAAGGTCTGGTATAAGCATTGAGATATCACATCTCTGCTATCGGAAGTGTCTCAGGATTGGAATGGGAAGGAGTTGGATATCCCATCTCATGTTATAGGAAGGGTCTCAGGTTTGGTATAAGCATTGAGATATCACATCTCATGCTATAGGAATGGTCTCAGGATTGGAATGGGAAGGAGTTGGATATCACATCTCATGCTATAGGAAGGGTCTCAGGTTTGGTATAAGCATTGAGATATCACATCTCATGCTATAGGAAGGGTCTCAGGATTGGAATGGGAAGGAGTTGTATATGACATCTCATGCCGTAGGAAGGGTCTCAGGTTTGGTATAAGCATTGAGATATCACATCTCATGCTATAGGAAGGGTCTCAGGATTGGAATGGGAAGGATTTGGATATCACATCTCATGCTATAGGAAGGGTCTCAGGTTTGGTATAAGCATTGAGATATCACATCTCATGCTATAGGAAGGGTCTCACGATTGGAATGGGAAGGAGTTGGATATCACATCTCATGCTAAAGGAAGGGTCTCAGGTTTGGTAGAAGCATTGAGATATCACATCTCATGCTATAGGAAGGGTCTCAGGATTGGAATGGGAAGGACTTAGATATCACATATCATGCTATAGGGAGGGTTTCCGTTTTGATATTAGAAGCATTGAGATATCACATCTCATGCTATCGGAAGTGTCTCAGGATTGGAATGGGAAGGAGCTGGATATCACATCTCATGCTAAAGGAAGGGTCTCAGGTTTGGAACGGGAAGGAGTTGCATATCCGATCTCATGTTATAGGAAGGGTCTAAGGTCTGGTATAAGCATTGAGATATCACATCTCTGCTATCGGAAGTGTCTCAGGATTGGAATGGGAAGGAGTTGGATATCCCATCTCATGTTATAGGAAGGGTCTCAGGTTTGGTATAAGCATTGAGATATCACATCTCATGCTATAGGAAGGGTCTCAGGATTGGAATGGGAAGGAGTTGGATATCACATCTCATGCTATAGGAAGGGTCTCAGGTTTGGTATAAGCATTGAGATATCACATCTCATGCTATAGGAAGGGTCTCAGGATTGGAATGGGAAGGAGTTGTATATGACATCTCATGCCGTAGGAAGGGTCTCAGGTTTGGTATAAGCATTGAGATATCACATCTCATGCTATAGGAAGGGTCTCAGGATTGGAATGGGAAGGATTTGGATATCACATCTCATGCTATAGGAAGGGTCTCAGGTTTGGTATAAGCATTGAGATATCACATCTCATGCTATAGGAAGGGTCTCAGGATTGGAATGGGAAGGAGTTGTATATGACATCTCATGCCGTAGGAAGGGTCTCAGGTTTGGTATAAGCATTGAGATATCACATCTCTGCTATCGGAAGGGTCTCAGGATTGGAATGGGAAGGAGTTGGATATCCCATCTCATGTTATAGGAAGAGTCTCAGGTTTGGTATTAGAAGCATTGAGATATCACATCTCATGCTATAGGAAGTGTCTCAGGATTGGAATGGGAAGGACTTGGATATCACATCTCATGCTATAGGGAGGCTCTCAAGTTTGATATTAGAAGCATTGAGATATCACATCTCATGCTATAGGAAGGGTCTCAGGATTGGAATGGGAAGGAGTTGGATATCACATCTCATGCTATAGGAAGGGTCTCAGGTTTGGTATAAGCAGTGAGATATCACATCTCATGCTATAGGAAGTGTCTCAGGATTGGAATGGGAAGGAGTTGGATATCACATCTCATGTTATAGGAAGGATCTCAGGTTTGGTATAAGAATTGAGATATCACATCTCTGCTATCGGAAGGGTCTCAGGATTGGAATGGGAAGGAGTTGGATATTCCAATCTCATGTTATAGGAAGGGTCTCAGGTTTGGTATTAGAAGCATTGAGATATCACATCTCATGCTATAGGAAGGGTCTCAGGATTGGAATGGGAAGGACTTGGATATCACATCTCATGCTATAGGGAGGGTCTCAAGTTTGATATTAGAAGCATTGAGATATTACATCTCATGATATCGGAAGGGTCTCAGGATTGGAATGGGAAGGAGTTGGATATCACATCTCATGATAAAGGAAGGGTCTAAGGTTTGGAAGGGGAAGGATTTGGATATCACATCTCATGTTATAGGACGGGTCTCAGGTTTGGTATTAGAAGCATTGAGATATCAAGTCTCATGGTATAGGAAGGGGATCAGAATTGGAATGGGAAGGAGTTGGATGTCACATCTCAAGCTATAGGAAGGGTCTCAGGATTGGAATGGGAAGGAGTTGGATATCCCATCTCATGTTATAGGAAGGGTCTCAGGTTTGGTATAAGCATTGAGATATCACATCTCTGCTATAGGAAGGGTCTCAGGATTGGAATGGGAAGGAGTTGTATATGACATCTCATGCCGTAGGAAGGGTCTCAGGTTTGGTATAAGCATTGAGATATCACATCTCATGCTATAGGAAGGGTCTCAGGATTGGAATGGGAAGGAGTTGGATATCACATCTCATGCTATAGGAAGGGTCTCAGGTTTGGTATTAGAAGCATTGAGATATCAAGTCTCATGGTATAGGAAGGGGATCAGAATTGGAATGGGAAGGAGTTGGATGTCACATCTCAAGCTATAGGAAGGGTCTCAGGATTGGAATGGGAAGGAGTTGGATATCCCATCTCATGTTATAGGAAGGGTCTCAGGTTTGGTATAAGCATTGAGATATCACATCTCTGCTATAGGAAGGGTCTCAGGATTGGAATGGGAAGGAGTTGTATATGACATCTCATGCCGTAGGAAGGGTCTCAGGTTTGGTATAAGCATTGAGATATCACATCTCTGCTATCGGAAGGGTCTCAGGATTGGAATGGGAAGGAGTTGGGTATCCCATCTCATGTTATAGGAAGAGTCTCAGGTTTGGTATTAGAAGCATTGAGATATCACATCTCATGCTATAGGAAGTGTCTCAGGATTGGAATGGGAAGGACTTGGATATCACATCTCATGCTATAGGGAGGCTCTCAAGTTTGATATTAGAAGCATTGAGATATCACATCTCATGCTATAGGAAGGGTCTCAGGATTGGAATGGGAAGGAGTTGGATATCACATCTCATGCTATAGGAAGGGTCTCAGGTTTGGTATAAGCAGTGAGATATCACATCTCATGCTATAGGAAGTGTCTCAGGATTGGAATGGGAAGGAGTTGGATATCACATCTCATGTTATAGGAAGGATCTCAGGTTTGGTATAAGAATTGAGATATCACATCTCTGCTATCGGAAGGGTCTCAGGATTGGAATGGGAAGGAGTTGGATATTCCAATCTCATGTTATAGGAAGGGTCTCAGGTTTGGTATTAGAAGCATTGAGATATCACATCTCATGCTATAGGAAGGGTCTCAGGATTGGAATGGGAAGGACTTGGATATCACATCTCATGCTATAGGGAGGATCTCAAGTTTGATATTAGAAGCATTGAGATATTACATTTCATGATATCGGAAGGGTCTCAGGATTGGAATGGGAAGGAGTTGGATAATACATCTCATGATAAAGGAAGGGTCTAAGGTTTGGAAGGGGAAGGATTTGGATATCACATCTCATGTTATAGGACGGGTCTCAGGTTTGGTATTAGAAGCATTGAGATATCAAGTCTCATGGTATAGGAAGGGGATCAGAATTGGAATGGGAAGGAGTTGGATGTCACATCTCAAGCTATAGGAAGGGTCTCAGGATTGGAATGGGAAGGAGTTGGATATCCCATCTCATGTTATAGGAAGGGTCTCAGGTTTGGTATAAGCATTGAGATATCACATCTCTGCTATCGGGAGTGTCTCAGGATTGGAATGGGAAGGAGTTGGATATCCCATCTCATGTTATAGGAAGGGTCTCAGGTTTGGTATAAGCATTGAGATATCACATCTCATGCTATAGGAAGGGTCTCAGGATTGGAATGGGAAGGAGTTGGATATCACATCTCATGCTATAGGAAGGGTCTCAGGTTTGGTATAAGCATTGAGATATCACATCTCATGCTATAGGAAGGGTCTCAGGATTGGAATGGGAAGGAGTTGTATATGACATCTCATGCCGTAGGAAGGGTCTCAGGTTTGGTATAAGCATTGAGATATCACATCTCATGCTATAGGAAGGGTCTCAGGATTGGAATGGGAAGGAGTTGGATATCACATCTCATGCTATAGGAAGGGTCTCAGGTTTGGTATAAGCATTGAGATATCACATCTCATGCTATAGGAAGGGTCTCAGGATTGGAATGGGAAGGAGTTGTATATGACATCTCATGCCGTAGGAAGGGTCTCAGGTTTGGTATAAGCATTGAGATATCACATCTCTGCTATCGGAAGGGTCTCAGGATTGGAATGGGAAGGAGTTGGATATCCCATCTCATGTTATAGGAAGAGTCTCAGGTTTGGTATTAGAAGCATTGAGATATCACATCTCATGCTATAGGAAGTGTCTCAGGATTGGAATGGGAAGGACTTGGATACACATCTCATGCTATAGGGAGGCTCTCAAGTTTGATATTAGAAGCATTGAGATATCACATCTCATGCTATAGGAAGGGTCTCAGGATTGGAATGGGAAGGCGTTGGATATCACATCTCATGCTATAGGAAGGGTCTCAGGTTTGGTATAAGCAGTGAGATATCACATCTCATGCTATAGGAAGTGTCTCAGGATTGGAATGGGAAGGAGTTGGATATCACATCTCATGTTATAGGAAGGGTCTCAGGTTTGGTATTAGAAGCATTGAGATATCACATCTCATGCTATAGGAAGGGTCTCAGGATTGGAATGGGAAGGACTTGGATATCACATCTCATGCTATAGGGAGGGTCTCAAGTTTGATATTAGAAGCATTGAGATATTACATCTCATGATATCGGAAGGGTCTCAGGATTGGAATGGGAAGGAGTTGGATATCACATCTCATGATAAAGGAAGGGTCTAAGGTTTGGAAGGGGAAGGATTTGGATATCACATCTCATGTTATAGGACGGGTCTCAGGTTTGGTATTAGAAGCATTGAGATATCAAGTCTCATGGTATAGGAAGGGGATCAGAATTGGAATGGGAAGGAGTTGGATGTCACATCTCAAGCTATAGGAAGGGTCTCAGGATTGGAATGGGAAGGACTTGGATATCACATCTCATGCTATAGGGAGGGTCTCAAGTTTGATATTAGAAGCATTGAGATATCACATCTCATGATATCGGAAGGGTCTCAGGATTGGAATGGGAAGGAGTTGGATATCACATCTCATGATAAAGGAAGGGTCTAAGGTTTGGAAGGGGAAGGATTTGGATATCACATCTCATGTTATAGGACGGGTCTCAGGTTTGGTATTAGAAGCATTGAGATATCAAGTCTCATGGTATAGGAAGGGGCTCAGAATTGGAATGGGAAGGAGTTGGATATCAAGTCTCATGGTATAGGAAGGGGCTCAGAATTGGAATGGGAAGGAGTTGGATATCACATCTCATGCTAAAGGGAGGGTCTCAGGTTTGGAAGGGGAAGGATTTGGATATCACATCTCATGTTATAGGAAGGATCTCAGGTTTGGTATTTGAAGCATTGAGATATCACATCTCATGCTATCGGAAGGATCTCAGGTTTGGTATTAGAAGCATTGAGATATCACATCTCATGCTATCAGAAGGGTCTCAGGATTGGAAGGGGAAGGATTTGGATATCACATCTCATGTTATCGGAAGGATCTCAGGTTTGGTATTAGAAGTATTGAGATATCACATCTCATGCTATAGGAAGGGTCTCAGGATTGGAATGGGAAGGAGTTGGATATCACATCTCATGCTAAAGGAAGGGTCTCAGGTTTGGTAGAAGCATTGAGATATCACATCTCATGCTATAGGAAGGGTCTCAGGATTGGAATGGGAAGGAGTTGGATATCACATCTCATGCTATAGGAAGGGTCTCAGGTTTGGTATAAGCATTGAGATATCACATCTCATGCTATAGGAAGGGTCTCAGGATTGGAATGGGAAGGAGTTGTATATGACATCTCATGCCGTAGGAAGGGTCTCAGGTTTGGTATAAGCATTGAGATATCACATCTCATGCTATAGGAACGGTCTCAGGATTGGAATGGGAAGGAGTTGGATATCACATCTCATGCTATAGGAAGGGTCTCAGGTTTGGTATAAGCATTGAGATATCACATCTCATGCTATAGGAAGGGTCTCAGGATTGGAATGGGAAGGAGTTGTATATGACATCTCATGCCGTAGGAAGGGTCTCAGGTTTGATATAAGCATTGAGATATCACATCTCTGCTATAGGAAGGGTCTCAGGATTGGAATGGGAAGGAGTTGGATATCCCATCTCATGTTATAGGAAGAGTCTCAGGTTTGGTATTAGAAGCATTGAGATATCACATCTCATGCTATAGGAAGTGTCTCAGGATTGGAATGGGAAGGACTTGGATATCACATCTCATGCTATAGGGAGGCTCTCAAGTTTGATATTAGAAGCATTGAGATATCACATCTCATGCTATAGGAAGGGTCTCATATTTGGAATGGGAAGGAGTTGGATATCACATCTCATGCTATAGGAAGGGTCTCAGGTTTGGTATAAGCAGTGAGATATCACATCTCATGCTATAGGAAGTGTCTCAGGATTGGAATGGGAAGGAGTTGGATATCACATCTCATGTTATAGGAAGGATCTCAGGTTTGGTATAAGAATTGAGATATCACATCTCTGCTATCGGAAGGGTCTCAGGGTTGGAATGGGAAGGAGTTGGATATTCCAATCTCATGTTATAGGAAGGGTCTCAGGTTTGGTATTAGAAGCATTGAGATATCACATCTCATGCTATAGGAAGGGTCTCCGGATTGGAATGGGAAGGACTTGGATATCACATCTCATGCTATAGGGAGGGTCTCAAGTTTGATATTAGAAGCATTGAGATATCACATCTCATGATATCGGAAGGGTCTCAGGATTGGAATGGGAAGGAGTTGGATATCACATCTCATGATAAAGGAAGGGTCTAAGGTTTGGAAGTGGAAGGATTTGTATATCTCATCTCATGTTATGGGACGGGTCTCAGGTTTGGTATTAGAAGCATTGAGATATCAAGTCTCATGGTATAGGAAGGGGCTCAGAATTGGAATGGGAAGGAGTTGGATATCACATCTCAAGCTATAGGAAGGGTCTCAGGATTGGAATGGGAAGGACTTGGATATCACATCTCATGCTATAGGGAGTGTCTCAAGTTTGATATTAGAAGCATTGAGATATCACATCTCATGATATCGGAAGGGTCTCAGGATTGGAATGGGAAGGAGTTGGATATCACATCTCATGATAAAGGAAGGGTCTAAGGTTTGGAAGGGGAAGGATTTGGATATCACATCTCATGTTATAGGACGGGTCTCAGGTTTGGTATTAGAAGCATTGAGATATCAAGTCTCATGGTATAGGAAGGGGCTAAGAATTGGAATGGGAAGGAGTTGGATATCAAGTCTCATGGTATAGGAAGGGGCTCAGAATTGGAATGGGAAGGAGTTGGATATCACATCTCATGCTAAAGGGAGGGTCTCAGGTTTGGAAGGGGAAGGATTTGGATATCACATCTCATGTTATAGGAAGGATCTCAGGTTTGGTATTAGAAGCATTGAGATATCACATCTCAAGCTATCGGAAGGATCTCAGGTTTGGTATTAGAAGCATTGAGATATCACATCTCATGCTATAGGAAGGGTCTCAGGATTGGAATGGGAAGGAGTTGTATATGACATCTCATGCCGTAGGAAGGGTCTCAGGTTTGGTATAAGCATTGAGATATCACATCTCATGCTATAGGAACGGTCTCAGGATTGGAATGGGAAGGAGTTGGATATCACATCTCATGCTATAGGAAGGGTCTCAGGTTTGGTATAAGCATTGAGATATCACATCTCATGCTATAGGAAGGGTCTCAGGATTGGAATGGGAAGGAGTTGTATATGACATCTCATGCCGTAGGAAGGGTCTCAGGTTTGATATAAGCATTGAGATATCACATCTCTGCTATCGGAAGGGTCTCAGGATTGGAATGGGAAGGAGTTGGATATCCCATCTCATGTTATAGGAAGAGTCTCAGGTTTGGTATTAGAAGCATTGAGATATCACATCTCATGCTATAGGAAGTGTCTCAGGATTGGAATGGGAAGGACTTGGATATCACATCTCATGCTATAGGGAGGCTCTCAAGTTTGATATTAGAAGCATTGAGATATCACATCTCATGCTATAGGAAGGGTCTCATATTTGGAATGGGAAGGAGTTGGATATCACATCTCATGCTATAGGAAGGGTCTCAGGTTTGGTATAAGCAGTGAGATATCACATCTCATGCTATAGGAAGTGTCTCAGGATTGGAATGGGAAGGAGTTGGATATCACATCTCATGTTATAGGAAGGATCTCAGGTTTGGTATAAGAATTGAGATATCACATCTCTGCTATCGGAAGGGTCTCAGGGTTGGAATGGGAAGGAGTTGGATATTCCAATCTCATGTTATAGGAAGGGTCTCAGGTTTGGTATTAGAAGCATTGAGATATCACATCTCATGCTATAGGAAGGGTCTCAGGATTGGAATGGGAAGGACTTGGATATCACATCTCATGCTATAGGGAGGGTCTCAAGTTTGATATTAGAAGCATTGAGATATCACATCTCATGATATCGGAAGGGTCTCAGGATTGGAATGGGAAGGAGTTGGATATCACATCTCATGATAAAGGAAGGGTCTAAGGTTTGGAAGTGGAAGGATTTGTATATCTCATCTCATGTTATAGGACGGGTCTCAGGTTTGGTATTAGAAGCATTGAGATATCAAGTCTCATGGTATAGGAAGGGGCTCAGAATTGGAATGGGAAGGAGTTGGATATCACATCTCAAGCTATAGGAAGGGTCTCAGGAATGGAATGGGAAGGACTTGGATATCACATCTCATGCTATAGGGAGTGTCTCAAGTTTGATATTAGAAGCATTGAGATATCACATCTCATGATATCGGAAGGGTCTCAGGATTGGAATGGGAAGGAGTTGGATATCACATCTCATGATAAAGGAAGGGTCTAAGGTTTGGAAGGGGAAGGATTTGGATATCACATCTCATGTTATAGGACGGGTCTCAGGTTTGGTATTAGAAGCATTGAGATATCAAGTCTCATGGTATAGGAAGGGGCTAAGAATTGGAATGGGAAGGAGTTGGATATCAAGTCTCATGGTATAGGAAGGGGCTCAGAATTGGAATGGGAAGGAGTTGGATATCACATCTCATGCTAAAGGGAGGGTCTCAGGTTTGGAAGGGGAAGGATTTGGATATCACATCTCATGTTATAGGAAGGATCTCAGGTTTGGTATTAGAAGCATTGAGATATCACATCTCAAGCTATCGGAAGGATCTCAGGTTTGGTATTAGAAGCATTGAGATGTCACATCTCATGCTATCAGAAGGGTCTCAGGATTGGAAGGGGAAGGATTTGGATATCACATCTCATGTTATCGGAAGGATCTCAGGTTTGGTATTGGAAGTATTGAGATATCACATCTCATGCTATAGGAAGGGTCTCAGGATTGGAATGGGAAGGAGTTGGATATCACATCTCATGCTAAAGGAAGGGTCTCAGGTTTGGTAGAAGCATTGAGATATCACATCTCATGCTATAGGAAGGGTCTCAGGATTGGAATGGGAAGGACTTAGATATCACATATCATGCTATAGGGAGGGTCTCAGTTTTGATATTAGAAGCATTGAGATATCACATCTCATGCTATCGGAAGTGTCTCAGGATTGGAATGGGAAGGAGCTGGATATCACATCTCATGCTAAAGGAAGGGTCTCAGGTTTGGAATGGGAAGGAGTTGGATATCACATCTCATGTTATAGGAAGGGTCTCAGGTTTGGTATAAGCATTGAGATATCACATCTCTGCTATCGGAAGTGTCTCAGGATTGGAATGGGAAGGAGTTGGATATCACATCTCATGTTATAGGACGGGTCTCAGGTTTGGTATTAGAAGCATTGAGATATCAAGTCTCATGGTATAGGAAGGGGATCAGAATTGGAATGGGAAGGAGTTGGATGTCACATCTCAAGCTATAGGAAGGGTCTCAGGATTGGAATGGGAAGGACTTGGATATCACATCTCATGCTATAGGGAGGGTCTCAAGTTTGATATTAGAAGCATTGAGATATCACATCTCATGATATCGGAAGGGTCTCAGGATTGGAATGGGAAGGAGTTGGATATCACATCTCATGATAAAGGAAGGGTCTAAGGTTTGGAAGGAGAAGGATTTGGATATCACATCTCATGTTATAGGACGGGTCTCAGGTTTGGTATTAGAAGCATTGAGATATCAAGTCTCATGGTATAGGAAGGGGCTCAGAATTGGAATGGGAAGGAGTTGGATATCAAGTCTCATGGTATAGGAAGGGGCTCAGAATTGGAATGGGAAGGAGTTGGATATCACATCTCATGCTAAAGGGAGGGTCTCAGGTTTGGAAGGGGAAGGATTTGGATATCACATCTCATGTTATAGGAAGGATCTCAGGTTTGGTATTTGAAGCATTGAGATATCACATCTCATGCTATCGGAAGGATCTCAGGTTTGGTATTAGAAGCATTGAGATATCACATCTCATGCTATCAGAAGGGTCTCAGGATTGGAAGGGGAAGGATTTGGATATCACATCTCATGTTATCGGAAGGATCTCAGGTTTGGTATTAGAAGTATTGAGATATCACATCTCATGCTATAGGAAGGGTCTCAGGATTGGAATGGGAAGGAGTTGGATATCACATCTCATGCTAAAGGAAGGGTCTCAGGTTTGGTAGAAGCATTGAGATATCACATCTCATGCTATAGGAAGGGTCTCAGGATTGGAATGGGAAGGAGTTGGATATCACATCTCATGCTATAGGAAGGGTCTCAGGTTTGGTATAAGCATTGAGATATCACCTCTCATGCTATAGGAAGGGTCTCAGGATTGGAATGGGAAGGAGTTGTATATGACATCTCATGCCGTAGGAAGGGTCTCAGGTTTGGTATAAGCATTGAGATATCACATCTCATGCTATAGGAACGGTCTCAGGATTGGAATGGGAAGGAGTTGGATATCACATCTCATGCTATAGGAAGGGTCTCAGGTTTGGTATAAGCATTGAGATATCACATCTCATGCTATAGGAAGGGTCTCAGGATTGGAATGGGAAGGAGTTGTATATGACATCTCATGCCGTAGGAAGGGTCTCAGGTTTGATATAAGCATTGAGATATCACATCTCTGCTACTGGAAGGGTCTCAGGATTGGAATGGGAAGGAGTTGGATATCCCATCTCATGTTATAGGAAGAGTCTCAGGTTTGGTATTAGAAGCATTGAGATATCACATCTCATGCTATAGGAAGTGTCTCAGGATTGGAATGGGAAGGACTTGGATATCACATCTCATGCTATAGGGAGGCTCTCAAGTTTGATATTAGAAGCATTGAGATATCACATCTCATGCTATAGGAAGGGTCTCAGGATTGGAATGGGAAGGAGTTGGATATCACATCTCATGCTATAGGAAGGGTCTCAGGTTTGGTATAAGCAGTGAGATATCACATCTCATGCTATAGGAAGTGTCTCAGGATTGGAATGGGAAGGAGTTGGATATCACATCTCATGTTATAGGAAGGATCTCAGGTTTGGTATAAGAATTGAGATATCACATCTCTGCTATCGGAAGGGTTTCAGGGTTGGAATGTGAAGGAGTTGGATATTCCAATCTCATGTTATAGGAAGGGTCTCAGGTTTGGTATTAGAAGCATTGAGATATCACATCTCATGCTATAGGAAGGGTCTCAGGATTGGAATGGGAAGGACTTGGATATCACATCTCATGCTATAGGGAGGGTCTCAAGTTTGATATTAGAAGCATTGAGATATCACATCTCATGATATCGGAAGGGTCTCAGGATTGGAATGGGAAGGAGTTGGATATCACATCTCATGATAAAGGAAGGGTCTAAGGTTTGGAAGTGGAAGGATTTGTATATCTCATCTCATGTTATAGGACGGGTCTCAGGTTTGGTATTAGAAGCATTGAGATATCAAGTCTCATGGTATAGGAAGGGGCTCAGAATTGGAATGGGAAGGAGTTGGATATCACATCTCAAGCTATAGGAAGGGTCTCAGGATTGGAATGGGAAGGACTTGGATATCACATCTCATGCTATAGGGAGTGTCTCAAGTTTGATATTAGAAGCATTGAGATATCACATCTCATGATATCGGAAGGGTCTCAGGATTGGAATGGGAAGGAGTTGGATATCACATCTCATGATAAAGGAAGGGTCTAAGGTTTGGAAGGGGAAGGATTTGGATATCACATCTCATGTTATAGGACGGGTCTCAGGTTTGGTATTAGAAGCATTGAGATATCAAGTCTCATGGTATAGGAAGGGGCTAAGAATTGGAATGGGAAGGAGTTGGATATCAAGTCTCATGGTATAGGAAGGGGCTCAGAATTGGAATGGGAAGGAGTTGGATATCACATCTCATGCTAAAGGGAGGGTCTCAGGTTTGGAAGGGGAAGGATTTGGATATCACATCTCATGTTATAGGAAGGATCTCAGGTTTGGTATTAGAAGCATTGAGATATCACATCTCAAGCTATCGGAAGGATCTCAGGTTTGGTATTAGAAGCATTGAGATGTCACATCTCATGCTATCAGAAGGGTCTCAGGATTGGAAGGGGAAGGATTTGGATATCACATCTCATGTTATCGGAAGGATCTCAGGTTTGGTATTGGAAGTATTGAGATATCACATCTCATGCTATAGGAAGGGTCTCAGGATTGGAATGGGAAGGAGTTGGATATCACATCTCATGCTAAAGGAAGGGTCTCAGGTTTGGTAGAAGCATTGAGATATCACATCTCAAGCTATAGGAAGGGTCTCAGGATTGGAATGGGAAGGACTTAGATATCACATATCATGCTATAGGGAGGGTCTCAGTTTTGATATTAGAAGCATTGAGATATCACATCTCATGCTATCGGAAGTGTCTCAGGATTGGAATGGGAAGGAGCTGGATATCACATCTCATGCTAAAGGAAGGGTCTCAGGTTTGGAATGGGAAGGAGTTGGATATCACATCTCATGTTATAGGAAGGGTCTCAGGTTTGGTATAAGCATTGAGATATCACATCTCTGCTATCGGAAGTGTCTCAGGATTGGAATGGGAAGGAGTTGGATATCACATCTCATGTTATAGGACGGGTCTCAGGTTTGGTATTAGAAGCATTGAGATATCAAGTCTCATGGTATAGGAAGGGGATCAGAATTGGAATGGGAAGGAGTTGGATGTCACATCTCAAGCTATAGGAAGGGTCTCAGGATTGGAATGGGAAGGACTTGGATATCACATCTCATGCTATAGGGAGGGTCTCAAGTTTGATATTAGAAGCATTGAGATATCACATCTCATGATATCGGAAGGGTCTCAGGATTGGAATGGGAAGGAGTTGGATATCACATCTCATGATAAAGGAAGGGTCTAAGGTTTGGAAGGAGAAGGATTTGGATATCACATCTCATGTTATAGGACGGGTCTCAGGTTTGGTATTAGAAGCATTGAGATATCAAGTCTCATGGTATAGGAAGGGGCTCAGAATTGGAATGGGAAGGAGTTGGATATCAAGTCTCATGGTATAGGAAGGGGCTCAGAATTGGAATGGGAAGGAGTTGGATATCACATCTCATGTTATAGGAAGGATCTCAGGTTTGGTATTTGAAGCATTGAGATATCACATCTCATGCTATCGGAAGGATCTCAGGTTTGGTATTAGAAGCATTGAGATATCACATCTCATGCTATCAGAAGGGTCTCAGGATTGGAAGGGGAAGGATTTGGATATCACATCTCATGTTATCGGAAGGATCTCAGGTTTGGTATTAGAAGTATTGAGATATCACATCTCATGCTATAGGAAGGGTCTCAGGATTGGAATGGGAAGGAGTTGGATATCACATCTCATGCTAAAGGAAGGGTCTCAGGTTTGGTAGAAGCATTGAGATATCACATCTCATGCTATAGGAAGGGTCTCAGGATTGGAATGGGAAGGAGTTGGATATCACATCTCATGCCATAGGAAGGGTCTCAGGTTTGGTATAAGCATTGAGATATCACCTCTCATGCTATAGGAAGGGTCTCAGGATTGGAATGGGAAGGAGTTGTATATGACATCTCATGCCGTAGGAAGGGTCTCAGGTTTGGTATAAGCATTGAGATATCACATCTCATGCTATAGGAACGGTCTCAGGATTGGAATGGGAAGGAGTTGGATATCACATCTCATGCTATAGGAAGGGTCTCAGGTTTGGTATAAGCATTGAGATATCACATCTCATGCTATAGGAAGGGTCTCAGGATTGGAATGGGAAGGAGTTGTATATGACATCTCATGCCGTAGGAAGGGTCTCAGGTTTGATATAAGCATTGAGATATCACATCTCTGCTATCGGAAGGGTCTCAGGATTGGAATGGGAAGGAGTTGGATATCCCATCTCATGTTATAGGAAGAGTCTCAGGTTTGGTATTAGAAGCATTGAGATATCACATCTCATGCTATAGGAAGTGTCTCAGGATTGGAATGGGAAGGACTTGGATATCACATCTCATGCTATAGGGAGGCTCTCAAGTTTGATATTAGAAGCATTGAGATATCACATCTCATGCTATAGGAAGGGTCTCAGGATTGGAATGGGAAGGAGTTGGATATCACATCTCATGCTATAGGAAGGGTCTCAGGTTTGGTATAAGCAGTGAGATATCACATCTCATGCTATAGGAAGTGTCTCAGGATTGGAATGGGAAGGAGTTGGATATCACATCTCATGTTATAGGAAGGATCTCAGGTTTGGTATAAGAATTGAGATATCACATCTCTGCTATCGGAAGGGTCTCAGGGTTGGAATGTGAAGGAGTTGGATATTCCAATCTCATGTTATAGGAAGGGTCTCAGGTTTGGTATTAGAAGCATTGAGATATCACATCTCATGCTATAGGAAGGGTCTCAGGATTGGAATGGGAAGGACTTGGATATCACATCTCATGCTATAGGGAGGGTCTCAAGTTTGATATTAGAAGCATTGAGATATCACATCTCATGATATCGGAAGGGTCTCAGGATTGGAATGGGAAGGAGTTGGATATCACATCTCATGATAAAGGAAGGGTCTAAGGTTTGGAAGTGGAAGGATTTGTATATCTCATCTCATGTTATAGGACGGGTCTCAGGTTTGGTATTAGAAGCATTGAGATATCAAGTCTCATGGTATAGGAAGGGGCTCAGAATTGGAATGGGAAGGAGTTGGATATCACATCTCAAGCTATAGGAAGGGTCTCAGGATTGGAATGGGAAGGACTTGGATATCACATCTCATGCTATAGGGAGTGTCTCAAGTTTGATATTAGAAGCATTGAGATATCACATCTCATGATATCGGAAGGGTCTCAGGATTGGAATGGGAAGGAGTTGGATATCACATCTCATGATAAAGGAAGGGTCTAAGGTTTGGAAGGGGAAGGATTTGGATATCACATCTCATGTTATAGGACGGGTCTCAGGTTTGGTATTAGAAGCATTGAGATATCAAGTCTCATGGTATAGGAAGGGGCTAAGAATTGGAATGGGAAGGAGTTGGATATCAAGTCTCATGGTATAGGAAGGGGCTCAGAATTGGAATGGGAAGGAGTTGGATATCACATCTCATGCTAAAGGGAGGGTCTCAGGTTTGGAAGGGGAAGGATTTGGATATCACATCTCATGTTATAGGAAGGATCTCAGGTTTGGTATTAGAAGCATTGAGATATCACATCTCAAGCTATCGGAAGGATCTCAGGTTTGGTATTAGAAGCATTGAGATGTCACATCTCATGCTATCAGAAGGGTCTCAGGATTGGAAGGGGAAGGATTTGGATATCACATCTCATGTTATCGGAAGGATCTCAGGTTTGGTATTAGAAGTATTGAGATATCACATCTCATGCTATAGGAAGGGTCTCAGGATTGGAATGGGAAGGAGTTGGATATCACATCTCATGCTAAAGGAAGGGTCTCAGGTTTGGTAGAAGCATTGAGATATCACATCTCATGCTATAGGAAGGGTCTCAGGATTGGAATGGGAAGGACTTAGATATCACATATCATGCTATAGGGAGGGTCTCAGTTTTGATATTAGAAGCATTGAGATATCACATCTCATGCTATCGGAAGTGTCTCAGGATTGGAATGGGAAGGAGCTGGATATCACATCTCATGCTAAAGGAAGGGTCTCAGGTTTGGAATGGGAAGGAGTTGGATATCACATCTCATGTTATAGGAAGGGTCTCAGGTTTGGTATAAGCATTGAGATATCAGATCTCTGCTATCGGAAGTGTCTCAGGATTGGAATGGGAAGGAGTTGGATATCCCATCTCATGTTATAGGACGGGTCTCAGGTTTGTTATTAGAATCATTGAGATATCATATTGCATGCTGTAGGAAGGGTCTAAGGATTGGAATGGGAAGGACTTGGATATCACATCTCATGTTATAGGACGGGTCTCAGGTTTGGTATTAGAAGCATTGAGATATCAAGTCTCATGGTATAGGAAGGGGCTAAGAATTGGAATGGGAAGGAGTTGAATATCAAGTCTCATGGTATAGGAAGGGGCTCAGAATTGGAATGGGAAGGAGTTGGATATCACATCTCATGCTAAAGGGAGGGTCTCAGGTTTGGAAGGGGAGGGATTTGGATATCACATCTCATGTTATAGGAAGGATCTCAGGTTTGGTATTAGAAGCATTGAGATATCACATCTCAAGCTATCGGAAGGATCTCAGGTTTGGTATTAGAAGCATTGAGATGTCACATCTCATGCTATCAGAAGGGTCTCAGGATTGGAAGGGGAAGGATTTGGATATCACATCTCATGTTATCGGAAGGATCTCAGGTTTGGTATTAGAAGTATTGAGATATCACATCTCATGCTATAGGAAGGGTCTCAGGATTGGAATGGGAAGGAGTTGGATATCACATCTCATGCTAAAGGAAGGGTCTCAGGTTTGGTAGAAGCATTGAGATATCACATCTCATGCTATAGGAAGGGTCTCAGGATTGGAATGGGAAGGACTTAGATATCACATATCATGCTATAGGGAGGGTCTCAGTTTTGATATTAGAAGCATTGAGATATCACATCTCATGCTATCGGAAGTGTCTCAGGATTGGAATGGGAAGGAGCTGGATATCACATCTCATGCTAAAGGAAGGGTCTCAGGTTTGGAATGGGAAGGAGTTGGATATCACATCTCATGTTATAGGAAGGGTCTCAGGTTTGGTATAAGCATTGAGATATCACATCTCTGCTATCGGAAGTGTCTCAGGATTGGAATGGGAAGGAGTTGGATATCCCATCTCATGTTATAGGACGGGTCTCAGGTTTGTTATTAGAATCATTGAGATATCATATTGCATGCTGTAGGAAGGGTCTAAGGATTGGAATGGGAAGGACTTGGATATCACATCTCATGCTATAGATAGGCTCTCAGGTTTGGAAAGGGAAGGAGTTGGATATCACATTTCATGTTAGAGGAAGGATCTCAGGTTCGGTATTAGAGGCATTGAGATATCACATCTCATGCTATAGGAAGGGTCTCAGGATTGGAATGGGAAGGAGTTGGGTATCACATCTCATGCTATAGGAAGGGTCTCAGGTTTGGTATAAGCATTGAGATTTCACATCTCATGCTATAGGAAGGGTCTCAGGATTGGAATGGAAGGAGTTGGATATCACATCTCATGTTATAGGAAGGATCTCAGGTTTGGTATTAGAAGCATTGAGACATCACATCTCATGCTATAGGAAGGGTCTCAGGATTGGAATGGGAAGGAGTTGGATATCACATCTCATGCTATAGGAAGGGTCTCAGGTTTGGTATAAGCATTGAGATATCACATCTCATGCTATAGGAAGGTTCTCAGGATTGGAATGGGAAGGAGTTGTATATGACATCTCATGCCGTAGGAAGGGTCTCAGGTTGGGTATAAGCATTGAGATATCACATCTCTGCTATCGGAAGGGTCTCGGGATTGGAATGGGAAGGAGTTGGATATCCCATCTCATGTTATAGGAAGAGTCTCAGGTTTGGTATTAGAAGCATTGAGATATCACATCTCATGCTATAGGAAGTGTCTCAGGATTGGAATGGGAAGGACTTGGATATCACGACTCATGCTATAGGGAGGGTCTCAAGTTTGATATTAGAAGCATTGAGATATCACATCTCATGCTATAGGAAGGGTCTCAGGATTGGAATGGGAAGGAGTTGGATATCACATCTCATGCTATAGGAAGGGTCTCACGTTTGGTATAAGCAGTGAGATATCACATCTCATGCTATAGGAAGGGTCTCAGGATTGGAATGGGAAGGAGTTGGATATCACATCTCATGTTATAGGAAGGATATCAGGTTTGGTATAAACATTGAGATATCACATCTCTGCTATCGGAAGGGTCTCAGGATTGGAATGGGAAGGAGTTGGATATTCCCATCTCATGTTATAGGAAGGGTCTCAGGTTTGGTATTAGAAGCATTGAGATATCACATCTCATGCTGTATGAAGGGTCTCAGGATTGGAATGGGAAGGAGTTGGATATCACATCTCATGCTAAAGGGAGGGTCTCAGGTTTGGAAGGGGAAGGATTTGGATATCACATCTCATGTTATAGGAAGGATCACAGGTTTGGTATTAGAAGCATTGAGATATCACATCTCATGCTATCGGAAGGGTCTCAGGATTGGAATGGGAAGGAGTTGGATATCACATCTCATGCTATAGGAAGGGTCTCAGGTTTGGAACGGGAAGGAGTTGGATATCACATCTCATGTTATAGGAAGAGTCTAAGGTTTGGTATAAGCATTGAGATATCACATCTCTGCTATCGGAGGTGTCTCAGGATTGGGATGGGAAGGAGTTGGATATCACATCTCATGCTATAGGAAGGGTATCAGGTATGGAACGGGAAGGAGTTGGATATCTCATCTCATGTTATAGGACGGGTCTCAGGTTTGGTATTAGAAGCATTGAGATATCACATCTCATGCTGTAGGACGGATCTCAGGTTTGGAATGGGAAGGAATTGGATATCACATCTCATGTCATAGGAAGTATCTCAGGTTTGGTATTAGAAGCATTGAGATATCACATCTCATGCTATAGGAATGGTCTCAGGATTGGAATGGGTAAGAGTTGGATATTACATTCTTGCTATAGGAAGGGTCTCATGTTTGGAATGGGAAGGAGTTGGATATCACATATGCTATAGGAAGGGTCTCAGGTTTGGAACGGGAAGGAGTTGGATATCACATCTCATGTTATAGGAAGGGTCTCAGGTTTGGTATAAGCATTGAGATAGCACATCTCTGCTATCGGAGGTGGCTCAGGATTGGAATGGGAAGGAGTTGGATATCCCATCTCATGTTATAGGACGGGTCTCTGGTTTGGTAATAGAATCATTGAGATATCACATCGCATGCTGTAGGAAGGGTCTAAGGATTGGAATGGGATGGGCTTGGATATCACATCTCATGCTATAGGTAGGCTCTCAGGTTTGGTATAAGCATTGAGATATCACATCTCATGCTATAGGAAGGGTCTAGGGATTGGAATGGGAAGGATTTGGATATTACATCTCATGCTATAGGAAGGGTCTCAGGTTTGGTATAAGCATGGAGATATCACTTCTCATGCTATAGGAAGTGTCTCAGGATTGGAATGGGAAGGAGTTGGATATCACATCTCATGTTATAGGAAGGATCTCAGGTTTGGTATTAGAAGCATTGAGACATCACATCTCATGCTATAGGAAGGGTCTCAGGATTGGAATGGGAAGGAGTTGGATATCACATCTCATGCTAAAGGGAGGGTCTCAGGTTTGGAAGGGGAAGGATTTGGATATTACATCTCGTGTTATAGGAATGATCTCAGGTTTGGCATTAGAAGCATTGAGATATCACATCTCATGCTATCGGAAGGATCTCAGGATTGGAATGGGAAGGAGTTCGATATCACATCTCATGCTATAGGAAGGGTCTCAGGATTGGAATGGGAAGGAGTTTTATATGACATCTCATGCCATAGGAAGGATCTCAGTTTTGGTATTAGAAGCATTGAGACATCACATCTCATGTCATAGGAAGGGTCTCAGGATTGGAATGGGAAGGAGTTGGATATCAAATCTCATGCTATAGGAAGGGTCTCAGGTTTGGTATAAGCATTGAGATATCACATCTCATGCTATAGGAAGGGTCTCAGGATTGGAATGGGAAGGAGTTGTATATGACATCTCATGCCACAGGAAGAGTCTCAGGTTTGGTATAAGCATTGAGATATCACATCTCTGCTATCGGAAGGGTCTCAGGATTGCAATGGGAAGGAGTTGGATATCCCATCTTATGTTATAGGAAGGGTCTCAGGTTTGGTATTAGAAGCATTGAGATATCACATCTCATGCTATAGGAAGGGTCTCAGGATTGGAATGGGAAGGACTTGGATATCACATCTCATGCTATAGGGAGGGTCTCATGTTTGGAAAGGGAAGGAGTTGGATATCACATTTCATGTTAGAGGTAGGATCTCAGGTTTGTTATTAGAGGCATTGAGATATCACATCTCATGCTATCAGAAGGGTCTCAGGATTGGAATGGGAAGGAGTTGGATATCACATCTCATGCTAAAGGGAGGGTCTCAGGAATGGAAGGGGAAGGATTTGGATATCACATCTCATGTTATAGGAAGGATCTCAGGTTTGGTATTAGAAGCATTGAGATATCACATCTCATGCTATCGGAAGGATCTCAGGTTTGGTATTAGAGGCATTGAGATATCACATCTCATGCTAAAGGGAGGGTCTCGGGTTTGGAAGGGAAAGGATTTGGATATCACATCTCTTGTTATAGGAAGGATCACAGGTTTGGTATTAGAAGCATTGAGATATCACATCTCATGCTATCGGAAGGGTCTCAGGATTGGAATGGGAAGGAGTTGGATATCACATCTCATGCTATAGGAAGGGTCTCAGGTTTGGAACGGGAAGGAGTTGGATATCACATCTCATGTTATAGGAAGAGTCTCAGGTTTGGTATAAGCATTGAGATATCACATCTCTGCTATCGGAGGTGACTCAGGATTGGGATGGGAAGGAATTGGATATCACATCTCATGCTATAGGAAGGGTGTCAGGTTTGGAACGGGAAGGAGTTGGATATCCCATCTCATGTTATAGGACGGGTCTCAGGTTTGATATTAGAAGCATTGAGATATCCCATCGCATGCTGTAGGAAGGGTCTCAGGTTTGGTATTAGAAGCATTGAGATATCACATCTCATGCTATCAGAAGGGTCTCAGGATTGGAATGGGAAGCAGTTGGATATCACATCTCATGCTAAAGGGAGGGTCTCAGATTTGGAAGGGGAAGGATTTGGATATCACATCTCATGTTATCGGAAGGATCTCAGGTTTGGTATTAGAAGTATTGAGATATCACATCCCATGCTATAGGACGGGTCTCAGGTTTGATATTAGAAGCATTGAGATATCCCATCGCATGCTGTAGGAAGGGTCTCAGGTTTGGTATTAGAAGCACTGAGATATCACATCTCATGCTATCAGAAGGGTCTCAGGATTGGAATGGGAAGCAGTTGGATATCACATCTCATGCTAAAGGGAGGGTCTCAGGATTGGAATGGGAAGGAGTTGGATATCACATCTCATGCTAAAGGAAGGGTCTCAGGTTTGGTAGAAGCATTGAGATATCACATCTCATGCTATAGGAAGGGTCTCAGGATTGGAATGGGAAGGACTTAGATATCACATATCATGCTATAGGGAGGGTCTCAGTTTTGATATTAGAAGCATTGAGATATCACATCTCATGCTATCGGAAGTGTCTCAGGATTGGAATGGGAAGGAGCTGGATATCACATCTCATGCTAAAGGAAGGGTCTCAGGTTTGGAATGGGAAGGAGTTGGATATCACATCTCATGTTATAGGAAGGGTCTCAGGTTTGGTATAAGCATTGAGATATCACATCTCTGCTATCGGAAGTGTCTCAGGATTGGAATGGGAAGGAGTTGGATATCCCATCTCATGTTATAGGACGGGTCTCAGGTTTGTTATTAGAATCATTGAGATATCATATTGCATGCTGTAGGAAGGGTCTAAGTATTGGAATGGGAAGGACTTGGATATCACATCTCATGCTATAGATAGGCTCTCAGGTTTGGAAAGGGAAGGAGTTGGATATCACATTTCATGTTAGAGGAAGGATCTCAGGTTCGGTATTAGAGGCATTGAGATATCACATCTCATGCTATAGGAAGGGTCTCAGGATTGGAATGGGAAGGAGTTGGGTATCACATCTCATGCTATAGGAAGGGTCTCAGGTTTGGTATAAGCATTGAGATTTCACATCTCATGCTATAGGAAGGGTCTCAGGATTGGAATGGAAGGAGTTGGATATCACATCTCATGTTATAGGAAGGATCTCAGGTTTGGTATTAGAAGCATTGAGACATCACATCTCATGCTATAGGAAGGGTCTCAGGATTGGAATGGGAAGGAGTTGGATATCACATCTCATGCTATAGGAAGGGTCTCAGGTTTGGTATAAGCATTGAGATATCACATCTCATGCTATAGGAAGGTTCTCAGGATTGGAATGGGAAGGAGTTGTATATGACATCTCATACCGTAGGAAGGGTCTCAGGTTGGGTATAAGCATTGAGATATCACATCTCTGCTATCGGAAGGGTCTCGGGATTGGAATGGGAAGGAGTTGGATATCCCATCTCATGTTATAGGAAGAGTCTCAGGTTTGGTATTAGAAGCATTGAGATATCACATCTCATGCTATAGGAAGTGTCTCAGGATTGGAATGGGAAGGACTTGGATATCACGACTCATGCTATAGGGAGGGTCTCAAGTTTGATATTAGAAGCATTGAGATATCACATCTCATGCTATAGGAAGGGTCTCAGGATTGGAATGGGAAGGAGTTGGATATCACATCTCATGCTATAGGAAGGGTCTCACGTTTGGTATAAGCAGTGAGATATCACATCTCATGCTATAGGAAGGGTCTCAGGATTGGAATGGGAAGGAGTTGGATATCACATCTCATGTTATAGGAAGGATATCAGGTTTGGTATAAGCATTGAGATATCACATCTCTGCTAACGGAAGGGTCTCAGGATTGGAATGGGAAGGAGTTGGATATTCCCATCTCATGTTATAGGAAGGGTCTCAGGTTTGGTATTAGAAGCATTGAGATATCACATCTCATGCTGTATGAAGGGTCTCAGGATTGGAATGGGAAGGAGTTGGATATCACATCTCATGCTAAAGGGAGGGTCTCAGGTTTGGAAGGGGAAGGATTTGGATATCACATCTCATGTTATAGGAAGGATCACAGGTTTGGTATTAGAAGCATTGAGATATCACATCTCATGCTATCGGAAGGGTCTCAGGATTGGAATGGGAAGGAGTTGGATATCACATCTCATGCTATAGGAAGGGTCTCAGGTTTGGAACGGGAAGGAGTTGGATATCACATCTCATGTTATAGGAAGAGTCTAAGGTTTGGTATAAGCATTGAGATATCACATCTCTGCTATCGGAGGTGTCTCAGGATTGGGATGGGAAGGAGTTGGATATCACATCTCATGCTATAGGAAGGGTATCAGGTATGGAACGGGAAGGAGTTGGATATCCCATCTCATGTTATAGGACGGGTCTCAGGTTTGGTATTAGAAGCATTGAGATATCACATCGCATGCTGTAGGAAGGATCTCAGGTTTGGAATGGGAAGGAATTGGATATCACATCTCATGTCATAGGAAGTATCTCAGGTTTGGTATTAGAAGCATTGAGATATCACATCTCATGCTATAGGAATGGTCTCAGGATTGGAATGGGTAAGAGTTGGATATTACATTCTTGCTATAGGAAGGGTCTCATGTTTGGAATGGGAAGGAGTTGGATATCACATATGCTATAGGAAGGGTCTCAGGTTTGGAACGGGAAGGAGTTGGATATCACATCTCATGTTATAGGAAGGGTCTCAGGTTTGGTATAAGCATTGAGATAGCACATCTCTGCTATCGGAGGTGGCTCAGGATTGGAATGGGAAGGAGTTGGATATCCCATCTCATGTTATAGGACGGGTCTCTGGTTTGGTAATAGAATCATTGAGATATCACATCGCATGCTGTAGGAAGGGTCTAAGGATTGGAATGGGATGGGCTTGGATATCACATCTCATGCTATAGGTAGGCTCTCAGGTTTGGTATAAGCATTGAGATATCACATCTCATGCTATAGGAAGGGTCTAGGGATTGGAATGGGAAGGATTTGGATATTACATCTCATGCTATAGGAAGGGTCTCAGGTTTGGTATAAGCATGGAGATATCACTTCTCATGCTATAGGAAGTGTCTCAGGATTGGAATGGGAAGGAGTTGGATATCACATCTCATGTTATAGGAAGGATCTCAGGTTTGGTATTAGAAGCATTGAGACATCACATCTCATGCTATAGGAAGGGTCTCAGGATTGGAATGGGAAGGAGTTGGATATCACATCTCATGCTAAAGGGAGGGTCTCAGGTTTGGAAGGGGAAGGATTTGGATATTACATCTCGTGTTATAGGAATGATCTCAGGTTTGGTATTAGAAGCATTGAGATATCACATCTCATGCTATCGGAAGGATCTCAGGATTGGAATGGGAAGGAGTTCGATATCACATCTCATGCTATAGGAAGGGTCTCAGGATTGGAATGGGAAGGAGTTTTATATGACATCTCATGCCATAGGAAGGATCTCAGTTTTGGTATTAGAAGCATTGAGACATCACATCTCATGTTATAGGAAGGGTCTCAGGATTGGAATGGGAAGGAGTTGGATATCAAATCTCATGCTATAGGAAGGGTCTCAGGTTTGGTATAAGCATTGAGATATCACATCTCATGCTATAGGAAGGGTCTCAGGATTGGAATGGGAAGGAGTTGTATATGACATCTCATGCCACAGGAAGAGTCTCAGGTTTGGTATAAGCATTGAGATATCACATCTCTGCTATCGGAAGGGTCTCAGGATTGCAATGGGAAGGAGTTGGATATCCCATCTTATGTTATAGGAAGGGTATCAGGTTTGGTATTAGAAGCATTGAGATATCACATCTCATGCTATAGGAAGGGTCTCAGGATTGGAATGGGAAGGACTTGGATATCACATCTCATGCTATAGGGAGGGTCTCATGTTTGGAAAGGGAAGGAGTTGGATATCACATTTCATGTTAGAGGTAGGATCTCAGGTTTGTTATTAGAGGCATTGAGATATCACATCTCATGCTATCAGAAGGGTCTCAGGATTGGAATGGGAAGGAGTTGGATATCACATCTCATGCTAAAGGGAGGGTCTCAGGAATGGAAGGGGAAGGATTTGGATATCACATCTCATGTTATAGGAAGGATCTCAGGTTTGGTATTAGAAGCATTGAGATATCACATCTCATGCTATCGGAAGGATCTCAGGTTTGGTATTAGAGGCATTGAGATATCACATCTCATGCTAAAGGGAGGGTCTCGGGTTTGGAAGGGAAAGGATTTGGATATCACATCTCTTGTTATAGGAAGGATCACAGGTTTGGTATTAGAAGCATTGAGATATCACATCTCATGCTATCGGAAGGGTCTCAGGATTGGAATGGGAAGGAGTTGGATATCACATCTCATGCTATAGGAAGGGTCTCAGGTTTGGAACGGGAAGGAGTTGGATATCACATCTCATGTTATAGGAAGAGTCTCAGGTTTGGTATAAGCATTGAGATATCACATCTCTGCTATCGGAGGTGTCTCAGGATTGGGATGGGAAGGAATTGGATATCACATCTCATGCTATAGGAAGGGTATCAGGTTTGGAACGGGAAGGAGTTGGATATCCCATCTCATGTTATAGGACGGGTCTCAGGTTTGATATTAGAAGCATTGAGATATCCCATCGCATGCTGTAGGAAGGGTCTCAGGTTTGGTATTAGAAGCATTGAGATATCACATCTCATGCTATCAGAAGGTTCTCAGGATTGGAATGGGAAGCAGTTGGATATCACATCTCATGCTAAAGGGAGGGTCTCAGATTTGGAAGGGGAAGGATTTGGATATCACATCTCATGTTATCGGAAGGATCTCAGGTTTGGTATTAGAAGTATTGAGATATCACATCCCATGCTATAGGACGGGTCTCAGGTTTGATATTAGAAGCATTGAGATATCCCATCGCATGCTGTAGGAAGGGTCTCAGGTTTGGTATTAGAAGCATTGAGATATCACATCTCATGCTATCAGAAGGGTCTCAGGATTGGAATGGGAAGCAGTTGGATATCACATCTCATGCTAAAGGGAGGGTCTCAGGATTGGAATGGGAAGGAGTTGGATATCACATCTCATGCTAAAGGAAGGGTCTCAGGTTTGGTAGAAGCATTGAGATATCACATCTCATGCTATAGGAAGGGTCTCAGGATTGGAATGGGAAGGACTTAGATATCACATATCATGCTATAGGGAGGGTCTCAGTTTTGATATTAGAAGCATTGAGATATCAGATCTCATGCTATCGGAAGTGTCTCAGGATTGGAATGGGAAGGAGCTGGATATCACATCTCATGCTAAAGGAAGGGTCTCAGGTTTGGAACGGGAAGGAGTTGGATATCACATCTCATGTTATAGGAAGGGTCTCAGGTTTGGGATAAGCATTGAGATATCACATCTCTGCTATCGGAAGTGTCTCAGGATTGGAATGGGAAGGAGTTGGATATCCTATCTCATGTTATAGGACGGGTCTCAGGTTTGTTATTAGAATCATTGAGATATCATATTTCATGCTGTAGGGGGGGTCTAAGGATTGGAATGGGAAGGACTTGGATATCACATCTCATGCTATAGATAGGCTCTCAGGTTTGGAAAGGGAAGGAGTTGGATATCACATCTCATGTTATAGGAAGGCTCTGAGGTTTGGAAGGGGAAAGAGTTGGATATCACATTTCATGTTAGAAGTAGGATCTCAGGTTTGGTATTAGAGGCATTGAGATATCACATCTCATGCTATCAGAAGGGTCTCAGGATTGGAAGGGGAAGGAGTTGGATATCACATCTCATGCTAAAGGGAGGGTCTCAGGTTTGGAAGGGGAAGGATTTGGATATCACATCTCATGTTATAGGAAGGATCTCAGGTTTGGTATTAGAAGCATTGAGATATCACATCTCATGCTATCGGAAGGATCTCAGGTTTGGTATTAGAAGCATTGAGATATCACATCTCATGCTATCAGAAGGGTCTCAGGATTGGAATGGGAAGGAGTTGGATATCACATCTCATGCTAAAGGGAGGGTCTCAGGTTTGGAAGGGGAAGGATTTGGATATCACATCTCATGTTATCGGAAGGATCTCAGGTTTGGTATTAGAAGTATTGAGATATCACATCTCATGCTATAGGAAGGGTCTCAGGATTGGAATGGGAAGGAGTTGGATATCCCATTTCATGCTAAAGGAAGGGTCTCAGGTTTGGTAGAAGCATTGAGATATCACATCTCATGCTATAGGAAGGGTCTCAGGATTGGAATGGGAAGGACTTAGATATCACATATCATGCTATAGGGAGGGTCTCAGTTTTGATATTAGAAGCATTGAGATATCACATCTCATGCTATCGGAAGTGTCTCAGGATTGGAATGGGAAGGAGCTGGATATCACATCTCATGCTAAAGGAAGGGTCTCAGGTTTGGAACGGGAAGGAGTTGGATATCCGATCTCATGTTATAGGAAGGGTCTCAGGTTTGGTATAAGCATTGAGATATCACATCTCTGCTATCGGAAGTGTCTCAGGATTGGAATGGGAAGGAGTTGGATATCACATCTCATGTTATAGGAAGGATCTCAGGTTTGGTATTAGAAGCATTGAGACATCCTATCTCATGTTATAGGACGGGTCTCAGGATTGTTATTAGAATCATTGAGATATCATATTGCATGCTGTAGGAAGGGTCTAAGGATTGGAATGGGAAGGACTTGGATATCACATCTCATGCTATAGGAAGGGTCTCAGGTTTAGTATAAGCATTGAGATATCACATCTCATGCTATAGGAAGGGTCTCAGGATTGGAATGGAAGGAGTTGGATATCACATCTCATGTTATAGGAAGGATCTCAGGTTTGGTATTAGAAGCATTGAGACATCCTATCTCATGTTATAGGACGGGTCTCAGGATTGTTATTAGAATCATTGAGATATCATATTGCATGCTGTAGGAAGGGTCTAAGGATTGGAATGGGAAGGACTTGGATATCACATCTCATGCTATAGGAAGGGTCTCAGGTTTAGTATAAGCATTGAGATATCACATCTCATGCTATAGGAAGGGTCTCAGGATTGGAATGGAAGGAGTTGGATATCACATCTCATGTTATAGGAAGGATCTCAGGTTTGGTATTAGAAGCATTGAGACATCACATCTCATGCTATAGGAAGGGTCTCAGGTTTGGTATAAGCATTGAGATATCACATCTCATGCTATAGGAAGGGTCTCAGGATTGAAATGGGAAGGAGTTGTATATGACATCTCATGCCGTAGGAAGGGTCTCAGGTTTGGTATAAGCATTGAGATATCACATCTCTGCTATCGGAAGGGTCTCAGGATTGGAATGGGAAGGAGTTGGATATCCCATCTCATGTTATAGGAAGAGTCTCAGGTTTGGTATTAGAAGCATTGAGATATCACATCTCATGCTATAGGAAGTGTCTCAATATTGGAATGGGAAGGACTTGGATATCACATCTCATGCTATAGGGAGGGTCTCAAGTTTGTATTAGAAGAATTGAGATATCACATCTCATGCTATAGGAAGGGTCTCAGGATTGGAATGGGAAGGAGTTGGATATCACATCTCATGCTATAGGAAGGGTCTCAGGTTTGGTATAAGCAGTGAGATATCACATCTCATGCTATAGGAAGTGTCTCAAGATTGGAATGGGAAGGAGATGGATATCACATCTCATGTTATAGGAAGGATCTCAGGTTTGGTATAAGCATTGAGATATCACATCTCTGCTATCGGAAGGGTCTCAGGATTGGAATGGGAAGGAGTTGGATATTCCCATCTCATGTTACAGGAAGGGTCTCAGGTTTGGTATTAGAAGCATTGAGATATCACATCTCATGCTATAGGAAGGGTCTCAGGATTGGAATGGGAAGGACTTGGATATCACATCTCATACTATAGGGAGGGTCTCAAGTTTGATATTAGAAGCATTGAGATATCACATCTCATGATATCGGAAGGGTCTCAGGATTGGAATGGGAAGGAGTTGGATATCACATCTCATGATAAAGGAAGGGTCTAAGGTTTGGAAGGGGAAGGATTTGGATATCACATCTCATGTTATAGGACGGGTCTCAGGTTTGGTATTAGAAGCATTGAGATATCAAGTCTCATGGTATAGGAAGGGTCTCAGAATTGGAATGGGAAGGAGTTGGATATCACATCTCAAGCTATAGGAAGGGTCTCAGGATTGGAATGGGAAGGAGTTTGATATCACATCTCATGCCATAGTATGGGTCTCAGGTTTGGTAGAAGCATTGGGATATCACATCTCATGCTATCGGAAGGGTATCAGGATTGGATTTGGAAGGAGTTGGATATCCCATCTCATGCTATAGGAAGGGTCTCAGGTTGGAATGGGAAGGAGTTGGATATCACATCTCATGCTAAAGGAAGGGTCTCAGGTTTGGTATTAGAGGCATTGAGATATCACATCTCATGCTATCAGAAGGGTCTCAGGATTGGAATGGGAAGGAGTTGGATATCACATCTCATGCTAAAGGGAGGGTCTCAGGTTTGGAAGGGGAAGGATTTGGATATCACATCTCATGTTATAGGAAGGATCTCAGGTTTGGTATTAGAAGCATTGAGATATCACATCTCATGCTATCGGAAGGATCTCAGGTTTGGTATTAGAAGCATTGAGATATCACATCTCATGCTATCAGAAGGGTCTCAGGATTGGTATGGGAAGGAGTTGGATATCACATCTCATGCTAAAGGGAGGGTCTCAGGTTTGGAAGGGGAAGGATTTGGATATCACATCTCATGTTATCGGAAGGATCTCAGGTTTGGTATTAGAAGTATTGAGATATCTCATCTCATGCTATAGGAAGGGTCTCAGGATTGGAATGGGAAGGAGTTGGATATCACATCTCATGCTAAAGGAAGGGTCTCAGGTTTTGTAGAAGCATTGAGATATCACATCTCATGCTATAGGGAGGGTCTCAGTTTTGATATAAGCATTGAGATATCACATCTCTGCTATCGGAAGTGTCTCAGGATTGGAATGGGAAGGAGTTGGATATCCCATCTCATGTTATAGGAAGGGTATCAGGTTTGGTATAAGCATTGAGATATCACATCTCTGCTATCGGAAGTGTCTCAGGATTGGAATGGGAAGGAGTTGGATATCCCATCTCATGTTATAGGACGGGTCTCAGGTTTGTTATTAGAATCATTGAGATATCATATTGCATGCTGTGGGAAGGGTCTAAGGATTGGAATGGGAAGGACTTGGATATCACATCTCATGCTATAGATAGGCTCTCAGGTTTGGAAAGGGAAGGAGTTGGATATCACATTTCATGTTAGAGGAAGGATCTCAGGTTTGGTATTAGAGGCATTGAGATATCACATCTCATGCTATAGGAAGGGTCTCAGGATTGGAATGGGAAGGAGTTGGGTATCACATCTCATGCTATAGGAAGGTCTCAGGTTTGGTATAAGCATTGAGTTATCACATCTTATGCTATAGGAAGGGTCTCAGGATTGGAATGGAAGGAGTTGGATATCACATCTCATGTTATAGGAAGGATCTCAGGTTTGGTATTAGAAGCATTGAGACATCACATCTCATGCTATAGGAAGGGTCTCAGGATTGGAATGGGAAGGAGATGGATATCACATCTCATGCTATAGGAAGGGTCTCAGGATTGGAATGGAAAGGAGTTGTATATGACATCTCATGCCGTAGGAAGGGTCTCAGGTTTGGTATAAGCATTGAGATATCACATCTCTGCTATCGGAAGGGTCTCAGGATTGGAATGGGAAGGAGTTGGATATCCCATCTCATGTTATAGGAAGAGTCTCAGGTTTGGTATTAGAAGCATTGAGATATCACATCTCATGCTATAGGAAGTGTCTCAGGATTGGAATGGGAAGGACTTGGATATCACATCTCATGCTATAGGGAGGGTCTCAAGTTTGATGTTAGAAGCATTGAGATATCACATCTCATGCTATAGGAAGGGTCTCAGGATTGGAATGGGAAGGAGTTGGATATCACATCTCATGCTATAGGAAGGGTCTCAGGTTTGGTATAAGCAGTGAGATATCACATCTCATGCTATAGGAAGGGTCTCAGGATTGGAATGGGAAGGAGTTGGATATCACATCTCATGTTATAGGAAGGATCTCAGGTTTGGTATAAGCATTGAGATATCACATCTCTGCTATCGGACGGGTCTCAGGATTGGAATGGGAAGGAGTTGGATATTCCCATCTCATGTTATAGGAAGGGTCTCAGGTTTGGTATTAGAAGCATTGAGATATCACATCTCATGCTGTAGGAAGGGTCTCAGGATTGGAATGGGAAGGAGTTGGATATCACATCTCATGCTAAAGGGAGGGTCTCAGGTTTGGAAGGGGAAGGATTTGGATATCACATCTTATGTTATAGGAAGGATCACAGGTTTGGTATTAGAAGCATTGAGATATCACATCTCATGCTATCGGAAGGGTCTCAGGATTGGAATGGGAAGGAGTTGGATATCACATCTCATGCTATAGGAAGGGTCTCAGGTTTGGAACGGGTAGGAGTTGGATATCACATGTCATGTTATAGGAAGAGTCTCAGGTTTGGTATAAGCATTGAGATATCACATCTCTGCTATCGGATGTGTCTCAGGATTGGGATGGGAAGGAGTTGGATATCACATCTCATGCTATAGGAAGGGTATCAGGTTTGGAACGGGAAGGAGTTGGATATCCCATCTCATGTTATAGGACGGGTCTCAGGTTTGGTATTAGAAGCATTGAGATATCACATCGCATGCTGTAGGAAGGATCTCAGGTTTGGAATGGGAAGGAATTGGATATCACATCTCATGTCATAGGAAGTATCTCAGGTTTGGTATTAGAAGCATTGAGATATCACATCTCATGCTATAGGAATGGTCTCAGGATTGGAATGGGTAGGAGTTGGATATTACATTCTTGCTATAGGAAGGGTCTCATGTTTGGAATGGGAAGGAGTTGGATATCACATATGCTATAGGAAGGGTCTCAGGTTTGGAACGGGAAGGAGTTGGATATCACATCTCATGTTATAGGAAGGGTCTCAGGTTTGGTATAAGCATTGAGATATCACATCTCTGCTATCGGAAGTGGCTCAGGATTGGAATGGGAAGGAGTTGGATATCCCATCTCATGTTATAGGACGGGTCTCTGGTTTGGTATTAGAATCATTGAGATATCACATCGCATGCTGTAGGAAGGGTCTAAGGATTGGAATGGGATGGACTTGGATATCACATCTCATGCTATAGGTAGGCTCTCAGGTTTGGTATAAGCATTGAGATATCACATCTCATGCTATAGGAAGGGTCTCAGGATTGGAATGGGAAGGATTTGGAAATCACATCTCATGCTATAGGAAGGGTCTCAGGTTTGGTGTAAGCATGGAGATATCACTTCTCATGCTATAGGAAGTGTCTCAGGATTGGAATTGGAAGGAGTTGGATATCACATCTCATGTTATAGGAAGGATCTCAGGTTTGGTATTAGAAGCATCGAGACATCACATCTCATGCTATAGGAAGTGTCTCAGGATTGGAATGGGAAGGAGTTGGATATCACATCTCATGCTAAAGGGAGGGTCTCAGGTTTGGAAGGGGAAGGATTTGGATATTACATCTCGTGTTATAGGAATGATCTCAGGTTTGGTATTAGAAGCATTGAGATATCACATCTCATGCTATCGGAAGGATCTCAGGTTTGGTATTAGAAGCATTGAGATATCAAAACTCATGCTATAGGAAGGGTCTCAGGATTGGAATGGGAAGGAGTTCGATATCACATCTCATGCTATAGGAAGGGTCTCAGGATTGGAATGGGAAGGATTTTTATATGACATCTCATGCCTTAGGAAGGATCTCAGGTTTGGTATTAGAAGCATTGAGACATCACATCTCATGTTATAGGAAGGGTCTCAGGATTGGAATGAGAAGGAGTTGGATATCACATCTCATGCTATAGGAAGGGTCTCAGGTTTGGTATAAGCATTGAGATATCACATCTCATGCTATAGGAAGGGTCTCAGGATTGGAATGGGAAGGAGTTGTATATGACATCTGTAAGGATATTTGGCGTGTTATAGCACAGAGTACAGCACTACTGCACAGGTAGCATTTTTTTTTTGATGCAGCACCACCACATGGGTGTGGTGCATTGCTATATGTGTTGCCAGAGTGACATGGACATATAAGTAAAGACAGGCTATTCAGTCAAAAACGATTTTTACATATAAGATGCAAATCTATTTTTACAGTTAAAAGCACACATGTGCACATTCAAAATGCACACTATTTTTCACCTGAAATGCCTATGTTGCAAGAGACACATTTGAAAATTAATAACTAACCTTATTAATAACTAACCTGACTAATAAAACTTCATTTAACATAACCCACAAATAAAAATGTGTCTCCACTGCAGAATTAGGCCTACTCTGAAAATGAACTTTTAAACGCACATTCATTTTTTTTCTCTGCTGCTCTGTCCACATAACTACAGGAAGCAAAGAGCTCGAAGGAACAGGAAATCAGTTTGTTACAATTTTTACTGTAGAAGTGAGCCATTGTGTAGTGAGGGAGGAGATGACATGATTGATTCTGATTGGAGCAGCGTCATAGCAAGTATCATGCTAGAGGCTGTGATTAGAACTTTGCTGGAGAAGCTTGAGGGGAGGGAGAACAATCGAGATCTTGCAGAGCTGGGAGAAGGATCTGTTTCCTGGCTGAGGCATTCCTGCTGCAAAAGCTGAGAGTTCCAGGCAATAACCCCGGTTTGAGAACGGCAGACGCTTGTTCTCACTGGGTTGATTTTCAAGGGAGCCAAATTCAGAAAGAGAATAGCCGAAGAAAACTCATGCTGAACAGATAAGGTAATTACAGAAGCGAGTGGGAGCTGTGCGAAAGTGTGCGAAACTGTTCAGTCAGTGTATTAAAGGGAGTCTCAGTCTCTTATCAGCATATTTAATGTTACCAATTGAATATATTCTCGCAGCTCTCTGTTCATTTTATCACAAATAATGTTGTACCATTTCATTTATTTCTGTAAAAAAAGTTAAACTGTGTTTAAAAGAAATTGCTATAATACAAAAACATTTGAAAACAGATAGCTAGTGTGTATTATTTCTTTCTTTCATTTTGCATGGGAAAAGGTTTAAACGTGGGTAGATTTTTAAACAGTGCAATTGTCATTTTAAAACAGATGTGTGCATGATTCTATTCAGTATGGACAGTTGTGAGTGACTGTTTGTAGCATAGCCTGTTGGAGGTACATGAGTCAACGGGAAGAGAGACTCCCTGGACATAGTTCCCTACCGTATATAAGGTAGTGGAAATTACCACAAAAATACCACAATAGCCCATGGTGGCACACAACACTAACACTGAAAATGTGGTATCCCTAAAATGTAGGCCTGAGGTCTCTCTAGTGATCAAGAACAATCTAGATAAAAAACAAGGGATGTTGGATATTGGGGCCACAAATAAACCAACCACTATACCAACCAACCACGCAAACTACCGCGCACATCTTCTAAATAGGTCTGAATTCTGAAATAATGCAATGTATTATTGTCATGTGTGACCCAATATGAATACAGAGAGTGATTATTGCTAAAGGTATTTTGGCGGTAAGAAAATACAGCAAAGCCCCAAATATCCACAAAATACCCAACACATCTCATGCCACAGGAAGGGTCTCAGGTTTGGTATAAGCATTGAGATATCACATCTCTGCTATCGGAAGGGTCTCAGGATTGGAATGGGAAGGAGTTGGATATCCCATATTATGTTATAGGAAGGGTCTCAGGTTTGGTATTAGAAGCATTGAGATATCACATCTCATGCTATAGGAAGGGTCTCAGGATTGGAATGGGAAGGACTTGGATATCACATCTCATGCTATAGGGAGGGTCTCACGTTTGGAAAGGGAAGGAGTTGGATATCACATTTCATGTTAGAGGTAGGATCTCAGGTTTGGTATTAGAAGCATTGAGATATCACATCTCATGCTATCGGAAGTATCTCAGGTTTGGTATTAGAGGCATTGAGATATCACATCTCATGCTATCTATCATAAGGGTCTCAGGATTGGAATGGGAAGGAGTTGGATATCACATCTCATGCTAAAGGGAGGGTCTCAGGTTTGGAAGGGGAAGGATTTGGATATCACATCACATGTTATAAGAAGGATCTCAGGTTTGGTATTAGAAGCATTGAGATATCACATCTCATGCTATCGGAAGGGTCTCAGGATTGGAATGGGAAGGAGTTGGATATCACATCTCATGCTAAAGGGAGGGTCTCAGGTTTGGAAGGGGAAGGATTTGGATATCACATCTCATGTTATAGGAAGGATCTCAGGTTTGGTATTAGAAGCATTGAGATATCACATCTCATGCTATCGGAAGTATCTCAGGTTTGGTATTAGAGGCATTGAGATATCACATCTCATGCTATCTATCATAAGGGTCTCAGGATTGGAATGGGAAGGAGTTGGATATCACATCTCATGCTAAAGGGAGGGTCTCAGGTTTCGAAGGGGAAGGATTTGGATATCACATCACATGTTATAAGAAGGATCTCAGGTTTGGTATTAGAAGCATTGAGATATCACATCTCATGCTATCGGAAGGGTCTCAGGATTGGAATGGGAAGGAGTCGGATATCACATCTCATGCTATAGGAAGGCTCTCAGGTTTGGAAGGGGAAAGAGTTGGATATCACATTTCATGTTAGAGGTAGGATCTCAGGTTTGGTATTAGAGGCATTGAGATATCACATCTCATGCTATCAGAAGGGTCTCAGGATTGGAATGGGAAGGAGTTGGATATCACATCTCATGCTAAAGGGAGGGTCTCAGGTTTGGAAGGGGAAGGATTTGGATATCACGTCTCATGTTATAGGAAGGATCTCAGGTTTGGTATTAGAAGCATTGAGATATCACATCTCATGCTATCGGAAGGATCTCAGGTTTGGTATTAGAGGCATTGAGATATCACATCTCATGCTAAAGGGAGGGTCTCAGGTTTGGAAGGGGAAGGATTTGGATATCACATCTCTTGTTATAGGAAGGATCACAGGTTTGGTATTAGAAGCATTGAGATATCACATCTCATGCTATCGGAAGGGTCTCAGGATTGGAATGGGAAGGAGTTGGATATCACATCTCATGCTAAAGGGAGGGTCTCAGGTTTGGAAGGGGAAGGATTTGGATATCACATCTCATGTTATAGGAAGGATCTCAGGTTTGGTATTAGAAGCATTGAGATATCACATCTCATGCTATCGGAAGTATCTCAGGTTTGGTATTAGAGGCATTGAGATATCACATCTCATGCTATCTATCATAAGGGTCTCAGGATTGGAATGGGAAGGAGTTGGATATCACATCTCATGCTAAAGGGAGGGTCTCAGGTTTGGAAGGGGAAGGATTTGGATATCACATCACATGTTATAAGAAGGATCTCAGGTTTGGTATTAGAAGCATTGAGATATCACATCTCATGCTATCGGAAGGGTCTCAGGATTGGAATGGGAAGGAGTCGGATATCACATCTCATGCTATAGGAAGGCTCTCAGGTTTGGAAGGGGAAAGAGTTGGATATCACATTTCATGTTAGAGGTAGGATCTCAGGTTTGGTATTAGAGGCATTGAGATATCACATATCATGCTATCAGAAGGGTCTCAGGTTTGGAAGGGGAAGGATTTGGATATCACATCTCTTGTTATAGGAAGGATCACAGGTTTGGTATTAGAAGCATTGAGATATCACAACTCATGCTATCGGAAGGGTCTCAGGATTGGAATGGGACGGAGTTGGATATCACATCTCATGCTAAAAGGGAGGGTTATCACAACTCATTGAGATATCACAACTCATGCTATCGGAAGGGTCTCAGGATTGGAATGGGACGGAGTTGGATATCACATCTCATGCTAAAGGGAGGATCTCAGGTTTGGAAGGGGAAGGATGTGGATATCACATTTCATGTTAGAGGTAGGATCTCAGGTTTGGTATTGGAGGCATTGAGATATCACATCTCATGCTATCAGAAGGGTCTCAGGATGGGAATGGGAAGGAGTTGGATATCACATCTCATGCTAAAGGGAGGGTCTCAGGTTTGGAAGGGGAAGGATTTGGATATCACATCTCATGTTATCGGAAGGATCTCAGGTTTGGTATTAGAAGCATTGAGATATCACATCTCATGCTATAGGAAGGGTCTCAGGTTTGGTATTAGAAGCATTGAGATATCAAGTCTCATGGTATAGGAAGGGTCTCAGAATTGGAATGGGAAGGAGCTGGATATCTCAAGCTATAGGAAGGGTCTCAGGATTGGAATGGGAAGGGGTTTGATATCACAACTCATGCCATAGTATGGGTCTCAGGTTTGGTAGAAACATTGGGATATCACATCTCATGCTATCGGAAGGGTATCAGGATTTGATCTGGAAGGAGTTGGATATCCCATCTCATGCTATAGGAAGGGTCTCAGGTTGGAATGGGAAGGACTTGGATATCACATTTCATGTTAGAGGAAGGATCTCAGGTTTGGTATTAGAGGCATTAAGATATCACATCTCATGTTATAGGAAGCGTCTCACGTTTGGTATAAGCATTGAGATATCACATCTCATGCTATAGGAAGGGTCTCAGGATTGGAATGGGAAGGAGTTGGATATCACATCTCGAGCTATAGGAAGGGTCTCACGTTTGGTATAAGCATTGAGATATCACATCTCATGCTATAGGAAGGGTCTCAGGATTGGAATGGGAAGGTGTTGGATATCACATCTCATGTTATAGGAAAGATCTCAGGTTTGGTATTAGAAGCATTGCGACATCACATCTCATGTTATAGGAAGGGTCTCAGGATTGGAATGGGAAGAAGTTGGCTATCACATCTCATGCTATAGGAAGGGTCTCAGGTTTGGTATAAGCATTGAGATATCACATCTCATGCTATAGGAAGGGTCTCAGGATTGGAATGGGAAGGAGTTGTATATGACATCTCATGCCATAGGAAGGGTCTCAGGTTTGGAATAAGCATTGAGATATCACATCTCATGCTATAGGAAGGGTCTCAGGATTGGAATGGGACGGACTTGGATATCACATCTCATGCTATAGGGAGGGTCTCAGGTTTGGAACGGGAAGGATTTGGATATCACATCGCATGTTATAGGAAGGATCTCAGGTTTGGTAAGGGAAGGAGTTGGATATCACATTTCATGTTAGAGGTAGGATTTCAGGTTTGGTATTAGAGGCATTGAGGTATCACATCTCATGCTATCAGAAGGGTCTCAGGATGGAATGGGAAGGAGTTGGATATCACATCTCATGCTAAAGGGAGGGTCTCAGGTTTGGAAGGGGAAGGATTTGGATATCACATCGCATGTTATAGGAAGGATCTCAGGTTTGGTATTAGAATCATTGAGATATCACATCTCATGCTATCGGAAGTATCTCAGGTTTGGTATTAGAGGCATTGAGATATCACATCTCATGCTATAGGAAGGGTCTCAGGATTGGAATGGGAAGGAGTTGGATATCACATTTCATGCTATAGGAAGGGTCTCACGTTTGGTATAAGCATTGAGATGTCACATCTCATGCTATAGGAAGGGTCTCAGGATTGGAATGGGAAGGAGTTGGATATCACATCTCATGTTATAGGAAGGATCTCAGGTTTGGTATTAGAAGCATTAAGATATCACATCTCATGCTATAGGAAGGGCCTCAGGATTGGAATGGGAAGGAGTTGTATATGACATCTCATGCCATAGGAAGGGTCTCAGGTTTGGTATAAGCATTGAGATATCACATCTCTGCTATCGGAAGGGTCTCAGGATTGGAATGGGAAGGAGTTGGATATCCCACCTCATGTTATAGGAAGAGTCTCAGGTTTGGTATTAGAAGCATTGAGATATCACATCTGATGCTATAGGAAGTGTCTCAGGATTGGAATGGGAAGGAGTTTGATATCACATCTCATGCCATGTATGGGTCTCAGGTTTTGTAGAAGCATTGGGATATCACATCTCATGCTATCGGAAGGGTATCAGGATTGGATTTGGAAGGAGTTGGATATCACATCTCATGTTATAGGAAGGGTCTCAGGATTGGAATGGGAAGGACTTGGATATCACATCTCATGCTATAGGAAGGCTCTCAGGTTTGGAAGGGGAAGGAGTTGGATATCACATTTCATGTTAGAGGTAGGATCTCAGGTTTGGTATTAGAGGCATTGAGATATCACATCTCATGCTATCAGAAGGGTCCCAGGATTGGAATGGGAAGGAGTTGGATATCACATCTCATGCTAAAGGGAGGGTCTCAGGTTTGGAAGGGGAAGGATTTGGATATCACGTCTCATGTTATAGGAAGGATCTCAGGTTTGGTATTAGAAGCATTGAGATATCACATCTCATGCTATCGGAAGGGTCTCAGGATTGGAATGGGAAGGAGTCGGATATCACATCTCATGCTATAGGAAGGCTCTCAGGTTTGGAAGGGGAAAGAGTTGGATATCACATTTCATGTTAGAGGTAGGATCTCAGGTTTGGTATTAGAGGCATTGAGATATCACATCTCATGCTATCGGAAGGGTCTCAGGATTGGAACGGGAAGGAGTCGGATATCACATCTCATGCTATAGGAAGGCTCTCAGGTTTGGAAGGGTAAGGATTTGGATATCACGTCTCATGTTATAGGAAGGATCTCAGGTTTGGTATTAGAAGCATTGAGATATCACATCTCATGCTATCGGAAGGATCTCAGGTTTGGTATTAGAGGCATTGAGATATCACATCTCATGCTATCGGAAGGGTCTCAGGATTGGAATGGGACGGAGTTGGATATCACATCTCATGCTAAAGGGAGGGTCTCAGGTTTGGAAGGGGAAGGATGTGGATATCACATTTCATGTTAGAGGTAGGATCTCAGGTTTGGTATTGGAGGCTTTGAGATATCACATCTCATGCTATCAGAAGGGTCTCAGGATGGGAATGGGAAGGAGTTGGATATCACATCTCATGCTAAAGGGAGGGTCTCAGGTTTGGAAGGGGAAGGATGTGGATATCACATTTCATGTTAGAGGTAGGATCTCAGGTTTGGTATTAGAAGCATTGAGATATCACATCTCATGCTATCGGAAGGGTCTCAGGATTGGAATGGGAAGGAGTCGGATATCACATCTCATGCTATAGGAAGGCTCTCAGGTTTGGAAGGGGAAAGAGTTGGATATCACATTTCATGTTAGAGGTAGGATCTCAGGTTTGGTATTAGAGGCATTGAGATATCACATCTCATGCTATCAGAAGGGTCTCAGGATTGGAATGGGAAGGAGTTGGATATCACATCTCATGCTAAAGGGAGGGTCTCAGGTTTGGAAGGGGAAGGATTTGGATATCACGTCTCATGTTATAGGAAGGATCTCAGGTTTGGTATTAGAAGCATTGAGATATCACATCTCATGCTATCGGAAGGATCTCAGGTTTGGTATTAGAGGCATTGAGATATCACATCTCATGCTAAAGGGAGGGTCTCAGGTTTGGAAGGGGAAGGATTTGGATATCACATCTCTTGTTATAGGAAGGATCACAGGTTTGGTATTAGAAGCATTGAGATATCACATCTCATGCTATCGGAAGGGTCTCAGGATTGGAATGGGAAGGAGTTGGATATCACATCTCATGCTAAAGGGAGGGTCTCAGGTTTGGAAGGGGAAGGATTTGGATATCACATCTCATGTTATAGGAAGGATCTCAGGTTTGGTATTAGAAGCATTGAGATATCACATCTCATGCTATCGGAAGTATCTCAGGTTTGGTATTAGAGGCATTGAGATATCACATCTCATGCTATCTATCATAAGGGTCTCAGGATTGGAATGGGAAGGAGTTGGATATCACATCTCATGCTAAAGGGAGGGTCTCAGGTTTGGAAGGGGAAGGATTTGGATATCACATCACAAGTTATAAGAAGGATCTCAGGTTTGGTATTAGAAGCATTGAGATATCACATCTCATGCTATCGGAAGGGTCTCAGGATTGGAATGGGAAGGAGTCGGATATCACATCTCATGCTATAGGAAGGCTCTCAGGTTTGGAAGGGGAAAGAGTTGGATATCACATTTCATGTTAGAGGTAGGATCTCAGGTTTGGTATTAGAGGTATTGAGATATCACATCTCATGCTATCAGAAGGGTCTCAGGATTGGAATGGGAAGGAGTTGGATATCACATCTCATGCTAAAGGGAGGGTCTCAGGTTTGGAAGGGGAAGGATTTGGATATCACGTCTCATGTTATAGGAAGGATCTCAGGTTTGGTATTAGAAGCATTGAGATATCACATCTCATGCTATCGGAAGGATCTCAGGTTTGGTATTAGAGGCATTGAGATATCACATCTCATGCTAAAGGGAGGGTCTCAGGTTTGGAAGGGGAAGGATTTGGATATCACATCTCTTGTTATAGGAAGGATCACAGGTTTGGTATTAGAAGCATTGAGATATCACATCTCATGCTATCGGAAGGGTCTCAGGATTGGAATGGGAAGGAGTTGGATATCACATCTCATGCTAAAGGGAGGGTCTCAGGTTTGGAAGGGGAAGGATTTGGATATCACATCTCATGTTATAGGAAGGATCTCAGGTTTGGTATTAGAAGCATTGAGATATCACATCTCATGCTATCGGAAGTATCTCAGGTTTGGTATTAGAGGCATTGAGATATCACATCACATGCTATCTATCATAAGGGTCTCAGGATTGGAATGGGAAGGAGTTGGATATCACATCTCATGCTAAAGGGAGGGTCTCAGGTTTGGAAGGGGAAGGATTTGGATATCACATCACAAGTTATAAGAAGGATCTCAGGTTTGGTATTAGAAGCATTGAGATATCACATCTCATGCTATCGGAAGGGTCTCAGGATTGGAATGGGAAGGAGTCGGATATCACATCTCATGCTATAGGAAGGCTCTCAGGTTTGGAAGGGGAAAGAGTTGGATATCACATTTCATGTTAGAGGTAGGATCTCAGGTTTGGTATTAGAGGCATTGAGATATCACATCTCATGCTATCAGAAGGGTCTCAGGATTGGAATGGGAAGTAGTTGGATATCACATCTCATGCTAAAGGGAGGGTCTCAGGTTTGGAAGGGTAAGGATTTGGATATCACGTCTCATGTTATAGGAAGGATCTCAGGTTTGGTATTAGACGCATTGAGATATCACATCTCATGCTATCGGAAGGATCTCAGGTTTGGTATTAGAGGCATTGAGATATCACATCTCATGCTATCGGAAGGGTCTCAGGATTGGAATGGGACGGAGTTGGATATCACATCTCATGCTAAAGGGAGGGTCTCAGGTTTGGAAGGGGAAGGATGTGGATATCACATTTCATGTTAGAGGTAGGATCTCAGGTTTGTATTGGAGGCTTTGAGATATCACATCTCATGCTATCAGAAGGGTCTCAGGATGGGAATGGGAAGGAGTTGGATATCACATCTCATGCTAAAGGGAGGGTCTCAGGTTTGGAAGGGGAAGGATTTGGATATCACATCTCATGTTATCGGAAGGATCTCAGGTTTGGTATTAGAAGCATTGAGATATCACATCTCATGCTATAGGAAGGGTCTCAGGTTTGGTATTAGAAGCATTGAGATATCAAGTCTCATGGTATAGGAAGGGTCTCAGAATTGGAATGGGAAGGAGTTGGATATCTCAAGCTATAGGAAGGGTCTCAGGATTGGAATGGGAAGGGGTTTGATATCACAACTCATGCCATAGTATGGGTCTCAGGTTTGGTAGAAACATTGGGATATCACATCTCATGCTATCGGAAGGGTATCAGGATTTGATCTGGAAGGAGTTGGATATCCCATCTCATGCTATAGGAAGGGTCTCAGGTTGGAATGGGAAGGAGTTGGATATCACATCTCATGTTATAGGAAGGGTCCCAGGATTGGAATGGGAAGGACTTGGATATCACATTTCATGTTAGAGGAAGGATCTCAGGTTTGGTATTAGAGGCATTAAGATATCACATCTCATGTTATAGGAAGGGTCTCACGTTTGGTATAAGCATTGAGATATCACATCTCATGCTATAGGAAGGGTCTCAGGATTGGAATGGGAAGGAGTTGGATATCACATCTCGAGCTATAGGAAGGGTCTCACGTTTGGTATAAGCATTGAGATATCACATCTCATGCTATAGGAAGGGTCTCAGGATTGGAATGGGAAGGTGTTGGATATCACATCTCATGTTATAGGAAAGATCTCAGGTTTGGTATTAGAAGCATTGCGACATCACATCTCATGTTATAGGAAGGGTCTCAGGATTGGAATGGGAAGAAGTTGGCTATCACATCTCATGCTATAGGAAGTGTCTCAGGTTTGGTATAAGCATTGAGATATCACATCTCATGCTATAGGAAGGGTCTCAGGATTGGAATGGGAAGGAGTTGTATATGACATCTCATGCCATAGGAAGGGTCTCAGGTTTGGAATAAGCATTGAGATATCACATCTCATGCTATAGGAAGGGTCTCAGGATTGGAATGGGACGGACTTGGATATCACATCTCATGCTATAGGGAGGGTCTCAGGTTTGGAACGGGAAGGATTTGGATATCACATCGCATGTTATAGGAAGGATCTCAGGTTTGGTAAGGGAAGGAGTTGGATATCACATTTCATGTTAGAGGTAGGATCTCAGGTTTGGTATTAGAGGCATTGAGGTATCACATCTCATGCTATCAGAAGGGTCTCAGGATTGGAATGGGAAGGAGTTGGATATCACATCTCATGCTAAAGGGAGGGTCTCAGGTTTGGAAGGGGAAGGATTTGGATATCACATCGCATGTTATAGGAAGGATCTCAGGTTTGGTATTAGAATCATTGAGATATCACATCTCATGCTATCGGAAGTATCTCAGGTTTGGTATTAGAGGCATTGAGATATCACATCTCATGCTATCATAAGGGTCTCAGGATTGGAATGGGAAGGAGTTGGATATCACTTCTCATGCTAAAGGGAGGGTCTCAGGTTTGGAAGGGGAAGGATTTGGATATCACATCACATGTTATAAGAAGGATCTCAGGTTTGGTATTAGAAGCATTGAGATATCGCATCTCATGCTATCAGAAGGGTCTCAGGATTGGAATGGGAGGGAGTTGGATATCACATCTCATGCTATAGGAACGGTCTCAGGTTTGGAACGGGAAGGAGTTGGATATCACATCTCATGTTATAGGAAGAGTCTCAGGTTTGGTATAAGCATTGAGATATCACATCTCTGCAATCGGAAGTGTCTCAGGATTGGGATGGGAAGGAGTTGGATATCACATCTCATGCTATAGGAAGGGTCTCAGGTTTGGAACGGGAAGGAGTTGGATATCCCATCTCATGTTATAGGACAGGTCTCAGGTTTGGTATTAGAAGCATTGAGATATCACATCGCATGCTGTAGGAAGGGTCTCAGGATTGGAATGGGAAGGAGTTGGATATTACATCTCATGCTATAGGAAGGGTCTCAGGTTTGGTATAAGCATTGAGATATCACATCTCTGCTATCGGAAGTGTCTCAGGATTGGAATGGGAAGGAGTTGGATATCCCATCTCATGTTATAGGACGGGTCTCAGGTTTGTTATTAGAATCATTGAGATATCATATTGCATGCTGTAGGAAGGGTCTAAGGATTGGAATGGGAAGGTCTTGAATATCACATCTCATGCTATAGGTAGGCTCTCAGGTTTGGAAAGGGAAGGAGTTGGATATCACATTTCATGCTATAGGAAGGGTCTCAGGTTTGGTATAAGCATTGAGATGTCACATCTCATGCTATAGGAAGGGTCTCAGGATTGGAATGGGAAGGAGTTGGATATCACATCTCATGTTATAGGAAGGATCTCAGGTTTGGTATTAGAAGCATTGAGATATCACATCTCATGCTATAGGAAGGGTCTCAGGATTGGAATGGGAAGGAGTTGTATATGACATCTCATGCCATAGGAAGGGTCTCAGGTTTGGTATAAGCATTGAGATATCACATCTCTGCTATCGGAAGGGTCTCAGGATTGGAATGGGAAGGAGTTGGATATCCCATCTCATGTTATAGGAAGAGTCTCAGGTTTGGTATTAGAAGCATTGAGATATCACATCTGATGCTATAGGAAGTGTCTCAGGATTGGAATGGGAAGGAGTTTGATATCACATCTCATGCCATGTATGGGTCTCAGGTTTTGTAGAAGCATTGGGATATCACATCTCATGCTATCGGAAGGGTATCAGGATTGGATTTGGAAGGAGTTGGATATCACATCTCATGTTATAGGAAGGGTCTCAGGATTGGAATGGGAAGGACTTGGATATCACATCTCATGCTATAGGAAGGCTCTCAGGTTTGGAAGGGGAAGGAGTTGGATATCACATTTCATGTTAGAGGTAGGATCTCAGGTTTGGTATTAGAGGCATTGAGATATCACATCTCATGCTATCAGAAGGGTCCCAGGATTGGAATGGGAAGGAGTTGGATATCACATCTCATGCTAAAGGGAGGGTCTCAGGTTTGGAAGGGGAAGGCTTTGGATATCACGTCTCATGTTATAGGAAGGATCTCAGGTTTGGTATTAGAAGCATTGAGATATCACATCTCATGCTATCGGAAGGATCTCAGGTTTGGTATTAGAGGCATTGAGATATCACATCTCATGCTAAAGGGAGGGTCTCAGGTTTGGAAGGGGAAGGATTTGGATATCACATCTCTTGTTATAGGAAGGATCACAGGTTTGGTATTAGAAGCATTGAGATATCACATCTCATGCTATCGGAAGGGTCTCAGGATTGGAATGGGAAGGAGTTGGATATCACATCTCATGCTAAAGGGAGGGTCTCAGGTTTGGAAGGGGAAGGATTTGGATATCACATCTCTTGTTATAGGAAGGATCACAGGTTTGGTATTAGAAGCATTGAGATATCACATCTCATGCTATCGGAAGGGTCTCAGGATTGGAACGGGAAGGAATCGGATATCACATCTCATGCTATAGGAAGGCTCTCAGGTTTGGAAGGGGAAAGAGTTGGATATCACATTTCATGTTAGAGGTAGGATCTCAGGTTTGGTATTAGAGGCATTGAGATATCACATCTCATGCTATCGGAAGGGTCTCAGGTTTGGTATTAGAGGCATTGAGATATCACATCTCATGCTAAAGGGAGGGTCTCAGGTTTGGAAGGGGAAGGATTTGGATATCACATCTCTTGTTATAGGAAGGATCACAGGTTTGGTATTAGAAGCATTGAGATATCACATCTCATGCTATCGGAAGGGTCTCAGGATTGGAATGGGACGGAGTTGGATATCACATCTCATGCTAAAGGGAGTGTCTCACGTTTGGAAGGGGAAGGATGTGGATATCACATTTCATGTTAGAGGTAGGATCTCAGGTTTGGTATTGGAGGCATTGAGATATCACATCTCATGCTATCAGAAGGGTCTCAGGATGGGAATGGGAAGGAGTTGGATATCACATCTCATGCTAAAGGGAGGGTCTCAGGTTTGGAAGGGGAAGGATTTGGATATCACATCTCATGTTATCGGAAGGATCTCAGGTTTGTTATTAGAAGCATTGAGATATCACATCTCATGCTATAGGAAGGGTCTCAGGTTTGGTATTAGAAGCATTGAGATATCAAGTCTCATGGTATAGGAAGGGTCTCAGAATTGGAATGGGAAGGAGTTGGATATCTCAAGCTATAGGAAGGGTCTCAGGATTGGAATGGGAAGGGGTTTGATATCACAACTCATGCCATAGTATGGGTCTCAGGTTTGGTAGAAACATTGGGATATCACATCTCATGCTATCGGAAGGGTATCAGGATTTGATTTGAAAGGAGTTGGATATCCCATCTCATGCTATAGGAAGGGTCTCAGGTTGGAATGGGAAGGAGTTGGATATCACATCTCATGTTATAGGAAGGGTCCCAGGATTGGAATGGGAAGGACTTGGATATCATATCTCATGCTATAGGAAGGCTCTCAGGTTTGGAAGGGGAAGGAGTTGGATATCACATTTCATGTTAGAGGAAGGATCTCAGGTTTGGTATTAGAGGCATTAAGATATCACATCTCATGTTATAGGAAGGGTCTCACGTTTGGTATAAGCATTGAGATATCACATCTCATGCTATAGGAAGGGTCTCAGGATTGGAATGGGAAGTAGTTGGATATCACATCTCAAGCTATAGGAAGGGTCTCACGTTTGGTATAAGCATTGAGATATCACATCTCATGCTATAGGAAGGGTCTCAGGATTGGAATGGGAAGGTGTTGGATATCACATCTCATGTTATAGGAAAGATCTCAGGTTTGGTATTAGAAGCATTGCGACATCACATCTCATGTTATAGGAAGGGTCTCAGGATTGGAATGGGAAGAAGTTGGCTATCACATCTCATGCTATAGGAAGGGTCTCAGGTTTGGTATAAGCATTGAGATATCACATCTCATGCTATAGGAAGGGTCTCAGGATTGGAATGGGAAGGAGTTGTATATGACATCTCATGCCATAGGAAGGGTCTCAGGTTTGGAATAATCATTGAGATATCACATCTCATGCTATAGGAAGGGTCTCAGGATTGGAATGGGACGGACTTGGATATCACATCTCATGCTATAGGGAGGGTCTCAGGTTTGGAAGGGGAAGGATTTGGATATCACATCGCATGTTATAGGAAGGATCTCAGGTTTGGTAAGGGAAGGAGTTGGATATCACATTTCATGTTAGAGGTAGGATCTCAGGTTTGGTATTAGAGGCATTGAGGTATCACATCTCATGCTATCAGAAGGGTCTCAGGATTGGAATGGGAAGGAGTTGGATATCACATCTCATGCTAAAGGGAGGGTCTCAGGTTTGGAAGGGGAAGGATTTGGATATCACATCGCATGTTATAGGAAGGATCTCAGGTTTGGTATTAGAATCATTGAGATATCACATCTCATGCTATCGGAAGTATCTCAGGTTTGGTATTAGAGGCATTGAGATATCACATCTCATGCTATCATAAGGGTCTCAGGATTGGAATGGGAAGGAGTTGGATATCACTTCTCATGCTAAAGGGAGGGTCTCAGGTTTGGAAGGGGAAGGATTTGGATATCACATCACATGTTATAAGAAGGATCTCAGGTTTGGTATTAGAAGCATTGAGATATCACATCTCATGCTATCAGAAGGGTCTCCGGATTGGGATGGGAAGGAGTTGGATATCACATCTCATGCTATAGGAAGGGTCTCAGGTTTGGAACAGGAAGGAGTTGGATATCCCATCTCATGTTATAGGACGGGTCTCAGGTTTGGTATTAGAAGCATTGAGATATCACATCGCATGCTGTAGGAAGGGTCTCAGGATTGGAATGGGAAGGAGTTGGATATTACATCTCATGCTATAGGAAGGGTCTCAGGTTTGGTATAGGCATTGAGATATCACATCTCTGCTATCGGAAGTGTCTCAGGATTGAAATGGGAAGGAGTTGGATATCCCATCTCATGTTATAGGACGGGTCTCAGGTTTGTTATTAGAATCATTGAGATATCATATTGCATGCTGTAGGAAGGGTCTAAGGATTGGAATGGGAAGGACTTGAATATCACATCTCATGCTATAGGTAGGCTCTCAGGTTTGGAAAGGGAAGGAGTTGGATATCACATTTCATGTTAGAGGAAGGATCTCAGGTTTGGTATTAGAGGCATTGAGATATCACATCTCATGCTATAGGAAGGGTCTCAGGATTGGAATGGGAAGGAGTTGGATATCACATCTCATGCTATAGGAAGGGTCTCAGGTGTGGTATAAGCATTGAGATGTCACATCTCATGCTATAGGAAGGGTCTCAGGATTGGAATGGGAAGGAGTTGGATATCACATCTCATGTTATAGGAAGGATCTCAGGTTTGGTATTAGAAGCATTGAGATATCACATCTCATGCTATAGGAAGGGTCTCAGGATTGGAATGGGAAGGAGTTGTATATGACATCTCATGCCATAGGAAGGGTCTCAGGTTTGGTATAAGCATTGAGATATCACATCTCTGCTATCGGAAGGGTCTCAGGATTGGAATGGGAAGGAGTTGGATATCCCATCTCATGTTATAGGAAGAGTCTCAGGTTTGGTATTAGAAGCATTGAGATATCACATCTGATGCTATAGGAAGGGTCTCAGGATTGGAATGGGAAGGTGTTGGATATCACATCTCATGTTATAGGAAAGATCTCAGGTTTGGTATTAGAAGCATTGCGACATCACATCTCATGTTATAGGAAGGGTCTCAGGATTGGAATGGGAAGAAGTTGGCTATCACATCTCATGCTATAGGAAGTGTCTCAGGTTTGGTATAAGCATTGAGATATCACATCTCATGCTATAGGAAGGGTCTCAGGATTGGAATGGGAAGGAGTTGTATATGACATCTCATGCCATAGGAAGGGTCTCAGGTTTGGAATAAGCATTGAGATATCACATCTCATGCTATAGGAAGGGTCTCAGGATTGGAATGGGACGGACTTGGATATCACATCTCATGCTATAGGGAGGGTCTCAGGTTTGGAACGGGAAGGATTTGGATATCACATCGCATGTTATAGGAAGGATCTCAGGTTTGGTAAGGGAAGGAGTTGGATATCACATTTCATGTTAGAGGTAGGATCTCAGGTTTGGTATTAGAGGCATTGAGGTATCACATCTCATGCTATCAGAAGGGTCTCAGGATTGGAATGGGAAGGAGTTGGATATCACATCTCATGCTAAAGGGAGGGTCTCAGGTTTGGAAGGGGAAGGATTTGGATATCACATCGCATGTTATAGGAAGGATCTCAGGTTTGGTATTAGAATCATTGAGATATCACATCTCATGCTATCGGAAGTATCTCAGGTTTGGTATTAGAGGCATTGAGATATCACATCTCATGCTATCATAAGGGTCTCAGGATTGGAATGGGAAGGAGTTGGATATCACTTCTCATGCTAAAGGGAGGGTCTCAGGTTTGGAAGGGGAAGGATTTGGATATCACATCACATGTTATAAGAAGGATCTCAGGTTTGGTATTAGAAGCATTGAGATATCACATCTCATGCTATCAGAAGGGTCTCAGGATTGGAATGGGAGGGAGTTGGATATCACATCTCATGCTATAGGAACGGTCTCAGGTTTGGAACGGGAAGGAGTTGGATATCACATCTCATGTTATAGGAAGAGTCTCAGGTTTGGTATAAGCATTGAGATATCACATCTCTGCAATCGGAAGTGTCTCAGGATTGGGATGGGAAGGAGTTGGATATCACATCTCATGCTATAGGAAGGGTCTCAGGTTTGGAACGGGAAGGAGTTGGATATCCCATCTCATGTTATAGGACAGGTCTCAGGTTTGGTATTAGAAGCATTGAGATATCACATCGCATGCTGTAGGAAGGGTCTCAGGATTGGAATGGGAAGGAGTTGGATATTACATCTCATGCTATAGGAAGGGTCTCAGGTTTGGTATAAGCATTGAGATATCACATCTCTGCTATCGGAAGTGTCTCAGGATTGGAATGGGAAGGAGTTGGATATCCCATCTCATGTTATAGGACGGGTCTCAGGTTTGTTATTAGAATCATTGAGATATCATATTGCATGCTGTAGGAAGGGTCTAAGGATTGGAATGGGAAGGTCTTGAATATCACATCTCATGCTATAGGTAGGCTCTCAGGTTTGGAAAGGGAAGGAGTTGGATATCACATTTCATGCTATAGGAAGGGTCTCAGGTTTGGTATAAGCATTGAGATGTCACATCTCATGCTATAGGAAGGGTCTCAGGATTGGAATGGGAAGGAGTTGGATATCACATCTCATGTTATAGGAAGGATCTCAGGTTTGGTATTAGAAGCATTGAGATATCACATCTCATGCTATAGGAAGGGTCTCAGGATTGGAATGGGAAGGAGTTGTATATGACATCTCATGCCATAGGAAGGGTCTCAGGTTTGGTATAAGCATTGAGATATCACATCTCTGCTATCGGAAGGGTCTCAGGATTGGAATGGGAAGGAGTTGGATATCCCATCTCATGTTATAGGAAGAGTCTCAGGTTTGGTATTAGAAGCATTGAGATATCACATCTGATGCTATAGGAAGTGTCTCAGGATTGGAATGGGAAGGAGTTTGATATCACATCTCATGCCATGTATGGGTCTCAGGTTTTGTAGAAGCATTGGGATATCACATCTCATGCTATCGGAAGGGTATCAGGATTGGATTTGGAAGGAGTTGGATATCACATCTCATGTTATAGGAAGGGTCTCAGGATTGGAATGGGAAGGACTTGGATATCACATCTCATGCTATAGGAAGGCTCTCAGGTTTGGAAGGGGAAGGAGTTGGATATCACATTTCATGTTAGAGGTAGGATCTCAGGTTTGGTATTAGAGGCATTGAGATATCACATCTCATGCTATCAGAAGGGTCCCAGGATTGGAATGGGAAGGAGTTGGATATCACATCTCATGCTAAAGGGAGGGTCTCAGGTTTGGAAGGGGAAGGCTTTGGATATCACGTCTCATGTTATAGGAAGGATCTCAGGATTGGTATTAGAAGCATTGAGATATCACATCTCATGCTATCGGAAGGATCTCAGGTTTGGTATTAGAGGCATTGAGATATCACATCTCATGCTAAAGGGAGGGTCTCAGGTTTGGAAGGGGAAGGATTTGGATATCACATCTCTTGTTATAGGAAGGATCACAGGTTTGGTATTAGAAGCATTGAGATATCACATCTCATGCTATCGGAAGGGTCTCAGGATTGGAATGGGAAGGAGTTGGATATCACATCTCATGCTAAAGGGAGGGTCTCAGGTTTGGAAGGGGAAGGATTTGGATATCACATCTCTTGTTATAGGAAGGATCACAGGTTTGGTATTAGAAGCATTGAGATATCACATCTCATGCTATCGGAAGGGTCTCAGGATTGGAACGGGAAGGAATCGGATATCACATCTCATGCTATAGGAAGGCTCTCAGGTTTGGAAGGGGAAAGAGTTGGATATCACATTTCATGTTAGAGGTAGGATCTCAGGTTTGGTATTAGAGGCATTGAGATATCACATCTCATGCTATCGGAAGGGTCTCAGGTTTGGTATTAGAGGCATTGAGATATCACATCTCATGCTAAAGGGAGGGTCTCAGGTTTGGAAGGGGAAGGATTTGGATATCACATCTCTTGTTATAGGAAGGATCACAGGTTTGGTATTAGAAGCATTGAGATATCACATCTCATGCTATCGGAAGGGTCTCAGGATTGGAATGGGACGGAGTTGGATATCACATCTCATGCTAAAGGGAGTGTCTCACGTTTGGAAGGGGAAGGATGTGGATATCACATTTCATGTTAGAGGTAGGATCTCAGGTTTGGTATTGGAGGCATTGAGATATCACATCTCATGCTATCAGAAGGGTCTCAGGATGGGAATGGGAAGGAGTTGGATATCACATCTCATGCTAAAGGGAGGGTCTCAGGTTTGGAAGGGGAAGGATTTGGATATCACATCTCATGTTATCGGAAGGATCTCAGGTTTGGTATTAGAAGCATTGAGATATCACATCTCATGCTATAGGAAGGGTCTCAGGTTTGGTATTAGAAGCATTGAGATATCAAGTCTCATGGTATAGGAAGGGTCTCAGAATTGGAATGGGAAGGAGTTGGATATCTCAAGCTATAGGAAGGGTCTCAGGATTGGAATGGGAAGGGGTTTGATATCACAACTCATGCCATAGTATGGGTCTCAGGTTTGGTAGAAACATTGGGATATCACATCTCATGCTATCGGAAGGGTATCAGGATTTGATTTGAAAGGAGTTGGATATCCCATCTCATGCTATAGGAAGGGTCTCAGGTTGGAATGGGAAGGAGTTGGATATCACATCTCATGTTATAGGAAGGGTCCCAGGATTGGAATGGGAAGGACTTGGATATCATATCTCATGCTATAGGAAGGCTCTCAGGTTTGGAAGGGGAAGGAGTTGGATATCACATTTCATGTTAGAGGAAGGATCTCAGGTTTGGTATTAGAGGCATTAAGATATCACATCTCATGTTATAGGAAGGGTCTCACGTTTGGTATAAGCATTGAGATATCACATCTCATGCTATAGGAAGGGTCTCAGGATTGGAATGGGAAGTAGTTGGATATCACATCTCAAGCTATAGGAAGGGTCTCACGTTTGGTATAAGCATTGAGATATCACATCTCATGCTATAGGAAGGGTCTCAGGATTGGAATGGGAAGGTGTTGGATATCACATCTCATGTTATAGGAAAGATCTCAGGTTTGGTATTAGAAGCATTGCGACATCACATCTCATGTTATAGGAAGGGTCTCAGGATTGGAATGGGAAGAAGTTGGCTATCACATCTCATGCTATAGGAAGGGTCTCAGGTTTGGTATAAGCATTGAGATATCACATCTCATGCTATAGGAAGGGTCTCAGGATTGGAATGGGAAGGAGTTGTATATGACATCTCATGCCATAGGAAGGGTCTCAGGTTTGGAATAATCATTGAGATATCACATCTCATGCTATAGGAAGGGTCTCAGGATTGGAATGGGACGGACTTGGATATCACATCTCATGCTATAGGGAGGGTCTCAGGTTTGGAAGGGGAAGGATTTGGATATCACATCGCATGTTATAGGAAGGATCTCAGGTTTGGTAAGGGAAGGAGTTGGATATCACATTTCATGTTAGAGGTAGGATCTCAGGTTTGGTATTAGAGGCATTGAGGTATCACATCTCATGCTATCAGAAGGGTCTCAGGATTGGAATGGGAAGGAGTTGGATATCACATCTCATGCTAAAGGGAGGGTCTCAGGTTTGGAAGGGGAAGGATTTGGATATCACATCGCATGTTATAGGAAGGATCTCAGGTTTGGTATTAGAATCATTGAGATATCACATCTCATGCTATCGGAAGTATCTCAGGTTTGGTATTAGAGGCATTGAGATATCACATCTCATGCTATCATAAGGGTCTCAGGATTGGAATGGGAAGGAGTTGGATATCACTTCTCATGCTAAAGGGAGGGTCTCAGGTTTGGAAGGGGAAGGATTTGGATATCACATCACATGTTATAAGAAGGATCTCAGGTTTGGTATTAGAAGCATTGAGATATCACATCTCATGCTATCAGAAGGGTCTCCGGATTGGGATGGGAAGGAGTTGGATATCACATCTCATGCTATAGGAAGGGTCTCAGGTTTGGAACAGGAAGGAGTTGGATATCCCATCTCATGTTATAGGACGGGTCTCAGGTTTGGTATTAGAAGCATTGAGATATCACATCGCATGCTGTAGGAAGGGTCTCAGGATTGGAATGGGAAGGAGTTGGATATTACATCTCATGCTATAGGAAGGGTCTCAGGTTTGGTATAGGCATTGAGATATCACATCTCTGCTATCGGAAGTGTCTCAGGATTGAAATGGGAAGGAGTTGGATATCCCATCTCATGTTATAGGACGGGTCTCAGGTTTGTTATTAGAATCATTGAGATATCATATTGCATGCTGTAGGAAGGGTCTAAGGATTGGAATGGGAAGGACTTGAATATCACATCTCATGCTATAGGTAGGCTCTCAGGTTTGGAAAGGGAAGGAGTTGGATATCACATTTCATGTTAGAGGAAGGATCTCAGGTTTGGTATTAGAGGCATTGAGATATCACATCTCATGCTATAGGAAGGGTCTCAGGATTGGAATGGGAAGGAGTTGGATATCACATCTCATGCTATAGGAAGGGTCTCAGGTGTGGTATAAGCATTGAGATGTCACATCTCATGCTATAGGAAGGGTCTCAGGATTGGAATGGGAAGGAGTTGGATATCACATCTCATGTTATAGGAAGGATCTCAGGTTTGGTATTAGAAGCATTGAGATATCACATCTCATGCTATAGGAAGGGTCTCAGGATTGGAATGGGAAGGAGTTGTATATGACATCTCATGCCATAGGAAGGGTCTCAGGTTTGGTATAAGCATTGAGATATCACATCTCTGCTATCGGAAGGGTCTCAGGATTGGAATGGGAAGGAGTTGGATATCCCATCTCATGTTATAGGAAGAGTCTCAGGTTTGGTATTAGAAGCATTGAGATATCACATCTGATGCTATAGGAAGTGTCTCAGGATTGGAATGGGAAGGAGTTTGATATCACATCTCATGCCATGTATGGGTCTCAGGCTTTGTAGAAGCATTGGGATATCACATCTCATGCTATCGGAAGGGTATCAGGATTGGATTTGGAAGGAGTTGGATATCACATCTCATGTTATAGGAAGGGTCTCAGGATTGGAATGGGAAGGACTTGGATATCACATCTCATGCTATAGGAAGGCTCTCAGGTTTGGAAGGGGAAGGAGTTGGATATCACATTTCATGTTAGAGGTAGGATCTCAGGTTTGGTATTAGAAGCATTGAGATATCACATCTCATGCTATCGGAAGGGTCTCAGGATTGGAACGGGAAGGAATCGGATATCACATCTCATGCTATAGGAAGGCTCTCAGGTTTGGAAGGGGAAAGAGTTGGATATCACATTTCATGTTAGAGGTAGGATCTCAGGTTTGGTATTAGAGGCATTGAGATATCACATCTCATGCTATCGGAAGGGTCTCAGGTTTGGTATTAGAGGCATTGAGATATCACATCTCATGCTAAAGGGAGGGTCTCAGGTTTGGAAGGGGAAGGATTTGGATATCACATCTCTTGTTATAGGAAGGATCACAGGTTTGGTATTAGAAGCATTGAGATATCACATCTCATGCTATCGGAAGGGTCTCAGGATTGGAATGGGACGGAGTTGGATATCACATCTCATGCTAAAGGGAGTGTCTCACGTTTGGAAGGGGAAGGATGTGGATATCACATTTCATGTTAGAGGTAGGATCTCAGGTTTGGTATTGGAGGCATTGAGATATCACATCTCATGCTATCAGAAGGGTCTCAGGATGGGAATGGGAAGGAGTTGGATATCACATCTCATGCTAAAGGGAGGGTCTCAGGTTTGGAAGGGGAAGGATTTGGATATCACATCTCATGTTATCGGAAGGATCTCAGGTTTGGTATTAGAAGCATTGAGATATCACATCTCATGCTATAGGAAGGGTCTCAGGTTTGGTATTAGAAGCATTGAGATATCAAGTCTCATGGTATAGGAAGGGTCTCAGAATTGGAATGGGAAGGAGTTGGATATCTCAAGCTATAGGAAGGGTCTCAGGATTGGAATGGGAAGGGGTTTGATATCACAACTCATGCCATAGTATGGGTCTCAGGTTTGGTAGAAACATTGGGATATCACATCTCATGCTATCGGAAGGGTATCAGGATTTGATTTGAAAGGAGTTGGATATCCCATCTCATGCTATAGGAAGGGTCTCAGGTTGGAATGGGAAGGAGTTGGATATCACATCTCATGTTATAGGAAGGGTCCCAGGATTGGAATGGGAAGGACTTGGATATCATATCTCATGCTATAGGAAGGCTCTCAGGTTTGGAAGGGGAAGGAGTTGGATATCACATTTCATGTTAGAGGAAGGATCTCAGGTTTGGTATTAGAGGCATTAAGATATCACATCTCATGTTATAGGAAGGGTCTCACGTTTGGTATAAGCATTGAGATATCACATCTCATGCTATAGGAAGGGTCTCAGGATTGGAATGGGAAGTAGTTGGATATCACATCTCAAGCTATAGGAAGGGTCTCACGTTTGGTATAAGCATTGAGATATCACATCTCATGCTATAGGAAGGGTCTCAGGATTGGAATGGGAAGGTGTTGGATATCACATCTCATGTTATAGGAAAGATCTCAGGTTTGGTATTAGAAGCATTGCGACATCACATCTCATGTTATAGGAAGGGTCTCAGGATTGGAATGGGAAGAAGTTGGCTATCACATCTCATGCTATAGGAAGGGTCTCAGGTTTGGTATAAGCATTGAGATATCACATCTCATGCTATAGGAAGGGTCTCAGGATTGGAATGGGAAGGAGTTGTATATGACATCTCATGCCATAGGAAGGGTCTCAGGTTTGGAATAATCATTGAGATATCACATCTCATGCTATAGGAAGGGTCTCAGGATTGGAATGGGACGGACTTGGATATCACATCTCATGCTATAGGGAGGGTCTCAGGTTTGGAAGGGGAAGGATTTGGATATCACATCGCATGTTATAGGAAGGATCTCAGGTTTGGTAAGGGAAGGAGTTGGATATCACATTTCATGTTAGAGGTAGGATCTCAGGTTTGGTATTAGAGGCATTGAGGTATCACATCTCATGCTATCAGAAGGGTCTCAGGATTGGAATGGGAAGGAGTTGGATATCACATCTCATGCTAAAGGGAGGGTCTCAGGTTTGGAAGGGGAAGGATTTGGATATCACATCGCATGTTATAGGAAGGATCTCAGGTTTGGTATTAGAATCATTGAGATATCACATCTCATGCTATCGGAAGTATCTCAGGTTTGGTATTAGAGGCATTGAGATATCACATCTCATGCTATCATAAGGGTCTCAGGATTGGAATGGGAAGGAGTTGGATATCACTTCTCATGCTAAAGGGAGGGTCTCAGGTTTGGAAGGGGAAGGATTTGGATATCACATCACATGTTATAAGAAGGATCTCAGGTTTGGTATTAGAAGCATTGAGATATCACATCTCATGCTATCAGAAGGGTCTCCGGATTGGGATGGGAAGGAGTTGGATATCACATCTCATGCTATAGGAAGGGTCTCAGGTTTGGAACAGGAAGGAGTTGGATATCCCATCTCATGTTATAGGACGGGTCTCAGGTTTGGTATTAGAAGCATTGAGATATCACATCGCATGCTGTAGGAAGGGTCTCAGGATTGGAATGGGAAGGAGTTGGATATTACATCTCATGCTATAGGAAGGGTCTCAGGTTTGGTATAGGCATTGAGATATCACATCTCTGCTATCGGAAGTGTCTCAGGATTGAAATGGGAAGGAGTTGGATATCCCATCTCATGTTATAGGACGGGTCTCAGGTTTGTTATTAGAATCATTGAGATATCATATTGCATGCTGTAGGAAGGGTCTAAGGATTGGAATGGGAAGGACTTGAATATCACATCTCATGCTATAGGTAGGCTCTCAGGTTTGGAAAGGGAAGGAGTTGGATATCACATTTCATGTTAGAGGAAGGATCTCAGGTTTGGTATTAGAGGCATTGAGATATCACATCTCATGCTATAGGAAGGGTCTCAGGATTGGAATGGGAAGGAGTTGGATATCACATCTCATGCTATAGGAAGGGTCTCAGGTGTGGTATAAGCATTGAGATGTCACATCTCATGCTATAGGAAGGGTCTCAGGATTGGAATGGGAAGGAGTTGGATATCACATCTCATGTTATAGGAAGGATCTCAGGTTTGGTATTAGAAGCATTGAGATATCACATCTCATGCTATAGGAAGGGTCTCAGGATTGGAATGGGAAGGAGTTGTATATGACATCTCATGCCATAGGAAGGGTCTCAGGTTTGGTATAAGCATTGAGATATCACATCTCTGCTATCGGAAGGGTCTCAGGATTGGAATGGGAAGGAGTTGGATATCCCATCTCATGTTATAGGAAGAGTCTCAGGTTTGGTATTAGAAGCATTGAGATATCACATCTGATGCTATAGGAAGTGTCTCAGGATTGGAATGGGAAGGAGTTTGATATCACATCTCATGCCATGTATGGGTCTCAGGCTTTGTAGAAGCATTGGGATATCACATCTCATGCTATCGGAAGGGTATCAGGATTGGATTTGGAAGGAGTTGGATATCACATCTCATGTTATAGGAAGGGTCTCAGGATTGGAATGGGAAGGACTTGGATATCACATCTCATGCTATAGGAAGGCTCTCAGGTTTGGAAGGGGAAGGAGTTGGATATCACATTTCATGTTAGAGGTAGGATCTCAGGTTTGGTATTAGAGGCATTGAGATATCACATCTCATGCTATCAGAAGGGTCTCAGGATTGGAATGGGAAGGAGTTGGATATCACATCTCATGCTAAAGGGAGGGTCTCAGGTTTGGAAGGGGAAGGATTTGGATATCACATCTCATGTTATCGGAAGGATCTCAGGTTTGGTATTAGAAGCATTGAGATATCACATCTCATGCTATAGGAAGGATCTCAGGTTTAGTATTAGAGGCATTGAGATATCACATCTCATGCTATCAGAAGGGTCTCAGGATTGGAATGGGAAGGAGTCGGATATCACATCTCATGCTAAAGGGAGGGTCTCAGGTTTGGAAGTGGAAGGATTTGGATATCACATCTCATGTTATAGGAAGGATCTCAGGTTTGGTATTAGAAGCATTGAGATATCACATCTCATGCTATAGGAAGGGTCTCAGGATTGGAATGGGAAGGAGTTGGATATCACATCTCAAGCTATAGAAAGGGTCTCAGGATTGGAATGGGAAGGAGTTGGATATCACATCTCAAGCTATAGTAAGGGTCTCAGGATTGGAATGGGAAGGAGTTGGATATCACATCTCATGCTATAGGAAGGGTCTCAGGTTTGGTATTAGCATTGAGATATCCCATCTCATGCTATAGGAAGGGTCTCAGGTTTGGAATCGGAAGGAGTTGTATATGACATCTCATGCCATAGGTAGGGTCTCAGGTTTGGTATAAGCATTGAGATATCACATCTCTGCTATCGGAAGGGTCTCAGGATTGGAATGGGAAGGAGTTGGATATCCCATCTCGTTATAGGAAGGGTCTCAGGTTTTGTATTAGAAGCATTGAGATATCACATCTGATGGTATAGGACGGGTCTCAGAATTGGAATGGGAAGGAGTTAGATATCACTTCTCAAGCTATAGGAAGCGTCTCAGGATTGGAATGGGAAGGAGTTGGATATCACATCTCATGCTAAAGGGAGGGTCTCAGGTTTGGAAGGGGAAGGATTTGGATATCACATCGCATGTTATAGGAAGGATCTCAGGTTTGGTATTAGAATCATTGAGATATCACATCTCATGCTATCGGAAGTATCTCAGGTTTGGTATTAGAGGCATTGAGATATCACATCTCATGCTATCACAAGGGTCTCAGGATTGGAATAGGAAGGAGTTGGATATCACTTCTCATGCTAAAGGGAGGGTCTCAGGTTTGGAAGGGGAAGGATTTGGATATCACATCACATGTTATAAGAAGGATCTCAGGTTTGGTATTAGAAGCATTGAGATATCACATCTCATGCTATCAGAAGGGTCTCAGGATTGGAATGGGAGGGAGTTGGATATCACATCTCATGCTATAGGGTCTCAGGTTTGGAACGGGAAGGAGTTGGATATCACATCTCATGTTATAGGAAGAGTCTCAGGTTTGGTATAAGCATTGAGATATCACATCTCTGCAATCGGAAGTGTCTCAGGATTGGGATGGGAAGGAGTTGGATATCACATCTCATGCTATAGGAAGGGTCTCAGGTTTGGAACGGGAAGGAGTTGGATATCCCATCTCATGTTGTAGGACGGGTCTCAGGTTTGGTATTAGAAGCATTGAGATATCACATCGCATGCTGTAGGAAGGGTCTCAGGATTGGAATGGGAAGGAGTTGGATATTACATCTCATGCTATAGGAAGGGTCTCAGGTTTGGTATAAGCATTGAGATATCACATCTCTGCTATCGGAAGTGTCTCAGGATTGGAATGGGAAGGAGTTGGATATCCCATCTCATGTTATAGGACGGGTCTCAGGTTTGTTATTAGAATCATTGAGATATCATATTGCATGCTGTAGGAAGGGTCTAAGGATTGGAATGGGAAGGACTTGAATATCACATCTCATGCTATAGGTAGGCTCTTAGGTTTGGAAAGGGAAGGAGTTGGATATCACATTTCATGTTAGAGGAAGGATCTCAGGTTTGGTATTAGAGGCATTGAGATATCACATCTCATGCTATAGGAAGGGTCTTAGGATTGTAATGGGAAGGAGTTGGATATCACATTTCATGCTATAGGAAGGGTCTCAGGTTTGGTATAAGCATTGAGATGTCACATCTCATGCTATAGGAAGGGTCTCAGGATTGGAATGGGAAGGAGTTGGATATCACATCTCATGTTATAGGAAGGATCTCAGGTTTGGTATTAGAAGCATTGAGATATCACATCTCATGCTATAGGAAGGGTCTCAGGATTGGAATGGGAAGGAGTTGTATATGACATCTCATGCCATAGGAAGGGTCTCAGGTTTGGTATAAGCATTGAGATATCACATCTCTGCTATCGGAAGGGTCTCAGGATTGGAATGGGAAGGAGTTGGATATCCCATCTCATGTTATAGGAAGAGTCTCAGGTTTGGTATTAGAAGCATTGAGATATCACATCTGATGCTATAGGAAGTGTCTCAGGATTGGAATGGGAAGGAGTTTGATATCACATCTCATGCCATGTATGGGTCTCAGGTTTTGTAGAAGCATTGGGATATCACATCTCATGCTATCGGAAGGGTATCAGGATTGGATTTGGAAGGAGTTGGATATCACATCTCATGTTATAGGAAGGGTCTCAGGATTGGAATGGGAAGGACTTGGATATCACATCTCATGCTATAGGAAGACTCTCAGGTTTAGAAGGGGAAGGAGTTGGATATCACATTTCATGTTAGAGGTAGGATCTCAGGTTTGGTATTAGAGGCATTGAGATATCACATATCATGCTATCAGAAGGGTCTCAGGATTGGAATGGGAAGGAGTTGGATATCACATCTCATGCTAAAGGGAGGGTCTCAGGTTTGGAAGGGGAAGGATTTGGATATCACGTCTCATGTTATAGGAAGGATCTCAGGTTTGGTATTAGAAGCATTGAGATATCACATCTCATGCTAAAGGGAGGGTCTCAGGTTTGGAAGGGGAAGGATTTGGATATCACATCTCTTGTTATAGGAAGGATCACAGGTTTGGTATTAGAAGCATTGAGATATCACATCTCATGCTATCGGAAGGGTCTCAGGATTGGAATGGGAAGGAGTTGGATATCACATCTCATGCTAAAGGGAGGGTCTCAGGTTTGGAAGGGGAAGGATTTGGATATCACATCTCATGTTATAGGAAGGATCACAGGTTTGGTATTAGAAGCATTGAGATATCACATCTCATGCTATCGGAAGGGTCTCAGGATTGGAATGGGAAGGAGTTGGATATCACATCTCATGCTAAAGGGAGGGTCTCAGGTTTGGAAGGGGAAGGATTTGGATATCACATCTCATGTTATAGGAAGGATCTCAGGTTTGGTATTAGAAGCATTGAGATATCAAGTCTCATGGTATAGGAAGGGTCTCAGAATTGGAATGGGAAGGAGTTGGATATCTCAAGCTATAGGAAGGGTCTCAGGATTGGAATGGGAAGGGGTTTGATATCACAACTCATGCCATAGTATGGGTCTCAGGTTTGGTAGAAACATTGGGATATCACATCTCATGCTATCGGAAGGGTATCAGGATTTGATTTGAAAGGAGTTGGATATCCCATCTCATGCTATAGGAAGGGTCTCAGGTTGGAATGGGAAGGAGTTGGATATCACATCTCATGTTATAGGAAGGGTCCCAGGATTGGAATGGGAAGGACTTGGATATCATATCTCATGCTATAGGAAGGCTCTCAGGTTTGGAAGGGGAAGGAGTTGGATATCACATTTCATGTTAGAGGAAGGATCTCAGGTTTGGTATTAGAGGCATTAAGATATCACATCTCATGTTATAGGAAGGGTCTCACGTTTGGTATAAGCATTGAGATATCACATCTCATGCTATAGGAAGGGTCTCAGGATTGGAATGGGAAGGAGTTGGATATCACATCTCAAGCTATAGGAAGGGTCTCACGTTTGGTATAAGCATTGAGATATCACATCTCATGCTATAGGAAGGGTCTCAGGATTGGAATGGGAAGGAGTTGTATATGACATCTCATGCCATAGGAAGGGTCTCAGGTTTGGAATAAGCATTGAGATATCACATCTCATGCTATAGGAAGGGTCTCAGGATTGGAATGGGACGGACTTGGATATCACATCTCATGCTATAGAGAGGGTCTCAGGTTTGGAAGGGGAAGGATTTTGATATCACATCGCATGTTATAGGAAGGATCTCAGGTTTGGTAAGGGAAGGAGTTGGATATCACATTTCATGTTAGAGGTAGGATCTCAGGTTTGGTATTAGAAGCATTGCGACATCACATCTCATGTTATAGGAAGGGTCTCAGGATTGGAATGGGAAGAAGTTGGCTATCACATCTCATGCTATAGGAAGGGTCTCAGGTTTGGTATAAGCATTGAGATATCACATCTCATGCTATAGGAAGGCTCTCAGGATTGGAATGGGAAGGAGTTGTATATGACATCTCATGCCATAGGAAGGGTCTCAGGTTTGGAATAAGCATTGAGATATCACATCTCATGCTATAGGAAGGGTCTCAGGATTGGAATGGGACGGACTTGGATATCACATCTCATGCTATAGGGAGGGTCTCAGGTTTGGAAGGGGAAGGATTTGGATATCACATCGCATGTTATAGGAAGGATCTCAGGTTTGGTAAGGGAAGGAGTTGGATATCACATCGCATGTTATAGGAAGGATCTCAGGTTTGGTATTAGAATCATTGAGATATCACATCTCATGCTATCGGAAGTATCTCAGGTTTGGTATTAGAGGCATTGAGATATCACATCTCATGCTATCACAAGGGTCTCAGGATTGGAATAGGAAGGAGTTGGATATCACTTCTCATGCTAAAGGGAGGGTCTCAGGTTTGGAAGGGGAAGGATTTGGATATCACATCACATGTTATAAGAAGGATCTCAGGTTTGGTATTAGAAGCATTGAGATATCACATCTCATGCTATCAGAAGGGTCTCAGGATTGGAATGGGAGGGAGTTGGATATCACATCTCATGCTATAGGGTCTCAGGTTTGGAACGGGAAGGAGTTGGATATCACATCTCATGTTATAGGAAGAGTCTCAGGTTTGGTATAAGCATTGAGATATCACATCTCTGCAATCGGAAGTGTCTCAGGATTGGGATGGGAAGGAGTTGGATATCACATCTCATGCTATAGGAAGGGTCTCAGGTTTGGAACGGGAAGGAGTTGGATATCCCATCTCATGTTGTAGGACGGGTCTCAGGTTTGGTATTAGAAGCATTGAGATATCACATCGCATGCTGTAGGAAGGGTCTCAGGATTGGAATGGGAAGGAGTTGGATATTACATCTCATGCTATAGGAAGGGTCTCAGGTTTGGTATAAGCATTGAGATATCACATCTCTGCTATCGGAAGTGTCTCAGGATTGGAATGGGAAGGAGTTGGATATCCCATCTCATGTTATAGGACGGGTCTCAGGTTTGTTATTAGAATCATTGAGATATCATATTGCATGCTGTAGGAAGGGTCTAAGGATTGGAATGGGAAGGACTTGAATATCACATCTCATGCTATAGGTAGGCTCTTAGGTTTGGAAAGGGAAGGAGTTGGATATCACATTTCATGTTAGAGGAAGGATCTCAGGTTTGGTATTAGAGGCATTGAGATATCACATCTCATGCTATAGGAAGGGTCTTAGGATTGTAATGGGAAGGAGTTGGATATCACATTTCATGCTATAGGAAGGGTCTCAGGTTTGGTATAAGCATTGAGATGTCACATCTCATGCTATAGGAAGGGTCTCAGGATTGGAATGGGAAGGAGTTGGATATCACATCTCATGTTATAGGAAGGATCTCAGGTTTGGTATTAGAAGCATTGAGATATCACATCTCATGCTATAGGAAGGGTCTCAGGATTGGAATGGGAAGGAGTTGTATATGACATCTCATGCCATAGGAAGGGTCTCAGGTTTGGTATAAGCATTGAGATATCACATCTCTGCTATCGGAAGGGTCTCAGGATTGGAATGGGAAGGAGTTGGATATCCCATCTCATGTTATAGGAAGAGTCTCAGGTTTGGTATTAGAAGCATTGAGATATCACATCTGATGCTATAGGAAGTGTCTCAGGATTGGAATGGGAAGGAGTTTGATATCACATCTCATGCCATGTATGGGTCTCAGGTTTTGTAGAAGCATTGGGATATCACATCTCATGCTATCGGAAGGGTATCAGGATTGGATTTGGAAGGAGTTGGATATCACATCTCATGTTATAGGAAGGGTCTCAGGATTGGAATGGGAAGGACTTGGATATCACATCTCATGCTATAGGAAGACTCTCAGGTTTAGAAGGGGAAGGAGTTGGATATCACATTTCATGTTAGAGGTAGGATCTCAGGTTTGGTATTAGAGGCATTGAGATATCACATATCATGCTATCAGAAGGGTCTCAGGATTGGAATGGGAAGGAGTTGGATATCACATCTCATGCTAAAGGGAGGGTCTCAGGTTTGGAAGGGGAAGGATTTGGATATCACGTCTCATGTTATAGGAAGGATCTCAGGTTTGGTATTAGAAGCATTGAGATATCACATCTCATGCTATCGGAAGGATCTCAGGTTTGGTATTAGAGGCATTGAGATATCACATCTCATGCTAAAGGGAGGGTCTCAGGTTTGGAAGGGGAAGGATTTGGATATCACATCTCTTGTTATAGGAAGGATCACAGGTTTGGTATTAGAAGCATTGAGATATCACATCTCATGCTATCGGAAGGGTCTCAGGATTGGAATGGGAAGGAGTTGGATATCACATCTCATGCTAAAGGGAGGGTCTCAGGTTTGGAAGGGGAAGGATTTGGATATCACATCTCATGTTATAGGAAGGATCACAGGTTTGGTATTAGAAGCATTGAGATATCACATCTCATGCTATCGGAAGGGTCTCAGGATTGGAATGGGAAGGAGTTGGATATCACATCTCATGCTAAAGGGAGGGTCTCAGGTTTGGAAGGGGAAGGATTTGGATATCACATCTCATGTTATAGGAAGGATCTCAGGTTTGGTATTAGAAGCATTGAGATATCAAGTCTCATGGTATAGGAAGGGTCTCAGAATTGGAATGGGAAGGAGTTGGATATCTCAAGCTATAGGAAGGGTCTCAGGATTGGAATGGGAAGGGGTTTGATATCACAACTCATGCCATAGTATGGGTCTCAGGTTTGGTAGAAACATTGGGATATCACATCTCATGCTATCGGAAGGGTATCAGGATTTGATTTGAAAGGAGTTGGATATCCCATCTCATGCTATAGGAAGGGTCTCAGGTTGGAATGGGAAGGAGTTGGATATCACATCTCATGTTATAGGAAGGGTCCCAGGATTGGAATGGGAAGGACTTGGATATCATATCTCATGCTATAGGAAGGCTCTCAGGTTTGGAAGGGGAAGGAGTTGGATATCACATTTCATGTTAGAGGAAGGATCTCAGGTTTGGTATTAGAGGCATTAAGATATCACATCTCATGTTATAGGAAGGGTCTCACGTTTGGTATAAGCATTGAGATATCACATCTCATGCTATAGGAAGGGTCTCAGGATTGGAATGGGAAGGAGTTGGATATCACATCTCAAGCTATAGGAAGGGTCTCACGTTTGGTATAAGCATTGAGATATCACATCTCATGCTATAGGAAGGGTCTCAGGATTGGAATGGGAAGGAGTTGTATATGACATCTCATGCCATAGGAAGGGTCTCAGGTTTGGAATAAGCATTGAGATATCACATCTCATGCTATAGGAAGGGTCTCAGGATTGGAATGGGACGGACTTGGATATCACATCTCATGCTATAGAGAGGGTCTCAGGTTTGGAAGGGGAAGGATTTGGATATCACATCGCATGTTATAGGAAGGATCTCAGGTTTGGTAAGGGAAGGAGTTGGATATCACATTTCATGTTAGAGGTAGGATCTCAGGTTTGGTATTAGAAGCATTGCGACATCACATCTCATGTTATAGGAAGGGTCTCAGGATTGGAATGGGAAGAAGTTGGCTATCACATCTCATGCTATAGGAAGGGTCTCAGGTTTGGTATAAGCATTGAGATATCACATCTCATGCTATAGGAAGGCTCTCAGGATTGGAATGGGAAGGAGTTGTATATGACATCTCATGCCATAGGAAGGGTCTCAGGTTTGGAATAAGCATTGAGATATCACATCTCATGCTATAGGAAGGGTCTCAGGATTGGAATGGGACGGACTTGGATATCACATCTCATGCTATAGGGAGGGTCTCAGGTTTGGAAGGGGAAGGATTTGGATATCACATCGCATGTTATAGGAAGGATCTCAGGTTTGGTAAGGGAAGGAGTTGGATATCACATTTCATGTTAGAGGTAGGATCTCAGGTTTGGTATTAGAGGCATTGAGGTATCACATCTCATGCTATCAGAAGGGTCTCAGGATTGGAATGGGAAGGAGTTGGATATCACATCTCATGCTAAAGGGAGGGTCTCAGGTTTGGAAGGGGAAGGATTTGGATATCAAATCGCATGTTATAGGAAGGATCTCAGGTTTGGTATTAGAGGCATTGAGATATCACATCTCATGCTATCACAAGGGTCTCAGGATTGGAATAGGAAGGAGTTGGATATCACTTCTCATGCTAAAGGGAGGGTCTCAGGTTTGGAAGGGGAAGGATTTGGATATCACATCACATGTTATAAGAAGGATCTCAGGTTTGGTATTAGAAGCATTGAGATATCACATCTCATGCTATCAGAAGGGTGTCAGGATTGGAATGGGAAGGAGTTGGATATCACATCTCATGCTATAGGAAGGGTCTCAGGTTTGGAACGGGAAGGAGTTGGATATCACATCTCATGTTATAGTTAGAGTCTCAGGTTTGGTATATGCATTGAGATATCACATCTCTGCAATCGGAAGTGTCTCAGGATTGGGATGGGAAGGAGTTGGATATCACATCTCATGCTATAGGAAGGGTCTCAGGTTTGGAACGGGAAGGAGTTGGATATCCCATCTCATGTTATAGGACGGGTCTCAGGTTTGGTATTAGAAGCATTGAGATATCACATCGCATGCTGTAGGAAGGGTCTCAGGATTGGAATGGGAAGGAGTTGGATATTACATCTCATGCTATAGGAAGGGTCTCAGGTTTGGTATAAGCATTGAGATATCACATCTCTGCTATCGGAAGTGTCTCAGGATTGGAATGGGAAGGAGTTGGATATCCCATCTCATGTTATAGGACGGGTCTCAGGTTTGTTATTAGAATCATTGAGATATCATATTGCATGCTGTAGGAAGGGTCTAAGGATTGGAATGGGAAGGACTTGAATATCACATCTCATGCTATAGGTAGGCTCTCAGGTTTGGAAAGGGAAGGAGTTGGATATCACATTTCATGTTAGAGGAAGGATCTCAGGTTTGGTATTAGAGGCATTGAGATATCACATCTCATGCTATAGGAAGGGTCTCAGGATTGGAATGGGAAGGAGTTGGATATCACATCTCATGCTATAGGAAGGGTCTCAGGTGTGGGATAAGCATTGAGATGTCACATCTCATGCTATAGGAAGGGTCTCAGGATTGGAATGGGAAGGAGTTGGATATCACATCTCATGTTATAGGAAGGATCTCAGGTTTGGTATTAAAAGCATTGAGATATCACATCTCATGCTATAGGAAGGGTCTCAGGATTGGAATGGGAAGGAGTTGTATATGACATCTCATGCCATAGGAAGGGTCTCAGGTTTGGTATAAGCATTGAGATATCACATCTCTGCTATCGGAAGGGTCTCAGGATTGGAATGGGAAGGAGTTGGATATCCCATCTCATGTTATAGGAAGAGTCTCAGGTTTGGTATTAGAAGCATTGAGATATCACATCTGATGCTATAGGAAGTGTCTCAGGATTGGAATGGGAAGGAGTTTGATATCACATCTCATGCCATGTATGGGTCTCAGGTTTGGTAGAAGCATTGGGATATCACATCTCATGCTATCGGAAGGGTATCAGGATTGGATTTGGAAGGAGTTGGATATCACATCTCATGTTATAGGAAGGGTCTCAGGATTGGAATGGGAAGGACTTGGATATCACATCTCATGCTATAGGAAGGCTCTCAGGTTTGGAAGGGGAAGAAGTTGGATATCACATTTCATGTTAGAGGTAGGATCTCAGGTTTGGTATTAGAGGCATTGAGGTATCACATCTCATGCTATCAGAAGGGTCTCAGGATTGGAATGGGAAGGAGTTGGATATCACATCTCATGCTAAAGGGAGGGTCTCAGGTTTTTTATTAGAAACATTGAGATATCACATCTCATGCTATAGGAAGGGTTTCAGGATTGGAATGGGAAGGATTTAGATATCACATCTCATGCTAAAGGAAGGCTCTCAGGTTTGGAAGGGGAAGGATTTGGATATCATATCTCATGTTATAGGACGGGTCCCAGGTTTGGTATTAGAAGCATTGAGATATCACATCTTATGTTATAGGAAGGGTCTCAGGATTGGAATGGGAAGGAGTTGGATATCACATCTCATCCAATAGGAAGGGTCTCAGGTTTGGAATGGGAAGTGTTAAGACGGATTTCTGAACTCTGTCCTGGTGGCGCAGAAGTTCAGAAGGCCAACCTAATTATTTGGAACAGGGTAACCTCTGGACAAGCCAGACCAATCAAGGTAGCGATCGCGGCGGTCAAGACTAGGTCTCAAGAGGGGTGAGGGTGACTGAAAGCCCGCAGTGAGCACACAAAGCAAGAGCGCTTACAAACTACTCCAAACAGGTGTTATATCAAAAATATAAACACATTTATTTTAAGGCCTTTAAAACAACGACCGTAGCGAGAAAATCACAATAACACAGTATTAAGCCAACACATACCAAATCAACACAATATATATACAAATACACAGTCGCAAGCGTTTAAAGCACGAAATATGTAGTCCACCTGAAAGGGAAGGAAAACAGGCAGTGCAATAATGCTTTAGACTTAGTTCGCCTTCATAGGCACCTAACTAGATGGAAGTCCGAGCCCTGCGAAGAGTGGAGCCTTGTGCTCAAAGTACCTGCACACGCTGGTGCCAACGGGCAAAAGGGGAAGCTCTTCGGAGGAAGTCAGGCAGTTCGGATTAGTGCACAGCAGAAGAAGAACAGGGTCCGCAACTCAAGCGCAGCCTCCACAGCGGGCAGAAGCAGAGCGCGAGTACGGGCCAAAAGGGTGCTGTTTTACACAGCGGGGAAAAGCAATGGGTTACTGCAGGAGGGCGACCAGATCCTAGATATACTACTCACCGGTCCCCGAAGCAAGCAGTCCCAGGCTCCTCCGCGTTAGTTTCAGCAGCTGGCAGGTTCAGAAGAGCAGGGAATGCTTTGTAGTCGTGTAGATCAAAAAGACGTCCCAATCGACGAAACCGGCACAGTTTGTTGCCGCAGCAGGACAACGGAGCGGCCGTGCGTATCTGAGTCAAAAGTACCCTCCTCCCTTCAGACCTGGGAACGCCAAGGGCACGAAGCGTGGGAGAGTGACAAGGACTCGAGATACGGCACAACCTGGCGGCGGTTACAGAGCAAGGCTCCCTTGTAAGCTGGTCAGTCAACTGGATGGCCCAGAGACGCTTCGGAAGGCTTACTTGGCAGGAGATGATGTAGATGCCGGGAATAGCTGTTCCTGCTATTCCAAAGGTCGAAGCACCAGTACAGGCCTTCTGGTTCGATCAAAGGAGGACAGGGGCTCTCAGGACGACAGCAGTGCAAAGGATGATTCCTTCAGCGGGTCACCAGCGATTCCTCGGTCCAGCCTCTTGGTTGCAGGATACTTGGCTCCTGTATTCCTTCGTTCGTGAGAACTCAGGAGATCGACATGGTAGTGGTGTTTCCAGCCCCCTCTTATCCACGGTTCCCTTCGCGCCAAAACGGAGAGGAACCAATGGGAGATCCGCTCATCAAAACACATACCATACGTGGACCAATCACGGACCACGGTGGTCCCAGGCATTCACACCACCCTAGACTCTCTGGCACCCAGGATGTGTATTGGGACCAGACATCCCAGCCCACACCCTGGAGGCACACAAACGGCATGTAGAAGCCAGCGAAAGCAACCACGTTTCGCGGGAAAGTACATGCCCAAATAAGGAAGGCCCCGGGTCGCTGGACCTGGGGAAGGTGAAGGGAGCAAGACGGACAGTGGACAGGACAAAGGAGCCTCGTGGTCTGGCCATTTTGGGGAGCCAGGCCACCATTTTGGGTTCAGTGCAAAAACGTGCTCAGAACGGCAAAAGGAGCTCAAAATATACAAAACGATCGCTGCCACCATTCCAGTCCCTGAATGACTTGCACCGATCAAATACCATCCTAAAAGAGTATCGAGGGCCTGTAGAAGGCTAGAGACCCAAGAGAGCTGTAACTTAGCTTACTGTGCCCTCTTGTGTCGTGTTGCACTAAAGCTGCGACACGATAGAAGAAACTACGGGAAACAACGTTCCCCGGTACTGACTGTCATAAGGGCATGTCAGTTTCCCCGTAAGAAAGGAGCGAAAGCCCAGGGAAGTGCGGCAGAAGGCTGTACTTCCCTGGCAAAGTCAAGAACAAGGTTAAAAACAATAGCAAAAAGTTTAGGGGTTGCCACATGGAAGGAAAATTCCCTACAATAACGAAATCTTTCCTAACACTCGCCCCTCCCAGACTATGGACAGGGGGAACTAATCCACCCCTGGATGAGTCTCATGTTCAGGTCGGTTAAACATTCTGGACAACCCATCAGCATTGCTATGTTGTACACCTGGCCTATGCTCAATAGTGAAGTCGAAGCCTTGTAGACTTATGGACCACCTAAGCAACTTTGGATTCTCCCCCTTCATGTTCATTAGCCACTTTAACGGCTTATGGTCAGTTTGCACAGTGAAGTGGGTCCCATAGAGGTAGGGCCTCAGCTTCCTTAGGGCCCACACAACAGAGAAACATTCTTTCTCTCCCGTGGACCATCTGAGCTCTCTGTCCTTAAGCTGGCGACTAATAAAACCGATAGGGTGTTCCTTACCCTTCTCATCTACTTGTGATAGTACAGCTCCTATCCCAGTGTCAGAGGCGTCCGTCTGCACGATAAAAGTTCTTTGATAATCCGGGGCCCTGAGGACAGGGGCCTGGCACAAGGAGTCTTTTAAGCCATTGAAGGCCTTCTCACACTCGTCGGTCCAAGTTACCTTCTTGGGTTTCTTCGGAGTTGTGAGAGCAGTCAGAGGAGCAGCTATGGTGCCATAGTCTGCCATAAAATTCCGATAATACCCCGTGAGTCCTAAGAAGGCCCTCACTTGGGTTTGCGTAGTGGGGGTAGGCCAGTCTTGTACTGCTTGTACTTTACTGGGTAGAGGCTGTATCCTCCCTCCACCTACTTCATGTCCAAGGTAAACCACTGAGCCTTGTCCAATCTGGCATTTACTAGCCTTTATGGTCAAGTGGGCTTTCTGAAGAGCCTGGAGCACAATCCCGAGGTGTTTCACATGGTCTTCCCAGGTGGCACTGAAAACTGCTATATCGTCCAGATATGCAAGACAGAATTCGTCCAACCCATTCAACACATGATTCACAAGCCTCTGGAAAGTGGCAGGTGCATTCTTCAACCCGAACGGCATTACCCGGAATTGGTAAAGGCCGTCTGGAGTAGAAAATGCTGTCTTCTCCTTAGCATGTTCTGCTAACGCTATTTGCCAATAGCCAGCAGTAAGGTCAAACGTGCTGAGGTACTTGGAGGCACCCAAAGTATCCACCAGCTCATCTGTTCGAGGCAAGGGGTGTGCATCTGTCTTGGTGACAGCATTCAGAGCCCTGTAGTCCACGCAGAACCTCAATTCAGAAGTGCCTGCCTTTGGAACCAAAACCACAGGGCTGGACCAAGGACTACTAGAGGGTTCAATCACCCCAAGGTCTAACATTTTGTTGACCTCGGTCTTAATATAAGACCGTACTTTATCCGACATCCTGTATCCCCTACTTTTGGTAGGTACACTGTCTCCTGTGTCAATGTTATGTTTGCACCAAGGTGTCAAACCAGGCGACTGTGAAAACAGGGGGGAAAACTGCCGAAGCAAACTTTTCACCTCAGCCTGCTGATCAGAAGTCAGGTGAGGGGCCACACGGACACCCTCAAAGGAGCTATCTGAAGGACCCCCTTGGAACAGGTCGGGGAGAGGTTCAGACTCCTCTTCCTCAACGTCTGAAGCCAGTAGCAGTGCTGCGATTTCGACTCTTGGGACGAAAGCCTTCAGCCTATTCACGTGGAACACTTTTGGAGCCTGTCCAGGCCTTCCAAGGTCCACTAAATAGTTCACCTCACCCAGGGGCTCCACCACTGTGTAAGGGCCTGACCATTTGTCCTGTAAAGCTCGAGGCCTTATAGGATTCATGATCAGGACTTGCTGACCAGGTGTAAAGTTGATGAGGGAAGCTTTCTGGTCGTACCAATGTTTCACCAGCGCTTGCCCTGCCTTCAACTTATCACTAGCCAAGCCCATCAGAAGTACCATCCGTTTTCTGAGCCCCAGCACATAATCAACTACATTGGTAGTAACAGGGGGAGTGGGCATCTCCCATCCCTCTTTGACGATGGCTAAGGGTCCCCGTACGGGATGACCAAACAGAAGTTCAAAGGGGCTGAAGCCAACACCCTCCTGTGGTACCTCTCGGTAGGCAAACAGCAAACATGGTAAAAGAAGATCCCATTTTCTTCTCTGGGGCTCCTCCAGAGCCCCAATCATGCTCTTTAACGTTCTGTTGAAGCGTTCCACCAGACCATTGGTCTGGGGGTGGTATGCAGAAGAGAACTTGTAGGTGACCCCACATTCTTTCCACATAGCCTGCATATACTTCGACATAAAGTTGCTGCCACGATCTGACACAACTTCTTTAGGGAAGCCAACCCTAGTAAATATGCCAAGTAAAGCTTTTGCAACTGACTTGGCAGTTACAGTTTTTAATGGGATGGCCTCAGGATACCTGGTTGCATGGTCGACCAGCACCAGGATAAACCTATTGCCCGAGGATGTTTGCGGGTCAAGGGGACCAACGATGTCGATCCCTACCCTTTCAAATGGTACCCCCACAACTGGGAGCGGTACCAACGGAGCTTGGATTGTCGCGCCAACCTTACCAGACAACTGGCAGGAGGCACAACTCCTGCAGTAACTTTCTACTTGCACCCCCATCTTGGGCCAGTAGAAGTGCATGGATAACCTTTGCTTGGTCCTCTTCATACCAAGGTGACCAGCAAGGGGAACTTCATGCGCCAACTGCAGGAGGAAGGGCCTAACAGCAAGGGGAACCACCAACCTCCTATGGTCTCCTTCTGTAGACTCTGTGGGCTCACTATACAGGAGTCCACCTTCCCAATAAATCCTATGCGTCCCATGAGGTTCACCCTCAAGCTGGGAGCAGGCCTGTCTCCTTAGGCCTTCCAGAGATGGGCACTCACGTTGGCCTTTACTGAATTCGTCCCTATCAGGACCTCCTTCAACTAACAAGTCGTTTAGTTCAGGATGATCGTTGGGGTCGAATACTTCAGGCATCGCCACTTCCTCGTCAGGCTCAGGCGATCGACCAACTTCCTCCACCGCAGTGGTAGGCGAGCTCGGGGGAATATTTTCTTTCCCTCGTCGTGACTTGTTGACTCCTTTCGCCTTGGGTTTCCCCTACGGCTGGGGCGGCGTATTGGGCTTGGCCAATGCTGCCCGTGCTTGAGACCGTGTGTAGGGTCGTTCGGCAGTGTCTCCTATGAGCCCTAAAGCTCTGAGATCATTACCTAACAAGACCTTTCCCGGGACGTTTCTCTGAATGCTCACTGGAATCCTGACTGCTGTACCATTTAAAGTAAGATTAACAGGGATCACGGGAAACATGCGGAGGGGGCCGTCAGTCAACTTAGTGGGCATCAGAGTAGCTCTGGCAACTTCCTCTGAGTCTACCAAGGTAGAATCCACTACAGTGCGACTGCACCCACTATCCCTAAGAGCTGGAGTGTCTACTCCATTGATCAGCACACTGTCTTTAAAGTAGTGCTTGGTATTATCCGGAATCCTAGCATACGCCTCTGCGACTTTAGGCTCCCAGGAACCCAGGGACACTAAAACTACCTCAGCCTCTATTCCGCTGGGAAATGAGTCTGAGGAGAAGGATGCTCCTGTAATCTCTTCTTCCTCGTAGGAGGAGAAGGCCAGATTAGCGGAGTGGACCCCCAAAGGTCTAACCTTACAACGGGGATCCCCCTTCACATGGTCAGTTGCTCCACAAGCAAAACAAGATCCAATGGGTCTGTTTACATAGGGAGGCTTATTGTAACCAGAGTTCTGTTTCGGAGGCGGACCTCCACTACCCTGTGAGTTCTCTTGTGTCTTACCCTTGTTTTTCTTTTTGTGGCCCTTTTGGGAAGAAGATTTAGCAGATTCTCCACCCTCCATATCTTTGGACTTTTTCCCTTCCTCCTGCTTACCAGGATGAGTTTTGTCCTTATGGGACACTCGATGTGACACCCATAAGTCGGCGGCCATGGCCAGCTTCTTAGGATCTATCTCCTTCGAATCGGCCAAGTGCTGCTTAAGCTCCGGGGAAGAAGAAGCAAAAATGTGTTCCAGCATGACAAGATTTATCATGCCGGCGAAGGTAGAAACCTTATAGCCTTCGACCCAGCCAGTTAAGTTTTTCAAAGATTCAGTGACATAAGATACCCAAGTACCACCTTCCTTTTTCTTATACTCTCGAAAACGCTTTAAATATTGGGCCGGAGTCTTCCCAAACTTTAAAATGAGAGTCTGCTTCAACATTGCGAAATCAGCTCGCTCAGCCTTCGACATCTCCATAATGGCACTACAGCCAGAATGGGGCAGTCTACTGAGCAACCACGCAATCTTGTCAGCATTGTCAACTTTCTGAACTTCGCATGCATACTCAAACGCATTCAGCCAGTCCATAATGTCATTCCGTTCCTCATACACACTGAGCAGATCTTTTGGAAACCGTGGATGAGAGGAGGCCCCAGACCCATGTCCAGGACCTGTGGACCCATTTGCAACCTGAAGCTTGGCCAGTTCCAACTGGTGATCCCTGTCTTTTTGTTTTTCTGCCTGTTCGATTTTCAGTTTGGCTATGCTGAATTCAAGCTCCTGCTGCCTAAACCGCAGCTCTTGCTTCTTGAATTCAAGCCTAGCCTCCCCATCAGCACTGGCAGAGGAAACATTAGACATCTCGTCCTCCCTGTCCTCGTGGTCGCGGTGGAACAGTGCGGCGGCAGAACCGTCGGTTCTGCCAGTGAGAGCAGCCCCACCACCTTCCGCACTGTCCTCAGAAGTAATAGCATCAAGCTGCGCTTCTTGCCACGCCACGATTCTTTGGATCATTTCCAATTTCGTGCCTTGAGAGGAAACACCTCTCTCCGCACACATCTTTTTCAGCGTTTCTGATTTGGAAGCATTTAAAGTTAACAACGTACTTGTTTCCATACTGTGTGATAGGACTATGGCCTTTTTAAAGTTATACTATAACAATTCACTACGTGTACTGTTTGGAATAACCCGAAATGCCCTAGCCCGTGCGCAACACCGGATACCTCCAGTCGTATCCCACCGCTGTACACCAATTTGTTAAGACGGATTTCTGAACTCTGTCCTGGTGGCGCAGAAGTTCAGAAGGCCAACCTAATTACTTGGAACAGGGTAACCTCTGGACAAGCCAGACCAATCAAGGTAGCGATCGCGGCGGTCAAGACTAGGTCTCAAGAGGGGTGAGGGTGACTGAAAGCCCGCAGTGAGCACACAAAGCAAGAGCGCTTACAAACTACTCCAAACAGGTGTTATATCAAAAATATAAACACATTTATTTTAAGGCCTTTAAAACAACGACCGTAGCGAGAAAATCACAATAACACAGTATTAAGCCAACACATACCAAATCAACACAATATATATACAAATACACAGTCGCAAGCGTTTAAAGCACGAAATATGTAGTCCACCTGAAAGGGAAGGAAAACAGGCAGTGCAATAATGCTTTAGACTTAGTTCGCCTTCATAGGCACCTAACTAGATGGAAGTCCGAGCCCTGCGAAGAGTGGAGCCTTGTGCTCAAAGTACCTGCACACGCTGGTGCCAACGGGCAAAAGGGGAAGCTCTTCGGAGGAAGTCAGGCAGTTCGGATTAGTGCACAGCAGAAGAAGAACAGGGTCTGCAACTCAAGCGCAGCCTCCACAGCGGGCAGAAGCAGAGCGCGAGTACGGGCCAAAAGGGTGCTGTTTTACACAGCGGGGAAAAGCAATGGGTTACTGCAGGAGGGCGACCAGATCCTAGATATACTACTCACCGGTCCCCGAAGCAAGCAGTCCCAGGCTCCTCCGCGTTAGTTTCAGCAGCTGGCAGGTTCAGAAGAGCAGGGAATGCTTTGTAGTCGTGTAGATCAAAAAGACGTCCCAATCGACGAAACCGGCACAGTTTGTTGCCGCAGCAGGACAACGGAGCGGCCGTGCGTATCTGAGTCAAAAGTACCCTCCTCCCTTCAGACCTGGGAACGCCAAGGGCACGAAGCGTGGGAGAGTGACAAGGACTCGAGATACGGCACAACCTGGCGGCGGTTACAGAGCAAGGCTCCCTTGTAAGCTGGTCAGTCAACTGGATGGCCCAGAGACGCTTCCGAAGGCTTACTTGGCAGGAGATGATGTAGATGCCGGGAATAGCTGTTCCTGCTATTCCAAAGGTCGAAGCACCAGTACAGGCCTTCTGGTTCGATCAAAGGAGGACAGGGGCTCTCAGGACGACAGCAGTGCAAAGGAGGATTCCTTCAGCGGGTCACCAGCGATTCCTCGGTCCAGCCTCTTGGTTGCAGGATACTTGGCTCCTGTATTCCTTCGTTCGTGAGAACTCAGGAGATCGACATGGTAGTGGTGTTTCCAGCCCCCTCTTATCCACGGTTCCCTTCGCGCCAAAACGGAGAGGAACCAATGGGAGATCCGCTCATCAAAACACATACCATACGTGGACCAATCACGGACCACGGTGGTCCCAGGCATTCACACCACCCTAGACTCTCTGGCACCCAGGATGTGTATTGGGACCAGACATCCCAGCCCACACCCTGGAGGCACACAAACGGCATGTAGAAGCCCGCGAAAGCAACCACGTTTCGCGGGAAAGTACATGCCCAAATAAGGAAGGCCCCGGGTCGCTGGACCTGGGGAAGGTGAAGGGAGCAAGACGGACAGTGGACAGGACAAAGGAGCCTCGTGGTCTGGCCATTTTGGGGAGCCAGGCCACCATTTTGGGTTCAGTGCAAAAACGTGCTCAGAACGGCAAAAGGAGCTCAAAATATACAAAACGATCGCTGCCACCATTCCAGTCCCTGAATGACTTGCACCGATCAAATACCATCCTAAAAGAGTATCTAGGGCCTGTAGAAGGCTAGAGACCCAAGAGAGCTGTAACTTAGCTTACTGTGCCCTCTTGTGTCGTGTTGCACTAAAGCTGCGACACGATAGAAGAAACTACGGGAAACAACGTTCCCCGGTACTGACTGTCATAAGGGCATGTCAGTTTCCCCGTAAGAAAGGAGCGAAAGCCCAGGGAAGTGCGGCAGAAGGCTGTACTTCCCTGGCAAAGTCAAGAACAAGGTTAAAAACAATAGCAAAAAGTTTAGGGGTTGCCACATGGAAGGAAAATTCCCTACAATAACGAAATCTTTCCTAACACTCGCCCCTCCCAGACTATGGACAGGGGGAACTAATCCACCCCTGGATGAGTCTCATGTTCAGGTCGGTTAAACATTCTGGACAACCCATCAGCATTGCTATGTTGTACACCTGGCCTATGCTCAATAGTGAAGTCGAAGCCTTGTAGACTTATGGACCACCTAAGCAACTTTGGATTCTCCCCCTTCATGTTCATTAGCCACTTTAACGGCTTATGGTCAGTTTGCACAGTGAAGTGGGTCCCATAGAGGTAGGGCCTCAGCTTCCTTAGGGCCCACACAACAGAGAAACATTATTTCTCTACCGTGGACCATCTGAGCTCTCTGTCCTTAAGCTGGCGACTAATAAAACCGATAGGGTGTTCCTTACCCTTCTCATCTACTTGTGATAGTACAGCTCCTATCCCAGTGTCAGAGGCGTCCGTCTGCACGATAAAAGTTCTTTGATAATCCGGGGCCCTGAGGACAGGGGCCTGGCACAAGGAGTCTTTTAAGCCATTGAAGGCCTTCTCACACTCGTCGGTCCAAGTTACCTTCTTGGGTTTCTTCGGAGTTGTGAGAGCAGTCAGAGGAGCAGCTATGGTGCCATAGTCTGCCATAAAATTCCGATAATACCCCGTGAGTCCTAAGAAGGCCCTCACTTGGGTTTGCGTAGTGGGGGTAGGCCAGTCTTGTACTGCTTGTACTTTACTGGGTAGAGGCTGTATCCTCCCTCCACCTACTTCATGTCCAAGGTAAACCACTGAGCCTTGTCCAATCTGGCATTTACTAGCCTTTATGGTCAAGTGGGCTTTCTGAAGAGCCTGGAGCACAATCCCGAGGTGTTTCACATGGTCTTCCCAGGTGGCACTGAAAACTGCTATATCATCCAGATATGCAAGACAGAATTCGTCCAACCCATTCAACACATGATTCACAAGCCTCTGGAAAGTGGCAGGTGCATTCTTCAACCCGAACGGCATTACCCGGAATTGGTAAAGGCCGTCTGGAGTAGAAAATGCTGTCTTCTCCTTAGCATGTTCTGCTAACGCTATTTGCCAATAGCCAGCAGTAAGGTCAAACGTGCTGAGGTACTTGGAGGCACCCAAAGTATCCACCAGCTCATCTGTTCGAGGCAAGGGGTGTGCATCTGTCTTGGTGACAGCATTCAGAGCCCTGTAGTCCACGCAGAACCTCAATTCAGAAGTGCCTGCCTTTGGAACCAAAACCACAGGGCTGGACCAAGGACTACTAGAGGGTTCAATCACCCCAAGGTCTAACATTTTGTTGACCTCGGTCTTAATATAAGACCGTACTTTATCCGACATCCTGTATCCCCTACTTTTGGTAGGTACACTGTCTCCTGTGTCAATGTTATGTTTGCACCAAGGTGTCAAACCAGGCGACTGTGAAAACAGGGGGGAAAACTGCCGAAGCAAACTTTTCACCTCAGCCTGCTGATCAGAAGTCAGGTGAGGGGCCACACGGACACCCTCAAAGGAGCTATCTGAAGGACCGCCTTGGAACAGGTCGGGGAGAGGTTCAGACTCCTCTTCCTCAACGTCTGAAGCCAGTAGCAGTGCTGCGATTTCGACTCTTGGGACGAAAGCCTTCAGCCTATTCACGTGGAACACTTTTGGAGCCTGTCCAGGCCTTCCAAGGTCCACTAAATAGTTCACCTCACCCAGGGGCTCCACCACTGTGTAAGGGCCTGACCATTTGTCCTGTAAAGCTCGAGGCCTTATAGGATTCATGATCAGGACTTGCTGACCAGGTGTAAAGTTGATGAGGGAAGCTTTCTGGTTGTACCAATGTTTCACCAGCGCTTGCCCTGCCTTCAACTTATCACTAGCCAAGCCCATCAGAAGTACCATCCGTTTTCTGAGCCCCAGCACATAATCAACTACATTGGTAGTAACAGGGGGAGTGGGCATCTCCCATCCCTCTTTGACGATGGCTAAGGGTCCCCGTACGGGATGACCGAACAGAAGTTCGAAGGGGCTGAAGCCAACACCCTCCTGTGGTACCTCTCGGTAGGCAAACAGCAAACATGGTAAAAGAAGATCCCATTTTCTTCTCTGGGGCTCCTCCAGAGCCCCAATCATGCTCTTTAACGTTCTGTTGAAGCGTTCCACCAGACCATTGGTCTGGGGGTGGTATGCAGAAGAGAACTTGTAGGTGACCCCACATTCTTTCCACATAGCCTGCATATACTTCGACATAAAGTTGCTGCCACGATCTGACACAACTTCTTTAGGGAAGCCAACCCTAGTAAATATGCCGAGTAAAGCTTTTGCAACTGACTTGGCAGTTACAGTTTTTAATGGGATGGCCTCAGGATACCTGGTTGCATGGTCGACCAGCACCAGGATAAACCTATTGCCCGAGGATGTTTGCGGGTCAAGGGGACCAACGATGTCGATCCCTACCCTTTCAAATGGTACCCCCACAACTGGGAGCGGTACCAACGGAGCTTGGATTGTCGCGCCAACCTTACCAGACAACTGGCAGGAGGCACAACTCCTGGAGTGACTTTCTACTTGCACCCCCATCTTGGGCCAGTAGAAGTGCATGGATAACCTTTGCTTGGTCCTCTTCATACCAAGGTGACCAGCAAGGGGAACTTCATGCGCCAACTGCAGGAGGAAGGGCCTAACAGCAAGGGGAACCACCAACCTCCTATGGTCTCCTTCTGTAGACTCTGTGGGCTCACTATACAGGAGTCCACCTTCCCAATAAATCCTATGCGTCCCATGAGGTTCACCCTCAAGCTGGGAGCAGGCCTGTCTCCTTAGGCCTTCCAGAGATGGGCACTCACGTTGGCCTTTACTGAATTCGTCCCTATCAGGACCTCCTTCAACTAACAAGTCGTTTAGTTCAGGATGATCGTTGGGGTCGAATACTTCAGGCATCGCCACTTCCTCGTCAGGCTCGGGCGATCGAGCAACTTCCTCCACCGCAGTGGTAGGCGAGCTCGGGGGAATATTTTCTTTCCCTCGTCGTGACTTGTTGACTCCTTTCGCCTTGGGTTTCCCCTTCGGCTGGGGCGGCGTATTGGGCTTGGCCAATGCTGCCCGTGCTTGAGACCGTGTGTAGGGTCGTTCGGCAGTGTCTCCTACGAGCCCTAAAGCTCTGAGATCATTACCTAACAAGACCTTTCCCGGGACGTTTCTCTGAATGCTCACTGGAATCCTGACTGCTGTACCATTTAAAGTAAGATTAACAGGGATCACTGGAAACATGCGGAGGGGGCCGTCAGCCAACTTAGTGGGCATCAGAGTAGCTCTGGCAACTTCCTCTGAGTCTACCAAGGTAGAATCCACTACAGTGCGACTGCACCCACTATCCCTAAGAGCTGGAGTGTCTACTCCATTGATCAGCACACTGTCTTTAAAGTAGTGCTTGGTATTATCCGGAATCCTAGCATACGCCTCTGCGACTTTAGGCTCCCAGGAACCCAGGGACACTAAAACTACCTCAGCCTCTATTCCGCTGGGAAATGAGTCTGAGGAGAAGGATGCTCCTGTAATCTCTTCTTCCTCGTAGGAGGAGAAGGCCAGATTAGCGGAGTGGACCCCCAAAGGTCTAACCTTACAACGGGGATCCCCCTTCACATGGTCAGTTGCTCCACAAGCAAAACAAGATCCAATGGGTCTGTTTACATAGGGAGGCTTATTGTAACCAGAGTTCTGTTTCGGAGGCGGACCTCCACTACCCTGTGAGTTCTCTTGTGTCTTACCCTTGTTTTTCTTTTTGTGGCCCTTTTGGGAAGAAGATTTAGCAGATTCTCCACCCTCCATATCTTTGGACTTTTTCCCTTCCTCCTGCTTACCAGGATGAGTTTTGTCCTTATGGGACACTCGATGTGACACCCATAAGTCGGCGGCCATGGCCAGCTTCTTAGGATCTATCTCCTTCGAATCGGCCAAGTGCTGCTTAAGCTCCGGGGATAAAGAAGCAAAAATGTGTTCCAGCATGACAAGATTTATCATGCCGGCGAAGGTAGAAACCTTATAGCCTTCGACCCAGCCAGTTAAGTTTTTCAAAGATTCAGTGACATAAGATACCCAAGTACCACCTTCCTTTTTCTTATACTCTCGAAAACGCTTTAAATATTGGGCCGGAGTCTTCCCAAACTTTAAAATGAGAGTCTGCTTCAACATTGCGAAATCAGCTCGCTCAGCCTTCGACATCTCCATAATGGCACTACAGCCAGAATGGGGCAGTCTACTGAGCAACCACGCAATCTTGTCAGCATTGTCAACTTTCTGAACTTCGCATGCATACTCAAACGCATTCAGCCAGTCCATAATGTCATTCCGTTCCTCATACACACTGAGCAGATCTTTTGGAAACCGTGGATGAGAGGAGGCCCCAGACCCATGTCCAGGACCCGTGGACCCATTTGCAACCTGAAGCTTGGCCAGTTCCAACTGGTGATCCCTGTCTTTTTGTTTTTCTGCCTGTTCGATTTTCAGTTTGGCTATGCTGAATTCAAGCTCCTGCTGCCTAAACCGCAGCTCTTGCTTCTTGAATTCAAGCCTAGCCTCCCCATCAGCACTGGCAGAGGAAACATTAGACATCTCGTCCTCCCTGTCCTCGTGGTCGCGGTGGAACAGTGCGGCGGCAGAACCGTCGGTTCTGCCAGTGAGAGCAGCCCCACCACCTTCCCCACTGTCCTCAGAAGTAATAGCATCAAGCTGCGCTTCTTGCCACGCCACGATTCTTTGGATCATTTCCAATTTCGTGCCTTGAGAGGAAACACCTCTCTCCGCACACATCTTTTTCAGCGTTTCTGATTTGGAAGCATTTAAAGTTAACAACGTACTTGTTTCCATACTGTGTGATAGGACTATGGCCTTTTTAAAGTTATACTATAACAATTCACTACGTGTACTGTTTGGAATAACCCGAAATGCCCTAGCCCGTGCGCAACACCGGATACCTCCAGTCGTATCCCACCGCTGTACACCAATTTGTTAAGACGGATTTCTGAACTCTGTCCTGGTGGCGCAGAAGTTCAGAAGGCCAACCTAATTACTTGGAACAGGGTAACCTCTGGACAAGCCAGACCAATCAAGGTAGCGATCGCGGCGGTCAAGACTAGGTCTCAAGAGGGGTGAGGGTGACTGAAAGCCCGCAGTGAGCACACAAAGCAAGAGCGCTTACAAACTACTCCAAACAGGTGTTATATCAAAAATATAAACACATTTATTTTAAGGCCTTTAAAACAACGACCGTAGCGAGAAAATCACAATAACACAGTATTAAGCCAACACATACCAAATCAACACAATATATATACAAATACACAGTCGCAAGCGTTTAAAGCACGAAATATGTAGTCCACCTGAAAGGGAAGGAAAACAGGCAGTGCAATAATGCTTTAGACTTAGTTCGCCTTCATAGGCACCTAACTAGATGGAAGTCCGAGCCCTGCGAAGAGTGGAGCCTTGTGCTCAAAGTACCTGCACACGCTGGTGCCAACGGGCAAAAGGGGAAGCTCTTCGGAGGAAGTCAGGCAGTTCGGATTAGTACACAGCAGAAGAAGAACAGGGTCCGCAACTCAAGCGCAGCCTCCACAGCGGGCAGAAGCAGAGCGCGAGTACGGGCCAAAAGGGTGCTGTTTTACACAGCGGGGAAAAGCAATGGGTTACTGCAGGAGGGCGACCAGATCCTAGATATACTACTCACCGGTCCCCGAAGCAAGCAGTCCCAGGCTCCTCCGCGTTAGTTTCAGCAGCTGGCAGGTTCAGAAGAGCAGGGAATGCTTTGTAGTCGTGTAGATCAAAAAGACGTCCCAATCGACGAAACCGGCACAGTTTGTTGCCGCAGCAGGACAACGGAGCGGCCGTGCGTATCTGAGTCAAAAGTACCCTCCTCCCTTCAGACCTGGGAACGCCAAGGGCACGAAGCGTGGGAGAGTGACAAGGACTCGAGATACGGCACAACCTGGCGGCGGTTACAGAGCAAGGCTCCCTTGTAAGCTGGTCAGTCAACTGGATGGCCCAGAGACGCTTCCGAAGGCTTACTTGGCAGGAGATGATGTAGATGCCGGGAATAGCTGTTCCTGCTATTCCAAAGGTCGAAGCACCAGTACAGGCCTTCTGGTTCGATCAAAGGAGGACAGGGGCTCTCAGGACGACAGCAGTGCAAAGGAGGATTCCTTCAGCGGGTCACCAGCGATTCCTCGGTCCAGCCTCTTGGTTGCAGGATACTTGGCTCCTGTATTCCTTCGTTCGTGAGAACTCAGGAGATCGACATGGTGGTGGTGTTTCCAGCCCCCTCTTATCCACGGTTCCCTTCGCGCCAAAACGGAGAGGAACCAATGGGAGATCCGCTCATCAAAACACATACCATACGTGGACCAATCACGGACCACGGTGGTCCCAGGCATTCACACCACCCTAGACTCTCTGGCACCCAGGTTGTGTATTGGGACCAGACATCCCAGCCCACACCCTGGAGGCACACAAACGGCATGTAGAAGCCCGCGAAAGCAACCACGTTTCGCGGGAAAGTACATGCCCAAATAAGGAAGGCCCCGGGTCGCTGGACCTGGGGAAGGTGAAGGGAGCAAGACGGACAGTGGACAGGACAAAGGAGCCTCGTGGTCTGGCCATTTTGGGGAGCCAGGCCACCATTTTGGGTTCAGTGCAAAAACGTGCTCAGAACGGCAAAAGGAGCTCAAAATATACAAAACGATCGCTGCCACCATTCCAGTCCCTGAATGACTTGCACCGATCAAATACCATCCTAAAAGAGTATCTAGGGCCTGTAGAAGGCTAGAGACCCAAGAGAGCTGTAACTTAGCTTACTGTGCCCTCTTGTGTCGTGTTGCACTAAAGCTGCGACACGATAGAAGAAACTACGGGAAACAACGTTCCCCGGTACTGACTGTCATAAGGGCATGTCAGTTTCCCCGTAAGAAAGGAGCGAAAGCCCAGGGAAGTGCGGCAGAAGGCTGTACTTCCCTGGCAAAGTCAAGAACAAGGTTAAAAACAATAGCAAAAAGTTTAGGGGTTGCCACATGGAAGGGAAATTCCCTACAATAACGAAATCTTTCCTAACACTCGCCCCTCCCAGACTATGGACAGGGGGAACTAATCCACCCCTGGATGAGTCTCATGTTCAGGTCGGTTAAACATTCTGGACAACCCATCAGCATTGCTATGTTGTACACCTGGCCTATGCTCAATAGTGAAGTCGAAGCCTTGTAGACTTATGGACCACCTAAGCAACTTTGGATTCTCCCCCTTCATGTTCATTAGCCACTTTAACGGCTTATGGTCAGTTTGCACAGTGAAGTGGGTCCCATAGAGGTAGGGCCTCAGCTTCCTTAGGGCCCACACAACAGAGAAACATTCTTTCTCTACCGTGGACCATCTGAGCTCTCTGTCCTTAAGCTGGCGACTAATAAAACCGATAGGGTGTTCCTTACCCTTCTCATCTACTTGTGATAGTACAGCTCCTATCCCAGTGTCAGAGGCGTCCGTCTGCACGATAAAAGTTCTTTGATAATCCGGGGCCCTGAGGACAGGGGCCTGGCACAAGGAGTCTTTTAAGCCATTGAAGGCCTTCTCACACTCGTCGGTCCAAGTTACCTTCTTGGGTTTCTTCGGAGTTGTGAGAGCAGTCAGAGGAGCAGCTATGGTGCCATAGTCTGCCATAAAATTCCGATAATACCCTGTGAGTCCTAAGAAGGCCCTCACTTGGGTTTGCGTAGTGGGGGTAGGCCAGTCTTGTACTGCTTGTACTTTACTGGGTAGAGGCTGTATCCTCCCTCCACCTACTTCATGTCCAAGGTAAACCACTGAGCCTTGTCCAATCTGGCATTTACTAGCCTTTATGGTCAAGTGGGCTTTCTGAAGAGCCTGGAGCACAATCCCGAGGTGTTTCACATGGTCTTCCCAGGTGGCACTGAAAACTGCTATATCGTCCAGATATGCAAGACAGAATTCGTCCAACCCATTCAACACATGATTCACAAGCCTCTGGAAAGTGGCAGGTGCATTCTTCAACCCGAACGGCATTACCCGGAATTGGTAAAGGCCGTCTGGAGTAGAAAATGCTGTCTTCTCCTTAGCATGTTCTGCTAACGCTATTTGCCAATAGCCAGCAGTAAGGTCAAACGTGCTGAGGTACTTGGAGGCACCCAAAGTATCCACCAGCTCATCTGTTCGAGGCAAGGGGTGTGCATCTGTCTTGGTGACAGCATTCAGAGCCCTGTAGTCCACGCAGAACCTCAATTCAGAAGTGCCTGCCTTTGGAACCAAAACCACAGGGCTGGACCAAGGACTACTAGAGGGTTCAATCACCCCAAGGTCTAACATTTTGTTGACCTCGGTCTTAATATAAGACCGTACTTTATCCGACATCCTGTATCCCCTACTTTTGTTAGGTACACTGTCTCCTGTGTCAATGTTATGTTTGCACCAAGGTGTCAAACCAGGCGACTGTGAAAACAGGGGGGAAAACTGCCGAAGCAAACTTTTCACCTCAGCCTGCTGATCAGAAGTCAGGTGAGGGGCCACACGGACACCCTCAAAGGAGCTATCTGAAGGACCGCCTTGGAACAGGTCGGGGAGAGGTTCAGACTCCTCTTCCTCAACGTCTGAAGCCAGTAGCAGTGCTGCGATTTCGACTCTTGGGACGAAAGCCTTCAGCCTATTCACGTGGAACACTTTTGGAGCCTGTCCAGGCCTTCCAAGGTCCACTAAATAGTTCACCTCACCCAGGGGCTCCACCACTGTGTAAGGGCCTGACCATTTGTCCTGTAAAGCTCGAGGCCTTATAGGATTCATGATCAGGACTTGCTGACCAGGTGTAAAGTTGATGAGGGAAGCTTTCTGGTCGTACCAATGTTTCACCAGCGCTTGCCCTGCCTTCAACTTATCACTAGCCAAGCCCATCAGAAGTACCATCCGTTTTCTGAGCCCCAGCACATAATCAACTACATTGGTAGTAACAGGGGGAGTGGGCATCTCCCATCCCTCTTTGACGATGGCTAAGGGTCCCCGTACGGGATGACCGAACAGAAGTTCGAAGGGGCTGAAGCCAACACCCTCCTGTGGTACCTCTCGGCAGGCAAACAGCAAACATGGTAAAAGAAGATCCCATTTTCTTCTCTGGGGCTCCTCCAGAGCCCCAATCATGCTCTTTAACGTTCTGTTGAAGCGTTCCACCAGACCATTGGTCTGGGGGTGGTATGCAGAAGAGAACTTGTAGGTGACCCCACATTCTTTCCACATAGCCTGCATATACTTCGACATAAAGTTGCTGCCACGATCTGACACAACTTCTTTAGGGAAGCCAACCCTAGTAAATATGCCGAGTAAAGCTTTTGCAACTGACTTGGCAGTTACAGTTTTTAATGGGATGGCCTCAGGATACCTGGTTGCATGGTCGACCAGCACCAGGATAAACCTATTGCCCGAGGATGTTTGCGGGTCAAGGGGACCAACGATGTCGATCCCTACCCTTTCAAATGGTACCCCCACAACTGGGAGCGGTACCAACGGAGCTTGGATTGTCGCGCCAACCTTACCAGACAACTGGCAGGAGGCACAACTCCTGCAGTGACTTTCTACTTGCACCCCCATCTTGGGCCAGTAGAAGTGCATGGATAACCTTTGCTTGGTCCTCTTCATACCAAGGTGACCAGCAAGGGGAACTTCATGCGCCAACTGCAGGAGGAAGGGCCTAACAGCAAGGGGAACCACCAACCTCCTATGGTCTCCTTCTGTAGACTCTGTGGGCTCACTATACAGGAGTCCACCTTCCCAATAAATCCTATGCGTCCCATGAGGTTCACCCTCAAGCTGGGAGCAGGCCTGTCTCCTTAGGCCTTCCAGAGATGGGCACTCACGTTGGCCTTTACTGAATTCGTCCCTATCAGGACCTCCTTCAACTAACAAGTCGTTTAGTTCAGGATGATCGTTGGGGTCGAATACTTCAGGCATCGCCACTTCCTCGTCAGGCTCGGGCGATCGACCAACTTCCTCCACCGCAGTGGTAGGCGAGCTCGGGGGAATATTTTCTTTCCCTCGTCGTGACTTGTTGACTCCTTTCGCCTTGGGTTTCCCCTTCGGCTGGGGCGGCGTATTGGGCTTGGCCAATGCTGCCCGTGCTTGAGACCGTGTGTAGGGTCGTTCGGCAGTGTCTCCTATGAGCCCTAAAGCTCTGAGATCATTACCTAACAAGACCTTTCCCGGGACGTTTCTCTGAATGCTCACTGGAATCCTGACTGCTGTACCATTTAAAGTAAGATTAACAGGGATCACGGGAAACATGCGGAGGGGGCCGTCAGCCAACTTAGTGGGCATCAGAGTAGCTCTGGCAACTTCCTCTGAGTCTACCAAGGTAGAATCCACTACAGTGCGACTGCACCCACTATCCCTAAGAGCTGGAGTGTCTACTCCATTGATCAGCACACTGTCTTTAAAGTAGTGCTTGGTATTATCCGGAATCCTAGCATACGCCTCTGCGACTTTAGGCTCCCAGGAACCCAGGGACACTAAAACTACCTCAGCCTCTATTCCGCTGGGAAATGAGTCTGAGGAGAAGGATGCTCCTGTAATCTCTTCTTCCTCGTAGGAGGAGAAGGCCAGATTAGCGGAGTGGACCCCCAAAGGTCTAACCTTACAACGGGGATCCCCCTTCACATGGTCAGTTGCTCCACAAGCAAAACAAGATCCAATGGGTCTGTTTACATAGGGAGGCTTATTGTAACCAGAGTTCTGTTTCGGAGGCGGACCTCCACTACCCTGTGAGTTCTCTTGTGTCTTACCCTTGTTTTTCTTTTTGTGGCCCTTTTGGGAAGAAGATTTAGCAGATTCTCCACCCTCCATATCTTTGGACTTTTTCCCTTCCTCCTGCTTACCAGGATGAGTTTTGTCCTTATGGGACACTCGATGTGACACCCATAAATCGGCGGCCATGGCCAGCTTCTTAGGATCTATCTCCTTCGAATCGGCCAAGTGCTGCTTAAGCTCCGGGGAAGAAGAAGCAAAAATGTGTTCCAGCATGACAAGATTTATCATGCCGGCGAAGGTAGAAACCTTATAGCCTTCGACCCAGCCAGTTAAGTTTTTCAAAGATTCAGTGACATAAGATACCCAAGTACCACCTTCCTTTTTCTTATACTCTCGAAAACGCTTTAAATATTGGGCCGGAGTCTTCCCAAACTTTAAAATGAGAGTCTGCTTCAACATTGCGAAATCAGCTCGCTCAGCCTTCGACATCTCCATAATGGCACTACAGCCAGAATGGGGCAGTCTACTGAGCAACCACGCAATCTTGTCAGCATTGTCAACTTTCTGAACTTCGCATGCATACTCAAACGCATTCAGCCAGTCCATAATGTCATTCCGTTCCTCATACACACTGAGCAGATCTTTTGGAAACCGTGGATGAGAGGAGGCCCCAGACCCATGTCCAGGACCCGTGGACCCATTTGCAACCTGAAGCTTGGCCAGTTCCAACTGGTGATCCCTGTCTTTTTGTTTTTCTGCCTGTTCGATTTTCAGTTTGGCTATGCTGAATTCAAGCTCCTGCTGCCTAAACCGCAGCTCTTGCTTCTTGAATTCAAGCCTAGCCTCCCCATCAGCACTGGCAGAGGAAACATTAGACATCTCGTCCTCCCTGTCCTCGTGGTCGCGGTGGAACAGTGCGGCGGCAGAACCGTCGGTTCTGCCAGTGAGAGCAGCCCCACCACCTTCCGCACTGTCCTCAGAAGTAATAGCATCAAGCTGCGCTTCTTGCCACGCCACGATTCTTTGGATCATTTCCAATTTCGTGCCTTGAGAGGAAACACCTCTCTCCGCACACATCTTTTTCAGCGTTTCTGATTTGGAAGCATTTAAAGTTAACAACGTACTTGTTTCCATACTGTGTGATAGGACTATGGCCTTTTTAAAGTTATACTATAACAATTCACTACGTGTACTGTTTGGAATAACCCGAAATGCCCTAGCCCGTGCGCAACACCGGATACCTCCAGTCGTATCCCACCGCTGTACACCAATTTGTTAAGACGGATTTCTGAACTCTGTCCTGGTGGCGCAGAAGTTCAGAAGGCCAACCTAATTACTTGGAACAGGGTAACCTCTGGACAAGCCAGACCAATCAAGGTAGCGATCGCGGCGGTCAAGACTAGGTCTCAAGAGGGGTGAGGGTGACTGAAAGCCCGCAGTGAGCACACAAAGCAAGAGCGCTTACAAACTACTCCAAACAGGTGTTATATCAAAAATATAAACACATTTATTTTAAGGCCTTTAAAACAACGACCGTAGCGAGAAAATCACAATAACACAGTATTAAGCCAACACATACCAAATCAACACAATATATATACAAATACACAGTCGCAAGCGTTTAAAGCACGAAATATCTAGTCCACCTGAAAGGGAAGGAAAACAGGCAGTGCAATAATGCTTTAGACTTAGTTCGCCTTCATAGGCACCTAACTAGATGGAAGTCCGAGCCCTGCGAAGAGTGGAGCCTTCTGCTCAAAGTACCTGCACACGCTGGTGCCAACGGGCAAAAGGGGAAGCTCTTCGGAGGAAGTCAGGCAGTTCGGATTAGTGCACAGCAGAAGAAGAACAGGGTCCGCAACTCAAGCGCAGCCTCCACAGCGGGCAGAAGCAGAGCGCGAGTACGGGCCAAAAGGGTGCTGTTTTACACAGCGGGGAAAAGCAATGGGTTACTGCAGGAGGGCGACCAGATCCTAGATATACTACTCACCGGTCCCCGAAGCAAGCAGTCCCAGGCTCCTCCGCGTTAGTTTCAGCAGCTGGCAGGTTCAGAAGAGCAGGGAATGCTTTGTAGTCGTGTAGATCAAAAAGACGTCCCAATCGACGAAACCGGCACAGTTTGTTGCCGCAGCAGGACAACGGAGCGGCCGTGCGTATCTGAGTCAAAAGTACCCTCCTCCCTTCAGACCTGGGAACGCCAAGGGCACGAAGCGTGGGAGAGTGACAAGGACTCGAGATACGGCACAACCTGGCGGCGGTTACAGAGCAAGGCTCCTTTGTAAGCTGGTCAGTCAACTGGATGGCCCAGAGACGCTTCCGAAGGCTTACTTGGCAGGAGATGATGTAGATGCCGGGAATAGCTGTTCCTGCTATTCCAAAGGTCGAAGCACCAGTACAGGCCTTCTGGTTCGATCAAAGGAGGACAGGGGCTCTCAGGACGACAGCAGTGCAAAGGAGGATTCCTTCAGCGGGTCACCAGCGATTCCTCGGTCCAGCCTCTTGGTTGCAGGATACTTGGCTCCTGTATTCCTTCGTTCGTGAGAACTCAGGAGATCGACATGGTAGTGGTGTTTCCAGCCCCCTCTTATCCACGGTTCCCTTCGCGCCAAAACGGAGAGGAACCAATGGGAGATCCGCTCATCAAAACACATACCATACGTGGACCAATCACGGACCACGGTGGTCCCAGGCATTCACACCACCCTAGACTCTCTGGCACCCAGGATGTGTATTGGGACCAGACATCCCAGCCCACACCCTGGAGGCACACAAACGGCATGTAGAAGCCCGCGAAAGCAACCACGTTTCGCGGGAAAGTACATGCCCAAATAAGGAAGGCCCCGGGTCGCTGGACCTGGGGAAGGTGAAGGGAGCAAGACGGACAGTGGACAGGACAAAGGAGCCTCGTGGTCTGGCCATTTTGGGGAGCCAGGCCACCATTTTGGGTTCAGTGCAAAAACGTGCTCAGAACGGCAAAAGGAGCTCAAAATATACAAAACTATCGCTGCCACCATTCCAGTCCCTGAATGACTTGCACCGATCAAATACCATCCTAAAAGAGTATCTAGGGCCTGTAGAAGGCTAGAGACCCAAGAGAGCTGTAACTTAGCTTACTGTGCCCTCTTGTGTCGTGTTGCACTAAAGCTGCAACACGATAGAAGAAACTACGGGAAACAACGTTCCCCGGTACTGACTGTCATAAGGGCATGTCAGTTTCCCCGTAAGAAAGGAGCGAAAGCCCAGGGAAGTGCGGCAGAAGGCTGTACTTCCCTGGCAAAGTCAAGAACAAGGTTAAAAACAATAGCAAAAAGTTTAGGGGTTGCCACATGGAAGGAAAATTCCCTACAATAACGAAATCTTTCCTAACAGGAAGGAATTGGATATCACATCTCATGTTATAGGAAGGATCTCAGGATTGGAATGGGAAGGATTTGGATATCACATCTCTTGCTATAGGAAGGGTCTCAGGTTTTTTATTAGAAGCATTGAGATATCACATCTCATGGTATAGGAAGCGTCTCAGGATTGGAATGGGAAGGAGTTGGATATCCCTTCTCATGCTATAGGAAGGGTCTCAGGTTGGAATGGGAAGGATTTGGATATCAAATCTCTTGCTATAGGAAGGGTCTCAGGTTTTTTATTAGAAACATTGAGATATCACATCTCATGCTATAGGAAGGGTTTAAGGATTGGAATGGGAAGGATTTGGATATCACATCTCATGCTAAAGGAAGGGTCTCAGGTTTGGAAGGGGAAGGATTTGGATATCACATCTCATGTTATTGGACCGGTCTCAGGTTTGGTATTAGAAGCATTGAGATATCAAGTCTCATGGTATAGGACGGGAGTTTGATATCACATCATGCCACGGTATGGGTCTCAGGTTTTGTAGAAGCATTGGGATATCACATCTCATGCTATCGGAAGGGTATCAGGATTGGATTTGGAAGAAGTTGGATATCCCATCTTATGCTATAGGAAGGGTCTCAGGTTGGAATGGGAAAGAGTTGGATGTCACATCTCATGTTATAGGAAGGGTCTCAGGATTGGAATGGGAAGGACTTGGATATCACATCTCATGCTGTAGGAAGGCTCTCAGGTTTGGAAAGGGAAGGAGTTGGATATCACTTTTCATGTTAGAGGTAGGATCTCAGGTTTGGTATTAGAGGCATTGAGATATCACATCTCATGCTATCAGAAGGGTATCAGGATTGGAATGGGAAGGATTTGGATATCACATCTCATGCTAAAGGAAGGGTCTCAGGTTTGGAAGGGGAAGGATTTGGATATCACATTTCATGTTATTGGACCGGTCTCAGGTTTGGTATTAGAAGCATTGAGATATCAAGTCTCATGGTATAGGACGGGAGTTTGATATCACATCATGCCATGGTATGGGTCTCAGGTTTTGTAGAAGCATTGGGATATCACATCTCATGCTATCGGAAGGGTATCAGGATTGGATTTGGAAGGAGTTGGATATCCCATCTCATGCTATAGGAAGGGTCTCAGGTTGGAATGGGAAAGAGTTGGATGTCACATCTCATGTTATAGGAAGGGTCTCAGGATTGGAATGGGAAGGACTTGGATATCACATCTCATGCTGTAGGAAGGCTCTCAGGTTTGGAAAGGGAAGGAGTTGGATATCACTTTTCATGTTAGAGGTAGGATCTCAGGTTTGGTATTAGAGGCATTGAGATATCACATCTCATGCTATCAGAAGGGTATCAGGATTGGAATGGGAAGGAGTTGGATATCACATCTCATGCTAAAGGGAGGGTCTCAGGATTGGAATGGGAAGGAGTTGGATAGCACATCTCATGCTATAGGAAGGGTCTCAGGTTTGGTATAAGCATTGAGATATCACATCTCTGCTATCGGAAGGGTCTCAGGATTGGAATGGGACGGAGTTGGATATCCCATCTCGTTATAGGAAGGGTCTCAGGTTTGGTATTAGAAGCATTGAGATATCACATCTCATGCTATCGGAAGGATCTCAGGTTTGGTATTAGAAGCATTGAGATATCACATCTCATGCTATCGGAAGGATCTCAGGTTTGGTATTAGAAGCATTGAGATATCACATCTCATGCTATCAGAAGGGTCTCAGGATTGGAATGGGAAGGAGATGGATATCACATCTCATGCTAAAGGGAGGGTCTCAGGTTTGGAAGGGGAAGGATTTGGATATCACATCTCATGTTATCGGAAGGATCTCAGGTTTGGTATTAGAAGTATTGAGATATCACATCTCATGCTATAGGAAGGGTCTCAGGATTGGAATGGGAAGGAGCTGGATATCACATCTCATGCTAAAGGAAGGGTCTCAGGTTTGGTAGAAGCATTGAGATATCACATCTCATGCTATAGGAAGTGTCTCAGGATTGGAATGGGAAGGAGCTGGATATCACATCTCATGCTAAAGGAAGGGTCTCAGGTTTGGAACGGGAAGGAGTTGGATATCCGATCTCATGTTATAGGAAGGGTCTAAGGTCTGGTATAACCATTGAGATATCACATCTCTGCTATCGGAAGTGTCTCAGGATTGGAATGGGAAGGAGTTGGATATCCGATCTCATGCTATCGGAAGGATCTCAGGTTTGGTATTAGAAGCATTGAGATATCACATCTCATGCTATAGGAAGGGTCTCAGGATTGGAATGGGAAGGACTTAGATATCACATATCATGCTATAGGGAGGGTTTCCATTTTGATATTAGAAGCATTGAGATATCACATCTCATGCTATCGGAAGTGTCTCAGGATTGGAATGGGAAGGACTTGGATATCACATCTCATGCTATAGATAGGCTCTCAGGTTTGGAAAGGGAAGGAGTTGGATATCACATTTCATGTTAGAGGAAGGATCTCAGGTTTGGTATTAGAGGCATTGAGATATCACATCTCATGCTATAGGAAGGGTCTCAGGTTGGAATGGGAAGGAGTTGGATATCACATCTCATGTTAAAGGGAGGGTCTCAGAATTGGAAGGGGAAGGATTTGGATATCACATCTCATGTTATAGGAAGGATCTCAGGTTTGGTATTAGAAGCATTGAGATATCACATCTCATGCTATCGGAAGGATCTCAGGTTTGGTATTAGAAGCATTGAGATATCACATCTCATGCTATCAGAAGGGTCTCAGGATTGGAATGGGAAGGAGATGGATATCACATCTCATGCTAAAGGGAGGGTCTCAGGTTTGGAAGGGGAAGGATTTGGATATCACATCTCATGTTATCGGAAGGATCTCAGGTTTGGTATTAGAAGTATTGAGATATCACATCTCATGCTATAGGAAGGGTCTCAGGATTGGAATGGGAAGGAGTTGGATATCACATCTCATGCTAAAGGAAGGGTCTCAGGTTTGGTAGAAGCATTGAGATATCACATCTCATGCTATAGGAAGTGTCTCAGGATTGGAATGGGAAGGAGCTGGATATCACATCTCTTGCTAAAGGAAGGGTCTCAGGTTTGGAACGGGAATGAGTTGGATATCCGATCTCATGTTATAGGAAGGGTCTAAGGTCTGGTATAAGCATTGAGATATCACATCTATGCTATCGGAAGTGTCTCAGGATTGGAATGGGAAGGAGTTGGATATCCGATCTCATGCTATCGGAAGGATCTCAGGTTTGGTATTAGAAGCATTGAGATATCACATCTCATGCTATAGGAAGGGTCTCAGGATTGGAATGGGAAGGACTTAGATATCACATATCATGCTATAGGGAGGGTTTCCGTTTTGATATTAGAAGCATTGAGATATCACATCTCATGCTATCGGAAGTGTCTCAGGATTGGAATGGGAAGGAGCTTGATATCACATCTCATGCTAAAGGAAGGGTCTCAGGTTTGGAACGGGAAGGAGTTGGATATCCGATCTCATGTTATAGGAAGGGTCTAAGGTCTGGTATAAGCATTGAGATATCACATCTCTGCTATCGGAAGTGTCTCAGGATTGGAATGGGAAGGAGTTGGATATCCCATCTCATGTTATAGGAAGGGTCTCAGGTTTGGTATAAGCATTGAGATATCACATCTCATGCTATAGGAAGGGTCTCAGGTTGGAATGGGAAGGAGTTGCATATCACATCTCATGTTAAAGGGAGGGTCTCAGAATTGGAAGGGGAAGGATTTGGATATCACATCTCATGTTATAGGAAGGATCTCAGGTTTGGTATTAGAAGCATTGAGATATCACATCTCATGCTATCGGAAGGATCTCAGGTTTGGTATTAGAAGCATTGAGATATCACATCTCATGCTATCAGAAGGGTCTCAGGATTGGAATGGGAAGGAGTTGGATATCACATCTCATGCTAAAGGGAGGGTCTCAGGTTTGGAAGGGGAAGGATTTGGATATCACATCTCATGTTATCGGAAGGATCTCAGGTTTGGTATTAGAAGTATTGAGATATCACATCTCATGCTATAGGAAGGGTCTCAGGATTGGAATGGGAAGGAGTTGGATATCACATCTCATGCTAAAGGAAGGGTCTCAGGTTTGGTAGAAGCATTGAGATATCACATCTCATGCTATAGGAAGTGTCTCAGGATTGGAATGGGAAGGACTTAGATATCACATATCATGCTATATGGAGGGTTTCCGTTTTGGTATTAGAAGCATTGAGATATCACATCTCATGCTATCGGAAGTGTCTCAGGATTGGAATGGGAAGGAGCTGGATATCACATCTCATGCTAAAGGAAGGGTCTCAGGTTTGGAACGGGAAGGAGTTGGATATCCGATCTCATGTTATAGGAAGGGTCTAAGGTCTGGTATAAGCATTGAGATATCACATCTCTGCTATCGGAAGTGTCTCAGGATTGGAATGGGAAGGAGTTGGATATCCCATCTCATGTTATAGGAAGGGTCTCAGGTTTGGTATAAGCATTGAGATATCACATCTCATGCTATAGGAAGGGTCTCAGGATTGGAATGGGAAGGAGTTGGATATCACATCTCATGCTATAGGAAGGGTCTCAGGTTTGGTATAAGCATTGAGATATCACATATCATGCTATAGGAAGGGTCTCAGGATTGGAATGGGAAGGAGTTGTATATGACATCTCATGCCGTAGGAAGGGTCTCAGGTTTGGTATAAGCATTGAGATATCACATCTCATGCTATAGGAAGGGTCTCAGGATTGGAATGGGAAGGAGTTGGATATCACATCTCATGCTATAGGAAGGGTCTCAGGTTTGGTATAAGCATTGAGATATCACATCTCATGCTATAGGAAGGGTCTCAGGATTGGAATGGGAAGGAGTTGTATATGACATCTCATGCCGTAGGAAGGGTCTCAGGTTTGGTATAAGCATTGAGATATCACATCTCTGCTATCGGAAGGGTCTCAGGATTGGAATGGGAAGGAGTTGGATATGACATCTCATGCCGTAGGAAGAGTCTCAGGTTTGGTATTAGAAGCATTGAGATATCACATCTCATGCTATAGGAAGTGTCTCAGGATTGGAATGGGAAGGACTTGGATATCACATCTCATGCTATAGGGAGGCTCTCAAGTTTGATATTAGAAGCATTGAGATATCACATCTCATGCTATCGGAAGGGTCTCAGGATTGGAATGGGAAGGAGTTGGATATCACATCTCATGCTATAGGAAGGGTCTCAGGTTTGGTATAAGCAGTGAGATATCACATCGCATGCTGTAGGAAGGGTCTCAGGTTTGGTATTAGAAGCATTGAGATATCACATCTCATGCTATAGGAAGGATCTCAAGTTTGGTATTAGAAGTATTGAGATATCACATCTCATGCTATAGGAAGGGTCTCAGGATTGGAATGGGAAGGAGTTGGATATCACATCTCATGCTAAAGGAAGGGTCTCAGGTTTGGTAGAAGCATTGAGATATCACATCTCATGCTATAGGAAGGGTCTCAGGATTGGAATGGGAAGGAGTTGGATAACACATCTCATGCTAAAGGGAGGGTCTCAGGTTTGGAAGGGGAAGGATTTGGATATCACATCTCATGTTATAGGAAGGATCTCAGGTTTGGTATTAGAAGCATTGAGATATCACATCTCATGCTATCGGAAGGATCTCAGGTTTGGTATTAGAAGCATTGAGATATCACATCTCATGCTATCAGAAGGGTCTCAGGATTGGAATGGGAAGGAGATGGATATCACATCTCATGCTAAAGGGAGGGTTTCAGGTTTGGAAGGGGAAGGATTTGGATATCACATCTCATGTTATCGGAAGGATCTCAGGTTTGGTATTAGAAGTATTGAGATATCACATCTCATGCTATATGAAGGGTCTCAGGATTGGAATGGGAAGGAGTTGGATATCACATCTCATGCTAAAGGAAGGGTCTCAGGTTTGGTAGAAGCATTGAGATATCACATCTCATGCTATAGGAAGTGTCTCAGGATTGGAATGGGAAGGAGCTGGATATCACATCTCATGCTAAAGGAAGGGTCTCAGGTTTGGAACGGGAAGGAGTTGGATATCCGATCTCATGTTATAGGAAGGGTCTAAGGTCTGGTATAAGCATTGAGATATCACATCTCTGCTATCGGAAGTGTCTCAGGATTGGAATGGGAAGGAGTTGGATATCCAATCTCATGCTATCGGAAGGATCTCAGGTTTGGTATTAGAAGCATTGAGATATCACATCTCATGCTATAGGAAGGGTCTCAGGATTGGAATGGGAAGGACTTAGATATCACATATCATGCTATAGGGAGGGTTTCCGTTTTGATATTAGAAGCATTGAGATATCACATCTCATGCTATCGGAAGTGTCTCAGGATTGGAATGGGAAGGAGCTGGATATCACATCTCATGCTAAAGGAAGGGTCTCAGGTTTGGTATTAGAAGCATTGAGATATCACATCTCATGCTATCGGAAGGATCTCAGGTTTGGTATTAGAAGCATTGAGATATCACATCTCATGCTATCAGAAGGGTGTCAGGATTGGAATGGGAAGGAGATGGATATCACATCTCATGCTAAAGGGAGGGTCTCAGGTTTGGAAGGGGAAGGATTTGGATATCACATCTCATGTTATCGGAAGGATCTCAGGTTTGGTATTAGAAGTATTGAGATATCACATCTCATGCTATAGGAAGGGTCTCAGGATTGGAATGGGAAGGAGTTGGATATCACATCTCATGCTAAAGGAAGGGTCTCAGGTTTGGTAGAAGCATTGAGATATCACATCTCATGCTATAGGAAGGGTCTCAGGATTGGAATGGGAAGGACTTAGATATCACTTTTCATGCTATAGGGAGGGTTTCCGTTTTGATATTAGAAGCATTGAGATATCACATCTCATGCTATCAGAAGTGTCTCAGGATTGGAATGGGAAGGAGCTGGATATCACATCTCATGCTAAAGGAAGGGTCTCAGGTTTGGAACGGGAAGGAGTTGGATATCCGATCTCATGTTATAGGAAGGGTCTAAGGTCTGGTATAAGCATTGAGATATCAAATCTCTGCTATCGGAAGTGTCTCAGGATTGGAATGGGAAGGAGTTGGATATCCCATCTCATGTTATAGGAAGGGTCTCAGGTTTGGTATAAGCATTGAGATATCACATCTCATGCTATAGGAAGGGTCTCAGGATTGGAATGGGAAGGAGTTGGATATCACATCTCATTCTATAGGAAGGGTCTCAGGTTTGGTATAAGCATTGAGATATCACATCTCATGCTATAGGAAGGGTCTCAGGATTGGAATGGGAAGGAGTTGTATATGACATCTCATGCCGTAGGAAGGGTCTCAGGTTTGGTATAAGCATTGAGATATCACATCTCATGCTATAGGAAGGGTCTCAGGATTGGAATGGGAAGGAGGTGGATATCACATCTCATGCTATAGGAAGGGTCTCAGGTTTGGTATAAGCATTGAGATATCACATCTCATGCTATAGGAAGGGTCTCAGGATTGGAATGGGAAGGAGTTGTATATGACATCTCATGCCGTAGGAAGGGTCTCAGGTTTGGTATAAGCATTGAGATATCACATCTCTGCTATCGGAAGGGTCTCAGGATTGGAATGGGAAGGAGTTGGATATCCCATCTCATGTTATAGGAAGAGTCTCAGGTTTGGTATTAGAAGCATTGAGATATCACATCTCATGCTATAGGAAGTGTCTCAGGATTGGAATGGGAAGGACTTGGATATCACATCTCATGCTATAGGGAGGCTCTCAAGTTTGATATTAGAAGCATTGAGATATCACATCTCATGCTATAGGAAGGGTCTCAGGATTGGAATGGGAAGGAGTTGGATATCACATCTCATGCTATAGGAAGGGTCTCAGGTTTGGTATAAGCAGTGAGATATCACATCTCATGCTATAGGAAGTGTCTCAGGATTGGAATGGGAAGGAGTTGGATATCACATCTCATGTTATAGGAAGGATCTCAGGTTTGGTATAAGAATTGAGATATCACATCTCTGCTATCGGAAGGGTCTCAGGATTGGAATTTGAAGGAGTTGGATATTCCAATCTCATGTTATAGGAAGGGTCTCAGGTTTGGTATTAGAAGCATTGAGATATCACATCTCATGCTATAGGAAGGGTCTCAGGATTGGAATGGGAAGGACTTGGATATCACATCTCATGCTATAGGGAGGGTCTCAAGTTTGATATTAGAAGCATTGAGATATTACATCTCATGATATCGGAAGGGTCTCAGGATTGGAATGGGAAGGAGTTGGATATCACATCTCATGATAAAGGAAGGGTCTAAGGTTTGGAAGGGGAAGGATTTGGATATCACATCTCATGTTATAGGACGGGTCTCAGGTTTGGTATTAGAAGCATTGAGATATCAAGTCTCATGGTATAGGAAGGGGATCAGAATTGGAATGGGAAGGAGTTGGATATCACATCTCATGCTAAAGGAAGGTTCTCAGGTTTGGTAGAAGCATTGAGATATCACATCTCATGCTATAGGAAGGGTCTCAGGATTGGAATGGGAAGGACTTAGATATCACATATCATGATATAGGGAGGGTCTCAGTTTTGATATTAGAAGCATTGAGATATCACATCTCATGCTATCGGAAGTGTCTCAGGATTGGAATGGGAAGGAGCTAGATATCACATCTCATGCTAAAGGAAGAGTCTCAGGTTTGGAACGGGAAGGAGTTGGATATCACATCTCATGTTATAGGAAGGGTCTCAGGTTTGGTATAAGCATTGAGATATCACATCTCTGCTATCGGAAGTGTCTCAGGATTGGAAATGGAAGGAGTTGGATATCCCATCTCATGTTATAGGACGGGTCTCAGGTTTGTTATTAGAATCATTGAGATATCATATTGCATGCTGTAGGAAGGGTCTAAGGATTGGAATGGGAAGGACATGGATATCACATCTCATGCTATAGATAGGCTCTCAGGTTTGGAAAGGGAAGGAGTTGGATATCACATTTCATGTTAGAGGAAGGATCTCAGGTTTGGTATTAGAGGCATTGAGATATCACATCTCATGCTATAGGAAGGGTCTCAGGTTGGAATGGGAAGGAGTTGGATATCACATCTCATGTTAAAGGGAGGATCTCAGAATTGGAAGGGGAAGGATTTGGATATCACATCTCATGTTATAGGAAGGATCTCAGGTTTGGTATTAGAAGCATTGAGATATCACATCTCATTCTATCGGAAGGATCTCAGGTTTGGTATTAGAAGCATTGAGATATCACATCTCATGCTATCAGAAGGGTCTCAGGATTGGAATGGGAAGGAGATGGATATCACATCTCATGCTAAAGGGAGGGTTTCAGGTTTGGAAGGGGAAGGATTTGGATATCACATCTCATGTTATCGGAAGGATCTCAGGTTTGGTATTAGAAGTATTGAGATATCACATCTCATGCTATATGAAGGGTCTCAGGATTGGAATGGGAAGGAGTTGGATATCACATCTCATGCTAAAGGAAGGGTCTCAGGTTTGGTAGAAGCATTGAGATATCACATCTCATGCTATAGGAAGTGTCTCAGGATTGGAATGGGAAGGAGCTGGATATCACATCTCATGCTAAAGGAAGGGTCTCAGGTTTGGAACGGGAAGGAGTTGGATATCCGATCTCATGTTATAGGAAGGGTCTAAGGTCTGGTATAAGCATTGAGATATCACATCTCTGCTATCGGAAGTGTCTCAGGATTGGAATGGGAAGGAGTTGGATATCCAATCTCATGCTATCGGAAGGATCTCAGGTTTGGTATTAGAAGCATTGAGATATCACATCTCATGCTATAGGAAGGGTCTCAGGATTGGAATGGGAAGGACTTAGATATCACATATCATGCTATAGGGAGGGTTTCCGTTTTGATATTAGAAGCATTGAGATATCACATCTCATGCTATCGGAAGTGTCTCAGGATTGGAATGGGAAGGAGCTGGATATCACATCTCATGCTAAAGGAAGGGTCTCAGGTTTGGTATTAGAAGCATTGAGATATCACATCTCATGCTATCGGAAGGATCTCAGGTTTGGTATTAGAAGCATTGAGATATCACATCTCATGCTATCAGAAGGGTCTCAGGATTGGAATGGGAAGGAGATGGATATCACATCTCATGCTAAAGGGAGGGTCTCAGGTTTGGAAGGGGAAGGATTTGGATATCACATCTCATGTTATCGGAAGGATCTCAGGTTTGGTATTAGAAGTATTGAGATATCACATCTCATGCTATAGGAAGGGTCTCAGGATTGGAATGGGAAGGAGTTGGATATCACATCTCATGCTAAAGGAAGGGTCTCAGGTTTGGTAGAAGCATTGAGATATCACATCTCATGCTATAGGAAGGGTCTCAGGATTGGAATGGGAAGGACTTAGATATCACTTTTCATGCTATAGGGAGGGTTTCCGTTTTGATATTAGAAGCATTGAGATATCACATCTCATGCTATCAGAAGTGTCTCAGGATTGGAATGGGAAGGAGCTGGATATCACATCTCATGCTAAAGGAAGGGTCTCAGGTTTGGAACGGGAAGGAGTTGGATATCCGATCTCATGTTATAGGAAGGGTCTAAGGTCTGGTATAAGCATTGAGATATCACATCTCTGCTATCGGAAGTGTCTCAGGATTGGAATGGGAAGGAGTTGGATATCCCATCTCATGTTATAGGAAGGGTCTCAGGTTTGGTATAAGCATTGAGATATCACATCTCATGCTATAGGAAGGGTCTCAGGATTGGAATGGGAAGGAGTTGGATATCACATCTCATGCTATAGGAAGGGTCTCAGGTTTGGTATAAGCATTGAGATATCACATCTCATGCTATAGGAAGGGTCTCAGGATTGGAATGGGAAGGAGTTGTATATGACATCTCATGCCGTAGGAAGGGTCTCAGGTTTGGTATAAGCATTGAGATATCACATCTCATGCTATAGAAGGGTCTCAGGATTGGAATGGGAAGGAGGTGGATATCACATCTCATGCTATAGGAAGGGTCTCAGGTTTGGTATAAGCATTGAGATATCACATCTCATGCTATAGGAAGGGTCTCAGGATTGGAATGGGAAGGAGTTGTATATGACATCTCATGCCGTAGGAAGGGTCTCAGGTTTGGAATAAGCATTGAGATATCACATCTCTGCTATCGGAAGGATCTCAGGATTGGAATGGGAAGGAGTTGGATATCCCATCTCATGTTATAGGAAGAGTCTCAGGTTTGGTATTAGAAGCATTGAGATATCACATCTCATGCTATAGGAAGTGTCTCAGGATTGGAATGGGAAGGACTTGGATATCACATCTCATGCTATAGGGAGGCTCTCAAGTTTGATATTAGAAGCATTGAGATATCACATCTCATGCTATAGGAAGGGTCTCAGGATTGGAATGGGAAGGAGTTGGATATTACATCTCATGATATCGGAAGGGTCTCAGGATTGGAATGGGAAGGAGTTGGATATCACATCTCATGATAAAGGAAGGGTCTAAGGTTTGGAAGGGGAAGGATTTGGATATCACATCTCATGTTATAGGACGGGTCTCAGGTTTGGTATTAGAAGCATTGAGATATCAAGTCTCATGGTATAGGAAGGGGATCAGAATTGGAATGGGAAGGAGTTGGATATCACATCTCATGCTAAAGGAAGGTTCTCAGGTTTGGTAGAAGCATTGAGATATCACATCTCATGCTATAGGAAGGGTCTCAGGATTGGAATGGGAAGGACTTAGATATCACATATCATGATATAGGGAGGGTCTCAGTTTTGATATTAGAAGCATTGAGATATCACATCTCATGCTATCGGAAGTGTCTCAGGATTGGAATGGGAAGGAGCTAGATATCACATCTCATGCTAAAGGAAGAGTCTCAGGTTTGGAACGGGAAGGAGTTGGATATCACATCTCATGTTATAGGAAGGGTCTCAGGTTTGGTATAAGCATTGAGATATCACATCTCTGCTATCGGAAGTGTCTCAGGATTGGAAATGGAAGGAGTTGGATATCCCATCTCATGTTATAGGACGGGTCTCAGGTTTGTTATTAGAATCATTGAGATATCATATTGCATGCTGTAGGAAGGGTCTAAGGATTGGAATGGGAAGGACATGGATATCACATCTCATGCTATAGATAGGCTCTCAGGTTTGGAAAGGGAAGGAGTTGGATATCACATTTCATGTTAGAGGAAGGATCTCAGGTTTGGTATTAGAGGCATTGAGATATCACATCTCATGCTATAGGAAGGGTCTCAGGTTGGAATGGGAAGGAGTTGGATATCACATCTCATGTTAAAGGGAGGATCTCAGAATTGGAAGGGGAAGGATTTGGATATCACATCTCATGTTATAGGAAGGATCTCAGGTTTGGTATTAGAAGCATTGAGATATCACATCTCATTCTATCGGAAGGATCTCAGGTTTGGTATTAGAAGCATTGAGATATCACATCTCATGCTATCAGAAGGGTCTCAGGATTGGAATGGGAAGGAGATGGATATCACATCTCATGCTAAAGGGAGGGTTTCAGGTTTGGAAGGGGAAGGATTTGGATATCACATCTCATGTTATCGGAAGGATCTCAGGTTTGGTATTAGAAGTATTGAGATATCACATCTCATGCTATATGAAGGGTCTCAGGATTGGAATGGGAAGGAGTTGGATATCACATCTCATGCTAAAGGAAGGGTCTCAGGTTTGGTAGAAGCATTGAGATATCACATCTCATGCTATAGGAAGTGTCTCAGGATTGGAATGGGAAGGAGCTGGATATCACATCTCATGCTAAAGGAAGGGTCTCAGGTTTGGAACGGGAAGGAGTTGGATATCCGATCTCATGTTATAGGAAGGGTCTAAGGTCTGGTATAAGCATTGAGATATCACATCTCTGCTATCGGAAGTGTCTCAGGATTGGAATGGGAAGGAGTTGGATATCCAATCTCATGCTATCGGAAGGATCTCAGGTTTGGTATTAGAAGCATTGAGATATCACATCTCATGCTATAGGAAGGGTCTCAGGATTGGAATGGGAAGGACTTAGATATCACATATCATGCTATAGGGAGGGTTTCCGTTTTGATATTAGAAGCATTGAGATATCACATCTCATGCTATCGGAAGTGTCTCAGGATTGGAATGGGAAGGAGCTGGATATCACATCTCATGCTAAAGGAAGGGTCTCAGGTTTGGTATTAGAAGCATTGAGATATCACATCTCATGCTATCGGAAGGATCTCAGGTTTGGTATTAGAAGCATTGAGATATCACATCTCATGCTATCAGAAGGGTCTCAGGATTGGAATGGGAAGGAGATGGATATCACATCTCATGCTAAAGGGAGGGTCTCAGGTTTGGAAGGGGAAGGATTTGGATATCACATCTCATGTTATCGGAAGGATCTCAGGTTTGGTATTAGAAGTATTGAGATATCACATCTCATGCTATAGGAAGGGTCTCAGGATTGGAATGGGAAGGAGTTGGATATCACATCTCATGCTAAAGGAAGGGTCTCAGGTTTGGTAGAAGCATTGAGATATCACATCTCATGCTATAGGAAGGGTCTCAGGATTGGAATGGGAAGGACTTAGATATCACTTTTCATGCTATAGGGAGGGTTTCCGTTTTGATATTAGAAGCATTGAGATATCACATCTCATGCTATCAGAAGTGTCTCAGGATTGGAATGGGAAGGAGCTGGATATCACATCTCATGCTAAAGGAAGGGTCTCAGGTTTGGAACGGGAAGGAGTTGGATATCCGATCTCATGTTATAGGAAGGGTCTAAGGTCTGGTATAAGCATTGAGATATCACATCTCTGCTATCGGAAGTGTCTCAGGATTGGAATGGGAAGGAGTTGGATATCCCATCTCATGTTATAGGAAGGGTCTCAGGTTTGGTATAAGCATTGAGATATCACATCTCATGCTATAGGAAGGGTCTCAGGATTGGAATGGGAAGGAGTTGGATATCACATCTCATGCTATAGGAAGGGTCTCAGGTTTGGTATAAGCATTGAGATATCACATCTCATGCTATAGGAAGGGTCTCAGGATTGGAATGGGAAGGAGTTGTATATGACATCTCATGCCGTAGGAAGGGTCTCAGGTTTGGTATAAGCATTGAGATATCACATCTCATGCTATAGAAGGGTCTCAGGATTGGAATGGGAAGGAGGTGGATATCACATCTCATGCTATAGGAAGGGTCTCAGGTTTGGTATAAGCATTGAGATATCACATCTCATGCTATAGGAAGGGTCTCAGGATTGGAATGGGAAGGAGTTGTATATGACATCTCATGCCGTAGGAAGGGTCTCAGGTTTGGAATAAGCATTGAGATATCACATCTCTGCTATCGGAAGGATCTCAGGATTGGAATGGGAAGGAGTTGGATATCCCATCTCATGTTATAGGAAGAGTCTCAGGTTTGGTATTAGAAGCATTGAGATATCACATCTCATGCTATAGGAAGTGTCTCAGGATTGGAATGGGAAGGACTTGGATATCACATCTCATGCTATAGGGAGGCTCTCAAGTTTGATATTAGAAGCATTGAGATATCACATCTCATGCTATAGGAAGGGTCTCAGGATTGGAATGGGAAGGAGTTGGATATCACATCTCATGCTATAGGAAGGGTCTCAGGTTTGGTATAAGCATTGAGATATCACATGTCATGCTATAGGAAGGGTCTCAGGATTGGAATGGGAAGGAGTTGTATATGACATCTCATGCCGTAGGAAGGGTCTCAGGTTTGGTATAAGCATTGAGATATCACATCTCATGCTATAGGAAGGGTCTCAGGATTGGAATGGGAAGGAGTTGGATATCACATCTCATGCTATAGGAAGGGTCTCAGGTTTGGTATAAGCATTGAGATATCACATCTCATGCTATAGGAAGGGTCTCAGGATTGGAATGGGAAGGAGTTGTATATGACATCTCATGCCGTAGGAAGGGTCTCAGGTTTGATATAAGCATTGAGATATCACATCTCTGCTATCGGAAGGGTCTCAGGATTGGAATGGGAAGGAGTTGGATATCCCATCTCATGTTATAGGAAGAGTCTCAGGTTTGGTATTAGAAGCATTGAGATATCACATCTCATGCTATAGGAAGTGTCTCAGGATTGGAATGGGAAGGACTTGGATATCACATCTCATGCTATAGGGAGGCTCTCAAGTTTGATATTAGAAGCATTGAGATATCACGTCTCTTGCTATAGGAAGGGTCTCAGGATTGGAATGGGAAGGAGTTGGATATCACATCTCATGCTATAGGAAGGGTCTCAGGTTTGGTATAAGCAGTGAGATATCACATCTCATGCTATAGGAAGTGTCTCAGGATTGGAATGGGAAGGAGTTGGATATCACATCTCATGTTATAGGAAGGATCTCAGGTTTGGTATAAGAATTGAGATATCACATCTCTGCTATCGGAAGGGTCTCAGGATTAGAATGGGAAGGAGTTGGATATTCCAATCTCATGTTATAGGAAGGGTCTCAGGTTTGGTATTAGAAGCATTGAGATATCACATCTCATGCTATAGGAAGGGTCTCAGGATTGGAATGGGAAGGACTTGGATATCACATCTCATGCTATAGGGAGGGTCTCAAGTTTGATATTAGAAGATTTGAGATATCACATCTCATGATATCGGAAGGGTCTCAGGATTGGAATGGGAAGGACTTGGATATCACATCTCATGCTATAGATAGGCTCTCAGGTTTGGAAAGGGAAGGAGTTGGATATCACATTTCATGTTAGAGGAAGGATCTCAGGTTCGGTATTAGAGGCATTGAGATATCACATCTCATGCTATAGGAAGGGTCTCAGGATTGGAATGGGAAGGAGTTGGGTATCACATCTCATGCTATAGGAAGGGTCTCAGGTTTGGTATAAGCATTGAGATTTCACATCTCATGCTATAGGAAGGGTCTCAGGATTGGAATGGGAAGGAGTTGGATATCACATCTCATGTTATAGGAAGGATCTCAGGTTTGGTATAAGCATTGAGATATCACATCTCTGCTATCGGAAGGGTCTCGGGATTGGAATGGGAAGGAGTTGGATATCCCATCTCATGTTATAGGAAGAGTCTCAGGTTTGGTATTAGAAGCATTGAGATATCACATCTCATGCTATAGGAAGTGTCTCAGGATTGGAATGGGAAGGACTTGGATATCACTACTCATGCTATAGGGAGGGTCTCAAGTTTGATATTAGAAGCATTGAGATATCACATCTCATGCTATAGGAAGGGTCTCAGGATTGGAATGGGAAGGAGTTGGATATCACATCTCATGCTATAGGAAGGGTCTCACGTTTGGTATAAGTAGTGAGATATCACATCTCATGCTATAGGAAGGGTCTCAGGATTGGAATGGGAAGGAGTTGGATATCACATCTCATGTTATAGGAAGGATATCAGGTTTGGTATAAGCATTGAGATATCACATCTCTGCTATCGGAAGGGTCTCAGGATTGGAATGGGAAGGAGTTGGATATTCCCATCTCATGTTATAGGAAGGGTCTCAGGTTTGGTATTAGAAGCATTGAGATATCACATCTCATGCTGTATGAAGGGTCTCAGGATTGGAATGGGAAGGAGTTGGATATCACATCTCATGCTAAAGGGAGGGTCTCAGGTTTGGAAGGGGAAGGATTTGGATATCACATCTCATGTTATAGGAAGGATCACAGGTTTGGTATTAGAAGCATTGAGATATCACATCTCATGCTATCGGAAGGGTCTCAGGATTGGAATGGGAAGGAGTTGGATATCACATCTCATGCTATAGGAAGGGTCTCAGGTTTGGAAGGGGAAGGATTTGGATATCACATCTCATGTTATAGGAAGGATCACAGGTTTGGTATTAGAAGCATTGAGAAATCACATCTCATGCTATAGGAAGTGTCTCAGGATTGGAATGGGAAGGACTTGGATATCACATCTCATGCTATAGGGAGGCTCTCAAGTTTGATATTAGAAGCATTGAGATATCACATCTCATGCTATAGGAAGGGTCTCAGGATTGGAATGGGAAGGAGTTGGATATCACATCTCATGCTATAGGAAGGGTCTCAGGTTTGGTATAAGCAGTGAGATATCACATCTCATGCTATAGGAAGTGTCTCAGGATTGGAATGGGAAGGAGTTGGATATCACATCTCATGTTATAGTAAGGATCTCAGATTTGGTATAAGAATTGAGATATCACATCTCTGCTATCGGAAGGGTCTCAGGATTGGAATTTGAAGGAGTTGGATATTCCAATCTCATGTTATAGGAAGGGTCTCAGGTTTGGTATTAGAAGCATTGAGATATCACATCTCATGCTATAGGAAGGGTCTCAGGATTGGAATGGGAAGGACTTGGATATCACATCTCATGCTATAGGGAGGGTCTCAAGTTTGATATTAGAAGCATTGAGATATTACATCTCATGATATCGGAAGGGTCTCAGGATTGGAATGGGAAGGAGTTGGATATCACATCTCATGATAAAGGAAGGGTCTAAGGTTTGGAAGGGGAGGGATTTGGATATCACATCTCATGTTATAGGACGGGTCTCAGGTTTGGTATTAGAAGCATTGAGATATCAAGTCTCATGGTATAGGAAGGGGATCAGAATTGGAATGGGAAGGAGTTGGATGTCACATCTCAAGCTATAGGAAGGGTCTCAGGATTGGAATGGGAAGGACTTGGATATCACATCTCATGCTATAAGGAGGGTCTCAAGTTTGATATTAGAAGCATTGAGATATCACATCTCATGATATCGGAAGGGTCTCAGGATTGGAATGGGAAGGAGTTGGATATCACATCTCATCATAAAGGAAGGGTCTAAGGTTTGGAAGGGGAAGGATTTGGATATCACATCTCATGTTATAGGACGGGTCTCAGGTTTGGTATTAGAAGCATTGAGATATCAAGTCTCATGGTATAGGAAGGGGCTCAGAATTGGAATGGGAAGGAGTTGGATATCAAGTCTCATGGTATAGGAAGGGGCTCAGAATTGGAATGGGAAGGAGTTGGATATCACATCTCATGCTAAAGGGAGGGTCTCAGGTTTGGAAGGGGAAGGATTTGGATATCACATCTCATGTTATAGGAAGGATCTCAGGTTTGGTATTAGAAGCATTGAGATATCACATCTCATGCTATCGGAAGGATCTCAGGTTTGGTATTAGAAGCATTGAGATATCACATCTCATGCTATCAGAAGGGTCTCAGGATTGGAAGGGGAAGGATTTGGATATCACATCTCATGTTATCGGAAGGATATCAGGTTTGGTATTAGAAGTATTGAGATATCACAACTCATGCTATAGGAAGGGTCTCAGGATTGGAATGGGAGGGAGTTGGATATCACATCTCATGCTAAAGGAAGGGTCTCAGGTTTGGTAGAAGCATTGAGATATCACATCTCATGCTATAGGAAGGGTCTCAGGATTGGAATGGGAAGGAGTTGGATATCACATCTCATGCTATAGGAAGGGTCTCAGGTTTGGTATGAGCATTGAGATATCACATGTCATGCTATAGGAAGGGTCTCAGGATTGGAATGGGAAGGAGTTGTATATGACATCTCATGCCGTAGGAAGGGTCTCAGGTTTGGTATAAGCATTGAGATATCACATCTCATGCTATAGGAAGGGTCTCAGGATTGGAATGGGAAGGAGTTGGATATCACATCTCATGCTATAGGAAGGGTCTCAGGTTTGGTATAAGCATTGAGATATCACATCTCATGCTATAGGAAGGGTCTCAGGATTGGAATGGGAAGGAGTTGTATATGACATCTCATGCCGTAGGAAGGGTCTCAGGTTTGATATAAGCATTGAGATATCACATCTCTGCTATCGGAAGGGTCTCAGGATTGGAATGGGAAGGAGTTGGATATCCCATCTCATGTTATAGGAAGAGTCTCAGGTTTGGTATTAGAAGCATTGAGATATCACATCTCATGCTATAGGAAGTGTCTCAGGATTGGAATGGGAAGGACTTGGATATCACATCTCATGCTATAGGGAGGCTCTCAAGTTTGATATTAGAAGCATTGAGATATCACATCTCTTGCTATAGGAAGGGTCTCAGGATTGGAATGGGAAGGAGTTGGATATCACATCTCATGCTATAGGAAGGGTCTCAGGTTTGGTATAAGCAGTGAGATATCACATCTCATTCTATAGGAAGTGTCTCAGGATTGGAATGGGAAGGAGTTGGATATCACATCTCATGTTATAGGAAGGATCTCAGGTTTGGTATAAGAATTGAGATATCACATCTCTGCTATCGGAAGGGTCTCAGGATTAGAATGGGAAGGAGTTGGATATTCCAATCTCATGTTATAGGAAGGGTCTCAGGTTTGGTATTAGAAGCATTGAGATATCACATCTCATGCTATAGGAAGGGTCTCAGGATTGGAATGGGAAGGACTTGGATATCACATCTCATGCTATAGGGAGGGTCTCAAGTTTGATATTAGAAGCATTGAGATATCACATCTCATGATATCGGAAGGGTCTCAGGATTGGAATGGGAAGGAGTTGGATATCACATCTCATGATAAAGGAAGGGTCTAAGGTTTGGAAGGGGAAGGATTTGGATATCACATCTCATGTTATAGGACGGGTCTCAGGTTTGGTATTAGAAGCATTGAGATATCAAGTCTCATGGTATAGGAAGGGGCTAAGAATTGGAATGGGAAGGAGTTGGATATCAAGTCTCATGGTATAGGAAGGGGCTCAGAATTGGAATGGGAAGGAGTTGGATATCACATCTCATGCTAAAGGGAGGGTCTCAGGTTTGGAAGGGGAAGGATTTGGATATAACATCTCATGTTATAGGAAGGATCTCAGGTTTGGTATTAGAAGCATTGAGATATCACATCTCAAGCTATCGGAAGGATCTCAGGTTTGGTATTAGAAGCATTGAGATATCACATCTCATGCTATCAGAAGGGTCTCAGGATTGGAAGGGGAAGGATTTGGATATCACATCTCATGTTATCGGAAGGATCTCAGGTTTGGTATTAGAAGTATTGAGATATCACATCTCATGCTATAGGAAGGGTCTCAGGATTGGAATGGGAAGGAGTTTGATATCACATCTCATGCTAAAGGAAGGGTCTCAGGTTTGGTAGAAGCATTGAGATATCACATCTCATGCTATAGGAAGGGTCTCAGGATTGGAATGGGAAGGACTTAGATATCACATATCATGCTATAGGGAGGGTCTCAGTTTTGATATTAGAAGCATTGAGATATCACATCTCATGCTATTCGAAGTGTCTCAGGATTGGAATGGGAAGGAGCTGGATATCACATCTCATGCTAAAGGAAGGGTCTCAGGTTTGGAATGGGAAGGAGTTGGATATCACATCTCATGTTATAGGAAGGGTCTCAGGTTTGGTATAAGCATTGAGATATCACATCTCTGCTATCGGAAGTGTCTCAGGATTGGAATGGGAAGGAGTTGGATATCCCATCTCATGTTATAGGACAGGTCTCAGGTTTGTTATTAGAATCATTGAGATATCATATTGCATGCTGTAGGAAGGGTCTAAGGATTGGAATGGGAAGGACCTGGATATCACATCTCATGCTATAGATAGGCTCTCAGGTTTGGAAAGGGAAGGAGTTGGATATCACATTTCATGTTAGAGGAAGGATCTCAGGTTCGGTATTAGAGGCATTGAGATATCACATCTCATGCTATAGGAAGGGTCTCAGGATTGGAATGGGAAGGAGTTGGGTATCACATCTCATGCTATAGGAAGGGTCTCAGGTTTGGTATAAGCATTGAGATTTCACATCTCATGCTATAGGAAGGGTCTCAGGATTGGAATGGGAAGGAGTTGGATATCACATCTCATGTTATAGGAAGGATCTCAGGTTTGGTATAAGCATTGAGATATCACATCTCTGCTATCGGAAAGGTCTCGGGATTGGAATGGGAAGGAGTTGGATATCCCATCTCATGTTATAGGAAGAGTCTCAGGTTTGGTATTAGAAGCATTGAGATATCACATCTCATGCTATAGGAAGTGTCTCAGGATTGGAATTCGAAGGACTTGGATATCACTACTCATGCTATAGGGAGGGTCTCAAGTTTGATATTAGAAGCATTGAGATATCACATCTCATGCTATAGGAAGGGTCTCAGGATTGGAATGGGAAGGAGTTGGATATCACATCTCATGCTATAGGAAGGGTCTCACGTTTGGTATAAGCAGTGAGATATCACATCTCATGCTATGGGAAGGGTCTCAGGATTGGAATGGGAAGGAGTTGGATATCACATCTCATGTTATAGGAAGGATATCAGGTTTGGTATAAGCATTGAGATATCACATCTCTGCTATCGGAAGGGTCTCAGGATTGGAATGGGAAGGAGTTGGATATTCCCATCTCATGTTATAGGAAGGGTCTCAGGTTTGGTATTAGAAGCATTGAGATATCACATCTCATGCTGTATGAAGGGTCTCAGGATTGGAATGGGAAGGAGTTGGATATCACATCTCATGCTAAAGGGAGGGTCTCAGGTTTGGAAGGGGAAGGATTTGGATATCACATCTCATGTTATAGGAAGGATCACAGGTTTGGTATTAGAAGCATTGAGATATCACATCTCATGCTATCGGAAGGGTCTCAGGATTGGAATGGGAAGGAGTTGGATATCACATCTCATGCTATAGGAAGGGTCTCAGGTTTGGAACGGGAAGGAGTTGGATATCACATCTCATGTTATAGGAAGAGTCTCAGGTTTGGTATAAGCATTGAGATATCACATCTCTGCTATCGGAGGTGTCTCAGGATTGGGATGGGAAGGAGTTGGATATTACATCTCATGCTATAGGAAGGGTATCAGGTATGGAACGGGAAGGAGTTGGATATCCCATCTCATGTTATAGGACGGGTCTCAGGTTTGGTATTAGAAGCATTGAGATATCACATCGCATGCTGTAGGAAGGATCTCAGGTTTGGAATGGGAAGGAATTGGATATCACATCTCATGTCATAGGAAGTATCTCAGGTTTGGTATTAGAAGCATTGAGATATCACATCTCATGCTATAGGAAGGGTCTCAGGTTTGGAACGGGAAGGAGTTGGATATCACATCTCATGTTATAGGAAGGGTCTCAGGTTTGGTATAAGCATTGAGATATCACATCTCTGCTATCGGAGGTGGCTCAGGATTGGAATGGGAAGGAGTTGGATATCCCATCTCATGTTATAGGACGGGTCTCTGGTTTGGTATTAGAATCATTGAGATATCACATCGCATGCTGTAGGAAGGGTCTAAGGATTGGAATGGGATGGACTTGGATATCACATCTCATGCTAGAGGTAGGCTCTCAGGTTTGGTATAAGCATTGAGATATCACATCTCATGCTATAGGAAGGGTCTCGGGATTGGAATGGGAAGGATTTGGATATCACATCTCATGCTATAGGAAGGGTCTCAGGTTTGGTATAAGCATGGAGATATCACTTCTCATGCTATAGGAAGTGTCTCAGGATTGGAATGGGAAGGAGTTGGATATCACATCTCATGTTATAGGAAGGATCTCAGGTTTGGTATTAGAAGCATTGAGACATCACATCTCATGCTATAGGAAGGGTCTCAGGATTGGAATGGGAAGGAGTTCGATATCACATCTCATGCTATAGGAAGGGTCTCAGGATTGGAATGGGAAGGAGTTTTATATGACATCTCATGCCATAGGAAGGATCTCAGTTTTGGTTTTAGAAGCATTGAGACATCACATCTCATGTTATAGGAAGGGTCTCAGGATTGGAATGGGAAGGAGTTGGATATCACATCTCATGCTATAGGAAGGGTCTCAGGTTTGGTATAAGCATTGAGATATCACATCTCATGCTATAGGAAGGGTCTCAGGATTGGAATGGGAAGGAGTTGTATATGACATCTCATGCCACAGGAAGGGTCTCAGGTTTGGTATAAGCATTGAGATATCACATCTCTGCTATCGGAAGGGTCTCAGGATTGCAATGGGAAGGAGTTGGATATCCCATCTTATGTTATAGGAAGGGTCTCAGGTTTGGTATTAGAAGCATTGAGATATCACATCTCATGCTATAGGAAGGGTCTCAGGATTGGAATGGGAAGGACTTGGATATCACATCTCATGCTATAGGGAGGGTCTCACGTTTGGAAAGGGAAGGAGTTGGATATCACATTTCATGTTAGAGGTAGGATCTCAGGTTTGTTATTAGAGGCATTGAGATATCACATCTCATGCTATCAGAAGGGTCTCAGGATTGGAATGGGAAGGAGTTGGATATCACATCTCATGCTAAAGGGAGGGTCTCAGGAATGGAAGGGGAAGGATTTGGATATCACATCTCATGTTATAGGAAGGATCTCAGGTTTGGTATTAGAAGCATTGAGATATCACATCTCATGCTATCGGAAGGATCTCAGGTTTGGTATTAGAGGCATTGAGATATCACATCTCATGCTAAAGGGAGGGTCTCGGGTTTGGAAGGGAAAGGATTTGGATATCACATCTCTTGTTATAGGAAGGATCACAGGTTTGGTATTAGAAGCATTGAGATATCACATCTCATGCTATCGGAAGGGTCTCAGGATTGGAATGGGAAGGAGTTGGATATCACATCTCATGCTATAGGAAGGGTCTCAGGTTTGGAACGGGAAGGAGTTGGATATCACATCTCATGTTATAGGAAGAGTCTCAGGTTTGGTATAAGCATTGAGATATCACATCTCTGCTATCGGAGGTGTCTCAGGATTGGGATGGGAAGGAATTGGATATCACATCTCATGCTATAGGAAGGGTATCAGTTTTGGAACATGAAGGATTTGGATATCACATCTCATGTTATTGGACCGGTCTCAGGTTTGGTATTAGAAGCATTGAGATATCAAGTCTCATGGTATAGGACGGGAGTTTGATATTACATCTCATGCTATGGTATGGGTCTCAGGTTTTGTAGAAGCATTGGCATATCACATCTCATGCTATCGGAAGGGTATCAGGATTGGATTTGGAAGGAGTTGGATATCCCATCTCATGCTATAGGAAGGGTCTCAGGATTGGAATGGGAAGGACTTGGATATCACATCTCATGCTGTAGGAAGGCTCTCAGGTTTGGAAAGGGAAGGAGTTGGATATCACATTTCATGTTAGAGGTAGGATCTCAGGTTTGGTATTAGAGACATTGAGATATCACACCTCATGCTATCAGAAGTGTTAGGAAAGATTTCGTAATTGTAGGTAATTTTCCTTCCATGTGGCAACCCCTAAACTTTTTGCTGTTGTTTTTCACCTTGTTCTTGACTTTGCCAGAGAAGTGCAGCCTTCTGCTGCACTCCTCTGGGCTTTCGCTCCTTTTCTCATGGGGAAACTGACATGCCCTTAAGACAGTCAGTACCGGGGAACGCTGTTTCCCGTAGTTTCTTTTATCATGTTGCGGCTTTAGTGCAACATGACACAAGAGGGCACTGTAAGCTAAGTTACAGCTCTCTTGGGTCTCTAGCCTTCTACGGGCCCTAGATACTCGTTTAGGATTGTATCTGATCGGTGCAAGTAATTCAGGGACGGGAATGGTGGCAGCGATCGTTTTCTTGTGTTTTGAGCTCCTTTTGGCGTTCTAAGCGCATTTCTCGCGCTTAACCCAAAATGGTGGCCTGGCTCCCAAAATGGCCAGACCACGAGGCTCCTTTGTCCTGTCCACTGACCGTCTTGCTCCCTTCACCTTTCCCAGGTCGAGCCGACCCGGGGCCTTCCTTATTTGGGCATGTACTTTCCCGCGAAACACGGATGCTTTTGCGGGCTTCTACATGTCGTGTGTGTGCCTCCAGGATGTGGGCTGGGATGTCTGGTCCCAATACACATCCTGGGTGCCAGAGAGTCTAGGGTGGTGTGAATGCCTGGGACCACCGTGGTCCGTGATTGGTCCACGAATGGTGTGAGTGTTGATGAGCGGATCTTCCATCGGGTCCCCTCCGTTTTGGCGCGAAGGGAACCGTGGATAAGAGGGGGCTGGAAACACCACTACCATGTCGATCTCCTGAGTTCTCACGAACGAAGGAATACAGGAGCCAAGTATCCTGCAACCAAGAGGCTGGACCGAGGAATCGCTGGTGACCCGCTGAAGGACTCCTCCTTTGCACTGCTGTCGTCCTGTGAAACCCTTTCCTCCTTTGATCAAACCAGAAGGCCTGTACTGGTGCTTCGACCTTTAGAATAGCAGGAACAGCTATTCTCGGCAACTTCATCATCTCCTGCCAGTAAGCCTTCGGAAGCGTCTCTGGGCCATCCAGTTGACTGACCAGCTTACACGGGAGTCCTGCTCTGTAACCGCCGCCAGGTTGTGTAGTATCTCGAGTCCTTGTCACTCTCCCACGCTTCGTACTCTTGGCGTTCCCAGGTCTGAAGGGAGGAGTGGACATTTGGCTCAGATACACACGGCCGCTCCGTTGCCCTGCTGCGGCAACAAACTGTGCAGGTTTCTTCGATTGGGACGTCTTTTTGCTCTACACGACGACGAGGCGTTCCCTGCTCTTCTGAACCTGCCAGCTGCTGAAACTGACGCGGAGAAGCCTGGGTCTGCTTGCATCGGGGACCGGTGAGTAGCATAGCTAGGATCTGGTCGCCCTCCTGCAGGAGCCCATTGCTTTTCCCCGCTGTGTAAAACAGCACCCTTGTCCGTACTCGCGCTCTGCTTCTGCCCACTGTGGAGGCTGCGCTTGAGTCGCGGAACTTGTTCTTCTTCTTTCGTGCACTAAACTGAACTGCCTGACTTCCTTCAAAGAGCTTCTCCTTTTGCCCGTTGGCACCAGCGCGTGCAGGTACTTTGAGCACAAGGCTCCACTCTTCGCAGGGCTCGGACTTCCATCTAGTTAGGTGCCTCTGAAGGCGAACTGAGTCTAAGCATTATATCGCACTGCCTGTTTTCCTTCCCTTTTAGGTGGACTACACATTTCGTGCCTATAACGCTTGCGACTGTCGTATTTGTATATATATTGGGTGGATATGGTATGTGTTGGTTTAATATTGTGATATTGTGATTTTCTCGCTACGGTCATTGTTTTAAAGGCCTTAAAATAAATGTGTATATATTTTTTATAAAACAACTGTTTGGAGTAGTTTGTAAGTGATCTTGCTTTGTGGGCTCATTACGAGCTTTCAGTCACCCTCACCCATCTTGAGACCTAGTCTTGCCCGCCGCGATCGCTACCTTGATTGGTCTGGCTCGTCCAGAGGTTACCCTGTTCCAAGTAACTAGGTTGGCCTTCTGAACTTCTGCGCCACCAGGACAGAGTTCAGAAATCCGTCTTAACAAGAAGGGTATCAGGATTGGAATGGGAAGGAGTTGGATATCACATCTCATGCTAAAGGGAGGGTCTCAGGTTTGGAAGGGGAAGGATTTGGATATCAGATCTCATGTTATAGGAAGGATCTCAGGTTTGGTATTAGAAGCATTGAGATATCACATCTCATGCTATCGGAAGGATCTCAGGTTTGGTATTAAAAGCATTGAGATATCACATCTCATGCTATAGGAAGGGTCTCAGGATTGGAATGGGAAGGAGTTGGATATCACATCTCATGTTATAGGAAGGATCTCAGGTTTGGTATTAGAAGCATTGAGATATCACATCTCATGCTAAAGGAAGGGTCTCAGGATTGGAATGGGAAGGAGTTGGATATCACATCTCATGCTAAAGGAAGGTTCTCAGTTTTGGTAGAAGCATTGCGATATCACATCTCATGCTATAGGAAGGGTCTCAGGATTGGAATCGGAAGGAGTTGGATATCACATCTCATGCTATAGGAAGGGTCTCAGGTTTGGTATAAGCATTGAAATATCACATCTCTGCTATCGGAAGGGTCTCAAGATTGGAATGGGAAGGACTTAGATATCACATCTCATGCTATAGGGAGGGTCTCAGTTTTGATATCAGAAGCATTGAGATATCACATCTCATGCTATCGGAAGGGTCTCAGGATTGGAATGTGAGGAGCTGGATATCACATCTCATGCTAAAGGAAGGGTCTCAGGTTTGGAAGGGGAAGGATTTGGATATCACATCTCATGTTATAGGACGGGTCTCAGGTTTGGTATTAGAAGCATTGTGATATCACATCTCATGCTATAGGAAGTGTCTCAGGATTGGAATGGGAAGGAGTTGGATATCACATCTCATGCTATAGGAAGGGTTTCAGGTTTGGTAGAAGCATTGAGATATCACATCTCATGCTATGGGAAGAGTCTCAGGTTTGGGAAGGGAAGGATTTGGATTTCACATCCCATGTTATAGGATGGTTCTCATGTTTGGTTTTTGAAGCATTGAGATATCACATCTCATGCTATCGGAAGGGTCTCAGGTTTGGAATGGGAAGGAGTTGGATATCACATCTCATGTTATAGGAAGGATCTCAGGTTTGGTATTAGAAGCATTGAGATATCACATCTCATGCTATAGGAAGGGTCTCAGGATTGGAATGGCAAGGAGTTGGATATCACATCTCATGCTAAAGGAAGGGTCTCAGGTTTGATAGAAGCATTGAGATATCACATCTCATGCTATAGGAAGGAACTCAGGATTGGAATGGGAAGGAGTTGGATATCACATCTCATGCCATAGGAAGGGTTATCAGGTTTGGTATAAACATTGAGATATCACATCTCATGCTATAGGAAGGATCTCAGGTTTGGTATTAGAAGCATTGAGACATCACATCTCATGCTATAGGAAGGGTCTCAGGATTGGAATTGGAAGTTGTATATGACATCTCATGCCATAGGAAGGTTCTCAGGTTTGGTATAAGCATTGAGATATCACATCTCTGCTATCGGAAGGGTATCAGGATTGGAATGGGAAGGAGTTGGATATCCCATCTCATGTTATAGGAAGAGTCTCAGGTTTGGTATTAGAAGCATTGAGACATCACATCTCATGCTATAGGAAGGGTCTCAGGATTGGAATGGGAAGGAGTTGGATATCCCATCTCATGTTATAGGAAGAGTCTCAAGTTTGATATTAGAAGCATTGAGATATCACATCTCATGATATCGGAAGGGTCTCAGGATTGGAATGGGAAGGAGTTGGATATCACATCTCATGATAAAGGAAGGGTCTCAGGATTGGAATGGGAAGGACTTGGATATCACATCTCATGCTATAGGAAGGCTCTCAGGTTGGAAGGGGAAGGAGTTGGATACCACATTTCATGTTAGAGGTAGAATCGCAGGTTTGGAATTAGAGGCATTGAGATATCACATCTCATGCTATCAGAAGGGTCTCAGGATTGGGATGGGAAGGCATTGGATATCACATCTCATGCTAAAGGGAGGGTCTCAGATTTGGAAGGGGAAGGATTTGGATATCACATCTCATGTTATAGGAAGGATCTCAGGTTTGGTATTAGAAGCATTGAGATATCACTTCTCATGCTATCGGAAGGATCTCAGGTTTAGTATTAGAGGCATTGAAACATCACATCTCATTCTATCGGAAGGGTATCAGGATTGGATTTGCAAGTAGTTGGATATCCCATCTCATGCTATCTACCAAACCTGAGACCCTTCCTTTAGCATGAGATGTGATATCCAACTCCTTCCCATTCCAATCCTGAGACCCTTCCTATAGCATGAGATGTGATATCTCAATGCTTCTAATACCAAACCTGAGACCCTTCCTATAGCATGAGATGGGAAATGTGATATCCAACTCCTTCCCCTTCCAAACCTGAGAGCCTTCCTATAGCATGAGATGTGATATCCAACTCCTTCCCATTCCAATCCTGAGACCCTTATTATACCATGAGATGTCATATCTCAATGCTTCTAATACCAAACCTGAGACCCGTCCTAAAACATGAGATGTGAGATCCAAATCCTTCCCCTTCCAAACCTGAGACCTTTCCTTTAGCATGAGATGTGATATCCAACTCCTTACCATTCCAATCCTGAGACCCTTCCGATAGCATGAGATGTGCTATCTCAATGCTTCTAATATCAAACCTGAGATTCTACCTCTAACCTGAAATGTGATATCCAACTCCTTCCCCTTCCAAACCTGAGCCCCTTCCTATAGCATGAGATGGGATATCCAACTACTTCCAAATCCAATCCTGATACCCTTACGATAGCATGAGATGTGATATTTCAATGCCTCTAATACTAAACCTGAGATCCTTCCGATAGCATGAGAAGTGATATCTCAATGCTTCTAATACCAAACCTGAGATCCTTCCTATAACATGAGATGTGATATCCAAGTCCTTCCCATTCCAATCCTGAGACCCTTCCTTTATCATGAGATGTGATATCCAACTCCTTCCCATTCCAATCCTGAGACCTTTCCGATATCATGAGATGTGATATCTCAATGCTTCTAATATCAAACTTGAGACCCTCCCTACAGCATGAGATGTGATATCCAAGTCCTTCCCATTCCAATCCTGAGACCCTTCCTATAGCATGAGATGTGATATCTCAATGCTTCTAATACCAAACCTGAGACCCTTCCTATGACATGAGATGGGATATCCAACTCCTTCCCATTCCAATCCTGAGACCCTTCGGATAGCAGAGATATGATATCTCAATGCTTATACCAAGCCTGAGACCCTTCGTACAGCATGAGATGTGATATCCAAGTCCTTCCCATTCCAATCCTGAGACCCTTCCTATAGCATGAGATGTGATATCTCAATGCTTCTAATACCAAACCTGAGACCCTTCCTATGACATGAGATGGGATATCCAACTCCTTCCCATTCCAATCCTGAGACCCTTCCTATAGCATGAGATGTGATGTCTCAATGCTTCTAATACCAAACCTGAGATCCTTCCTATAACATGAGATGTGATATCCAACTCCTTCCCATTCCAATCCTGAGACCCTTCCTATAGCATGAGATGTGATATTTCACTGCTTATACCAAACCTGAGACCCTTCCTATAGCATGAGATGTGATATCCAACTCCTTCCCATTCCAATCCTGAGACCCTTCCTATAGCATGAGATGTGATATCTCAATGCTTCTAATATCAAACTTGAGACCCTCCCTATAGCATGAGACGTGATATCCAACTCCTTCCCATTCCAATCCTGAGACTCTTCCTATAGCATGAGATGTGATAACTCAATGCTTCTACCAAACCTGAGACCCTTCCTATAACATGAGACGGGATATCCAACTCCTTCCCATTCCAATCCTCAGACACTTCCTATAGCATGAGATGTGATATCTCAATGCTTCTAATACCAAACCTGAGACCCTTCCTATGGCATGAGATTTGATTTCAAACTCCTTCCCATTCCAATCCTGAGACCCTTCCTATAGCATGAGATATGATATCCAACTCCTTCCCATTCCAATCCTGAGACCCTTCCTATAGCATGAGATATGATATCCAACTCCTTCCCATTCCAATCCTGAAACCCTTCCTATACCATGAGATGTGATATCTTAATGCTTCTAATACCAAACCTGAGACCCGTCCTATAACATGAGATGTGATATCCAAATCCTTCCCCTTCCAAACCTGAGACCCTTCCTTTAGCATGAGATGTGATATCCAGCTCCTTCCCATTCCAATCCTGAGACCCTTCCGATGGCATGAGATGTGATATCTCAATGCTTCTAATATCAAAACTGAGACCCTCCCTATAGCATGAGATGTGATATCTAAGTCCTTCCCATTCCAATCCTGAGTCCCTTCCGATAGCAGAGATGTGATATCTCAATGCTTATACCAAACCTGAGACCCTTCCTATGGCATGAGATGTGATATCCAACTCCTTCCCATTTCAATCCTGAGACCCTTCCTATAGCATGAGATGTGATATCTCAATGCTTCTACCAAACATGAGACCCTTCCTTTAGCATGAGATGTGATATCCATCTCCTTCCCATTCCAATCCTGAGACCCTTCCTATAGCATGAGATGTGATATCTCAATGCTTCTAATACCAAACCTGAGATCCTTCCGATAACATGAGATGTGATATCCAAATCCTTCCCCTTCCAAACCTGAGACCCTCCCTTTAGCATGAGATGTGATATCCAACTCCTTCCCATTCCAATCCTGAGACCCTTCTGATAGCATGAGATGTGATATCTCAATTCTTCTAATACTAAACCTGAGATCCTTCCGATAGCATAAGAAGTGATGTCTCAATGCTTCTAATACCAAACCTGGGACCCGTCCTATAACATGAGATATTATATCCAAATCCTTCCCATTCCAATCCTGAAACCCTTCCTTTAGCATGAGATGTGATATCTCAATGTTTCTAATAAAAAACCTGAGACCCTTCCTATAGCAAGAGATGTGATATCCAGCTCCTTCCCATTCCAATCCTGAGACCCTTCCGATAGCATGAGATGTGATATCTCAATGCTTCTAATATCAAAACTGAAACCCTCCCTATAGCATGAGATGTGATATCTAAGTCCTTCCCATTCCAATCCTGAGACCCTTCCGATAGCAGAGATGTGATATCTCAATGCTTATACTAAACCTGAGAACCTTCCTATGGCATGAGATGTGATATCCAACTCCTTCCCATTTCAATCCTGAGACCCTTCCTATAGCATGAGATGTGATATCTCAATGCTTCTACCAAACATGAGACCCTTCCTTTAGCATGAGATGTGATATCCATCTCCTTCCCATTCCAATCCTGAGACCCTTCCTATAGCATGAGATGTGATATCTCAATGCTTCTAATACCAAACCTGAGATCCTTCCGATAACATGAGATGTGATATCCAAATCCTTCCCCTTCCAAACCCGAGACCCTCCCTTTAGCATGAGATGTGATATCCAACTCCTTCCCATTCCAATCCTGAGACCCTTCTGATAGCATGAGATGTGATATCTCAATGCTTCTAATACTAAACCTGAGATCCTTCCGATAGCATGAGAAGTGATATCTCAATGCTTCTAATACCAAACCTGGGACCCGTCCTATAACATGAGATATGATATCCAAATCCTTCCCATTCCAATCCTGAAACCCTTCCTTTAGAATGAGATGTGATATCTCAATGTTTCTAATAAAAAACCTGAGACCGTTCCTATAGCATGAGAAGGGATATCCAACTCCTTCCCATTCCAATCCTGAGACCCTTCCTATAGCAAGAGATGTGATATCCAAATCCTTCCCATTCCAATCCTGAGATGCTTCCTATAACATGAGATGTGATACCCAATTATTTCCCATTCCAAACCTGAGACCCTTCCTATTGGATGAGATGTGATATCCAACACCTTCCCATTCCAATCCTGACACCCTTCCTATACCATGAGATGTGATATCTCAATGCGTCTAATACCAAACCTGGGACTCGTCCTATAACATGAGATATGATATCCAAATCCTTCCCCTTCCAAACCTGAGACCCTTCCTTTAGCATGAGATGTGATATCCAAATCCTTCCCATTCCAATCCTGAAACCCCTCCTATAGCATGAGATGTGATATCTCAATGTTTCTAATAAAAAACCTGAGACCCTTCCAATAGCAAGAGATGTGATATCCAAATCCTTCCCATTCCAATCCTGAGACCCTTCCTATAACATGAGATGTGATATCCCACTCCTTCCCATTCCAACCTGAGACCCTTCCTATAGCAGGAGAAGGGATATCCAACTCCTTCCCATTCCAATCCTGAGACCCTTCCTATAGCAAGAGATGTGATATCCAAATCCTTCCCATTCCAATCCTGAGATCCTTCCTATAACATGAGATGTGATACCCAATTATTTCCCATTCCAAACCTGAGACCCTTCCTATTGGATGAGATGTGATATTCACCACCTTCCCATTCCAATCCTGACACCCTTCCTATACCATGAGATGTGATATCTCAATGTTTCTAATACAAAACTGAGACCCTTCCTATAGCAAGAGATGTGATATCCAAATTCTTCCCATTTCAATCCTGAAACCCCTCCTAAAGCATGAGATCTGATATCTCAATGTTTCTAATAAAAAACTGAGACCCTTCCTATAGCAAGAGATGTGATATCCAAATCCTTCCCATTTCAATCCTGAGACCCTACCTATAACATGAGATGTGATATCCAACTCCTTCCCATTCCAACCTGAGACCCTCCCATTAGCATGAGATGTGATATCCAACTCCTTCCCATTCCAATCCTGAGACCCTTCTGATAGCATGAGATGTGATATCTCAATGCTTCTAATACTAAACCTGAGATCCTTCCGATAGCATGAGAAGTGATATCTCAATGCTTCTAATACCAAACCTGGGACCCGTCCTATAACATGAGATATTATATCCAAATCCTTCCCATTCCAATCCTGAAACCCTTCCTTTAGCATGAGATGTGATATCTCAATGTTTCTAATAAAAAACCTGAGACCCTTCCTATAGCAAGAGATGTGATATCCAAATCCTTCCCATTCCAATCCTGAGACCCTTCCTATAACATGAGATGTGATATCCAACTCCTTCCCATTCCAATCCTGAAACCCTTCCTATAGCATGAGATGTGATATCTCAATTTTTCTAATAAAAAACCTGAGACCCTTCCAATAGCAAGAGATGAGATATCCAAATCCTTCCCATTCCAATCCTGAGAACCTTCCTATAACATGAGATGTGATATCCAACTCCTTCCCATTCCAACCTGAGACCCTTCCTATAGCATGAGAAGGGATATCCAACTCCTTCCCATTCCAATCCTGAGACCCTTCCTATAGCAAGAGATGTGATATCCAAATCCTTCCCATTCCAATCCTGAGATCCTTCCTATAACATGAGATGTGATACCCAATTATTTCCCATTCCAAACCTGAGACCCTTCCTATTGGATGAGATGTGATATCCAACACCTTCCCATTCCAATCCTGACACCCTTCCTATACCATGAGATGTGATATCTCAATGCTTCTAATACCAAACCTGGGACCCGTCCTATAACATGAGATATGATATCCAAATCCTTCCCCTTCCAATCCTGAACCCCCTCCTATAGCATGAGATGTGATATCTCAATGTTTCTAATAAAAAACTGAGACCCTTCCTATAGCAAGAGATGTGATATCCAAATCCTTCCCATTTCAATCCTGAGACCCTACCTATAACATGAGATGTGATATCCAACTCCTTCCCATTCCAACCTGAGACCCTTCCTATAGCATGAGATGTGATGTCTCAATGCTTCTAATACCAAACCTGAGATCCTTCCTATAACATGAGATGTGATATCCAACTCCTTCCCATTCCAATCCTGAGGCCCTTCCTATAGCATGAGATGTGATATCTCACTGCTTATACCAAACCTGAGACCCTTCCTATAGCGTGAGATGTGATATCCAACTCCTTCCCATTCCAATCCTGAGACCCTTCCTATAGCATGAGATGTGATATCTCAATGCTTCTAATATCAAACTTGAGACCCTCCCTATAGCATGAGACTTGATATCCAACTCCTTCCCATTCCAATCCTGCGACTCTTCCTATAGCATGAGATGTGATATCTCAATGCTTCTACCAAACCTGAGACCCTTCCTATAACATGAGATGGGATATCCAACTCCTTCCCATTCCAATCCTCAGACACTTCCTATAGCATGAGATGTGATATCTCAATGCTTCCCATTCCAATCCTGAGACCCTTCCTATAGCATGAGATATGATATCCAACTCCTTCCCATTCCAATCCTGAAACCCTTCCTATACCATGAGATGTGATATCTTAATGCTTCTAATACCAAACCTGAGACCCGTCCTATAACATGAGATGTGATATCCAAATCCTTCCCCTTCCAAACCTGAGACCCTTCCTTTAGCATGAGATGTGATATCCAGCTCCTTCCCATTCCAATCCTGAGACCCTTCCGATAGCATGAGATGTGATATATCAATGCTTCTAATATCAAAACTGAGACCCTCCCTATAGCATGAGATGTGATATCTAAGACCTTTCCATTCCAATCCTGAGACCCTTCCGATAGCAGAGATGTGATATCTCAGTGCTTATACCAAACCTGAGACCCTTCCTATGGCATGAGATGTGATATCCAACTCCTTCCCCTTCCAAACCTGAGCCCCTTCCTATAGCATGAGATGGGATATCCAACTACTTCCAAATCCAATCCTGATACCCTTACGATAGCATGAGATGTGATATTTCAATGCCTCTAATACTAAACCTGAGATCCTTCCGATAGCATGAGAAGTGATATCTCAATGCTTCTAATACCAAACCTGAGATCCTTCCTATAACATGAGATGTGATATCCAAGTCCTTCCCATTCCAATCCTGAGACCCTTCCTTTATCATGAGATGTGATATCCAACTCCTACCCATTCCAATCCTGAGACCTTTCCGATATCATGAGATGTGATACCTCAATGCTTCTAATATCAAACTTGAGACCCTCCCTACAGCATGAGATGTGATATCCAAGTCCTTCCCATTCCAATCCTGAGACCCTTCCTATAGCATGAGATGTGATATCTCAATGCTTCTAATACCAAACCTGAGACCCTTCCTATGACATGAGATGGGATATCCAACTCCTTCCCATTCCAATCCTGAGACCCTTCGGATAGCAGAGATATGCTATCTCAATGCTTATACCAAGCCTGAGACCCTTCGTACAGCATGAGATGTGATATCCAAGTCCTTCCCATTCCAATCCTGAGACCCTTCCTATAGCATGAGATGTGATGTCTCAATGCTTCTAATACCAAACCTGAGATCCTTCCTATAACATGAGATGTGATATCCAACTCCTTCCCATTCCAATCCTGAGACCCTTCCTATAGCATGAGATGTGATATTTCACTGCTTATACCAAACCTGAGACCCTTCCTATAGCATGAGATGTGATATCCAACTCCTTCCCATTCCAATCCTGAGACCCTTCCTATAGCATGAGATGTGATATCTCAATGCTTCTAATATCAAACTTGAGACCCTCCCTATAGCATGAGACGTGATATCCAACTCCTTCCCATTCCAATCCTGAGACTCTTCCTATAGCATGAGATGTGATAACTCAATGCTTCTACCAAACCTGAGACCCTTCCTATAACATGAGACGGGATATCCAACTCCTTCCCATTCCAATCCTCAGACACTTCCTATAGCATGAGATGTGATATCTCAATGCTTCTAATACCAAACCTGAGACCCTTCCTATGGCATGAGATTTGATATCAAACTCCTTCCCATTCCAATCCTGAGACCCTTCCTATAGCATGAGATATGATATCCAACTCCTTCCCATTCCAATCCTGAAACCCTTCCTATACCATGAGATGTGATATCTTAATGCTTCTAATACCAAACCTGAGACCCGTCCTATAACATGAGATGTGATATCCAAATCCTTCCCCTTCCAAACCTGAGACCCTTCCTTTAGCATGAGATGTGATATCCAGCTCCTTCCCATTCCAATCCTGAGACCCTTCCGATGGCATGAGATGTGATATCTCAATGCTTCTAATATCAAAACTGAGACCCTCCCTATAGCATGAGATGTGATATCTAAGTCCTTCCCATTCCAATCCTGAGTCCCTTCCGATAGCAGAGATGTGATATCTCAATGCTTATACCAAACCTGAGACCCTTCCTATGGCATGAGATGTGATATCCAACTCCTTCCCATTTCAATCCTGAGACCCTTCCTATAGCATGAGATGTGATATCTCAATGCTTCTACCAAACATGAGACCCTTCCTTTAGCATGAGATGTGATATCCATCTCCTTCCCATTCCAATCCTGAGACCCTTCCTATAGCATGAGATGTGATATCTCAATGCTTCTAATACCAAACCTGAGATCCTTCCGATAACATGAGATGTGATATCCAAATCCTTCCCCTTCCAAACCTGAGACCCTCCCTTTAGCATGAGATGTGATATCCAACTCCTTCCCATTCCAATCCTGAGACCCTTCTGATAGCATGAGATGTGATATCTCAATTCTTCTAATACTAAACCTGAGATCCTTCCGATAGCATAAGAAGTGATGTCTCAATGCTTCTAATACCAAACCTGGGACCCGTCCTATAACATGAGATATTATATCCAAATCCTTCCCATTCCAATCCTGAAACCCTTCCTTTAGCATGAGATGTGATATCTCAATGTTTCTAATAAAAAACCTGAGACCCTTCCTATAGCAAGAGATGTGATATCCAGCTCCTTCCCATTCCAATCCTGAGACCCTTCCGATAGCATGAGATGTGATATCTCAATGCTTCTAATATCAAAACTGAAACCCTCCCTATAGCATGAGATGTGATATCTAAGTCCTTCCCATTCCAATCCTGAGACCCTTCCGATAGCAGAGATGTGATATCTCAATGCTTATACTAAACCTGAGAACCTTCCTATGGCATGAGATGTGATATCCAACTCCTTCCCATTTCAATCCTGAGACCCTTCCTATAGCATGAGATGTGATATCTCAATGCTTCTACCAAACATGAGACCCTTCCTTTAGCATGAGATGTGATATCCATCTCCTTCCCATTCCAATCCTGAGACCCTTCCTATAGCATGAGATGTGATATCTCAATGCTTCTAATACCAAACCTGAGATCCTTCCGATAACATGAGATGTGATATCCAAATCCTTCCCCTTCCAAACCCGAGACCCTCCCTTTAGCATGAGATGTGATATCCAACTCCTTCCCATTCCAATCCTGAGACCCTTCTGATAGCATGAGATGTGATATCTCAATGCTTCTAATACTAAACCTGAGATCCTTCCGATAGCATGAGAAGTGATATCTCAATGCTTCTAATACCAAACCTGGGACCCGTCCTATAACATGAGATATGATATCCAAATCCTTCCCATTCCAATCCTGAAACCCTTCCTTTAGCATGAGATGTGATATCTCAATGTTTCTAATAAAAAACCTGAGACCGTTCCTATAGCATGAGAAGGGATATCCAACTCCTTCCCATTCCAATCCTGAGACCCTTCCTATAGCAAGAGATGTGATATCCAAATCCTTCCCATTCCAATCCTGAGATGCTTCCTATAACATGAGATGTGATACCCAATTATTTCCCATTCCAAACCTGAGACCCTTCCTATTGGATGAGATGTGATATCCAACACCTTCCCATTCCAATCCTGACACCCTTCCTATACCATGAGATGTGATATCTCAATGCGTCTAATACCAAACCTGGGACTCGTCCTATAACATGAGATATGATATCCAAATCCTTCCCCTTCCAAACCTGAGACCCTTCCTTTAGCATGAGATGTGATATCCAAATCCTTCCCATTCCAATCCTGAAACCCCTCCTATAGCATGAGATGTGATATCTCAATGTTTCTAATAAAAAACCTGAGACCCTTCCAATAGCAAGAGATGTGATATCCAAATCCTTCCCATTCCAATCCTGAGACCCTTCCTATAACATGAGATGTGATATCCAACTCCTTCCCATTCCAACCTGAGACCCTTCCTATAGCAGGAGAAGGGATATCCAACTCCTTCCCATTCCAATCCTGAGACCCTTCCTATAGCAAGAGATGTGATATCCAAATCCTTCCCATTCCAATCCTGAGATCCTTCCTATAACATGAGATGTGATACCCAATTATTTCCCATTCCAAACCTGAGACCCTTCCTATTGGATGAGATGTGATATTCACCACCTTCCCATTCCAATCCTGACACCCTTCCTATACCATGAGATGTGATATCTCAATGTTTCTAATACAAAACTGAGACCCTTCCTATAGCAAGAGATGTGATATCCAAATTCTTCCCATTTCAATCCTGAAACCCCTCCTAAAGCATGAGATCTGATATCTCAATGTTTCTAATAAAAAACTGAGACCCTTCCTATAGCAAGAGATGTGATATCCAAATCCTTCCCATTTCAATCCTGAGACCCTACCTATAACATGAGATGTGATATCCAACTCCTTCCCATTCCAACCTGAGACCCTCCCATTAGCATGAGATGTGATATCCAACTCCTTCCCATTCCAATCCTGAGACCCTTCTGATAGCATGAGATGTGATATCTCAATGCTTCTAATACTAAACCTGAGATCCTTCCGATAGCATGAGAAGTGATATCTCAATGCTTCTAATACCAAACCTGGGACCCGTCCTATAACATGAGATATTATATCCAAATCCTTCCCATTCCAATCCTGAAACCATTCCTTTAGCATGAGATGTGATATCTCAATGTTTCTAATAAAAAACCTGAGACCCTTACTATAGCAAGAGATGTGATATCCAAATCCTTCCCATTCCAATCCTGAGACCCTTCCTATAACATGAGATGTGATATCCAACTCCTTCCCATTCCAATCCTGAAACCCTTCCTATAGCATGAGATGTGATATCTCAATTTTTCTAATAAAAAACCTGAGACCCTTCCAATAGCAAGAGATGAGATATCCAAATCCTTCCCATTCCAATCCTGAGAACCTTCCTATAACATGAGATGTGATATCCAACTCCTTCCCATTCCAACCTGAGACCCTTCCTATAGCATGAGAAGGGATATCCAACTCCTTCCCATTCCAATCCTGAGACCCTTCCTATAGCAAGAGATGTGATATCCAAATCCTTCCCATTCCAATCCTGAGATCCTTCCTATAACATGAGATGTGATACCCAATTATTTCCCATTCCAAACCTGAGACCCTTCCTATTGGATGAGATGTGATATCCAACACCTTCCCATTCCAATCCTGACACCCTTCCTATACCATGAGATGTGATATCTCAATGCTTCTAATACCAAACCTGGGACCCGTCCTATAACATGAGATATGATATCCAAATCCTTCCCCTTCCAATCCTGAACCCCCTCCTATAGCATGAGATGTGATATCTCAATGTTTCTAATAAAAAATGAGACCCTTCCTATAGCAAGAGATGTGATATCCAAATCCTTCCCATTTCAATCCTGAGACCCTACCTATAACATGAGATGTGATATCCAACTCCTTCCCATTCCAACCTGAGACCCTTCCTATAGCATGAGATGTGATGTCTCAATGCTTCTAATACCAAACCTGAGATCCTTCCTATAACATGAGATGTGATATCCAACTCCTTCCCATTCCAATCCTGAGGCCCTTCCTATAGCATGAGATGTGATATCTCACTGCTTATACCAAACCTGAGACCCTTCCTATAGCATGAGATGTGATATCCAACTCCTTCCCATTCCAATCCTGAGACCCTTCCTATAGCATGAGATGTGATATCTCAATGCTTCTAATATCAAACTTGAGACCCTCCCTATAGCATGAGACTTGATATCCAACTCCTTCCCATTCCAATCCTGCGACTCTTCCTATAGCATGAGATGTGATATCTCAATGCTTCTACCAAACCTGAGACCCTTCCTATAACATGAGATGGGATATCCAACTCCTTCCCATTCCAATCCTCAGACACTTCCTATAGCATGAGATGTGATATCTCAATGCTTCCCATTCCAATCCTGAGACCCTTCCTATAGCATGAGATATGATATCCAACTCCTTCCCATTCCAATCCTGAAACCCTTCCTATACCATGAGATGTGATATCTTAATGCTTCTAATACCAAACCTGAGACCCGTCCTATAACATGAGATGTGATATCCAAATCCTTCCCCTTCCAAACCTGAGACCCTTCCTTTAGCATGAGATGTGATATCCAGCTCCTTCCCATTCCAATCCTGAGACCCTTCCGATAGCATGAGATGTGATATATCAATGCTTCTAATATCAAAACTGAGACCCTCCCTATAGCATGAGATGTGATATCTAAGACCTTTCCATTCCAATCCTGAGACCCTTCCGATAGCAGAGATGTGATATCTCAGTGCTTATACCAAACCTGAGACCCTTCCTATGGCATGAGATGTGATATCCAACTCCTTCCCATTTCAATCCTGAGACCCTTCCTATAGCATGAGATGTGATATCTCAATGCTTCTACCAAACATGAGACCCTTCCTATAACATGAGATGGGATATCCAACTCCTTCCCATTCCAATCCTCAGACACTTCCTATAGCATGAGATGTGATATCTCAATGCTTCTAATACCAAACCTGAGACCCTTCCTATGGCATGAGATTTGATATCAAACTCCTTCCCATTCCAATCCTGAGACCCTTCCTATAGCATGAGATATGATATCCAACTCCTTCCCATTCCAATCCTGAAACCCTTCCTATACCATGAGATGTGATATCTTAATGCTTCTAATACCAAACCTGAGACCCGTCCTATAACATGAGATGTGATATCCAAATCCTTCCCCTTCCAAACCTGAGACCCTTCCTTTAGCATGAGATGTGATATCCAGCTCCTTCCCATTCCAATCCTGAGACCCTTCCGATAGCATGAGATGTGATATATCAATGCTTCTAATATCAAAACTGAGACCCTCCCTATAGCATGAGATGTGATATCTAAGACCTTCCCATTCCAATCCTGAGACCCTTCCGATAGCAGAGATGTGATATCTCAGTGCTTATACCAAACCTGAGACCCTTCCTATGGCATGAGATGTGATATCCAACTCCTTCCCATTTCAATCCTGAGACCCTTCCTTTAGCATGAGATGTGATATCCATCTCCTTCCCATTCCAATCCTGAGACCCTTCCTATAGCATGAGATGTGATATCTCAATGCTTCTAATACCAAACCTGAGATCCTTCCGATAACATGAGATGTGATATCCAAAACCTTCCCCTTCCAAACCTGAGACCCTCCCTTTAGCATGAGATGTGATATCCAACTCCTTCCCATTCCAATCCCGAGACCCTTCTGATAGCATGAGATGTGATATCTCAATGCTTCTAATACTTAACCTGAGATCCTTCCGATAGCATGAGAAGTGATATCTCAATGCTTCTAATACCAAACCTGGGACCCGTCCTATAACATGAGATATTATATCAAAATCCTTCCCATTCGAATCCTGAAACCCTTCCTTTAGCATGAGATGTGATATCTCAATGTTTCTAATAAAAAACCTGAGACCCTTCCTATAGCAAGAGATGTGATATCCAGCTCCTTCCCATTCCAATCCTGAGACCCTTCCGATAGCATGAGATGTGATATCTCAATGCTTCTAATATCAAAACTGAGACCCTCCCTATAGCATGAGATGTGATATCTAAGTCCTTCGCATTCCAATCCTGAGACCCTTCCGATAGCAGAGATGTGATATCTCAATGCTTATACCAAACCTGCGACCCTTCCTATGTCATGAGATGTGATATCCAACTCCTTCCCATTTCAATCCTGAGACCCTTCCTATAGCATGAGATGTGATATCTCAATGCTTCTACCAAACATGAGACCCTTCCTTTAGCATGAGATGTGATATCCATCTCCTTCCCATTCCAATCCTGAGACCCTTCCTATAGCATGAGATGTGATATCTCAATGCTTCTAATACCAAACCTGAGATCCTTCCGATAACATGAGATGTGATATCCAAATCCTTCCCCTTCCAAACCTGAGACCCTCCCTTTAGCATGAGATGTGATATCCAACTCCTTCCCATTCCAATCCTGAGACCCTTCTGATAGCATGAGATGTGATATCTCAATGCTTCTGATACTAAACCTGAGATCCTTCTGATAGCATGAGAAGTGATATCTCAATGCTTCTAATACCAAACCTGGGACCCGTCCTATAACATGAGATATGATATCCAAATCCTTCCCATTCCAATCCTGAAACCCTTCCTTTAGCATGAGATGTGATATCTCAATGTTTCTAATAAAAAACCTGAGACCCTTCCTATAGCAAGAGATGTGATATCCAAATCCTTCCCATTCCAATCCTGAGACCCTTCATATAACATGAGATGTGATATCCAACTCCTTCCCATTCCAATCCTGAAACCCTTCCTATAGCATGAGATGTGATATCTCAATGTTTCTAATAAAAAACCTGAGACCCTTCCAATAGCAAGAGATGTGATATCCAAATCCTTACCATTCCAATCCTGAGACCCTTCCTATAGTATGAGAAGGGATATCCAACTCCTTCCCATTCTAATCCTGAGACCCTTCCTATAGCAAGAGATGTGATATCCAAATCCTTCCCATTCCAATCCTGAGATCCTTCCTATAACATGAGATGTGATACCCAATTATTTCCCATTCCAAACCTGAGACCCTTCCTATTGGATGAGATGTGATATCCAACACCTTCCCATTCCAATCCTGACACCCTTCCTATACCATGAGATGTGATATCTCAATGCTTCTAATACCAAACCTGGGACACGTCCTATAACATGAGATATGATATCCAAATCCTTCCCCTTCCAAACCTGAGACCCTTCCTTTAGCATGAGATGTGATATCCAAATCCTTCCCATTCCAATCCTGAAACCCCTCCTATAGCATGAGATGTGATATCTCAATGTTTCTAATAAAAAACCTGAGACCCTTCCAATAGCAAGAGATGTGATATCCAAATCCTTCCCATTCCAATCCTGAGACCCTTCCTATAACATGAGATGTGATATCCAACTCCTTCCCATTCCAACCTGAGACCCTTCCTATAGCATGAGAAGGGATATCCAACTCCTTCCCATTCCAATCCTAAAACCCTTCCTATAGCAAGAGATGTGATATCCAAATCCTTCCCATTCCAATCCTGAGATCCTTCCTATAACATGAGATGTGATACCCAATTATTTACCATTCCAAACCTGAGACCCTTCCTGTCGGATGAGATGTGACATTCAACACCTTCCCATTCCAATCCTGACACCCTTCCTATACCATGAGATGTGATATCTCAATGTTTCTAATACAAAACTGAGACCCTTCCTATAGCAAGAGATGTGATATCCAAATCCTTCCCATTTCAATCCTGAAACCCCTCCTAAAGCATGAGATCTGATATCTCAATGTTTCTAATAAAAAACTGAGACCCTTCCTATAGCAAGAGATGTGATATCCAAATCCTTCCCATTTCAATCCTGAGACCCTACCTATAACATGAGATGTGATATCCAACTCCTTCCCATTCCAACCTGAGACCCTCCCTTTAGCATGAGATATGATATCCAACTCCTTCCCATTCCAATCCTGAGACCCTTCTGATAGCATGAGATGTGATATCTCAATGCTTCTAATACTAAACCTGAGATCCTTCCGATAGCATGAGAAGTGATATCTCAATGCTTCTAATACCAAACCTGGGACCCGTCCTATAACATGAGATATGATATCCAAATCCTTCCCATTCCAATCCTGAAACCCATCCTTTAGCATGAGATGTGATATCTCAATGTTTCTAATAAAAAACCTGAGAGCCTTCCTATAGCAAGAGATGTGATATCCAAATCCTTCCCATTCCCATCCTGAGACCCTTCCTATAACATGAGATGTGATATCCAACTCCTTCCCATTCCAATCCTGAAACCCTTCCAATAGCAAGAGATGTGATATCCAAATACTTCCCATTCCAATCCTGAGACCCTTTCTATAACATGAGATGTGATATCCAACTCCTTCCCATTCCAACCTGAGACCCTTCCTATAGCATGAGAAGGGATATCCAACTCCTTCCCATTCCAATCCTGAGACCCTTCCTATAGCAAGAGATGTGATATCCAAATCCTTCCCATTCCAATCCTGAGATCCTTCCTATAACATGAGATGTGATACCCAATTATTTCCCATTCCAAACCTGAGACCCTTCCTATTGGATGAGATGTGATATCCAACACCTTCCCATTCCAATCCTGACACCCTTCCTATACCATGAGATGTGATATCTCAATGCTTCTAATACCAAACCTGGGACCCTTCCTATAACATGAGATGTGATATCCAAATCCTTCCCATTCCAATCCTGAAACCCCTCCTATAGCATGAGATGTGATATCTCAATGTTTCTAATAAAAAACCTGAGACCCTTCCAATAGCAAGAGATGTGATATCCAAATCCTTCCCATTCCAATCCTGAGACCCTTCCTATAACATGAGATGTGATATCCAACTCCTTCCCATTCCAACCTGAGACCCTTCCTATAGCATGAGAAGGGATATCCAACTCCTTCCCATTCCAATCCTGAGACCCTTCCTATCGCAAGAGATGTGATATCCAAATCCTTCCCATTCCAATCCTGAGATCCTTCCTATAACATGAGATGTGATACCCAATTATTTCCCATTCCAAACCTGAGACCCTTCCTATTGGATGAGATGTGATATTCAACACCTTCCCATTCCAATCCTGACACCCTTCCTATACCATGAGATGTGATATCTCAATGTTTCTAATACAAAACTGAGACCCTTCCTATAGCAAGAGATGTGATATCCAAATCCTTCCCATTTCAATCCTGAGACCCTACCTATAACATATGTGATATCCAACTCCTTCCCATTCCAACCTGTGACCCTTCCTATAGCATGAGAAGGGATATCCAACTCCTTCCCAATCCAATCCTGAGACCCTTCCGATAGCAGAGATGTGATATCTCAATGCTTATAGCAATCCTGAGACCCTTCCTATTGCATGAGATGTGATATCTCAATGCTTCTGCCAAACCTGAGACCCTTCCTTTAGCATGAGATGTGATATCCAAATCCTTCACATTCCAATCCTGAGACCCTTCCTATAGCATGAGATATGATATCTCAATGCTTCTAATACCAAACCTGAGATCCTTCCTATAACATGAGACGGGATATCCAACTCCTTCCCATTCCAATCCTGAGACTCTTCCTATAGCATGAGATGTGATATCTCAATGCTTCTACCAAACCTGAGACCCTTCCTATAACATGAGTTAATATCCAAATCCTTCCCATTCCAATTCTGAGACCCGTCCTATAACATGAGTAATATCCAACTCCTTCCCATTCCAATTCTGAGCCCCGTCCTATAACATGAGACTTGATATCTCAATGCTTCTAATACCAAACCTGAGACCGGTCCTATAACATGAGATGTGATACCCAAATCCTTCCCCTTCCAAACCATAGACCCTTCCTATAGCATGAGATGTGATATCTCAATGCTTCTAATACCAAACCTGAGACCCTTCCTATAACGAGATGGGATATCCAACTCCTTCCCATTCCAATCCTGAGACCCTTCCGATAGCAGAGATGTGATATCTCAATGCTTATACCAAACCTGAGACCCTTCCTATGGCATGAGATGTCATATACAACTCCTTCCGATTCCAATCCTGAGACCCTTCCTATAGCATGAGATGTGATATCTCAATGCTTCTAATACCAAACCTGAGATCCTTCCTATAACATGAGATGTGATATCAAACTCCTTCCCATTCCAAACCTGAGACCCTTCCGATAGCATGATATGTGATATCACAATGCTTCTAAAACCAAACATGAGAACCATCCTATAACATGAGATGTGAAATCCAAATCATTCCCTTTCCAAACCTGAGACCCTTCCTATAGCTTGAGATGTGATATCAAACTCCATCCCATTCAATGTGATATCCAACTCCTTCCCATTCCAATCCTGAGACCCTTCCTATACCATGAGATGTGATATTTCAATGCTTCTAATACCAAACCTGAGACCCGTCCTAAAACATGAGATGTGAGATCCAAATCCTTCCCCTTCCAAACCTGAGACCTTTCCTATAGCATGAGATGTGATATCTCAATGCTTCTTATACCAAACCTGAAATCCTTCCGATAGCATGAGATGTGATATCTCAATGCTTCTAGTACCAAACCTGAGATCCTTCCTATAACATGAGATGTGATATCCAAATCCTTCGCCTTCCAAACCTGAGACCCTCCCTTTAGAATGAGATGTGATATCCAACTACTTCCAATTCCAATCCTGATACCCTTCTGATAGCATGAGATGTGATATCTCAATGCCTCTAATACCAAACCTGAGATCCTACCTCTAACATGAAATGTGATATCCAACTCCTTCCCTTTCCAAACCTGAGAGCCTTCCTACAGCATGAGATGTGATATCCAAGTCCTTCCCATTCCAATCCTGAGACCCTTCCTATAACATGAGATGTGATATCCAACTCCTTCCCATTCCAACCTGAGACCCTTCCTATAGCATGAGATGGGATATCCAACTCCTTCCAAATCCAATCCTGATACCCTTCCGATAGCATGAGATGTGATATCCCAATGCTTCTACAAAACCTGAGACCCATACCATGGCATGAGATGTCATATCAAACTCCCCTCCTATACCATGAGATGTGATATCTCAATGCTTCTAATACCAAACCTGGGACCCGTCCTATAACATGAGATATGATATCCAAATCCTTCCCCTTCCAAACCTGAAACCCTTCCTATAGCATGAGAAGGGATATCCAACTCCTTCCCATTCCAATCCTGAGACCCTTCCTATACCATGAGATGTGATATCTCAATGCTTCTAATAAAAAACCTGAGACCCTTCATATAGCAAGAGATGTGATATCCAAATCCTTCCCATTCCAATCCTGAGATCCTTCCTATAACATGAGATGTGATATCCAATTCATTCCCATTCCAAACCTGAGACCCTTCCTATTGGATGAGATGTGATATCCAACTCCTTCCCATTCCAATCCTGAGTCCCTTCCTATACCATGAGATGTGATATCTCAATGCTTCTAATACCAAACCTGGGACCCACCGTATAACATGAGATGTGATATCCAAATCCTTCCCATTCCAATCCTGAAACCCTTCCAATAGCATGAGAAGGGATATCCAACTCCTTCCCATTCCAATCCTGAGACCCTTCCTATACCATGAGATGTGATATCTCAATGCTTCTAATAAAAAACCTGAGACCCTTCCTATAGCAAGAGATGTGATATCCGAATCCTTCCCATTCCAATCCTGAGATCCTTCCTATAACATGAGATGTGATATCCAATTCATTCCCATTCCAAACCTGAGACCCTTCCTATAGCATGAGATATGATATCTCAATGCTTCTAATACCAAACCTGAGATCCTTCCTATAACATGAGACGGGATATCCAACTCCTTCCCATTCCAATCCTGAGACTCTTCCTATAGCATGAGATGTGATATCTCAATGCTTCTACCAAACCTGAGACCCTTCCTATAACATGAGATAATATCCAAATCCTTCCCATTCCAATTCTGAGACCCGTCCTATAACATGAGTAATATCCAACTCCTTCCCATTCCAATTCTGAGACCCGTCCTATACCATGAGACTTGATATCTCAATGCTTCTAATACCAAACCTGAGACCGGTCTATAACATGAGATGTGATACCCAAATCCTTCCCCTTCCAAACCATAGACCCTTCCTATAGCATGAGATGTGATATCTCAATGCTTCTAATACCAAACCTGAGACCCTTCCTATAACGAGATGGGATATCCAACTCCTTCCCATTCCAATCCTGAGACAATTCCGATAGCAGAGATGTGATATCTCAATGCTTATACCAAACCTGAGACCCTTCCTATGGCATGAGATGTCATATACAACTCCTTCCAATTCCAATCCTGAGACCCTTCCTATAGCATGAGATGTGATATCTCAATGCTTCTAATACCAAACCTGAGATCCTTCCTATAACATGAGATGTGATATCAAACTCCTTCCCATTCCAAACCTGAGACCCTTCCGATAGCATGATATGTGATATCACAATGCTTCTAAAACCAAACATGAGAACCATCCTATAACATGAGATGTGAAATCCAAATCATTCCCTTTCCAAACCTGAGACCCTTCCTATAGCTTGAGATGTGATATCAAACTCCTTCCCATTCAATGTGATATCCAACTCCTTCCCATTCCAATCCTGAGACCCTTCCTATACCATGAGATGTGATATTTCAATGCTTCTAATACCAAACCTGAGACCCGTCCTAAAACATGAGATGTGAGATCCAAATCCTTCCCCTTCCAAACCTGAGACCTTTCCTATAGCATGAGATGTGATATATCAATGCTTCTTATACCAAACCTGAAATCCTTCCGATAGCATGAGATGTGATATCTCAATGCTTCTAATACCAAACCTGAGATCCTTCCTATAACATGAGATGTGATATCCAAATCCTTCGCCTTCCAAACCTGAGACCCTCCCTTTAGAATGAGATGTGATATCCAACTCCTTCCAATTCCAATCCTGATACCCTTCTGATAGCATGAGATGTGATATCTCAATGCCTCTAATACCAAACCTGAGATCCTACCTCTAACATGAAATGTGATATCCAACTCCTTCCCTTTCCAAACCTGAGAGCCTTCCTACTGCATGAGATGTGATATCCAAATCCTTCACATTCCAATCCTGAGACCCTTCCTATAGCATGAGATATGATATCTCAATGCTTCTAATACCAAACCTGAGATCATTCCTATAACATGAGACGGGATATCCAACTCCTTCCCATTCCAATCCTGAGACTCTTCCTATAGCATGAGATGTGATATCTCAATGCTTCTACCAAACCTGAGACCCTTCCTATAACATGAGATAATATCCAAATCCTTCCCATTCCAATTCTGAGACCCGTCCTATAACATGAGTAATATCCAACTCCTTCCCATTCCAATTCTGAGACCCGTCCTATACCATGAGACTTGATATCTCAATGCTTCTAATACCAAACCTGAGACCGGTCCTATAACATGAGATGTGATACCCAAATCCTTCCCCTTCCAAACCATAGACCCTTCCTATAGCATGAGATGTGATATCTCAATGCTTCTAATTCCAAACCTGAGACCCTTCCTATAACGAGATGGGATATCCAACTCCTTCCCATTCCAATCCTGAGACCCTTCCGATAGCAGAGATGTGATATCTCAATGCTTATACCAAACCTGAGACCCTTCCTATGGCATGAGATGTCATATACAACTCCTTCCGATTCCAATCCTGAGACCCTTCCTATAGCATGAGATGTGATATCTCAATGCTTCTAATACCAAACCTGAGATCCTTCCTATAACATGAGATGTGATATCAAACTCCTTCCCATTCCAAACCTGAGACCCTTCCGATAGCATGATATGTGATATCACAATGCTTCTAAAACCAAACATGAGAACCATCCTATAACATGAGATGTGAAATCCAAATCATTCCCTTTCCAAACCTGAGACCCTTCCTATAGCTTGAGATGTGATATCAAACTCCATCCCATTCAATGTGATATCCAACTCCTTCCCATTCCAATCCTGAGACCCTTCCTATACCATGAGATGTGATATTTCAATGCTTCTAATACCAAACCTGAGACCCGTCCTAAAACATGAGATGTGAGATCCAAATCCTTCCCCTTCCAAACCTGAGACCTTTCCTATAGCATGAGATGTGATATCTCAATGCTTCTTATACCAAACCTGAAATCCTTCCGATAGCATGAGATGTGATATCTCAATGCTTCTAATACCAAACCTGAGATCCTTCCTATAACATGAGATGTGATATCCAAATCCTTCGCCTTCCAAACCTGAGACCCTCCCTTTAGAATGAGATGTGATATCCAACTCCTTCCAATTCCAATCCTGATACCCTTCTGATAGCATGAGATGTGATATCTCAATGCCTCTAATACCAAACCTGAGATCCTACCTCTAACATGAAATGTGATATCCAACTCCTTCCCTTTCCAAACCTGAGAGCCTTCCTACAGCATGAGATGTGATATCCAAGTCCTTCCCATTCCAATCCTGAGACCCTTCCTATAACATGAGATGTGATATCCAACTCCTTCCCATTCCAACCTGAGACCCTTCCTATAGCATGAGATGGGATATCCAACTCCTTCCAAATCCAATCCTGATACCCTTCCGATAGCATGAGATGTGATATCCCAATGCTTCTACAAAACCTGAGACCCATACCATGGCATGAGATGTCATATCAAACTCCCCTCCTATACCATGAGATGTGATATCTCAATGCTTCTAATACCAAACCTGGGACCCGTCCTATAACATGAGATATGATATCCAAATCCTTCCCCTTCCAAACCTGAAACCCTTCCTATAGCATGAGAAGGGATATCCAACTCCTTCCCATTCCAATCCTGAGACCCTTCCTATACCATGAGATGTGATATCTCAATGCTTCTAATAAAAAACCTGAGACCCTTCATATAGCAAGAGATGTGATATCCAAATCCTTCCCATTCCAATCTTGAGATCCTTCCTATAACATGAGATGTGATATCCATTTCATTCCCATTCCAAACCTGAGACCCTTCCTATTGGATGAGATGTGATATCCAACTCCTTCCCATTCCAATCCTGAGTCCCTTCCTATACCATGAGATGTGATATCACATCTCATGCTATCGGAAGGGTCTCAGGTTTGGAATGGGAAGGATTTGGATATCACATCTCATGCTAAAGGAAGGGTCTCAGGTTTGGTATAAGCATTGAGATATTACATCTCTGCTATCGGAAGGGTCTCAGGATTGGATTGGGAAGGAGTTGGATATCCCTTCTCATGCTATAGGAAGGGTCTCATGTTGGAATGGGAAGGAGTTGGATATCACATCTCATGTCATAGGAAGGGTCTCAAGATTGAAATGGGAAGGATTTGGATATCACATCTCTTGCTATAGGAAGGGTCTCAGGTTTTTTATTAGAAACATTGAGATATCACATCTCATGCTATAGGAAGGGTTTCAGGATTGGAATGGGAAGGATTTAGATATCACATCTCATGCTAAAGGAAGGCTCTCAGGTTTGGAAGGGGAAGGATTTGGATATCAAATCTCTTGCTATAGGAAGGGTCTCAGGTTTTTTATTAGAAACATTGAGATATCACATCTCATGCTATAGGAAGGGTTTAAGGATTGGAATGGGAAGAATTTGGATATCACATCTCATGCTAAAGGAAGGGTCTCAGGTTTGGAAGGGGAAGGAGTTGGATATCACATCTCATGTTATTGGACCGGTCTCAGGTTTGGTATTAGAAGCATTGAGATATCACATCTTATGTTATAGGAAGGGTCTCAGGATTGGAATGGGAAGGAGTTGGATATCACATCTCATCCAATAGCAAGGGTCTCAGGTTTGGAATGGGAAGGAATTGGATATCACATCTCATGTTATAGGAAGGATCTCAGGATTGGAATGGGAAGGATTTGGATATCACATCTCTTGCTATAGGAAGGGTCTCAGGTTTTTTATTAGAAGCATTGAGATATCACATCTCATGGTATAGGAAGGGTCTCAGGATTGGAATGGGAAGGAGTTGGATATCCCTTCTCATGCTATAGGAAGGGTCTCAGGTTGGAATGGGAAGGATTTGGATATCAAATCTCTTGCTATAGGAAGGGTCTCAGGTTTTTTATTAGAAACATTGAGATATCACATCTCATGCTATAGGAAGGGTTTAAGGATTGGAATGGGAAGAATTTGGATATCACATCTCATGCTAAAGGAAGGGTCTCAGGTTTGGAAGGGGAAGGATTTGGATATCACATCTCATGTTATTGGACCGGTCTCAGGTTTGGTATTAGAAGCATTGAGATATCAAGTCTCATGGTATAGGACGGGAGTTTGATATCACATCATGCCATGGTATGGGTCTCAGGTTTTGTAGAAGCATTGGGATATCACATCTCATGCTATCGGAAGGGTATCAGGATTGGATTTGGAAGGAGTTGGATATCCCATCTCATGCTATAGGAAGGGTCTCAAGTTGGAATGGGAAAGAGTTGGATGTCACATCTCATGTTATAGGAAGGGTCTCAGGATTGGAATGGGAAGGACTTGGATATCACATCTCATGCTGTAGGAAGGCTCTCAGGTTTGGAAAGGGAAGGAGTTGGATATCACTTTTCATGTTAGAGGTAGGATCTCAGGTTTGGTATTAGAGGCATAGAGATATCACATCTCATGCTATCAGAAGGGTATCAGGATTGTAATTGGAAGGAGTTGGATATCACATCTCATGCTAAAGGGAGGGTCTCAGGTTTGGAAGGGGAAGGATTTGGATATCACATCTCATGCTAAAGGAAGGGTCTCAGTTTTGGTAGAAGCATTGCGATATCACATCTCATGCTATAGGAAGGGTCTCAGGATTGGAATCGGAAGGAGTTGGATATCACATCTCATGCTATAGGAAGGGTCTCAGGTTTGGTATAAGCATTGAAATATCACATCTCTGCTATCGGAAGGGTCTCAGGATTGGAATGGGAAGGATTTAGATATCACATCTCATGCTACAGGGAGGGGCTCAGTTTTGATATTAGAAGCATTGAGATATCACATCTCATGGTATAGGAAGGGTCTCAGGATTGGAATGGGAAGGAGTTGGCTGTCACATCTCAAGCTATCTCAGGACTGGAATGGGAAAGATTTTGATATCACATCTCAAGCTATAGGAAGGGTCTCAGGTTTGGAAAGGGAAGGATTTGGATTTCACATCTCATGTTATAGGATGGTTCTCAGGTTTGGTTTTAGAAGCATTAAGATATAACATCTCAAGCTATAGGAACGGTCTCAGGTTTGGAATGGGAAGGAGTTAGATATCACATCTCATGCTAAAGGAAAGGTCTCAGGTTTGGAAGGGGAAGGATTTGGATCTCACATCTCATGTTTTAGGACGGGTCTCAGGTTTGGTATTAGAAGCATTGAAATATCACATCTCATGGTATAGGAAGGGTCTCAGGATTGGAATGGGAAGGAATTGGATATCACATTGAATGGGAAGGAGTTTGATATCACATCTCAAGCTATAGGAAGGGTCTCAGGTTTGGAAAGGGAATGATTTGGATTTCACATCTCATGTTATAGGATGGTTCTCATGTTTGGTTTTAGAAGCATTTAGATATCACATCTCATGCTATAGGAAGGGTCTCAGGATTGGAATGGGAAGGAGTTGGATATCACATCTCATGCTATAGGAAGGGTCTCAGGTTTGGTATAAGCATTGAGATATCCCATCTCATGCTATAGGAAGGGTCTCAGGATTGGAATCGGAAGGAGTTGTATATGACATCTCATGCCATAGGAAGGGTCTCAGGTTTGGTATAAGCATTGAGATATCACATCTCTGCTATCCGAAGGGTCTCAGGATTGGAATGGGAAGGAGTTGGATATCCCATCTCGTTATAGGAAGGGTCTCAGGTTTGGTATTAGAAGCATTGAGATATCACATCTCATGCTATAGGAAGGGTCTAAGGTTTGGAAGGGGAAGGATTTGGGTATCACATCTCATGTTATAGGACCGGTCTCAGGTTTGGTATTAGAAGCATTGAGATATCAAGTCTCATGGTATAGGAAGGGTCTCAGAATTGGAATGGGAAGGAGTTGGATATCACATCTCAAGCTATAGGAAGGGTCTCAGGATTGGAATGGGAAGGAGTTTGATATCACATCTCATGCCATGGTATGGGTTTCAGGTTTTGTAGAAGCATTGGGATATCACTTCTCATGCTATCAGAAGGGTATCGGGATTGGATTTGGAAGGAGTTGGATATCCCATCTCATGCTATAGGAAGGGTCTAAGGTTGGAATGTGAAGGAGTTGGATATCACATCTCATGTTATAGGAAGGGTCTCAGGATTGGAATGGGAAGGACTTGGATATCACATCTCATTCTATAGGAAGGCTCTCAGGGTTGGAAGGGGAAGGAGTTGGATATCACATTTCATGTAGAGGTAGGATCTCAGTTTTGGTATTAGAGGCATTGAGATATCACATCTCATGCTATCAGAAGGGTCTCAGGATTGGAATGGGAAGGACTTGGATATCACATCTCATGCTAAAGGGAGGGTCTCAGGTTTGGAAGGGAAAGGATTTAGATATCACATCTCATGCCATAGGAAGGGTCTCAGGTTTGGTATAAGCATTGAGATATCACATCTCATGCTATAGGAAGGGTCTCAGGATTGGAATGGGAAGGACTTGGATATCACATCTCATGTTATAGGAAGGGTCTCAGGTTTGGTATTAGAAGCATTGAGATATCACATCTCATGCTATAGGAAGGGTCTCAGGAATGGAATGGGAAGGACTTGGATATCGCATCTCATGATAAAGGAAGGGTCTAAGGTTTGGAAGGGGAAGGATTTGGATATCACATCTCATGTTATTGGACCGGTCTCAGGTTTGGTATTAGAAGCATTGAGATATCAAGTCTCATGGTATAGGACAGGAGTTTGATATCACATCATGCCATGGTATGGGTCTCAGGTTTTGTAGAAGCATTGGGATATCACATCTCATGCTATCGGAAGGGTATCAGGATTGGATTTGGAAGGAGTTGGATATCCCATCTCATGCTATAGGAAGGGTCTCAGGTTGGAATGGGAAAGAGTTGGATATCACATCTCATGTTATAGGAAGGGTCTCAGGATTGGAATGGGAAGGACTTGGATATCACATCTCATGCTGTAGGAATGCTCTCAGGTTTGGAAAGGGAAGGAGTTGGATATCACATTTCATGTTAGAGGTAGGATCTCAGGTTAGGTATTAGAGGCATTGAGATATCACATCTCATGCTATCAGAAGGGTATCAGGATTGGAATGGGAAGGAGTTGGATATCACATCTCATGCTAAAGGGAGGGTCTCAGGTTTGGAAGGGAAAGGATTTAGATATCACATCTCATGTTATAGGAAGGATCTCAGGTTTGGTATTAGAAGCATTGAGATATCACATCTCATGCTATCGGAAGGATCTCAGGTTTGGTATTAGAAGCATTGAGATATCACATCTCATGCTATAGGACGGGTCTCAGGATTGGAATGGGAAGGAGTTGGATATCACATCTCATGCTAAAGGAAGGGTCTCAGTTTTGGTAGAAGCATTGCGATATCACATCTGATGCTATAGGAAGGGTCTGAGGATTGGAATGGGAAGGACTTAGATATCACATCTCATGCTATAGGGAGGGTCTCAGTTTTGATATTAGAAGCATTGAGATATCACATCTCATGCTATCGGAAGGGTCTCAGGGTTGGAATGGGAGGAGCTGGATATCACATCTCATGCTAAAGGAAGGGTCTCAGGTTTGGAAGGGGAAGGATTTGGATATCACATCTCATGCTATAGGAAGGGTTTCAGGTTTGGTAGAAGCATTGAGATATCACATCTCATGCTATAGGAAGAGTCTCAGGTTTGGGAAGGGAAGGATTTGGATTTCACATCTCATGTTATAGGATGGTTCTCATGTTTGGTTTTTGAAGCATTGAGATATCACATCTCATGCTATCGTTAGGGTCTCAGATTTGGTATTAGAAGCATTGAGATATCACATCTCATGCTATAGGATTGGGCTCCAGATTGGAATGTGAAGGATTTGGAAATCACATCTCATGCTAAAGGAAGGGTCTCAGGTTTGGAATGGGAAGGAGTTGGATATGACATCTCTTGTTATAGGGAGGATCTCAGGATTTGAATTGCAAGGGGTTGGATATCACATCTCATGCCGTAGGAAGGGTCTCAGGTTTGGTATAAGCATTGAGATATCACATCTCTGCTATCGGAAGGGTCTCAGGATTGGATTGGGAAGGAGTTGGATATCACATCTCATGTTATAGGAAGGGTCTCCGGATTGGAATGTGAAGGATTTGGATATCACATCTCATGCTAAAGGAAGGGTCTCAGGTTTGGAATGGGAAGGAGTTGGATATGACATCTCTTGTTATAGGGAGGGTCTCAGAATTTGAATGGCAAGGAGTAGGATATCACATCTCATGCCATAGGAAGGGTCTCAGGTTTGGTATAAGCATTGAGATATCACATCTCTGCTATCGGAAGGGTCTCAGGATTGTATTGGGAAGGAGTTGGATATCACATCTCATGCCATAGGAAGGGTCTCAGGTTTGGTAGAAGCATTGAGATATCACATCTCATGCTATAGGAAGGGTCTCAGGATTGGAATGGGAAGGACTTAGATATCACATATCATGCTATAGGGAGGGTTTCAGTTTTGATATTAGAAGCATTGAGATATCACATCTCATGCTATCGGAAGTGTCTCAGGATTGGAATGCGAAGGAGCTGGATATCACATCTCATGCTAAAGGAAGGGTCTCAGGTTTGGAACGAAAAGGAGTTGGATATCCGATCTCATGTTATAGGAAGGGTCTCAGGTTTGGTATAAGCATTGAGATATCACATCTCTGCTATCGGAAGTGTCTCAGGATTGGAATGGGAAGGAATTGGATATCCCATCTCATGTTATAGGACGGGTCTCAGGATTGTTATTAGAATCATTGAGATATCATATTGCATGCTGTAGGAAGGGTCTAAGGATTGGAATGGGAAGGACTTGGATATCACATCTCATGCTATAGGAAGGGTCTCAGGTTTGGTATAAGCATTGAGATATCAAATCACATGCTATAGGAAGGGTCTCAGGATTGGAATGGAAGGAGTTGGATATCACATCTCATGTTATAGGAAGGATCTCAGGTTTGGTATTAGAAGCATTGAGACATCACATCTCATGCTATAGGAAGGGTCTCAGGATTGGAATGGGAAGGAGTTGGATATCACATCTCATACTATAGGAAGGGTCTCAGGTTTGGTATAAGCATTGAGATATCACATCTCATGCTATAGGAAGGGTCTCAGGATTGGAATGGGAAGGAGTTGTATATGACATCTCATGCCGTAGGAAGGGTCTCAGGTTTGGTATAAGCATTGAGATATCACATCTCTGCTATCGGAAGGGTCTCAGGATTGGAATGGGAAGGAGTTGGATATCCCATCTCATGTTATAGGAAGAGTCTCAGGTTTGGTATTAGAAGCATTGAGATATCACATCTCATGCTATAGGAAGTGTCTCAGGATTGGAATGGGAAGCACTTGGATATCACATCTCATGCTATAGGGAGGGTCTCAAGTTTGATATTAGAAGCATTGAGATATCACATCTCATGCTATAGGAAGGGTCTCAGGATTGGAATGGGAAGGAGTTGTATATGACATCTCATGCCGTAGGAAGGGTCTCAGGTTTGGTATAAGCATTGAGATATCACATCTCTGCTATCGGAAGGGTCTCAGGATTGGAATGGGAAGGAGTTGGATATCCCATCTCATATTATAGGAAGAGTCTCAGGTTTGGTATTAGAGGCATTGAGATATCACATCTCATGCTGTAGGAAGTGTCTCAGGATTGGAATGGGAAGGACTTGGATATCACATCTCATGCTATAGGGAGGCTCTCAAGTTTGATATTAGAAGCATTGAGATATCACATCTCATGCTATAGGAAGGGTCTCAGGATTGGAATGGGAAGGAGTTGGATATCACATCTCATGCTATAGGAAGGGTCTCAGGTTTGGTATAAGCAGTGAGATATCACATCTCATGCTATAGGCAGTGTCTCAGTATTGGAATGGGAAGGAGTTGGATATCACATCTCATGTTATAGGAAGGATCTCAGGTTTGGTATAAACATTGAGATATCACATCTCTGTTATCGGAAGGGTCTCAGGATTGGAATGTAAGGAGTTGGATATTCCCATCTCATGTTATAGGAAGGGTCTCAGGTTTGGTATTAGAAGCATTGAGATATCACATCTCATGCTATAGGAAGGGTCTCAGGATTGGAATGGGAAGGACTTGGATATCACATCTCATGCTATAGGGAGGGTCTCAAGTTTGATATTAGAAGCATTGAGATATCACATCTCATGATATCGGAAGGGTCTCAGGATTGGAATGGGAAGGAGTTGGATATCACATCTCATGATAAAGGAAGGGTCTAAGGTTTGGAAGGGGAAGGATTTGGATATCACATCTCATGTTATAGGACGGGTCTCAGGTTTGGTATTAGAAGCATTGAGATAGCAAGTCTCATGGTATAGGAAGGGTCTCAGAATTGGAATGGGAAGGAGTTTGATATCACATCTCATGCCATAGTATGGGTCTCAGGTTTGGTAGAAGCATTGGGATATCACATCTCATGCTATCGGAATGGTATCAGGATTGGATTTGGAAGGAGTTGGATATCCCATCTCATGCTATAGGAAGGGTCTCAGGTTGGAATGGGAAGGAGTTGGATATCACATCTCATGTTATAGGAAGGGTCTCAGGATTGGAATGGGAAGGACTTGGATATCACATCTCATGCTATAGGAAGGCTCTCAGGTTTGGAAGGGGAGAGAGTTGGATATCACATTTCATGTTAGAGGTAGGATCTCAGGTTTGGTATTAGAGGCATTGAGATATCACATCTCATGCTATCAGAAGGGTCTCAGGATTGGAATGGGAAGGACTTAGATATCACATATCATGCTATAGGGAGGGTCTCAGTTTTGATATTAGAAGCATTGAGATATCACATCTCATGCTATCGGAAGTGTCTCAGGATTGGAATGGGAAGGAGCTGGATATCACATCTCATGCTAAAGGAAGAGTCTCAGGTTTGGAACGGGAAGGAGTTGGATATCACATCTCATGTTATAGGAAGGGTCTCAGGTTTGGTATAAGCATTGAGATATCACATCTCTGCTATCGGAAGTGTCTCAGGATTGGAATGGGAAGGAGTTGGATATCCCATCTCATGTTATAGGACGGGTCTCAGGTTTGTTATTAGAATCATTGAGATATCATATTGCATGCTGTAGGAAGGGTCTAAGGATTGGAATGGGAAGGACTTGGATATCACATCTCATGCTATAGATAGGCTCTCAGGTTTGGAAAGGGAAGGAGTTGGATATCACATTTCATGTTAGAGGAAGGATCTCAGGTTTGGTATTAGAGGCATTGAGATATCACATCTCATGCTATAGGAAGGGTCTCAGGTTGGAATGGGAAGGAGTTGGATATCACATCTCATGTTAAAGGGAGGGTCTCAGAATTGGAAGGGGAAGGATTTGGATATCACATCTCATGTTATAGGAAGGATCTCAGGTTTGGTATTAGAAGCATTGAGATATCACATCTCATGCTATCGGAAGGATCTCAGGTTTGGTATTAGAAGCATTGAGATATCACATCTCATGCTATCAGAAGGGTCTAATGATTGGAATGGGAAGGAGTTGGATATCACATCTCATGCTAAAATGGAGGGTCTCAGGTTTGGAAGGGGAAGGATTTGGATATCACATCTCATGTTATCGGAAGGATCTCAGGTTTGGTATTAGAAGTATTGAGATATCACATCTCATGCTATAGGAAGGGTCTCAGGATTAGAATGGGAAGGAGTTGGATATCACATCTCATGCTAAAGGAAGGGTCTCAGGTTTGGTAGAAGCATTGAGATATCACATCTCATGCTATAGGAAGGGTCTCAGGATTGGAATGGGAAGGACTTAGATATCACATATCATGCTATAGGGAGGGTTTCCGTTTTGATATTAGAAGCATTGAGATATCACATCTCATGCTATCGGAAGTGTCTCAGGATTGGAATGGGAAGGAGCTGGATATCACATCTCATGCTAAAGGAAGGGTCTCAGGTTTGGAACGGGAAGGAGTTGGATATCCGATCTCATGTTATAGGAAGGGTCTAAGGTCTGGTATAAGCATTGAGATATCACATCTCTGCTATCGGAAGTGTCTCAGGATTGGAATGGGAAGGAGTTGGATATCCCATCTCATGTTATAGGAAGGGTCTCAGGTTTGGTATAAGCATTGAGATATCACATCTCATGCTATAGGAAGTGTCTCAGGATTGGAATGGGAAGGAGTTGGATATCCCATCTCATGTTATAGGAAGGGTCTCAGGTTTGGTATAAGCATTGAGATATCACATCTCATGCTATAGGAAGGGTCTCAGGATTGGAATGGGAAGGAGTTGTATATGACATCTCATGCCGTAGGAAGGGTCTCAGGTTTGGTATAAGCATTGAGATATCACATCTCTGCTATCGCAAGGGTCTCTGGATTTGAATGGGAAGGAGTTGGATATCCCATCTCATGTTATAGGAAGAGTCTCAGGTTTGGTATTAGAAGCATTGAGATATCACATCTCATGCTATAGGAAGTGTCTCAGGATTGGAATGGGAAGGACTTGGATATCACATCTCATGCTATAGGGAGGCTCTCAAGTTTGATATTAGAAGCATTGAGATATCACATCTCATGCTATAGGAAGGGTCTCAGGATTGGAATGGGAAGGAGTTGGATATCACATCTCATGCTATAGGAAGGGTCTCAGGTTTGGTATAAGCAGTGAGATATCACATCGCATGCTGTAGGAAGGGTCTCAGGTTTGGTATTAGAAGCATTGAGATATCACATCTCATGCTATAGGAAGGATCTCAGGTTTGGTATTAGAAGTATTGAGATATCACATCTCATGCTATAGGAAGGGTCTCAGGATTGGAATGGGAAGGAGTTGGATATCACATATCATGCTAAAGGAAGGGTCTCAGGTTTGGTAGAAGCATTGAGATATCACATCTCATGCTATAGGAAGTGTCTCAGGATTGGAATGGGAAGGAGCTGGATATCACATCTCATGCTAAAGGAAGGGTCTCAGGTTTGGAACGGGAAGGAGTTGGATATCTGATCTCATGTTATAGGAAGGGTCTAAGGTCTGGTATAAGCATTGAGATATCACATCTCTGCTATCGGAAGTGTCTCAGGATTGGAATGGGAAGGAGTTGGATATCCGATCTCATGCTATCGGAAGGATCTCAGGTTTGGTATTAGAAGCATTGAGATATCACATCTCATGCTATAGGAAGGGTCTCAGGATTGGAATGGGAAGGACTTAGATATCACATATCATGCTATAGGGAGGGTTTCCGTTTTGATATTAGAAGCATTGAGATATCACATCTCATGCTATCGGAAGTGTCTCAGGATTGGAATGGGAAGGAGTTGGATATCACATCTCATGCTAAAGGAAGGGTCTCAGGTTTGGAAAGGGAAGGAGTTGGATATCCGATCTCATGTTATAGGAAGGGTCTAAGGTCTGGTGTAAGCATTGAGATATCACATCTCTGCTATGGGAAGTGTCTCAGGATTGGAATGGGAAGGAGTTGGATATCCCATCCCATGTTATAGGAAGGGTCTCAGGTTTGGTATAAGCATTGAGATATCACATCTCATGCTATAGGAAGGGTCTCAGGTTGGAATGGGAAGGAGTTGGATATCACATCTCATGTTAAAGGGAGGGTCTCAGAATTGGAAGGGGAAGGATTTGGATATCACATCTCATGTTATAGGAAGGATCTCAGGTTTGGTATTAGAAGCATTGAGATATCACATCTCATGCTATCGGAAGGATCTCAGGTTTGGTATTAGAAGCATTGAGATATCACATCTCATGCTATCAGAAGGGTCTCAGGATTGGAATGGGAAGGAGTTGGATATCACATCTCATGCTAAAGGGAGGATCTCAGGTTTGGAAGGGGAAGGATTTGGATATCACATCTCATGTTATCGGAAGGATTTCAGGTTTGGTATTAGAAGTATTGAGATATCACATCTCATGCTATAGGAAGGGTCTCAGGATTGGAATGGGAAGGAGTTGGATATCACATCTCATGCTAAAGGAAGGGTCTCAGGTTTGGTAGAAGCATTGAGATATCACATCTCATGCTATAGGAAGGGTCTCAGGATTGGAATTTGAAGGACTTAGATATCACATATCATGCTATAGGGAGGGTTTCTGTTTTGATATTAGAAGCATTGAGATATCACATCTCATGCTAAAGGGAGGGTCTCAGGATTGGAATGGGAAGGAGCTGGATATCACATCTCATGCTAAAGGAAGGGTCTCAGGTTTGGAACGGGAAGGAGTTGGATATCCAATCTCATGTTATAGGAAGGGTCTAAGGTCTGGTATAAGCATTGAGATATCACATCTCTGCTATCGGAAGTGTCTCAGGATTGGAATGGGAAGGAGTTGGATATCCCATCTCATGTTATAGGAAGGGTCTCAGGTTTGGTATAAGCATTGAGATATCACATCTCATGCTATAGGAAGGGTCTCAGGATTGGAATGGGAAGGAGTTGGATATCACATCTCATGCTATAGGAAGGGTCTCAGGTTTGGTATAAGCATTGAGATATCACATCTCATGCTATAGGAAGGGTCTCAGGATTGGAATGGGAAGGAGTTGTATATGACATCCCATGCCGTAGGAAGGGTCTCAGGTTTGGTATAAGCATTGAGATATCACATCTCATGCTATAGGAAGGGTCTCAGGATTGGAATGGGAAGGAGTTGGATATCACATCTCATGCTATAGGAAGGGTCTCAGGTTTGGTATAAGCATTGAGATATCACATCTCATGCTATAGGAAGGGTCTCAGGATTGGAATGGGAAGGAGTTGTATATGACATCTCATGCCGTAGGAAGGGTCTCAGGTTTGGTATAAGCATTGAGATATCACATCTCTGCTATCGGAAGGGTCTCAGGATTGGAATGGGAAGGACTTGGATATCACATCTCATGCTATAGGGAGGCTCTCAAGTTTGATATTAGAAGCATTGAGATATCACATCTCATGCTATAGGAAGGGTCTCAGGATTGGAATGGGAAGGAGTTGGATATCACATCTCATGCTATAGGAAGGGTCTCAGGTTTGGTATAAGCAGTGAGATATCACATCGCATGCTGTAGGAAGGGTCTCAGGTTTGGTATTAGAAGCATTGAGATATCACATCTCATGCTATAGGAAGGATCTCAGGTTTGGTATTAGAAGTATTGAGATATCACATCTCATGCTATAGGAAGGGTCTCAGGATTGGAATGGGAAGGAGTTGGATATCACATCTCATGCTAAAGGAAGGGTCTCAGGTTTGGTAGAAGCATTGAGATATCACATCTCATGCTATAGGAAGGGTCTCAGGATTGGAATGGGAAGGACTTAGATATCACATATCATGCTATAGGGAGGGTCTCAGTTTTGATATTAGAAGCATTGAGATATCACATCTCATGCTATCGGAAGTGTCTCACGATTGGAATGGGAAGGAGCTGGATATCACATCTCATGCTAAAGGAAGAGTCTCAGGATTGGAACGGGAAGGAGTTGGATATCACATCTCATGTTATAGGAAGGGTCTCAGGTTTGGTATAAGCATTGAGATATCACATCTCTGCTATCGGAAGTGTCTCAGGATTGGAAATGGAAGGAGTTGGATATCCCATCTCATGTTATAGGACGGGTCTCAGGTTTGTTATTAGAATCATTGAGATATCATATTGCATGCTGTAGGAAGGGTCTAAGGATTGGAATGGAAAGGACTTGGATATCACATCTCATGCTATAGATAGGCTCTCAGGTTTGGAAAGGGAAGGAGTTGGATATCACATTTCATGTTAGAGGAAGGATCTCAGGTTTGGTATTAGAGGCATTGAGATATCATATTGCATGCTGTAGGAAGGGTCTAAGGATTGGAATGGGAAGGACTTGGATATCACATCTCATGCTATAGGAAGGGTCTCAGGTTGGAATGGGAAGGAGTTGGATATCACATCTCATGTTAAAGGGAGGGTCTCAGAATTGGAAGGGGAAGGATTTGGATGTCACATCTCATGTTATAGGAAGGATCTCAGGTTTGGTATTAGAAGCATTGAGATATCACATCTCATGCTATCGGAAGGATCTCAGGTTTGGTATTAGAAGCATTGAGATATCACATCTCATGCTATCAGAAGGGTCTCAGGATTGGAATGGGAAGGAGATGGATATCACATCTCATGCTAAAGGGAGGGTCTCAGGTTTGGAAGGGGAAGGATTTGGATATCACATCTCATGTTATCGGAAGGATCTCAGGTTTGGTATTAGAAGTATTGAGATATCACATCTCATGCTATAGGAAGGGTCTCAGGATTGGAATGGGAAGGAGTTGGATATCACATCTCATGCTAAAGGAAGGGTCTCAGGTTTGGTAGAAGCATTGAGATATCACATCTCATGCTATAGGAAGTGTCTCAGGATTGGAATGGGAAGGAGCTGGATATCACATCTCATGCTAAAGGAAGGGTCTCAGGATTGGAACGGGAAGGAGTTGGATATCCGATCTCATGTTATAGGAAGGGTCTAAGGTCTGGTATAAGCATTGAGATATCACATCTCTGCTATCAGAAGTGTCTCAGGATTGGAATGGGAAGGAGTTGGATATCCGATCTCATGCTATCGGAAGGATCTCAGGTTTGGTATTAGAAGCATTGAGATATCACATCTCATGCTATAGGAAGGGTCTCAGGATTGGAATGGGAAGGACTTAGATATTACATATCATGCTATAGGGAGGGATTCCGTTTTGATATTAGAAGCATTGAGATATCACATCTCATGCTATCGGAAGTGTCTCAGGATTGGAATGGGAAGGAGCTGGATATCACATCTCATGCTAAAGGAAGGGTCTCAGGTTTGGAACAGGAAGGAGTTGGATATCCGATCTCATGTTATAGGAAGGGTCTAAGGTCTGGTATAAGCATTGAGATATCACATCTCTGCTACGGGAAGTGTCTCAGGATTGGAATGGGAAGGAGTTGGATATCCCATCTCATGTTATAGGAAGGGTCTCAGGTTTGGTATAAGCATTGAGATATCACATCTCATGCTATAGGAAGGGTCTCAGGTTGGAATGGGAAGGAGTTGGATATCACATCTCATGTTAAAGGGAGGGTCTCAGAATTGGAAGGGGAAGGATTTGGATATCACATCTCATCTTATAGGAAGGATCTCAGGTTTGGTATTAGAAGCATTGAGATATCACATCTCATGCTATCGGAAGGATCTCACGTTTGGTATTAGAAGCATTGAGATATCACATCTCATGCTATCAGAAGGGTCTCAGGATTGGAATGGGAAGGAGTTGGATATCACATCTCATGCTAAAGGGAGGGTCTCAGGTTTGGAAGGGGAAGGATTTGGATATCACATCTCATGTTATCGGAAGGATTTCAGGTTTGGTATTAGAAGTATTGAGATATCACATCTCATGCTATAGGAAGGGTCTCAGGATTGGAATGGGAAGGAGTTGGATATCACATCTCATGCTAAAGGAAGGGTCTCAGGTTTGGTAGAAGCATTGAGATATCACATCTCATGCTATAGGAAGGGTCTCAGGATTGGAATGGGAAGGACTTAGATATCACATATCATGCTATAGGGAGGGTTTCTGTTTTGATATTAGAATCATTGAGATATCACATCTCATGCTAAAGGGAGGGTCTCAGGATTGGAATGGGAAGGAGCTGGATATCACATCTCATGCTAAAGGAAGGGTCTCAGGTTTGGAACGGGAAGGAGTTGGATATCCGATCTCATGTTATAGGAAGGGTCTAAGGTCTGGTATAAGCATTGAGATATCACATCTCTGCTATCGGAAGTGTCTCAGGATTGGAATGGGAAGGAGTTGGATATCCCATCTCATGTTATAGGAAGGGTCTCAGGTTTGGTATAAGCATTGAGATATCACATCTCATGCTATAGGAAGGGTCTCAGGATTGGAATGGGAAGGAGTTGGATATCACATCTCATGCTATAGGAAGGGTCTCAGGTTTGGTATAAGCATTGAGATATCACATCTCATGCTATAGGAAGGGTCTCAGGATTGGAATGGGAAGGAGTTGTATATGACATCTCATGCCGTAGGAAGGGTCTCAGGTTTGGTATAAGCATTGAGATATCACATCTCATGCTATAGGAAGGGTCTCAGGATTGGAATGGGAAGGAGTTGGATATCACATCTCATGCTATAGGAAGGGTCTCAGGTTTGGTATAAGCATTGAGATATCACATCTCATGCTATAGGAAGGGTCTCAGGATTGGAATGGGAAGGAGTTGTATATGACATCTCATGCCGTAGGAAGGGTCTCAGGTTTGGTATAAGCATTGAGATATCACATCTCTGCTATCGGAAGGGTCTCAGGATTGGAATGGGAAGGAGTTGGATATCCCATCTCATGTTATAGGAAGAGTCTCAGGTTTGGTATTAGAAGCATTGAGATATCACATCTCATGCTATAGGAAGTGTCTCAGGATTGGAATGGGAAGGACTTGGATATCACATCTCATGCTATAGGGAGGCTCTCAAGTTTGATATTAGAAGCATTGAGATATCACATCTCATGCTATAGGAAGGGTCTCAGGATTGGAATGGGAAGGAGTTGGATATCACATCTCATGCTATAGGAAGGGTCTCAGGTTTGGTATAAGCAGTGAGATATCACATCGCATGCTGTAGGAAGGGTCTCAGGTTTGGTATTAGAAGCATTGAGATATCACATCTCATGCTATAGGAAGGATCTCAGGTTTGGTATTAGAAGTATTGAGATATCACATCTCATGCTATAGGAAGGGTCTCAGGATTGGAATGGGAAGGAGTTGGATATCACATCTCATGCTAAAGGAAGGGTCTCAGGTTTGGTAGAAGCATTGAGATATCACATCTCATGCTATAGGAAGGGTCTCAGGATTGGAATGGGAAGGACTTAGATATCACATATCATGCTATAGGGAGGGTCTCAGTTTTGATATTAGAAGCATTGAGATATCACATCTCATGCTATCGGAAGTGTCTCACGATTGGAATGGGAAGGAGCTGGATATCACATCTCATGCTAAAGGAAGAGTCTCAGGATTGGAACGGGAAGGAGTTGGATATCACATCTCATGTTATAGGAAGGGTATCAGGTTTGGTATAAGCATTGAGATATCACATCTCTGCTATCGGAAGTGTCTCAGGATTGGAAATGGAAGGAGTTGGATATCCCATCTCATGTTATAGGACGGGTCTCAGGTTTGTTATTAGAATCATTGAGATATCATATTGCATGCTGTAGGAAGGGTCTAAGGATTGGAATGGAAAGGACTTGGATATCACATCTCATGCTATAGATAGGCTCTCAGGTTTGGAAAGGGAAGGAGTTGGATATCACATTTCATGTTAGAGGAAGGATCTCAGGTTTGGTATTAGAGGCATTGAGATATCATATTGCATGCTGTAGGAAGGGTCTAAGGATTGGAATGGGAAGGACTTGGATATCACATCTCATGCTATAGGAAGGGTCTCAGGTTGGAATGGGAAGGAGTTGGATATCACATCTCATGTTAAAGGGAGGGTCTCAGAATTGGAAGGGGAAGGATTTGGATATCACATCTCATGTTATAGGAAGGATCTCAGGTTTGGTATTAGAAGCATTGAGATATCACATCTCATGCTATCGGAAGGATCTCAGGTTTGGTATTAGAAGCATTGAGATATCACATCTCATGCTATCAGAAGGGTCTCAGGATTGGAATGGGAAGGAGATGGATATCACATATGCTAAAGGGAGGGTCTCAGGTTTGGAAGGGGAAGGATTTGGATATCACATCTCATGTTATCGGAAAGGATCTCAGGTTTGGTATTAGAAGTATTGAGATATCACATCTCATGCTATAGGAAGGGTCTCAGGATTGGAATGGGAAGGAGTTGGATATCACATCTCATGCTAAAGGAAGGGTCTCAGGTTTGGTAGAAGCATTGAGATATCACATCTCATGCTATAGGAAGTGTCTCAGGATTGGAATGGGAAGGAGCTGGATATCACATCTCATGCTAAAGGAAGGGTCTCAGGTTTGGAACGGGAAGGAGTTGGATATCCGATCTCATGTTATAGGAAGGGTCTAAGGTCTGGTATAAGCATTGAGATATCACATCTCTGCTATCGTAAGTGTCTCAGGATTGGAATGGGAAGGAGTTGGATATCCGATCTCATGCTATCGGAAGGATCTCAGGTTTGGTATTAGAGGCATTGAGATATCACATCTCATGCTATAGGAAGTGTCTCAGGATTGGAATGGGAAGGTGTTGGATATCCCATCTCATGTTATAGGAAGGGTCTCAGGTTTGGTATAAGCATTGAGATATCACATCTCATGCTATAGGAAGTGTCTCAGGATTGGAATGGGAAGGAGTTGGATATCCCATCTCATGTTATAGGAAGGGTCTCAGGTTTGGTATAAGCATTGAGATATCACATCTCATGCTATAGGAAGGGTCTCAGGATTGGAATGGGAAGGAGTTGTATATGACATCTCATGCCGTAGGAAGGGTCTCAGGTTTGGTATAAGCATTGAGATATCACATCTCTGCTATCGCAAGGGTCTCTGGATTTGAATGGGAAGGAGTTGGATATCCCATCTCATGTTATAGGAAGAGTCTCAGGTTTGGTATTAGAAGCATTGAGATATCACATCTCATGCTATAGGAAGTGTCTCAGGATTGGAATGGGAAGGACTTGGATATCACATCTCATGCTATAGGGAGGCTCTCAAGTTTGATATTAGAAGCATTGAGATATCACATCTCATGCTATAGGAAGGGTCTCAGGATTGGAATGGGAAGGAGTTGGATATCACATCTCATGCTATAGGAAGGGTCTCAGGTTTGGTATAAGCAGTGAGATATCACATCGCATGCTGTAGGAAGGGTCTCAGGTTTGGTATTAGAAGCATTGAGATATCACATCTCATGCTATAGGAAGGATCTCAGGTTTGGTATTAGAAGTATTGAGATATCACATCTCATGCTATAGGAAGGGTCTCAGGATTGGAATGGGAAGGAGTTGGATATCACATATCATGCTAATGGAAGGGTCTCAGGTTTGGTAGAAGCATTGAGATATCACATCTCATGCTATAGGAAGTGTCTCAGGATTGGAATGGGAAGGAGCTGGATATCACATCTCATGCTAAAGGAAGGGTCTCAGGTTTGGAACGGGAAGGAGTTGGATATCTGATCTCATGTTATAGGAAGGGTCTAAGGTCTGGTATAAGCATTGAGATATCACATCTCTGCTATCGGAAGTGTCTCAGGATTGGAATGGGAAGGAGTTGGATATCCGATCTCATGCTATCGGAAGGATCTCAGGTTTGGTATTAGAAGCATTGAGATATCACATCTCATGCTATAGGAAGGGTCTCAGGATTGGAATGGGAAGGACTTAGATATCACATATCATGCTATAGGGAGGGTTTCCGTTTTGATATTAGAAGCATTGAGATATCACATCTCATGCTATCGGAAGTGTCTCAGGATTGGAATGGGAAGGAGTTGGATATCACATCTCATGCTAAAGGAAGGGTCTCAGGTTTGGAACGGGAAGGAGTTGGATATCCGATCTCATGTTATAGGAAGGGTCTAAGGTCTGGTATAAGCATTGAGATATCACATCTCTGCTATGGGAAGTGTCTCAGGATTGGAATGGGAAGGAGTTGGATATCCCATCTCATGTTATAGGAAGGGTCTCAGGTTTGGTATAAGCATTGAGATATCACATCTCATGCTATAGGAAGGGTCTCAGGTTGGAATGGGAAGGAGTTGGATATCACATCTCATGTTAAAGGGAGGGTCTCAGAATTGGAAGGGGAAGGATTTGGATATCACATCTCATGTTATAGGAAGGATCTCAGGTTTGGTATTAGAAGCATTGAGATATCACATCTCATGCTATCGGAAGGATCTCAGGTTTGGTATTAGAAGCATTGAGATATCACATCTCATGCTATCAGAAGGGTCTCAGGATTGGAATGGGAAGGAGTTGGATATCACATCTCATGCTAAAGGGAGGATCTCAGGTTTGGAAGGGGAAGGATTTGGATATCACATCTCATGTTATCGGAAGGATTTCAGGTTTGGTATTAGAAGTATTGAGATATCACATCTCATGCTATAGGAAGGGTCTCAGGATTGGAATGGGAAGGAGTTGGATATCACATCTCATGCTAAAGGAAGGGTCTCAGGTTTGGTAGAAGCATTGAGATATCACATCTCATGCTATAGGAAGGGTCTCAGGATTGGAATTTGAAGGACTTAGATATCACATATCATGCTATAGGGAGGGTTTCTGTTTTGATATTAGAAGCATTGAGATATCACATCTCATGCTAAAGGGAGGGTCTCAGGATTGGAATGGGAAGGAGCTGGATATCACATCTCATGCTAAAGGAAGGGTCTCAGGTTTGGAACGGGAAGGAGTTGGATATCCAATCTCATGTTATAGGAAGGGTCTAAGGTCTGGTATAAGCATTGAGATATCACATCTCTGCTATCGGAAGTGTCTCAGGATTGGAATGGGAAGGAGTTGGATATCCCATCTCATGTTATAGGAAGGGTCTCAGGTTTGGTATAAGCATTGAGATATCACATCTCATGCTATAGGAAGGGTCTCAGGATTGGAATGGGAAGGAGTTGGATATCACATCTCATGCTATAGGAAGGGTCTCAGGTTTGGTATAAGCATTGAGATATCACATCTCATGCTATAGGAAGGGTCTCAGGATTGGAATGGGAAGGAGTTGTATATGACATCCCATGCCGTAGGAAGGGTCTCAGGTTTGGTATAAGCATTGAGATATCACATCTCATGCTATAGGAAGGGTCTCAGGATTGGAATGGGAAGGAGTTGGATATCACATCTCATGCTATAGGAAGGGTCTCAGGTTTGGTATAAGCATTGAGATATCACATCTCATGCTATAGGAAGGGTCTCAGGATTGGAATGGGAAGGAGTTGTATATGACATCTCATGCCGTAGGAAGGGTCTCAGGTTTGGTATAAGCATTGAGATATCACATCTCTGCTATCGGAAGGGTCTCAGGATTGGAATGGGAAGGACTTGGATATCACATCTCATGCTATAGGGAGGCTCTCAAGTTTGATATTAGAAGCATTGAGATATCACATCTCATGCTATAGGAAGGGTCTCAGGATTGGAATGGGAAGGAGTTGGATATCACATCTCATGCTATAGGAAGGGTCTCAAGTTTGGTATAAGCAGTGAGATATCACATCGCATGCTGTAGGAAGGGTCTCAGGTTTGGTATTAGAAGCATTGAGATATCACATCTCATGCTATAGGAAGGATCTCAGGTTTGGTATTAGAAGTATTGAGATATCACATCTCATGCTATAGGAAGGGTCTCAGGATTGGAATGGGAAGGAGTTGGATATCACATCTCATGCTAAAGGAAGGGTCTCAGGTTTGGTAGAAGCATTGAGATATCACATCTCATGCTATAGGAAGGGTCTCAGGATTGGAATGGGAAGGACTTAGATATCACATATCATGCTATAGGGAGGGTTTCCGTTTTGATATTAGAAGCATTGAGATATCACATCTCATGCTATCGGAAGTGTCTCAGGATTGGAATGGGAAGGAGTTGGATATCACATCTCATGCTAAAGGAAGGGTCTCAGGTTTGGAACGGGAAGGAGTTGGATATCCGATCTCATGTTATAGGAAGGGTCTAAGGTCTGGTATAAGCATTGAGATATCACATCTCTGCTATGGGAAGTGTCTCAGGATTGGAATGGGAAGGAGTTGGATATCCCATCTCATGTTATAGGAAGGGTCTCAGGTTTGGTATAAGCATTGAGATATCACATCTCATGCTATAGGAAGGGTTTCAGGATTGGAATGGGAAGGAGTTGGATATCACATCTCATGTTATAGGAAGGGTCTCAGGTTGGAATGGGAAGGAGTTGGATATCACATCTCATGTTAAAGGGAGGGTCTCAGAATTGGAAGGGGAAGGATTTGGATATCACATCTCATGTTATAGGAAGGATCTCAGGTTTGGTATTAGAAGCATTGAGATATCACATCTCATGCTATCGGAAGGATCTCAGGTTTGGTATTATAAGCATTGAGATATCACATCTCATGCTATCAGAAGGGTCTCAGGATTGGAATGGGAAGGAGTTGGATATCACATCTCATGCTAAAGGGAGGATCTCAGGTTTGGAAGGGGAAGGATTTGGATATCACATCTCATGTTATCGGAAGGATTTCAGGTTTGGTATTAGAAGTATTGAGATATCACATCTCATGCTATAGGAAGGGTCTCAGGATTGGAATGGGAAGGAGTTGGATATCACATCTCATGCTAAAGGAAGGGTCTCAGGTTTGGTAGAAGCATTGAGATATCACATCTCATGCTATAGGAAGGGTCTCAGGATTGGAATTTGAAGGACTTAGATATCACATATCATGCTATAGGGAGGGTTTCTGTTTTGATATTAGAAGCATTGAGATATCACATCTCATGCTAAAGGGAGGGTCTCAGGATTGGAATGGGAAGGAGCTGGATATCACATCTCATGCTAAAGGAAGGGTCTCAGGTTTGGAACGGGAAGGAGTTGGATATCCAATCTCATGTTATAGGAAGGGTCTAAGGTCTGGTATAAGCATTGAGATATCACATCTCTGCTATCGGAAGTGTCTCAGGATTGGAATGGGAAGGAGTTGGATATCCCATCTCATGTTATAGGAAGGGTCTCAGGTTTGGTATAAGCATTGAGATATCACATCTCATGCTATAGGAAGGGTCTCAGGATTGGAATGGGAAGGAGTTGGATATCACATCTCATGCTATAGGAAGGGTCTCAGGTTTGGTATAAGCATTGAGATATCACATCTCATGCTATAGGAAGGGTCTCAGGATTGGAATGGGAAGGAGTTGTATATGACATCCCATGCCGTAGGAAGGGTCTCAGGTTTGGTATAAGCATTGAGATATCACATCTCATGCTATAGGAAGGGTCTCAGGATTGGAATGGGAAGGAGTTGGATATCACATCTCATGCTATAGGAAGGGTCTCAGGTTTGGTATAAGCATTGAGATATCACATCTCATGCTATAGGAAGGGTCTCAGGATTGGAATGGGAAGGAGTTGTATATGACATCTCATGCCGTAGGAAGGGTCTCAGGTTTGGTATAAGCATTGAGATATCACATCTCTGCTATCGGAAGGGTCTCAGGATTGGAATGGGAAGGACTTGGATATCACATCTCATGCTATAGGGAGGCTCTCAAGTTTGATATTAGAAGCATTGAGATATCACATCTCATGCTATAGGAAGGGTCTCAGGATTGGAATGGGAAGGAGTTGGATATCACATCTCATGCTATAGGAAGGGTCTCAGGTTTGGTATAAGCAGTGAGATATCACATCGCATGCTGTAGGAAGGGTCTCAGGTTTGGTATTAGAAGCATTGAGATATCACATCTCATGCTATAGGAAGGATCTCAGGTTTGGTATTAGAAGTATTGAGATATCACATCTCATGCTATAGGAAGGGTCTCAGGATTGGAATGGGAAGGAGTTGGATATCACATCTCATGCTAAAGGAAGGGTCTCAGGTTTGGTAGAAGCATTGAGATATCACATCTCATGCTATAGGAAGGGTCTCAGGATTGGAATGGGAAGGACTTAGATATCACATATCATGCTATAGGGAGGGTCTCAGTTTTGATATTAGAAGCATTGAGATATCACATCTCATGCTATCGGAAGTGTCTCACGATTGGAATGGGAAGGAGCTGGATATCACATCTCATGCTAAAGGAAGAGTCTCAGGATTGGAACGGGAAGGAGTTGGATATCACATCTCATGTTATAGGAAGGGTCTCAGGTTTGGTATAAGCATTGAGATATCACATCTCTGCTATCGGAAGTGTCTCAGGATTGGAAATGGAAGGAGTTGGATATCCCATCTCATGTTATAGGACGGGTCTCAGGTTTGTTATTAGAATCATTGAGATATCATATTGCATGCTGTAGGAAGGGTCTAAGGATTGGAATGGAAAGGACTTGGATATCACATCTCATGCTATAGATAGGCTCTCAGGTTTGGAAAGGGAAGGAGTTGGATATCACATTTCATGTTAGAGGAAGGATCTCAGGTTTGGTATTAGAGGCATTGAGATATCATATTGCATGCTGTAGGAAGGGTCTAAGGATTGGAATGGGAAGGACTTGGATATCACATCTCATGCTATAGGAAGGGTCTCAGGTTGGAATGGGAAGGAGTTGGATATCACATCTCATGTTAAAGGGAGGGTCTCAGAATTGGAAGGGGAAGGATTTGGATATCACATCTCATGTTATAGGAAGGATCTCAGGTTTGGTATTAGAAGCATTGAGATATCACATCTCATGCTATCGGAAGGATCTCAGGTTTGGTATTAGAAGCATTGAGATATCACATCTCATGCTATCAGAAGGGTCTCAGGATTGGAATGGGAAGGAGATGGATATCACATCTCATGCTAAAGGGAGGGTCTCAGGTTTGGAAGGGGAAGGATTTGGATATCACATCTCATGTTATCGGAAGGATCTCAGGTTTGGTATTAGAAGTATTGAGATATCACATCTCATGCTATAGGAAGGGTCTCAGGATTGGAATGGGAAGGAGTTGGATATCACATCTCATGCTAAAGGAAGGGTCTCAGGTTTGGTAGAAGCATTGAGATATCACATCTCATGCTATAGGAAGTGTCTCAGGATTGGAATGGGAAGGAGCTGGATATCACATCTCATGCTAAAGGAAGGGTCTCAGGATTGGAACGGGAAGGAGTTGGATATCCGATCTCATGTTATAGGAAGGGTCTAAGGTCTGGTATAAGCATTGAGATATCACATCTCTGCTATCGGAAGTGTCTCAGGATTGGAATGGGAAGGAGTTGGATATCCGATCTCATGCTATCGGAAGGATCTCAGGTTTGGTATTAGAAGCATTGAGATATCACATCTCATGCTATAGGAAGGGTCTCAGGATTGGAATGGGAAGGACTTAGATATTACATATCATGCTATAGGGAGGGATTCCGTTTTGATATTAGAAGCATTGAGATATCACATCTCATGCTATCGGAAGTGTCTCAGGATTGGAATGGGAAGGAGCTGGATATCACATCTCATGCTAAAGGAAGGGTCTCAGGTTTGGAACAGGAAGGAGTTGGATATCCGATCTCATGTTATAGGAAGGGTCTAAGGTCTGGTATAAGCATTGAGATATCACATCTCTGCTACGGGAAGTGTCTCAGGATTGGAATGGGAAGGAGTTGGATATCCCATCTCATGTTATAGGAAGGGTCTCAGGTTTGGTATAAGCATTGAGATATCACATCTCATGCTATAGGAAGGGTCTCAGGTTGGAATGGGAAGGAGTTGGATATCACATCTCATGTTAAAGGGAGGGTCTCAGAATTGGAAGGGGAAGGATTTGGATATCACATCTCATCTTATAGGAAGGATCTCAGGTTTGGTATTAGAAGCATTGAGATATCACATCTCATGCTATCGGAAGGATCTCACGTTTGGTATTAGAAGCATTGAGATATCACATCTCATGCTATCAGAAGGGTCTCAGGATTGGAATGGGAAGGAGTTGGATATCACATCTCATGCTAAAGGGAGGGTCTCAGGTTTGGAAGGGGAAGGATTTGGATATCACATCTCATGTTATCGGAAGGATTTCAGGTTTGGTATTAGAAGTATTGAGATATCACATCTCATGCTATAGGAAGGGTCTCAGGATTGGAATGGGAAGGAGTTGGATATCACATCTCATGCTAAAGGAAGGGTCTCAGGTTTGGTAGAAGCATTGAGATATCACATCTCATGCTATAGGAAGGGTCTCAGGATTGGAATGGGAAGGACTTAGATATCACATATCATGCTATAGGGAGGGTTTCTGTTTTGATATTAGAATCATTGAGATATCACATCTCATGCTAAAGGGAGGGTCTCAGGATTGGAATGGGAAGGAGCTGGATATCACATCTCATGCTAAAGGAAGGGTCTCAGGTTTGGAACGGGAAGGAGTTGGATATCCGATCTCATGTTATAGGAAGGGTCTAAGGTCTGGTATAAGCATTGAGATATCACATCTCTGCTATCGGAAGTGTCTCAGGATTGGAATGGGAAGGAGTTGGATATCCCATCTCATGTTATAGGAAGGGTCTCAGGTTTGGTATAAGCATTGAGATATCACATCTCATGCTATAGGAAGGGTCTCAGGATTGGAATGGGAAGGAGTTGGATATCACATCTCATGCTATAGGAAGGGTCTCAGGTTTGGTATAAGCATTGAGATATCACATCTCATGCTATAGGAAGGGTCTCAGGATTGGAATGGGAAGGAGTTGTATATGACATCTCATGCCGTAGGAAGGGTCTCAGGTTTGGTATAAGCATTGAGATATCACATCTCATGCTATAGGAAGGGTCTCAGGATTGGAATGGGAAGGAGTTGGATATCACATCTCATGCTATAGGAAGGGTCTCAGGTTTGGTATAAGCATTGAGATATCACATCTCATGCTATAGGAAGGGTCTCAGGATTGGAATGGGAAGGAGTTGTATATGACATCTCATGCCGTAGGAAGGGTCTCAGGTTTGGTATAAGCATTGAGATATCACATCTCTGCTATCGGAAGGGTCTCAGGATTGGAATGGGAAGGAGTTGGATATCCCATCTCATGTTATAGGAAGAGTCTCAGGTTTGGTATTAGAAGCATTGAGATATCACATCTCATGCTATAGGAAGTGTCTCAGGATTGGAATGGGAAGGACTTGGATATCACATCTCATGCTATAGGGAGGCTCTCAAGTTTGATATTAGAAGCATTGAGATATCACATCTCATGCTATAGGAAGGGTCTCAGGATTGGAATGGGAAGGAGTTGGATATCACATCTCATGCTATAGGAAGGGTCTCAGGTTTGGTATAAGCAGTGAGATATCACATCGCATGCTGTAGGAAGGGTCTCAGGTTTGGTATTAGAAGCATTGAGATATCACATCTCATGCTATAGGAAGGATCTCAGGTTTGGTATTAGAAGTATTGAGATATCACATCTCATGCTATAGGAAGGGTCTCAGGATTGGAATGGGAAGGAGTTGGATATCACATCTCATGCTAAAGGAAGGGTCTCAGGTTTGGTAGAAGCATTGAGATATCACATCTCATGCTATAGGAAGGGTCTCAGGATTGGAATGGGAAGGACTTAGATATCACATATCATGCTATAGGGAGGGTCTCAGTTTTGATATTAGAAGCATTGAGATATCACATCTCATGCTATCGGAAGTGTCTCACGATTGGAATGGGAAGGAGCTGGATATCACATCTCATGCTAAAGGAAGAGTCTCAGGATTGGAACGGGAAGGAGTTGGATATCACATCTCATGTTATAGGAAGGGTCTCAGGTTTGGTATAAGCATTGAGATATCACATCTCTGCTATCGGAAGTGTCTCAGGATTGGAAATGGAAGGAGTTGGATATCCCATCTCATGTTATAGGACGGGTCTCAGGTTTGTTATTAGAATCATTGAGATATCATATTGCATGCTGTAGGAAGGGTCTAAGGATTGGAATGGAAAGGACTTGGATATCACATCTCATGCTATAGATAGGCTCTCAGGTTTGGAAAGGGAAGGAGTTGGATATCACATTTCATGTTAGAGGAAGGATCTCAGGTTTGGTATTAGAGGCATTGAGATATCATATTGCATGCTGTAGGAAGGGTCTAAGGATTGGAATGGGAAGGACTTGGATATCACATCTCATGCTATAGGAAGGGTCTCAGGTTGGAATGGGAAGGAGTTGGATATCACATCTCATGTTAAAGGGAGGGTCTCAGAATTGGAAGGGGAAGGATTTGGATATCACATCTCATGTTATAGGAAGGATCTCAGGTTTGGTATTAGAAGCATTGAGATATCACATCTCATGCTATCGGAAGGATCTCAGGTTTGGTATTAGAAGCATTGAGATATCACATCTCATGCTATCAGAAGGGTCTCAGGATTGGAATGGGAAGGAGATGGATATCACATATGCTAAAGGGAGGGTCTCAGGTTTGGAATGGGAAGGAGTTGGATATCACATCTCATGCTAAAGGAAGGGTCTCAGGTTTGGTAGAAGCATTGAGATATCACATCTCATGCTATAGGAAGTGTCTCAGGATTGGAATGGGAAGGAGCTGGATATCACATCTCATGCTAAAGGAAGGGTCTCAGGTTTGGAACGGGAAGGAGTTGGATATCCGATCTCATGTTATAGGAAGGGTCTAAGGTCTGGTATAAGCATTGAGATATCACATCTCTGCTATCGTAAGTGTCTCAGGATTGGAATGGGAAGGAGTTGGATATCCGATCTCATGCTATCGGAAGGATCTCAGGTTTGGTATTAGAGGCATTGAGATATCACATCTCATGCTATAGGAAGGGTCTCAGGTTGGAATGGGAAGGAGTTGGATATCACATCTCATGTTAAAGGGAGGGTCTCAGAATTGGAAGGGGAAGGATTTGGATATCACATCTCATGTTATAGGAAGGATCTCAGGTTTGGTATTAGAAGCATTGAGATATCACATCTCATGCTATCGGAAGGATCTCAGGTTTGGTATTAGAAGCATTGAGATATCACATCTCATGCTATCAGAAGGGTCTCAGGATTGGAATGGGAAAGAGTTGGATAGCACATCTCATGCTAAAATGGAGGGTCTCAGGTTTGGAAGGGGAAGGATTTGGATATCACATCTCATGTTATCGGAAGGATCTCAGGTTTGGTATTAGAAGTATTGAGATATCACATCTCATGCTATAGGAAGGGTCTCAGGATTAGAATGGGAAGGAGTTGGCTATCACATCTCATGCTAAAGGAAGGGTCTCAGGTTTGGTAGAAGCATTGAGATATCACATCTCATGCTATAGGAAGGGTCTCAGGATTGGAATGGGAAGGACTTAGATATCACATATCATGCTATAGGGAGGGTTTCCGTTTTGATATTAGAAGCATTGAGATATCACATCTCATGCTATCGGAAGTGTCTCAGGATTGGAATGGGAAGGAGCTGGATATCACATCTCATGCTAAAGGAAGGGTCTCAGGTTTGGAACGGGAAGGAGTTGGATATCCGATCTCATGTTATAGGAAGGGTCTAAGGTCTGGTATAAGCATTGAGATATCACATCTCTGCTTTCGGAAGTGTCTCAGGATTGGAATGGGAAGGAGTTGGATATCCCATCTCATGTTATAGGAAGGGTCTCAGGTTTGGTATAAGCATTGAGATATCACATCTCATGCTATAGGAAGGGTCTCAGGATTGGAATGGGAAGTAGTTGGATATCACATCTTATGCTATAGGAAGGGTCTCAGGTTTGGTATAAGCATTGAGATATCACATATCATGCTATAGGAAGGGTCTCAGGATTGGAATGGGAAGGAGTTGTATATGACATCTCATGCCGTAGGAAGGGTCTCAGGTTTGGTATAAGCATTGAGATATCACATCTCATGCTATAGGAAGGGTCTCAGGATTGGAATGGGAAGGAGTTGGATATCACATCTCATGCTATAGGAAGGGTCTCAGGTTTGGTATAAGCATTGAGATATCACATCTCATGCTATAGGAAGGGTCTCAGGATTGGAATGGGAAGGAGTTGTATATGACATCTCATGCCGTAGGAAGGGTCTCAGGTTTGGTATAAGCATTGAGATATCACATCTCTGCTATCGCAAGGGTCTCTGGATTTGATTGGGAAGGAGTTGGATATCCCATCTCATGTTATAGGAAGAGTCTCAGGTTTGGTATTAGAAGCATTGAGATATCACATCTCATGCTATAGGAAGTGTCTCAGGATTGGAATGGGAAGGACTTGGATATCACATCTCATGCTATAGGGAGGCTCTCAAGTTTGATATTAGAAGCATTGAGATATCACATCTCATGCTATAGGAAGGGTCTCAGGATTGGAATGGGAAGGAGTTGGATATCACATCTCATGCTATAGGAAGGGTCTCAGGTTTGGTATAAGCAGTGAGATATCACATCGCATGCTGTAGGAAGGGTCTCAGGTTTGGTATTAGAAGCATTGAGATATCACATCTCATGCTATAGGAAGGATCTCAGGTTTGGTATTAGAAGTATTGAGATATCACATCTCATGCTATAGGAAGGGTCTCAGGATTGGAATGGGAATGAGTTGGATATCACATATCATGCTAAAGGAAGGGTCTCAGGTTTGGTAGAAGCATTGAGATATCACATCTCATGCTATAGGAAGGGTCTCAGGATTGGAATGGGGAGGACTTAGATATCACATATCATGCTATAGGGAGGGTCTCAGTTTTGATATTAGAAGCATTGAGATATCACATCTCATGCTATCGGAAGTGTCTCAGGATTGGAATGGGAAGGAGCTGGATATCACATCTCATGCTAAAGGAAGAGTCTCAGGTTTGGAACGGGAAGGAGTTGGATATCACATCTTATGTTATAGGAAGGGTCTCAGGTTTGGTATAAGCATTGAGATATCACATCTCTGCTATCGGAAGTGTCTCAGGATTGGAAATGGAAGGAGTTGGATATCCCATCTCATGTTATAGGACGGGTCTCAGGTTTGTTATTAGAATCATTGAGATATCATATTGCATGCTGTAGGAAGGGTCTAAGGATTGGAATGGGAAGGACTTGGATATCACATCTCATGCTATAGATAGGCTCTCAGGTTTGGAAAGGGAAGGAGTTGGATATCACATTTCATGTTAGAGGAAGGATCTCAGGTTTGGTATTAGAGGCATTGAGATATCACATCTCATGCTATAGGAAGGGTCTCAGGTTGGAATGGGAAGGAGTTGGATATCACATCTCATGTTAAAGGGAGGGTCTCAGAATTGGAAGGGGAAGGATTTGGATATCACATCTCATGTTATAGGAAGGATCTCAGGTTTGGTATTAGAAGCATTGAGATATCACATCTCATGCTATCGGAAGGATCTCAGGTTTGGTATTAGAAGCATTGAGATATCACATCTCATGCTATCAGAAGGGTCTCAGGATTGGAATGGGAAGGAGATGGATATCACATCTCATGCTAAAGGGAGGGTCTCAGGTTTGGAAGGGGAAGGATTTGGATATCACATCTCATGTTATCGGAAGGATCTCAGGTTTGGTATTAGAAGTATTGAGATATCACATCTCATGCTATAGGAAGGGTCTCAGGATTGGAATGGGAAGGAGTTGGATATCACATCTCATGCTAAAGGAAGGGTCTCAGGTTTGGTAGAAGCATTGAGATATCACATCTCATGCTATAGGAAGTGTCTCAGGATTGGAATGGGAAGGAGCTGGATATCACATCTCATGCTAAAGGAAGGGTCTCAGGTTTGGAACGGGAAGGAGTTGGATATCCGATCTCATGTTATAGGAAGGGTCTAAGGTCTGGTATAAGCATTGAGATATCACATCTCTGCTATGGGAAGTGTCTCAGGATTGGAATGGGAAGGAGTTGGATATCCCATCTCATGTTATAGGAAGGGTCTCAGGTTTGGTATAAGCATTGAGATATCACATCTCATGCTATAGGAAGGGTCTCAGGTTGGAATGGGAAGGAGTTGGATATCACATCTCATGTTAAAGGGAGGGTCTCAGAATTGGAAGGGGAAGGATTTGGATATCACATCTCATGTTATAGGAAGGATCTCAGGTTTGGTATTAGAAGCATTGAGATATCACATCTCATGCTATCGGAAGGATCTCAGGTTTGGTATTAGAAGCATTGAGATATCACATCTCATGCTATCAGAAGGGTCTCAGGATTGGAATGGGAAGGAGTTGGATATCACATCTCATGCTAAAGGGAGGGTCTCAGGTTTGGAAGTGGAAGGATTTGGATATCACATCTCATGTTATCAGAAGGATTTCAGGTTTGGTATTAGAAGTATTGAGATATCACATCTCATGCTATAGGAAGGGTCTCAGGATTGGAATGGGAAGGAGTTGGATATCACATCTCATGCTAAAGGAAGGGTCTCAGGTTTGGTAGAAGCATTGAGATATCACATCTCATGCTATAGGAAGGGTCTCAGGATTGGAATGGGAAGGACTTAGATATCACATATCATGCTATAGGGAGGGTTTCTGTTTTGATATTAGAAGCATTGAGATATCACATCTCATGATAAAGGGAGGGTCTCAGGATTGGAATGGGAAGGAGCTGGATATCACATCTCATGCTAAAGGAAGGGTCTCAGGTTTGGAACGGGAAGGAGTTGGATATCCTATCTCATGTTATAGGAAGGGTCTAAGGTCTGGTATAAGCATTGAGATATCACATCTCATGCTATAGGAAGGGTCTCAGGATTGGAATGGGAAGGAGTTGTATATGACATCTCATGCCGTAGGAAGGGTCTCAGGTTTGGTATAAGCATTGAGATATCACATCTCATGCTATAGGAAGGGTCTCAGGATTGGAATGGGAAGGAGTTGGATATCACATCTCATGCTATAGGAAGGGTCTCAGGTTTGGTATAAGCATTGAGATATAACATCTCATGCTATAGGAAGGGTCTCAGGATTGGAATGGGAAGGAGTTGTATATGACATCTCATGCCGTAGGAAGGGTCTCAGGTTTGGTATAAGCATTGAGATATCACATCTCTGCTATCGGAAGGGTCTCAGGATTGGAATGGGAAGGAGTTGGATATCCCATCTCATGTTATAGGAAGAGTCTCAGGTTTGGTATTAGAAGCATTGAGATATCACATCTCATGCTATAGGAAGTGTCTCAGGATTGGAATGGGAAGGACTTGGATATCACATCTCATGCTATAGGGAGGCTCTCAAGTTTGATATTAGAAGCATTGAGATATCACATCTCATGCTATAGGAAGGGTCTCAGGATTGGAATGGGAAGGAGTTGGATATCACATCTCATGCTATAGGAAGGGTCTCAGGTTTGGTATAAGCAGTGAGATATCACATCACATGCTGTAGGAAGGGTCTCAGGTTTGGTATTAGAAGCATTGAGATATCACATCTCATGCTATAGGAAGGATCTCAGGTTTGGTATTAGAAGTATTGAGATATCACATCTCATGCTATAGGAAGGGTCTCAGGATTGGAATGGGAAGGAGTTGGATATCACATCTCATGCTAAAGGAAGGGTCTCAGGTTTGGTAGAAGCATTGAGATATCACATCTCATGCTATAGGAAGGGTCTCAGGATTGGAATGGGAAGGACTTAGATATCACATATCATGCTATAGGGAGGGTCTCAGTTTTGATATTAGAAGCATTGAGATATCACATCTCATGCTATCGGAAGTGTCTCACGATTGGAATGGGAAGGAGCTGGATATCACATCTCATGCTAAAAGAAGAGTCTCAGGTTTGGTATAAGCATTGAGATATCACATCTCTGCTATCGGAAGTGTCTCAGGATTGGAAATGGAAGGAGTTGGATATCCCATCTCATGTTATAGGACGGGTCTCCGGTTTGTTATTAGAATCATTGAGATATCATATTGCATGCTGTAGGAAGGGTCTAAGGATTGGAATGGAAAGGACTTGGATATCACATCTCATGCTATAGATAGGCTCTCAGGTTTGGAAAGGGAAGGAGTTGGATATCACATTTCATGTTAGAGGAAGGATCTCAGGTTTGGTATTAGAGGCATTGAGATATCATATTGCATGCTGTAGGAAGGGTCTAAGGATTGGAATGGGAAGGACTTGGATATCACATCTCATGCTATAGGAAGGGTCTCAGGTTGGAATGGGAAGGAGTTGGATATCACATCTCATGTTAAAGGGAGGGTCTCAGAATTGGAAGGGGAAGGATTTGGATATCACATCTCATGTTATAGGAAGGATCTCAGGTTTGGTATTAGAAGCATTGAGATATCACATCTCATGCTATCGGAAGGATCTCAGGTTTGGTATTAGAAGCATTGAGATATCACATCTCATGCTATCAGAAGGGTCTCAGGATTGGAATGGGAAGGAGATGGATATCACATCTCATGCTAAAGGGAGGGTCTCAGGTTTGGAAGGGGAAGGATTTGGATATCACATCTCATGTTATCGGAAGGATCTCAGGTTTGGTATTAGAAGTATTGAGATATCACATCTCATGCTATAGGAAGGGGCTCAGGATTGGAATGGGAAGGAGTTGGATATCACATCTCATGCTAAAGGAAGGGTCTCAGGTTTGGTAGAAGCATTGAGATATCACATCTCATGCTATAGGAAGTGTCTCAGGATTGGAATGGGAAGGAGCTGGATATCACATCTCATGCTAAAGGAAGGGTCTCAGGTTTGGAACGGGAAGGAGTTGGATATCCGATCTCATGTTATAGGAAGGGTCTAAGGTCTGGTATAAGCATTGAGATATGACATCTCTGCTATCGGAAGTGTCTCAGGATTGGAATGGGAAGGAGTTGGATATCCGATCTCATGCTATCGGAAGGATCTCAGGTTTGGTATTAGAAGCATTGAGATATCACATCTCATGCTATAGGAAGGGTCTCAGGATTGGAATGGGAAGGACTTAGATATCACATATCATGCTATAGGGAGGGTTTCCGTTTTGATATTAGAAGCATTGAGATATCACATCTCATGCTATCGGAAGTGTCTCAGGATTGGAATGGGAAGGAGCTGGATATCACATCTCATGCTAAAGGAAGGGTCTCAGGTTTGGAACGGGAAGGAGTTGGATATCCGATCTCATGTTATAGGAAGGGTCTAAGGTCTGGTATAAGCATTGAGATATCACATCTCTGCTATGGGAAGTGTCTCAGGATTGGAATGGGAAGGAGTTGGATATCACATCTCATGTTAAAGGGAGGGTCTCAGAATTGGAAGGGGAAGGATTTGGATATCACATCTCATGTTATAGGAAGGATCTCAGGTTTGGTATTAGAAGCATTGAGATATCACATCTCATGCTATCGGAAGGATCTCAGGTTTGGTATTAGAAGCATTGAGATATCACATCTCATGCTATCAGAAGGGTCTCAGGATTGGAATGGGAAGCAGTTGGATATCACATCTCATGCTAAAGGGAGGGTCTCAGGTTTGGAAGGGGAAGGATTTGGATATCACATCTCATGTTATCGGAAGGATTTCAGGTTTGGTATTAGAAGTATTGAGATATCACATCTCATGCTTTAGGAAGGGTCTCAGGATTGGAATGGGAAGGAGTTGGATATCACATCTCATGCTAAAGGAAGGGTCTCGGGTTTGGTAGAAGCATTGAGATATCACATCTCATGCTATAGGAAGGGTCTCAGGATTGGAATGGGAAGGACTTAGATATCACATATCATGCTATAGGGAGGGTTTCTGTTTTGATATTAGAAGCATTGAGATATCACATCTCATGCTAAAGGGAGGGTCTCAGGATTGGAATGGGAAGGAGCTGGATATCACATCTCATGCTAAAGGAAGGGTCTCAGGTTTGGAACGGGAAGGAGTTGGATATCCGATCTCATGTTATAGGAAGGGTCTAAGGTCTGGTATAAGCATTGAGATATCACATCTCTGCTATCGGAAGTGTCTCAGGATTGGAATGGGAAGGAGTTGGATATCCCATCTCATGTTATAGGAAGGGTCTCAGGTTTGGTATAAGCATTGAGATATCACATCTCATGCTATAGGAAGGGTCTCAGGATTGGAATGGGAAGGAGTTGGATATCACATCTCATGCTATAGGAAGGGTCTCAGGTTTGGTATAAGCATTGAGATATCACATCTCATGCTATAGGAAGGGTCTCAGGATTGGAATGGGAAGGAGTTGTATATGACATCTCATGCCGTAGGAAGGGTCTCAGGTTTGGTATAAGCATTGAGATATCACATCTCATGCTATAGGAAGGGTCTCAGGATTGGAATGGGAAGGAGTTGGATATCACATCTCATGCTATAGGAAGGGTCTCAGGTTTGGTATAAGCATTGAGATATCACATCTCATGCTATAGGAAGGGTCTCAGGATTGGAATGGGAAGGAGTTGTATATGACATCTCATGCCGTAGGAAGGGTCTCAGGTTTGGTATAAGCATTGAGATATCACATCTCTGCTATCGGAAGGGTCTCAGGATTGGAATGGGAAGGAGTTGGATATCCCATCTCATGTTATAGGAATAGTCTCAGGTTTGGTATTAGAAGCATTGAGATATCACATCTCATGCTATAGGAAGTGTCTCAGGATTGGAATGGGAAGGACTTGGATATCACATCTCATGCTATAGGGAGGCTCTCAAGTTTGATATTAGAAGCATTGAGATATCACATCTCATGCTATAGGAAGGGTCTCAGGATTGGAATGGGAAGGAGTTGGATATCACATCTCATGCTATAGGAAGGGTCTCAGGTTTGGTATAAGCAGTGAGATATCACATCGCATGCTGTAGGAAGGGTCTCAGGTTTGGTATTAGAAGCATTGAGATATCACATCTCATGCTATAGGAAAGATCTCAGGTTTGGTATTAGAAGTATTGAGATATCACATCTCATGCTATAGGAAGGGTCTCAGGATTGGAATGGGAAGGAGTTGGATATCACATCTCATGCTAAAGGAAGGGTCTCAGGTTTGGTAGAAGCATTGAGATATCACATCTCATGCTATAGGAAGGGTCTCAGGATTGGAATGGGAAGGAGCTGGATATCACATCTCATGCTAAAGGAAGAGTCTCAGGATTGGAACGGGAAGGAGTTGGATATCACATCTCATGTTATAGGAAGGGTCTCAGGTTTGGTATAAGCATTGAGATATCACATCTCTGCTATCGGAAGTGTCTCAGGATTGGAAATGGAAGGAGTTGGATATCCCATCTCATGTTATAGGACTGGTCTCAGGTTTGTTATTAGAATCATTGAGATATCATATTGCATGTTGTAGGAAGGGTCTAAGGATTGGAATGGAAAGGACTTGGATATCACATCTCATGCTATAGATAGGCTCTCAGGTTTGGAAAGGGAAGGAGTTGGATATCACATTTCATGTTAGAGGAAGGATCTCAGGTTTGGTATTAGAGGCATTGAGATATCATATTGCATGCTGTAGGAAGGGTCTAAGGATTGGAATGGGAAGGACTTGGATATCACATCTCATGCTATAGGAAGGGTCTCAGGTTGGAATGGGAAGGAGTTGGATATCACATCTAATGTTAAAGGGAGGGTCTCAGAATTGGAAGGGGAAGGATTTGGATATCACATCTCATGTTATAGGAAGGATCTCAGGTTTGGTATTAGAAGCATTGAGATATCACATCTCATGCTATCGGAAGGATCTCAGGTTTGGTATTAGAAGCATTGAGATATCACATCTCATGCTATCAGAAGGGTCTCAGGATTGGAATGGGAAGGAGATGGATATCACATATGCTAAAGGGAGGGTCTCAGGTTTGGAAGGGGAAGGATTTGGATATCACATCTCATGTTATCGGAAAGGATCTCAGGTTTGGTATTAGAAGTATTGAGATATCACATCTCATGCTATAGGAAGTGTCTCAGGATTGGAATGGGAAGGAGCTGGATATCACATCTCATGCTAAAGGAAGGGTCTCAGGTTTGGAACGGGAAGGAGTTGGATATCCGATCTCATGTTATAGGAAGGGTCTAAGGTCTGGTATAAGCATTGAGATATCACATCTCTGCTATCGGAAGTGTCTCAGGATTGGAATGGGAAGGAGTTGGATATCCGATCTCATGCTATCGGAAGGATCTCAGGTTTGGTATTAGAAGCATTGAGATATCACATCTCATGCTATAGGAAGGGTCTCAGGATTGGAATGGGAAGGACTTAGATATCACATATCATGCGATAGGGAGGGTTTCCGTTTTGATATTAGAAGCATTGAGATATCACATCTCATGCTATCGGAAGTGTCTCAGGATTGGAATGGGAAGGAGCTGGATATCACATCTCATGCTAAAGGAAGGGTCTCAGGTTTGGAACGGGAAGGAGTTGGATATCCGATCTCATGTTATAGGAAGGGTCTAAGGTCTGGTATAAGCATTGAGATATCACATCTCTGCTATCGGAAGTGTCTCAGGATTGGAATGGGAAGGAGTTGGATATCCCATCTCATGTTATAGGAAGGGTCTCAGGTTTGGTATAAGCATTGAGATATCACATCTCATGCTATAGGAAGGGTCTCAGGATTGGAATGGGAAGGAGTTGGATATCACATCTCATGCTATAGGAAGGGTCTCAGGTTTGGTATAAGCATTGAGATATCACATCTCATGCTATAGGAAGGGTCTCAGGATTGGAATGGGAAGGAGTTGTATATGACATCTCATGCCGTAGGAAGGGTCTCAGGTTTGGTATAAGCATTGAGATATCACATCTCATGCTATACTAAGGGTCTCAGGATTGGAATGGGAAGGAGTTGGATATCACATCTCATGCTATAGGAAGGGTCTCAGGTTTGGTATAAGCATTGAGATATCACATCTCATGCTATAGGAAGGGTCTCAGGATTGGAATGGGAAGGAGTTGTATATGACATCTCATGCCGTAGGAAGGGTCTCAGGTTTGGTATAAGCATTGAGATATCACATCTCTGCTATCGGAAGGGTCTCAGGATTGGAATGGGAAGGAGTTGGATATCCCATCTCATGTTATAGGAAGAGTCTCAGGTTTGGTATTAGAAGCATTGAGATATCACATCTCATGCTATAGGAAGTGTCTCAGGATTGGAATGGGAAGGACTTGGATATCACATCTCATGCTATAGGGAGGCTCTCAAGTTTGATATTAGAAGCATTGAGATATCACATCTCATGCTATAGGAAGGGTCTCAGGATTGGAATGGGAAGGAGTTAGATATCACATCTCATGCTATAGGAAGGGTCTCAGGTTTGGTATAAGCAGTGAGATATCACATCTCATGCTATAGGAAGTGTCTCAGGATTGGAATGGGAAGGAGTTGGATATCACATCTCATGTTATAGGAAGGATCTCAGGTTTGGTATAAGAATTGAGATATCACATCTCTGCTATCGGAAGGGTCTCAGGATTGGAATGGGAAGGAGTTGGATATTCCAATCTCATGTTATAGGAAGGGTCTCAGGTTTGGTATTAGAAGCATTGAGATATCACATCTCATGCTATCGGAAGGATCTCAGGTTTGGTATTAGAAGCATTGAGATATCACATCTCATGCTATCAGAAGGGTCTCAGGATTGGAATGGGAAGGAGATGGTTATCACATCTCATGCTAAAGGGAGGGTCTCAGGTTTGGAAGGGGAAGGATTTGGATATCACATCTCATGTTATCGGAAGGATCTCAGGTTTGGTATTAGAAGTATTGAGATATCACATCTCATGCTATAGGAAGGGTCTCAGGATTGGAATGGGAAGGAGTTGGATATCACATCTCATGCTAAAGGAAGGGTCTCAGGTTTGGTAGAAGCATTGAGATATCACATCTCATGCTATAGGAAGGGTCTCAGGATTGGAATGGGAAGGACTTAGATATCACATATCATGCTATAGGGAGGGTTTCCGTTTTGATATTAGAAGCATTGAGATATCACATCTCATGCTATCGGAAGTGTCTCAGGATTGGAATGGGAAGGAGCTGGATATCACATCTCATGCTAAAGGAAGGGTCTCAGGTTTGGAACTGGAAGGAGTTGGATATCCGATCTCATGTTATAGGAAGGGTCTAAGGTCTGGTATAAGCATTGAGATATCACATCTCTGCTATCGGAAGTGTCTCAGGATTGGAATGGGAAGGAGTTGGATATCCCATCTCATGTTATAGGAAGGGTCTCAGGTTTGGTATAAGCATTGAGATATCACATCTCATGCTATAGGAAGGGTCTCAGGATTGGAATGGGAAGGAGTTGGATATCACATCTCATGCTATAGGAAGGGTCTCAGGTTTGGTATAAGCATTGAGATATCACATCTCATGCTATAGGAAGGGTCTCAGGATTGGAATGGGAAGGAGTTGTATATGACATCTCATGCCGTAGGAAGGGTCTCAGGTTTGGTATAAGCATTGAGATATCACATCTCATGCTATAGGAAGGGTCTCAGGATTGGAATGGGAAGGAGTTGGATATCACATCTCATGCTATAGGAAGGGTCTCAGGTTTGGTATAAGCATTGAGATATCACATCTCATGCTATAGGAAGGGTCTCAGGATTGGAATGGGAAGGAGTTGTATATGACATCTCATGCCGTAGGAAGGGTCTCAGGTTTGGTATAAGCATTGAGATATCACATCTCTGCTATCGGAAGGGTCTCAGGATTGGAATGGGAAGGAGTTGGATATCCCATCTCATGTTATAGGAAGAGTCTCAGGTTTGGTATTAGAAGCATTGAGATATCACATCTCATGCTATAGGAAGTGTCTCAGGATTGGAATGGGAAGGACTTGGATATCACATCTCATGCTATAGGGAGGCTCTCAAGTTTGATATTAGAAGCATTGAGATATCACATCTCATGCTATAGAAAGGGTCTCAGGATTGGAATGGGAAGGAGTTGGATATCACATCTCATGCTATTGGAAGGGTCTCAGGTTTGGTATAAGCAGTGAGATATCACATCTCATGCTATAGGAAGTGTCTCAGGATTGGAATGGGAAGGAGTTGGATATCACATCTCATGTTATAGGAAGGATCTCAGGTTTGGTATAAGAATTGAGATATCACATCTCTGCTATCGGAAGGGTCTCAGGATTGGAATGGGAAGGAGTTGGATATTCCAATCTCATGTTATAGGAAGGGTCTCAGGTTTGGTATTAGAAGCATTGAGATATCACATCTCATGCTATAGGAAGGGTCTCAGGATTGGAATGGGAAGGACTTGGATATCACATCTCATGCTATAGGGAGGGTCTCAAGTTTGATATTAGAAGCATTGAGATATTACATCTCATGATATCGGAAGGGTCTCAGGATTGGAATGGGAAGGAGTTGGATATCACATCTCATGATAAAGGAAGGGTCTAAGGTTTGGAAGGGGAAGGATTTGGATATCACATCTCATGTTATAGGACGGGTCTCAGGTTTGGTATTAGAAGCATTGAGATATCAAGTCTCATGGTATAGAAAGGGGATCAGAATTGGAATGGGAAGGAGTTGGATGTCACAACTCAAGCTATAGGAAGGGTCTCAGGATTGGAATGGGAAGGACTTGGATATCACATCTCATGCTATAGGGAGGGTCTCAAGTTTGATATTAGAAGCATTGAGATATCACATCTCATGATATCGGAAGGGTCTCAGGATTGGAATGGGAAGGAGTTGGATATCACATCTCATGATAAAGGAAGGGTCTAAGGTTTGGAAGGGGAAGGATTTGGATATCACATCTCATGTTATAGGACGGGTCTCAGGTTTGGTATTAGAAGCATTGAGATATCAAGTCTCATGGTATAGGAAGGGGCTCAGAATTGGAATGGGAAGGAGTTGGATATCAAGTCTCATGGTATAGGAAGGGGCTCAGAATTGGAATGGGAAGGAGTTGGATATCACATCTCATGCTAAAGGGAGGGTCTCAGGTTTGGAAGGGGAAGGATTTGGATATCACATCTCATGTTATAGGAAGGATCTCAGGTTTGGTATTAGAAGCATTGAGATATCACATCTCATGCTATCGGAAGTATCTCAGGTTTGGTATTAGAGGCATTGAGATATCACATCTCATGCTATCTATCATAAGGGTCTCAGGATTGGAATGGGAAGGAGTTGGATATCACATCTCATGCTAAAGGGAGGGTCTCAGGTTTGGAAGGGGAAGGATTTGGATATCACATCACATGTTATAAGAAGGATCTCAGGTTTGGTATTAGAAGCATTGAGATATCACATCTCATGCTATCGGAAGGGTCTCAGGATTGGAATGGGAAGGAGTCGGATATCACATCTCATGCTATAGGAAGGCCCTCAGGTTTGGAAGGGGAAAGAGTTGGATATCACATTTCATGTTAGAGGTAGGATCTCAGGTTTGGTATTAGAGGCATTGAGATATCACATCTCATGCTATCAGAAGGGTCTCAGGATTGGAATGGGAAGGAGTTCGATATCACATCTCATGCTAAAGGGAGGGTCTCAGGTTTGGAAGGGGAAGGATTTGGATATCACGTCTCATGTTATAGGAAGGATCTCAGGTTTGGTATTAGAAGCATTGAGATATCACATCTCATGCTATCGGAAGGATCTCAGGTTTGGTATTAGAGGCATTGAGATATCACATCTCATGCTAAAGGGAGGGTCTCAGGTTTGGAAGGGGAAGGAGTTGGATAACACATCTCATGCTAAAGGGAGGGTCTCAGGTTTGGAAGGGGAAGGATTTGGATATCACATCTCATGTTACAGGAAGGATCTCAGGTTTGGTATTAGAAGCATTGAGATATCACATCTCATGCTATCGGAAGTATCTCAGGTTTGGTATTAGAGGCATTGAGATATCACATCTCATGCTATCTATCATAAGGGTCTCAGGATTGGAATGGGAAGGAGTTGGATATCACATCTCATGCTAAAGGGAGGGTCTCAGGCTTGGAAGGGGAAGGATTTGGATATCACATCACATGTTATAAGAAGGATCTCAGGTTTGGTATTAGAAGCATTGGGATATCACATCTCATGCTATCGGAAGGGTCTAAGGATTGGAATGGGAAGGAGTCGGATATCACATCTCATGCTATAGGAAGGCTCTCAGGTTTGGAAGGGGAAAGAGTTGGATATCACATTTCATGTTATAAGAAGGATCTCAGGTTTGGTATTAGAGGCATTGAGATATCACATCTCATGCTATCAGAAGGGTCTCAGGATTAGAATGGGAAGGAGTTGGATATCACATCTCATGCTAAAGGGAGGGTCTCAGGTTTGGAAGGGGAAGGATTTGGATATCACGTCTCATGTTATAGGAAGGATCTCAGGTTTGGTATTAGAAGCATTGAGATATCACATCTCATGCTATCGGAAGGATCTCAGGTTTGGTATTAGAGGCATTGAGATATAACTTTGGCATTTATATAGCGCTACGAACCCTCAGGTATCTGAGCGCTGCTTATTATTACCCACGGTGTGTGGTGCTCATTTATCGACCTCGGAAGGATGAAAGGCTGAGTTTGGCCCCGCCGGGATTCGAACCTGCGTTAGCAGACTCTGCACCGATGTCAAAGCGAGCGCTCTACTCGCTGTGCCACTTGACCGGCTTGATATCACATCTCATGCTAAAGGGAGGGTCTCAGGTTTGTAAGGGGAAGGATTTGGATATCACATCTCTTGTTATAGGAAGGATCACAGGTTTGGTATTAGAAGCATTGAGATATCACATCTCATGCTATCGGAAGGGTCTCAGGATTGGAATGGGACGGAGTTGGATATCACATCTCATGCTAAAGGGAGGGTCTCAGGTTTGGAAGGGGAAGGATGTGGATATCACATTTCATGTTAGAGGTAGGATCTCAGGTTTGGTATTGGAGGCATTGAGATATCACATCTCATGCTATCAGAAGGGTCTCAGGATGGGAATGGGAAGGAGTTGGATATCACATCTCATGCTAAAGGGAGGGTCTCAGGTTTGGAAGGGGTAGGATTTGGATATCACATCTCATGTTATCGGAAGGATTTCAGGTTTGGTATTAGAAGCATTGAGATATCACATCTCATGCTATAGGAAGGGTCTCAGGTTTGGTATTAGAAGCATTGAGATATCAAGTCTCATGGTATAGGAAGGGTCTCAGAATTGGAATGGGAAGGAGTTGGATATCTCAAGCTATAGGAAGGGTCTCAGGTTTGGAATGGGAAGGGGTTTGATATCACAACTCATGCCATAGTATGGGTCTCAGGTTTGGTAGAAACATTGGGATATCACATCTCATGCTATCGGAAGGGTATCAGGATTTGATTTGGAAGGAGTTGGATATCCCATCTCATGCTATAGGAAGGGTCTCAGGTTGGAATGGGAAGGAGTTGGATATCACATCTCATGTTATAGGAAGGGTCCCAGGATTGGAATGGGAAGGACTTGGATATCATATCTCATGCTATAGGAAGGCTCTCAGGTTTGGAAGGGGAAGGAGTTGGATATCACATTTCATGTTAGAGGAAGGATCTCAGGTTTGGTATTAGAGGCATTGAGATATCACCTCTTGTTATAGGAAGGGTCTCACGTTTGGTACAAGCATTGAGATATCACATCTCATGCTATAGGAAGGGTCTCAGGATTGGAATGGGAAGGAGTTGTATATCACATCTCAAGCTATAGGAAGGGTCTCACGTTTGGTATAAGCATTGAGATATCACATCTCATGCTATAGGAAGGGTCTCAGGATTGGAATGGGAAGGTGTTGGATATCACATCTCATGTTATAGGAAAGATCTCAGGTTTGGTATTAGAAGCATTGCGACATCACATCTCATGTTATAGGAAGGGTCTCAGGATTGGAATGGGAAGAAGTTGGCTATCACATCTCATGCTATAGGAAGGGTCTCAGGTTTGGTATAAGCATTAAGATATCACATCTCATGCTATAGGAAGGGTCTCAGGATTGGAATGGGAAGGAGTTGTATATGACATCTCATGCCATAGGAAGGGTCTCAGGTTTGGAATAAGCATTGAGATATCACATCTCATGCTATAGGAAGGGTCTCAGGATTGGAATGGGACGGACTTGGATATCACATCTCATGCTATAGGGAGGGTCTCAGGTTTGGAAGGGGAAGGAGTTGGATATCACATCTCATGCTATAGGTAGGGTTTCAGGATTGGAATGGGAAGGAGTTGGATATCACATCTCATGTTATAGGAAGGGTCTCAGGTTGGAATGGGAAGGAGTTGGATATCACATCTCATGCTATAGGTAGGGTCTCAGGATTGAAATGGGAAGGATTTGGATATCACATCTCATGCTAAAGGAAGGGTCTCAGGTTTGGAAGGGGAAGGATTTGGATATCATATCTCATGTTATAGGACGGGTCCCAGGTTTGGTATTAGAAGCATTGAGATATCACATCTCATGGTATAGGAAGGGTGTCAGGATTGGAATGGGAAGGTGTTGGATATCACATCTCATGTTATAGGAAGGGTCTCAGGATTGGAATGGGAAGGATTTGAATAGCACATCTCTTGCTATTGGAAGGGTCTCAGGTTTTTTATTAGAAACATTGAGATATCACATCTCATGCTATAGGAAGGGTTTCAGGATTGGAATGGGAAGGAGTTGGATATCACATCTCATGTTATAGGAAGGGTCTCAGGTTGGAATGGGAAGGAGTTGGATATCACATCTCATGTTATAGGTAGGGTCTCAGGATTGAAATGGGAAGGATTTGGATATCACATCTCTTGCTATAGGAAGGGTCTCAGTTTTTTATTAGAAACATTGAGATATCACATCTCATGCTATAGGAGCGGTTTCAGGATTGGAATGGGAAGGATTTGGATATCACATCTCATGCTAAAGGAAGGGTCTCAGGTTTGGAAGGGGAAGGATTTGGATATCATATCTCATGTTATAGGACGAGTCCCAGGTTTGGTATTAGACGCATTGAGATATCACATCTCATGGTATAGGAAGGGTGTCAGGATTGGAATGGGAAGGTGTTGGATATCACATCTCATCCAATAGGAAGGGTCTCAGGTTTGGAATGGGAAATAATTGGGTATCACATCTCATGTTATAGGAAGCATCTCAGGATTGGAATGGGAAGGATTTGGATATCACATCTCTTGCTATAGGAAGGGTCTCAGAATTGGAATGGGAAGGAGTTGGATATCCCTTCTCATGCTATAGGAACGGTCTCAGGTTGGAATGGGAAGGAGTTGGATATCACATCTCATGCTATAGGTAGGGTCTCAGGATTGAAATGGGAAGGATTTGGATATCACATCTCTTGCTATAGGAAGGGTCTCAGTTTTTTATTAGAAACATTGAGATATCACATCTCATGCTATAGGAGGGGTTTCAGGATTGGAATGGGAAGGATTTGGATATCACATCTCATGCTAAAGGAAGGGTCTCAGGTTTGGAAGGGGAAGGATTTGGATATCATATCTCATGCTATAGGACGGGTCCCAGGTTTGGTATTAGAAGCATTGAGATATCACATCTCATGGTATAGGAAGGGTGTCAGGATTGGAATGGGAAGGTGTTGGATATCACATCTCATCCAATAGGAAGGGTCTCAGGTTTGGAATGGGAAATAATTGGGTATCACATCTCATGTTATAGGAAGGATCTCAGGATTGGAATGGGAAGGATTTGGATATCACATCTCTTGCTATAGGAAGGGTCTCAGGATTGGAATGGGAAGGAGTTGGATATCCCTTCTCATGCTATAGGAAACGTCTCAGGTTGGAATGGGAAGGAGTTGGATATCACATCTCATGTTATAGGAAGGGTCTCAGGATTGGAATGGGAAGGATTTGGACAGCACATCTCTTGCTATTGGAAGGGTCTCAGGTTTTTTATTAGAAACATTGAGATATCACATCTCATGCTATAGGAAGGGTTTCAGGATTGGAATGGGAAGGAGTTGGATATCACATCTCATGTTATAGGAAGGGTCTCAGGTTGGAATGGGAAGGAGTTGGATATCACATCTCATGTTATAGGTAGGGTCTCAGGATTGAAATGGGAAGGATTTGGATATCACATCTCTTGCTATAGGAAGGGTCTCAGTTTTTTATTAGAAACATTGAGATATCACATCTCATGCTATAGGAGGGGTTTCAGGATTGGAATGGGAAGGATTTGGATATCACATCTCATGCTAAAGGAAGGGTCTCAGGTTTGGAAGGGGAAGGATTTGGATATCATATCTCATGTTATAGGACGAGTCCCAGGTTTGGTATTAGACGCATTGAGATATCACATCTCATGGTATAGGAAGGGTGTCAGGATTGGAATGGGAAGGTGTTGGATATCACATTTCATCCAATAGGAAGGGTCTCAGGTTTGGAATGGGAAATAATTGGGTATCACATCTCATGTTATAGGAAGCATCTCAGGATTGGAATGGGAAGGATTTGGATATCACATCTCTTGCTATAGGAACGGTCTCAGGTTTTTTATTAGAAACATTGAGATATCACATCTCATGCTAAAGGAAGGGTTTCAGGATTGGAATGGGAAGGATTTGGATATCATATCTCATGTTATAGGACGGGTCCCAGGTTTGGTATTAGAAGCATTGAGATATCACTTCTCATGCTATCGGAAGGATCTCAGGTTTAGTATTAGAAGCATTGAGATATCACATCTCATGCTATCAGAAGGGTCTCAGGATTGGAATGGGAAGGAGTTGGATATCACATCTCATGCTAAAGGGAGGGTCTCGGGTTTGGAAGGGGAAGGATTTGGATATCACATCTCATGTTATCGGAAGGATCTCAGGTTTGGTATTAGAAGCATTGAGATATCACATCTCATGCTATAGGAAGGGTCTCAGGATTGGAATGGGAAGGAGATGGATATCACATCTCATGCTAAAGGAAGGGTCTCATGTTTGGTAGAAGCATTGAGATATCACATCTCATGCTATAGGAAGGGTCTCAGGATTGAAATGGGAAGGAGTTGGATATCACATCTCATGCCATAGGAAGGGTCTCAGGTTTAGTATAAGCATTGAGATATCACATCTCTGCTATCGGAAGGGTCTCAGGATTGGAATGGGAAGGACTTAGATATCACATCTCATGCTATAGGGAGGGTTTCAGTTTTGCTATTAGAAGCATTGAGATATCACATCTCATGCTATCGGAAGGGTCTCAGGATTGGAATGGGAAGGAGCTGGATATCACATCTCTTGCTATAGGAAGGGTCTCAGGTTTTTTATTAGAAACATTGAGATATCACATCTCATGCTAAAGGAAGGGTTTCAGGATTGGAATGGGAAGGATTTGGATATAATATCTCATATTATAGGACGGGTCCCAGGTTTGGTATTAGAAGCATTGAGACATCACTTCTTATGCTATCGGAAGGATCTCAGGTTTAGTATTAGAAGAATTGAGATATCACATCTCATGCTATCAGAAGGGTCTCAGGATTGGAATGGGAAGGAGTTGGATATCACATCTCATGATAAAGGGAGGGTCTCAGGTTTGGAAGGGGAAGGATTTGGATATCACATCTCATGTTATCGGAAGGATCTCAGGTTTGGTATTAGAAGCATTGAGATATCACATCTCATGCTATAGGAAGGGTCTCAGGATTGGAATTGGAAGGAGATGGATATCACATCTCATGCTAAAGGAAGGGTCTCATGTTTGGTAGAAGCATTAAGATATCACATCTCATGCTATAGGAAGGGACTCAGGATTGAAATGGGAAGGAGTTGGATATCACATCTCATGCCATAGGAAGGGTCTCAGGTTTGGTATAAGCATTGAGATATCACATCTCTGCTATCAGAAGGGACTCAGGATTGGAATGGGAAGGACTTAGATATCACATCTCATGCTATAGGGAGGGTCTCAGTTTTGATATTAGAAGCATTGAGATATCACATCTCATGCCATCGGAAGGGTCTCAGGATTGGAATGGGAAGGAGCTGGATATCACATCTCATGCTAAAGGAAGGGTCTCAGGTTTGGAAGGGGAAGGATTTGGATATCACATCTCATGTTATAGGACGGGTCTCAGGTTTGGTATTAGAAGCATTAAGATATCACATCTCATGGTATAGGAAGGGTTTCAGGATTGGAATGGGAAGGAGTTGGATATCATATCTCATGCTATAGGAAGGGTCTCAGGATTGGAATGGGAAGGAGTTTGATATCAAATTTCATGCCATAGGAAGGGTCTCAGGTTTGGTATTAGAAGCATTGAGATATCACATCTCATGCTATAGGAAGTGTCTGAGGATTGGAATGGGAAGGAGTTGGATATCCCATCTCATGTTATAGGAAGGGTCTCAGGTTTGGTAGAAGCATTGAGTTATCACATCTCATGCTATAGGAAGAGTCTCAGGATTGGAATGGGAAGGAGTTGGATATCACGTCTCATGCTATAGGGAGGGTCTCAAGTTTGATATTAGAAGCATTGAGATATCACATCTCATGCTATAGGAAGGGTCTCAGGATTGGAATGGGAAGGAGTTGAATATCACATCTCATGCTATAGGAAGGGTCTCAGGTTTGGTATAAGCAGTGAAATATCACATCTCATGCTATAGGAAGGGTCTCAGGATTGGAATGGGAAGGAGTTGGATATCACATCTCATGTTATAGGAAGGATCTCAGGTTTGGTATTAGAAGCATTGAGACATCACATCTCATGCTATAGGAAGGGTCTCAGGATTGGAATGGGAAGGAGTTGGATATCCCATCTCATGTCATAGGAAGGGTCTCAGGTTTGGTATTAGAAGCATTGAGATATCACATCTCATGCGATAGGAAGGGTCTCAGGATTGGAATGGGAAGGACTTGGATATCACATCTCATGCTGTAGGAAGGGTCTCAGGCTTGGTATAAGCATTGAGATATCATATCTCTTCTATCCGAAGGGTCTCAGGATTGGAATGGGAAGGAGTTGGATACCCCATCTCATGTCATAGGAAGGGTCTCAGGTTTGGTATTAGAAGCATTGAGATATCACATCTCATGCTATAGGAAGGGTCTCAGGATTGGAATGGGAAGGACTTGGATATCACATCTCATGCTGTAGGGAGGGTCTCAAGTTTGATATTAGAAGCATTGAGATATCACATCTCATGATATCGGAAAGGTCTCAGGATTGGAATGGGAAGGAGTTGGATATCACATCTCATGATAAAGGAAGTGTCTCAGGATTGGAATGGGAAGGACTTGGATATCACATCTCATGTTATAGGAAGGATCTCAGGTTTGGTATTAGAAGCATTGAGATATCACTTCTCATGCTATCGGAAGGATCTCAGGTTTAGTATTAGAGGCATTGAAATATCACATCTCATGCTATCGTAAGGGTATCAGGATTGGATTTGGAAGTAGTTGGATATCCCATCTCATGCTATAGGAAGGGGCTCAGGTTTGGAAGGGGAAGGAGTTGGATATCACATTTCATGTTAGAGGTAGAATCTCAGGTTTGATATTAGAAGCATTGAGATAGCACATCTCATGCTATCGGAAGGGTCTCAGGATTGGAATGGTAAGGAGTAGGATATCACATCTCATGCTAAAGGAAAGGTCTCAGGTTTGGAAGGGGAAGGATTTGGATCTCACATCTCATGTTTTAGGACGGGTCTCAGGTTTGGTATTAGAAGCATTGAGATATGACATCTCATGGTATAATAAGGGTCTCAGGATTGGAATGGGAAGGAGTTGGATATCACATCTCATGCTATAGGAAGGCTCTCAGGTTTGGAAGGGGAAGGAGTTGGATATCACATTTCCCATCTCATGCTATAGGAAGGGTGTCAGGTTTGGTATTAGAAGCATTGAGATATCACATCTCATGCTATAGGAAGGGTCTCAGGATTGGAATGGGAAGGAGTTGGATATCACATCTCATGCTAAAGGAAGGGTCTCAGGTTTGGTAGATAGCATGAGATGGGATATCCAACTACTTCCAAATCCAATCCTGATACCCTTCCGATAGCATGAGATGTGATGTTTCAATGCCTCTAATACTAAACCTGAGATCCTTCCGATAGCATGAGAAGTGATATCTCAATGCTTCTAATACCAAACCTGAGATCCTTCCTATAACATGAGATGTGATATCCAAATCCTTCCCCTTCCAAATCTGAGACCCTCCCTTTAGCATGAGATGTGATATCCAACGCCTTCCCATCCCAATCCTGAGACCCTTCTGATAGCATGAGATGTGATATCTCAATGCCTCTAATTCCAAACCTGCGATTCTACCTCTAACATGAAATGTGGTATCCAACTCCTTCCCCTTCCAAACCTGAGAGCCTTCCTATAGCATGAGATGTGATATCCAAGTCCTTCCCATTCCAATCCTGAGACCCTTCCTTTATCATGAGATGTGATATCCAACTCCTTCCCATTCCAATCCTGAGACCCTTCCGATATCATGAGATGTGATATCTCAATGCTTCTAATATCAAACTTGAGACCCTTCCTATAACATGAGATGGGATATCCAACTCCTTCCCATTCCAATCCTGAGACCCTTCCTATAGCATGAGATGTGATGTCTCAATGCTTCTAATACCAAACCTGAGACTCTTCCTATAACATGAGATGGGATATCCAACTCCTTCCCATTCCAATCCTGATACCCTTCCGATAGCAGAGATGTGATATCTCAATGCTTATACCAAACCTGAGATCCTTCCTATGGCATGAGATGTCATATACAACTTCCAATTCCAATCCTGAGACCCTTCCTATAGCATGGGATGTGGTGATATCTCAATGCTTATACCAAACCTGAGACCCTTCCTATAGCATGAGATGTGATGTCTCAATGCTTCTAATACCAAACCTGAGATCCTTCCTATAGCATGAGATGTGATATCTCAATGTTTATACCAAACCTGATAACCCTTCCTATGGCATGAGATGTGATATCCAACTCCTTCCCATTCCAATCCTGAGTTCCTTCCTATAGCATGAGATGTGATATCTCAATGCTTCTATCAAACCTGAGACCCTTCCTTTAGCATGAGATGTGATATCCAACTCCTTGCCATTCCAATCCTGAGACCCTTCCTATAGCATGAGATGTGATATCTCAATGCTTCTAATACCAAACCTGAGATCCTTCCTATAACATGAGATGTGATATCCAACTCCTTCCCATTCCAAACCTGAGACCCTTCCGATAGCATGAGATGTGATATCTCAATGCTTCAAAAACCAAACATGAGAACCATCCTATAACATGAGATGTGAAATCCAAATCCTTCCCTTCCCAAACCTGAGACTCTTCCCATAGCATGAGATGTGATATCTCAATGCTTCTACCAAACCTGAAACCCTTCCTATAGCATGAGATGTGATATCCAACTCCTTCCCATTCCAATCCTGAGACACTTCCTATAGCATGAGATGTGATATCACAATGCTTCTAATACCAAACCTGAGACCCGTCCTATAACATGAGATGTGATATCCAAATCCTTCCCCTTCCAAACCTGAGACCCTTCCTTTAGCATGAGATGTGATATCCAGCTCCTCCCATTCCAATCCTGAGACCCTTCCGATAGCATGAGATGTGATATCTCAATGCTTCTGATATCAAAACTGAGACCCTCCCTATAGCATGAGATGTGATATCTAAGTCCTTCCCATTCCAATCTTGAGACCCTTCCGATAGCAGAGATGTGATATTTCAATGCTTATACCAAACCTGAGACCCTTCCTATAGCATGAGATGTGATATCCAACTCCTTCCGATTCCAATCCTGAGACCCTTCCTATAGCATGAGATGTGATATCGCAATGCTTCTACCAAAACTGAGAACCTTCCTTTAGCATGAGATGTAATATCCAACTCCTTCCCATTCCAATCCTGAGACCCTTCCTTTAGCATGAGATGTGATATCTCAATGCTTCTAATACCAAACCTGAGATCCTTCCTATAACATGAGATGTGATATCCAACTCCTTCCCATTCCAATCCTGAGACCCTTCCTATAGCATGAGATGTGATATCTCAATGCTTTTAATACCAAACCTGAGATCCTTCCGATAGCATGAGATGTGATATCTCAATGCTTCTAATACCAAACCTGAGATCCTTCCTATAACATGAGATGTGATATCCAAATCCTTCCCCTTCCAAACCTGAGACCCTCCCTTTAGCATGAGATGTGATATCCAACTCCTTCCCATTCCAATCCTGATACCCTTCTTGTTAAGACGGATTTCTGAACTCTGTCCTGGTGGCGCAGAAGTTCAGAAGGCCAACCTAGTTACTTGGAACAGGGTAACCTCTGGACGAGCCAGACCAATCAAGGTAGCGATCGCGGCGGGCAAGACTGGGTCTCAAGAGGGGTGAGGGTGACTGAAAGCTCGTAATGAGCCCACAAAGCAAGATCACTTACAAACTACTCCAAACAGTTGTTATATAAAAAATATATACACATTTATTTTAAGGCCTTTAAAACAATGACCGTAGCGAGAAAATCACAATATCACAATATTAAACCAACACATAACATATCCACACAATATATATACAAATACGACAGTCGCAAGCGTTATAGGCACGAAATGTGTAGTCCACCTAAAAGGGAAGGAAAACAGGCAGTGCGATATAATGCTTAGACTCAGTTCGCCTTCAGAGGCACCTAACTAGATGGAAGTCCGAGCCCTGCGAAGAGTGGAGCCTTGTGCTCAAAGTACCTGCACGCGCTGGTGCCAACGGGCAAAAGGAGAAGCTCTTTGAAGGAAGTCAGGCAGTTCAGTTTAGTGCACGAAAGAAGAAGAACAAGTTCCGCGACTCAAGCGCAGCCTCCACAGTGGGCAGAAGCAGAGCGCGAGTACGGACAAGGGTGCTGTTTTACACAGCGGGGAAAAGCAATGGGCTCCTGCAGGAGGGCGACCAGATCCTAGCTATGCTACTCACCGGTCCCCGATGCAAGCAGACCCAGGCTTCTCCGCGTCAGTTTCAGCAGCTGGCAGGTTCAGAAGAGCAGGGAACGCCTCGTCGTCGTGTAGAGCAAAAAGACGTCCCAATCGAAGAAACCTGCACAGTTTGTTGCCGCAGCAGGGCAACGGAGCGGCCGTGTGTATCTGAGCCAAATGTCCACTCCTCCCTTCAGACCTGGGAACGCCAAGAGTACGAAGCGTGGGAGAGTGACAAGGACTCGAGATACTACACAACCTGGCGGCGGTTACAGAGCAGGACTCCCGTGTAAGCTGGTCAGTCAACTGGATGGCCCAGAGACGCTTCCGAAGGCTTACTGGCAGGAGATGATGAAGTTGCCGAGAATAGCTGTTCCTGCTATTCCAAAGGTCGAAGCACCAGTACAGGCCTTCTGGTTCGATCAAAGGAGGAAAGGGTTTCACAGGACGACAGCAGTGCAAAGGAGGAGTCCTTCAGCGGGTCACCAGCAATTCCTCGGTCCAGCCTCTTGGTTGCAGGATACTTGGCTCCTGTATTCCTTCGTTCGTGAGAACTCAGGAGATCGACATGGTAGTGGTGTTTCCAGCCCCCTCTTATCCACGGTTCCCTTCGCGCCAAAACGGAGGGGACCCGATGGGAGATCCGCTCATCAACACTCACACCATTCGTGGACCAATCACGGACCACGGTGGTCCCAGGCATTCACACCACCCTAGACTCTCTGGCACCCAGGATGTGTATTGGGACCAGACATCCCAGCCCACATCCTGGAGGCACACACACGACATGTAGAAGCCCGCAAAAGCATCCGTGTTTCGCGGGAAAGTACATGCCCAAATAAGGAAGGCCCCGGGTCGGCTCGACCTGGGAAAGGTGAAGGGAGCAAGACGGTCAGCGGACAGGACAAAGGAGCCTCGTGGTCTGGCCATTTTGGGAGCCAGGCCACCATTTTGGGTTAAGCGCGAGAAATGCGCTTAGAACGCCAAAAGGAGCTCAAAACACAAGAAAACGATCGCTGCCACCATTCCCGTCCCTGAATTACTTGCACCGATCAGATACAATCCTAAACGAGTATCTAGGGCCCGTAGAAGGCTAGAGACCCAAGAGAGCTGTAACTTAGCTTACAGTGCCCTCTTGTGTCATGTTGCACTAAAGCCGCAACATGATAAAAGAAACTACGGGAAACAGCGTTCCCCGGTACTGACTGTCTTAAGGGCATGTCAGTTTCCCCATGAGAAAAGGAGCGAAAGCCCAGAGGAGTGCAGCAGAAGGCTGCACTTCTCTGGCAAAGTCAAGAACAAGGTGAAAAACAACAGCAAAAAGTTTAGGGGTTGCCACATGGAAGGAAAATTACCTACAATTACGAAATCTTTCCTAACACTTCTGATAGCATGAGGTGTGATATCTCAATGTCTCTAATACCAAACCTGAGATCCTACCTCTAACATGAAATGTGATATCCAACTCCTTCCCTTTCCAAACCTGAGAGCCTTCCTACAGCATGAGATGTGATATCCAAGTCCTTCCCATTCCAATCCTGAGACCCTTCCTATAGCATGAGATGGGATATCCAACTCCTTCCAAATCCAATCCTGATACTCTTCCGATAGCATGAGATGTGATATGCCAATGCTTCTACAAAACCTGAGACCCATACCATGGCATGAGATGTGATATCAAACTCCCGTCCTATACCATGAGACTTGATATCTCAATGCTTCTAATACCAAACCTGAGACCGGTCCAATAACATGAGATGTGATATCCAAATCCTTCATGTTCCAAAACTGATACCCTTCCTATAGCATGAGATGTGATATCCAATTCCTTCCCATCCCAATCCTGAGACACCTCCGATAGCAGAGATGTGATATCTCAATGCTTATACCAAACCTGAGACTCTTCCTATAACATGAGATGTGATATCCAACTCCTTCCCGTTCCAAACCTGAGACCCTTCCTATAGCATGAGATGTGATATCCAACTCCTTCCCATTCCAACCCTGAGACCCTTCCGATAGCATGAGATGTGATATCTCAATGCTTCTAATACCAAACCTGTGATCCTTCCTATAACAAGAGATGTGATATCCAAATCCTTTCCCTTCCAAACCCGAGACCCTCCCTTTAGCATGAGATGTGATATCTCAATGCCTCTAATACCAAACCTGAGATCCTTCCGATAGCATGAGATGTGATATCTCAATGCTTCTAATACCAAACCTGAGATCCTTCCTATAACATGAGATGTGATATCCAAATCCTTCCCCTTCCATTCCTGAGACCCTCCCTTTAGCATGAGATGTGATATCCAACTCCTTCCCATTCCAATCCTGAGACCCTTCTGATAGCATGAGATGTGATATCTCAATGCCTCTAATAACAAACCTGAGATCCTACCTCTAACATGAAATGTGATATCCAACTCCTTCCCTTTCCAAACGTGAGACCCTCCCTATAGCATGAGATGTGATATCCAAGTCCTTCCCATTCCAATCCTGAGACCCTTCCTATAGCATGAGATGTGATATCTCAATGCTTCTAATACCAAACCTGAGACCCTTCCTATAACATAAGATGGGATATCCAACTCCTTCCCATTGCAATCCTGAGACCCTTCCGATAGCAGAGATGTGATATCTCAATGCTTATACCAAACCTGAGACCCTTCCTGTGGCATGAGATGTCATATACAACTCCTTCCCATTCCAATCCTGAGACCCTTCCTATAGCATGAGATGTGATATCTCAATGCTTATACCAAACCTGAGACCCTTCCTATAGCATGAGATGTGATATCCAACTCCTTCCCATTCCAATCCTGAGACCCTTCCTATAACATGAGATGTGATGTCTCAATGCTTCTAAAACCAAAACTGAGATCCTTCCTATGGCATGAGATGTCATATAAAACTCCTTCCCATTCCAATCCTGAGACCCTTCCTATAGCATGAGATGTGATATCGAACTCCTTCCCATTCCAATCCTGAGATCCTTCCGATAGCATGAGATGTGATATCTCAATGCTTCTAATACCAAACCTGAGATCATTCCTATAACACAAGATGTAATATCCAAATCCTTCCCCTTCCAAACCTGAGACCCTCCCTTTAGCATGAGATGTGATATCCAACTCCTTCCCATTCCAATCCTGAGACCCTTCCTATAGCATGAGATGTGATGTCTCAATGCTTCTAATACCAAACCTGAGATCCTTCCTATAACATGAGATGTGATATCCAACTCCTTCCCATTCCAATCCTGAGACACTTCCTATAGCATGAGAAGTGATATCTCCATGCTTATACCAAACCTGAGACCCTTCCTATAGCATGAGATGTGATATCCAAATCCTTCCCATTCCAATCCCGAGACCCTTCCTATAGCATGAGATGTGATATCTCAATGCTTATACCAAACCTGAGAGCCTACCTATAGCATGAGATGTGATATCCAAGTCCATCCCATTCCAATCCTTAGACCCTTCCTACAGCATGCGATGTGATATCTCAATGATTCTAATACCAAACCAGAGACCCGTCCTATAACATGAGATGGGATATCCAACTCCTTCCCATTCCAATCCTGAGCCACCTCCGATAGCAGAGATGTGATATCTCAATGCTTATACCAAACCTGAGACCCTTCCTATAACATGAGATGTGATATCCAACTCCTTCCCGTTCCAAACCTGAGACCCTTCCTATAGCATATGTGATATCCAACTCCTTCCCATTCCAAACATGAGACTCTTCCTATAGCAAGAATGTAATATCCAACTCCTACCCATTCCAATCCTGAGACCATTCCTATAGCATGAGATGTGATATCTCAATGCTTCTAATACCAAACCTGAGATACTTCCTATGACATGAGATGTGATATCCAATTCCTTCCCATTCCAAACCTGAGATCCTTCCTACAGCATGCGATGTGATATCTCAATGCTTCTAATACCAAACCTGAGACCCGTCCTATAACATGAGTTGGGATATCCAACTCCTTCCCGTTCCATACCTGATACCCTTCCTATAGCATGAGATGTAATATCCAACTCCTTCCCATCCCAATCCTGAGACACCTCCGATAGCAGAGATGTGATATCTCAATGCTTATACCAAACCTGAGACTCTTCCTATAACATGAGATGTGATATCCAACTCCTTCCCGTTCCAAACCGGAGACCCTTCCTATAGCATGAGATGTGATATCCAACTCCTTCCCATTCCAATCCTGAGACCCTTCCGATAGCATGAGATGTGATATCTCAATGCTTCTAATACCAAACCTGTGATCCTTCCTATAACATGAGATGTGATATCCAAATCCTTCCCCTTCCAAACCTGAGACCCTCCCTTTAGCATGAGATGTGATATCCAACTCCTTCCCATTCCAATCCTGAGACCCTTCATACAGCATGAGATGTGATATCTCAATGCTTCTAATACCAAACCTGAGACCCTTCCTATAACATGAGATGGGAATATCCAACTCCTTCCCATTCCAATCCTGAGACCCTTCCGATAGCAGAGATGTGATATCTCAATGCTTATACCAAACCTGATATCCTTCCTATAACATGAGATGTGATATCCAACTCCTTCCCATTCCAATCCTGAGACCCTTCCTATAGCATGAGATGTGATATCTCACTGCTTATACCAAACGTGAGACCCTTCCTATAGCATGAGATGTGATATCCAACTCCTTCCCATTCCAATCCTGAGACCCTTCCTATAGCATGAGATGTGATATCTCAATGCTTCTAATATCAAACTTGAGACCCTCCCTATAGCATGAGTAGTGATATCCAAGTCCTTCCCATTCCAATCCTGAGACACTTCCTATAGCATGAGATGTGATATCTCAATGCTTCTAATACCAAACCTGAGACTCTTCCTATAACATGAGATGGGATATCCAACTCCTTCCCATTCCAATCCCGAGACCCTTCCGATAGCAGAGATGTGATATCTCAATGCTTATACCAAACCTGAGATCCTTCCTATAACATGAGATGTGATATCCAACTCCTTCCCATTCCAATCCTGAGACCCTTCCTATAGCATGAGATGTGAAATCTCAATGCTTATACCAAACCTGAGACCCTTCCTATAGCATGAGATGTGATACCCAACTCCTTCCCATTCCAATCCTGAGACCCTTCCTATAGCATGAGATGTGATATCTCAATGCCTCTAATACCGAACCTGAGATCCTTCCTCTAACATGAAATGTGATATCCAACTCCTTCCCTTTCCAAACCTGAGAGCCTATCTATAGCATGAGATGTGATATCCAAGTCCTTCCCATTCCAATCCTTAGCCCCTTCCTACAGCATGCAATATGATATCTCAATGATTCTAATAACAAACCTGAGACCCGTCCTATAACATGAGATGGGATATCCAACTCCTTCCCATTCCAATCCTGAGACACTTCCGATAGCAGAGATGTGATATCTCAATGCTTATACCAAACCTGAGACCCTTCCTATAACATGAGATGTGATATCCAACTCCTTCCCATTCCAAACCTGAGACCCTTCCTTTAGCATGAGATGTGATATCCAGCTCCTTCCCATTCCAATCCTGAGACACTTCGAATAGCATGAGATGTGATATCTCAATGCTTCTAATATCAAAACTGAGACCCTCCCTATAGCATGATATGTGATATCTAAGTCCTTCCCATTCCAATCCTGAGACCCTTCCTATAGCATGAGATGTGATATCTCAATGCTTCTACCAAACCTGAGACCCTTCCTTTAGCATGAGATGTGATATCCAACTCCTTCCCATTCCAATCCTGAGACCCTTCCTATAGCATGAGATGTGATATCTCAATACTTCCCCTTCCAATCCTGAGACCCTTCTGATAGCATGAGATGTGATATCTCAATGCTTCTAATACCAAACCTGAGATCCTTCCGATAGCTTGAGATGTGATATCTCAATGCTTCTAATACCAAACCTGAGATCCTTCCTATAACATGAGATGTTATATCCAAATCCTTCCCCTTCCAAACCTGAGACCCTCCCTTTAGCATGAGATGTGATATCCAACTCCTTCCCATTCCAATTCTGAGCCCCTTCCTATACCATGAGACTTGATATCCAACTCCTTCCCATTCCAATTCTTAGCCCCTTCCTATACCATGAGACTTGATATCTCAATGCTTCTAATACCAAACCTGAGACCCGTCCTATAACATGAGATGTGATATCCAAATCCTTCCCCTTCCAAACCTTAGACCCTTCCTTTATCATGAGATGTGATATCCAACTCCTTCCCATTCCAATCCTGAGACCCTTCCGATATCATGAGATGTGATATCTCAATGCTTCTAATATCAAACTTGAGACACTCCCTATAGCATGAGATGTGATATCCAAGTCCTTCCCATTCCAATCCTGAGACCCTTCCTATAGCTTGAGATGTGATATCCAACTCCTTCCCATTCCAATTCTGAGCCCCTTCCTATACCATGAGACTTGATATCTCAATGCTTCTAATACCAAACCTGAGACCCGTCCTATAACATGAGATGTGATATCCAAATCCTTCCCCTTCCAAACCTTAGACCCTTCCTTTATCATGAGATGTGATATCCAACTCCTTCCCATTCCAAACATGAGACCCTTCCTATATCAAGAATGTAATATCCAACTCCTACCCATTCCAATCCTGAGACCATTCCTATAGCATGAGATGTGATATCTCAATGCTTCTAATACCAAACCTGAGATACTTCCTATGACATGAGATGTGATATCCAATTCCTTCCCATTCCAAACCTGAGATCCTTCCTACAGCATGCGATGTGATATCTCAATGCTTCTAATACCAAACCTGAGACCCGTCCTATAACATGAGATGGGATATCCAACTCCTTCCCGTTCCATACCTGATACCCTTCCTATAGCATGAGATGTAATATCCAACTCCTTCCCATCCCAATCCTGAGACACCTCCGATAGCAGAGATGTGATATCTCAATGCTTATACCAAACCTGAGACTCTTCCTATAACATGAGATGTGATATCCAACTCCTTCCCGTTCCAAACCTGAGACCCTTCCTATAGCATGAGATGTGATATCCAACTCCTTCCCATTCCAATCCTGAGACCCTTCCGATAGCATGAGATGTGATATCTCAATGCTTCTAATACCAAACCTGTGATCCTTCCTATAACATGAGATGTGATATCCAAATCCTTCACCTTCCAAACCTGAGACCCTCCCTTTAGCATGAGATGTGATATCCAACTCCTTCCCATTCCAATCCTGAGACCCTTCATACAGCATGAGATGTGATATCTCAATGCTTCTAATACCAAACCTGAGACCCTTCCTATAACATGAGATGGGAATATCCAACTCCTTCCCATTCCAATCCTGAGACCCTTCCGATAGCAGAGATGTGATATCTCAATGCTTATACCAAACCTGATATCCTTCCTATAACATGAGATGTGATATCCAACTCCTTCCCATTCCAATCCTGAGACCCTTCCTATAGCATGAGATGTGATATCTCACTGCTTATACCAAACGTGAGACCCTTCCTATAGCATGAGATGTGATATCCAACTCCTTCCCATTCCAATCCTGAGACCCTTCCTATAGCATGAGATGTGATATCTCAATGCTTCTAATATCAAACTTGAGACCCTCCCTATAGCATGAGTAGTGATATCCAAGTCCTTCCCATTCCAATCCTGAGACACTTCCTATAGCATGAGATGTGATATCTCAATGCTTCTAATACCAAACCTGAGACTCTTCCTATAACATGAGATGGGATATCCAACTCCTTCCCATTCCAATCCCGAGACCCTTCCGATAGCAGAGATGTGATATCTCAATGCTTATACCAAACCTGAGATCCTTCCTATAACATGAGATGTGATATCCAACTCCTTCCCATTCCAATCCTGAGACCCTTCCTATAGCATGAGATGTGAAATCTCAATGCTTATACCAAACCTGAGACCCTTCCTATAGCATGAGATGTGATACCCAACTCCTTCCCATTCCAATCCTGAGACCCTTCCTATAGCATGAGATGTGATATCTCAATGCCTCTAATACCGAACCTGAGATCCTTCCTCTAACATGAAATGTGATATCCAACTCCTTCCCTTTCCAAACCTGAGAGCCTATCTATAGCATGAGATGTGATATCCAAGTCCTTCCCATTCCAATCCTTAGCCCCTTCCTACAGCATGCAATATGATATCTCAATGATTCTAATAACAAACCTGAGACCCGTCCTATAACATGAGATGGGATATCCAACTCCTTCCCATTCCAATCCTGAGACACTTCCGATAGCAGAGATGTGATATCTCAATGCTTATACCAAACCTGAGACCCTTCCTATAACATGAGATGTGATATCCAACTCCTTCCCATTCCAAACCTGAGACCCTTCCTTTAGCATGAGATGTGATATCCAGCTCCTTCCCATTCCAATCCTGAGACACTTCGAATAGCATGAGATGTGATATCTCAATGCTTCTAATATCAAAACTGAGACCCTCCCTATAGCATGATATGTGATATCTAAGTCCTTCCCATTCCAATCCTGAGACCCTTCCTATAGCATGAGATGTGATATCTCAATGCTTCTACCAAACCTGAGACCCTTCCTTTAGCATGAGATGTGATATCCAACTCCTTCCCATTCCAATCCTGAGACCCTTCCTATAGCATGAGATGTGATATCTCAATACTTCCCCTTCCAATCCTGAGACCCTTCTGATAGCATGAGATGTGATATCTCAATGCTTCTAATACCAAACCTGAGATCCTTCCGATAGCTTGAGATGTGATATCTCAATGCTTCTAATACCAAACCTGAGATCCTTCCTATAACATGAGATGTTATATCCAAATCCTTCCCCTTCCAAACCTGAGACCCTCCCTTTAGCATGAGATGTGATATCCAACTCCTTCCCATTCCAATTCTGAGCCCCTTCCTATACCATGAGACTTGATATCCAACTCCTTCCCATTCCAATTCTTAGCCCCTTCCTATACCATGAGACTTGATATCTCAATGCTTCTAATACCAAACCTGAGACCCGTCCTATAACATGAGATGTGATATCCAAATCCTTCCCCTTCCAAACCTTAGACCCTTCCTTTATCATGAGATGTGATATCCAACTCCTTCCCATTCCAATCCTGAGACCCTTCCGATATCATGAGATGTGATATCTCAATGCTTCTAATATCAAACTTGAGACACTCCCTATAGCATGAGATGTGATATCCAAGTCCTTCCCATTCCAATCCTGAGACCCTTCCTATAGCTTGAGATGTGATATCCAACTCCTTCCCATTCCAATTCTGAGCCCCTTCCTATACCATGAGACTTGATATCTCAATGCTTCTAATACCAAACCTGAGACCCGTCCTATAACATGAGATGTGATATCCAAATCCTTCCCCTTCCAAACCTTAGACCCTTCCTTTATCATGAGATGTGATATCCAACTCCTTCCCATTCCAAACATGAGACCCTTCCTATATCAAGAATGTAATATCCAACTCCTACCCATTCCAATCCTGAGACCATTCCTATAGCATGAGATGTGATATCTCAATGCTTCTAATACCAAACCTGAGATACTTCCTATGACATGAGATGTGATATCCAATTCCTTCCCATTCCAAACCTGAGATCCTTCCTACAGCATGCGATGTGATATCTCAATGCTTCTAATACCAAACCTGAGACCCGTCCTATAACATGAGATGGGATATCCAACTCCTTCCCGTTCCATACCTGATACCCTTCCTATAGCATGAGATGTAATATCCAACTCCTTCCCATCCCAATCCTGAGACACCTCCGAGAGCAGAGATGTGATATCTCAATGCTTATACCAAACCTGAGACTCTTCCTATAACATGAGATGTGATATCCAACTCCTTCCCGTTCCAAACCTGAGACCCTTCCTATAGCATGAGATGTGATATCCAACTCCTTCCCATTCCAATCCTGAGACCCTTCCGATAGCATGAGATGTGATATCTCAATGCTTCTAATACCAAACCTGTGATCCTTCCTATAACATGAGATGTGATATCCAAATCCTTCACCTTCCAAACCTGAGACCCTCCCTTTAGCATGAGATGTGATATCCAACTCCTTCCCATTCCAATCCTGAGACCCTTCATACAGCATGAGATGTGATATCTCAATGCTTCTAATACCAAACCTGAGACCCTTCCTATAACATGAGATGGGAATATCCAACTCCTTCCCATTCCAATCCTGAGACCCTTCCGATAGCAGAGATGTGATATCTCAATGCTTATACCAAACCTGATATCCTTCCTATAACATGAGATGTGATATCCAACTCCTTCCCATTCCAATCCTGAGACCCTTCCTATAGCATGAGATGTGATATCTCACTGCTTATACCAAACGTGAGACCCTTCCTATAGCATGAGATGTGATATCCAACTCCTTCCCATTCCAATCCTGAGACCCTTCCTATAGCATGAGATGTGATATCTCAATGCTTCTAATATCAAACTTGAGACCCTCCCTATAGCATGAGTAGTGATATCCAAGTCCTTCCCATTCCAATCCTGAGACACTTCCTATAGCATGAGATGTGATATCTCAATGCTTCTAATACCAAACCTGAGACTCTTCCTATAACATGAGATGGGATATCCAACTCCTTCCCATTCCAATCCCGAGACCCTTCCGATAGCAGAGATGTGATATCTCAATGCTTATACCAAACCTGAGATCCTTCCTATAACATGAGATGTGATATCCAACTCCTTCCCATTCCAATCCTGAGACCCTTCCTATAGCATGAGATGTGAAATCTCAATGCTTATACCAAACCTGAGACCCTTCCTATAGCATGAGATGTGATACCCAACTCCTTCCCATTCCAATCCTGAGACCCTTCCTATAGCATGAGATGTGATATCTCAATGCCTCTAATACCGAACCTGAGATCCTTCCTCTAACATGAAATGTGATATCCAACTCCTTCCCTTTACAAACCTGAGAGCCTATCTATAGCATGAGATGTGATATCCAAGTCCTTCCCATTCCAATCCTTAGACCCTTCCTACAGCATGCAATATGATATCTCAATGATTCTAATAACAAACCTGAGACCCGTCCTATAACATGAGATGGGATATCCAACTCCTTCCCATTCCAATCCTGAGACACTTCCGATAGCAGAGATGTGATATCTCAATGCTTATACCAAACCTGAGACCCTTCCTATAACATGAGATGTGATATCCAACTCCTTCCCATTCCAAACCTGAGACCCTTCCTTTAGCATGAGATGTGATATCCAGCTCCTTCCCATTCCAATCCTGAGACACTTCGAATAGCATGAGATGTGATATCTCAATGCTTCTAATATCAAAACTGAGACCCTCCCTATAGCATGATATGTGATATCTAAGTCCTTCCCATTCCAATCCTGAGACCCTTCCTATAGCATGAGATGTGATATCTCAATGCTTCTACCAAACCTGAGACCCTTCCTTTAGCATGAGATGTGATATCAAACTCCTTCCCATTCCAATCCTGAGACCCTTCCTATAGCATGAGATGTGATATCTCAATACTTCTAATACCAAACCTGAGATCCTTCCGATAACATGAGATGTGATATCCAAATCCTTCCCCTTCCAATCCTGAGACCCTTCTGATAGCATGAGATGTGATATCTCAATGCTTCTAATACCAAACCTGAGATCCTTCCGATAGCTTGAGATGTGATATCTCAATGCTTCTAATACCAAACCTGAGATCCTTCCTATAACATGAGATGTTATATCCAAATCCTTCCCCTTCCAAAACTGAGACCCTCCCTTTAGCATGAGATGTGATATCCAACTCCTTCCCATTCCAATTCTGAGCCCCTTCCTATACCATGAGACTTGATATCCAACTCCTTCCCATTCCAATTCTTAGCCCCTTCCTATACCATGAGACTTGATATCTCAATGCTTCTAATACCAAACCTGAGACCCGTCCTATAACATGAGATGTTATATCCAAATCCTTCCCCTTCCAAAACTGAGACCCTCCCTTTAGCATGAGATGTGATATCCAACTCCTTCCCCTTCCAAACCTTAGACCCTTCCTTTATCATGAGATGTGATATCCAACTCCTTCCCATTCCAATCCTGAGACCCTTCCGATATCATGAGATGTGATATCTCAATGCTTCTAATATCAAACTTGAGACACTCCCTATAGCATGAGATGTGATATCCAAGTCCTTCCCATTCCAATCCTGAGACCCTTCCTATAGCTTGAGATGTGATATCCAACTCCTTCCCATTCCAATTCTGAGCCCCTTCCTATACCATGAGACTTGATATCTCAATGCTTCTAATACCAAACCTGAGACCCGTCCTATAACATGAGATGTGATATCCAAATCCTCCCCCTTCCAAACCTTAGACCCTTCCTTTATCATGAGATGTGATATCCAACTCCTTCCCATTCCAATCCTGAGACCCTTCCGATATCATGAGATGTGATATCTCAATGCTTCTAATATCAAACTTGAGACCCTCCCTATAGCATGAGATGTGATATCCAAGTCCTTCCCATTCCAATCCTGAGACCCTTCCTATAGCATGAGATGTGATATCTCAATGCTTCTAATACCAAACCTGAGACCCTTCCTATAACATGAGATTGGAATATCCAACTCCTTCCCATTCTAATCCTGAGACCCTTCCGATAGCAGAGATGTGATATCTCAATTCTTATACCAAACCTGAGATCCTTCCTATAACGTGAGATGTGATATCCAACTCCTTCCCATTCCAATCCTGAGACACTTCCTATAGCATGAGATGTGATATCTCACTGCTTATACCAAACCTGAGACTCTTCCTATAACATGAGATGGGATATCCAACTCCTTCCCATTCCAATCCTGAGACCCTTCCGATAGCAGAGATGTGATATCTCAATGCTTATATCAAACCTGAGACCCTTCCTACGGCATGAGATGTCATATACAACTCCTTCCCATTCCAATCCTGAGACCCTTCCTATAGCATGAGATGTGATATCTCAATGCTTATGCCAAACCTGAGACCCTTCCTATAGCATGAGATGTGATATCCAACTCCTTCCCATTCCAATCCTGAGACCCTTCCTATAGCATGAGATGTGATATCTCTATGCTTATACCAAACCTGAGACCCTTCCTACGGCATGAGATGTCATATACAACTCCTTCCCATTCCAATCCTGAGACCCTTCCTATAGCATGACATGTGATATCTCAATGCTTATACCAAACCTGAGACCCTTCCTATAGCATGAGATGTGATATCCAACTCCTTCCCATTCCAATCCTGAGACCCTTCCTATAGCATGAGATGTGATATCTCAATGCTTCTACCAAATCTGAGACCCTTCCTTTAGCATGAGATGTGATATCCAACTCCCTCCCATTCCAATCCTGAGACCCTTCCTATAGCATGAGTTGTGATATCTCAATACTTCTAATACCAAACCTGAGATCCTTCCGATAACATGAGATGTGATATCCAAATCCTTCCCCTTCCAATCCTGAGACCCTTCTGATAGCATGAGATGTGATATCTCAATGCTTCTAATACCAAACCTGAGATCCTTCCGATAGCATGAGATGTGATATCTCAATGCTTCTAATACCAAACCTGAGATCCTTCCTATAACATGAGATGTGATATCCAAATCCTTCCCCTTCCAAACCTGAGACCCTCCCTTTAGCATGAGATGTGATATCCAACTCCTTCCCATTCCAATTCTGAGCCCCTTCCTATACCATGAGACTTGATATCCAACTCCTTCCCATTCCAATTCTGAGCCCCTTCCTATACCATGAGACTTGATATCTCAATGCTTCTAATACCAAACCTGAGACCCGTCCTATAACATGAGATGTGATATCCAAATCCTTCCCCTTCCAAACCTTAGACCCTTCCTTTATGATGAGATGTGATATCCAACTCCTTCCCATTCCAATCCTGAGACCCTTCCGATATCATGAGATGTGATATCTCAATGCTTCTAATATCAAACTTGAGACCCTCCCTATAGCATGAGATGTGATATCCAAGTCCTTCCCATTCCAATCCTGAGACCCTTCCTATAGCTTGAGATGTGACATCCAACTCCTTCCCATTCCAATTCTGATCCCCTTCCTATACCATGAGACTTGATATCTCAATGCTTCTAATACCAAACCTGAGATCTGTCCTATAACATGAGATGTGATATCCAAATCCTTCCCCTTCCAAACCTTAGACCCTTCCTTTATCATGAGATGTGATATCCAACTCCTTCCCATTCCAATCCTGAGACCCTTCCGATATCATGAGATGTAATATCTCAATGCTTCTAATATCAAACCTGAGACCCTCCCTATAACATGAGATTGGAATATCCAACTCCTTCAAATTCCAATCCTGAGACCCTTCCGATAGCAGAGATGTGATATCTCAATTCTTATACCAAACCTGAGATCCTTCCTATAACATGAGATGTGATATCCAACTCCTTCCCATTCCAATCCTGAGACACTTCCTATAGCATGAGATGTGATATCTCACTGCTTATACCAAACCTGAGACCCTTCCTATAGCATGAGATGTGATATCCAACTCCTTCCCATTCCAATCCTGAGACCCTTCCTATAGCATGAGATGTGATATCTCAATGCTTCTAATATCAAACTTGAGAGCCTCCCTATAGCATGAGATGTGATATCCAAGTCCTTCCCATTCCAATCCTGAGACACTTCCTATAGCATGAGATGTGATATCTCAATGCTTCTAATACCAAACCTGTGATCCTTCCTATAACATGAGATGTGATATCCAAATCCTTCCCCTTCCAAACCTGAGACCCTTCCTATAGCATGAGATGTGATATCCAACTCCTTCCCATTCCAATCCTGAGACCCTTCCGATAGCATGAGATGTGATATCTCAATGCTTCTACCAAACCTGTGATCCTTCCTATAACATGAGATGTGATATCCAAATCCTTCCCCTTCCAAACCTGAGACCCTCCCTTTAGCATGAGATGTGATATCCAACTCCTTCCCATTCCAATCCTGAGACCCTTCATACAGCATGAGATGTGATATCTCAATGCTTCTAATACCAAACCTGAGACCCTTCCTATAACATGAGATGGGAATATCCAACTCCTTCCCATTCCAATCCTGAGACCCTTCCGATAGCAGAGATGTGATATCTCAATGCTTATACCAAACCTGATATCCTTCCTATAACATGAGATGTGATATCCAACTCCTTCCCATTCCAATCCTGAGACCCTTCCTATAGCATGAGATGTGATATCTCACTGCTTATACCAAACGTGAGACCCTTCCTATAGCATGAGATGTGATATCCAACTCCTTCCCATTCCAATCCTGAGACCCTTCCTATAGCATGAGATGTGATATCTCAATGCTTCTAATATCAAACTTGAGACCCTCCCTATAGCATGAGTAGTGATATCCAAGTCCTTCCCATTCCAATCCTGAGACACTTCCTATAGCATGAGATGTGATATCTCAATGCTTCTAATACCAAACCTGAGACTCTTCCTATAACATGAGATGGGATATCCAACTCCTTCCCATTCCAATCCCGAGACCCTTCCGATAGCAGAGATGTGATATCTCAATGCTTATACCAAACCTGAGATCCTTCCTATAACATGAGATGTGATATCCAACTCCTTCCCATTCCAATCCTGAGACCCTTCCTATAGCATGAGATGTGAAATCTCAATGCTTATACCAAACCTGAGACCCTTCCTATAGCATGAGATGTGATACCCAACTCCTTCCCATTCCAATCCTGAGACCCTTCCTATAGCATGAGATGTGATATCTCAATGCCTCTAATACCGAACCCGAGATCCTTCCTCTAACATGAAATGTGATATCCAACTCCTTCCCTTTCCAAACCTGAGAGCCTATCTATAGCATGAGATGTGATATCCAAGTCCTTCCCATTCCAATCCTTAGACCCTTCCTACAGCATGCAATATGATATCTCAATGATTCTAATAACAAACCTGAGACCCGTCCTATAACATGAGATGGGATATCCAACTCCTTCCCATTCCAATCCTGAGACACTTCCGATATCAGAGATGTGATATCTCAATGCTTATACCAAACCTGAGACCCTTCCTATAACATGAGATGTGATATCCAACTCCTTCCCATTCCAAACCTGAGACCCTTCCTTTAGCATGAGATGTGAAATCCAGCTCCTTCCCATTCCAATCCTGAGACACTTCGAATAGCATGAGATGTGATATCTCAATGCTTCTAATATCAAAACTGAGACCCTCCCTATAGCATGATTTGTGATATCTAAGTCCTTCCCATTCCAATCCTGAGACCCTTCCTATAGCATGAGATGTGATATCTCAATGCTTCTACCAAACCTGAGACCATTCCTTTAGCATGAGATGTGATATCCAACTCCTTCCCATTCCAATCCTGAGACCCTTCCTATAGCATGAGATGTGATATCTCAATACTTCTAATACCAAACCTGAGATCCTTCCGATAACATGAGATGTGATATCCAAATCCTTCCCCTTCCAATCCTGAGACCCTTCTGATAGCATGAGATGTGATATCTCAATGCTTCTAATACCAAACCTGAGATCCTTCCGATAGCTTGAGATGTGATATCTCAATGCTTCTAATACCAAACCTGAGATCCTTCCTATAACATGAGATGTTATATCCAAATCCTTCCCCTTCCAAACCTGAGACCCTCCCTTTAGCATGAGATGTGATATCCAACTCCTTCCCATTCCAATTCTGAGCCCCTTCCTATACCATGAGACTTGATATCCAACTCCTTCCCATTCCAATTCTTAGCCCCTTCCTATACCATGAGACTTGATATCTCAATGCTTCTAATACCAAACCTGAGACCCGTCCTATAACATGAGATGTGATATCCAAATCCTTCCCCTTCCAAACCTTAGACCCTTCCTTTATCATGAGATGTGATATCCAACTCCTTCCCATTCCAATCCTGAGACCCTTCCGATATCATGAGATGTGATATCTCAATGCTTCTAATATCAAACTTGAGACACTCCCTATAGCATGAGATGTGATATCCAAGTCCTTCCCATTCCAATCCTGAGACCCTTCCTATAGCTTGAGATGTGATATCCAACTCCTTCCCATTCCAATTCTGAGCCCCTTCCTATACCATGAGACTTGATATCTCAATGCTTCTAATACCAAACCTGAGACCCGTCCTATAACATGAGATGTGATATCCAAATCCTTCCCCTTCCAAACCTTAGACCCTTCCTTTATCATGAGATGTGATATCCAACTCCTTCCCATTCCAATCCTGAGACCCTTCCGATATCATGAGATGTGATATCTCAATGCTTCTAATATCAAACTTGAGACCCTCCCTATAGCATGAGATGTGATATCCAAGTCCTTCCCATTCCAATCCTGAGACCCTTCCTATAGCATGAGATGTGATATCTCAATGCTTCTAATACCAAACCTGAGACCCTTCCTATAACATGAGATTGGAATATCCAACTCCTTCCCATTGTAATCCTGAGACCCTTCCGATAGCAGAGATGTGATATCTCAATTCTTATACCAAACCTGAGATCCTTCCTATAACATGAGATGTGATATCCAACTCCTTCCCATTCCAATCCTGAGACACTTCCTATAGCATGAGATGTGATATCTCACTGCTTATACCAAACCTGAGACCCTTCCTATAGCATGAGATGTGATATCCAACTCCTTCCCATTCCAATCCTGAGACCCTTCCTATAGCAAGAGATGTGATATCTCAATGCTTCTAATATCAAACTTGAGAGCCTCCCTATAGCATGAGATGTGATATCCAAGTCCTTCCCATTCCAATCCTGAGACACTTCCTATAGCATGAGATGTGATATCTCAATGCTTCTAATACCAAACCTGAGACTCTTCCTATAACATGAGATGGGATATCCAACTCCTTCCCATTCCAATCCTGAGACCCTTCCGATAGCAGAGATGTGATATCTCAATGCTTATATCAAACCTGAGACCCTTCCTACGGCATGAGATGTCATATACAACTCCTTCCCATTCCAATCCTGAGACCCTTCCTATAGCATGAGATGTGATATCTCAATGCTTATACCAAACCTGAGACCCTTCCTATAGCATGAGATGTGATATCCAACTCCTTCCCATTCCAATCCTGAGACCCTTCCTATAGCATGAGATGTGATATCTCAATGCTTATACCAAACCTGAGACCCTTCCTACGGCATGAGATGTCATATACAACTCCTTCCCATTCCAACCCTGAGACCCTTCCTATAGCATGACATGTGATATCTCAATGCTTATACCAAACCTGAGACCCTTCCTATAGCATGAGATGTGATATCCAACTCCTTCCCATTCCAATCCTGAGACCCTTCCTATAGCATGAGATGTGATATCTCAATGCTTCTACCAAACCTGAGACCCTTCCTTTAGCATGAGATGTGATATCCAACTCCCTCCCATTCCAATCCTGAGACCCTTCCTATAGCATGAGTTGTGATATCTCAATACTTCTAATACCAAACCTGAGATCCTTCCGATAACATGAGATGTGATATCCAAATCCTTCCCCTTCCAATCCTGAGACCCTTCTGATAGCATGAGATGTGATATCTCAATGCTTCTAATACCAAACCTGAGATCCTTCCGATAGCATGAGATGTGATATCTCAATGCTTCTAATACCAAACCTGAAATCCTTCCTATAACATGAGATGTGATATCCAAATCCTTCCCCTTCCAAACCTGAGACCCTCCCTTTAGCATGAGATGTGATATCCAACTCCTTCCCATTCCAATTCTGAGCCCCTTCCTATACCATGAGACTTGATATCCAACTCCTTCCCATTCCAATTCTGAGCCCCTTCCTATACCATGAGACTTGATATCTCAATGCTTCTAATACCAAACCTGAGACCCGTCCTATAACATGAGAGGTGATATCCAAATCCTTCCCCTTCCAAACCTTAGACCCTTCCTTTATGATGAGATGTGATATCCAACTCCTTCCCATTCCAATCCTGAGACCCTTCCGATATCATGAGATGTGATATCTCAATGCTTCTAATATCAAACTTGAGACCCTCCCTATAGCATGAGATGTGATATCCAAGTCCTTCCCATTCCAATCCTGAGACCCTTCCTATAGCTTGAGATGTGACATCCAACTCCTTCCCATTCCAATTCTGATCCCCTTCCTATACCATGAGACTTGATATCTCAATGCTTCTAATACCAAACCTGAGACCCGTCCTATAACATGAGATGTGATATCCAAATCCTTCCCCTTCCAAACCTTAGACCCTTCCTTTATCATGAGATGTGATATCCAACTCCTTCCCATTCCAATCCTGAGACCCTTCCGATATCATGAGATGTAATATCTCAATGCTTCTAATATCAAACTTGAGACCCTCCCTATAGCATGAGATGTGATATCCAAGTCCTTCCCATTCCAATCCTGAGACCCTTCCTATAGCATGAGATGTGATATCTCAATGCTTCTAATACCAAACCTGAGACCCTTCCTATAACATGAGATTGGAATATCCAACTCCTTCAAATTCCAATCCTGAGACCCTTCCGATAGCAGAGATGTGATATCTCAATTCTTATACCAAACCTGAGATCCTTCCTATAACATGAGATGTGATATCCAACTCCTTCCCATTCCAATCCTGAGACACTTCCTATAGCATGAGATGTGATATCTCACTGCTTATACCAAACCTGAGACCCTTCCTATAGCATGAGATGTGATATCCAACTCCTTCCCATTCCAATCCTGAGACCCTTCCTATAGCATGAGATGTGATATCTCAATGCTTCTAATATCAAACTTGAGAGCCTCCCTATAGCATGAGATGTGATATCCAAGTCCTTCCCATTCCAATCCTGAGACACTTCCTATAGCATGAGATGTGATATCTCAATGCTTCTAATACCAAACCTGAGACTCTTCCTATAACATGAGATGGGATATCCAACTCCTTCCCATTCCAATCCTGAGACCCTTCCGATAGCAGAGATGTGATATCTCAATGCTTATACCAAACCTGAGACCCTTCCTACGGCATGAGATGTCATATACAACTCCTTCCCATTCCAATCCTGAGACCCTTCCTATAGCATGAGATGTGATATCTCAATGCTTATACCAAACCTGAGACCCTTCCTATAGCATGAGATGTGATATCCACCTCCTTCCCATTCCAATCCTGAGACCCTTCCTATAGCATGAGATGTGATATCTCAATGCTTATACCAAACCTGAGACCCTTCCTACGGCATGAGATGTCATATACAACTCCTTCCCATTCCAATCCTGAGACCCTTCCTATAGCATGAGATGTCATATCTCAATGCTTATACCAAACCTGAGACCCTTCCTATAGCATGAGATGTGATATCCAACTCCTTCCCATTCCAATCCTGAGACCCTTCCTATAGCATGAGATTTGATATCTCAATGCTTATACCAAACCTGAGACCCTTCCTATAACATGAGATGGGATATCCAACTCCTTCCCATTCCAATCCTGAGACACTTCCGATAGCAGAGATGTGATATCTCAATGCTTATACCAGACCTTAGACCCTTCCTATAACATGAGATCGGATATCCAACTCCTTCCCGTTCCAAACCTGAGACCCTTCCTTTAGCATGAGATGTGATATCCAGCTCCTTCCCATTCCAATCCTGAGACACTTCTGATAGCATGAGATGTGATATCTCAATGCTTCTAATATCAAAACGGAAACCCTCCCTATAGCATGATATGTGATATCTAAGTCCTTCCCATTCCAATCCTGAGACCCTTCCTATAGCATGAGATGTGATATCTCAATGCTTCTACCAAACCTGAGACCCTTCCTTTAGCATGAGATGTGATATCCAACTCCTTCCCATTCCAATCCTGAGACCCTTCCTATAGCATGAGATGTGATATCTCAATACTTCTAATACCAAACCTGAGATCCTTCCGATAACATGAGATGTGATATCCAAATCCTTCCCCTTCCAAACCTGAGACCCTCCCTTTAGCATGAGATGTGATATCCATCTCCTTCCCATTCCAATCCTGAGACCCTTCTGATAGCATGAGATGTGATATCTCAATGCTTCTAATACCAAACCTGAGATCCTTCCGATAGCATGAGATGTGATATCTCAATGCTTCTAATACCAAACCTGAGACCCTTCCTATAACATGAGATTGGAATATCCAACTCCTTCCCATTCCAATCCTGAGACCCTTCCGATAGCAGAGATGTGATATCTCAATTCTTATACCAAACCTGAGATCCTTCCTATAACATGAGATGTGACATCCAACTCCTTCCCATTCCAATCCTGAGACACTTCCTATAGCATGAGATGTGATATCTAACTGCTTATACCAAACCTGAGACCCTTCCTATAGCATGAGATGTGATATCCAACTCCTTCCCATTCCAATCCTGAGACCCTTCCTATAGCATGAGATGTGATATCTCAATGCTTCTAATATCAAACTTGAGAGCCTCCCTATAGCATGAGATGTGATATCCAAGTCCTTCCCATTCCAATCCTGAGACACTTCCTATAGCATGAGATGTGATATCTCAATGCTTCTAATACCAAACCTGAGACTCTTCCTATAACATGAGATGGGATATCCAACTCCTTCCCATTCCAATCCTGAGACCCTTCCGATAGCAGAGATGTGATATCTCAATGCTTATACCAAACCTGAGACCCTTCCTACGGCATGAGATGTCACATACAACTCCTTCCCATTCCAATCCTGAGACCCTTCCTATAGCATGAGATGTGATATCTCAATGCTTATACCAAACCTGAGACCCTTCCTATAGCATGAGATGTGATATCCAACTCCTTCCCATTCCAATCCTGAGACCCTTCCTATAGCATGAGATGTGATATCTCAATTCTTATACCAAACCTGAGATCCTTCCTATAACATGAGATGTGATATCCAACTCCTTCCCATTCCAATCCTGAGACACTTCCTATAGCATGAGATGTGATATCTCACTGCTTATACCAAACATGAGACCCTTCCTATAGCATGAGATGTGATATCCAACTCCTTCCCATTCCAATCCTGAGACCCTTCCTATAGCATGAGATGTGATATCTCAATGCTTATACCAAACCTGAGACCCTTCCTATAACATGAGATGGGATATCCAACTCCTTCCCATTCCAATCCTGAGACACTTCCGATAGCAGAGATGTGATATCTCAATGCTTATACCAGACCTTAGACCCTTCCTATAACATGAGATCGGATATCCAACTCCTTCCCGTTCCAAACCTGAGACCCTTCCTTTAGCATGAGATGTGATATCCAGCTCCTTCCCATTCCAATCCTGAGACACTTCCGATAGCATGAGATGTGATATCTCAATGCTTCTAATATCAAAACGGAAACCCTCCCTATAGCATGATATGTGATATCTAAGTCCTTCCCATTCCAATCCTGAGACCCTTCCTATAGCATGAGATGTGATATCTCAATGCTTCTAATACCAAACCTGAGATCCTTCCGATAGCATGAGATTGGATATCCAACTCCTTCCCATTCCAATCCTGAGACACTTCCGATAGCAGAGATGTGATATCTCAATGCTTATACCAGACCTTAGACCCTTCCTATAACATGAGATCGGATATCCAACTCCTTCCCGTTCCAAACCTGAGACCCTTCCTTTAGCATGAGATGTGATATCCAGCTCCTTCCCATTCCAATCCTGAGACACTTCCTATAGCATGAGATGTGATATCTCAATGCTTCTACCAAACCTGAGACCCTTCCTTTAGCATGAGATGTGATATCCAACTCCTTCCCATTCCAATCCTGAGACCCTTCATATAGCATGAGATGTGATATCTCAATACTTCTAATACCAAACCTGAGATCCTTCCGATAACATGAGATGTGATATCCAAATCCTTCCCCTTCCAAACCTGAGACCCTCCCTTTAGCATGAGATGTGATATCCATCTCCTTCCCATTCCAATCCTGAGACCCTTCCTATAGCATGACATGTGATATCTCAATGCTTATACCAAACCTGAGACCCTTCCTATAGCATGAGATGTGATATCCAACTCCTTCCCATTCCAATCCTGAGACCCTTCCTATAGCATGAGATGTGATATCTCAATGCTTCTACCAAACCTGAGACCCTTCCTTTAGCATGAGATGTGATATCCAACTCCCTCCCATTCCAATCCTGAGACCCTTCCTGTAGCATGAGTTGTGATATCTCAATACTTCTAATACCAAACCTGAGATCCTTCCGATAACATGAGATGTGATATCCAAATCCTTCCCCTTCCAATCCTGAGACCCTTCTGATAGCATGAGATGTGATATCTCAATGCTTCTAATACCAAACCTGAGATCCTTCCGATAGCATGAGATGTGATATCTCAATGCTTCTAATACCAAACCTGAGATCCTTCCTATAACATGAGATGTGATATCCAAATCCTTCCCCTTCCAAACCTGAGACCCTCCCTTTAGCATGAGATGTGATATCCAACTCCTTCCCATTCCAATTCTGAGCCCCTTCCTATACCATGAGACTTGATATCCAACTCCTTCCCATTCCAATTCTGAGCCCCTTCCTATACCATGAGACTTGATATCTCAATGCTTCTAATACCAAACCTGAGACCCGTCCTATAACATGAGAGGTGATATCCAAATCCTTCCCCTTCCAAACCTTAGACCCTTCCTTTATGATGAGATGTGATATCCAACTCCTTCCCATTCCAATCCTGAGACCCTTCCGATATCATGAGATGTGATATCTCAATGCTTCTAATATCAAACTTGAGACCCTCCCTATAGCATGAGATGTGATATCCAAGTCCTTCCCATTCCAATCCTGAGACCCTTCCTATAGCTTGAGATGTGACATCCAACTCCTTCCCATTCCAATTCTGATCCCCTTCCTATACCATGAGACTTGATATCTCAATGCTTCTAATACCAAACCTGAGACCCGCCTATAACATGAGATGTGATATCCAAATCCTTCCCCTTCCAAACCTTAGACCCTTCCTTTATCATGAGATGTGATATCCAACTCCTTCCCATTCCAATCCTGAGACCCTTCCGATATCATGAGATGTAATATCTCAATGCTTCTAATATCAAACTTGAGACCCTCCCTATAGCATGAGATGTGATATCCAAGTCCTTCCCATTCCAATCCTGAGACCCTTCCTATAGCATGAGATGTGATATCTCAATGCTTCTAATACCAAACCTGAGACCCTTCCTATAACATGAGATTGGAATATCCAACTCCTTCAAATTCCAATCCTGAGACCCTTCCGATAGCAGAGATGTGATATCTCAATTCTTATACCAAACCTGAGATCCTTCCTATAACATGAAATGTGATATCCAACTCCTTCCCATTCCAATCCTGAGACACTTCCTATAGCATGAGATGTGATATCTCACTGCTTACACCAAACCTGAGACCCTTCCTATAGCATGAGATGTGATATCCAACTCCTTCCCATTCCAATCCTGAGACCCTTCCTATAGCATGAGATGTGATATCTCAATGCTTCTAATATCAAACTTGAGAGCCTCCCTATAGCATGAGATGTGATATCCAAGTCCTTCCCATTCCAATCCTGAGACACTTCCTATAGCATGAGATGTGATATCTCAATGCTTCTAATACCAAACCTGAGACTCTTCCTATAACATGAGATGGGATATCCAACTCCTTCCCATTCCAATCCTGAGACCCTTCCGATAGCAGAGATGTGATATCTCAATGCTTATACCAAACCTGAGACCCTTCCTACGGCATGAGATGTCATATACAACTCCTTCCCATTCCAATCCTGAGACCCTTCCTATAGCATGAGATGTGATATCTCAATGCTTATACCAAACCTGAGACCCTTCCTATAGCATGAGATGTGATATCCACCTCCTTCCCATTCCAATCCTGAGACCCTTCCTATAGCATGAGATGTGATATCTCAATGCTTATACCAAACCTGAGACCCTTCCTACGGCATGAGATGTCATATACAACTCCTTCCCATTCCAATCCTGAGACCCTTCCTATAGCATGAGATGTGATATCTCAATGCTTATACCAAACCTGAGACCCTTCCTATAGCATGAGATGTGATATCCAACTCCTTCCCATTCCAATCCTGAGACCCTTCCTATAGCATGAGATTTGATATCTCAATGCTTATACCAAACCTGAGACCCTTCCTATAACATGAGATGGGATATCCAACTCCTTCCCATTCCAATCCTGAGACACTTCCGATAGCAGAGATGTGATATCTCAATGCTTATACCAGACCTTAGACCCTTCCTATAACATGAGATCGGATATCCAACTCCTTCCCGTTCCAAACCTGAGACCCTTCCTTTAGCATGAGATGTGATATCCAGCTCCTTCCCATTCCAATCCTGAGACACTTCTGATAGCATGAGATGTGATATCTCAATGCTTCTAATATCAAAACGGAAACCCTCCCTATAGCATGATATGTGATATCTAAGTCCTTCCCATTCCAATCCTGAGACCCTTCCTATAGCATGAGATGTGATATCTCAATGCTTCTACCAAACCTGAGACCCTTCCTTTAGCATGAGATGTGATATCCAACTCCTTCCCATTCCAATCCTGAGACCCTTCCTATAGCATGAGATGTGATATCTCAATACTTCTAATACCAAACCTGAGATCCTTCCGATAACATGAGATGTGATATCCAAATCCTTCCCCTTCCAAACCTGAGACCCTCCCTTTAGCATGAGATGTGATATCCATCTCCTTCCCATTCCAATCCTGAGACCCTTCTGATAGCATGAGATGTGATATCTCAATGCTTCTAATACCAAACCTGAGATCCTTCCGATAGCATGAGATGTGATATCTCAATGCTTCTAATACCAAACCTGAGACCCTTCCTATAACATGAGATTGGAATATCCAACTCCTTCCCATTCCAATCCTGAGACCCTTCCGATAGCAGAGATGTGATATCTCAATTCTTATACCAAACCTGAGATCCTTCCTATAACATGAGATGTGATATCCAACTCCTTCCCATTCCAATCCTGAGACACTTCCTATAGCATGAGATGTGATATCTCACTGCTTATACCAAACCTGAGACCCTTCCTATAGCATGAGATGTGATATCCAACTCCTTCCCATTCCAATCCTGAGACCCTTCCTATAGCATGAGATGTGATATCTCAATGCTTCTAATATCAAACTTGAGAGCCTCCCTATAGCATGAGATGTGATATCCAAGTCCTTCCCATTCCAATCCTGAGACACTTCCTATAGCATGAGATGTGATATCTCAATGCTTCTAATACCAAACCTGAGACTCTTCCTATAACATGAGATGGGATATCCAACTCCTTCCCATTCCAATCCTGAGACCCTTCCGATAGCAGAGATGTGATATCTCAATGCTTATACCAAACCTGAGACCCTTCCTACGGCATGAGATGTCATATACAACTCCTTCCCATTCCAATCCTGAGACCCTTCCTATAGCATGAGATGTGATATCTCAATGCTTATACCAAACCTGAGACCCTTCCTATAGCATGAGATGTGATATCCAACTCCTTCCCATTCCAATCCTGAGACCCTTCCTATAGCATGAGATGTGATATCTCAATGCTTATACCAAACCTGAGACCCTTCCTACGGCATGAGATGTCATATACAACTCCTTCCCATTCCAATCCTGAGACCCTTCCTATAGCATGAGATGTGATATCTCAATGCTTATTCCAAACCTGAGACCCTTCCTATAGCATGAGATGTGATATCCAACTCCTTCCCATTCCAATCCTGAGACCCTTCCTATAGCATGAGATGTGATATCTCAATGCTTATACCAAACCTGAGACCCTTCCTATAACATGAGATGGGATATCCAACTCCTTCCCATTCCAATCCTGAGACACTTCCGATAGCAGAGATGTGATATCTCAATGCTTATACCAGACCTTAGACCCTTCCTATAACATGAGATCGGATATCCAACTCCTTCCCGTTCCAAACCTGAGACCCTTCCTTTAGCATGAGATGTGATATCCAGCTCCTTCCCATTCCAATCCTGAGACACTTCCGATAGCATGAGATGTGATATCTCAATGCTTCTAATATCAAAACGGAAACCCTCCCTATAGCATGATATGTGATATCTAAGTCCTTCCCATTCCAATCCTGAGACCCTTCCTATAGCATGAGATGTGATATCTCAATGCTTCTAATACCAAACCTGAGATCCTTCCGATAGCATGAGATTGGATATCCAACTCCTTCCCATTCCAATCCTGAGACACTTCCGATAGCAGAGATGTGATATCTCAATGCTTATACCAGACCTTAGACCCTTCCTATAACATGAGATCGGATATCCAACTCCTTCCCGTTCCAAACCTGAGACCCTTCCTTTAGCATGAGATGTGATATCCTGCTCCTTCCCATTCCAATCCTGAGACACTTCCTATAGCATGAGATGTGATATCTCAATGCTTCTACCAAACCTGAGACCCTTCCTTTAGCATGAGATGTGATATCCAACTCCTTCCCATTCCAATCCTGAGACCCTTCATATAGCATGAGATGTGATATCTCAATACTTCTAATACCAAACCTGAGATCCTTCCGATAACATGAGATGTGATATCCAAATCCTTCCCCTTCCAAACCTGAGACCCTCCCTTTAGCATGAGATGTGATATCCATCTCCTTCCCATTCCAATCCTGAGACCCTTCTGATAGCATGAGATGTGATATCTCAATGCTTCTAATACCAAACCTGAGATCCTTCCGATAGCATGAGATGTGATATCTCAATGCTTCTAATACCAAACCTGAGATCCTTCCTATAACATGAGATGTGATATCCAAATCCTTCCCCTTCCAATTCTGAGACCCTCCCTTTAACATGAGATGTGATATCCAACTCCTTCCCATTCCAACCTGAGACCCTTCCTATAGCATGAGATGTGATATCTCAATGCCTCTAATACCAAACCTGAGATCCTTCCTCTAACATGAAATATGATATCCAACTCCTTCCCTTTCCAAACCTGAGAGCCTATCTATAGCATGAGATGTGATATCCAAGTCCTTCCCATTCCAATCCTTAGACCCTTCCTACAGCATGCAATATGATATCTCAATGATTCTAATAACAAACCTGAGACCCGTCCTATAACATGAGATGGGATATCCAACTCCTTCCATTTCCAATCCTGAGACACTTCCGATAGCAGAGATGTGATATCTCAATGCTTATACCAAACCTGAGACCCTTCCTATAACATGAGATGTGATATCCAACTCCTTCCCGTTCCAAACCTGAGACTCTTCCTTTAGCATGAGATGTGATATCTAGCTCCTTCGAATTCCAATCCTGAGACACTTCCGATAGCATGAGATGTGATATCTCAATGCTTCTAATATCAAAACTGAGACCCTCCCTATATCATGATATGTGATATCTAAGTCCTTCCCATTCCAATCCTGAGACCCTTCCTATAGCATGTGATGTGATATATCAATGCTTCTACCAAACCTGAGACCCTTCCTTTAGCATGAGATGTGATATCCAACTCCTTCCCATTCCAATCCTGAGACCCTTCCTATAGCATGAGATGTGATATCTCAATACTTCTAATACCAAACCTGAGATCCTTCCTATAGCATGAGATGTGATATCTCAATGCTTCTAATACCAAACCTGAGACCCTTCCTACAGCATGCGATGTGATATCTCACTGCTTATACCAAACCTGAGACCCTTCCTATAGCATGAGATGTGATATCCAACTCCTTCCCATTCCAATCCTGAGACCCTTCCTATAGCATGAGATGTGATATCTCAATGCTTCTAATATCAAACTTGAGAGCCTCCCTATAGCATGAGATGTGATATCCAAGTCCTTCCCATTCCAATCCTGAGACACTTCCTATAGCATGAGATGTGATATCTCAATGCTTCTAATACCAAACCTGAGACTCTTCCTATAACATGAGATGGGATATCCAACTCCTTCCCATTCCAATCCTGAGACCCTTCCGATAGCAGAGATGTGATATCTCAATGCTTATACCAAACCTGAGACCCTTCCTACGGCATGAGATGTCATATACAACTCCTTCCCATTCCAATCCTGAGACCCTTCCTATAGCATGAGATGTGATATCTCAATGCTTATACCAAACCTGAGACCCTTCCTATAGCATGAGATGTGATATCCAACTCCTTCCCATTCCAATCCTGAGACCCTTCCTATAGCATGAGATGTGATATCTCAATGCTTATACCAAACCTGAGACCCTTCCTACGGCATGAGATGTCATATACAACTCCTTCCCATTCCAATCCTGAGACCCTTCCTATAGCATGAGATGTGATATCTCAATGCTTATACCAAACCTGAGACCCTTCCTATAGCATGAGATGTGATATCCAACTCCTTCCCATCCCAATCCTGAGACCCTTCCTATAGCATGAGATGTGATATCTCAATGCTTATACCAAACCTGAGACCCTTCCTATAACATGAGATGGGATATCCAACTCCTTCCCATTCCAATCCTGAGACACTTCCTATAACATGAGATTGGAATATCCAACTCCTTCCCATTCCAATCCTGAGACCCTTCCGATAGCAGAGATGTGATATCTCAATTCTTATACCAAACCTGAGATCCTTCCTATAACATGAGATGTGATATCCAACTCCTTCCCATTCCAATCCTGAGACACTTCCTATAGCATGAGATGTGATATCTCACTGCTTATACCAAACCTGAGACCCTTCCTATAGCATGAGATGTGATATCCAACTCCTTCCCATTCCAATCCTGAGACCCTTCCTATAGCATGAGATGTGATATCTCAATGCTTCTAATATCAAACTTGAGAGCCTCCCTATAGCATGAGATGTGATATCCAAGTCCTTCCCATTCCAATCCTGAGACACTTCCTATAGCATGAGATGTGATATCTCAATGCTTCTAATACCAAACCTGAGACTCTTCCTATAACATGAGATGGGATATCCAACTCCTTCCCATTCCAATCCTGAGACCCTTCCGATAGCAGAGATGTGATATCTCAATGCTTATACCAAACCTGAGACCCTTCCTACGGCATGAGATGTCATATACAACTCCTTCCCATTCCAATCCTGAGACCCTTCCTATAGCATGAGATGTGATATCTCAATGCTTATACCAAACCTGAGACCCTTCCTATAGCATGAGATGTGATATCCAACTCCTTCCCATTCCAATCCTGAGACCCTTCCTATAGCATGAGATGTGATATCTCAATGCTTATACCAAACCTGAGACCCTTCCTACGGCATGAGATGTCATATACAACTCCTTCCCATTCCAATCCTGAGACCCTTCCTATAGCATGAGATGTGATATCTCAATGCTTATACCAAACCTGAGACCCTTCCTATAGCATGAGATGTGATATCCAACTCCTTCCCATTCCAATCCTGAGACCCTTCCTATAGCATGAGATGTGATATCTCAATGCTTATACCAAACCTGAGACCCTTCCTATAACATGAGATGGGATATCCAACTCCTTCCCATTCCAATCCTGAGACACTTCCGATAGCAGAGATGTGATATCTCAATGCTTATACCAGACCTTAGACCCTTCCTATAACATGAGATCGGATATCCAACTCCTTCCCGTTCCAAACCTGAGACCCTTCCTTTAGCATGAGATGTGATATCCAGCTCCTTCCCATTCCAATCCTGAGACACTTCCGATAGCATGAGATGTGATATCTCAATGCTTCTAATATCAAAACGGAAACCCTCCCTATAGCATGATATGTGATATCTAAGTCCTTCCCATTCCAATCCTGAGACCCTTCCTATAGCATGAGATGTGATATCTCAATGCTTCTAATACCAAACCTGAGATCCTTCCGATAGCATGAGATTGGATATCCAACTCCTTCCCATTCCAATCCTGAGACACTTCCGATAGCAGAGATGTGATATCTCAATGCTTATACCAGACCTTAGACCCTTCCTATAACATGAGATCGGATATCCAACTCCTTCCCGTTCCAAACCTGAGACCCTTCCTTTAGCATGAGATGTGATATCCTGCTCCTTCCCATTCCAATCCTGAGACACTTCCTATAGCATGAGATGTGATATCTCAATGCTTCTACCAAACCTGAGACCCTTCCTTTAGCATGAGATGTGATATCCAACTCCTTCCCATTCCAATCCTGAGACCCTTCATATAGCATGAGATGTGATATCTCAATACTTCTAATACCAAACCTGAGATCCTTCCGATAACATGAGATGTGATATCCAAATCCTTCCCCTTCCAAACCTGAGACCCTCCCTTTAGCATGAGATGTGATATCCATCTCCTTCCCATTCCAATCCTGAGACCCTTCTGATAGCATGAGATGTGATATCTCAATGCTTCTAATACCAAACCTGAGATCCTTCCGATAGCATGAGATGTGATATCTCAATGCTTCTAATACCAAACCTGAGATCCTTCCTATAACATGAGATGTGATATCCAAATCCTTCCCCTTCCAATTCTGAGACCCTCCCTTTAACATGAGATGTGATATCCAACTCCTTCCCATTCCAACCTGAGACCCTTCCTATAGCATGAGATGTGATATCTCAATGCCTCTAATACCAAACCTGAGATCCTTCCTCTAACATGAAATATGATATCCAACTCCTTCCCTTTCCAAACCTGAGAGCCTATCTATAGCATGAGATGTGATATCCAAGTCCTTCCCATTCCAATCCTTAGACCCTTCCTACAGCATGCAATATGATATCTCAATGATTCTAATAACAAACCTGAGACCCGTCCTATAACATGAGATGGGATATCCAACTCCTTCCATTTCCAATCCTGAGACACTTCCGATAGCAGAGATGTGATATCTCAATGCTTATACCAAACCTGAGACCCTTCCTATAACATGAGATGTGATATCCAACTCCTTCCCGTTCCAAACCTGAGACTCTTCCTTTAGCATGAGATGTGATATCTAGCTCCTTCGAATTCCAATCCTGAGACACTTCCGATAGCATGAGATGTGATATCTCAATGCTTCTAATATCAAAACTGAGACCCTCCCTATATCATGATATGTGATATCTAAGTCCTTCCCATTCCAATCCTGAGACCCTTCCTATAGCATGTGATGTGATATATCAATGCTTCTACCAAACCTGAGACCCTTCCTTTAGCATGAGATGTGATATCCAACTCCTTCCCATTCCAATCCTGAGACCCTTCCTATAGCATGAGATGTGATATCTCAATACTTCTAATACCAAACCTGAGATCCTTCCTATAGCATGAGATGTGATATCTCAATGCTTCTAATACCAAACCTGAGACCCTTCCTACAGCATGCGATGTGATATCTCACTGCTTATACCAAACCTGAGACCCTTCCTATAGCATGAGATGTGATATCCAACTCCTTCCCATTCCAATCCTGAGACCCTTCCTATAGCATGAGATGTGATATCTCAATGCTTCTAATATCAAACTTGAGAGCCTCCCTATAGCATGAGATGTGATATCCAAGTCCTTCCCATTCCAATCCTGAGACACTTCCTATAGCATGAGATGTGATATCTCAATGCTTCTAATACCAAACCTGAGACTCTTCCTATAACATGAGATGGGATATCCAACTCCTTCCCATTCCAATCCTGAGACCCTTCCGATAGCAGAGATGTGATATCTCAATGCTTATACCAAACCTGAGACCCTTCCTACGGCATGAGATGTCATATACAACTCCTTCCCATTCCAATCCTGAGACCCTTCCTATAGCATGAGATGTGATATCTCAATGCTTATACCAAACCTGAGACCCTTCCTATAGCATGAGATGTGATATCCAACTCCTTCCCATTCCAATCCTGAGACCCTTCCTATAGCATGAGATGTGATATCTCAATGCTTATACCAAACCTGAGACCCTTCCTACGGCATGAGATGTCATATACAACTCCTTCCCATTCCAATCCTGAGACCCTTCCTATAGCATGAGATGTGATATCTCAATGCTTATACCAAACCTGAGACCCTTCCTATAGCATGAGATGTGATATCCAACTCCTTCCCATCCCAATCCTGAGACCCTTCCTATAGCATGAGATGTGATATCTCAATGCTTATACCAAACCTGAGACCCTTCCTATAACATGAGATGGGATATCCAACTCCTTCCCATTCCAATCCTGAGACACTTCCGATAGCAGAGATGTGATATCTCAATGCTTATACCAGACCTTAGACCCTTCCTATAACATGAGATCGGATATCCAACTCCTTCCCGTTCCAAACCTGAGACCCTTCCTTTAGCATGAGATGTGATATCCAGCTCCTTCCCATTCCAATCCTGAGACACTTCCGATAGCATGAGATGTGATATCTCAATGCTTCTAATACCAAAACGGAAACCCTCCATATAGCATGATATGTGATATCTAAGTCCTTCCCATTCCAATCCTGAGACCCTTCTGATAGCATGAGATGTGATATCTCAATGCTTCTAATACCAAACCTGAGATCCTTCCGATAGCATGAGATGTGATATCTCAATGCTTCTAATACCAAACCTGAGATCCTTCCTATAACATGAGATGTGATATCCAAATCCTTCCCCTTCCAATTCTGAGACCCTCCCTTTAACATGAGATGTGATATGCAACTCCTTCCCATTCCAACCTGAGACCCTTCCTATAGCATGAGATGTGATATCTCAATGCTTATACCAAACCTGAGACCCTTCCTATAACATGAGATGGGATATCCAACTCCTTCCCATTCCAATCCTGAGACACTTCCGATAGCAGAGATGTGATATCTCAATGCTTATACCAGACCTTAGACCCTTCCTATAACATGAGATCGGATATCCAACTCCTTCCCGTTCCAAACCTGAGACCCTTCCTTTAGCATGAGATGTGATATCCAGCTCCTTCCCATTCCAATCCTGAGACACTTCCGATAGCATGAGATGTGATATCTCAATGCTTCTAATATCAAAACGGAAACCCTCCCTATAGCATGATATGTGATATCTAAGTCCTTCCCATTCCAATCCTGAGACCCTTCCTATAGCATGAGATGTGATATCTCAATGCTTCTAATACCAAACCTGAGATCCTTCCGATAGCATGAGATCGGATATCCAACTCCTTCCCATTCCAATCCTGAGACACTTCCGATAGCAGAGATGTGATATCTCAATGCTTATACCAGACCTTAGACCCTTCCTATAACATGAGATCGGATATCCAACTCATTTCCGTTCCAAACCTGAGACCCTTCCTTTAGCAAGAGATGTGATATCCAGCTCCTTCCCATTCCAATCCTGAGACACTTCCTATAGCATGAGATGTGATATCTCAATGCTTCTACCAAACCTGAGACCCTTCCTTTAGCATGAGATGTGATATCCAACTCCTTCCCATTCCAATCCTGAGACCCTTCCTATAGCATGAGATGTGATATCTCAATACTTCTAATACCAAACCTGAGATCCTTCCGATAACATGAGATGTGATATCCAAATCCTTCCCCTTCCAAACCTGAGACCCTCCCTTTAGCATGAGATGTGATATCCACCTCCTTCCCATTCCAATCCTGAGACCCTTCTGATAGCATGAGATGTGATATCTCAATGCTTCTAATACCACACCTGAGATCCTTCCGATTGCATGAGATGTGATATCTCAATGCTTCTAATACCAAACCTGAGATCCTTCCTATAACATGAGTTGTGATATCCAAATCCTTCCCCTTCCAATTCTGAGACCCTCCCTTTAACATGAGATGTGATATCCAACTCCTTCCCATTCCAACCTGAGACCCTTCCTATAGCATGAGATGTGATATCTCAATGCCTCTAATACCAAACCTGAGATCCTTCCTCTAACATGAAATGTGATATCCAACTCCTTCCCTTTCCAAACCTGAGAGCCTATCTATAGCATGAGATGTGATATCCAAGTCCTTCCCATTCCAATCCTGAGACACTTCCGATAGCATGAGATGTGATATCTCAATGCTTCTAATATCAAAACGGAAACCCTCCCTATAGCGTGATATGTGATATCTAAGTCCTTCCCATTCCAATCCTGAGACCCTTCCTATAGCATGAGATGTGATATCTCAATGCTTCTAATACCAAACCTGAGATCCTTCCGATAGCATGAGATCGGATATCCAACTCCTTCCCATTCCAATCCTGAGACACTTCCGATAGCAGAGATGTGATATCTCAATGGTTATACCAGACCTTAGACCCTTCCTATAACATGAGATCGGATATCCAACTCCTTCCCGTTCCAAACCTGAGACCCTTCCTTTAGCATGAGATGTGATATCCAGCTCCTTCCCATTCCAATCCTGAGACACTTCCTATAGCATGAGATGTGATATCTCAATGCTTCTACCAAACCTGAGACCCTTCCTTTAGCATGAGATGTGATATCCAGCTCCTTCCCATTCCAATCCTGAGACCCTTCCTATAGCATGAGATGTGATATCTCAATACTTCTAATACCAAACCTGAGATCCTTCCGATAACATGAGATGTGATATCCAAATCCTTCCCCTTCCAAACCTGAGACCCTCCCTTTAGCATGAGATGTGATATCCATCTCCTTCCCATTCCAATCCTGAGACCCTTCTGATAGCATGAGATGTGATATCTCAATGCTTCTAATACCAAACCTGAGATCCTTCCGATAGCATGAGATGTGATATCTCAATGCTTCTAATACCAAACCTGAGACCCTTCCTATAACGAGATGGGATATCCAACTCCTTCCCATTCCAATCCTGAGACCCTTCCGATAGCAGAGATGTGATATCTCAATGCTTATACCAAACCTGAGACCCTTCCTATAGCATGAGATGTGCTATCCAACTCCTTCCCATTCCAATCCTGAGACCCTCCCTTTAGCATGAGATGTGATATCCAACTCCTTCCCATTCCAATCCTGATACCCTTCTGATAGCATGAGATGTGATATCTCAATGCCTCTAATACCAAACCTGAGATCCTACCTCTAACATGAAAAGTGATATCCAACTCCTTCCCTTTCCAAACCTGAGAGCCTTCCTACAGCATGAGATGTGATATCCAAGTCCTTCCCATTCCAATCCTGAGACCCTTCCTATAACATGAGATGTGACATCCAACTCTTTCCCATTCCAACCTGAGACCCTTCCTATAGCATGAGATGGGATATCCAACTCCTTCCAAATCCAATCCTGATACCCTTCCGATAGCATGAGATGTGATATCCCAATGCTTCTACAAAACCTGAGACCCATACCATGGCATGATGTGATATCAAACTCCCGTCCTATACCATGAGACTTGATATCTCAATGCTTCTAATACCAAACCTGAGACCGGTCCAATAACATGAGATGTGATATCCAAATCCTTCCCCTTCCAAACCTGAGACCCTTCCTTTAGCATGAGATGTGATATCCAAATCCTTCCCATTCCAATCCTGATACCCTTCTGATAGCATGAGATGTGATATCTCAATGCCTCTAATACCAAACCTGAGATCCTACCTCTAACATGAAAAGTGATATCCAACTCCTTCCCTTTCCAAACCTGAGAACCTTCCTACAGCATGAGATGTGATATCCAAGTCCTTCCCATTCCAATCCTGAGACCCTTCCTATAACATGAGATGTGACATCCAACTCTTTCCCATTCCAACCTGAGACCCTTCCTATAGCATAAGATGGGACATCCAACTTCTTCCAAATCCAATCCTGATACCCTTCCGATAGCATGAGATGTGATATCCCAATGCTTCTACAAAACCTGAGACCCATACCGTGGCATGATGTGATATCAAACTCCCGTCCTATACCATGAGACTTGATATCTCAATGCTTCTAATACCAAACCTGAGACCGGTCCAATAACATGAGATGTGATATCCAAATCCTTCCCCTTCCAAACCTGAGACCCTTCCTTTAGCATGAGATGTGATATCCAAATCCTTCCCATTCCAATCCTCAAACCCTTCCTATAGCATGAGATGTGATATCTCAATGTTTCTAATAAAAAAACCTGAGACCCTTCCTATAGCAAGAGATTTGATATCCAAATCCTTCCCATTCCAACCTGAGACCCTTCCTATAGCATGAGAAGGGATATCCAACTCCTTCCCATTCCAATCCTGAGACGCTTCCTATACCATGAGATGTGATATCTCAATGCTTCTAATAAAAAACCTGAGACCCTTCCTATAGCAAGAGATGTGATATCCAAATCCTTCCCATTCCAATCCTGAGATCCTTCCTATAACATGAGATGTGATATCCAATTCCTTCCTGTTAGGAAAGATTTCGTTATTGTAGGGAATTTTCCTTCCATGTGGCAACCCCTAAACTTTTTGCTATTGTTTTTAACCTTGTTCTTGACTTTGCCAGGGAAGTACAGCCTTCTGCCGCACTTCCCTGGGCTTTCGCTCCTTTCTTACGGGGAAACTGACATGCCCTTATGACAGTCAGTACCGGGGAACGTTGTTTCCCGTAGTTTCTTCTATCGTGTCGCAGCTTTAGTGCAACACGACACAAGAGGGCACAGTAAGCTAAGTTACAGCTCTCTTGGGTCTCTAGCCTTCTACAGGCCCTAGATACTCTTTTAGGATGGTATTTGATCGGTGCAAGTCATTCAGGGACTGGAATGGTGGCAGCGATCGTTTTGTATATTTTGAGCTCCTTTTGCCGTTCTGAGCACGTTTTTGCACTGAACCCAAAATGGTGGCCTGGCTCCCCAAAATGGCCAGACCACGAGGCTCCTTTGTCCTGTCCACTGTCCGTCTTGCTCCCTTCACCTTCCGCAGGTCCAGCGACCCGGGGCCTTCCTTATTTGGGCATGTACTTTCCCGCGAAACGTGGTTGCTTTCGCGGGCTTCTACATGCCGTTTGTGTGCCTCCAGGGTGTGGGCTGGGATGTCTGGTCCCAATACACATCCTGGGTGCCAGAGAGTCTATGGTGGTGTGAATGCCTGGGACCACCGTGGTCCGTGATTGGTCCACGTATGGTATGTGTTTTGATGAGCGGATCTCCCATTGGTTCCTCTCCGTTTTGGCGCGAAGGGAACCGTGGATAAGAGGGGGCTGGAAACACCACTACCATGTCGATCTCCTGAGTTCTCACGAACGAAGGAATACAGGAGCCAAGTATCCTGCAACCAAGAGGCTGGACCGAGGAATCGCTGGTGACCCGCTGAAGGAATCCTCCTTTGCACTGCTGTCGTCCTGAGAGCCCCTGTCCTCCTTTGATCGAACCAGAAGGCCTGTACTGGTGCTTCGACCTTTGGAATAGCAGGAACAGCTATTCCCGGCATCTACATCATCTCCTGCCAATTAAGCCTTCGGAAGCGTCTCTCGGCCATCCAGTTGACTGACCAGCTTACAAGGGAGCCTTGCTCTGTAACCGCCGCCAGGTTGTGCCGTATCTCGAGTCCTTGTCACTCTCCCACGCTTCGTGCCCTTGGCGTTCCCAGGTCTGAAGGGAGGAGGGTACTTTTGACTCAGATACGCACGGCCGCTCCGTTGTCCTGCTGCGGCAACAAACTGTGCGGTTTCGTCGATTGGGACGTCTTTTTGATCTACACGACTACAAAGCATTCCCTGCTCTTCTGAACCTGCCAGCTGCTGAATCTAACGCGGAGGAGCCTGGGACTGCTTGCTTCGGGGACCGGTGAGTAGTATATCTAGGATCTGGTCGCCCTCCTGCAGTAACCCATTGCTTTTCCCTGCTGTGTAAAACAGCACCCTTTTGGCCCGTACTCGCGCTCTGCTTCTGCCCGCTGTGGAGGCTGCGCTTGAGTTGCGGACCCTGTTCTTCTTCTGCTGTGCACTAATCCGAACTGCCTGACTTCCTCCGAAGAGCTTCCCCTTTTGCCCGTTGGCACCAGCGTGTGCAGGTACTTTGAGCACAAGGCTCCACTCTTCGCAGGGCTCGGACTTCCATCTAGTTAGGTGCCTATGAAGGCGAACTAAGTCTAAAGCATTATTGCACTGCCTGTTTTCCTTCCCTTTCAGGTGGACTACATATTTCGTGCTTTAAACGCTTGCGACTGTGTATTTGTATATATATTGTGTTGATTTGGTATGTGTTGGCTTAATACTGTGTTATTGTGATTTTCTCGCTACGGTCGTTGTTTTAAAGGCCTTAAAATAAATGTGTTTATATTTTTGATATAACACCTGTTTGGAGTAGTTTGTAAGCGCTCTTGCTTTGTGTGCTCACTGCGGGCTTTCAGTCACCCTCACCCCTCTTGAGACCTAGTCTTGACCGCCGCGATCGCTACCTTGATTGGTCTGGCTTGTCCAGAGGTTACCCTGTTCCAAGTAATTAGGTTGGCCTTCTGAACTTCTGCGCCACCAGGACAGAGTTCAGAAATCCGTCTTAACAAATTGGTGTACAGCGGTGGGATACGACTGGAGGTATCCGGTGTTGCGCACGGGCTAGGGCATTTCGGGTTATTCCAAACAGTACACGTAGTGAATTGTTATAGTATAACTTTAAAAAGGCCATAGTCCTATCACACAGTATGGAAACAAGTACGTTGTTAACTTTAAATGCTTCCAAATCAGAAACGCTGAAAAAGATGTGTGCGGAGAGAGGTGTTTCCTCTCAAGGCACGAAATTGGAAATGATCCAAAGAATCGTGGCGTGGCAAGAAGCGCAGCTTGATGCTATTACTTCTGAGGACAGTGGGGAAGGTGGTGGGGCTGCTCTCACTGGCAGAACCGACGGTTCTGCCGCCGCACTGTTCCACCGCGACCACGAGGACAGGGAGGACGAGATGTCTAATGTTTCCTCTGCCAGTGCTGATGGGGAGGCTAGGCTTGAATTCAAGAAGCAAGAGCTGCGGTTTAGGCAGCAGGAGCTTGAATTCAGCATAGCCAAACTGAAAATCGAACAGGCAGAAAAACAAAAAGACAGGGATCACCAGTTGGAACTGGCCAAGCTTCAGGTTGCAAATGGGTCCACGGGTCCTGGACATGGGTCTGGGGCCTCCTCTCATCCACGGTTTCCAAAAGATCTGCTCAGTGTGTATGAGGAACGGAATGACATTATGGACTGGCTGAATGCGTTTGAGTATGCATGCGAAGTTCAGAAAGTTGACAATGCTGACAAGATTGCGTGGTTGCTCAGTAGACTGCCCCATTCTGGCTGTAGTGCCATTATGGAGATGTCGAAGGCTGAGCGAGCTGATTTCGCAATGTTGAAGCAGACTCTCATTTTAAAGTTTGGGAAGACTCCGGCCCAATATTTAAAGCGTTTTCGAGAGTATAAGAAAAAGGAAGGTGGTACTTGGGTATCTTATGTCACTAAATCTTTGAAAAACTTAAATGGCTGGGTCGAAGGCTATAAGGTTTCTACCTTCGCCGGCATGATAAATCTTGTCATGCTGGAACACATTTTTGCTTCTTCTTCCCCGGAGCTTAAGCAGCACTTGGCCGATTCGAAGGAGATAGATCCTAAGAAGCTGGCCATGGCCGCCGACTTATGGGTGTCACATCGAGTGTCCCATAAGGACAAAACTCATCCTGGTAAGCAGGAGGAAGGGAAAAAGTCCAAAGATATGGAGGGTGGAGAATCTGCTAAATCTTCTTCCCAAAAGGGCCACAAAAAGAAAAACAAGGGTAAGACACAAGAGAACTCACAGGGTAGTGGAGGTCCGCCTCCGAAACAGAACTCTGGTTACAATAAGCCTCCCTATGTAAACAGACCCATTGGATCTTGTTTTGCTTGTGGAGCAACTGACCATGTGAAGGGGGATCCCCGTTGTAAGGTTAGACCTTTGGGGGTCCACTCCGCTAATCTGGCCTTCTCCTCCTACGAGGAAGAAGAGATTACAGGAGCATCCTTCTCCTCAGACTCATTTCCCAGCGGAATAGAGGCTGAGGTAGTTTTAGTGTCCCTGGGTTCCTGGGAGCCTAAAGTCGCAGAGGCGTATGCTAGGATTCCGGATAATACCAAGCACTACTTTAAAGACAGTGTGCTGATCAATGGAGTAGACACTCCAGCTCTTAGGGATAGTGGGTGCAGTCGCACTGTAGTGGATTCTACCTTGGTAGACTCAGAGGAAGTTGCCAGAGCTACTCTGATGCCCACTAAGTTGGCTGACGGCCCCCTCCGCATGTTTCCCGTGATCCCTGTTAATCTTACTTTAAATGGTACAGCAGTCAGGATTCCAGTGAGCATTCAGAGAAACGTCCCGGGAAAGGTCTTGTTAGGTAATGATCTCAGAGCTTTAGGGCTCGTAGGAGACACTGCCGAACGACCCTACACACGGTCTCAAGCACGGGCAGCATTGGCCAAGCCCAATACGCCGCCCCAGCCGAAGGGGAAACCCAAGGCGAAAGGAGTCAACAAGTCACGACGAGGGAAAGAAAATATTCCCCCGAGCTCGCCTACCACTGCGGTGGAGGAAGTTGGTTGATCGCCCGAGCCTGACGAGGAAGTGGCGATGCCTGAAGTATTCGACCCCAACGATCATCCTGAACTAAACGACTTGTTAGTTGAAGGAGGTCCTGATAGGGACGAATTCAGTAAAGGCCAACGTGAGTGCCCATCTCTGGAAGGCCTAAGGAGACAGGCCTGCTCCCAGCTTGAGGGTGAACCTCATGGGACGCATAGGATTTATTGGGAAGGTGGACTCCTGTATAGTGAGCCCACAGAGTCTACAGAAGGAGACCATAGGAGGTTGGTGGTTCCCCTTGCTGTTAGGCCCTTCCTCCTGCAGTTGGCGCATGAAGTTCCCCTTGCTGGTCACCTTGGTATGAAGAGGACCAAGCAAAGGTTATCCATGCACTTCTACTGGCCCAAGATGGGGGTGCAAGTAGAAAGTCACTGCAGGAGTTGTGCCTCCTGCCAGTTGTCTGGTAAGGTTGGCGCGACAATCCAAGCTCCGTTGGTACCGCTCCCAGTTGTGGGGGTACCATTTGAAAGGGTAGGGATCGACATCGTTGGTCCCCTTGACCCGCAAACATCCTCGGGCAATAGGTTTATCCTGGTGCTGGTCGACCATGCAACCAGGTATCCTGAGGCCATCCCATTAAAAACTGTAACTGCCAAGTCAGTTGCAAAAGCTTTACTCGGCATATTTACTAGGGTTGGCTTCCCTAAAGAAGTTGTGTCAGATCGTGGCAGCAACTTTATGTCGAAGTATATGCAGGCTATGTGGAAAGAATGTGGGGTCACCTACAAGTTCTCTTCTGCATACCACCCCCAGACCAATGGTCTGGTGGAACGCTTCAACAGAACGTTAAAGAGCATGATTGGGGCTCTGGAGGAGCCCCAGAGAAGAAAATGGGATCTTCTTTTACCATGTTTGCTGTTTGCCTACCGAGAGGTACCACAGGAGGGTGTTGGCTTCAGCCCCTTCGAACTTCTGTTCGGTCATCCCGTACGGGGACCCTTAGCCATCGTCAAAGAGGGATGGGAGATGCCCACTCCCCCTGTTACTACCAATGTAGTTGATTATGTGCTGGGGCTCAGAAAACGGATGGTACTTCTGATGGGCTTGGCTAGTGATAAGTTGAAGGCAGGGCAAGCGCTGGTGAAACATTGGTACGACCAGAAAGCTTCCCTCATCAACTTAACACCTGGTCAGCAAGTCCTGATCATGAATCCTATAAGGCCTCGAGCTTTACAGGACAAATGGTCAGGCCCTTACACAGTGGTGGAGCCCCTGGGTGAGGTGAACTATTTAGTGGACCTTGGAAGGCCTGGACAGGCTCCAAAAGTGTTCCACGTGAATAGGCTGAAGGCTTTCGTCCCAAGAGTCGAAATCGCAGCACTGCTACTGGCTTCAGACGTTGAGGAAGAGGAGTCTGAACCTCTCCCCGACCTGTTCCAAGGCGGTCCTTCAGATAGCTCCTTTGAGGGTGTCCGTGTGGCCCCTCACCTGACTTCTGATCAGCAGGCTGAGGTGAAAAGTTTGCTTCGGCAGTTTTCCCCCCTGTTTTCACAGTCGCCTGGTTTGACACCTTGGTGCAAACATAACATTGACACAGGAGACAGTGTACCTACCAAAAGTAGGGTATACAGGATGTCGGATAAAGTACGGTCTGTTAGGAAAGATTTCGTTATTGTAGGGAACTTTCCTTCCATGTGGCAACCCCTAAACTTTTTGCTATTGTTTTCAACCTGTTTTCTTGACTTTGCCAGAGAAGTGCAGCCTTCTGCCGTACTCCTCTGGGCTTTCGCTCCTTTCTTACGGGGAAACTGACATGCCCTTAAGACAGTCAGTACCGGGGAACGCTGTTTCCCGTAGTTTCTTTTATCGTGTCGCCATTTTAGTGCAACACGACACAAGAGGGCACTGTAAGCTAAGTTACAGCTCTCTTGGGTCTCTAGCCTTCTACAGACCCTAGACACTCTTGTAGGATGGTTTTTGGATCGGTGCAAGTCATTCAGGGACTGGGCTGGTGGCAGCGATCATTTGGTTTATTTTGAGCTCCTTTTGCCGTTCTGAGCACCTTTTTGCCGCGAACACAAAAGGGTGGCCCGGCTACCCAAAATGGCCGGACCACGAGGCTCCTTTGTCTCGTCCACTGTCCGTCTTGCTCCCTTTACCTTCCCCCGGGTCAGGCGACCCGGGGCCTTCCTTATTTGGGCATGTAGTTTCCCGCGAAACACGGTTGCTTTCGCGGGCTTCGTTTGAGTGCCCCCAGGATGTGGGCTGGGCTGTCTGGTCCCAATACACATCCTGGGTGCCAGAGAGTCTAGGGTGGTGTGAATGCCTGGGACCACTGTGGTCCGTGATTGGTCCACGTATGGTATGTGTGTTGATGAGCGGATCTCCCATTGGCTCCCCTCCGTTTTGGCGCGAAGGGAACCGTGGATAAGAGGGAGCTGGAAACACCACTACCATGTCGATCTCCTGAGTTCTTACGAACCCAGGGATACAGGAGCCAAGTATCCTGCGAACACGAGGCTGGACCGAGGAATCGCTGGTGACCCCCTGAAGAACTTCTGCTCCTCATTGCTGTCGTCCGGTGAAGCCCTTTCCACCTAAGATCGAACAAGAAGGCCTGTACTGGCGCTTCGACCTATTGGAATAGCAGGACCAGCTATTCCCGGCACCTTCATCAACTCCTGCCGTAAGCCTTCGGAAGTGTCTCTGGGCCATCCAGTTGACTGACCAGCTTACTAAGGAGTCCTGCTCTGTAATCGCCGACAGGTTGGGTGGTATTCTGAGTCCGGGGCACGCTCACACGCTTCGTTTGCTTAGCAACCCTAAGCTAGAGGTGAGCGGTGCTCGTTTGGCTTGAATACACCCGGCCGTTCCGTTGCCCTGCTGTGGCGACAAAACTGTGCTTGTTTCTTCGATCGGGACGTCTTTTTACTCTGCACGACGACGAGACGTTCCCTGCTCTTCAGAACCTGCCAGAAGCTGCATCTGTCGAGGAGAAGCTCGGGCCTGCTTGCTTCGGGGACCGGTGAGTAGATTAGCTAGGATCTGGTCGCCCTCCTGCAGTGCCCCTTGCTTTTCCCCGCTGTAAATACAGCTCCCCTTGTCCGTACTCGCGCCCTGCTTCTGCCTCACAGTGGAGGCTGCGCTAGAGTCGCGGACCGTGTTCTCCTTCATTAGGGCACCCTACAGAGCTGTCCAACGTCCTCCGAAGAGCTTCACCTTCTGCCCATTGGCACCGGCGTGTGCAGGTACTTTTGAGCGCTAGGCTCCACTCTTCGTAGGGATTGGACTACCATCTAGTTAGGGGCCTCAGAAGGCGGACATATCACACGCATTGGTTCGCACTGCCTGTTTTCCTTCCCCTGCAGGTGGATAACATATTTCGTGCTGCTAATGCTGTGAAACTGTGTATTCTGTATATATATTGGGTGGATGGTGTATGTGTTGGTTTAATATCGTTGTATATTGCTGCTTTTCCTGTGGTTATTAGTTTCAAGGCCTTATAATAAATGTGTATCTATTTTTGATATAAACAACTGTTTGGAGTAGTTTGTAAGCGCTCTTGCTTTGTGTGCTCACTGCGGGCTTTCAGTCACCCTCACCCCTCTTGAGACCTAGTCTTGACCGCCGCGATCGCTACCTTGATTGGTCTGGCTTGTCCAGAGGTTACCCTGTTCCAAGTAATTAGGTTGGCCTTCTGAACTTCTGCGCCACCAGGACAGAGTTCAGAAATCCGTCTTAACAAATTGGTGTACAGCGGTGGGATACGACTGAAGGTATCCAGTGTTGCGCACGAGCTAAGGCGTTTTCAGGTTATTCCAACCAGGACACGCAGTAAAGTATTGAATATAACGTTAAAAAGGCCATAGTCCTATCAACAGTATGGAAACGAATACTTTATTAACCTTAAATGCTTCGAAATCTGAAACATTGAAGAAGATGTGTGCGGAGAGAGGGGTTTCCTCTCAAGGCACTAAATTGGAAATGATCCAGAGAATCGTGGCGTGGCAAGAAGCGCAGCTTGACGCTATAACTTCCGAGGACAGTGCAGAAGGTGGTGGGGCTGCTCTCACTGGCAGAACCGACGGTTCTGCCGCTGCACTGATCCATCACGACCACGAGGACAGGGAGGATGTAATGTCTAACGTTTCCTCTGCCAGTGTTGATGGGGAGGCTATGCTTGAATTCAAGAAGCAAGAGCTGCGGTTTAGGCAGCAGGAGCTTGAATTCAGCATAGCCAAACTGAAAATCGACCAGGCAGAAAAACAAAAAGACAGGGATCACCAGTTGGAACTGGCCAAGCTTCAGTTCGCAAATGGGTCCAAGGGTCCTGGACATGGTTCTGGGGCTTCCTCTCATCCACGGTTTCCAAAAGATCTGCTCAGTGTGTATGAGGAACGAAATGACATTATGGACTGGTTAAATGCGTTTGAGTATGCATGCGAGGTTCAAGAGGTTGATAATGCGGATAAGATTGCATGGTTACTCAGCAGACTGCCCCATTCTGGTTGCAGTGCCATTATGGAAATGTCGAAGGCTGAGCGCGCTGATTTTGCAATGTTGAAGCAGACTCTCATTTTAAAATTTGGGAAGACTCCGACCCAATATTTGAAAAGGTTTAGAGAGTATAAGAAAAAGGAAGGTGGTACTTGGGTGTCGTATGTAGCTGAGTCCCTGAAAAACTTAACTGGCTGGGTTGAAGGTTATAAGGTTTCTACCTTCGAAGGCATGATCAATCTGGTCATGCTGGAACACATTTTTGCTTCTTCTTCCCCGGAGCTTAAGCAGCATTTGGCCGATTCGAAGGAGATAGATCCTAAGAAGCTGGCCATTGCAGCAGACTTATGGGTGTCACATCGAGTGTCCCATAAGGACAAAACTCATCCTGGTAAGCAGGAGGAAGGGAAAAAGTCCAAAGATATGGAGGGTGGGGAATCTGCTAAATCTTCTTCCCATAAGGGCCACAAAAAGAAAAATAAGGGTAAGCCATACGAGAACTCACAGGGTAGTGGAGGTTCGCCTCCGAAACAGAACTCTGGTTATAATAAGCCTCCCTACGTAAACAGACCCAATGGGGCTTGTTTTTCTTGTGGAGCAACTGACCATGTGAAGGGGGATCCCCGTTGTAAGGTTAAACCTTTGGGGGTCCACTCCGCTAATCTGGCCTTCTCCTCCTACGAGGAAGAAGAGATTACAGGAGCATCCTTCTCCTCAGACTCATTTCCCAGCGGAATAGAGGCTGAGGTAGTTTTAGTGTCCCTGGGTTCCTGGGAGCCTAAAGTCGCAGAGGCGTATGCTAGGATTCCGGATAATACCAAGCACTACTTTAAAGACAGTGTGCTGATCAATGGAGTGGATACTCCAGCTCTTAGGGATAGTGGGTGCAGTCGAACTGTAGTGGATTCTACCTTGGTAGACTCAGAGGAAGTTGCCAGAGCTACTCTGATGCCCACTAAGTTGGCTGACGGCCCCCTCCGTATGTTTCCCGTGATCCCTGTTAATCTAACTTTAAATGGTACAGCAGTTAGGATTCCAGTGAGCATTCAGAGAAACGTCCCGGGAAAGGTCTTGTTGGGCAATGATCTCAGAGCTCTAGGGCTCGTAGGAGACACTGCCGAAAGACCCTACACACGGTCTCAAGCACGGGCAGCATTGGCCAAGTCCAATACGCCGCCCCAGCCGAAGGGGAAACCCAAGGCGAAAGGAGTCAACAAGTCCCGACGGGGGAAAGAGAATATTCCCCCGAGCTCGCCTACCACTGCGGTGGAGGGAGTTGGTCAATCGCCCGAGCCTGACGAGGAGGTGGCGATGCCTGAAGTGTTCGACCCCAACGACCATCCTGAACTAAAAGACTTGTTAGTTGAAGGAGGTCCTGATAGGGACGACTTCAGTAAGGGCCAATGTGAGTGCCCATCTCTGGAAGGCCTAAGGAGACAGGCCTGCTCCCAGCTTGAGGGTGAACCTCCTGGGTTGCAAAGGATTTACCAGGAAGGTGGACTCCTTTATAGTGAGCCCACAGAGTCTACAGAAGGAGACCATAGGAGGTTGGTGGTTTCCCTTGCTGTTAGGCCCTTCCTCCTGCAGTTGGCGCATGTCGTTCCCCTTGCTGGTCACCTTGGTACGAGGAGGACCAAGCAAAGGTTATCCATGCACTTCTACTGGCCCAAGATGGGGGAGCAAGTAGAAAGTCACTGCAGGAGTTGTGCCGCCTGCCAGTTGTCTGGTAAGGTTGGTGCGACAATCCAAGCTCCGTTGGTACCGCTCCCAGTTGTGGGGGTACCATTTGAAAGGGTAGGGATCGACATGGTTGGTCCCCTTGACCCGCAAACATCCTCAGGCAATAGGTTTATCCTGGTGCTGGTCGACCATGCAACCAGGTATCCTGAGGCCGTCCCATTTACAACTGTAACTGCCAAGCCAGTTGCAGAAGCTTTACTCGGCATGTTTACTAGGGTTGGCTTCCCTAAAGAAGTTGTGCCGGATGATGGCAGCAACTTTATGTCGAAGTATAGGCAGGCTATGTGGAAAGAAGGTGGGGTCACCTACAGGTTCTCTTCTGCATACCGCCCCCAGACCGATGGTCTGGGGGGGCGTCTTAACAGGACGTTAAAAAGCATGATTGGGGCTCTGGAGGAGCCTCAGAGAAGAAAATGGGATCTTCTTGTTTCATGCTTGCTGTTTGCCTACCGAGAGGTACCACAGGAGGGTGTTGGCTTCAGCCCCTTCGAACTTCTGTTCGGTCATCCCGTACGGGGACCCTTAGCCATCGTCAAAGAGGGATGGGAGATGCCCACTCCCCCTGTTGCTACCAATGTAGTTGATTATGTGCTAGGGCTCAGAAAACGGATGGTACTTCTGATGGGCTTGACTAGTGATAAATTGAAGGCAGGGCAAGCGCTGGCGAAACATTGGTACGACCAGAAAGCTTCCCTCATCAACTTTACACTTGGTCAGCAAGTCCTGATCATGAATCTCATAAGGCCTCGAGCTTTACAGGACAAATGGTCAGGCCCTTACCCAATGGTGGAGCCCCTGGGTGAGGTTAACTATTCAGTGGACCTTGGAAGTCCTGGACAGGCTCCCAAAGTGTATCACATGAATAGGCTGAAGGCTTTCGGCCCAAGCGTCGAAATCGCAGCACTGCTACTGGCTTCAGATGTAGAGGAAGAGGAGTCTGAACCTCTCCCCCACCTGTTCCCAAGCAGTCCTTCAGTTAGCTCTTTTGAGTGTGTCCGAGTGGCCCCTCACCAAAATGGACAAGGCTTAGTGGTTTACCTTGGACATGAAGTAGTTGGAGGGTGGAGACAGCCTCTATCCAGTAAAGTACAAGCAGTACAAGACTGGCCTACCCCCACTACACAAACCCAAGTGAGAGCCTTCTTAGGACTCACGGGTTATTACCGCAATTTTGTGGCAGACTATGGCACCATAGCTGCTCCTCTGACTGCCCTCACAACTCCGAAGAAACCCAAGAAGGTAACTTGGACCGACGAGTGTGAGAAGGCCTTCAATGGCTTAAAAGACTCCTTGTGCCAGGCCCCTGTGCTCAGGGCCCCTGATTATCAAAGACCTTTTATCGTGCAGACGGATGCCTCTGACACTGGGATAGGAGCTGTACTATCACAAGTAGATGAGAAGGGTAAGGAACACCCTATCGGTTTTATTAGTCGCCAGCTTAAGGACAGAGAGCTCAGATGGTCCACGGTAGAGAAAGAATGTTTCTCTGTTGTGTGGGCCCTAAGGAAGCTGCGGCCCTACCTCTATGGGACCCACTTCACTGTGCAGACTGACCATAAGCCGTTAAAGTGGCTAATGAACATGAAGGGGGAGAATCCAAAGTTGCTTAGGTGGTCCATAAGTCTACAAGGCTTCGACTTCACTATTGAGCATAGGCCAGGTGTCCAACATAGCAATGCTGATGGGTTGTCCAGAATGTTTTACCGACCTGAACAAGAGACTCATCCAGGGGTGGATTAGTTCCCCCTGTCCATAGTCTGGGAGGGGCGAGTGTTAGGAAAGATTTCGTTATTGTAGGGAACTTTCCTTCCATGTGGCAACCCCTAAACTTTTTGCTATTGTTTTCAACCTGTTTTCTTGACTTTGCCAGAGAAGTGCAGCCTTCTGCCGTACTCCTCTGGGCTTTCGCTCCTTTCTTACGGGGAAACTGACATGCCCTTAAGACAGTCAGTACCGGGGAACGCTGTTTCCCGTAGTTTCTTTTATCGTGTCGCCATTTTAGTGCAACACGACACAAGAGGGCACTGTAAGCTAAGTTACAGCTCTCTTGGGTCTCTAGCCTTCTACAGACCCTAGACACTCTTGTAGGATGGTTTTTGGATCGGTGCAAGTCATTCAGGGACTGGGCTGGTGGCAGCGATCATTTGGTTTATTTTGAGCTCCTTTTGCCGTTCTGAGCACCTTTTTGCCGCGATCACAAAAGGGTGGCCCGGCTACCCAAAATGGCCGGACCACGAGGCTCCTTTGTCTCGTCCACTGTCCGTCTTGCTCCCTTTACCTTCCCCCGGGTCAGGCGACCCGGGGCCTTCCTTATTTGGGCATGTAGTTTCCCGCGAAACACGGTTGCTTTCGCGGGCTTCTACATGTCGTTTGAGTGCCCCCAGGATGTGGGCTGGGCTGTCTGGTCCCAATACACATCCTGGGTGCCAGAGAGTCTAGGGTGGTGTGAATGCCTGGGACCACTGTGGTCCGTGATTGGTCCACGTATGGTATGTGTGTTGATGAGCGGATCTCCCATTGGCTCCCCTCCGTTTTGGCGCGAAGGGAACCGTGGATAAGAGGGAGCTGGAAACACCACTACCATGTCGATCTCCTGAGTTCTTACGAACCCAGGGATACAGGAGCCAAGTATCCTGCGAACACGAGGCTGGACCGAGGAATCGCTGGTGACCCCCTGAAGAACTTCTGCTCCTCATTGCTGTCGTCCGGTGAAGCCCTTTCCACCTAAGATCGAACAAGAAGGCCTGTACTGGCGCTTCGACCTATTGGAATAGCAGGACCAGCTATTCCCGGCACCTTCATCAACTCCTGCCGTAAGCCTTCGGAAGTGTCTCTGGGCCATCCAGTTGACTGACCAGCTTACTAAGGAGTCCTGCTCTGTAATCGCCGACAGGTTGGGTGGTATTCTGAGTCCGGGGCACGCTCACACGCTTCGTTTGCTTAGCAACCCTAAGCTAGAGGTGAGCGGTGCTCGTTTGGCTTGAATACACCCGGCCGTTCCGTTGCCCTGCTGTGGCGACAAAACTGTGCTTGTTTCTTCGATCGGGACGTCTTTTTACTCTGCACGACGACGAGACGTTCCCTGCTCTTCAGAACCTGCCAGAAGCTGCGTCTGTCGAGGAGAAGCTCGGGCCTGCTTGCTTCGGGGACCGGTGAGTAGATTAGCTAGGATCTGGTCGCCCTCCTGCAGTGCCCCTTGCTTTTCCCCGCTGTAAATACAGCTCCCCTTGTCCGTACTCGCGCCCTGCTTCTGCCTCACAGTGGAGGCTGCGCTAGAGTCGCGGACCGTGTTCTCCTTCATTAGGGCACCCTACAGAGCTGTCCAACGTCCTCCGAAGAGCTTCACCTTCTGCCCATTGGCACCGGCGTGTGCAGGTACTTTTGAGCGCTAGGCTCCACTCTTCGTAGGGATTGGACTACCATCTAGTTAGGGGCCTCAGAAGGCGGACATATCACACGCATTGGTTCGCACTGCCTGTTTTCCTTCCCCTGCAGGTGGATAACATATTTCGTGCTGCTAATGCTGTGAAACTGTGTATTCTGTATATATATTGGGTGGATGGTGTATGTGTTGGTTTAATATCGTTGTATATTGCTGCTTTTCCTGTGGTTATTAGTTTCAAGGCCTTATAATAAATGTGTATCTATTTTTGATATAAACAACTGTTTGGAGTAGTTTGTAAGCGCTCTTGCTTTGTGTGCTCACTGCGGGCTTTCAGTCACCCTCACCCCTCTTGAGACCTAGTCTTGACCGCCGCGATCGCTACCTTGATTGGTCTGGCTTGTCCAGAGGTTACCCTGTTCCAAGTAATTAGGTTGGCCTTCTGAACCTCTGCGCCACCAGGACAGAGTTCAGAAATCCGTCTTAACACGGTCTTATATTAAGACCGAGGTCAACAAAATGTTAGACCTTGGGGTGATTGAACCCTCTAGTAGTCCTTGGTCCAGCCCTGTGGTTTTGGTTCCAAAGGCAGGCACTTCTGAATTGAGGTTCTGCGTGGACTACAGGGCTCTGAATGCTGTCACCAAGACAGATGCACATCCCTTGCCTCGAACAGATGAGCTGGTGGATACTTTGGGTGCCTCCAAGTACCTCAGCACGTTTGACCTTACTGCTGGCTATTGGCAAATAGCGTTAGCAGAACATGCTAAGGAGAAGACAGCATTTTCTACTCCAGACGGCCTTTACCAATTCCGGGTAATGCCGTTCGGGTTGAAGAATGCACCTGCCACTTTCCAGAGGCTTGTGAATCATGTGTTGAATGGGTTGGACGAATTCTGTCTTGCATATCTGGACGATATAGCAGTTTTCAGTGCCACCTGGGAAGACCATGTGAAACACCTCGGGATTGTGCTCCAGGCTCTTCAGAAAGCCCACTTGACCATAAAGGCTAGTAAATGCCAGATTGGACAAGGCTCAGTGGTTTACCTTGGACATGAAGTAGGTGGAGGGAGGATACAGCCTCTACCCAGTAAAGTACAAGCAGTACAAGACTGGCCTACCCCCACTACGCAAACCCAAGTGAGGGCCTTCTTAGGACTCACGGGGTATTATCGGAATTTTATGGCAGACTATGGCACCATAGCTGCTCCTCTGACTTCTCTCACAACTCCGAAGAAACCCAAGAAGGTAACTTGGACCGACGAGTGTGAGAAGGCCTTCAATGGCTTAAAAGACTCCTTGTGCCAGGCCCCTGTCCTCAGGGCCCCGGATTATCAAAGAACTTTTATCGTGCAGACGGACGCCTCTGACACTGGGATAGGAGCTGTACTATCACAAGTAGATGAGAAGGGTAAGGAACACCCTATCGGTTTTATTAGTCGCCAGCTTAAGGACAGAGAGCTCAGATGGTCCACGGTAGAGAAAGAATGTTTCTCTGTTGTGTGGGCCCTAAGGAAGCTGAGGCCCTACCTCTATGGGACCCACTTCACTGTGCAAACTGACCATAAGCCGTTAAAGTGGCTAATGAACATGAAGGGGGAGAATCCAAAGTTGCTTAGGTGGTCCATAAGTCTACAAGGCTTCGACTTCACTATTGAGCATAGGCCAGGTGTACAACATAGCAATGCTGATGGGTTGTCCAGAATGTTTAACCGACCTGAACATGAGACTCATCCAGGGGTGGATTAGTTCCCCCTGTCCATAGTCTGGGAGGGGCGAGTGTTAGGAAAGATTTCGTTATTGTAGGGAATTTTCCTTCCATGTGGCAACCCCTAAACTTTTTGCTATTGTTTTTAACCTTGTTCTTGACTTTTCCAGGGAAGTACAGCCTTCTGCCGCACTTCCCTGGGCTTTCGCTCCTTTCTTACGGGGAAACTGACATGCCCTTATGACAGTCAGTACCGGGGAACGTTGTTTCCCGTAGTTTCTTCTATCGTGTCGCAGCTTTAGTGCAACACGACACAAGAGGGCACAGTAAGCTAAGTTACAGCTCTCTTGGGTCTCTAGCCTTCTACAGGCCCTAGATACTCTTTTAGGATGGTATTTGATCGGTGCAAGTCATTCAGGGACTGGAATGGTGGCAGCGATCGTTTTGTATATTTTGAGCTCCTTTCGCCGTTCTGAGCACGTTTTTGCACTGAACCCAAAATGGTGGCCTGGCTCCCCAAAATGGCCACACCACGAGGCTCCTTTGTCCTGTCCACTGTCCGTCTTGCTCCCTTCACCTTCCCCAGGTCCAGCGACCCGGGGCCTTCCTTATTTGGGCATGTACTTTCCCGCGAAACGTGGTTGCTTTCGCGGGCTTCTACATGCCGTTTGTGTGCCTCCAGGGTGTGGGCTGGGATGTCTGGTCCCAATACACATCCTGGGTGCCAGAGAGTCTAGGGTGGTGTGAATGCCTGGGACCACCGTGGTCCGTGATTGGTCCACGTATGGTATGTGTTTTGATGAGCGGATCTCCCATTGGTTCCTCTCCGTTTTGGCGCGAAGGGAACCGTGGATAAGAGGGGGCTGGAAACACCACTACCATGTCGATCTCCTGAGTTCTCACGAACGAAGGAATACAGGAGCCAAGTATCCTGCAACCAAGAGGCTGGACCGAGGAATCGCTGGTGACCCGCTGAAGGAATCCTCCTTTGCACTGCTGTCGTCCTGAGAGCCCCTGTCCTCCTTTGATCGAACCAGAAGGCCTGTACTGGTGCTTCGACCTTTGGAATAGCAGGAACAGCTATTCCCGGCATCTACATCATCTCCTGCCAAGTAAGCCTTCGGAAGCGTCTCTGGGCCATCCATTTGACTGACCAGCTTACAAGGGAGCCTTGCTCTGTAACCGCCGCCAGGTTGTGCCGTATCTCGAGTCCTTGTCACTCTCCCACGCTTCGTGCCCTTGGCGTTCCCAGGTCTGAAGGGAGGAGGGTACTTTTGACTCAGATATGCACGGCCGCTCCGTTGTCCTGCTGCGGCAACAAACTGTGCCGGTTTCGTCGATTGGGACGTCTTTTTGATCTACACGACTACAAAGCATTCCCTGCTCTTCTGAACCTGCCAGCTGCTGAAACTAACGCGGAGGAGCCTGGGACTGCTTGCTTCGGGGACCGGTGAGTAGTATATTTAGGATCTGGTCGCCCTCCTGCAGTAACCCATTGCTTTTCCCCGCTGTGTAAAACAGCACCCTTTTGGCCCGTACTCGCGCTCTGCTTCTGCCCGCTGTGGAGGCTGCGCTTGAGTTGCGGACCCTGTTCTTCTTCTGCTGTGCACTAATCCGAACTGCCTGACTTCCTCCGAAGAGCTTCCCCTTTTGCCCGTTGGCACCAGCGTGTGCAGGTACTTTGAGCACAAGGCTCCACTCTTCGCAGGGCTCGGACTTCCATCTAGTTAGGTGCCTATGAAGGCGAACTAAGTCTAAAGCATTATTGCACTGCCTGTTTTCCTTCCCTTTCAGGTGGACTACATATTTCGTGCTTTAAACGCTTGCGACTGTGTATTTGTATATATATTGTGTTGATTTGGTATGTGTTGGCTTAATACTGTGTTATTGTGATTTTCTCGCTACGGTCGTTGTTTTAAAGGCCTTAAAATAAATGTGTTTATATTTTTGATATAACACCTGTTTGGAGTAGTTTGTAAGCGCTCTTGCTTTGTGTGCTCACTGCGGGCTTTCAGTCACCCTCACCCCTCTTGAGACCTAGTCTTGACCGCCGCGATCGCTACCTTGATTGGTCTGGCTTGTCCAGAGGTTACTGTTAAGACGGATTTCTGAACTCTGTCCTGGTGGCGCAGAAGTTCAGAAGGCCAACCTAATTACTTGGAACAGGGTAACCTCTGGACAAGCCAGACCAATCAAGGTAGCGATCGCGGCGGTCAAGACTAGGTCTCAAGAGGGGTGAGGGTGACTGAAAGCCCGCAGTGAGCACACAAAGCAAGAGCGCTTACAAACTACTCCAAACAGTTGTTTATATCAAAAATAGATACACATTTATTATAAGGCCTTGAAACTAATAACCACAGTAAAAGCAGCAATATACAACGATATTAAACCAACACATACACTATCCACCCAATATATATACAGAATACACAGTTTCACAGCATTAGCAGCACGAAATATGTTATCCACCTGCAGGGGAAGGAAAACAGGCAGTGCGAACCAATGCGTGTGATATGTCCGCCTTCTGAGGCCCCTAACTAGATGGTAGTCCAATCCCTACGAAGAGTGGAGCCTAGCGCTCAAAAGTACCTGCACACGCCGGTGCCAATGGGCAGAAGGTGAAGCTCTTCGGAGGACGTTGAACAGCTCTGTAGGGAGCTCTAATGAAGGAGAACACGGTCCGCGACTCTAGCGCAGCCTCCACTGTGAGGCAGAAGCAGGGCGCGAGTACGGACAAGGGGTGCTGTATTTACAGCGGGGAAAAGCAAGGGGCACTGCAGGAGGGCGACCAGATCCTAGCTAATCTACTCACCGGTCCCCGAAGCAAGCAGGCCCGAGCTTCTCCTCGATAGATACAGCTTCTGGCAGGTTCTGAAGAGCAGGGAACGTCTCGTCGTCGTGCAGAGTAAAAAGACGTCCCGATCGAAGAAACAAGCACAGTTTTGTCGCCACAGCAGGGCAACGGAACGGCCGGGTGTATTCAAGCCAAACGAGCACTGCTCACCTCTAGCTTAGGGTTGCTAAGCAAACGAAGCGTGTGAGCGTGCCCCGGACTCAGAATACCACCCAACCTGTCGGCGATTACAGAGCAGGCCTCCTTAGTAAGCTGGTCAGTCAACTGGATGGCCCAGAGACACTTCCGAAGGCTTACAGCAGGAGTTGATGAAGGTGCCGGGAATAGCTGGTCCTGCTATTCCAATAGGTCGAAGCGCCAGTACAGGCCTTCTTGTTCGATCTTAGGTGGAAAGGGCTTCACCGGACGACAGCAATGAGGAGCAGAAGTTCTTCAGGGGGTCACCAGTGATTCCTCGGTCCAGCCTCGTGTTCGCAGGATACTTGGCTCCTGTATCCCTGGGTTCGCAAGAACTCAGGAGATCGACATGGTAGTGGTGTTTCCAGCTCCCTCTTATCCACGGTTCCCTTCGCGCCAAAACGGAGGGGAGCCAATGGGAGATCCGCTCATCAACACACATACCATACGTGGACCAATCACGGACCACAGTGGTCCCAGGCATTCACACCACCCTAGACTCTCTGGCACCCAGGATGTGTATTGGGACCAGACAGCCCAGCCCACATCCTGGGGGCACTCAAACGACATGTAGAAGCCCGCGAAAGCAACCGTGTTTCGCGGGAAACTACATGCCCAAATAAGGAAGGCCCCGGGTCGCCTGACCCGGGGGAAGGTAAAGGGAGCAAGACGGACAGTGGACGAGACAAAGGAGCCTCGTGGTCCGGCCATTTTGGGTAGCCGGGCCACCCTTTTGTGTTCGCGGCAAAAAGGTGCTCAGAACGGCAAAAGGAGCTCAAAATAAACCAAATGATCGCTGCCACCAGCCCAGTCCCTGAATGACTTGCACCGATCCAAAAACCATCCTATAAGAGTGTCTAGGGTCTGTAGAAGGCTAGAGACCCAAGAGAGCTGTAACTTAGCTTACAGTGCCCTCTTGTGTCGTGTTGTACTAAAATGGCGACACGATAAAAGAAACTACGGGAAACAGCGTTCCCCGGTACTGACTGTCTTAAGGGCATGTCAGTTTCCCCGTAAGAAAGGAGCGAAAGCCCAGAGGAGTACAGCAGAAGGCTGCACTTCTCTGGCAAAGTCAAGAAAACAGGTTGAAAACAATAGCAAAAAGTTTAGGGGTTGCCACAGTGTTAGGAAAGTTCCCTACAATAACGAAATCTTTCCTAACACTCGCCCCTCCCAGACTATGGACAGGGGGAACTAATCCACCCCTGGATGAGTCTCTTGTTCAGGTCGGTAAAACATTCTGGACAACCCATCAGCATTGCTATGTTGGAAACCTGGCCTATGCTCAATAGTGAAGTCGAAGCCTTGTAGACTTATGGACCACCTAAGCAACTTTGGATTCTCCCCCTTCATGTTCATTAGCCACTTTAACGGCTTATGGTCAGTCTGCACAGTGAAGTGGGTCCCATAGAGGTAGGGCCGCAGCTTCCTTAGGGCCCACACAACAGAGAAACATTCTTTCTCTACCGTGGACCATCTGAGCTCTCTGTCCTTAAGCTGGCGACTAATAAAACCGATAGGGTGTTCCTTACCCTTCTCATCTACTTGTGATAGTACAGCTCCTATCCCAGTGTCAGAGGCATCCGTCTGCACGATAAAAGGTCTTTGATAATCAGGGGCCCTGAGCACAGGGGCCTGGCACAAGGAGTCTTTCAAGCCATTGAAGGCCTTCTCACACTCGTCAGTCCAAGTTACCTTCTTGGGTTTCTTCGGAGTTGTGAGGGCAGTCAGAGGAGCAGCTATGGTGCCATAGTCTGCTACAAAATTGCGGTAATAACCCGTGAGTCCTAAAAAGGCTCTCACTTGGGTTTGCGTAGTGGGGGTAGGCCAGTCTTGTACTGCTTGTACCTTACTGGATAGAGGCTGTCTCCTCCCTCCAACTACTTCATGTCCAAGGTAAACCACTGAGCCTTGTCCATTTTGGTGAGGGGCCACTCGGACACCCTCAAAAGAGCTAACTGAAGGACTGCTTGGGAACAGGTCGGGGAGAGGTTCAGACTCCTCTCCCACAACGTCTGAAGCCAGTAGCAGTGCTGCGATTTCGACGCTTGGGCCGAAAGCCTTCAGCCTATTCACGTGAAACACTTTTAGAGCCTGTCCAGGCCTTCCAAGGTCCACTGAATAGCTAACCTCACCCAGGGGCTCCACCACTGGGCAAGGGCCTGACCATTTGTCCTGTAAAGCTCGAGGCCTTATGAGATTCATGATCAGGACTTGCTGACCAAGTGTAAAGTTGATGAGGGAAGCTTTCTGGTCGTACCAATGTTTCACCAGCGCTTGCCCTGCCTTCAATTTATCACTGGCCAAGCCCATCAGAAGTACCATCCGTTTTCTGAGCCCTAGCACATAATCAACTACATTGGTAGTAACCGGGGGAGTGGGCATCTCCCATCCCTCCTTGACAATGGCTAAGGGTCCCCGTACGGGATGACCGAACAGAAGTTCGAAGGGGCTGAAGCCAACACCCTCCTGTGGTACCTCTCGGTAGGCAAACGGTAAGCATGAAACAAGAAGATCCCATTTTCTTCTCTGAGGCTCCTCCAGAGCCCCAATCATGCTTTTTAACGTCCTGTTAAGACGCCCCCCCAGACCATCGGTCTGGGGGCGGTATGCAGAAGAGAACCTGTAGGTGACCCCACATTCTTTCCACATAGCCTGCCTATACTTCGACATAAAGTTGCTGCCATGATCCGACACAACTTCTTTAGGGAAGCCAACCCTAGTAAACATGCCGAGTAAAGCTTCTGCAACTGGCTTGGCAGTTACAGTTGTAAATGGGACGGCCTCAGGATACCTGGTTGCATGGTCGACCAGCACCAGGATAAACCTATTGCCTGAGGATGTTTGCGGGTCAAGGGGACCAACCATGTCGATCCCTACCCTTTCAAATGGTACCCCCACAACTGGGAGCGGTACCAACGGAGCTTGGATTGTCGCGCCAACCTTACCAGACAACTGGCAGGAGGCACAACTCCTGCAGTGACTTTCTACTTGCACCCCCATCTTGGGCCAGTAGAAGTGCATAGATAACCTTTGCTTGGTCCTCTTCATTCCAAGGTGACCAGCAAGGGGAACTTCATGCGCCAACTGCAGGAGGAAGGGTCTAACAGAAAGGGGAACCACCAACCTCCTATGGTCTCCTTCTGTAGACTCTGTGGGCTCACTGTACAGGAGTCCACCTTCCCAATAAATCCGATGCTTCCCAGGAGGTTCACCCTCAAGCTGGGAGCAGGCCTGTCTCCTTAGGCCTTCCAGAGATGGGTACTCACGTTGGCCCTTACTGAAGTCGTCCCTATCAGGACCTCCTTCAACTAACAAGTCTTTTAGTTCAGGATGGTCGTTGGGGTCGAACACTTCAGGCATCGCCACCTCCTCGTCAGGCTCGGGCGATTGACCAACTCCCTCCACCGCAGTGGTAGGCGAGTTCGGGGGAATATTCTCTTTCCCCCGTCGGGACTTGTTGACTCCTTTCGCCTTGGGTTTCCCCTTCGGCTGGGGCGGCGTATTGGACTTGGCCAATGCTGCCCGTGCTTGAGACCGTGTGTAGGGTCTTTCGGCAGTGTCTCCTACGAGCCCTAGAGCTCTGAGATCATTGCCCAACAAGACCTTTCCCGGGACGTTTCTCTGAATGCTCACTGGAATCCTAACTGCTGTACCATTTAAAGTTAGATTAACAGGGATCACGGGAAACATACGGAGGGGGCCGTCAGCCAACTTAGTGGGCATCAGAGGAGCTCTGGCAACTTCCTCTGAGTCTACCAAGGTAGAATCCACTACAGTTCGACTGCACCCACTATCCCTAAGAGCTGGAGTATCCACTCCATTGATCAGCACACTGTCTTTAAAGTAGTGCTTGGTATTATCCGGAATCCTAGCATACGCCTCTGCGACTTTAGGCTCCCAGGAACCCAGGGACACTAAAACTACCTCAGCCTCTATTCCGCTGGGAAATGAGTCTGAGGAGAAGGATGCTCCTGTAATCTCTTCTTCCTCGTAGGAGGAGAAGGCCAGATTAGCGGAGTGGACCCCCAAAGGTCTAACCTTACAACGGGGATCCCCCTTCACATGGTCAGTTGCTCCACAGGAAAAACAAGCCCCATTGGGTCTGTTTACGTAGGGAGGCTTATTATAACCAGAGTTCTGTTTCGGAGGCGAACCTCCACTACCCTGTGAGTTCTCGGATGGCTTACCCTTATTTTTCTTTTTGTGGCCCTTATGGGAAGAAGATTTAGCAGATTCCCCACCCTCCACATCTTTGGACTTTTTCCCTTCCTCCTGCTTACCAGGATGAGTTTTGTCCTTATGGGACACTCGATGTGACACCCATAAATCTGCTGCAATGGCCAGCTTCTTAGGATCTATCTCCTTCGAATCGGCCAAATGCTGCTTAAGCTCCGGGGAAGAAGAAGCAAAAATGTGTTCCAGCATGACCAGATTGATCATGCCTTCGAAGGTAGAAACCTTATAACCTTCAACCCAGCCAGTCAAGTTTTTCAGGGACTCAGCTACATACGACACCCAAGTACCACCTTCCTTTTTCTTATACTCTCTAAACCTTTTCAAATATTGGGTCGGAGTCTTCCCAAACTTTAAAATGAGAGTCTGCTTCAACATTGCAAAATCAGCGCGCTCAGCCTTCGACATTTCCATAATGGCACTGCAACCAGAATGGGGCAGTCTGCTGAGTAACCATGCAATCTTATCCGCATTATCAACCTCTTGAACCTCGCATGCATACTCAAACGCATTTAACCAGTCCATAATGTCATTTCGTTCCTCATACACACTGAGCAGATCTTTTGGAAACCGTGGATGAGAGGAAGCCCCAGAACCATGTCCAGGACCCTTGGACCCATTTGCGAACTGAAGCTTGGCCAGTTCCAACTGGTGATCCCTGTCTTTTTGTTTTTCTGCCTGGTCGATTTTCAGTTTGGCTATGCTGAATTCAAGCTCCTGCTGCCTAAACCGCAGCTCTTGCTTCTTGAATTCAAGCATAGCCTCCCCATCAATACTGGCAGAGGAAACGTTAGACATTACATCCTCCCTGTCCTCGTGGTCGTGATGGATCAGTGCAGCGGCAGAACCGTCGGTTCTGCCAGTGAGAGCAGCCCCACCACCTTCTGCACTGTCCTCGGAAGTTATAGCGTCAAGCTGCGCTTCTTGCCACGCCACGATTCTCTGGATCATTTCCAATTTAGTGCCTTGAGAGGAAACCCCTCTCTCCGCACACATCTTCTTCAATGTTTCAGATTTCGAAGCATTTAAGGTTAATAAAGTATTCGTTTCCATACTGTTGATAGGACTATGGCCTTTTTAACGTTATATTCAATACTTTACTGCGTGTCCTGGTTGGAATAACCTGAAAACGCCTTAGCTCGTGCGCAACACTGGATACCTTCAGTCGTATCCCACCGCTGCCACCAATTTGTTAAGACGGATTTCTGAACTCTGTCCTGGTGGCGCAGAAGTTCAGAAGGCCAACCTAATTACTTGGAACAGGGTAACCTCTGGACAAGCCAGACCAATCAAGGTAGCGATCGCGGCGGTCAAGACTAGGTCTCAAGAGGGGTGAGGGTGACTGAAAGCCCGCAGTGAGCACACAAAGCAAGAGCGCTTACAAACTACTCCAAACAGTTGTTTATATCAAAAATAGATACACATTTATTATAAGGCCTTGAAACTAATAACCACAGTAAAAGCAGCAATATACAACGATATTAAACCAACACATACACTATCCACCCAATATATATACAGAATACACAGTTTCACAGCATTAGCAGCACGAAATATGTTATCCACCTGCAGGGGAAGGAAAACAGGCAGTGCGAACCAATGCGTGTGATATGTCCGCCTTCTGAGGCCCCTAACTAGATGGTAGTCCAATCCCTACGAAGAGTGGAGCCTAGCGCTCAAAAGTACCTGCACACGCCGGTGCCAATGGGCAGAAGGTGAAGCTCTTCGGAGGACGTTGAACAGCTCTGTAGGGAGCTCTAATGAAGGAGAACACGGTCCGCGACTCTAGCGCAGCCTCCACTGTGAGGCAGAAGCAGGGCGCGAGTACGGACAAGGGGTGCTGTATTTACAGCGGGGAAAAGCAAGGGGCACTGCAGGAGGGCGACCAGATCCTAGCTAATCTACTCACCGGTCCCCGAAGCAAGCAGGCCCGAGCTTCTCCTCGATAGATACAGCTTCTGGCAGGTTCTGAAGAGCAGGGAACGTCTCGTCGTCGTGCAGAGTAAAAAGACGTCCCGATCGAAGAAACAAGCACAGTTTTGTCGCCACAGCAGGGCAACGGAACGGCCGGGTGTATTCAAGCCAAACGAGCACTGCTCACCTCTAGCTTAGGGTTGCTAAGCAAACGAAGCGTGTGAGCGTGCCCCGGACTCAGAATACCACCCAACCTGTCGGCGATTACAGAGCAGGCCTCCTTAGTAAGCTGGTCAGTCAACTGGATGGCCCAGAGACACTTCCGAAGGCTTACAGCAGGAGTTGATGAAGGTGCCGGGAATAGCTGGTCCTGCTATTCCAATAGGTCGAAGCGCCAGTACAGGCCTTCTTGTTCGATCTTAGGTGGAAAGGGCTTCACCGGACGACAGCAATGAGGAGCAGAAGTTCTTCAGGGGGTCACCAGTGATTCCTCGGTCCAGCCTCGTGTTCGCAGGATACTTGGCTCCTGTATCCCTGGGTTCGCAAGAACTCAGGAGATCGACATGGTAGTGGTGTTTCCAGCTCCCTCTTATCCACGGTTCCCTTCGCGCCAAAACGGAGGGGAGCCAATGGGAGATCCGCTCATCAACACACATACCATACGTGGACCAATCACGGACCACAGTGGTCCCAGGCATTCACACCACCCTAGACTCTCTGGCACCCAGGATGTGTATTGGGACCAGACAGCCCAGCCCACATCCTGGGGGCACTCAAACGACATGTAGAAGCCCGCGAAAGCAACCGTGTTTCGCGGGAAACTACATGCCCAAATAAGGAAGGCCCCGGGTCGCCTGACCCGGGGGAAGGTAAAGGGAGCAAGACGGACAGTGGACGAGACAAAGGAGCCTCGTGGTCCGGCCATTTTGGGTAGCCGGGCCACCCTTTTGTGTTCGCGGCAAAAAGGTGCTCAGAACGGCAAAAGGAGCTCAAAATAAACCAAATGATCGCTGCCACCAGCCCAGTCCCTGAATGACTTGCACCGATCCAAAAACCATCCTATAAGAGTGTCTAGGGTCTGTAGAAGGCTAGAGACCCAAGAGAGCTGTAACTTAGCTTACAGTGCCCTCTTGTGTCGTGTTGTACTAAAATGGCGACACGATAAAAGAAACTACGGGAAACAGCGTTCCCCGGTACTGACTGTCTTAAGGGCATGTCAGTTTCCCCGTAAGAAAGGAGCGAAAGCCCAGAGGAGTACAGCAGAAGGCTGCACTTCTCTGGCAAAGTCAAGAAAACAGGTTGAAAACAATAGCAAAAAGTTTAGGGGTTGCCACATGGAAGGAAAGTTCCCTACAATAACGAAATCTTTCCTAACAGTTACCCTGTTCCAAGTAATTAGGTTGGCCTTCTGAACTTCTGCGCCACCAGGACAGAGTTCAGAAATCCGTCTTAACACTTCCCATTCCAAACCTGAGACCCTTCCTATTGGATGAGATGTGATATCCAACTCCTTCCCATTCCAATCCTGAGACCCTTCCTATAACATAAGATGTGATATCTCAATGCTTCTAATACCAAACCTGGGACCCGTCCTATAACATGAGATATGATATCCAAATCCTTCCCCTTCCAAACCTGAGAGCCTTCCTTTAGCATGAGATGTGATATCTAAATCCTTCCCATTCCAATCCTGAAACCCTTCCTATAGCATGAGATGTGATATCTCAATGTTTCTAATAAAAAACCTGAGACCCTTCCTATAGCAAGAGATGTGATATCCAAATCCTTCCCATTTCAATCTTGAGACCCTTCCTATAACATGAGATGTGATATCCAACTCCTTCCCATTCCAACATGAGACCCTTCCTATAGCATGAGAAGGGATATCCAACTCCTTCGCAATCCAATCCTGAGACCCTTCCGATAGCAGAGATGTGATATCTCAATGCTTATACCAAACCTGAGACCCTTCCTTTAGCATGAGATGTGATATCCAAATCCTTCACATTCCAATCCTGAGACCCTTCCTATAGCATGAGATGTGATATCTCAATGCTTCTAATACCAAACCTGAGATCCTTCCTATAACATGAGATGTGATATCCAACTCCTTCCCATTCCAAACCTGAGACCCTTCCGATAGCATGAGATGTGATATCTCAATGCTTCTAAAACCAAACATGAGAACCATCCTATAACATGAGATGTGAAATCCCAATCCTTCCCTTCCCAAACCTGAGACCCTTCCTATAGCTTGAGATGTGATATCAAACTCCTTCCCATTCCAATCCTGAAATAGCTTGAGATGTGATATCCAACTCCTTCCCATTCCAATCCTGAGACCCTTATTATACCATGAGATGTGATATCTCAAGGCTTCTAATACCAAACCTGAGACCCGTCCTAAAACATGAGATGTGAGATCCAAATCCTTCCCCTTCCAAACCTGAGACCTTTCCTTTAGCATATGTGATATCCAACTACTTCCCATTCCAATCCTGAGACCCTTCCGATAGCATGAGATGTGATATCTCAATGCTTCTAATATCAAACCTGAGAACCTCCCTATAGCACGAGATGTGCTATCCAACTCCTTCCAATTCCAATACTGAGACCCTTCCAATAGCATATGTGATATCTCAATGCTTCTAATATCAAAACTGAGACCCTCCCTATAGCATGAGATGTGATATCCAACTCCTTCCCATTCCAATCGAGACCCTTCCTATAACATGAGATGTGATATCTCTATGCTTCTAATACCAAACCTGAGCCCCTTCCCGTAGTATATGTGATATCCAACTCCTTCCCATTCCAAACTTGTGACCCTTCCTGTAGCATGAAATGTGATTTCTCACCCCTTCCAATACCAAACCCGAGACCATTCCCACAGCATGAGATTTGAAATCTCATTTCTTCCAATACCAAACCCGAGACCCTTCCGATAGGATGAGATTTACTATCTCACTCCTTAAAATACCAAACTCGAGTGCCTTCCGAAAGGGTGTGATTTGATATCTCAGTGCTTCTAATACCAAACCTGAGACCCTCCCTATAACAAGAGATGTCATATCCAACTCCTTCCCATTCCATTCCTGAGACTCTTCCTATAGCATGACATGTGATATCGAACTTCCCATTCCAATCCTGAGACTCAGACCTCCCCGTCTAACCTTCTCACCACTCCTAGCTCCCGGATTGATCATGCACTCCTGCTGTCTCTTCTCTCCCTTCTTCCGCTTTCTTTCCTCTCTCCGTCCTCATCTGCCCTAGGTCAGGCTCCTTCTACACCTCAGCAGGGATTACTGATTTGTACCCCTCCCCACTCTCAACTCTCACTCAGTTTCAAACACTCATCTGACATCTGCCATTTCCTGGAAGAACCCGACCTTGATGTCCTTGGTCTAACCGAGACATGGTTGACGGCCAGCGCTGTCTCGAGCTTTGGCACTTTCCTCCCTGATGACAAGTTCCTCTCCATGCCCAGATTTCTTGAGGGGGGAGTATCCTTGATTCCTGTAGTAAATTGCTTTCCTTTGCAGGCCGACTCCTCTCACGAATGCCTTGTCTGCATGCATTCTCTCTTTCCTGGTCATTCTCTCACCGTGGCTATTTGCCTAACCCCTTCCTCTCTCAGTGGATGGACTTCTCCATCCTAGCCTCCTACCACTCAACTCCGCCTACTTGGAGAATTCAACATGAACCTGTATACTTCCTGACCTGGACTTTTACGAGCTCTGCAACTCTACATGTCGCTGGCCCTACACACTGCAGGGAATACTCAGGATTTTCTGATCTCAGACCTCCCCCTCTGTAACCCTCTCAACAATCCTCTCCCGTGGTGATCAAGTTCTCATCTCCAAAGAAGGCTAACTACCAGCTGTTCCTCCTCAGTGGAGTTCTCCCTTTCTGTCCCTGCTCCCTGCACCGTTTCGCGTTGCAAACACTCGCTTCCCAGCTCTCTGGTTTAGACGCGTGTTCCCTGCCTTCTCTCCTCTTCCCGCTGCCTTCAAATCAACAAATGAGCTTTAAAAGATACACGGTGCTCAGAATGCTTTATAACACCCATTATTCATCATAAAGCCGTAACCCGCTAGACGTATTGAAATGTGCTGTAAACTAGCAAAACCAGCTAGAAAATGTACTGTCCTCGCGTTCTTGTAAATGCGAATTCTGATGGGTTCCCATGTATGTACTGTGTCCGTGCGTTTGTTGTCGAATCCTGAAATTTTTAGCCACTGTTCTCCCATACAAGGAGGGGGGTCAACATCTACTGCTGTTCACAGGCTGAATGTATACGGCTGAAATCTTCAAGGCATTATCAGGTTTCGTGACTGTTTTGGAACGTGTATTTGCCATCTGTTAATGCAGTCGCCTTGTGGTCATCGTCCCTTTTAGTTTACAGGCTGCATTCCCCTGGTGATCACATTCTCCTCTCCAGAGCAGGCTAACTACCAGCTGCTCCTCAGAGGCGTTCCTTCTTTCTGTCCCTGCTCTCTGCACCGTTTCGCGTTGCATGTACTCGCTTCCCAGCTCTCTGGTTAGATGCGTATTCCCTGCCTTCTCTCCTCTTCCTAGAGCCTTCCAATGAGCTCCACAAGATAGTGTTCAGAATGCTTTATAACCCCATTATTCAACATTAGCTGTAACCCGCTAGACGTATTGAAACGTGCTAAAAACTAGCAAAAATAGCTAGAAAATGTACTTCCCTCGCGTTTTTGTAAATGCGAATTCTGGTGGGTTCCCATGTTGTATGTACTGTGTCCGTGCGTTTGTTGTCGAATCCTGAAGTTTTTAACCATTGTTCTCCCATACAAGGAGGGGGGTCAACATCTACTGCTGTTCACAGTCTGAATGTATACGGCTGAAATCTTCAATGCATTATCAGCTTTCCTGACTGTTTTGGAACGTGTATTTGCCATCTGTTAATGCAGTCGCCCTGTGTTCATCGTCCCTTCTACTTTACAGGCTGCACTCCCCTGGTGATCACATTCTCCTCTCCAGAGCAGGCTAACTACCAGCTGCTCCTCCTCATAGGCGTTCATCCTTTCTGTCCCTGATCCCTGCTCCGTTTCGCGTTGCATGTACTCGCTTCCCAGCTCTCTGGTTTAGATGCGTGTTCCCTGCTTCTCTCCTCTTCCTAAAGCCTTCCAATGAGCTCCACAAGATACAGTGTTCAGAATGCTTTATAACACCCATTATTCAACATATAGCCGTAACCCGCTAGACGTATTGAAACGTTCGAAAAACTAGCAAAAACAGCTAGAAAATGTACTTTCCTCGCGTTTTGGTAAATGCGAATTCTGGTGGATTCCCATTTTGTACTCTGTTCGTGCGTTTGATCAGTCGAATTCTGTACTTTTGAACCACTCTTCTCCCATAAAAGGGAGGATCAAAATGTGTTGTTCACAGGCTGAATTTATACTGCTGAAATGCTCGCTTCCCTGCTCTCTGGTTTAGACGCGTGTACCCTGCATTTACCAAAACGCGAGGAAGTACATTTTCTAGCTGTTTTTGCTAGTTTTTAGCACGTTTCAATACGTCTAGCGGGTTACAGCTATATGTTGAATAATGGGGTTATAAAGCATTCTGAACACTATCTTGTGGAGCTCATTGGAAGGCTGTAGGAAGAGGAGAGAAGGCAGGGAATACGCATCTAACCAGAGAGCTGGGAAGCGAGAACATGCAACCGAAACGGTGCAGGGAGCAGGGACAGAAAGAAGGAACGCCTCTGAGGAGGAGCAGCTGGTAGTTAGCCTGCTCTGGAGAGGAGAATGTGATCACCAGGGGAGTGCAGCCTGTAAACTAAAAGGGACGATGACCACAAGGCGACTGCATTAACAGATGGCAAATACACGTTCCAAAACAGTCAGGAAAGCTGATAATGCCTTGAAGATTTCAGCCGTATACATTCAGCCTGTGAACAGCAGTAGATGTTAACCCCCCTTAGTATGGGAGAACAGTGGTTAAAAACTTCAGTTTGATATCACATCTCAAGCTATAGGAAGGGTCTCAGGTTTGGAAAGGGAATGATTTGGATTTCACATCTCATGTTATAGGATGGTTCTCATGTTTGGTTTTAGAAGCATTTAGATATCACATCTCATGCTATAGGAAGGGTCTCAGGTTTGGAAGGGGAAGGATTTGGGTATCACATCTCATGTTATAGGACCGGTCTCAGGTTTGTTATTAGAAGCATTGAGATATCCCATCTCATGCTATAGGAAGGGTCTCAGGATTGGAATCGGAAGGAGTTGTATATGACATCTCATGCCATAGGAAGGGTCTCAGGTTTGGTATAAGCATTGAGATATCACATCTCTGCTATCGGAAGGGTCTCAGGATTGGAATGGGAAGGAGTTGGATATCCCATCTCGTTATAGGAAGGGTCTCAGGTTTGGTATTAGAAGCATTGAGATATCACATCTCATGCTATAGGAAGGGTCTAAGGTTTGGAAGGGGAAGGATTTGGGTATCACATCTCATGTTATAGGACCGGTCTCAGGTTTGGTATTAGAAGCATTGAGATATCAAGTCTCATGGTATAGGACGGGTCTCAGAATTGGAATGGGAAGGAGTTGGATATCACATCTCAAGCTATAGGAAGGGTCTCAGGATTGGAATGGGAAGGAGTTTGATATCACATCTCATGCCATGGTATGGGTTTCAGGTTTTGTAGAAGCATTGGGATATCACATCTCATGCTATCAGAAGGGTATCGGGATTGGATTTGGAAGGAGTTGGATATCCCATCTCATGCTATAGGAAGGGTCTAAGGTTGGAATGTGAAGGAGTTGGATATCACATCTCATGTTATAGGAAGGGTCTCAGGATTGGAATGGGAAGGACTTGGATATCACATCTCATTCTATAGGAAGGCTCTCAGGGTTGGAAGGGGAAGGAGTTGGATATCACATTTCATGTAGAGGTAGGATCTCAGTTTTGGTATTAGAGGCATTGAGATATCACATCTCATGCTATCAGAAGGGTCTCAGGATTGGAATGGGAAGGAGTTGGATATCACATCTCATGCTAAAGGAAGGGTCTCAGGTTTGGTAGAAGCATTGAGATATCACATCTCATGCTATAGGAAGGGTCTCAGGATTGGAATGGGAAGGAGTTGGATATCACATCTCTTGTTATAGGGAGGGTCTCAGGATTTGAATGGCAAGGAGTTGGATATCACATCTCATGCCATAGGAAGGGTCTCAGGTTTGGTATAAGCATTGAGATATCACATCTCATGCTATAGGAAGGGTCTCAGGAATGGAATGGGAAGGACTTGGATATCGCATCTCATGATAAAGGAAGGGTCTAAGGTTTGGAAGGGGAAGGATTTGGATATCACATCTCATGTTATTGGACCGCTCTCAGGTTTGGTATTAGAAGCATTGAGATATCAAGTCTCCTGGTATAGGACGGGAGTTTGATATCACATCATGCCATGGTATGGGTCTCAGGTTTTGTAGAAGCATTGGGATATCACATCTCATGCTATCGGAAGGGTATCAGGATTGGATTTGGAAGGAGTTGGATATCCCATCTCATGCTATAGGAAGGGTCTCAGGTTGGAATGGGAAAGAGTTGGATATCACATCTCATGTTATAGGAAGGGTCTCAGGATTGGAATGGGAAGGACTTGGATATCACATCTCATGCTGTAGGAATGCTCTCAGGTTTGGAAAGGGAAGGAGTTGGATATCACATTTCATGTTAGAGGTAGGATCTCAGGTTTGGTATTAGAGGCATTGAGATATCACATCTCATGCTATCAGAAGGGTATCAGGATTGGAATGGGAAGGAGTTGGATATCACATCTCATGCTAAAGGGAGGGTCTCAGGTTTGGAAGGGAAAGGATTTGGATATCACATCTCATGTTATAGGAAGGATCTCAGGTTTGGTATTAGAAGCATTGAGATATCACATCTCATGCTATCGGAAGGATCTCAGGTTTGGTATTAGAAGCATTGAGATATCACATCTCATGCTATAGGACGGGTCTCAGGATTGGAATGGGAAGGAGTTGGATATCACATCTCATGCTAAAGGAAGGGTCTCAGTTTTGGTAGAAGCATTGCAATATCACATCTCATGCTATAGGAAGGGTCTGAGGATTGGAATGGGAAGGACTTAGATATCACATCTCATGCTATAGGGAGGGTCTCAGTTTTGATATTAGAAGCATTGAGATATCACATCTCATGCTATCGGAAGGGTCTCAGGGTTGGAATGGGAGGAGCTGGATATCACATCTCATGCTAAAGGAAGGGTCTCAGGTTTGGAAGGGGAAGGATTTGGATATCACATCTCATGTTATAGGATGGGTCTCAGGTTTGGTATTAGAAGCATTGTGATATCACATCTCATGCTATAGGAAGTGTCTCAGGATTGGAATGGGAAGGAGTTGGATATCACATCTCATGCTATAGGAAGGGTTTCAGGTTTGGTAGAAGCATTGAGATATCACATATCATGCTATAGGAAGAGTCTCAGGTTTGGGAAGGGAAGGATTTGGATTTCACATCTCATGTTATAGGATGGTTCTCATGTTTGGTTTTTGAAGCATTGAGATATCACATCTCATGCTATAGGATTGGTCTCCGGATTGGAATGTGAAGGATTTGGATATCACATCTCATGCTAAAGGAAGGGTCTCAGGTTTGGAATGGGATGGAGTTGGATATGACATCTCTTGTTATAGGGAGGGTCTCAGGATTTGAATGGCAAGGAGTTGGATATCACATCTCATGTCGTAGGAAGGGTCTCAGGTTTGGTATAAGCATTGAGATATCACATCTCTGCTATCGGAAGGGTCTCAGGATTGGATTGGGAAGGAGTTGGATATCACATCTCATGTTATAGGAAGGGTCTCCGGATTGGAATGTGAAGGATTTGGATATCACATCTCATGCTAAAGGAAGGGTCTCAGGTTTGGAATGGGAAGGAGTTGGATATGACATCTCTTGTTATAGGGAGGGTCTCAGGATTTGAATGGCAAGGAGTTGGATATCACATCTCATGCCATAGGAAGGGTCTCAGGTTTGGTATAAGCATTGAGATATCACATCTCTGCTATCGGAAGGGTCTCAGGATTGTATTGGGAAGGAGTTGGATATCCCTTCTCATGCTATAGGAAGGGTCTCAGGTTTGGTAGAAGCATTGAGATATCACATCTCATGCTATAGGAAGGGTCTCAGGATTGGAAGGGGAAGGACTTAGATATCACATATCATGCTATAGGGAGGGTTTCAGTTTTGATATTAGAAGCATTGAGATATCACATCTCATGCTATCGGAAGTGTCTCAGGATTGGAATGGGAAGGAGCTGGATATCACATCTCATGCTAAAGGAAGGGTCTCAGGTTTGGAACGAAAAGGAGTTCGATATCCGATCTCATGTTATAGGAAGGGTCTCAGGTTTGGTATAAGCATTGAGATATCACATCTCTGCTATCGGAAGTGTCTCAGGATTGGAATGGGAAGGAATTGGATATCCCATCTCATGTTATAGGACGGGTCTCAGGATTGTTATTAGAATCATTGAGATATCATATTGCATGCTGTAGGAAGGGTCTAAGGATTGGAATGGGAAGGACTTGGATATCACATCTCATGCTATAGGAAGGATCTCAGGATTGGAATGGGAAGGAGTTGGCTATCACATCTCAAGCTATCTCAGGACTGGAATGGGAAAGATTTTGATATCACATCTCAAGCTATAGGAAGGGTCTCAGGTTTGGAAAGGGAAGGATTTGGATTTCACATCTCATGTTATAGGATGGTTCTCAGGTTTGGTTTTAGAAGCATTAAGATATAAAATCTCAAGCTATAGGAACGGTCTCAGGTTTGGAATGGGAAGGAGTTAGATATCACATCTCATGCTAAAGGAAAGGTCTCAGGTTTGGAAGGGGAAGGATTTGGATCTCACATCTCATGTTTTAGGACGGGTCTCAGGTTTGGTATTAGAAGCATTGAAATATCACATCTCATGGTATAGGAAGGGTCTCAGGATTGGAATGGGAAGGAATTGGATATCACATTGAATGGGAAGGAGTTTGATATCACATCTCAAGCTATAGGAAGGGTCTCAGGTTTGGAAAGGGAATGATTTGGATTTCACATCTCATGTTATAGGATGGTTCTCATGTTTGGTTTTAGAAGCATTTAGATATCACATCTCATGCTATAGGAAGGGTCTCAGGATTGGAATGGGAAGGAGTTGGATATCACATCTCATGCTATAGGAAGGGTCTCAGGTTTGGTATAAGCATTGAGATATCCCATCTCATGCTATAGGAAGGGTCTCAGGATTGGAATCGGAAGGAGTTGTATATGACATCTCATGCCATAGGAAGGGTCTCAGGTTTGGTATAAGCATTGAGATATCACATCTCTGCTATCGGAAGGGTCTCAGGATTGGAATGGGAAGGAGTTGGATATCCCATCTCGTTATAGGAAGGGTCTCAGGTTTGGTATTAGAAGCATTGAGATATCACATCTCATGCTATAGGAAGGGTCTAAGGTTTGGAAGGGGAAGGATTTGGGTATCACATCTCATGTTATAGGACCGGTCTCAGGTTTGGTATTAGAAGCATTGAGATATCAAGTCTCATGGTATAGGACGGGTCTCAGAATTGGAATGGGAAGGAGTTGGATATCACATCTCAAGCTATAGGAAGGGTCTCAGGATTGGAATGGGAAGGAGTTTGATATCACATCTCATGCCATGGTATGGGTTTCAGGTTTTGTAGAAGCATTGGGATATCACATCTCATGCTATCAGAAGGGTATCGGGATTGGATTTGGAAGGAGTTGGATATCCCATCTCATGCTATAGGAAGGGTCTAAGGTTGGAATGTGAAGGAGTTGGATATCACATCTCATGTTATAGGAAGGGTCTCAGGATTGGAATGGGAAGGACTTGGATATCACATCTCATTCTATAGGAAGGCTCTCAGGGTTGGAAGGGGAAGGAGTTGGATATCACATTTCATGTAGAGGTAGGATCTCAGTTTTGGTATTAGAGGCATTGAGATATCACATCTCATGCTATCAGAAGGGTCTCAGGATTGGAATGGGAAGGAGTTGGATATCACATCTCATGCTAAAGGAAGGGTCTCAGGTTTGGTAGAAGCATTGAGATATCACATCTCATGCTATAGGAAGGGTCTCAGGATTGGAATGGGAAGGAGTTGGATATCACATCTCTTGTTATAGGGAGGGTCTCAGGATTTGAATGGCAAGGAGTTGGATATCACATCTCATGCCATAGGAAGGGTCTCAGGTTTGGTATAAGCATTGAGATATCACATCTCATGCTATAGGAAGGGTCTATGGAATGGAATGGGAAGGACTTGGATATCGCATCTCATGATAAAGGAAGGGTCTAAGGTTTGGAAGGCGAAGGATTTGGATATCACATCTCATGTTATTGGACCGGTCTCAGGTTTGGTATTAGAAGCATTGAGATATCAAGTCTCATGGTATAGGACGGGAGTTTGATATCACATCATGCCATGGTATGGGTCTCAGGTTTTGTAGAAGCATTGGGATATCACATCTCATGCTATCGGAAGGGTATCAGGATTGGATTTGGAAGGAGTTGGATATCCCATCTCATGCTATAGGAAGAGTCTCAGGTTGGAATGGGAAAGAGTTGGATATCACATCTCATGTTATAGGAAGGGTCTCAGGATTGGAATGGGAAGGACTTGGATATCACATCTCATGCTGTAGGAATGCTCTCAGGTTTGGAAAGGGAAGGAGTTGGATATCACATTTCATGTTAGAGGTAGGATCTCAGGTTTGGTATTAGAGGCATTGAGATATCACATCTCATGCTATCAGAAGGGTATCAGGATTGGAATGGGAAGGAGTTGGATATCACATCTCATGCTAAAGGGAGGGTCTCAGGTTTGGAAGGGAAAGGATTTGGATATCACATCTCATGTTATAGGAAGGATCTCAGGTTTGGTATTAGAAGCATTGAGATATCACATCTCATGCTATCGGAAGGATCTCAGGTTTGGTATTAGAAGCATTGAGATATCACATCTCATGCTATAGGACGGGTCTCAGGATTGGAATGGGAAGGAGTTGGATATCACATCTCATGCTAAAGGAAGGGTCTCAGTTTTGGTAGAAGCATTGCGATATCACATCTCATGCTATAGGAAGGGTCTGAGGATTGGAATGGGAAGGACTTAGATATCACATCTCATGCTATAGGGAGGGTCTCAGTTTTGATATTAGAAGCATTGAGATATCACATCTCATGCTATCGGAAGGGTCTCAGGGTTGGAATGGGAGGAGCTGGATATCACATCTCATGCTAAAGGAAGGGTCTCAGGTTTGGAAGGGGAAGGATTTGGATATCACATCTCATGTTATAGGATGGGTCTCAGGTTTGGTATTAGAAGCATTGTGATATCACATCTCATGCTATAGGAAGTGTCTCAGGATTATAATGGGAAGGAGTTGGATATCACATCTCATGCTATAGGAAGGGTTTCAGGTTTGGTAGAAGCATTGAGATATCACATCTCATGCTATAGGAAGAGTCTCAGGTTTGGGAAGGGAAGGATTTGGATTTCACATCTCATGTTATAGGATGGTTCTAATGTTTGGTTTTTGAAGCATTGATATATCACATCTCATGCTATCGGAAGGGTCTCAGGTTTGGTATTAGAAGCATTGAGATATCACATCTCATGCTATAGGATTGGTCTCCGGATTGGAATGTGAAGGATTTGGATATCACATCTCATGCTAAAGGAAGGGTCTCAGGTTTGGAATGGGAAGGAGTTGGATATGACATCTCTTGTTATAGGGAGGGTCTCAGGATTTGAATGGCAAGGAGTTGGATATCACATCTCATGCCGTAGGAAGGGTCTCAGGTTTGGTATAAGCATTGAGATATCACATCTCTGCTATCGGAAGGGTCTCAGGATTGGATTGGGAAGGAGTTGGATATCACATCTCATGTTATAGGAAGGGTCTCCGGATTGGAATGTGAAGGATTTGGATATCACATCTCATGCTAAAGGAAGGGTCTCAGGTTTGGAATGGGAAGGAGTTGGATATGACATCTCTTGTTATAGGGAGGGTCTCAGGATTTGAATGGCAAGGAGTTGGATATCACATCTCATGCCATAGGAAGGGTATCAGGTTTGGTATAAGCATTGAGATATCACATCTCTGCTATCGGAAGGGTCTCAGGATTGTATTGGGAAGGAGTTGGATATCCCTTCTCATGCTATAGGAAGGGTCTCAGGTTTGGTAGAAGCATTGAGATATCACATCTCATGCTATAGGAAGGGTCTCAGGATTGGAATGGGAAGGAGCTGGATATCACATCTCATGCTAAAGGAAGGGTCTCAGGTTTGGAACGAAAAGGAGTTGGATATCCGATCTCATGTTATAGGAAGGGTCTCAGGTTTGGTATAAGCATTGAGATATCACATCTCTGCTATCGGAAGTGTCTCAGGATTGGAATGGGAAGGAATTGGATATCCCATTCCATGTTATAGGACGGGTCTCAGGATTGTTATTAGAATCATTGAGATATCATATTGCATGCTGTAGGAAGGGTCTAAGGATTGGAATGGGAAGGACTTGGATATCACATCTCATGCTATAGGAAGGGTCTCAGGTTTGGTATAAGCATTGAGATATCAAATCTCATGCTATCGGAAGTGTCTCAGGATTGGAATGGGAAGGAATTGGATATCCCATCTCATGTTATAGGACGGGTCTCAGGATTGTTATTAGAATCATTGAGATATCATATTGCATGCTGTAGGAAGGGTCTCAGGATTGGAATGGAAGGAGTTGGATATCACATCTCATGTTATAGGAAGGATCTCAGGTTTGGTATTAGAAGCATTGAGACATCACATCTCATGCTATAGGAAGGGTCTCAGGATTGGAATGGGAAGGAGTTGGATATCACATCTCATACTATAGGAAGGGTCTCAGGTTTGGTATAAGCATTGAGATATCACATCTCATGCTATAGGAAGGGTCTCAGGATTGGAATGGGAAGGAGTTGTATATGACATCTCATGCCGTAGGAAGGGTCTCAGGTTTGGTATAAGCATTGAGATATCACATCTCTGCTATCGGAAGGGTCTCAGGATTGGAATGGGAAGGAGTTGGATATCCCATCTCATGTTATAGGAAGAGTCTCAGGTTTGGTATTAGAAGCATTGAGATATCACATCTCATGCTATAGGAAGTGTCTCAGGATTGGAATGGGAAGGACTTGGATATCACATCTCATGCTATATGGAGGGTCTCAAGTTTGATATTAGAAGCATTGAGATATCACATCTCATGCTATAGGAAGGGTCTCAGGATTGGAATGGGAAGGAGTTGTATATGACATCTCATGCCGTAGGAAGGGTCTCAGGTTTGGTATAAGCATTGAGATATCACATCTCTGCTATCGGAAGGGTCTCAGGATTGGAATGGGAAGGAGTTGGATATCCCATCTCATGTTATAGGAAGAGTCTCAGGTTTGGTATTAGAAACATTAAGATATCACATCTCATGCTATAGGAAGTGTCTCAGGATTGGAATGGGAAGGACTTGGATATCACATCTCATGCTATAGGGAGGCTCTCAAGTTTGATATTAGAAGCATTGAGATATCACATCTCATGCTATAGGAAGGGTCTCAGGATTGGAATGGGAAGGAGTTGGATATCACATCTCATGCTATAGGAAGGGTCTCAGGTTTGGTATAAGCAGTGAGATATCACATCTCATGCTATAGGAAGTGTCTCAGTATTGGAATGGGAAGGAGTTGGATATCACATCTCATGTTATAGGAAGGATCTCAGGTTTGGTATAAACATTGAGATATCACATCTCTGCTATCGGAAGGGTCTCAGGATTGGAATGTAAGGAGTTGGATATTCCCATCTCATGTTATAGGAAGGGTCTCAGGTTTGGTATTAGAAGCATTGAGATATCACATCTCATGCTATAGGAAGGGTCTCAGGATTGGAATGGGAAGGAGTTGGATATCACATCTCATGATAAAGGAAGGGTCTAAGGTTTGGAAGGGGAAGGATTTGGATATCACATCTCATGTTATAGGACGGGTCTCAGGTTTGGTATTAGAAGCATTGAGATATCAAGTCTCATGGTATAGGAAGGGTCTCAGAATTGGAATGGGAAGGAGTTTGATATCACATCTCATGCCATAGTATGGGTCTCAGGATTGGAATGGGAAGGACTTGGATATCACATCTCATGCTATAGGAAGGCTCTCAGGTTTGGAAGGGGAGAGAGTTGGATATCACATTTCATGTTAGAGGTAGGATCTCAGGTTTGGTATTAGAGGCATTGAGATATCACATCTCATGCTATCAGAAGGGTCTCAGGATTGGAATGGGAAGGACTTAGATATCACATATCATGCTAACGGGAGGGTCTCAGTTTTGATATTAGAAGCATTGAGATATCACATCTCATGCTATCGGAAGTGTCTCAGGATTGGAATGGGAAGGAGCAGGATATCACATCTCATGCTAAAGGAAGAGTCTCAGGTCTGGAACGGGAAGGAGTTGGATATCACATCTCATGTTATAGGAAGGGTCTCAGGTTTGGTATAAGCATTGAGATATCACATCTCTGCTATCGGAAGTGTCTCAGGATTGGAATGGGAAGGAGTTGGATATCCCATCTCATGTTATAGGACGGGTCTCAGGTTTGTTATTAGAATCATTGAGATATCATATTGCATGCTGTAGGAAGGGTCTAAGGATTGGAATGGGAAGGACTTGGATATCACATCTCATGCTATAGATAGGCTCTCATGTTTGGAAAGGGAAGGAGTTGGATATCACATTTCATGTTAGAGGAAGGATCTCAGGTTTGGTATTAGAGGCATTGAGATATCACATCTCATGCTATAGGAAGGGTCTCAGGTTGGAATGGGAAGGAGTTGGATATCACATCTCATGTTAAAGGGAGGGTCTCAGAATTGGAAGGGGAAGGATTTGGATATCACATCTCATGTTATAGGAAGGATCTCAGGTTTGGTAATAGAAGCATTGAGATATCACATCTCATGCTATCGGATGGATCTCAGGTTTGGTATTAGAAGCATTGAGATATCACATCTCATGCTATCAGAAGGGTCTCAGGATTGGAATGGGAAGGAGTTGGATATCACATCTCATGCTAAATGGAGGGTCTCAGGTTTGGAAGGGGAAGGATTTGGATATCACATCTCATGTTATCGGAAGGATCTCAGGTTTGGTATTAGAAGTATTGAGATATCACATCTCATGCTATAGGAAGGGTCTCAGGATTGGAATGGGAAGGAGTTGGATATCACATCTCATGCTCAAGGAAGGGTCTCAGGTTTGGTAGAAGCATTGAGATATCACATCTCATGCTATAGGAAGGGTCTCAGGATTGGAATGGGAAGGACTTAGATATCACATATCATGCTATAGGGAGGGTTTCCGTTTTGATATTAGAAGCATTGAGATATCACATCTCATGCTATCGGAAGTGTCTCAGGATTGGAATGGGAAGGAGCTGGATATCACATCTCATGCTAAAGGAAGGGTCTCAGGTTTGGAACGGGAAGGAGTTGGATATCCGATCTCATGTTATAGGAAGGGTCTAAGGTCTGGTATAAGCATTGAGATATCACATCTCTGCTATCGGAAGTGTCTCAGGATTGGAATGGGAATGAGTTAGATATCCCATCTCATGTTATAGGAAAGGTCTCAGGTTTGGTATAAGCATTGAGATATCACATCTCATGCTATAGGAAGGATCTCAGGATTGGAATGGGAAGGAGTTGGATATCACATCTCATACTATAGGAAGGGTCTCAGGTTTGGTATAAGCATTGAGATATCACATCTCATGCTATAGGAAGGGTCTCAGGATTGGAATGGGAAGGAGTTGTATATGACATCTCATGCCGTAGGAAGGGTCTCAGGTTTGGTATAAGCATTGAGATATCACATCTCATGCTATAGGAAGGGTCTCAGGATTGGAATGGGAAGGAGTTGGATATCACATCTCATGCTATAGGAAGGGTCTCAGGTTTGGTATAAGCATTGAGATATCACATCTCATGCTATAGGAAGGGTCTCAGGATTGGAATGGGAAGGAGTTGTATATGACATCTCATGCCGTAGGAAGGGTCTCAGGTTTGGTATAAGCATTGAGATATCACATCTCTGCTATCGGAAGGGTCTCAGGATTGGAATGGGAAGGAGTTGGATATCCCATCTCATGTTATAGGAAGAGTCTCAGGTTTGGTATTAGAAGCATTGAGATATCACATCTCATGCTATAGGAAGTGTCTCAGGATTGGAATGGGAAGGACTTGGATATCACATCTCATGCTATAGGGAGGCTCTCAAGTTTGATATTAGAAGCATTGAGATATCACATCTCATGCTATAGGAAGGGTCTCAGGATTGGAATGGGAAGGAGTTGGATATCACATCTCATGCTATAGGAAGGGTCTCAGGTTTGGTATAAGCAGTGAGATATCACATCACATGCTGTAGGAAGGGTCTCAGGTTTGGTATTAGAAGCATTGAGATATCACATCTCATGCTATAGGAAGGATCTCAGGTTTGGTATTAGAAGTATTGAGATATCACATCTCATGCTATAGGAAGGGTCTCAGGATTGGAATGGGAAGGAGTTGGATATCACATCTCATGCTAAAGGAAGGGTCTCAGGTTTGGTAGAAGCATTGAGATATCACATCTCATGCTATAGGAAGGGTCTCAGGATTGGAATGGGAAGGACTTAGATATCACATATCATGCTATAGGGAGGGTCTCAGTTTTGATATGAGAAGCATTGAGATATCACATCTCATGCTATCGGAAGTGTCTCAGGATTGGAATGGGAAGGAGATGGATATCACATCTCATGCTAAAGGGAGGGTCTCAGGTTTGGAAGGGGAAGGATTTGGATATCACATCTCATGTTATCGGAAGGATCTCAGGTTTGGTATTAGAAGTATTGAGATATCACATCTCATGCTATAGGAAGGGTCTCAGGATTGGAATGGGAAGGACTTAGATATCACATATCATGCTATAGGGAGGGTTTCCGTTTTGATATTAGAAGCATTGAGATATCACATCTCATGCTATCGGAAGTGTCTCAGGATTGGAATGGGAAGGAGCTGGATATCACATCTCATGCTAAAGGAAGGGTCTCAGGTTTGGAACGGGAAGGAGTTGGATATCCGATCTCATGTTATAGGAAGCGTCTAAGGTCTGGTATAAGCATTGAGATATCACATCTCTGCTATCGGAAGTGTCTCAGGATTGGAATGGGAAGGAGTTGGATATCCCATCTCATGTTATAGGAAGGGTCTCAGGTTTGGTATAAGCATTGAGATATCACATCTCATGCTATAGGAAGGGTCTCAGGTTGGAATGGGAAGGAGTTGGATATCACATCTCATGTTAAAGGGAGGGTCTCAGAATTGGAAGGGGAAGGATTTGGATATCACATCTCATGTTATAGGAAGGATCTCAGGTTTGGTATTAGAAGCATTGAGATATCACATCTCATGCTATCGGAAGGATCTCAGGTTTGGTATTAGAAGCATTGAGATATCACATCTCATGCTATCAGAAGGGTCTCAGGATTGGAATGGGAAGGAGTTGGATATCACATCTCATGCTAAAGGGAGGGTCTCAGGTTTGGAAGGGGAAGGATTTGGATATCACATCTCATGTTATCGGAAGGATCTCAGGTTTGGTATTAGAAGTATTGAGATATCACATCTCATGCTATAGGAAGGGTCTCAGGATTGGAATGGGAAGGAGTTGGATATCACATATCATGCTATAGGGAGGGTTTCCGTTTTGATATTAGAAGCATTGAGATATCACATCTCATGCTATCGGAAGTGTCTCAGGATTGGAATGGGAAGGAGCTGGATATCACATCTCATGCTAAAGGAAGGGTCTCAGGTTTGGAACGGGAAGGAGTTGGATATCCGATCTCATGTTATAGGAAGGGTCTAAGGTCTGGTATAAGCATTGAGATATCACATCTCTGCTATCGGAAGTGTCTCAGGATTGGAATGGGAAGGAGTTGGATATCCCATCTCATGTTATAGGAAGGGTCTCAGGTTTGGTATACGCATTGAGATATCACATCTCATGCTATAGGAAGGGTCTCAGGTTGGAATGGGAAGGAGTTGGATATCACATCTCATGTTAAAGGGAGGGTCTCAGAATTGGAAGGGGAAGGATTTGGATATCACATCTCATGTTATCGGAAGGATCTCAGGTTTGGTATTAGAAGTATTGAGATATCACATCTCATGCTATAGGAAGGGTCTCAGGATTGGAATGGGAAGGAGTTGGATATCACATATCATGCTATAGGGAGGGTTTCCGTTTTGATATTAGAAGCATTGAGATATCACATCTCATGCTATCGGAAGTGTCTCAGGATTGGAATGGGAAGGAGCTGGATATCACATCTCATGCTAAAGGAAGGGTCTCAGGTTTGGAACGGGAAGGAGTTGGATATCCGATCTCATGTTATAGGAAGGGTCTAAGGTCTGGTATAAGCATTGAGATATCACATCTCTGCTATCGGAAGTGTCTCAGGATTGGAATGGGAAGGAGTTGGATATCCCATCTCATGTTATAGGAAGGGTCTCAGGTTTGGTATAAGCATTGAGATATCACATCTCATGCTATAGGAAGGGTCTCAGGTTGGAATGGGAAGGAGTTGGATATCACATCTCATGTTAAAGGGAGGGTCTCAGAATTGGAAGGGGAAGGATTTGGATATCACATCTCATGTTATCGGAAGGATCTCAGGTTTGGTATTAGAAGTATTGAGATATCACATCTCATGCTATAGGAAGGGTCTCAGGATTGGAATGGGAAGGAGTTGGATATCACATCTCATGCTAAAGGAAGGGTCTCAGGTTTGGTAGAAGCATTGAGATATCACATCTCATGCTATAGGAAGGGTCTCAGGATTGGAATGGGAAGGACTTAGATATCACATATCATGCTATAGGGAGGGTTTCCGTTTTGATATTAGAAGCATTGAGATATCACATCTCATGCTATCGGAAGTGTCTCAGGATTGGAATGGGAAGGAGCTGGATATCACATCTCATGCTAAAGGAAGGGTCTCAGGTTTGGAACGGGAAGGAGTTGGATATCACATCTCATGTTATCGGAAGGATCTCAGGTTTGGTATTAGAAGTATTGAGATATCACATCTCATGCTATAGGAAGGGTCTCAGGATTGGAATGGGAAGGAGTTGGATATCACATCTCATGCTAAAGGGAGGGTCTCAGGTTTGGAAGGGGAAGGATTTGGATATCACATCTCATGTTATCGGAAGGATCTCAGGTTTGGTATTAGAAGTATTGAGATATCACATCTCATGCTATAGGAAGGGTCTCAGGATTGGAATGGGAAGGAGTTGGATATCACATCTCATGCTAAAGGAAGGGTCTCAGGTTTGGTAGAAGCATTGAGATATCACATCTCATGCTATAGGAAGGGTCTCAGGATTGGAATGGGAAGGACTTAGATATCACATATCATGCTATAGGGAGGGTTTCCGTTTTGATATTAGAAGCATTGAGATATCACATCTCATGCTATCGGAAGTGTCTCAGGATTGGAATGGGAAGGAGCTGGATATCACATCTCATGCTAAAGGAAGGGTCTCAGGGTTGGAACGGGAAGGAGTTGGATATCCGATCTCATGTTATAGGAAGGGTCTAAGGTCTGGTATAAGCATTGAGATATCACATCTCTGCTATCGGAAGTGTCTCAGGATTGGAATGGGAAGGAGTTGGATATCCCATCTCATGTTATAGGAAGGGTCTCAGGTTTGGTATAAGCATTGAGATATCACATCTCATGCTATAGGAAGGGTCTCAGGTTTGGTATAAACATTGAGATATCACATCTCATGCTATAGGAAGGGTCTCAGGATTGGAATGGGAAGGAGTTGGATATCACATCTCATGCTATAGGAAGGGTCTCAGGTTTGGTATAAGCATTGAGATATCACATCTCATGCTATGGGAAGGGTCTCAGGATTGGAATGGGAAGGAGTTGGATATCACATCTCATGCTATAGGAAGGGTCTCAGGTTTGGTATAAGCATTGAGATATCACATCTCATGCTATAGGAAGGGTCTCAGGATTGGAATGGGAAGGAGTTGTATATGACATCTCATGCCGTAGGAAGGGTCTCAGGTTTGGTATAAGCATTGAGATATCACATCTCTGCTATCGGAAGGGTCTCAGGATTGGAATGGGAAGGAGTTGGATATCCCATGTCATGTTATAGGAAGAGTCTCAGGTTTGGTATTAGAAGCATTGAGATATCACATCTCATGCTATAGGAAGTGTCTCAGGATTGGAATGGGGAGGACTTGGATATCACATCTCATGCTATAGGGAGGCTCTCAAGTTTGATATTAGAAGCATTGAGATATCACATCTCATGCTATAGGAAGGGTCTCAGGATTGGAATGGGAAGGAGTTGGATATCACATCTCATGCTATAGGAAGGGTCTCAGGTTTGGTATAAGCAGTGAGATATCACATCTCATGCTATAGGAAGTGTCTCAGGATTGGAATGGGAAGGAGTTGGATATCACATCTCATGTTATAGGAAGGATCTCAGGTTTGGTATAAGAATTGAGATATCACATCTCTGCTATCGGAAGGGTCTCAGGATTGGAATGGGAAGGAGTTGGATATTCCAATCTCATGTTATAGGAAGGGTCTCAGGTTTGGTATTAGAAGCATTGAGATATCACATCTCATGCTATCGGAAGGATCTCAGGTTTGGTATTAGAAGCATTGAGATATCACATCTCATGCTATCAGAAGGGTCTCAGGATTGGAATGGGAAGGAGATGGATATCACATCTCATGCTAAAGGGAGGGTCTCAGGTTTGGAAGGGGAAGGATTTGGATATCACATCTCATGTTATCGGAAGGATCTCAGGTTTGGTATTAGAAGTATTGAGATATCACATCTCATGCTATAGGAAGGGTCTCAGGATTGGAATGGGAAGGAGTTGGATATCACATCTCATGCTAAAGGAAGGGTCTCAGGTTTGGTAGAAGCATTGAGATATCACATCTCATGCTATAGGAAGGGTCTCAGGATTGGAATGGGAAGGACTTAGATATCACATATCATGCTATAGGGAGGGTTTCCGTTTTGATATTAGAAGCATTGAGATATCACATCTCATGCTATCAGAAGTGTCTCAGGATTGGAATGGGAAGGAGCTGGATATCACATCTCATGCTAAAGGAAGGGTCTCAGGTTTGGAACGGGAAGGAGTTGGATATCCGATCTCATGTTATAGGAAGGGTCTAAGGTCTGGTATAAGCATTGAGATGTCACATCTCTGCTATCGGAAGTGTCTCAGGATTGGAATGGGAAGGAGTTGGATATCACATCTCATGCTATAGGAAGGGTCTCAGGTTTGGTATAAGCATTGAGATATCACATCTCATGCTATAGGAAGGGTCTCAGGATTGGAATGGGAAGGAGTTGTATATGACATCTCATGCCGTAGGAAGGGTCTCAGGTTTGGTATAAGCATTGAGATATCACATCTCATGCTATAGGAAGGGTCTCAGGATTGGAATGGGAAGGAGTTGGATATCACATCTCATGCTATAGGAAGGGTCTCAGGTTTGGTATAAGCATTGAGATATCACATCTCATGCTATAGGAAGGGTCTCAGGATTGGAATGGGAAGGAGTTGTATATGACATCTCATGCCGTAGGAAGGGTCTCAGGTTTGGTATAAGCATTGAGATATCACATCTCTGCTATCGGAAGGGTCTCAGGATTGGAATGGGAAGGAGTTGGATATCCCATCTCATGTTATAGGAAGAGTCTCAGGTTTGGTATTAGAAGCATTGAGATATCACATCTCATGCTATAGGAAGTGTCTCAGGATTGGAATGGGAAGGACTTGGATATCACATCTCATGCTATAGGGAGGCTCTCAAGTTTGATATTAGAAGCATTGAGATATCACATCTCATGCTATAGGAAGGGTCTCAGGATTGGAATGGGAAGGAGTTGGATATCACATCTCATGCTATAGGAAGGGTCTCAGGTTTGGTATAAGCAGTGAGATATCACATCTCATGCTATAGGAAGTGTCTCAGGATTGGAATGGGAAGGAGTTGGATATCACATCTCATGTTATAGGAAGGATCTCAGGTTTGGTATAAGAATTGAGATATCACATCTCTGCTATCGGAAGTGTCTCAGGATTGGAATGGGAAGGAGTTGGATATTCCAATCTCATGTTATAGGAAGGGTCTCAGGTTTGGTATTAGAAGCATTGAGATATCACATCTCATGCTATAGGAAGGGTCTCAGGATTGGAATGGGAAGGACTTGGATATCACATCTCATGCTATAGGGAGGGTCTCAAGTTTGATATTAGAAGCATTGAGATATTACATCTCATGATATCGGAAGGGTCTCAGGATTGGAATGGGAAGGAGTTGGATATCACATCTCATGATAAAGGAAGGGTCTAAGGTTTGGAAGGGGAAGGATTTGGATATCACATCTCATGTTATAGGACGGGTCTCACGTTTGGTATTAGAAGCATTGAGATATCAAGTCTCATGGTATAGGAAGGGGATCAGAATTGGAATGGGAAGGAGTTGGATGTCACATCTCAAGCTATAGGAAGGGTCTCAGGATTGGAATGGGAAGGACTTGGATATCACATCTCATGCTATAGGGAGGGTCTCAAGTTTGATATTAGAAGCATTGAGATATCACATCTCATGATATCGGAAGGGTCTCAGGATTGGAATGGGAAGGAGTTGGATATCACATCTCATGATAAAGGAAGGGTCTAAGGTTTGGAAGGGGAAGGATTTGGATATCACATCTCATGTTATAGGACGGGTCTCAGGTTTGGTATTAGAAGCATTGAGATATCAAGTCTCATGGTGTAGGAAGGGGCTCAGAATTGGAATGGGAAGGAGTTGGATATCAAGTCTCATGGTATAGGAAGGGGCTCAGAATTGGAATGGGAAGCAGTTGGATATCACATCTCATGATAAAGGAAGGGTCTAAGGTTTGGAAGGGGAAGGATTTGGATATCACATCTCATGTTATAGGACGGGTCTCAGGTTTGGTATTAGAAGCATTGAGATATCAAGTCTCATGGTATAGGAAGGGGCACAGAATTGGAATGGGAAGGAGTTGGATATCACATCTCAAGCTATAGGAAGGGTCTCAGGATTGGAATGGGAAGGACTTGGATATCACATCTCATGCTATAGGGAGTGTCTCAGGTTTGGTATTAGAAGCATTGAGATATCACATCTCATGCTATAGGAAGGGTCTCAGGATTGGAATGGGAAGGACTTGGATATCACATCTCATGCTATAGGGAGGGTCTCAAGTTTGATATTAGAAGCATTGAGATATCACATCTCATGATATCGGAAGGGTCTCAGGATTGGAATGGGAAGGAGTTGGATATCACATCTCATGATAAAGGAAGGGTCTAAGGTTTGGAAGGGGAAGGATTTGGATATCACATCTCATGTTATAGGACGGGTCTCAGGTTTGGTATTAGAAGAAATGAGATATCAAGTCTCATGGTATAGGAAGGGGCACAGAATTGGAATGGGAAGGAGTTGGATATCACATCTCAAGCTATAGGAAGGGTCTCAGGATTGGAATGGGAAGGACTTGGATATCACATCTCATGCTATAGGGAGTGTCTCAAGTTTGATATTAGAAGCATTGAGATGTCACATCTCATGATATCGGAAGGGTCTCAGGATTGGAATGGGAAGGAGTTGGATATCACATCTCATGATAAAGGAAGGGTCTAAGGTTTGGAAGGGGAAGGATTTGGATATCACATCTCATGTTATAGGACGGGTCTCAGGTTTGGTATTAGAAGCATTGAGATATCAAGTCTCATGGTATAGGAAGGGGCTAAGAATTGGAATGGGAAGGAGTTGGATATCAAGTCTCATGGTATAGGAAGGGGCTCAGAATTGGAATGGGAAGGAGTTGGATATCACATCTCATGCTAAAGGGAGGGTCTCAGGTTTGGAAGGGGAAGGATTTGGATATAACATCTCATGTTATAGGAAGGATCTCAGGTTTGGTATTAGAAGCATTGAGATATCACATCTCAAGCTATCGGAAGGATCTCAGGTTTGGTATTAGAAGCATTGAGATATCACATCTTATGCTATCAGAAGGGTCTCAGGATTGGAAGGGGAAGGATTTGGATATCACATCTCATGTTATCGGAAGGATCTCAGGTTTGGTATTAGAAGTATTGAGATATCACATCTCATGCTATAGGAAGGGTCTCAGGATTGGAATGGGAAGGAGTTGGATATCACATCTCATGCTAAAGGAAGGGTCTCAGGTTTGGTAGAAGCATTGAGATATCACATCTCATGCTATAGGAAGGGTCTCAGGATTGGAATGGGAAGGACTTAGATATCACATATCATGCTATAGGGAGGGTCTCAGTTTTGATATTAGAAGCATTGAGATATCACATCTCATGCTATTCGAAGTGTCTCAGGATTGGAATGGGAAGGAGCTGGATATCACATCTCATGCTAAAGGAAGGGTCTCAGGTTTGGAATGGGAAGGAGTTGGATATCACATCTCATGTTATAGGAAGTGTCTCAGGTTTGGTATAAGCATTGAGATATCACATCTCTGCTATCGGAGGTGTCTCAGGATTGGGATGGGAAGGAATTGGATATCACATCTCATGCTATAGGAAGGGTATCAGGTTTGGAACGGGAAGGATTTGGATATCACATCTCATGTTATTGGACCGGTCTCAGGTTTGGTATTAGAAGCATTGAGATATCACATCGCATGCTGTAGGAAGGATCTCAGGTTTGGAATGGGAAGGAATTGGATATCACATCTCATGTCATAGGAAGTATCTCAGGTTTGGTATTAGAAGCATTGAGATATCACATCTCATGCTATAGGAATGGTCTCAGGATTGGAATGGGTAGGAGTTGGATATTACATTCTTGCTATAGGAAGGGTCTCATGTTTGGAATGGGAAGGAGTTGGATATCACATATGCTATAGGAAGGGTCTCAGGTTTGGAACGGGAAGGAGTTGGATATCACATCTCATGTTATAGGAAGGGTCTCAGGTTTGGTATAAGCATTGAGATATCACATCTCTGCTATCGGAGGTGGCTCAGGATTGGAATGGGAAGGAGTTCGATATCACATCTCATGCTATAGGAAGGGTCTCAGGATTGGAATGGGAAGGAGTTTTATATGACATCTCATGCCATAGGAAGGATCTCAGTTTTGGTTTTAGAAGCATTGAGACATCACATCTCATGTTATAGGAAGGGTCTCAGGATTGGAATGGGAAGGAGTTGGATATCACATCTCATGCTATAGGAAGGGTCTCAGGTTTGGTATAAGCATTGAGATATCACATCTCATGCTATAGGAAGGGTCTCAGGATTGGAATGGGAAGGAGTTGTATATGACATCTCCTGCCACAGGAAGGGTCTCAGGTTTGGTATAAGCATTGAGATATCACATCTCTGCTATCGGAAGGGTCTCAGGAATGCAATGGGAAGGAGTTGGATATCCCATCTTATGTTATAGGAAGGGTCTCAGGTTTGGTATTAGAAGCATTGAGATATCACATCTCATGCTATAGGAAGGGTCTCAGGATTGGAATGGGAAGGACTTGGATATCACATCTCATGCTATAGGGAGGGTCTCAGGATTGGAATGGGAAGGAGTTGGATATCACATCTCATGCTAAAGGGAGGGTCTCAGGAATGGAAGGGGAAGGATTTGGATATCACATCTCATGTCATAGGAAGGATCTCAGGTTTGGTATTAGAAGCATTGAGATATCACATCTCATGCTATCGGAAGGATCTCAGGTTTGGTATTAGAGGCATTGAGATATCACATCTCATGCTAAAGGGAGGGTCTCGGGTTTGGAAGGGAAAGGATTTGGATATCACATCTCTTGTTATAGGAAGGATCACAGGTTTGGTATTAGAAGCATTGAGATATCACATCTCATGCTATCGGAAGGGTCTCAGGATTGGAATGGGAAGGAGTTGGATATCACATCTCATGCTATAGGAAGGGTCTCAGGTTTGGAACGGGAAGGAGTTGGATATCACATCTCATGTTATAGGAAGAGTCTCAGGTTTGGTATAAGCATTGAGATATCACATCTCTGCTATCGGAGGTGTCTCAGGATTGGGATGGGAAGGAATTGGATAACACATCTCATGCTATAGGAAGGGTATCAGGTTTGGAACGGGAAGGATTTGTATATCACATCTCATGTTATTGGACCGGTCTCAGGTTTGGTATTAGAAGCATTGAGATATCAAGTCTCATGGTATAGGACGGGAGTTTGATATCACATCTCATGCCATGGTATGGGTCTCAGGTTTTGTAGAAGCATTGGCATATCACATCTCATGCTATCGGAAGGGTATCAGGATTGGATTTGGAAGGAGTTGGATATCCCATCTCATGCTATAGGAAGGGTCTCAGGATTGGAATGGGAAGGACTTGGATATCACATCTCATGCTGTAGGAAGGCTCTCAGGTTTGGAAAGGGAAGGAGTTGGATATCACATTTCATGTTAGAGGTAGGATCTCAGGTTTGGTATTAGAGACATTGAGATATCACACCTCATGCTATCAGAAGTGTTAGGAAAGATTTCGTAATTGTAGGTAATTTTCCTTCCATGTGGCAACCCCTAAACTTTTTGCTGTTGTTTTTCACCTTGTTCTTGACTTTGCCAGAGAAGTGCAGCCTTCTGCTGCACTCCTCTGGGCTTTCGCTCCTTTTCTTACGGGGAAACTGACATGCCCTTAAGACAGTCAGTACCGGGGAACGCTGTTTCCCGTAGTTTCTTTTATCATGTTGCGGCTTTAGTGCAACATGACACAAGAGGGCACTGTAAGCTAAGTTACAGCTCTCTTGGGTCTCTAGCCTTCTACGGGCCCTAGATACTCGTTTAGGATTGTATCTGATCGGTGCAAGTAATTCAGGGACGGGAATGGTGGCAGCGATCGTTTTCTTGTGTTTTGAGCTCCTTTTGGCGTTCTAAGCGCATTTCTCGCGCTTAACCCAAAATGGTGGCCTGGCTCCCAAAATGGCCAGACCACGAGGCTCCTTTGTCCTGTCCGCTGACCGTCTTGCTCCCTTCACCTTTCCCAGGTCGAGCCGACCCGGGGCCTTCCTTATTTGGGCATGTACTTTCCCGCGAAACACGGATGCTTTCGCGGGCTTCTACATGTCGTGTGTGTGCCTCCAGGATGTGGGCTGGGATGTCTGGTCCCAATACACATCCTGGGTGCCAGAGAGTCTAGGGTGGTGTGAATGCCTGGGACCACCGTGGTCCGTGATTGGTCCACGAATGGTGTGAGTGTTGATGAGCGGATCTCCCATTGGGTCCCCTCCGTTTTGGCGCGAAGGGAACCGTGGATAAGAGGGGGCTGGAAACACCACTACCATGTCGATCTCCTGAGTTCTCACGAACGAAGGAATACAGGAGCCAAGTATCCTGCAACCAAGAGGCTGGACCGAGGAATCGCTGGTGACCCGCTGAAGGACTCCTCCTCTGCACTGCTGTCGCCTTGTGAAACCCTTTTCACCTTTGATCGAACCAGAAGGCCTGTACTGGTACTTCGACCCTTGGAATAGCGGGGACAGCTATTCTCGGCATCTTCACCATCTCCTGCCAGTAAGCCTTCGGAAGCGTCTCTGGGCCATCCAGTTGACTGACCAGCTTACACGGGAGTCTTGCTCTGTAACCGCCGCCAGGTTGTGTAGTATCTCGAGTCCTTGTCACTCTCACACGCTTCGTACACTTGGCGTTCCCAGGTCTGAAGTGAGTAGTGTACATTGGGCTCAGATACACACGGCCGCTCCGTTTCCCTGCTGTGGCGACAAACTGTGCGGGTTTCTTCGATTGGGACGTCTTTTTACTCAACACGACGACGAGGCGTTCCCTGCTCTTCTGAACCTGCCAGCTGCTGAAACTGACGCGGAGAAGCCTGGGTCTGCTTGCATCGGGGACCGGTGAGTAGCATAGCTAGGATCTGGTCGCCCTCCTGCAGAAGCCCATTGCTTTTCCCCGCTGTGTAAAACAGCACCCTTGTCCGTACTCGCGCTCTGCTTCTGCCCACTGTGGAGGCTGCGCTTGAGTCGCGGAACTTGTTCTTCTTCTTTCGTGCACTAAACTGAACTGCCTGACTTCCTTCAAAGAGCTTCTCCTTTTGCCCGTTGGCACCAGCGCGTGCAGGTACTTTGAGCACAAGGCTCCACTCTTCGCAGGGCTCGGACTTCCATCTAGTTAGGTGCCTCTGAAGGCGAACTGAGTCTAAGCATTATACCGCACTGCCTGTTTTCCTTCCCTTTTAGGTGGACTACACATTTCGTGCCTATAACGCTTGCGACTGTCGTATTTGTATATATATTGTGTGGATATGGTATGTGTTGGTTTAATATTGTGATATTGTGATTTTCTCGCTACGGTCATTGTTTTAAAGGCCTTAAAATAAATGTGTATATATTTTTTATATAACAACTGTTTGGAGTAGTTTGTAAGTGATCTTGCTTTGTGGGCTCATTACGAGCTTTCAGTCACCCTCACCCCTCTTGAGACCTAGTCTTGACCGCCGCGATCGCTACCTTGATTGGTCTGGCTCGTCCAGAGGTTACCCTGTTCCAAGTAACTAGGTTGGCCTTCTGAACTTCTGCGCCACCAGGACAGAGTTCAGAAATCCGTCTTAACAAGAAGGGTATCAGGATTGGAATGGGAAGGAGTTGGATATCACATCTCATGCTAAAGGGAGGGTCTCAGGTTTGGAAGGGGAAGGATTTGGATATCACATCTCATGTTATAGGAAGGATCTCAGGTTTGGTATTAGAAGCATTGAGATATCACATCTCATGCTATCGGAAGGATCTCAGGTTTGGTATTAGAAGCATTGAGATATCACATCTCATGCTATAGGAAGGGTCTCAGGATTGGAATGGGAAGGAGTTGGATATCACATCTCATGTTATAGGAAGGATCTCAGGTTTGGTATTAGAAGCATTGAGATATCACATCTCATGCTAAAGGAAGGGTCTCAGGATTGGAATGGGAAGGAGTTGGATATCACATCTCATGCTAAAGGAAGGGTCTCAGTTTTGGTAGAAGCATTGCGATATCACATCTCATGCTATAGGAAGGGTCTCAGGATTGGAATCGGAAGGAGTTGGATATCACATCTCATGCTATAGGAAGGGTCTCAGGTTTGGTATAAGCATTGAAATATCACATCTCTGCTATCGGAAGGGTCTCAAGATTGGAATGGGAAGGACTTAGATATCACATCTCATGCTATAGGGAGGGTCTCAGTTTTGATATCAGAAGCATTGAGATATCACATCTCATGCTATCGGAAGGGTCTCAGGATTGGAATGGGAGGAGCTGGATATCACATCTCATGCTAAAGGAAGGGTCTCAGGTTTGGAAGGGGAAGGATTTGGATATCACATCTCATGTTATAGGACGGGTCTCAGGTTTGGTATTAGAAGCATTGTGATATCACATCTCATGCTATAGGAAGTGTCTCAGGATTGGAATGGGAAGGAGTTGGATATCACATCTCATGCTATAGGAAGGGTCTCAGGTTTGGTAGAAGCATTGAGATATCACATCTCATGCTATGGGAAGAGTCTCAGGTTTGGGAAGGGAAGGATTTGGATTTCACATCTCATGTTATAGGATGGTTCTCATGTTTGGTTTTTGAAGCATTGAGATATCACATCTCATGCTATCGGAAGGGTCTCAGGTTTGGAATGGGAAGGAGTTGGATATCACATCTCATGTTATAGGACGGGTCTCAGGTTTGGTATTAGAAGCATTGAGATATCACATCTCATGCTATAGGAAGGGTCTCAGGATTGGAATGGCAAGGAGTTGGATATCACATCTCATGCTAAAGGATGGGTCTCAGGTTTGATAGAAGCATTGAGATATCACATCTCATGCTATAGGAAGGAACTCAGGATTGGAATGGGAAGGAGTTGGATATCACATCTCATGCCATAGGAAGGGTTATCAGGTTTGGTATAAACATTGAGATATCACATCTCATGCTATAGGAAGGATCTCAGGTTTGGTATTAGAAGCATTGAGACATCACATCTCATGCTATAGGAAGGGTCTCAGGTTTGGTATAAGCATTGAGATATCACCACATCCCATGCTATAGGAAGGGTCTCAGGATTGGAATTGGAAGTTGTATATGACATCTCATGCCATAGGAAGGATCTCAGGTTTGGTATAAGCATTGAGATATCACATCTCTGCTATCGGAAGGGTATCAGGATTGGAATGGGAAGGAGTTGGATATCCCATCTCATGTTATAGGAAGAGTCTCAGGTTTGGTATTAGAAGCATTGAGACATCACATCTCATGCTATAGGAAGGGTCTCAGGATTGGAATGGGAAGGAGTTGGATATCCCATCTCATGTTATAGGAAGGGTCTCAAGTTTGATATTAGAAGCATTGAGATATCACATCTCATGATATCGGAAGGGTCTCAGGATTGGAATGGGAAGGAGTTGGATATCAAATCTCATGATAAAGGAAGGGTCTCAGGATTGGAATGGGAAGGACTTGGATATCACATCTCATGCAATAGGAAGGCTCTCAGGTTTGGAAGGGGAAGGAGTTGGATACCACATTTCATGTTAGAGGTAGAATCGCAGGTTTGGAATTAGAGGCATTGAGATATCACATCTCATGCTATCAGAAGGGTCTCAGGATTGGGATGGGAAGGTGTTGGATATCACATCTCATGCTAAAGGGAGGGTCTCAGATTTGGAAGGGGAAGGATTTGGATATCACATCTCATGTTATAGGAAGGATCTCAGGTTTGGTATTAGAAGCATTGAGATATCACTTCTCATGCTATCGGAAGGGTATCAGGATTGGATTTGGAAGTAGTTGGATATCCCATCTCATGCTATCTACCAAACCTGAGACCCTTCCTTTAGCATGAGATGTGATATCCAACTCCTTCCCATTCCAATCCTGAGACCCTTCCTATAGCATGAGATGTGATATCTCAATGCTTCTAATACCAAACCTGAGACCCTTCCTATAGCATGAGATGGGAAATGTGATATCCAACTCCTTCCCCTTCCAAACCTGAGAACCTTCCTATAGCATGAGATGTGATATCCAACTCCTTCCCATTCCAATCCTGAGACCCTTATTATACCATGAGATGTCATATCTCAATGCTTCTAATACCAAACCTGAGACCCGTCCTAAAACATGAGATGTGAGATCCAAATCCTTCCCCTTCCAAACCTGAGACCTTTCCTTTAGCATGAGATGTGATATCCAACTCCTTCCCCTTCCAAACCTGAGCCCCTTCCTATAGCATGAGATGGGATATCCAACTACTTCCAAATCCAATCCTGATACCCTTCCGATAGCATGAGATGTGATATTTCAATGCCTCTAATACTAAACCTGAGATCCTTCCGATAGCATGAGAAGTGATATCTCAATGCTTCTAATACCAAACCTGAGATCCTTCCTATAACATGAGATGTGATATCCAAGTCCTTCCCATTCCAATCCTGAGACCCTTCCTTTATCATGAGATGTGATATCCAACTCCTTCCCATTCCAATCCTGAGACCTTTCCGATATCATGAGATGTGATATCTCAATGCTTCTAATATCAAACTTGAGACCCTCCCTACAGCATGAGATGTGATATCCAAGTCCTTCCCATTCCAATCCTGAGACCCTTCCTATAGCATGAGATGTGATATCTCAATGCTTCTAATACCAAACCTGAGACCCTTCCTATGACATGAGATGGGATATCCAACGCCTTCCCATTCCAATCCTGAGACCCTTCGGATAGCAGAGATGTGATATCTCAATGCTTATACCAAGCCTGAGACCCTTCCTACAGCATGAGATGTGATATCCAAGTCCTTCCCATTCCAATCCTGAGACCCTTCCTATAGCATGAGATGTGATATCTCAATGCTTCTAATACCAAACCTGAGACCCTTCCTATGACATGAGATGGGATATCCAACTCCTTCCCATTCCAATCCTGAGACCCTTCCTATAGCATGAGATGTGATGTCTCAATGCTTCTAATACCAAACCTGAGATCCTTCCTATAACATGAGATGTGATATCCAACTCCTTCCCATTCCAATCCTGAGACCCTTCCTATAGCATGAGATGTGATATCTCACTGCTTATACCAAACCTGAGACCCTTCCTATAGCATGAGATGTGATATCCAACTCCTTCCCATTCCAATCCTGAGACCCTTCCTATAGCATGAGATGTGATATCTCAATGCTTCTAATATCAAACTTGAGACCCTCCCTATAGCATGAGACGTGATATCCAACTCCTTCCCATTCCAATCCTGAGACTCGTCCTATAGCATGAGATGTGATATCTCAATGCTTCTACCAAACCTGAGACCCTTCCTATAACATGAGATGGGATATCCAACTCCTTCCCATTCCAATCCTCAGACACTTCCTATAGCATGAGATGTGATATCTCAATGCTTCTAATACCAAACCCGAGACCCTTCCTATGGCATGAGATTTGATATCAAACTCCTTCCCATTCCAATCCTGAGACCCTTCCTATAGCACGAGATATGATATCCAACTCCTTCCCATTCCAATCCTGAAACCCTTCCTATACCATGAGATGTGATATCTTAATGCTTCTAATACCAAACCTGAGACCCGTCCTATATAACATGAGATGTGATATCCAAATCCTTCCCCTTCCAAACCTGAGACCCTTCCTTTAGCATGAGATGTGATATCCAGCTCCTTCCCATTCCAATCCTGAGACCCTTCCGATAGCATGAGATGTGATATCTCAATGCTTCTAATATCAAAACTGAGACCCTCCCTATAGCATGAGATGTGATATCTAAGTCCTTCCCATTCCAATCCTGAGTCCCTTCCGATAGCAGAGATGTGATATCTCAATGCTTATACCAAACCTGAGACCCTTCCTATGGCATGAGATGTGATATCCAACTCCTTCCCATTTCAATCCTGAGACCCTTCCTATAGCATGAGATGTGATATCTCAATGCTTCTACCAAACATGAGACCCTTCCTTTAGCATGAGATGTGATATCCATCTCCTTCCCATTCCAATCCTGAGACCCTTCCTATAGCATGAGATGTGATATCTCAATGCTTCTAATACCAAACCTGAGATCCTTCCGATAACATGAGATGTGATATCCAAATCCTTCCCCTTCCAAACCTGAGACCCTCCCTTTAGCATGAGATGTGATATCCAACTCCTTCCCATTCCAATCCTGAGACCCTTCTGATAGCATGAGATGTGATATCTCAATGCTTCTAATACTAAACCTGAGATCCTTCCGATAGCATGAGAAGTGATATCTCAATGCTTCTAATACCAAACCTGAGACCCGTCCTATAACATGAGATATTATATCCAAATCCTTCCCATTCCAATCCTGAAACCCTTCCTTTAGCATGCGATGTGATATCTCAATGTTTCTAATAAAAAACCTGAGACCCTTCCTATAGCAAGAGATGTGATATCCAGCTCCTTCCCATTCCAATCCTGAGACCCTTCCGATAGCATGAGATGTGATATTTCAATGCTTCTAATATCAAAACTGAAACCCTCCCTATAGCATGAGATGTGATATCTAAGTCCTTCCCATTCCAATCCTGAGACCCTTCCCATAGCAGAGATGTGATATCTCAATGCTTATACTAAACCTGAGACCCTTCCTATGGCATGAGATGTGATATCCAACTCCTTCCCATTTCAATCCTGAGACCCTTCCTATAGCATGAGATGTGATATCTCAATGCTTCTACCAAACATGAGACCCTTCCTTTAGCATGAGATGTGATATCCATCTCCTTCCCATTCCAATCCTGAGACCCTTCCTAGAGCATGAGATGTGATATCTCAATGTTTCTAATACCAAACCTGAGATCCTTCCGATAACATGAGATGTGATATCCAAATCCTTCCCCTTCCAGACCCGAGACCCTCCCTTTAGCATGAGATGTGATATCCAACTCCTTCCCATTCCAATCCTGAGACCCTTCTGATAGCATGAGATGTGATATCTCAATGCTTCTAATACTAAACCTGAGATCCTTCCGATAGCATGAGAAGTGATATCTCAATGCTTCTAATACTGAACCTGGGACCCGTCCTATAACATGAGATATGATATCCAAATCCTTCCCATTCCAATCCTGAAACCCTTCCTTTAGCATGAGATGTGATATCTCAATGTTTCTAATAAAAAACCTGAGACCGTTCCTATAGCAAGAGATGTGATATCCAAATCCTTCCCATTCCAATCCTGAGACCCTTCCTATAACATGAGATGTGATATCCAACTCCTTCCCATTCCAATCCTGAAACCCTTCCTATAGCATGAGATGTGATATCTCAATGTTTCTAATAAAAAACCTGAGACCCTTCCAAAAGCAAGACTTGTGATATCCAAATCCTTCCCATTCCAATCCTGAGACCCTTCCTATAACATGAGATGTGATATCCAACTCCTTCCCATTCCAACCTGAGACCCTTCCTATAGCATGAGAAGGGATATCCAACTCCTTCCCATTCCAATCCTGAGACCCTTCCTATAGCAAGAGATGTGATATCCAAATCCTTCCCATTCCAATCCTGAGATGCTTCCTATAACATGAGATGTGATACCCAATTATTTCCCATTCCAAACCTGAGACCCTTCCTATTGGATGAGATGTGATATCCAACACCTTCCCATTCCAATCCTGACACCCTTCCTATACCATGAGATGTGATATCTCAATGCGTCTAATACCAAACCTGGGACTCGTCCTATAACATGAGATATGATATCCAAATCCTTCCCCTTCCAAACCTGAGACCCTTCCTTTAGCATGAGATGTGATATCCAAATCCTTCCCATTCCAATCCTGAAACCCCTCCTATGGCATGAGATGTGATATCTCAATGTTTCTAATAAAAAACTGAGACCCTTCCTATAGCAAGAGATGTGATATCCAAATCCTTCCCATTTCAATCCTGAGACCCTACCTATAACATGAGATGTGATATCCAACTCCTTCCCATTCCAACCTGAGACCCTTCCTATAACATGAGATGTGATATCCAACTCCTTCCCATTCCAATCCTGAAACCCTTCCTATAGCATGAGATGTGATATCTCAATGTTTCTAATAAAAAACCTGAGACCCTTCCAATAGCAAGAGATGTGCTATCCAAATCCTTCCCATTCCAATCCTGAGACCCTTCCTATAACATGAGATGTGATATCCAACTCCTTCCCATTCCAACCTGAGACGTTTCCTATAGCATGAGAAGGGATATCCAACTCCTTCCCATTCCAATCCTGAGACCCTTCTGATAGCATGAGATGTGATATCTCAATGCTTCTAATACTAAACCTGAGATCCTTCCGATAGCATGAGAAGTGATATCTCAATGCTTCTAATACCAAACCTGAGACCCGTCCTATAACATGAGATATTATATCCAAATCCTTCCCATTCCAATCCTGAAACCCTTCCTTTAGCATGCAATGTGATATCTCAATGTTTCTAATAAAAAACCTGAGACCCTTCCTATAGCAAGAGATGTGATATCCAGCTCCTTCCCATTCCAATCCTGAGACCCTTCCGATAGCATGAGATGTGATATCTCAATGCTTCTAATATCAAAACTGAAACCCTCCCTATAGCATGAGATGTGATATCTAAGTCCTTCCCATTCCAATCCTGAGACCCTTCCGATAGCAGAGATGTGATATCTCAATGCTTATACTAAACCTGAGACCCTTCCTATGGCATGAGATGTGATATCCAACTCCTTCCCATTTCAATCCTGAGACCCTTCCTATAGCATGAGATGTGATATCTCAATGCTTCTACCAAACATGAGACCCTTCCTTTAGCATGAGATGTGATATCCATCTCCTTCCCATTCCAATCCTGAGACCCTTCCTAGAGCATGAGATGTGATATCTCAATGTTTCTAATACCAAACCTGAGATCCTTCCGATAACATGAGATGTGATATCCAAATCCTTCCCCTTCCAAACCCGAGACCCTCCCTTTAGCATGAGATGTGATATCCAACTCCTTCCCATTCCAATCCTGAGACCCTTCTGATAGCATGAGATGTGATATCTCAATGCTTCTAATACTAAACCTGAGATCCTTCCGATAGCATGAGAAGTGATATCTCAATGCTTCTAATACCAAACCTGAGACCCGTCCTATAACATGAGATATTATATCCAAATCCTTCCCATTCCAATCCTGAAACCCTTCCTTTAGCATGCGATGTGATATCTCAATGTATCTAATAAAAAACCTGAGACCCTTCCTATAGCAAGAGATGTGATATCCAGCTCCTTCCCATTCCAATCCTGAGACCCTTCCGATAGCATGAGATGTGATATCTCAATGCTTCTAATATCAAAACTGAAACCCTCCCTATAGCATGAGATGTGATATCTAAGTCCTTCCCATTCCAATCCTGAGACCCTTCCGATAGCAGAGATGTGATATCGCAATGCTTATACTAAACCTGAGACCCTTCCTATGGCATGAGATGTGATATCCAACTCCTTCCCATTTCAATCCTGAGACCCTTCCTATAGCATGAGATGTGATATCTCAATGCTTCTACCAAACATGAGACCCTTCCTTTAGCATGAGATGTGATATCCATCTCCTTCCCATTCCAATCCTGAGACCCTTCCTAGAGCATGAGATGTGATATCTCAATGTTTCTAATACCAAACCTGAGATCCTTCCGATAACATGAGATGTGATATCCAAATCCTTCCCCTTCCAAACCCGAGACCCTCCCTTTAGCATGAGATATGATATCCAACTCCTTCCCATTCCAATCCTGAGACCCTTCTGATAGCATGAGATGTGATATCTCAATGCTTCTAATACTAAACCTGAGATCCTTCCGATAGCATGAGAAGTGATATCTCAATGCTTCTAATACCAAACCTGGGACCCGTCCTATAACATGAGATATGATATCCAAATCCTTCCCATTCCAATCCTGAAACCCTTCCTTTAGCATGAGATGTGATATCTCAATGTTTCTAATAAAAAACCTGAGACCGTTCCTATAGCAAGAGATGTGATATCCAAATCCTTCCCATTCCAATCCTGAGACCCTTCCTATAACATGAGATGTGATATCCAACTCCTTCCCATTCCAATCCTGAAACCCTTCCTATAGCATGAGATGTGATATCTCAATGTTTCTAATAAAAAACCTGAGACCCTTCCAAAAGCAAGACTTGTGATATCCAAATCCTTCCCATTCCAATCCTGAGACCCTTCCTATAGCATGAGATGTGATATCTCAATGTTTCTAATAAAAAACCTGAGACCCTTCCAATAGCAAGAGATGTGCTATCCAAATCCTTCCCATTCCAATCCTGAGACCTTCCTATAACATGAGATGTGATATCCAACTCCTTCCCATTCCAATCCTGAGATCCTTCCTATAACATGAGATGTGATACCCAATTATTTCCCATTCCAAACCTGAGACCCTTCCTATTGGATGAGATGTGATATCCAACACCTTCCCATTCCAATCCTGACACCCTTCCTATACCATGAGATGTGATATCTCAATGCTTCTAATACCAAACCTGGGACCCGTCCTATAACATGAGATATGATATCCAAATCCTTCCCCTTCCAAACCTGAGACCCTTCCTTTAGCATGAGATGTGATATCCAAATCCTTCCCATTCCAATCCTGAAACCCCTCCTATAGCATGAGATGTGATATCTCAATGTTTCTAATAAAAAACTGAGACCCTTCCTATAGCAAGAGATGTGATATCCAAATCCTTCCCATTTCAATCCTGAGACCCTACCTATAACATGAGATGTGATATCCAACTCCTTCCCATTCCAATCCTGAGACCCTTCCTATAACATGAGATGTGATATCCAACTCCTTCCCATACCAACCTGAGACCCTTCCTATTGCATGAGAAGGGATATCCAACTCCTTCCCATTCCAATCCTGAGACCCTTCCTATAGCAAGAGATGTGATATCCAAATCCTTCCCATTCCAATCCTGAGATCCTTCCTATAACATGAGATGTGATATCTCAATGCTTCTAATACCAAACCTGAGACCCTTCCTATGACATGAGATGGGATATCCAACTCCTTCCCATTCCAATCCTGAGACCCTTCGGATAGCATAGATGTGATATCTCAATGATTATACCAAGCCTGAGACCCTTCCTATGGCATGAGATGTGATATCTCAATGCTTCTAATATCAAACTTGAGACCCTCCCTATAGCATGAGACGTGATATCCAACTCCTTACCATTCCAATCCTGAGACTCTTCCTATAGCATGAGATGTGATATCTCAATGCTTCTACCAAACCTGAGACCCTTCCTATAACATGAGATGGGATATCCAACTCCTTCCCATTCCAATCCTCAGACACTTCCTATAGCATGAGATGTGATATCTCAATGCTTCTAATACCAAACCTGAGACCCTTCCTATGGCATGAGATGTGATATCCAACTCCTTCCCATTCCAATCCTGAGACCCTTCCTATAGCATGAGATGTGATATCTCAATGCTTCTAATATCAAACTTGAGACCCTCCCTATAGCATGAGACGTGATATCCAACTCCTTCCCATTCCAACCTGAGACGTTTCCTATAGCATGAGAAGGGATATCCAACTCCTTCCGTTTCCAATCCTGAGACCCTTCTGATAGCATGAGATGTGATATCTCAATGCTTCTAATACTAAACCTGAGATCCTTCCGATAGCATGAGAAGTGATATCTCAATGCTTCTAATACCAAACCTGAGACCCGTCCTATAACATGAGATATTATATCCAAATCCTTCCCATTCCAATCCTGAAACCCTTCCTTTAGCATGCGATGTGATATCTCAATGTTTCTAATAAAAAACCTGAGACCCTTCCTATAGCAAGAGATGTGATATCCAGCTCCTTCCCATTCCAATCCTGAGACCCTTCCGATAGCATGAGATGTGATATCTCAATGCTTCTAATATCAAAACTGAAACCCTCCCTATAGCATGAGATGTGATATCTAAGTCCTTCCCATTCCAAACCTGAGACCCTTCCGATAGCAGAGATGTGATATCTCAATGCTTACACTAAACCTGAGACCCTTCCTATGGCATGAGATGTGATATCCAACTCCTTCCCATTTCAATCCTGAGACCCTTCCTATAGCATGAGATGTGATATCTCAATGCTTCTACCAAACATGAGACCCTTCCTTTAGCATGAGATGTGATATCCATCTCCTTCCCATTCCAATCCTGAGACCCTTCCTAGAGCATGAGATGTGATATCTCAATGTTTCTAATACCAAACCTGAGATCCTTCCGATAACATGAGATGTGATATCCAAATCCTTCCCCTTCCAAACCCGAGACCCTCCCTTTAGCATGAGATGTGATATCCAACTCCTTCCCATTCCAATCCTGAGACCCTTCTGATAGCATGAGATGTGATATCTCAATGCTTCTAATACTAAACCTGAGATCCTTCCGATAGCATGAGAAGTGATATCTCAATGCTTCTAATACCAAACCTGGGACCCGTCCTATAACATGAGATATGATATCCAAATCCTTCCCATTCCAATCCTGAAACCCTTCCTTTAGCATGAGATGTGATATCTCAATGTTTCTAATAAAAAACCTGAGACCGTTCCTATAGCAAGAGATGTGATATCCAAATCCTTCCCATTCCAATCCTGAGACCCTTCCTATAACATGAGATGTGATATCCAACTCCTTCCCATTCCAATCCTGAAACCCTTCCTATAGCATGAGATGTGATATCTCAATGTTTCTAATAAAAAACCTGAGACCCTTCCAAAAGCAAGACTTGTGATATCCAAATCCTTCCCATTCCAATCCTGAGACCCTTCCTATAGCATGAGATGTGATATCTCAATGTTTCTAATAAAAAACCTGAGACCCTTCCAATAGCAAGAGATGTGCTATCCAAATCCTTCCCATTCCAATCCTGAGACCCTTCCTATAACATGAGATGTGATATCCAACTCCTTCCCATTCCAACCTGAGACGTTTCCTATAGCATGAGAAGGGATATCCAACTCCTTCCCATTCCAATCCTGAGACCCTTCCTATAGCAAGAGATGTGATATCCAACTCCTTCCCATTCCAATCCTGAGATCCTTCCTATAACATGAGATGTGATACCCAATTATTTCCCATTCCAAACCTGAGACCCTTCCTATTGGATGAGATGTGATATCCAACACCTTCACATTCCAATCCTGACACCCTTCCTATACCATGAGATGTGATATCTCAATGCTTCTAATACCAAACCTGGGACCCGTCCTATAACATGAGATATGATATCCAAATCCTTCCCCTTCCAAACCTGAGACCCTTCCTTTAGCATGAGATGTGATATCCAAATCCTTCCCATTCCAATCCTGAAACCCCTCCTATAGCATGAGATGTGATATCTCAATGTTTCTAATAAAAAACTGAGACCCTTCCTATAGCAAGAGATGTGATATCCAAATCCTTCCCATTTCAATCCTGAGACCCTACCTATAACATGAGATGTGATATCCAACTCCTTCCCATTCCAACCTGCGACCCTTCCTATAACATGAGATGTGATATCCAACTCCTTCCCATTCCAATCCTGAAACCCTTCCTATAGCATGAGATGTGATATCTCAATGTTTCTAATAAAAAACCTGAGACCCTTCCAATAGCAAGAGATGTGATATCCAAATCCTTCCCATTCCAATCCTGAGACCCTTCCTATAACATGAGATGTGATATCCAACTCCTTCCCATACCAACCTGAGACCCTTCCTATTGCATGAGAAGGGATATCCAACTCCTTCCCATTCCAATCCTGAGACCCTTCCTATAGCAAGAGATGTGATATCCAAATCCTTCCCATTCCAATCCTGAGATCCTTCCTATAACATGAGATGTGATATCTCAATGCTTCTAATACCAAACCTGAGACCCTTCCTATGACATGAGATGGGATATCCAACTCCTTCCCATTCCAATCCTGAGACCCTTCGGATAGCATAGATGTGATATCTCAATGATTATACCAAGCCTGAGACCCTTCCTATGGCATGAGATGTGATATCTCAATGCTTCTAATATCAAACTTGAGACCCTCCCTATAGCATGAGACGTGATATCCAACTCCTTACCATTCCAATCCTGAGACTCTTCCTATAGCATGAGATGTGATATCTCAATGCTTCTACCAAACCTGAGACCCTTCCTATAACATGAGATGGGATATCCAACTCCTTCCCATTCCAATCCTCAGACACTTCCTATAGCATGAGATGTGATATCTCAATGCTTCTAATACCAAACCTGAGACCCTTCCTATGGCATGAGATGTGATATCCAACTCCTTCCCATTCCAATCCTGAGACCCTTCCTATAGCATGAGATGTGATATCTCAATGCTTCTAATATCAAACTTGAGACCCTCCCTATAGCATGAGACGTGATATCCAACTCCTTCCCATTCCAATCCTGAGACTCTTCCTATAGCATGAGATGTGATATCTCAATGCTTCTACCAAACCTGAGACCCTTCCTATAACATGAGATGGGATATCCAACTCCTTCCCATTCCAATCCTCAGACACTTCCTATAGCATGAGATGTGATATCTCAATGCTTCTAATACCAAACCTGAGACCCTTCCTATGGCATGAGATTTGATATCAAACTCCTTCCCATTCCAATCCTGAGACCCTTCCTATAGCATGAGATATGATATCCAACTCCTTCCCATTCCAATCCTGAAACCCTTCCTATACCATGAGATGTGATATCTTAATGCTTCTAATTCCAAACCTGAGACCCGTCCTATAACATGAGATGTGATATCCAAATCCTTCCCCTTCCAAACCTGAGACCCTTCCTTTAGCATGAGATGTGATATCCAGCTCCTTCCCATTCCAATCCTGAGACCCTTCCGATAGCATGAGATGTGATATCTCAATGCTTCTAATATCAAAACTGAGACCCTCCCTATAGCATGAGATGTGATATCTAAGTCCTTCCCATTCCAATCCTGAGACCCTTCCGATAGCAGAGATGTGATATCTCAATGCTTATACCAAACCTGAGACCCTTCCTATGGCATGAGATGTGATATCCAACTCCTTCCCATTTCAATCCTGAGACCCTTCCTATAGCATGAGATGTGATATCTCAATGCTTCTACCAAACATGAGACCCTTCCTTTAGCATGAGATGTTATATCCATCTCCTTCCCATACCAATCCTGAGACCCTTCCTATAGCATGAGATGTGATATCTCAATGCTTCTAATACCAAACCTGAGATCCTTCCGATAACATGAGATGTGATATCCAAATCCTTCCCCTTCCAAACCTGAGACACTCCCTTTAGCATGAGATGTGATATCCAACTACTTCCCATTCCAATCCTGAGACCCTTCTGATAGCATGAGATGTGATATCTCAATGCTTCTAATACTAAACCTGAGATCCTTCCGATAGCATGAGAAGTGATATCTCAATGCTTCTAATACCAAACCTGGGACCCGTCCTATAACATGAGATATTATATCCAAATCCTTCCCATTCCAATCCTGAAACCCTTCCTTTAGCATGAGATGTGATATCTCAATGTTTCTAATAAAAAACCTGAGACCCTTCCTATAGCAAGAGATGTGTTATCCAAATCCTTCCCATTCCAATCCTGAGACCCTTCCTATAACATGAGATGTGATATCCAACTCCTTCCCATTCCAATCCTGAAACCCTTCCTATAGCATGAGATGTGATATCTCAATTTTTCTAATAAAAAACCTGAGACCCTTCCAATAGCAAGAGATGTGATATCCAAATCCTTCCCATTCCAATCCTGAGACCCTTCCTATAACATGAGATGTGATATCCAACTCCTTCCCATTCCAAACTGAGACCCTTCCTATAGCATGAGAAGGGATATCCAACTCCTTCCCATTCCAATCCTGAAACCCTTCCTATAGCATGAGATGTGATATCTCAATTTTTCTAATAAAAAACCTGAGACCCTTCCAATAGCAAGAGATGTGATATCCAAATCCTTCCCATTCCAATCCTGAAACCCTTCCTATAGCATGAGATGTGATATCTCAATTTTTCTAATAAAAAACCTGAGACCCTTCCAATAGCAAGAGATGTGATATCCAAATCCTTCCCATTCCAATCCTGAGACCCTTCCTATAGCATGAGAAGGGATATCCAACTCCTTCCCATTCCAATCCTGAGACCCTTCCCATAGCAAGAGAAGTGATATCCAATTCCTTCCCATTCCAATCCTGAGATCCTTCCTATAACATGAGATGTGATACCCAATTATTTCCCATTCCAAACCTGAGACCCTTCCTATTGGATGAGATATGATATCCAACACCTTCCCATTCCAATCCTGACACCCTTCCTATACCATGAGATGTGATATCTCAATGCTTCTAATACCAAACCTGGGACCCGTCCTATAACATGAGATATGATATCCAAATCCTTCCCCTTCCAAACCTGAGACCCTTCCTTTAGCATGAGATGTGATATCCAAATCCTTCCCATTCCAATCCTGAAACCCCTCCTATAGCATGAGATGTGATATCTCAATGTTTCTAATAAAAAACTGAGACCCTTCCTATAGCAAGAGATGTGATATCCAAATCCTTCCCATTTGAATCCTGAGACCCTACCTATAACATGAGATGTGATATCCAACTCCTTCCCATTCCAACCTGAGACCCTTCCTATAGCATGAGATGTGATGTCTCAATGCTTCTAATACCGAACCTGAGATCCTTCCTATAACATGAGATGTGATATCCAACTCCTTCCCATTCCAATCCTGAGGCCCTTCCTATAGCATGAGATGTGATATCTCACTGCTTATACCAAACCTGAGACCCTTCCTATAGCATGAGATGTGATATCCAACTCCTTCCCATTCCAATCCTGAGACCCTTCCTATAGCATGAGATGTGATATCTCAATGCTTCTAATATCAAACTTGAGACCCTCCCTATAGCATGAGACGTGATATCCAACTCCTTCCCATTCCAATCCTGAGACTCTTCCTATAGCATGAGATGTGATATCTCAATGCTTCTACCAAACCTGAGACCCTTCCTATAACATGAGATGGGATTTCCAACTCCTTCCCATTCCAATCCTCAGACACTTCCTATAGCATGAGATGTGATATCTCAATGCTTCTAATACCAAACCTGAGACCCTTCCTATGGCATGAGATTTAATATCAAAATCCTTCCCATTCCAATCCTGAGACCCTTCCTATAGCATGAGATATGATATCCAACTCCTTCCCATTCCAATCCTGAAACACTTCCTATACCATGAGATGTGATATCTTAATGCTTCTAATACCAAACCTGAGACCCGTCCTATAACATGAGATGTGATATCCAAATCCTTCCCCTTCCAAACCTGAGACCCTTCCTTTAGCATGAGATGTGATATCCAGCTCCTTCCCATTCCAATCCTTAGACCCTTCCGATAGCATGAGATGTGATATATCAATGCTTCTAATATCAAAACTGAGACCCTCCCTATAGCATGAGATGTGATATCTAAGACCTTCCCATTCCAATCCTGAGACCCTTCCGATAGCAGAGATGTGATATCTCAATGCTTATACCAAACCTGAGACCCTTCCTATGGCATGAGATGTGATATCCAACTCCTTCCCATTTCAATCCTGAGACCCTTCCTATAGCATGAGATGTGATATCTCAATGCTTCTACCAAACATGAGACCCTTCCTTTAGCTTGAGATGTGATATCCAACTCCTTCCCATTCCAATCCTGAGACCCTTCTGATAGCATGAGATGTGATATCTCAATGCTTCTAATACTAAACCTGAGATCCTTCCGATAGCATGAGAAGTGATATCTCAATGCTTCTAATACCAAACCTGGGACCCGTCCTATAACATGAGATATTATATCCAAATCCTTCCCATTCCAATCCTGAAACCCTTCCTTTAGCATGAGATGTGATATCTCAATGTTTCTAATAAAAAACCTGAGACCCTTCCTATAGCAAGAGATGTGATATCCAGCTCCTTCCCATTCCAATCCTGAGACCCTTCCGATAGCATGAGATGTGATATCTCAATGCTTCTAATATCAAAACTGAGACCCTCCCTATAGCATGAGATGTGATATCTAAGTCCTTCGCATTCCAATCCTGAGACCCTTCCGATAGCAGAGATGTGATATCTCAATGCTTATACCAAACCTGAGACCCTTCCTATGGCATGAGATGTGATATCCAACTCCTTCCCATTTCAATCCTGAGACCCTTCCTATAGCATGAGATGTGATATCTCAATGCTTCTACCAAACATGAGACCCTTCCTTTAGCATGAGATGTGATATCAATCTCCTTCCCATTCCAATCCTGAGACCCTTCCTATAGCATGAGATGTGATATCTCAATGCTTCTAATACCAAACCTGAGATCCTTCCGATAATATGAGATGTGATATCCAAATCCTTCCCCTTCCAAACCTGAGACCCTTCCTATAGCAAGAGATGTGATATCCAAATCCTTCCCATTCCAATCCTGAGATCCTTCCTATAACATTGTTAGGAAAGATTTCGTAATTGTAGGTAATTTTCCTTCCATGTGGCAACCCCTAAACTTTTTGCTGTTGTTTTTCACCTTGTTCTTGACTTTGCCAGAGAAGTGCAGCCTTCTGCCGCACTCCTCTGGGCTTTCTCTCCTTTCTTACGGGGAAACTGACATGCCCTTAAGGCAGTCAGTACCGGGGAACGCTGTTTCCCGTAGTTTCTTTTATCATGTTGCGGCTTTCGTGCAACATGACACAAGAGGGCACTGTAAGCTAAGTTACAGCTCTCTTGGGTCTCTAGCCTTCTACAGGCCCTAGATACTCGTTTAGGATTGTATTTGATCGGTGCAAGTCATTCAGGGACTGGAATGGTGGCAGCGTTTTGTGTATTTTGAGCTCCTTTTGGCGTTCTGAGAGCGTTTTTCGCACTGAACCCAAAATGGTGGCCTGGCTCCCAAAATGGCCAGACCACGAGGCTCCTTTGTCCTGTCCACTGACCGTCTTGCTCCCTTCACCTTCCCCAGGTCGAGCGACCCGGGGCCTTCCTTATTTGGGCATGTACTTTCCCGCGAAACACGGATGCTTTCGCGGGCTTCTACATGTCGGTTGTGTGCCTCCAGGGTGTGGGCTGGGATGTCTGGTCCCAATACACATCCTGGGTGCCAGAGAGTCTAGGGTGGTGTGAATGCCTGGGACCACCGTGGTCCGTGATTGGTCCACGAATGGTGTGTGTGTTGATGAGCGGATCTCCCATTGGCTCCCCTCCGTTTTGGCGCGAAGGGAACCGTGGATAAGAGGGGGCTGGAAACACCACTACCATGTCGATCTCCTGAGTTCTCACGAACGAAGGAATACAGGAGCCAAGTATCCTGCAACCAAGAGGCTGGACCGAGGAATCGCTGGTGACCCGCTGAAGGACTCCTCCTTTGCACTGCTGTCGTCCTGTGAAACCCTTTCCTCCTTTGATCGAACCAGAAGGCCTGTACTGGTGCTTCGACCTTTGGAATAGCAGGAACAGCTATTCCCGGCATCTTCACCATCTCCTGCCAAGTAAGCCTTCGGAAGCGTCTCTGGGCCATCCAGTTGACTGACCAGCTTACACGGGAGTCTTGCTCTGTAACCGCCGCCAGGTTGTGTAGTATCTCGAGTCCTTGTCACTCTCCCACGCTTCGTGCACTTGGCGTTCCCAGGTCTGAAGGGAGGAGTGTACTTTTGGCTCAGATACACACGGCCGCTCCGTTGTCCTGCTGCGGCAACAAACTGTGCAGGTTTCTACGATTGGGACGTCTTTTTGCTCTACACGATGACGAGGCTTTCCCGGCTCTTCTGAACCTGCCAGCTGCTGAAACTGAAGTGGAGAAGCCTGGGTCTGCTTGCATCGGGGACCGGTGAGTAGCATAGCTAGGATCTGGTCGCCCTCCTGCAGTAGCCCATTGCTTTTCCCCGCTGTGTAAAACAGCACCCTTTTTGTCCGTACTCGCGCTCTGCTTCTGCCCGCTGTGGAGGCTGCGCTTGAGTCGCGGAACCTGTTCTTCTTCTATTGTGCACTAACCCGAACTGCCTGACTTCCTCCGAAGAGCTTCTCCTTTTGCCCGTTGGCACCAGCGCGTGCAGGTACTTTGAGCACAAGGCTCCACTCTTCGCAGTGCTCGGACTTCCATCTAGTTAGGTGCCTCTAAAGGCGAACTGAGTCGAAAGCATTATCGCACTGCCTGTTTTCCTTCCCTTTCAGGTGGACTACACATTTCGTGCATATAACGCTTGTGACTGTAGTATTTGTATATATATTGTGTTGATATGGTATGTGTTGGTTTAATATTGTGATATTGTGATTTTCTCGCTACGGTCATTGTTTTAAAGGCCTTAAAATAAATGTGTATATATTTTTGATATAACACCTGTTTGGAGTAGTTTGTGAGTGTTCTGGTTTTGTGTGCTCATTGCGGGCTTTCAGTCACCCTCACCCCTCTTGAGACCTAGTCTTGACCGCCGCGATCGCTACCTTGATTGGTCTGGCTCGTCCAGAGGTTACCCTGTTCCAAGTAATTAGGTTGGCCTTCTGAACTTCTGCGCCGCCAGGACAGAGTTCAGAAATCCGTCTTAACAAATTGGTGTACAGCGGTGGGATACGACTGAAGGTATCCAGTGTTGCGCACGAACTAAGGCATTTCAGGTTATTCCAACCAGTACACGTAGTGAATTGTTGTAATATAACTTTAAAAAGGCCATAGTCCTATCTAACAGTATGGAAACAAATACGTTGTTAACTTTAAATGCTTCCAAATCAGAAACGCTGAAAAAGATGTGTGCGGAGAGAGGTGTTTCCTCTCAAGGCACAAAATTGGAAATGATCCAGAGAATCGTGGCGTGGCAAGAAGCGCAGCTTGACGCTATAACTTCTGAGGACAGTGCAGAAGGTGGTGGGGCTGCTCTCACTGGCAGAACCGACGGTTCTGCCGCTGCACTGATCCATCGCGACCACGAGGACAGGGAGGACGAGATGTCTAATGTTTCCTCTGCCAGTGCTGATGGGGAGGCTATGCTTGAATTCAAGAAGCAAGAGCTGCGGTTTAGGCAGCAGGAGCTTGAATTCAGCATAGCCAAACTAAAAATCGAACAGGCAGAAAAACAAAAAGACAGGGATCACCAGTTGGAACTGGCCAAGCTTCAGGTTGCAAATGGGTCCAAGGGTCCTGGACATGGGTCTGGGGCCTCCTCTCATCCACGGTTTCCGAAAGATCTGCTCAGTGTGTATGAAGAACGGAATGATATTATGGACTGGCTGAATGCGTTTGAGTATGCATGCGAAGTTCAACAAGTTGACAATGCTGATAAGATTGCCTGGCTACTCAGCAGACTGCCCCATTCTGGCTGTAGTGCCATTATGGAAATGTCGAAGGCTGAGCGAGCTGATTTCGCAATGCTAAAGCAAACTCTCATTTTAAAGTTTGGGAAGACTCCGGCCCAATATTTGAAACGTTTTAGAGAGTATAAGAAAAAGGAAGGTGGTACTTGGGTATCTTATGTCACTGAATCCTTGAAAAACTTAACTGGCTGGGTCGAAGGTTATAAGGTTTCTACCTTCGAAGGCATGATAAATCTTGTCATGCTGGAACACATTTTTGCTTCTTCTTCCCCGGAGCTTAAGCAGCATTTGGCCGATTCGAAGGAGATAGATCCTAAGAAGCTGGCCATTGCAGCAGACTTATGGGTGTCACATCGAGTGTCCCATAAGGACATAACTCATCCTGGTAAGCAGGAGGAAGGGAAAAAGTCCAAAGATATGGAGGGTGGAGAATCTGCTAAATCTTCTTCCCATAAGGGCCACAAAAAGAAAAACAAGAGTAAGACACAAGAGAACTCACAGGGTAGTGGAGGTCCGCCTCCGAAACAGAACTCTGGTTACAATAAGCCTCCCTATGTAAACAGACCCATTGGATCTTGTTTTGCTTGTGGAGCAACTGACCATGTGAAGGGGGATCCCCGTTGTAAGGTTAGACCTTTGGGGGTCCACTCCGCTAATCTGGCCTTCTCCTCCTATGAGGAAGAAGAGATTACAGGAGCATCCTTCTCCTCAGACTCATTTCCCAGCGGAATAGAGGCTGAGGTAGTTTTAGTGTCCCTGGGTTCCTGGGAGCCTAAAGTCGCAGAGGCTTATGCTAGGATTCCGGATAATACCAAGCACTACTTTAAAGACAGTGTGCTGATCAATGGAGTAGATACTCCAGCTCTTAGGGATAGTGGGTGCAGTCGCACTGTAGTGGATTCTACCTTGGTAGACTCAGAGGAAGTTGCCAGAGCTACTCTGATGCCCACTAAGTTGGCTGACGGCCCCCTCCGTATGTTTCCAGTAATACCTGTAAATCTTACTTTAAATGGTACAGCAGTCAGGATTCCAGTGAGCATTCAGAGAAACGTCCCGGGAAAGGTCTTGTTAGGTAATGATCTCAGAGCTTTAGGGCTCGTAGGAGACACTGCCGAAAGACCCTACACACGGTCTCATCAACGACCTGCTCATAAACAACAAGCTCGACCTCCTCATCCTTACTGAAACCTGGCTGAATGAAAGCTCAGGCCCAGTCTTATCACTCGCCATCCCACCTGGATATTCCATTTTTAGGAAAGACCGGACCTCTCAGAGAGGTGGAGGCGTTGCCCTCATCGCGAGGGACACCCTTACCATCAGAGAAGCTGAAGGCATCCTTGATAGCAATAGTGACTACCTCCCGCTAAAAATCAATTTCTCGCCCAACTGCACCATATCCATGCACATTGTATACAGACCCCCTGGCCCATGTACGGACTTCCATGACACCCTTATCCCTGCATTGTCTCACAACATCAAAAAGACCTCTCAGGTTCTACTCCTTGGTGACCTCAACCTAGGGCTGAATGACCCTAAAGACTCCCCAGCGAAACACCTCAAGAAGGCACTCTCCAACATCAGCTTTGTGCACTCCATTTCTGACACCACGCACATCAAAGGGCGCACCCTTGACTGGATCAGTCATCACAACTGCTCCCTTCTCATCACGGCCAATACCCCTATCCCCTGGTCTGACCATCACTACATCCAATTCAACCTCGGAACCAGAAAAGTGGCTCTCTCTCCGCCATCACCATGCCTCGCCACCTACGCCAGGAGCTCACGCCTCCTCACAGTCGAGAACCTAGCACCCTACCTCCTTAACCCAGCCCTTCAGGCACCTTCATCTAATAACCCTGACACCTTAGCTGACACCTTCAAGGATGTCATCACGTCAGCCGTGGACGCCATTGCTCCCCTGACTCTCAAAAAAGCTAAGAAAGCCAAACATGCTAACTCATGGTTCTCTAAAGAACTCCTTGACCAACGTGCGCAAAAGAGGATTGCACTATCCTCCTGGAAAGCAAACCCCTCTGAAGCCACTAAACAGAAGTTCAAAGCCATTTCCAAATCCTACAAGACTAACATCACACTGGCAAAGGCTGCCTCCTTCAACGCCAGGATCTCCGACGCCAAGTCAGGATCTAAGGAACTATTCACAATCTTCAGGGAACTTGAAAAACCATCTGCCCCCCCCTCCTCAGTTATCAAAGATGACAAGTGGTGCAACAGCATTCAATCTGCCATGCTAGAGAAGCTCAACACCCTCCAAACAAAAATTTGTGGCCACCAAAAAGCCCTTTCCCATATCATAGCGAACATCCACGCCAAGCCACCCATCAAGTCCACGTTATCCCCGATGTTCGAATTCAAAGACATCACTGAGCAAGAGGTCATCATCCTCCTCAACTATATTAAACCCTCCAATTGTAAAGGCGATGCCTGCCCAGCCAGCCTCATCAAAGACTCCGCACATACTCTCGCCCCCTTCCTTACAGCCTTTATCAACTCCTCCTTCCAATCAGGCCATGTCCCATCAGGACTCAAGGAAGCGTGGGTACGCCCACTCCTCAAGAAACCCTCACTCGACCCAACCGTCCCGGGGAATTACAGGCCCATCACAACTGTACCATTCCTGCTCAAAATCTTGGACAAAGCAGCCTACCTGCAGGTCCAAAAGTTCTTAGAGGACAACCGTCTCCTCGGCCTGCGGCAATCTGGGTTCCGCCCCCGACATGGCACTGAAACGGCCCTCCTAGATCTAAAGAACCAAATGGATGACCTCAGAGATGCAGGCAAACCTGCCCTCCTACTGCTCCTGGATCTATCCGCAGCGTTCGATCTGGTTGACCACAACACCTTGTGTCACCACCTAGCCACCCAAGCCAACTTCTCCCCGAAAGCCTGCCAGTGGATCACCTCCTTTCTCCAAGAAAGGGCCATGAAAGTCTTTTCTGAAGCTGCCGCCGCCACCCCTAGCCTCCTCACCTGCGGTGTCCCTCAGGGATCCTGTATCGCCCCAACACTCTATAACCTCTTTACAAGGCCCCTGTTTAGCATCTTGGATTCCCTTGGTATTTCATATACCAACTATGCTGACGATACGCAGGTACTGATCCCACTCACGAGCGACTACCTAGCAGATTCCAACACCCTCACCTCTATCTACACTACCATCCAATCCTGGATGGCGGAGAATTGGCTGTGCCTCAACAGCGAAAAGACCGAACTCCTCCTCATTGGGTCACCCTTCACTCTGGGTAACCTCGGAGATCAGTACGCCTCCTTCTCACTTGATAACATTCCAATCAAGGTCTCGAACCATGTTAAGACACTCGGAGTCTACCTTGACTCCGACCTGTCCATGGATAAACAGGTCAATGCTATCGCTGCATCCTCAGCCTACTACTCCAAAGTCCTCAATGCAGCCAGGCCCTTCTTGGCCCGTCAAAATTGCCTCACGATTGCCAGGGCAATTATCGGGTCAAGACTTGACTACTGTAATGCCCTTCTCGTGGGGACATCCAGCAAAAACCTGGCCAAATTGCAGCTAGCCCAGAACAATGCGCTAAGGGCAGCCACCGGTACCTCAAGAAGAAACCATATCTCCGAAATCAGAAGGCAAGCACACTGGCTCCCTGTCAAAGAGAGAATTGTCTTTAAAACTCTTGCTCTCACACACAAATGCCTTCACGAACTTGCCCCTCCTTACCTGACCAACAGAATTACTAGGCACACCGCCACGAGACCTCTCAGGTCCCCTTATGCCAACACAATTGTCACGCCTACTACTGGGAAAGTGCGCGCTGGTGGCTCCAGCTTCCCCACCCTAGCAGCCACGCACTGGAACGCTCTGCCACCTCACCTAAGACTCATTCAATCCCACCTAGCCTTCCGTAAGGCTATCAAAACCAGACTCTTTGTTTAACCTGAACCTGTATCGTCCACTGCATATATGCCTACCAATCTGTAACTAAGAGCCCTCCTGGCACCTGTCTGTAATCCTAAGTTTGCGTATCCTCTGTAACAGCGCCTCGATGCCTTACGGGCTGCAAGCGCGCTTAACAAATGCAAATAAATAAAAAATAAAAGAAAATATCTCAATGCTTCTAATACCAAACCTGAGACCCGTCCTAAAACATGAGATGTGAGATCCAAATCCTTCCCCTTCCAAACCTGAGACCCTTCCTATAGCTTGAGATGTGATATCAAACTCCTTCCCATTCCAATCCTGAGATAGCTTGAGATGTGATATCCAACTCCTTCCCATTCCAATCCTGAGACCCTTCCGATAGCATGAGATGTGATATCTCAATGCTTCTAATATCAAAACTGAGACCCTCCCTATAGCATGAGATGTGATATCTAAGTCCTTCCCATTCCTATCCTGAGACCCTTCCGATAGCAGAGATGTGATATCTCAATGCTTATACCAAACCTGAGACCCTTCCTATAGCATGAGATGTGATATCTCAATGCTTCTATCAAACCTGAGACCCTTCCTTTAGCATGAGATGTGATATCCAACTCCTTCCCATTCCAATCCTGAGACCCTTCCTATAGCATGAGCTGTAATATCTCAATGCTTCTATCAAACCTGAGACCCTTCCTTTACCATGAGTTATGATATCCAACTCCTTCCCCTTCCAAACCTGAGACCCTTCCTTTAGCATGAGATGTGATATCCAAATCCTTCCCATTCCAATCCTGAAACCCTTCCTATAGCATGAGATGTGATATCTCAATGTTTCTAATAAAAAACTGAGACCCTTCCTATAGCAAGAGATGTGATATCCAAATCCTTCCCATTCCAATCCTGAGACCCTACCTATAACATGAGATGTGATATCCAACTCCTTCCCATTCCAACCTGAGACCCTTCCTATAGCATGAGAAGGGATATCCAACTCCTTCCCAATCCAATCCTGAGACCCTTCCGATAGCAGAGATGTGATATCTCAATGCTTATACCAAACCTGAGACCCTTACTATGGCATGAGATGTGATATCCAAATCCTTCCCATTCCAATCCTGAGACCCTTCCTATAGCATGAGATGTGATATCTCAATGCTTCTGCCAAACCCGAGACCCTTCCTTTAGCATGAGATGTGATATCCAAATCATTCACATTCCAATCCTGAGACCCTTCATATAGCATGAGATATGATATCTCAATGCCTCTAATACCAAACCTGAGATCCTTCCTATAACATGAGATGTGATATCCAACTCCTTCCCATTCCAAACCTGAGACCTTTCCGATAGCATGAGATGTGATATCTCAATGCTTCTAAAACCAAACATGAGAACCATCCTATAACATGAGATGTGCTATCCAAATCCTTCCCTTCCCAAACCTGAGACCCTTCCTATAGCTTGAGATGTGATATCAAACTCCTTCCCATTCCAATCCTGAGACCCTTATTATACCATGAGATGTGATATCTCAATGCTTCTAATACCAAACCTGAGACCCGTCCTAAAACATGAGATGTGAGATCCAAATCCTTCCCCTTCCAAACCTGAGACCCTTCCTATAGCTTGAGATGTGATATCAAACTCCTTCCCATTCCAATCCTGAGACCCTTCCGATAGCATGAGATGTGATATCTCAATGCTTCTAATATCAAAACTGAGACCCTCCCTATAGCATGAGATGTGATATCCAAGTCCTTCCCATTCCTATCCTGAGACCCTTCCGATAGCAGAGATGTGATATCTCAATGCTTATACCAAACCTGAGACCCTTCCTATAGCATGAGATGTGATATCTCAATGTTTCTATCAAACCTGAGACCCTTCCTTTAGCATGAGATGTGATATCCAACTCCTTCCCATTCCAATCCTGAGACCCTTCCTATAGCATGAGCTGTAATATTTCAATGCTTCTATCAAACCTGAGACCCTTCCTTTAGCATGAGATGTGATATCCAACTCCTTCCCCTTCCAAACCTGAGACCCTTCCTTTAGCATGAGATGTGATATCCAAATCCTTCCCATTCCAATCCTGAAACCCTTCCTATACCATGAGATGTGATATTTCTGTTTCTAATAAAAAACATGAGACCCTTCCTATAGCAAGAGATATGATATCCAAATCCTTCCCATTCCAATCCCGAGACCCTTCCTATAACATGAGATGTGATATCCAACTCCTTCCCATTCTAACCTGAGACCCTTCCTATAGCATGAGAAGGGATATCCAACTCCTTCCCATTCCAATCCTGAGACCCTTCCTATACCATGAGATGTGATATCTCAGTGCTTCTAATACCAAACCTGGGACCCGTCCTATAACATGAGATATGATATCCAAATCCTTCCCATTCGAATCCTGAAACCCTTCCTTTAGCATGAGATGTGATATCTCAATGTGTCTAATAAAAAACCTGAGACCCTTCCTATAGCAAGAGATGTGATATCCAAATCCTTCGCATTCCAATCCTGAGACCCTTCCTATAACATGGATGTGATATCCAACTCCTTCCCATTCCAATTTTGAGACCCTTCCTATACCATGAGAATTGATATCTCAATGCTTCTAATACCAAACCTGAGCCCCTTCCTATAGCATGAGATGTGATATCCTACTCCTTCCCATTCCAATCCTGAGACCCTTCCTATAGCACGAGATGTGATATCTCAATGCTTCTAATACCAAACCTGACACCCTTCATATAGCATGAGATGGGATATCCAACTCCTTCCCAATCCAATCCTGAGACCCTTCCGATAGCATGAGATGTCATTTCTCAATGCTTCTACCAAAACTGAGACCCTTCCTATGGCATGAGATGTGATATCAAACTCCTTCCCATTCCAATCCTGAGACCCTTCCTATAGCTTGAGATGTGATATCCAACTCCTTCCCATTCCAATCCTGAGGCCCTTCCTATACCATGAGATGTGATATCTCAATGCTTGTAGTACCAAACCTGAGACCCGTCCTACAACATGAGATGTGATATCCAAATCCTTCCCCTTCCAAGCCTGAGACCCTTCCTTTAGCATGAGATGTGATATCCAACTCCTTCCCATTCCAATCCTGAGACCCTTCCGATTGCATGAGATGTGATATCTCAATGCTCATACCAAACCTGAGACCCTTCCTATGGCATGAGATGTCATATACTACTGCTTCCCATTCCAATCCTGAGACCCTTCCTATAGCATGAGATGTGATATCTCAATGCTTCTAATACCAAACATGATATCCTTCCTATAACATGAGATGTGATATATAAACTCCTTACCATTCCAATCCCGAGACCCTTCCGATAGCAGAGATGTGATATCTCAATGCTCATACCAAACCTGAGACCCTTCCTATGGCATGAGATGTCATATACTACTGCTTCCCATTCCAATCCTGAGACCCTTCCTATAGCATGAGATGTGATATCTCAATGCTTCTACCAAACTTGAGACCCTTCCTATAGCATGAGATGTGATATCCAACTCCTTCCCATTCCAATCTTGAGACCCTTCCTATAGCATGAGATGTGATATCTCAATGCTTCTACCAAACTTGAGACCCTTCCTATAACATGAGATGTGATATCCAACTCCTTTCCATTCCAATACTGAGATCCTTCTTATACCATGAGATGTGATATCTCAATGTTTCTCATACCAAACCTGAGGCCCTTCCTATAGCAAGAGATGTGATATACAAATCCTTCCCATTCCAAACCTGAGACCCTTCCTATAGCATGAGATGTGATATCCGACTCTTTCCCAATCCAATCCTGAGACCCTTCCTATAGCATGAGATGTAATATCACAATGCTTGTAATACCAAACCTGAGACCATTCCTATAGCATGAGATGTGATATCCAACTCCTTCCCATTCCAATCCTGAGACCCTTCCTATAGCATGAGATGTGATATCTCAATGCTTCTAATACCAAAACTGAGACCCTTCTTAAAGCATGAGATGTGATATCCAACTACTTCCCGTTCCAAACCTGAGACCCTTCCTATAGCATATGTGACATCCAACTCCTTCCCATTCCAAACCTGAGACCCTTCATATAGCAAGAATGTAATATCCAACTCCTTCCCATTCCAATCCTGAGACCATTCCTATAGCATGAGAAGTGATATCTCAATGCTTCTAATAGCAAACCTGAGATCCTTCCTATGACATGAGATGTGATATCCAATTCCTTCCCATTCCAAACCTGATACCCTTCCTACAGCATGCGATGTGATATCTCAATCCTTCTAATACCACACCAGAGACCCGTCCTATAACATGAGATGAGATATCCAAGTCCTTCCCATCCCAATCCTGAGACCTTTCCTATAGCATGAGATGTGATATCTCAATGCTTCTAAAACCAAACATGAGAACCATCCTATAACATGAGATGTGCTATCCAAATCCTTCACTTCCCAAACCTGAGACCCTTCCTATAGCTTGAGATGTGATATCAAACTCCTTCCCATTCCAATCCTGAGACCCTTATTATACCATGAGATGTGATATCTCAATGCTTCTAATACCAAACCTGAGACCCGTCCTAAAACATGAGATGTGAGATCCAAATCCTTCCCCTTCCAAACCTGAGACCCTTCCTATAGCTTGAGATGTGATATCAAACTCCTTCCCATTCCAATCCTGAGATAGCTTGAGATGTGATATCCAACTCCTTCCCATTCCAATCCTGAGACCCTTCCGATAGCATGAGATGTGATATCTCAATGCTTCTAATATCAAAACTGAGACCCTCCCTATAGCATGAGATGTGATATCTAAGTCCTTCCCATTCCTATCCTGAGACCCTTCCGATAGCAGAGATGTGATATCTCAATGCTTATACCAAACCTGAGACCCTTCCTATAGCATGAGATGTGATATCTCAATGCTTCTATCAAACCTGAGACCCTTCCTTTAGCATGAGATGTGATATCCAACTCCTTCCCATTCCAATCCTGAGACCCTTCCTATAGCATGAGCTGTAATATCTCAATGCTTCTATCAAACCTGAGACCCTTCCTTTACCATGAGTTGTGATATCCAACTCCTTCCCCTTCCAAACCTGAGACCCTTCCTTTAGCATGAGATGTGATATCCAAATCCTTCCCATTCCAATCCTGAAACCCTTCCTATAGCATGAGATGTGATATCTCAATGTTTCTAATAAAAAACTGAGACCCTTCCTATAGCAAGAGATGTGATATCCAAATCCTTCCCATTCCAATCCTGAGACCCTACCTATAACATGAGATGTGATATCCAACTCCTTCCCATTCCAACCTGAGACCCTTCCTATAGCATGAGAAGGGATATCCAACTCCTTCCCAATCCAATCCTGAGACCCTTCCGATAGCAGAGATGTGATATCTCAATGCTTATACCAAACCTGAGACCCTTACTATGGCATGAGATGTGATATCCAAATCCTTCCCATTCCAATCCTGAGACCCTTCCTATAGCATGAGATGTGATATCTCAATGCTTCTGCCAAACCCGAGACCCTTCCTTTAGCATGAGATGTGATATCCAAATCCTTCACATTCCAATCCTGAGACCCTTCATATAGCATGAGATATGATATCTCAATGCCTCTAATACCAAACCTGAGATCCTTCCTATAACATGAGATGTGATATCCAACTCCTTCCCATTCCAAACCTGAGACCTTTCCGATAGCATGAGATGTGATATCTCAATGCTTCTAAAACCAAACATGAGAACCATCCTATAACATGAGATGTGCTATCCAAATCCTTCCCTTCCCAAACCTGAGACCCTTCCTATAGCTTGAGATGTGATATCAAACTCCTTCCCATTCCAATCCTGAGACCCTTATTATACCATGAGATGTGATATCTCAATGCTTCTAATACCAAACCTGAGACCCGTCCTAAAACATGAGATGTGAGATCCAAATCCTTCCCCTTCCAAACCTGAGACCCTTCCTATAGCTTGAGATGTGATATCAAACTCCTTCCCATTCCAATCCTGAGATAGCTTGAGATGTGATATCCAACTCCTTCCCATTCCAATCCTGAGACCCTTCCGATAGCATGAGATGTGATATCTCAATGCTTCTAATATCAAAACTGAGACCCTCCCTATAGCATGAGATGTGATATCCAAGTCCTTCCCATTCCTATCCTGAGACCCTTCCGATAGCAGAGATGTGATATCTCAATGCTTATACCAAACCTGAGACCCTTCCTATAGCATGAGATGTGATATCTCAATGTTTCTATCAAACCTGAGACCCTTCCTTTAGCATGAGATGTGATATCCAACTCCTTCCCATTCCAATCCTGAGACCCTTCCTATAGCATGAGCTGTAATATTTCAATGCTTCTATCAAACCTGAGACCCTTCCTTTAGCATGAGATGTGATATCCAACTCCTTCCCCTTCCAAACCTGAGACCCTTCCTTTAGCATGAGATGTGATATCCAAATCCTTCCCATTCCAATCCTGAAACCCTTCCTATACCATGAGATGTGATATTTCTGTTTCTAATAAAAAAACATGAGACCCTTCCTATAGCAAGAGATATGATATCCAAATCCTTCCCATTCCAATCCCGAGACCCTTCCTATAACATGAGATGTGATATCCAACTCCTTCCCATTCTAACCTGAGACCCTTCCTATAGCATGAGAAGGGATATCCAACTCCTTCCCATTCCAATCCTGAGACCCTTCCTATACCATGAGATGTGATATCTCAGTGCTTCTAATACCAAACCTGGGACCCGTCCTATAACATGAGATATGATATCCAAATCCTTCCCATTCGAATCCTGAAACCCTTCCTTTAGCATGAGATGTGATATCTCAATGTGTCTAATAAAAAACCTGAGACCCTTCCTATAGCAAGAGATGTGATATCCAAATCCTTCGCATTCCAATCCTGAGACCCTTCCTATAACATGGATGTGATATCCAACTCCTTCCCATTCCAATTTTGAGACCCTTCCTATACCATGAGAATTGATATCTCAATGCTTCTAATACCAAACCTGAGACCCTTCCTATAGCATGAGATGTGATATCCTACTCCTTCCCATTCCAATCCTGAGACCCTTCCTATAGCACGAGATGTGATATCTCAATGCTTCTAATACCAAACCTGACACCCTTCATATAGCATGAGATGGGATATCCAACTCCTTCCCAATCCAATCCTGAGACCCTTCCGATAGCATGAGATGTCATTTCTCAATGCTTCTACCAAAACTGAGACCCTTCCTATGGCATGAGATGTGATTTCAAACTCCTTCCCATTCCAATCCTGAGACCCTTCCTATAGCTTGAGATGTGATATCCAACTCCTTCCCATTCCAATCCTGAGACCCTTCCTATACCATGAGATGTGATATCTCAATGCTTGTAGTACCAAACCTGAGACCCGTCCTACAACATGAGATGTGATATCCAAATCCTTCCCCTTCCAAGCCTGAGACCCTTCCTTTAGCATGAGATGTGATATCCAACTCCTTCCCATTCCAATCCTGAGACCCTTCCGATTGCATGAGATGTGATATCTCAATGCTTCTAATATCAAACCTGAGACCCTCCCTATAGCATGAGATGTGATATCCAAGTCCTTCCCATTCCAATCCTGAGATCCTTCCTATAGCATGAGATGTGATATCTCAATGCTTCTAATACCAAACATGATATCCTTCCTATAACATGAGATGTGATATATAAACTCCTTACCATTCCAATCCCGAGACCCTTCCGATAGCAGAGATGTGATATCTCAATGCTTATACCAAACCTGAGACCCTTCCTATGGCATGAGATGTCATATACTACTGCTTCCCATTCCAATCCTGAGACCCTTCCTATAGCATGAGATGTGATATCTCAATGCTTCTACCAAACTTGAGACCCTTCCTATAGCATGAGATGTGATATCCAACTCCTTCCCATTCCAATCCTGAGACCCTTCCTATAGCATGAGATGTGATATCTCAATGCTTCTACCAAACTTGAGACCCTTCCTATAACATGAGATGTGATATCCAACTCCTTTCCATTCCAATACTGAGATCCTTCTTATACCATGAGATGTGATATCTCAATGTTTCTCATACCAAACCTGAGGCCCTTCCTATAGCAAGAGATGTGATATACAAATCCTTCCCATTCCAAACCTGAGACCCTTCCTATAGCATGAGATGTGATATCCGACTCTTTCCCAATCCAATCCTGAGACCCTTCCTATAGCATGAGATGTAATATCACAATGCTTGTAATACCAAACCTGAGACCATTCCTATAGCATGAGATGTGATATCCAACTCCTTCCCATTCCAATCCTGAGACCCTTCCTATAGCATGAGATGTGATATCTCAATGCTTCTAATACCAAAACTGAGACCCTTCTTAAAGCATGAGATGTGATATCCAACTACTTCCCGTTCCAAACCTGAGACCCTTCCTATAGCATATGTGACATCCAACTCCTTCCCATTCCAAACCTGAGACCCTTCATATAGCAAGAATGTAATATCCAACTCCTTCCCATTCCAATCCTGAGACCATTCCTATAGCATGAGAAGTGATATCTCAATGCTTCTAATAGCAAACCTGAGATCCTTCCTATGACATGAGATGTGATATCCAATTCCTTCCCATTCCAAACCTGAGACCCTTCCTACAGCATGCGATGTGATATCTCAATCCTTCTAATACCACACCTGAGACCCGTCCTATAACATGAGATGAGATATCCAAGTCCTTCCCATCCCAATCCTGAGACCTTTCCTATAGCATGAGATGTGATATCTCAATGCTTCTAAAACCAAACATGAGAACCATCCTATAACATGAGATGTGCTATCCAAATCCTTCACTTCCCAAACCTGAGACCCTTCCTATAGCTTGAGATGTGATATCAAACTCCTTCCCATTCCAATCCTGAGACCCTTATTATACCATGAGATGTGATATCTCAATGCTTCTAATACCAAACCTGAGACCCGTCCTAAAACATGAGATGTGAGATCCAAATCCTTCCCCTTCCAAACCTGAGACCCTTCCTATAGCTTGAGATGTGATATCAAACTCCTTCCCATTCCAATCCTGAGATAGCTTGAGATGTGATATCCAACTCCTTCCCATTCCAATCCTGAGACCCTTCCGATAGCATGAGATGTGATATCTCAATGCTTCTAATATCAAAACTGAGACCCTCCCTATAGCATGAGATGTGATATCTAAGTCCTTCCCATTCCTATCCTGAGACCCTTCCGATAGCAGAGATGTGATATCTCAATGCTTATACCAAACCTGAGACCCTTCCTATAGCATGAGATGTGATATCTCAATGCTTCTATCAAACCTGAGACCCTTCCTTTAGCATGAGATGTGATATCCAACTCCTTCCCATTCCAATCCTGAGACCCTTCCTATAGCATGAGCTGTAATATTTCAATGCTTCTATCAAACCTGAGACCCTTCCTTTAGCATGAGATGTGATATCCTACTCCTTCCCCTTCCAAACCTGAGACCCTTCCTTTAGCATGAGATGTGATATCCAAATCCTTCCCATTCCAATCCTGAAACCCTTCCTATACCATGAGATGTGATATTTCTGTTTCTAATAAAAAAGATGAGACCCTTCCTATAGCAAGAGATATGATATCCAAATCCTTCCCATTCCAATCCCGAGACCCTTCCTATAACATGAGATGTGATATCCAACTCCTTCCCATTCCAACCTGAGACCCTTCCTATAGCATGAGAAGGGATATCCAACTCCTTCCCATTCCAATCCTGAGACCCTTCCTATACCATGAGATGTGATATCTCAGTGCTTCTAATACCAAATCTGGGACCCGTCCTATAACATGAGATATGATATCCAAATCCTTCCCATTCGAATCCTGAAACCCTTCCTTTAGCATGAGATGTGATATCTCAATGTGTCTAATAAAAAACCTGAGACCCTTCCTATAGCAAGAGATGTGATATCCAAATCCTTCGCATTCCAATCCTGAGACCCTTCCTATAACATGGATGTGATATCCAACTCCTTCCCATTCCAATTCTGAGACCCTTCCTATACCATGAGAATTGATATCTCAATGCTTCTAATACCAAACCTGAGACCCTTCCTATAGCATGAGATGTGATATCCTACTCCTTCCCATTCCAATCCTGAGACCCTTCCTATAGCACGAGATGTGATATCTCAATGCTTCTAATACCAAACCTGACACCCTTCATATAGCATGAGATGGGATATCCAACTCCTTCCCAATCCAATCCTGAGACCCTTCCGATAGCATGAGATGTCATTTCTCAATGCTTCTACCAAAACTGAGAAACTTCCTATGGCATGAGATGTGATATCAAACTCCTTCCCATTCCAATCCTGAGACCCTTCCTAAAGCTTGAGATGTGATATCCAACTCCTTCCCATTCCAATCCTGAGACCCTTCCTATACCATGAGATGTGATATCTCAATGCTTGTAGTACCAAACCTGAGACCCGTCCTACAACATGAGATGTGATATCCAAATCCTTCCCCTTCCAAGCCTGAGACCCTTCCTTTAGCATGAGATGTGATATCCAACTCCTTCCCATTCCAATCCTGAGACCCTTCTGATAGCATGAGATGTGATATCTCAATGCTTCTAATATCAAACCTGAGACCCTCCCTATAGCATGAGATGTGATATCCAAGTCCTTCCCATTCCAATCCTGAGATCCTTCCTATAGCATGAGATGTGATATCTCAATGCTTCTAATACCAAACATGATATCCTTCCTATAACATGAGATGTGATATATAAACTCCTTACCATTCCAATCCCGAGACCCTTCCGATAGCAGAGATGTGATATCTCAATGCTTATACCAAACCTGAGACCCTTCCTATGGCATGAGATGTCATATACTACTGCTTCCCATTCCAATCCTGGGACCCTTCCTATAGCATGAGATGTGATATCTCAATGCTTCTACCAAACTTGAGACCCTTCCTATAGCATGAGATGTGATATCCAACTCCTTCCCATTCCAATCCTGAGACCCTTCCTATAGCATGAGATGGGATGTCTCAATGCTTCTAATACCAAACCTGATATCCTTCCTATAACATGAGATGTGATATCCAACTCCTTTCCATTCCAATACTGAGATCCTTCCTATACCATGAGATGTGATATCTCAATGTTTCTCATACCAAACCTGAGGCCCTTCCTATATCAAGAGATGTGATATACAAATCCTTCCCATTCCAAACCTGAGACCCTTCCTATAGCATGAGATGTGATATCCGACTCTTTCCCAATCCAATCCTGAGACCCTTCCTATAGCATGAGATGTAATATCACAATGCTTGTAATACCAAACCTGAGACCATTCCTATAGCATGAGATGTGATATCCAACTCCTTCCCATTCCAATCCTGAGACCCTTCCTATAGCATGAGATGTGATATCTCAATGCTTTTAATACCAAAACTGAGACCCTTCTTAAAGCATGAGATGTGATATCCAACTACTTCCCGTTCCAAACCTGAGACCCTTCCTATAGCATATGTGACATCCAACTCCTTCCCATTCCAAACCTGAGACCCTTCATATAGCAAGAATGTAATATCCAACTCCTTCCCATTCCAATCCTGAGACCATTCCTATAGCATGAGAAGTGATATCTCAATGCTTCTAATAGCAAACCTGAGATCCTTCCTATGACATGAGATGTGATATCCAATTCCTTCCCATTCCAAACCTGAGACCCTTCCTACAGCATGCAATGTGATATCTCAATCCTTCTAATACCACACCTGAGACCCGTCCTATAACATGAGATGAGATATCCAAGTCCTTCCCATCCCAATCCTGAGACCTTTCCTATAGCATGAGATGTGATATCTCAATGCTTCTAATACCAAACCTGAGACCCTTCCTATAACATGAGATGGGATATCCAACTCCTTCCCATTCCAATCCTGAGACCCTTCCGATAGCAGAGATGTGATATCTCAATGCTTATACCAAACCTGAGACCCTTCCTATGGCATGAGATGTAATATACAACTACTACCCATTCCAATCCGGAGACCCTTCCTATAGCATGAGATGTGATATCTCAATGCTTCTACCAAACCTGAGACCCTTCCTATAGCATGAGATGTGATATCCAACTCCTTCCCACTCCAAACCTGAGACCCTTCCTATGGCATGAGATGTGATATCACAATGCTTCTAATACCAGACCTGAGATCCTTCCTATAACATGAGATGTGATATCCAATTCCTTCCCATTCCAAACCTGAGACCTTTCCTGTAGCATGAGATGTGATATCCAACTCCTTCCCATTCCAATACTGAGACCCTTCCTATAGCATGAGATGTGATATCTCAATGCTTCTAATACCAAACCTGAGAACCTTCCTATAGCATGAGACGTGATATCCAACTCCTTCCCTTTCCAAACCTGAGACCCTTCCGATAGCAGAGATGTGATATCTCAATGCTTGTACCAAACCTGAGACCCTTCCTATGGCATGAGAGGTCATATACTACTCCTTCCCATTCCAATCCTGAGACCCTTCCTATAGCATGAGATGTGATATCTCAATGCTTCTACCAAACCTGAGACCCTTCCTATAGCATGAGATGTGATATCAAACTCCTTCCCATTCCAAACCTGAGACCCTTCCTATAGCATGAGATGTGATATCTCAATGCTTCTAATACCAAACCTGAGACCCTTGTTATAGCATGAGATGTGATATCCAACTCCTTCCTATCCCAAACCAGAGACCCTTCCTATAGTATGAAATGTGATATCTCAAAGCTTCTAATACCAAACCTGAGACCCTTCATATAGCATGAGATGTTATCTCCAACTCCTTCCCATCCCAAAACAGAGACCCTTCCTATAGCATGAGATGTGATATCTCAATGCTTCTAATACCAAACCTGATATCCTTCCTATAACATGAGATGTGATATCCAACTCCCTCCCATTCCAATCCTGAGATCCTTCCTATACCATGAGATGTGATATCTCAATGTTTCTCATACCAAACCTGAGGCCCTTCCTATAGCAAGAGATGTGATATACAAATCCTCCCCATTCCAAACCTGAGACCCTTCCTATAGCATGAGATGTGATATCCAACTCCTTCCCATTCCAATCCTGAGACCCTTCCTAGAGCATGGGATGTGATATCTCAATGCTTCTAATACCAAAACTGAGACCCTTCTTAAAGCATGAGATGTGATATCCAACTCCTTCCCGTTCCAAACCTGAGACCCTTCCTATAGCAAGAATGTAATATCCAACTCCTTCCCATTCCAATCCTGAGACCATTCCTATAGCATGAGATGTGATATCTCAGTGCTTCTAATAGCAAACCTGAGATCCTTCCTATGACATGAGATGGGATATCCAACTCCTTCCCGTTCCAAACCTGAGACCCTTCCTATAGCAAGAATGTAATATCCAACTCCTTCCCATTCCAATCCCGAGACCCTTCCGATAGCAGAGATGTGATATCTCAATGCTTATACCAAACCTGAGACCCTTCCTATGGCATGAGATGTCATATACTACTCCTTCCCATTCCAATCCTGAGACCCTTACTATAGCATGAGATGTGATATCTTAATGCTTCTACCAAACCTGAGACCCTTCCTATAGCATGAGATGTGATATCCATCTCCTTCCCATTCCAATCCTGAGACCCTTCCTATAGCATGAGATGTGATATCTCAATGCTTCTAATACCAAACCTGATATCCTTCCTATAACATGAGATGTGATATCCAACCCCTTTCCATTCCAATACTGAGATCCTTCCTATACCATGAGATGTGATATCTCAATGTTTCTGATACCAAACCTGAGGCCCTTCCTATAGCAAGAGATGTGAAATACAAATCATTCCCATTCCAAACCTGAGACCTTTCCTATAGCATGGGATGTGATATCCGACTCCTTCCCAATCCAATCCTGAGACCCTTCCTATAGCATGAGATGTGATATCCAACTCGTTCCCATTCCAATCCTGAGACCCTTCCTATAGCATGAGATGTGATATCTCAATGCTTCTAATACCAAAACTGAGACCCTTCTTAAAGCATGAGATGTGATATCCAACTCCTTCCCGTGTTCCAAACCTGAGACCCTTCCTATAGCATATGTGCTACCCTTCCTATGGCATGAGATGTCATATACAACTACTTCCCATTCCAATCCGGAGACCCTTCCTATAGCATGAGATGTGATATCTCAATGCTTCTACCAAACCTGAGACCCTTCCTATAGCATGAGATGTTATATCCAACTCCTTCCCATTCCAATCCTGAGACCCTTCCTATATCATGAGATGTGATATCTCAATGCTTCTAATACCAAACCTGATATCCTTCCTATAACAGGAGATGTGATATCTCAATGTTTCTCATACCAAACCTGAGGCCCTTCCTATAGCAAGAGATGTGATGTACAAACCCTTCCCATTCCAAACCTGAGACCCTTCCTATAGCATGAGATGTGATATCCAACTCCTTCCCAATCCAATCCTGAGACCCTTCCTATAGCATGAGATATAATATCACAATGCTTGTAATTCCAAACCTGAGACCCTTCCTATAGCATAAGATGTGATATCCAACTCCTTCCCATTCCAATCCTTAGACCCTTCCTATAGCATGAGATGTGATATCTCAATGCTTCTAATACCAAACCTGAGACCCTTCTTAAAGCATGAGATGGGATATCCAACTCCTTCCTATTCCAATCCTGAGACCCTTACGATAGCAGAGATGTGATATCTCAATGCTTATACCAAACCTGAGACTCTTCCTATGGCATGAGATGTGATATCCAACTCCTTCCCATTCCAATCCTATGACCCTTCCTATAGCATGAGATGTGATATCTCAATGCTTCTATCAAACCTGAGACCCTTCCTATTGCATGAGATGTGATATCCAACTCCTTCCCATTCCAATCCTGAAACCCTTCCTATACCATGAGATGTGATATCTCAATGTTTCTAATACCAAACCTGAGACCCGTCCTAAAACATGAGATGTGAAATCCAAATCCTTCCCCTTCCAAACTTGAGACCCTTCCTATAGCTTGAGATGTGATATCAAACTCCTTCCCATTCCAATCCTGAGATAGCTTGAGATGTGATATCCAACTCCTTCCCATTCCAATCCTGAGACCCTTCCGATAGCATGAGATGTGATATCTTAATGTTTCTCTTACCAAACCTGAGGCCCTTCCTATAGCAAGAGATGTGATGTACAAATCCTTCCCATTCCAAACCTGAGACCCTTCCTATAGCATGAGATGTGATATCCAACTCCTTCCCAATCCAATCCTGAAACCCTTCCTATAGCATGAGATGTAATATCACAATGTTTGTAATACCAAACCTGAGACCCTTCCTATAGCATGAGATGTGATATCCAACTCCTTCCCATTCCAATCCTGAGACCCTTCCTATAGCATGAGATGTGATATCTCAATGCTTCTAATACCAAACCTGAGATCCTTCCGATAGCATGAGATGTGATATCTCAATGCTTCTAATACCAAACCTGAGATCTTCCTATAACATGAGATGTGATATCCAAATCCTTCCACTTCCAAACCTGAAACCCTCCCTTTAGCATGAGATGTGATATCCGACTCCTTCCCATTCCAATCCTGAGACCCTTCTGGTAGCATGAGATGTGATATCTCAATGCTTCTAATACCAAACCTGAGATCATTCCGATAGCATGAGATCTGATATCTCAATGCTTCTAACACCAAACCTGAGATCCTTCCTATAGCATGAGATGTGATATCCAACTCCTTCCCATTCCAAACCTGAGACCCTTCCTATAGCATGAGATGTGATATCTCAATGCTTCTAATACCAAACCTGAGATCCTTCCTATAACATGAGATGTGATATCTCAATGCTTCTAAAACCAAACATGAGAACTATCCTGTAACATGTGAAATCCAAATCATTCCCTTTCCAAACCTGAGACCCTTCCTATAGCTTGAGATGTGATATCAAACTCCTTCCCATTCCAATCCTGAGATAGCTTGAGATGTGCTATCCAACTCCTTCCCATTCCAATCCTGAGACCCTTCCTATACCATGAGATGTGATATCTCAATGCTTCTAATACCAAACCTGACACCCGTCCTAAAACATATGTGAGATCCAAATCCTTCCCCTTCCAAACCTGAGACCTTTCCTTTAGCATGTGATGTGATATCCAACTCCTTCCCATTCCAATCCTGAGACCTTTCCTATAGCATGATATGTGATATCTCAATGCTTCTAATACCAAACCTGACATCCTTCCTATAACATGAGATTTGTATCCAACTCCTTCCCATTCCAAACCTGAGACCCTTCCTATAGCATGAGATGTGATATCTTACTGCTTCTAAAACCAAACCTGAGAACCATCCTATAACATATGTGAAATCCAAATCCTTCCCTTTCCAAACCTGAGACCCTTCCGATAGCATGAGATGTGATATCTCAATGCTTCTAAAACCAAACATGAGAACCATCCTACAACATGAGATGTGAAATCCAAATCCTTCCCTTTCCAAACCTGAGACCCTTCCTATAGCTTGAGAAGTAATATCTCAATGCTTCTAATAGCAAACTTGAGATCCTTCCTATGACATGAGATGTGATATCCAATTCCTTCCCATTCCAAACCTGAGACCCTTCCTACAGCATGCAATGTGATATCTCAATCCTTCTAATACCACGCCTGAGACCCGTCCTATAACATGAGATGAGATATCCAAGTCCTTCCCATCCCAATCCTGAGACCTTTCCTATAGCATGAGATGTGATATCTCAATGCTTCTAATACCAAACCTGAGACCCTTCCTATAACATGAGATGGGATATCCAACTCCTTCCCATTCCAATCCTGAGACCCTTCCGATAGCAGAGATGTGATATCTCAATGCTTATACCAAACCTGAGACCCTTCCTATGGCATGAGATGTAATATACAACTACTACCCATTCCAATCCGGACATCCTTCCTATAGCATGATATGTGATATCTCAATGCTTCTACCAAACCTGAGACCCTTCCTATAGCATGGGATGTGATATCCAACTCCTTCCCACTCCAAACCTGAGACCCTTCCTATGGCATGAGATGTGATATCACAATGCTTCTAATACCAGACCTGAGATCCTTCCTATAACATGAGATGTGATATCCAATTCCTTCCCATTCCAAACCTGAGACCCTTCCTGTAGCATGAGATGTGATATCCAACTCCTTCCCATTCCAATACTGAGACCCTTCCTATAGCATGAGATGTGATATCTCAATGCTTCTAATACCAAACCTGAGAACCTTCCTATAGCATGAGACGTGATATCCAACTCCTTCCCTTTCCAAACCTGAGACCCTTCCGATAGCAGAGATGTGATATCTCAATGCTTGTACCAAACCTGAGACCATTCCTATGGCATGAGAGGTCATATACTACTCCTTCCCATTCCAATCCTGAGACCCTTCCTATAGCATGAGATGTGATATCTCAATGCTTCTACCAAACCTGAGACCCTTCCTATAGCATGAGATGTGATATCTCAATTCTTCTAATACCAAACTTGATATCCTTCCTATAACACGAGATGTGATATCCAACTCCTTCACATTCCAATCCTGAGATCCTTCCTATACCATGAGATGTGATATTTCAATGTTTCTCATACCAAACCTGAGGCCCTTCCTATAGCAAGAGATGTGATGTACACATCCTTCCCATTCCAAACCTGAGACCCTTCCTATAGCATCAGATGTGATATCCAACTCCTTCCCAATCCAATCCTGAGACCCTTCCTATAGCATGAGATGTAATATCACAATGCTTGTAATACCAAACCTGAGACCCTTCCTATAGCATGTGTGATATCCAACTCCTTCCCATTCCAATCCTTAGACCCTTCCTATAGCATGAGATGTGATATCTCAATGCTTCTAATACCAAACCTGAGACCCTTCTTAAAGCATGAGATGGGATATCCAATTCCTTCCTATTCCAATCCTGAGACCCTTACGATAGCATGAGATGTGATATCCAACTCCTTCCCATTTCAATCCTGAGACCCTTCCTATAGCATGAGATGTGTTATCTCAATGTTTCTAATACCAAACCTGAGATCCTTCCTATAACATGAGATGTGATATCCAACTCCTTCCCATTCCAAACCGGAGACCCTTCCTTTAGCATGAGATATGATATCAAACTCCTTCCCATGCCAATCCTGAGACCCTTACTATAGCATGAGATGTGATATCTCAATGCTTCTAATACCAAACCTGAGAGCCTTCATATAACATGATATGTGATATCCAACTCCTTCTCATTCCAAAACTGAGATCCTTCCTATAGCCTGAGATGTGATATCCAACTCCTTCCCATTCCAAACCTGAGACCCTTCCTATAGCATGAGATGTGATATCTCAATGCTTCTAATACCAAACCTGAGACCCTTGTTATAGCATGAGATGTGATATCCAACTCCTTCCCATCCCAAACCAGAGACCCTTCCAATAGTATGAAATGTGATATCTCAAAGCTTCTAATACCAAACCTGAGACCCTTCATATAGCATGAGATGTTATCTCCAACTCCTTCCCATCCCAAAACAGAGACCCTTCCTATAGCATGAGATGTGATATCTCAATGCTTCTAATACCAAACCTGATATCCTTCCTATAACATGAGATGTGATATCCAACTCCTTCCCATTCCAATCCTGAGATCCTTCCTATACCATGAGATGTGATATCTCAATGTTTCTCATACCAAACCTGAGGCCCTTCCTATAGCAAGAGATGTGATATACAAATCCTCACCATTCCAAACCTGATACCCTTCCTATAGCATGAGATGTAATATCGCAATGCTTGTAATACCAAACCTGAGACCCTTCCTATAGCATGAGATGTGATATCCAACTCCTTCCCATTCCAATCCTGAGACCCTTCCTATAGCATGAGATGTGATATCTCAATGCTTCTAATACCAAAACTGAGACCCTTCTTAAAGCATGAGATGTGATATCCAACTCCTTCCCGTTCCAAACCTGAGACCCTTCCTATAGCAAGAATGTAATATCCAACTCCTTCCCATTCCAATCCTGAGACCATTCGTATAGCATGAGATGTGATATCTCAGTGCTTCTAATAGCAAACCTGAGATCCTTCCTATGACATGAGATGGGATATCCAACTCCTTCCCGTTCCAAACCTGAGACCCTTCCTATAGCAAGAATGTAATATCCAACTCCTTCCCATTCCAATCCCGAGACCCTTCCGATAGCAGAGATGTGATATCTCAATGCTTATACCAAACCTGAGACCCTTCCTATGGCATGAGATGTCATGTACTACTCCTTCCCATTCCAATCCTGAGACCCTTCCTATAGCATGAGATGTGATATCTCAATGCTTCTACCAAACCTGAGACCCTTCCTATAGCATGAGATGTGATATCCAACTCCTTCCCATTCCAATCCTGAGACCCTTCCTATAGCATGAGATGTGATATCTCAATGCTTCTAATACCAAACCTGATATCCTTCCTATAACATGAGATGTGATATCCAACCCCTTTCCATTCCAATACTGAGATCCTTCCTATACCATGAGATGTGATATCTCAATGTTTCTGATACCAAACCTGAGGGCCTTCCTATAGCAAGAGATGTGATATACAAATCATTCCCATTCCAAACCTGAGACCTTTCCTATAGCATGGGATGTGATATCCGACTCCTTCCCAATCCAATCCTGAGACCCTTCCTATAGCATGAGATGTGATTTCCAACTCGTTCCCATTCCAATCCTGAGACCCTTCCTATAGCATGAGATGTGATATCTCAATGCTTCTAATACCAAAACTGAGACCCTTCTTAAAGCATGAGATGTGATATCCAACTCCTTCCCGTGTTCCAAACCTGAGACCCTTCCTATAGCATATGTGCTACCCTTCCTATGGCATGAGATGTCATATACAACTACTTCCCATTCCAATCCGGAGACCCTTCCTATAGCATGAGATGTGATATCTCAATGCTTCTACCAAACATGAGACCCTTCCTTTAGCATGAGATGTGATATCCATCTCCTTCCCATTCCAATCCTGAGACCCTTCCTATAGCATGAGATGTGATATCTCAATGCTTCTAATACCAAACCTGAGATCCTTCCGATAACATGAGATGTGATATCCAAATCCTTCCCCTTCCAAACCTGAGACCCTCCCTTTAGCATGAGATGTGATATCCAACTCCTTCCCATTCCAATCCTGAGACCCTTCTGATAGCATGAGATGTGATATCTCAGTGCTTCTAATACCAAACTTGGGACCCGTCCTATAACATGAGATATGATATCCAAATCCTTCCCATTCGAATCCTGAAACCCTTCCTTTAGCATGAGATGTGATATCTCAATGTGTCTAATAAAAAACCTGAGACCCTTCCTATAGCAAGAGATGTGATATCCAAATCCTTCGCATTCCAATCCTGAGACCCTTCCTATAACATGGATGTGATATCCAACTCCTTCCCATTCCAATTCTGAGACCCTTCCTATACCATGAGAATTGATATCTCAATGCTTCTAATACCAAACCTGAGACCCTTCCTATAGCATGAGATGTGATATCCTACTCCTTCCCATTCCAATCCTGAGACCCTTCCTATAGCACGAGATGTGATATCTCAATGCTTCTAATACCAAACCTGACACCCTTCATATAGCATGAGATGGGATATCCAACTCCTTCCCAATCCAATCCTGAGACCCTTCCGATAGCATGAGATGTCATTTCTCAATGCTTCTACCAAAACTGAGACCCTTCCTATGGCATGAGATGTGATATCAAACTCCTTCCCATTGCAATCCTGAGACCCTTCCTATAGCTTGAGATGTGATATCCAACTCCTTCCCATTCCAATCCTGAGACCCTTCCTATACCATGAGATGTGATATCTCAATGCTTGTAGTACCAAACCTGAGACCCGTCCTACAACATGAGATGTGATATCCAAATCCTTCCCCTTCCAAGCCTGAGACCCTTCCTTTAGCATGAGATGTGATATCCAACTCCTTCCCATTCCAATCCTGAGACCCTTCCGATAGCATGAGATGTGATATCTCAATGCTTCTAATATCAAACCTGAGACCCTCCCTATAGCATGAGATGTGATATCCAAATCCTTCCCATTCCAATCCTGAGATCCTTCCTATAGCATGAGATGTGATATCTCAATGCTTCTAATACCAAACATGATATCCTTCCTATAACATGAGATGTGATATATAAACTCCTTACCATTCCAATCCCAAGACCCTTCCGATAGCAGAGATGTGATATCTCAATGCTTATACCAAACCTGAGACCCTTCCTATGGCATGAGATGTCATATACTACTGCTTCCCATTCCAATCCTGGGACCCTTCCTATAGCATGAGATGTGATATCTCAATGCTTCTACCAAACTTGAGACCCTTCCTATAGCATGAGATGTGATATCCAACTCCTTCCCATTCCAATCCTGAGACCCTTCCTATAGCATGAGATGTGATGTCTCAATGCTTCTAATACCAAACCTGATATCCTTCCTATAACATGAGATGTGATATCCAACTCCTTTCCATTCCAATACTGAGATCCTTCCTATACCATGAGATGTGATATCTCAATGTTTCTCATACCAAACCTGAGGCCCTTCCTATAGCAAGAGATGTGATATACAAATCCTTCCCATTCCAAACCTGAGACCCTTCCTATAGCATGAGATGTGATATCCGACTCTTTCCCAATCCAATCCTGAGACCCTTCCTATAGCATGAGATGTAATATCACAATGCTTGTAATACCAAACCTGAGACCATTCCTATAGCATGAGATGTGATATCCAACTCCTTCCCATTCCAATCCTGAGACCCTTCCTATAGCATGAGATGTGATATCTCAATGCTTTTAATACCAAAACTGAGACCCTTCTTAAAGCATGAGATGTGATATCCAACTACTTCCCGTTCCAAACCTGAGACCCTTCCTATAGCATATGTAACATCCAACTCCTTCCCATTCCAAACCTGAGACCCTTCATATAGCAAGAATGTAATATCCAACTCCTTCCCATTCCAATCCTGAGACCATTCCTATAGCATGAGAAGTGATATCTCAATGCTTCTAATAGCAAACCTGAGATCCTTCCTATGACATGAGATGTGATATCCAATTCCTTCCCATTCCAAACCTGAGACCCTTCCTACAGCATGCGATGTGATATCTCAATCCTTCTAATACCACACCTGAGACCCGTCCTATAACATGAGATGAGATATCCAACTCCTTCCCATTCCAATCCTGAGACCCTTCCGATAGCAGAGATGTGATATCTCAATGCTTATACCAAACCTGAGACCCTTCATATGGCATGAGATGTAATATACAACTACTACCCATTCCAATCCGGAGACCCTTCCTATAGCATGAGATGTGATATCTCAATGCTTCTACCAAACCTGAGACCCTTCCTATAGCATGAGATGTGATATCCAACTCCTTCCCACTCCAAACCTGAGACCCTTCCTATGGCATGAGATGTGATATCACAATGCTTCTAATACCAGACCTGAGATCCTTCCTATAACATGAGATGTGATATCCAATTCCTTCCCATTCCAAACCTGAGACCCTTCCTGTAGCATGAGATGTGATATCCAACTCCTTCCCATTCCAATACTTAGACCCTTCCTATAGCATGAGATGTGATATCTCAATGCTTCTAATACCAAACCTGAGAACCTTCCTATAGCATGAGACGTGATATCCAACTCCTTCCCTTTCCAAACCTGAGACCCTTCCGATAGCAGAGATGTGATATCTCAATGCTTGTACCAAACCTGAGACCCTTCCTATGGCATGAGAGGTCATATACTACTCCTTCCCATTCCAATCCTGAGACCCTTCCTATAGCATGAGATGTGATATCTCAATGCTTCTACCAAACCTGAGACCCTTCCTATAGCATGAGATGTGATATCTCAATGCTTCTAATACCAAACTTGATATCCTTCCTATAACACGAGATGTGATATCCAACTCCTTCACATTCCAATCCTGAGATCCTTCCTATACCATGAGATGTGATATTTCAATGTTTCTCATACCAAACCTGAGGCCCTTCCTATAGCAAGAGATGTGATGTACAAATCCTTCCCATTCCAAACCTGAGACCTTTCCTATAGCATCAGATGTGGTATCCAACTCCTTCCCAATCCAATCCTGAGACCCTTCCTATAGCATGAGATGTAATATCACAATGCTTGTAATACCAAACCTGAGACCCTTCCTATAGCATGTGTGATATCCAACTCCTTCCCATTCCAATCCTTAGACCCTTCCTATAGCATGAGATGTGATATCTCAATGCTTCTAATACCAAACCTGAGACCCTTCTTAAAGCATGAGATGGGATATCCAACTCCTTCCTATTCCAATCCTGAGACCCTTACGATAGCATGAGATGTGATATCCAACTCCTTCCCATTTCAATCCTGAGACCCTTCCTATAGCATGAGATGTGTTATCTCAATGTTTCTAATACCAAACCTGAGATCCTTCCTATAACATGAGATGTGATATCCAACTCCTTCCCATTCCAAACCGGAGACCCTTCCTTTAGCATGAGATGTGATATCAAACTCCTTCCCATGCCAATCCTGAGACCCTTACTATAGCATGAGATGTGATATCTCAATGCTTCTAATACCAAACCTGAGAGCCTTCATATAACATGATATGTGATATCCAACTCCTTCTCATTCCAAACCTGAGATCCTTCCTATAGCCTGAGATGTGATATCCAACTCCTTCCCATTCCAAACCTGAGACCCTTCCTATAGCATGAGATGTGATATCTCAATGCTTCTAATACCAAACCTGAGACCCTTGTTATAGCATGAGATGTGATATCCAACTCCTTCCCATCCCAAACCAGAGACCCTTCCTATAGTATGAAATGTGATATCTCAAAGCTTCTAATACCAAACCTGAGACCCTTCATATAGCATGAGATGTTATCTCCAACTCCTTCCCATCCCAAAACAGAGACCCTTCCTATAGCATGAGATGTGATATCTCAATGCTTCTAATACCAAACCTGATATCCTTCCTATAACATGAGATGTGATATCCAACTCCTTCCCATTCCAATCCTGAGATCCTTCCTATACCATGAGATGTGATATCTCAATGTTTCTCATACCAAACCTGAGGCCCTTCCTATAGCAAGAGATGTGATATACAAATCCTCCCCATTCCAAACCTGAGACCCTTCCTATAGCATGAGATGTAATATCGCAATGCTTGTAATACCAAACCTGAGACCCTTCCTATAGCATGAGATGTGATATCCAACTCCTTCCCATTCCAATCCTGAGACCCTTCCTAGAGCATGAGATGTGATATCTCAATGCTTCTAATACCAAAACTGAGACCCTTCTTAAAGCATGAGATGTGATATCCAACTCCTTCCCGTTCCAAACCTGAGACCCTTCCTATAGCAAGAATGTAATATCCAACTCCTTCCCATTCCAATCCTGAGACCATTCCTATAGCATGAGATGTGATATCTCAGTGCTTCTAATAGCAAACCTGAGATCCTTCCTATGACATGAGATGGGATATCCAACTCCTTCCCGTTCCAAACCTGAGACCCTTCCTATAGCAAGAATGTAATATCCAACTCCTTCCCATTCCAATCCCGAGACCCTTCCGATAGCAGAGATGTGATATCTCAATGCTTATACCAAACCTGAGACCCTTCCTATGGCATGAGATGTCATATACTACTCCTTCCCATTCCAATCCTGAGACCCTTCCTATAGCATGAGATGTGATATCTTAATGCTTCTACCAAACCTGAGACCCTTCCTATAGCATGAGATCTGATATCCAAGTCCTTCCCATTCCAATCCTGAGACCCTTCCTATAGCATGAGATGTGATATCTCAATGCTTCTAATACCAAACCTGATATCCTTCCTATAACATGAGATGTGATATCCAACCCCTTTCCATTCCAATACTGAGATCCTTCCTATACCATGAGATGTGATATCTCAATGTTTCTGATACCAAACCTGAGGCCCTTCCTATAGCAAGAGATGTGATATACAAATCATTCCCATTCCAAACCTGAGACCTCTCCTATAGCATGGGATGTGATATCCGACTCCTTCCCAATCCAATCCTGAGACCCTTCCTATAGCATGAGATGTGATATCCAACTCGTTCCCATTCCAATCCTGAGACCCTTCCTATAGCATGAGATGTGATATCTCAATGCTTCTAATACCAAAACTGAGACCCTTCTTAAAGCATGAGATGTGATATCCAACTCCTTCCCGTGTTCCAAACCTGAGACCCTTCCTATAACATATGTGCTACCCTTCCTATGGCATGAGATGTCATATACAACTACTTCCCATTCCAATCCAGAGACCCTTCCTATAGCATGAGATGTGATATCTCAATGCTTCTACCAAACCTGAGACCCTTCCTATAGCATGAGATGTGATATCCAACTCCTTCCCATTCCAATCCTGAGACCCTTCCTATATCATGAGATGTGATATCTCAATGCTTCTAATACCAAACCTGATATCCTTCCTATAACATGAGATGTGATATCTCAATGTTTCTCATACCAAACCTGACGCCCTTCCTATAGCAAGAGATGTGATGTACAAACCCTTCCCATTCCAAACCTGAGACCCTTCCTATAGCATGAGATGTGATATCCAACTCCTTCCCAATCCAATCCTGAGACCCTTCCTATAGCATGAGATATAATATCACAATGCTTGTAATACCAAACCTGAGACCCTTCCTATAGCATAAGATGTGATATCCAACTCCTTCCCATTCCAATCCTTAGACCCTTCCTATAGCATGAGATGTGATATCTCAATGCTTCTAATACCAAACCTGAGACCCTTCTTAAAGCATGAGATGGGATATCCAACTCCTTCCTTTTCCAATCCTGAGACCCTTACGATAGCAGAGATGTGATATCTCAATGCTTATACCAAACCTGAGACTCTTCCTATGGCATGAAATGTGATATCCAACTCCTTCCCATTCCAATCCTGAGACCCTTCCTATACCATGAGATGTGATATCTCAATGTTTCTAATACCAAACCTGAGACCCATCCTAAAACATGAGATGTGAAATCCAAATCCTTCCCCTTCCAAACTTGAGACCCTTCCTATAGCTTGAGATGTGATATCAAACTCCTTCCCATTCCAATCCTGAGATAGCTTGAGATGTGATATCCAACTCCTTCCCATTCCAATCCTGAGACCCTTCCGATAGCATGAGATGTGATATCTTAATGTTTCTCTTACCAAACCTGAGGCCCTTCCTATAGCAAGAGATGTGATGTACAAATCCTTCCCATTCCAAACCTGAGACCCTTCCTATAGCATGAGATGTGATATCCAACTCCTTCCCAATCCAATCCTGAAACCCTTCCTATAGCATGAGATGTAATATCACAATGTTTGTAATACCAAACCTGAGACCCTTCCTATAGCATGAGATGTGATATCCAACTCCTTCCCATTCCAATCCTGAGACCCTTCCTATAGCATGAGATGTGATATCTCAATGCTTCTAATACCAAACCTGAGATCCTTCCGATAGCATGAGATGTGATATCTCAATGCTTCTAATACCAAACCTGAGATCTTCCTATAACATGAGATGTGATATCCAAATCCTTCCACTTCCAAACCTGAAACCCTCCCTTTAGCATGAGATGTGATATCCGACTCCTTCCCATTCCAATCCTGAGATCCTTCTGGTAGCATGAGATGTGATATCTCAATGCTTCTAATACCAAACCTGAGATCCTTCCGATAGCATGAGATCTGATATCTCAATGCTTCTAACACCAAACCTGAGATCCTTCCTATAGCATGAGATGTGATATCCAACTCCTTCCCATTCCAAACCTGAGACCCTTCCTATAGCATGAGATGTGATATCTCAATGCTTCTAATACCAAACCTGAGATCCTTCCTATAACATGAGATGTGATATCTCAATGCTTCTAAAACCAAACAGGAGAACTATCCTGTAACATGTGAAATCCAAATCATTCCCTTTCCAAACCTGAGACCCTTCCTATAGCTTGAGATGTGATATCAAACTCCTTCCCATTCCAATCCTGAGATAGCTTGAGATGTGCTATCCAACTCCTTCCCATTCCAATCCTGAGACCCTTCCTATACCATGAGATGTGATATCTCAATGCTTCTAATACCAAACCTGACACCCGTCCTAAAACATATGTGAGATCCAAATCCTTCCCCTTCCAAACCTGAGACCTTTCCTTTAGCATGTGATGTGATATCCAACTCCTTCCCATTCCAATCCTGAGACCTTTCCTATAGCATGATATGTGATATCTCAATGCTTCTAATACCAAACCTGAGATCCTTCCTATAACATGAGATTTGTATCCAACTCCTTCCCATTCCAAACCTGAGACCCTTCCGAGAGCATGAGATGTGATATCTCAGTGCTTCTAATAGCAAACCTGAGATCCTTCCTATGACATGAGATGGGATATCCAAATCCTTCCCCTTCCAAACCTGAGACCTTTCCTTTAGCATGTGATGTGATATCCAACTCCTTCCCATTCCAATCCTGAGACCTTTCCTATAACATGAGATGTGATATCTTACTGCTTCTAAAACCAAACCTGAGAACCATCCTATAACATATGTGAAATCCAAATCCTTCCCTTTCCAAACCTGAGACCCTTCCGATAGCATGAGATGTGATATCTCAATGCTTCTAAAACCAAACATGAGAACCATCCTACAACATGAGATGTGAAATCCAAATCCTTCCCTTTCCAAACCTGAGACCCTTCCTATAGCTTGAGAAGTGATATCTCAATGCTTCTAATAGCAAACCTGAGATCCTTCCTATGACATGAGATGTGATATCCAATTCCTTCCCATTCCAAACCTGAGACCCTTCCTACAGCATGCGATGTGATATCTCAATCCTTCTAATACCACACCTGAGACCCGTCCTATAACATGAGATGAGATATCCAAGTCCTTCCCATCCCAATCCTGAGACCTTTCCTATAGCATGAGATGTGATATCTCAATGCTTCTAATACCAAACCTGAGACCCTTCCTATAACATGAGATGTAATATACAACTACTACCCATTCCAATCCGGAGACCCTTCCTATAGCATGAGATGTGATATCTCAATGCTTCTACCAAACCTGAGACCCTTCCTATAGCATGAGATGTGATATCCAACTCCTTCCCACTCCAAACCTGAGACCCTTCATATGGCATGAGATGTGATATCACAATGCTTCTAATACCAGACCTGAGATCCTTCCTATAACATGAGATGTGATATCCAATTCCTTCCCATTCCAAACCTGAGACCCTTCCTGTAGCATGAGATGTGATATCCAACTCCTTCCCATTCCAATACTGAGACCCTTCCTATAGCATGAGATGTGATATCTCAATGCTTCTAATACCAAACCTGAGAACCTTCCTATAGCATGAGCCGTGATATCCAACTCCTTCCCTTTCCAAACCTGAGACCCTTCCGATAGCAGAGATGTGATATCTCAATGCTTGTACCAAACCTGAGACCATTCCTATGGCATGAGAGGTCATATACTACTCCTTCCCATTCCAATCCTGAGACCCTTCCTATAGCATGAGATGTGATATCTCAATGCTTCTACCAAACCTGAGACCCTTCCTATAGCATGAGATGTGATATCTCAATGCTTCTAATACCAAACTTGATATCCTTCCTATAACACGAGATGTGATATCCAACTCCTTCACATTCCAATCCTGAGATCCTTCCTATACCATGAGATGTGATATTTCAATGTTTCTCATACCAAACCTGAGGCCCTTCCTATAGCAAGAGATGTGATGTACAAATCCTTCCCATTCCAAACCTGAGACCCTTCCTATAGCATCAGATGTGATATCCAACTACTTCCCAATCCAATCCTGAGACCCTTCCTATAGCATGACAGGTAATATCAAAATGCTTGTAATACCAAACCTGAGACCCTTCCTATAGCATGTGTGATATCCAACTCCTTCCCATTCCAATCCTTAGACCCTTCCTATAGCATGAGATGTGATATCTCAATGCTTCTAATACCAAACCTGAGACCCTTCTTAAAGCATGAGATGGGATATCCAACTCCTTCCTATTCCAATCCTGAGACCCTTACGATAGCATGAGATGTGATATCCAACTCCTTCCCATTTCAATCCTGAGACCCTTCCTATAGCATGAGATGTGTTATCTCAATGTTTCTAATACCAAACCTGAGATCCTTCCTATAACATGAGATGTGATATCCAACTCCTTCCCATTCCAAACCGGAGACCCTTCCTTTAGCATGAGATGTGATATCAAACTCCTTCCCATGCCAATCCTGAGACCCTTACTATAGCATGAGATGTGATATCTCAATGCTTCTAATACCAAACCTGAGAGCCTTCATATAACATGATATGTGATATCCAACTCCTTCTCATTCCAAAACTGAGATCCTTCCTATAGCCTGAGATGTGATATCCAACTCCTTCCCATTCCAAACCTGAGACCCTTCCTATAGCATGAGATGTGATATCTCAATGCTTCTAATACCAAACCTGAGACCCTTGTTATAGCATGAGATGTGATATCCAACTCCTTCCCATCCCAAACCAGAGACCCTTCCTATAGTATGAAATGTGATATCTCAAAGCTTCTAATACCAAACCTGAGACCCTTCATATAGCATGAGATGTTATCTCCAACTCCTTCCCATCCCAAAACAGAGACACTTCCTATAGCATGAGATGTGATATCTCAATGCTTCTAATACCAAACCTGATATCCTTCCTATAACATGAGATGTGATATCCAACTCCTTCCCATTCCAATCCTGAGATCCTTCCTATACCATGAGATGTGATATCTCAATGTTTCTCATACCAAACCTGAGGCCCTTCCTATAGCAAGAGATGTGATATACAAATCCTCCCCATTCCAAACCTGAGACCCTTCCTATAGCATGAGATGTAATATCGCAATGCTTGTAATACCAAACCTGAGACCCTTCCTATAGCATGAGATGTGATATCCAACTCCTTCCCATTCCAATCCTGAGACCCTTCCTATAGCATGAGATGTGATATCTCAATGCTTCTAATACCAAAACTGAGACCCTTCTTAAAGCATGAGATGTGATATCCAACTCCTTCCCGTTCCAAACCTGAGACCCTTCCTATAGCAAGAATGTAATATCCAACTCCTTCCCATTCCAATCCTGAGACCATTCCTATAGCATGAGATGTGATATCTCAGTGCTTCTAATAGCAAACCTGAGATCCTTCCTATGACATGAGATGGGATATCCAACTCCTTCCCATTCCAAACCTGAGACCCTTCCTATAGCAAGAATGTAATATCCAACTCCTTCCCATTCCAATCCTGAGACCATTCCTATAGCATGAGATGTGATATCTCAGTGCTTCTAATAGCAAACCTGAGATCCTTCCTATGACATGAGATGGGATATCCAATTCCTTCCCATTCCAATCCTGAGACACTTCCGATAGCAGAGATGTGATATCTCAATGCTTATACCAAACCTGAGACCCTTCCTATGGCATGAGATGTCATATACTACTCCTTCCCATTCCAATCCTGAGACCCTTCCTATAGCATGAGATGTGATATCTCAATGCTTCTACCAAACCTGAGACCCTTCCTATAGCATGAGATGTGATATCCAACTCCTTCCCATTCCAATCCTGAGACCCTTCCTATAGCATGAGATGTGATATCTCAATGCTTCTAATACCAAACCTGATTTCCTTCCTATAACATGAGATGTGATATCCAACCCCTTTCCATTCCAATACTGAGATCCTTCCTATACCATGAGATGTGATATCTCAATGTTTCTGATACCAAACCTGAGGCCCTTCCTATAGCAAGAGATGTGATATACAAATCATTCCCATTCCAAACCTGAGACCTTTCCTATAGCATGGGATGTGATATCCGACTCCTTCCCAATCCAATCCTGAGACCCTTCCTATAGCATGAGATGTGATATCCAACTTGTTCCCATTCCAATCCTGAGACCCTTCCTATAGCATGAGATGTGATATCTCAATGCTTCTAATACCAAAACAGAGACCCTTCTTAAAGCATGAGATGTGATATCCAACTCCTTCCCGTGTTCCAAACCTGAGACCCTTCCTATAGCATATGTGCTACCCTTCCTATGGCATGAGATGTCATATACAACTACTTCCCATTCCAATCCGGAGACCCTTCCTATAGCATGAGATGTGATATCTCATTGCTTCTACCAAACCTGAGACCCTTCCTATAGCATGTGATGTGATATCCAACTCCTTCCCATTCCAATCCTGAGACCCTTCCTATATCATGAGATGTGATATCTCAATGCTTCTAATACCAAACCTGATATCCTTCCTATAACATGAGATGTGATATCTCAATGTTTCTCATACCAAACCTGAGGCCCTTCCTATAGCAAGAGATGTGATGTACAAACCCTTCCCATTCCAAACCTGAGACCCTTCCTATAGCATGAGATGTGATATCCAACTCCTTCCCAATCCAATCCTGAGACCCTTCCTATAGCATGAGATATAATATCACAATGCTTGTAATACCAAACCTGAGACCCTTCCTATAGCATAAGATGTGATATCCAACTCCTTCCCATTCCAATCCTTAGACCCTTCCTATAGCATGAGATGTGATATCACAATGTTTGAAATACCAAACCTGAGACCCTTCCTATAGCATGAGATGTGATATCCAACTCCTTCCCATTCCAATCCTGAGACCCTTCCTATAGCATGAGATGTGATATCTCAATGCTTCTAATACCAAACCTGAGATCCTTCCGATAGCATGAGATGTGATATCTCAATGCTTCTAATACCAAACCTGAGATCTTCCTATAACATGAGATGTGATATCCAAATCCTTCCACTTCCAAACCTGAAACCCTCCCTTTAGCATGAGATGTGATATCCGACTCCTTCCCATTCCAATCCTGAGATCCTTCTGGTAGCATGAGATGTGATATCTCAATGCTTCTAATACCAAACCTGAGATCCTTCCGATAGCATGAGATCTGATATCTCAATGCTTCTAACACCAAACCTGAGATCCTTCCTATAGCATGAGATGTGATATCCAACTCCTTCCCATTCCAAACCTGAGACCCTTCCTATAGCATGAGATGTGATATCTCAATGCTTCTAATACCAAACCTGAGATCCTTCCTATAACATGAGATGTGATATCTCAATGCTTCTAAAACCAAACAGGAGAACTATCCTGTAACATGTGAAATCCAAATCATTCCCTTTCCAAACCTGAGACCCTTCCTATAGCTTGAGATGTGATATCAAACTCCTTCCCATTCCAATCCTGAGATAGCTTGAGATGTGCTATCCAACTCCTTCCCATTCCAATCCTGAGACCCTTCCTATACCATGAGATGTGATATCTCAATGCTTCTAATACCAAACCTGACACCCGTCCTAAAACATATGTGAGATCCAAATCCTTCCCCTTCCAAACCTGAGACCTTTCCTTTAGCATGTGATGTGATATCCAACTCCTTCCCATTCCAATCCTGAGACCTTTCCTATAGCATGATATGTGATATCTCAATGCTTCTAATACCAAACCTGAGACCCTTCCTATAGCATGAGATGTGATATCCAACTCCTTCCCATTCCAATCCTGAGACCCTTCCTATAGCATGAGATGTGATATCTCAATGCTTCTAATACCAAAACTGAGACCCTTCTTAAAGCATGAGATGTGATATCCAACTCCTTCCCGTTCCAAACCTGAGACCCTTCCTATAGCAAGAATGTAATATCCAACTCCTTCCCATTCCAATCCTGAGACCATTCCTATAGCATGAGATGTGATATCTCAGTGCTTCTAATAGCAAACCTGAGATCCTTCCTATGACATGAGATGGGATATCCAACTCCTTCCCATTCCAAACCTGAGACCCTTCCTATAGCAAGAATGTAATATCCAACTCCTTCCCATTCCAATCCTGAGACCATTCCTACAGCATGAGATGTGATATCTCAGTGCTTCTAATAGCAAACCTGAGATCCTTCCTATGACATGAGATGGGATATCCAATTCCTTCCCATTCCAATCCTGAGACACTTCCGATAGCAGAGATGTGATATCTCAATGCTTATACCAAACCTGAGACCCTTCCTATGGCATGAGATGTCATATACTACTCCTTCCCATTCCAATCCTGAGACCCTTCCTATAGCATGAGATGTGATATCTCAATGCTTCTACCAAACCTGAGACCCTTCCTATAGCATGAGATGTGATATCCAACTCCTTCCCATTCCAATCCTGAGACCCTTCCTATAGCATGAGATGTGATATCTCAATGCTTCTAATACCAAACCTGATTTCCTTCCTATAACATGAGATGTGATATCCAACCCCTTTCCATTCCAATACTGAGATCCTTCCTATACCATGAGATGTGATATCTCAATGTTTCTGATACCAAACCTGAGGCCCTTCCTATAGCAAGAGATGTGATATACAAATCATTCCCATTCCAAACCTGAGACCTTTCCTATAGCATGGGATGTGATATCCGACTCCTTCCCAATCCAATCCTGAGACCCTTCCTATAGCATGAGATGTGATATCCAACTTGTTCCCATTCCAATCCTGAGACCCTTCCTATAGCATGAGATGTGATATCTCAATGCTTCTAATACCAAAACAGAGACCCTTCTTAAAGCATGAGATGTGATATCCAACTCCTTCCCGTGTTCCAAACCTGAGACCCTTCCTATAGCATATGTGCTACCCTTCCTATGGCATGAGATGTCATATACAACTACTTCCCATTCCAATCCGGAGACCCTTCCTATAGCATGAGATGTGATATCTCATTGCTTCTACCAAACCTGAGACCCTTCCTATAGCATGTGATGTGATATCCAACTCCTTCCCATTCCAATCCTGAGACCCTTCCTATATCATGAGATGTGATATCTCAATGCTTCTAATACCAAACCTGATATCCTTCCTATAACATGAGATGTGATATCTCAATGTTTCTCATACCAAACCTGAGGCCCTTCCTATAGCAAGAGATGTGATGTACAAACCCTTCCCATTCCAAACCTGAGACCCTTCCTATAGCATGAGATGTGATATCCAACTCCTTCCCAATCCAATCCTGAGACCCTTCCTATAGCATGAGATATAATATCACAATGCTTGTAATACCAAACCTGAGACCCTTCCTATAGCATAAGATGTGATATCCAACTCCTTCCCATTCCAATCCTTAGACCCTTCCTATAGCATGAGATGTGATATCACAATGTTTGTAATACCAAACCTGAGACCCTTCCTATAGCATGAGATGTGATATCCAACTCCTTCCCATTCCAATCCTGAGACCCTTCCTATAGCATGAGATGTGATATCTCAATGCTTCTAATACCAAACCTGAGATCCTTCCGATAGCATGAGATGTGATATCTCAATGCTTCTAATACCAAACCTGAGATCTTCCTATAACATGAGATGTGATATCCAAATCCTTCCACTTCCAAACCTGAAACCCTCCCTTTAGCATGAGATGTGATATCCGACTCCTTCCCATTCCAATCCTGAGATCCTTCTGGTAGCATGAGATGTGATATCTCAATGCTTCTAATACCAAACCTGAGATCCTTCCGATAGCATGAGATCTGATATCTCAATGCTTCTAACACCAAACCTGAGATCCTTCCTATAGCATGAGATGTGATATCCAACTCCTTCCCATTCCAAACCTGAGACCCTTCCTATAGCATGAGATGTGATATCTCAATGCTTCTAATACCAAACCTGAGATCCTTCCTATAACATGAGATGTGATATCTCAATGCTTCTAAAACCAAACAGGAGAACTATCCTGTAACATGTGAAATCCAAATCATTCCCTTTCCAAACCTGAGACCCTTCCTATAGCTTGAGATGTGATATCAAACTCCTTCCCATTCCAATCCTGAGATAGCTTGAGATGTGCTATCCAACTCCTTCCCATTCCAATCCTGAGACCCTTCCTATACCATGAGATGTGATATCTCAATGCTTCTAATACCAAACCTGACACCCGTCCTAAAACATATGTGAGATCCAAATCCTTCCCCTTCCAAACCTGAGACCTTTCCTTTAGCATGTGATGTGATATCCAACTCCTTCCCATTCCAATCCTGAGACCTTTCCTATAGCATGATATGTGATATCTCAATGCTTCTAATACCAAACCTGAGATCCTTCCTATAACATGAGATTTGTATCCAACTCCTTCCCATTCCAAACCTGAGACCCTTCCGAGAGCATGAGATGTGATATCTCAGTGCTTCTAATAGCAAACCTGAGATCCTTCCTATGACATGAGATGGGATATCCAAATCCTTCCCCTTCCAAACCTGAGACCTTTCCTTTAGCATGTGATGTGATATCCAACTCCTTCCCATTCCAATCCTGAGACCTTTCCTATAACATGAGATGTGATATCTTACTGCTTCTAAAACCAAACCTGAGAACCATCCTATAACATATGTGAAATCCAAATCCTTCCCTTTCCAAACCTGAGACCCTTCCGATAGCATGAGATGTGATATCTCAATGCTTCTAAAACCAAACATGAGAACCATCCTACAACATGAGATGTGAAATCCAAATCCTTCCCTTTCCAAACCTGAGACCCTTCCTATAGCTTGAGAAGTGATATCTCAATGCTTCTAATAGCAAACCTGAGATCCTTCCTATGACATGAGATGTGATATCCAATTCCTTCCCATTCCAAACCTGAGACCCTTCCTACAGCATGCGATGTGATATCTCAATCCTTCTAATACCACACCTGAGACCCGTCCTATAACATGAGATGAGATATCCAAGTCCTTCCCATCCCAATCCTGAGACCTTTCCTATAGCATGAGATGTGATATCTCAATGCTTCTAATACCAAACCTGAGACCCTTCCTATAACATGAGATGTAATATACAACTACTACCCATTCCAATCCGGAGACCCTTCCTATAGCATGAGATGTGATATCTCAATGCTTCTACCAAACCTGAGACCCTTCCTATAGCATGAGATGTGATATCCAACTCCTTCCCACTCCAAACCTGAGACCCTTCCTATGGCATGAGATGTGATATCACAATGCTTCTAATACCAGACCTGAGATCCTTCCTATAACATGAGATGTGATATCCAATTCCTTCCCATTCCAAACCTGAGACCCTTCCTGTAGCATGAGATGTGATATCCAACTCCTTCCCATTCCAATACTGAGACCCTTCCTATAGCATGGGATGTGATATCTCAATGCTTCTAATACCAAACCTGAGAACCTTCCTATAGCATGAGCCGTGATATCCAACTCCTTCCCTTTCCAAACCTGAGACCCTTCCGATAGCAGAGATGTGATATCTCAATGCTTGTACCAAACCTGAGACCATTCCTATGGCATGAGAGGTCATATACTACTCCTTCCCATTCCAATCCTGAGACCCTTCCTATAGCATGAGATGTGATATCTCAATGCTTCTACCAAACCTGAGACCCTTCCTATAGCATGAGATGTGATATCTCAATGCTTCTAATACCAAACTTGATATCCTTCCTATAACACGAGATGTGATATCCAACTCCTTCACATTCCAATCCTGAGATCCTTCCTATACCATGAGATGTGATATTTCAATGTTTCTCATACCAAACCTGAGGCCCTTCCTATAGCAAGAGATGTGATGTACAAATCCTTCCCATTCCAAACCTGAGACCCTTCCTATAGCATCAGATGTGATATCCAACTACTTCCCAATCCAATCCTGAGACCCTTCCTATAGCATGACAGGTAATATCAAAATGCTTGTAATACCAAACCTGAGACCCTTCCTATAGCATGTGTGATATCCAACTCCTTCCCATTCCAATCCTTAGACCCTTCCTATAGCATGAGATGTGATATCTCAATGCTTCTAATACCAAACCTGAGACCCTTCTTAAAGCATGAGATGGGATATCCAACTCCTTCCTATTCCAATCCTGAGACCCTTACGATAGCATGAGATGTGATATCCAACTCCTTCCCATTTCAATCCTGAGACCCTTCCTATAGCATGAGATGTGTTATCTCAATGTTTCTAATACCAAACCTGAGATCCTTCCTATAACATGAGATGTGATATCCAACTCCTTCCCATTCCAAACCGGAGACCCTTCCTTTAGCATGAGATGTGATATCAAACTCCTTCCCATGCCAATCCTGAGACCCTTACTATAGCATGAGATGTGATATCTCAATGCTTCTAATACCAAACCTGAGAGCCTTCATATAACATGATATGTGATATCCAACTCCTTCTCATTCCAAAACTGAGATCCTTCCTATAGCCTGAGATGTGATATCCAACTCCTTCCCATTCCAAACCTGAGACCCTTCCTATAGCATGAGATGTGATATCTCAATGCTTCTAATACCAAACCTGAGACCCTTGTTATAGCATGAGATGTGATATCCAACTCCTTCCCATCCCAAACCAGAGACCCTTCCTATAGTATGAAATGTGATATCTCAAAGCTTCTAATACCAAACCTGAGACCCTTCATATAGCATGAGATGTTATCTCCAACTCCTTCCCATCCCAAAACAGAGACACTTCCTATAGCATGAGATGTGATATCTCAATGCTTCTAATACCAAACCTGATATCCTTCCTATAACATGAGATGTGATATCCAACTCCTTCCCATTCCAATCCTGAGATCCTTCCTATACCATGAGATGTGATATCTCAATGTTTCTCATACCAAACCTGAGGCCCTTCCTATAGCAAGAGATGTGATATACAAATCCTCCCCATTCCAAACCTGAGACCCTTCCTATAGCATGAGATGTAATATCGCAATGCTTGTAATACCAAACCTGAGACCCTTCCTATAGCATGAGATGTGATATCCAACTCCTTCCCATTCCAATCCTGAGACCCTTCCTATAGCATGAGATGTGATATCTCAATGCTTCTAATACCAAAACTGAGACCCTTCTTAAAGCATGAGATGTGATATCCAACTCCTTCCCGTTCCAAACCTGAGACCCTTCCTATAGCAAGAATGTAATATCCAACTCCTTCCCATTCCAATCCTGAGACCATTCCTATAGCATGAGATGTGATATCTCAGTGCTTCTAATAGCAAACCTGAGATCCTTCCTATGACATGAGATGGGATATCCAACTCCTTCCCATTCCAAACCTGAGACCCTTCCTATAGCAAGAATGTAATATCCAACTCCTTCCCATTCCAATCCTGAGACCATTCCTATAGCATGAGATGTGATATCTCAGTGCTTCTAATAGCAAACCTGAGATCCTTCCTATGACATGAGATGGGATATCCAATTCCTTCCCATTCCAATCCTGAGACACTTCCGATAGCAGAGATGTGATATCTCAATGCTTATACCAAACCTGAGACCCTTCCTATGGCATGAGATGTCATATACTACTCCTTCCCATTCCAATCCTGAGACCCTTCCTATAGCATGAGATGTGATATCTCAATGCTTCTACCAAACCTGAGACCCTTCCTATAGCATGAGATGTGATATCCAACTCCTTCCCATTCCAATCCTGAGACCCTTCCTATAGCATGAGATGTGATATCTCAATGCTTCTAATACCAAACCTGATTTCCTTCCTATAACATGAGATGTGATATCCAACCCCTTTCCATTCCAATACTGAGATCCTTCCTATACCATGAGATGTGATATCTCAATGTTTCTGATACCAAACCTGAGGCCCTTCCTATAGCAAGAGATGTGATATACAAATCATTCCCATTCCAAACCTGAGACCTTTCCTATAGCATGGGATGTGATATCCGACTCCTTCCCAATCCAATCCTGAGACCCTTCCTATAGCATGAGATGTGATATCCAACTTGTTCCCATTCCAATCCTGAGACCCTTCCTATAGCATGAGATGTGATATCTCAATGCTTCTAATACCAAAACAGAGACCCTTCTTAAAGCATGAGATGTGATATCCAACTCCTTCCCGTGTTCCAAACCTGAGACCCTTCCTATAGCATATGTGCTACCCTCCTATGGCATGAGATGTCATATACAACTACTTCCCATTCCAATCCGGAGACCCTTCCTATAGCATGAGATGTGATATCTCATTGCTTCTACCAAACCTGAGACCCTTCCTATAGCATGTGATGTGATATCCAACTCCTTCCCATTCCAATCCTGAGACCCTTCCTATATCATGAGATGTGATATCTCAATGCTTCTAATACCAAACCTGATATCCTTCCTATAACATGAGATGTGATATCTCAATGTTTCTCATACCAAACCTGAGGCCCTTCCTATAGCAAGAGATGTGATGTACAAACCCTTCCCATTCCAAACCTGAGACCCTTCCTATAGCATGAGATGTGATATCCAACTCCTTCCCAATCCAATCCTGAGACCCTTCCTATAGCATGAGATATAATATCACAATGCTTGTAATACCAAACCTGAGACCCTTCCTATAGCATAAGATGTGATATCCAACTCCTTCCCATTCCAATCCTTAGACCCTTCCTATAGCATGAGATGTGATATCTCAATGCTTCTAATACCAAACCTGAGACCCTTCTTAAAGCATGAGATGGGATATCCAACTCCTTCCTATTCCAATCCTGAGACCCTTACGATAGCAGAGATGTGATATCTCAATGCTTATACCAAACCTGAGACTCTTCCTATGGCATGAGATGTGATATCCTACTCCTTCCCATTCCAATCCTGAGACCCTTCCTATAGCATGAGATGTGATATCTCAATGCTTCTATCAAACCTGAGACCCTTCCTATTGCATGAGATGTGATATCCAACTCCTTCCCATTCCAATCCTGAAACCCTTCCTATACCATGAGATGTGATATCTCAATGTTTCTAATACCAAACCTGAGACCCGTCCTAAAACATGAGATGTGAAATCCAAATCCTTCCCCTTCCAAACTTGAGACCCTTCCTATAGCTTGGGATGTGATATCAAACTCCTTCCCATTCCAATCCTGAGATAGCTTGAGATGTGATATCCAACTCCTTCCCATTCCAATCCTTAGACCCTTCCTATAGCATGAGATGTGATATCACAATGTTTGTAATACCAAACCTGAGACCCTTCCTATAGCATGAGATGTGATATCCAACTCCTTCCCATTCCAATCCTGAGACCCTTCCTATAGCATGAGATGTGATATCTCAATGCTTCTAATACCAAACCTGAGATCCTTCCGATAGCATGAGATGTGATATCTCAATGCTTCTAATACCAAACCTGAGATCTTCCTATAACATGAGATGTGATATCCAAATCCTTCCACTTCCAAACCTGAAACCCTCCCTTTAGCATGAGATGTGATATCCGACTCCTTCCCATTCCAATCCTGAGATCCTTCTGGTAGCATGAGATGTGATATCTCAATGCTTCTAATACCAAACCTGAGATCCTTCCGATAGCATGAGATCTGATATCTCAATGCTTCTAACACCAAACCTGAGATCCTTCCTATAGCATGAGATGTGATATCCAACTCCTTCCCATTCCAAACCTGAGACCCTTCCTATAGCATGAGATGTGATATCTCAATGCTTCTAATACCAAACCTGAGATCCTTCCTATAACATGAGATGTGATATCTCAATGCTTCTAAAACCAAACAGGAGAACTATCCTGTAACATGTGAAATCCAAATCATTCCCTTTCCAAACCTGAGACCCTTCCTATAGCTTGAGATGTGATATCAAACTCCTTCCCATTCCAATCCTGAGATAGCTTGAGATGTGCTATCCAACTCCTTCCCATTCCAATCCTGAGACCCTTCCTATACCATGAGATGTGATATCTCAATGCTTCTAATACCAAACCTGACACCCGTCCTAAAACATATGTGAGATCCAAATCCTTCCCCTTCCAAACCTGAGACCTTTCCTTTAGCATGTGATGTGATATCCAACTCCTTCCCATTCCAATCCTGAGACCTTTCCTATAGCATGATATGTGATATCTCAATGCTTCTAATACCAAACCTGAGACCCTTCCTATAGCATGAGATGTGATATCCAACTCCTTCCCATTCCAATCCTGAGACCCTTCCTATAGCATGAGATGTGATATCTCAATGCTTCTAATACCAAAACTGAGACCCTTCTTAAAGCATGAGATGTGATATCCAACTCCTTCCCGTTCCAAACCTGAGACCCTTCCTATAGCAAGAATGTAATATCCAACTCCTTCCCATTCCAATCCTGAGACCATTCCTATAGCATGAGATGTGATATCTCAGTGCTTCTAATAGCAAACCTGAGATCCTTCCTATGACATGAGATGGGATATCCAACTCCTTCCCATTCCAAACCTGAGACCCTTCCTATAGCAAGAATGTAATATCCAACTCCTTCCCATTCCAATCCTGAGACCATTCCTACAGCATGAGATGTGATATCTCAGTGCTTCTAATAGCAAACCTGAGATCCTTCCTATGACATGAGATGGGATATCCAATTCCTTCCCATTCCAATCCTGAGACACTTCCGATAGCAGAGATGTGATATCTCAATGCTTATACCAAACCTGAGACCCTTCCTATGGCATGAGATGTCATATACTACTCCTTCCCATTCCAATCCTGAGACCCTTCCTATAGCATGAGATGTGATATCTCAATGCTTCTACCAAACCTGAGACCCTTCCTATAGCATGAGATGTGATATCCAACTCCTTCCCATTCCAATCCTGAGACCCTTCCTATAGCATGAGATGTGATATCTCAATGCTTCTAATACCAAACCTGATTTCCTTCCTATAACATGAGATGTGATATCCAACCCCTTTCCATTCCAATACTGAGATCCTTCCTATACCATGAGATGTGATATCTCAATGTTTCTGATACCAAACCTGAGGCCCTTCCTATAGCAAGAGATGTGATATACAAATCATTCCCATTCCAAACCTGAGACCTTTCCTATAGCATGGGATGTGATATCCGACTCCTTCCCAATCCAATCCTGAGACCCTTCCTATAGCATGAGATGTGATATCCAACTTGTTCCCATTCCAATCCTGAGACCCTTCCTATAGCATGAGATGTGATATCTCAATGCTTCTAATACCAAAACAGAGACCCTTCTTAAAGCATGAGATGTGATATCCAACTCCTTCCCGTGTTCCAAACCTGAGACCCTTCCTATAGCATATGTGCTACCCTTCCTATGGCATGAGATGTCATATACAACTACTTCCCATTCCAATCCGGAGACCCTTCCTATAGCATGAGATGTGATATCTCATTGCTTCTACCAAACCTGAGACCCTTCCTATAGCATGTGATGTGATATCCAACTCCTTCCCATTCCAATCCTGAGACCCTTCCTATATCATGAGATGTGATATCTCAATGCTTCTAATACCAAACCTGATATCCTTCCTATAACATGAGATGTGATATCTCAATGTTTCTCATACCAAACCTGAGGCCCTTCCTATAGCAAGAGATGTGATGTACAAACCCTTCCCATTCCAAACCTGAGACCCTTCCTATAGCATGAGATGTGATATCCAACTCCTTCCCAATCCAATCCTGAGACCCTTCCTATAGCATGAGATATAATATCACAATGCTTGTAATACCAAACCTGAGACCCTTCCTATAGCATAAGATGTGATATCCAACTCCTTCCCATTCCAATCCTTAGACCCTTCCTATAGCATGAGATGTGATATCACAATGTTTGTAATACCAAACCTGAGACCCTTCCTATAGCATGAGATGTGATATCCAACTCCTTCCCATTCCAATCCTGAGACCCTTCCTATAGCATGAGATGTGATATCTCAATGCTTCTAATACCAAACCTGAGATCCTTCCGATAGCATGAGATGTGATATCTCAATGCTTCTAATACCAAACCTGAGATCTTCCTATAACATGAGATGTGATATCCAAATCCTTCCACTTCCAAACCTGAAACCCTCCCTTTAGCATGAGATGTGATATCCGACTCCTTCCCATTCCAATCCTGAGATCCTTCTGGTAGCATGAGATGTGATATCTCAATGCTTCTAATACCAAACCTGAGATCCTTCCGATAGCATGAGATCTGATATCTCAATGCTTCTAACACCAAACCTGAGATCCTTCCTATAGCATGAGATGTGATATCCAACTCCTTCCCATTCCAAACCTGAGACCCTTCCTATAGCATGAGATGTGATATCTCAATGCTTCTAATACCAAACCTGAGATCCTTCCTATAACATGAGATGTGATATCTCAATGCTTCTAAAACCAAACAGGAGAACTATCCTGTAACATGTGAAATCCAAATCATTCCCTTTCCAAACCTGAGACCCTTCCTATAGCTTGAGATGTGATATCAAACTCCTTCCCATTCCAATCCTGAGATAGCTTGAGATGTGCTATCCAACTCCTTCCCATTCCAATCCTGAGACCCTTCCTATACCATGAGATGTGATATCTCAATGCTTCTAATACCAAACCTGACACCCGTCCTAAAACATATGTGAGATCCAAATCCTTCCCCTTCCAAACCTGAGACCTTTCCTTTAGCATGTGATGTGATATCCAACTCCTTCCCATTCCAATCCTGAGACCTTTCCTATAGCATGATATGTGATATCTCAATGCTTCTAATACCAAACCTGAGATCCTTCCTATAACATGAGATTTGTATCCAACTCCTTCCCATTCCAAACCTGAGACCCTTCCGAGAGCATGAGATGTGATATCTCAGTGCTTCTAATAGCAAACCTGAGATCCTTCCTATGACATGAGATGGGATATCCAAATCCTTCCCCTTCCAAACCTGAGACCTTTCCTTTAGCATGTGATGTGATATCCAACTCCTTCCCATTCCAATCCTGAGACCTTTCCTATAACATGAGATGTGATATCTTACTGCTTCTAAAACCAAACCTGAGAACCATCCTATAACATATGTGAAATCCAAATCCTTCCCTTTCCAAACCTGAGACCCTTCCGATAGCATGAGATGTGATATCTCAATGCTTCTAAAACCAAACATGAGAACCATCCTACAACATGAGATGTGAAATCCAAATCCTTCCCTTTCCAAACCTGAGACCCTTCCTATAGCTTGAGAAGTGATATCTCAATGCTTCTAATAGCAAACCTGAGATCCTTCCTATGACATGAGATGTGATATCCAATTCCTTCCCATTCCAAACCTGAGACCCTTCCTACAGCATGCGATGTGATATCTCAATCCTTCTAATACCACACCTGAGACCCGTCCTATAACATGAGATGAGATATCCAAGTCCTTCCCATCCCAATCCTGAGACCTTTCCTATAGCATGAGATGTGATATCTCAATGCTTCTAATACCAAACCTGAGACCCTTCCTATAACATGAGATGTAATATACAACTACTACCCATTCCAATCCGGAGACCCTTCCTATAGCATGAGATGTGATATCTCAATGCTTCTACCAAACCTGAGACCCTTCCTATAGCATGAGATGTGATATCCAACTCCTTCCCACTCCAAACCTGAGACCCTTCCTATGGCATGAGATGTGATATCACAATGCTTCTAATACCAGACCTGAGATCCTTCCTATAACATGAGATGTGATATCCAATTCCTTCCCATTCCAAACCTGAGACCCTTCCTGTAGCATGAGATGTGATATCCAACTCCTTCCCATTCCAATACTGAGACCCTTCCTATAGCATGGGATGTGATATCTCAATGCTTCTAATACCAAACCTGAGAACCTTCCTATAGCATGAGCCGTGATATCCAACTCCTTCCCTTTCCAAACCTGAGACCCTTCCGATAGCAGAGATGTGATATCTCAATGCTTGTACCAAACCTGAGACCATTCCTATGGCATGAGAGGTCATATACTACTCCTTCCCATTCCAATCCTGAGACCCTTCCTATAGCATGAGATGTGATATCTCAATGCTTCTACCAAACCTGAGACCCTTCCTATAGCATGAGATGTGATATCTCAATGCTTCTAATACCAAACTTGATATCCTTCCTATAACACGAGATGTGATATCCAACTCCTTCACATTCCAATCCTGAGATCCTTCCTATACCATGAGATGTGATATTTCAATGTTTCTCATACCAAACCTGAGGCCCTTCCTATAGCAAGAGATGTGATGTACAAATCCTTCCCATTCCAAACCTGAGACCCTTCCTATAGCATCAGATGTGATATCCAACTACTTCCCAATCCAATCCTGAGACCCTTCCTATAGCATGACAGGTAATATCAAAATGCTTGTAATACCAAACCTGAGACCCTTCCTATAGCATGTGTGATATCCAACTCCTTCCCATTCCAATCCTTAGACCCTTCCTATAGCATGAGATGTGATATCTCAATGCTTCTAATACCAAACCTGAGACCCTTCTTAAAGCATGAGATGGGATATCCAACTCCTTCCTATTCCAATCCTGAGACCCTTACGATAGCATGAGATGTGATATCCAACTCCTTCCCATTTCAATCCTGAGACCCTTCCTATAGCATGAGATGTGTTATCTCAATGTTTCTAATACCAAACCTGAGATCCTTCCTATAACATGAGATGTGATATCCAACTCCTTCCCATTCCAAACCGGAGACCCTTCCTTTAGCATGAGATGTGATATCAAACTCCTTCCCATGCCAATCCTGAGACCCTTACTATAGCATGAGATGTGATATCTCAATGCTTCTAATACCAAACCTGAGAGCCTTCATATAACATGATATGTGATATCCAACTCCTTCTCATTCCAAAACTGAGATCCTTCCTATAGCCTGAGATGTGATATCCAACTCCTTCCCATTCCAAACCTGAGACCCTTCCTATAGCATGAGATGTGATATCTCAATGCTTCTAATACCAAACCTGAGACCCTTGTTATAGCATGAGATGTGATATCCAACTCCTTCCCATCCCAAACCAGAGACCCTTCCTATAGTATGAAATGTGATATCTCAAAGCTTCTAATACCAAACCTGAGACCCTTCATATAGCATGAGATGTTATCTCCAACTCCTTCCCATCCCAAAACAGAGACACTTCCTATAGCATGAGATGTGATATCTCAATGCTTCTAATACCAAACCTGATATCCTTCCTATAACATGAGATGTGATATCCAACTCCTTCCCATTCCAATCCTGAGATCCTTCCTATACCATGAGATGTGATATCTCAATGTTTCTCATACCAAACCTGAGGCCCTTCCTATAGCAAGAGATGTGATATACAAATCCTCCCCATTCCAAACCTGAGACCCTTCCTATAGCATGAGATGTAATATCGCAATGCTTGTAATACCAAACCTGAGACCCTTCCTATAGCATGAGATGTGATATCCAACTCCTTCCCATTCCAATCCTGAGACCCTTCCTATAGCATGAGATGTGATATCTCAATGCTTCTAATACCAAAACTGAGACCCTTCTTAAAGCATGAGATGTGATATCCAACTCCTTCCCGTTCCAAACCTGAGACCCTTCCTATAGCAAGAATGTAATATCCAACTCCTTCCCATTCCAATCCTGAGACCATTCCTATAGCATGAGATGTGATATCTCAGTGCTTCTAATAGCAAACCTGAGATCCTTCCTATGACATGAGATGGGATATCCAACTCCTTCCCATTCCAAACCTGAGACCCTTCCTATAGCAAGAATGTAATATCCAACTCCTTCCCATTCCAATCCTGAGACCATTCCTATAGCATGAGATGTGATATCTCAGTGCTTCTAATAGCAAACCTGAGATCCTTCCTATGACATGAGATGGGATATCCAATTCCTTCCCATTCCAATCCTGAGACACTTCCGATAGCAGAGATGTGATATCTCAATGCTTATACCAAACCTGAGACCCTTCCTATGGCATGAGATGTCATATACTACTCCTTCCCATTCCAATCCTGAGACCCTTCCTATAGCATGAGATGTGATATCTCAATGCTTCTACCAAACCTGAGACCCTTCCTATAGCATGAGATGTGATATCCAACTCCTTCCCATTCCAATCCTGAGACCCTTCCTATAGCATGAGATGTGATATCTCAATGCTTCTAATACCAAACCTGATTTCCTTCCTATAACATGAGATGTGATATCCAACCCCTTTCCATTCCAATACTGAGATCCTTCCTATACCATGAGATGTGATATCTCAATGTTTCTGATACCAAACCTGAGGCCCTTCCTATAGCAAGAGATGTGATATACAAATCATTCCCATTCCAAACCTGAGACCTTTCCTATAGCATGGGATGTGATATCCGACTCCTTCCCAATCCAATCCTGAGACCCTTCCTATAGCATGAGATGTGATATCCAACTTGTTCCCATTCCAATCCTGAGACCCTTCCTATAGCATGAGATGTGATATCTCAATGCTTCTAATACCAAAACAGAGACCCTTCTTAAAGCATGAGATGTGATATCCAACTCCTTCCCGTGTTCCAAACCTGAGACCCTTCCTATAGCATATGTGCTACCCTCCTATGGCATGAGATGTCATATACAACTACTTCCCATTCCAATCCGGAGACCCTTCCTATAGCATGAGATGTGATATCTCATTGCTTCTACCAAACCTGAGACCCTTCCTATAGCATGTGATGTGATATCCAACTCCTTCCCATTCCAATCCTGAGACCCTTCCTATATCATGAGATGTGATATCTCAATGCTTCTAATACCAAACCTGATATCCTTCCTATAACATGAGATGTGATATCTCAATGTTTCTCATACCAAACCTGAGGCCCTTCCTATAGCAAGAGATGTGATGTACAAACCCTTCCCATTCCAAACCTGAGACCCTTCCTATAGCATGAGATGTGATATCCAACTCCTTCCCAATCCAATCCTGAGACCCTTCCTATAGCATGAGATATAATATCACAATGCTTGTAATACCAAACCTGAGACCCTTCCTATAGCATAAGATGTGATATCCAACTCCTTCCCATTCCAATCCTTAGACCCTTCCTATAGCATGAGATGTGATATCTCAATGCTTCTAATACCAAACCTGAGACCCTTCTTAAAGCATGAGATGGGATATCCAACTCCTTCCTATTCCAATCCTGAGACCCTTACGATAGCAGAGATGTGATATCTCAATGCTTATACCAAACCTGAGACTCTTCCTATGGCATGAGATGTGATATCCTACTCCTTCCCATTCCAATCCTGAGACCCTTCCTATAGCATGAGATGTGATATCTCAATGCTTCTATCAAACCTGAGACCCTTCCTATTGCATGAGATGTGATATCCAACTCCTTCCCATTCCAATCCTGAAACCCTTCCTATACCATGAGATGTGATATCTCAATGTTTCTAATACCAAACCTGAGACCCGTCCTAAAACATGAGATGTGAAATCCAAATCCTTCCCCTTCCAAACTTGAGACCCTTCCTATAGCTTGGGATGTGATATCAAACTCCTTCCCATTCCAATCCTGAGATAGCTTGAGATGTGATATCCAACTCCTTCCCATTCCAATCCTTAGACCCTTCCTATAGCATGAGATGTGATATCACAATGTTTGTAATACCAAACCTGAGACCCTTCCTATAGCATGAGATGTGATATCCAACTCCTTCCCATTCCAATCCTGAGACCCTTCCTATAGCATGAGATGTGATATCTCAATGCTTCTAATACCAAACCTGAGATCCTTCCGATAGCATGAGATGTGATATCTCAATGCTTCTAATACCAAACCTGAGATCTTCCTATAACATGAGATGTGATATCCAAATCCTTCCACTTCCAAACCTGAAACCCTCCCTTTAGCATGAGATGTGATATCCGACTCCTTCCCATTCCAATCCTGAGATCCTTCTGGTAGCATGAGATGTGATATCTCAATGCTTCTAATACCAAACCTGAGATCCTTCCGATAGCATGAGATCTGATATCTCAATGCTTCTAACACCAAACCTGAGATCCTTCCTATAGCATGAGATGTGATATCCAACTCCTTCCCATTCCAAACCTGAGACCCTTCCTATAGCATGAGATGTGATATCTCAATGCTTCTAATACCAAACCTGAGATCCTTCCTATAACATGAGATGTGATATCTCAATGCTTCTAAAACCAAACAGGAGAACTATCCTGTAACATGTGAAATCCAAATCATTCCCTTTCCAAACCTGAGACCCTTCCTATAGCTTGAGATGTGATATCAAACTCCTTCCCATTCCAATCCTGAGATAGCTTGAGATGTGCTATCCAACTCCTTCCCATTCCAATCCTGAGACCCTTCCTATACCATGAGATGTGATATCTCAATGCTTCTAATACCAAACCTGACACCCGTCCTAAAACATATGTGAGATCCAAATCCTTCCCCTTCCAAACCTGAGACCTTTCCTTTAGCATGTGATGTGATATCCAACTCCTTCCCATTCCAATCCTGAGACCTTTCCTATAGCATGATATGTGATATCTCAATGCTTCTAATACCAAACCTGAGACCCTTCCTATAGCATGAGATGTGATATCCAACTCCTTCCCATTCCAATCCTGAGACCCTTCCTATAGCATGAGATGTGATATCTCAATGCTTCTAATACCAAAACTGAGACCCTTCTTAAAGCATGAGATGTGATATCCAACTCCTTCCCGTTCCAAACCTGAGACCCTTCCTATAGCAAGAATGTAATATCCAACTCCTTCCCATTCCAATCCTGAGACCATTCCTATAGCATGAGATGTGATATCTCAGTGCTTCTAATAGCAAACCTGAGATCCTTCCTATGACATGAGATGGGATATCCAACTCCTTCCCATTCCAAACCTGAGACCCTTCCTATAGCAAGAATGTAATATCCAACTCCTTCCCATTCCAATCCTGAGACCATTCCTACAGCATGAGATGTGATATCTCAGTGCTTCTAATAGCAAACCTGAGATCCTTCCTATGACATGAGATGGGATATCCAATTCCTTCCCATTCCAATCCTGAGACACTTCCGATAGCAGAGATGTGATATCTCAATGCTTATACCAAACCTGAGACCCTTCCTATGGCATGAGATGTCATATACTACTCCTTCCCATTCCAATCCTGAGACCCTTCCTATAGCATGAGATGTGATATCTCAATGCTTCTACCAAACCTGAGACCCTTCCTATAGCATGAGATGTGATATCCAACTCCTTCCCATTCCAATCCTGAGACCCTTCCTATAGCATGAGATGTGATATCTCAATGCTTCTAATACCAAACCTGATTTCCTTCCTATAACATGAGATGTGATATCCAACCCCTTTCCATTCCAATACTGAGATCCTTCCTATACCATGAGATGTGATATCTCAATGTTTCTGATACCAAACCTGAGGCCCTTCCTATAGCAAGAGATGTGATATACAAATCATTCCCATTCCAAACCTGAGACCTTTCCTATAGCATGGGATGTGATATCCGACTCCTTCCCAATCCAATCCTGAGACCCTTCCTATAGCATGAGATGTGATATCCAACTTGTTCCCATTCCAATCCTGAGACCCTTCCTATAGCATGAGATGTGATATCTCAATGCTTCTAATACCAAAACAGAGACCCTTCTTAAAGCATGAGATGTGATATCCAACTCCTTCCCGTGTTCCAAACCTGAGACCCTTCCTATAGCATATGTGCTACCCTTCCTATGGCATGAGATGTCATATACAACTACTTCCCATTCCAATCCGGAGACCCTTCCTATAGCATGAGATGTGATATCTCATTGCTTCTACCAAACCTGAGACCCTTCCTATAGCATGTGATGTGATATCCAACTCCTTCCCATTCCAATCCTGAGACCCTTCCTATATCATGAGATGTGATATCTCAATGCTTCTAATACCAAACCTGATATCCTTCCTATAACATGAGATGTGATATCTCAATGTTTCTCATACCAAACCTGAGGCCCTTCCTATAGCAAGAGATGTGATGTACAAACCCTTCCCATTCCAAACCTGAGACCCTTCCTATAGCATGAGATGTGATATCCAACTCCTTCCCAATCCAATCCTGAGACCCTTCCTATAGCATGAGATATAATATCACAATGCTTGTAATACCAAACCTGAGACCCTTCCTATAGCATAAGATGTGATATCCAACTCCTTCCCATTCCAATCCTTAGACCCTTCCTATAGCATGAGATGTGATATCACAATGTTTGTAATACCAAACCTGAGACCCTTCCTATAGCATGAGATGTGATATCCAACTCCTTCCCATTCCAATCCTGAGACCCTTCCTATAGCATGAGATGTGATATCTCAATGCTTCTAATACCAAACCTGAGATCCTTCCGATAGCATGAGATGTGATATCTCAATGCTTCTAATACCAAACCTGAGATCTTCCTATAACATGAGATGTGATATCCAAATCCTTCCACTTCCAAACCTGAAACCCTCCCTTTAGCATGAGATGTGATATCCGACTCCTTCCCATTCCAATCCTGAGATCCTTCTGGTAGCATGAGATGTGATATCTCAATGCTTCTAATACCAAACCTGAGATCCTTCCGATAGCATGAGATCTGATATCTCAATGCTTCTAACACCAAACCTGAGATCCTTCCTATAGCATGAGATGTGATATCCAACTCCTTCCCATTCCAAACCTGAGACCCTTCCTATAGCATGAGATGTGATATCTCAATGCTTCTAATACCAAACCTGAGATCCTTCCTATAACATGAGATGTGATATCTCAATGCTTCTAAAACCAAACAGGAGAACTATCCTGTAACATGTGAAATCCAAATCATTCCCTTTCCAAACCTGAGACCCTTCCTATAGCTTGAGATGTGATATCAAACTCCTTCCCATTCCAATCCTGAGATAGCTTGAGATGTGCTATCCAACTCCTTCCCATTCCAATCCTGAGACCCTTCCTATACCATGAGATGTGATATCTCAATGCTTCTAATACCAAACCTGACACCCGTCCTAAAACATATGTGAGATCCAAATCCTTCCCCTTCCAAACCTGAGACCTTTCCTTTAGCATGTGATGTGATATCCAACTCCTTCCCATTCCAATCCTGAGACCTTTCCTATAGCATGATATGTGATATCTCAATGCTTCTAATACCAAACCTGAGATCCTTCCTATAACATGAGATTTGTATCCAACTCCTTCCCATTCCAAACCTGAGACCCTTCCGAGAGCATGAGATGTGATATCTCAGTGCTTCTAATAGCAAACCTGAGATCCTTCCTATGACATGAGATGGGATATCCAAATCCTTCCCCTTCCAAACCTGAGACCTTTCCTTTAGCATGTGATGTGATATCCAACTCCTTCCCATTCCAATCCTGAGACCTTTCCTATAACATGAGATGTGATATCTTACTGCTTCTAAAACCAAACCTGAGAACCATCCTATAACATATGTGAAATCCAAATCCTTCCCTTTCCAAACCTGAGACCCTTCCGATAGCATGAGATGTGATATCTCAATGCTTCTAAAACCAAACATGAGAACCATCCTACAACATGAGATGTGAAATCCAAATCCTTCCCTTTCCAAACCTGAGACCCTTCCTATAGCTTGAGAAGTGATATCTCAATGCTTCTAATAGCAAACCTGAGATCCTTCCTATGACATGAGATGTGATATCCAATTCCTTCCCATTCCAAACCTGAGACCCTTCCTACAGCATGCGATGTGATATCTCAATCCTTCTAATACCACACCTGAGACCCGTCCTATAACATGAGATGAGATATCCAAGTCCTTCCCATCCCAATCCTGAGACCTTTCCTATAGCATGAGATGTGATATCTCAATGCTTCTAATACCAAACCTGAGACCCTTCCTATAACATGAGATGTAATATACAACTACTACCCATTCCAATCCGGAGACCCTTCCTATAGCATGAGATGTGATATCTCAATGCTTCTACCAAACCTGAGACCCTTCCTATAGCATGAGATGTGATATCCAACTCCTTCCCACTCCAAACCTGAGACCCTTCCTATGGCATGAGATGTGATATCACAATGCTTCTAATACCAGACCTGAGATCCTTCCTATAACATGAGATGTGATATCCAATTCCTTCCCATTCCAAACCTGAGACCCTTCCTGTAGCATGAGATGTGATATCCAACTCCTTCCCATTCCAATACTGAGACCCTTCCTATAGCATGGGATGTGATATCTCAATGCTTCTAATACCAAACCTGAGAACCTTCCTATAGCATGAGCCGTGATATCCAACTCCTTCCCTTTCCAAACCTGAGACCCTTCCGATAGCAGAGATGTGATATCTCAATGCTTGTACCAAACCTGAGACCATTCCTATGGCATGAGAGGTCATATACTACTCCTTCCCATTCCAATCCTGAGACCCTTCCTATAGCATGAGATGTGATATCTCAATGCTTCTACCAAACCTGAGACCCTTCCTATAGCATGAGATGTGATATCTCAATGCTTCTAATACCAAACTTGATATCCTTCCTATAACACGAGATGTGATATCCAACTCCTTCACATTCCAATCCTGAGATCCTTCCTATACCATGAGATGTGATATTTCAATGTTTCTCATACCAAACCTGAGGCCCTTCCTATAGCAAGAGATGTGATGTACAAATCCTTCCCATTCCAAACCTGAGACCCTTCCTATAGCATCAGATGTGATATCCAACTACTTCCCAATCCAATCCTGAGACCCTTCCTATAGCATGACAGGTAATATCAAAATGCTTGTAATACCAAACCTGAGACCCTTCCTATAGCATGTGTGATATCCAACTCCTTCCCATTCCAATCCTTAGACCCTTCCTATAGCATGAGATGTGATATCTCAATGCTTCTAATACCAAACCTGAGACCCTTCTTAAAGCATGAGATGGGATATCCAACTCCTTCCTATTCCAATCCTGAGACCCTTACGATAGCATGAGATGTGATATCCAACTCCTTCCCATTTCAATCCTGAGACCCTTCCTATAGCATGAGATGTGTTATCTCAATGTTTCTAATACCAAACCTGAGATCCTTCCTATAACATGAGATGTGATATCCAACTCCTTCCCATTCCAAACCGGAGACCCTTCCTTTAGCATGAGATGTGATATCAAACTCCTTCCCATGCCAATCCTGAGACCCTTACTATAGCATGAGATGTGATATCTCAATGCTTCTAATACCAAACCTGAGAGCCTTCATATAACATGATATGTGATATCCAACTCCTTCTCATTCCAAAACTGAGATCCTTCCTATAGCCTGAGATGTGATATCCAACTCCTTCCCATTCCAAACCTGAGACCCTTCCTATAGCATGAGATGTGATATCTCAATGCTTCTAATACCAAACCTGAGACCCTTGTTATAGCATGAGATGTGATATCCAACTCCTTCCCATCCCAAACCAGAGACCCTTCCTATAGTATGAAATGTGATATCTCAAAGCTTCTAATACCAAACCTGAGACCCTTCATATAGCATGAGATGTTATCTCCAACTCCTTCCCATCCCAAAACAGAGACACTTCCTATAGCATGAGATGTGATATCTCAATGCTTCTAATACCAAACCTGATATCCTTCCTATAACATGAGATGTGATATCCAACTCCTTCCCATTCCAATCCTGAGATCCTTCCTATACCATGAGATGTGATATCTCAATGTTTCTCATACCAAACCTGAGGCCCTTCCTATAGCAAGAGATGTGATATACAAATCCTCCCCATTCCAAACCTGAGACCCTTCCTATAGCATGAGATGTAATATCGCAATGCTTGTAATACCAAACCTGAGACCCTTCCTATAGCATGAGATGTGATATCCAACTCCTTCCCATTCCAATCCTGAGACCCTTCCTATAGCATGAGATGTGATATCTCAATGCTTCTAATACCAAAACTGAGACCCTTCTTAAAGCATGAGATGTGATATCCAACTCCTTCCCGTTCCAAACCTGAGACCCTTCCTATAGCAAGAATGTAATATCCAACTCCTTCCCATTCCAATCCTGAGACCATTCCTATAGCATGAGATGTGATATCTCAGTGCTTCTAATAGCAAACCTGAGATCCTTCCTATGACATGAGATGGGATATCCAACTCCTTCCCATTCCAAACCTGAGACCCTTCCTATAGCAAGAATGTAATATCCAACTCCTTCCCATTCCAATCCTGAGACCATTCCTATAGCATGAGATGTGATATCTCAGTGCTTCTAATAGCAAACCTGAGATCCTTCCTATGACATGAGATGGGATATCCAATTCCTTCCCATTCCAATCCTGAGACACTTCCGATAGCAGAGATGTGATATCTCAATGCTTATACCAAACCTGAGACCCTTCCTATGGCATGAGATGTCATATACTACTCCTTCCCATTCCAATCCTGAGACCCTTCCTATAGCATGAGATGTGATATCTCAATGCTTCTACCAAACCTGAGACCCTTCCTATAGCATGAGATGTGATATCCAACTCCTTCCCATTCCAATCCTGAGACCCTTCCTATAGCATGAGATGTGATATCTCAATGCTTCTAATACCAAACCTGATTTCCTTCCTATAACATGAGATGTGATATCCAACCCCTTTCCATTCCAATACTGAGATCCTTCCTATACCATGAGATGTGATATCTCAATGTTTCTGATACCAAACCTGAGGCCCTTCCTATAGCAAGAGATGTGATATACAAATCATTCCCATTCCAAACCTGAGACCTTTCCTATAGCATGGGATGTGATATCCGACTCCTTCCCAATCCAATCCTGAGACCCTTCCTATAGCATGAGATGTGATATCCAACTTGTTCCCATTCCAATCCTGAGACCCTTCCTATAGCATGAGATGTGATATCTCAATGCTTCTAATACCAAAACAGAGACCCTTCTTAAAGCATGAGATGTGATATCCAACTCCTTCCCGTGTTCCAAACCTGAGACCCTTCCTATAGCATATGTGCTACCCTCCTATGGCATGAGATGTCATATACAACTACTTCCCATTCCAATCCGGAGACCCTTCCTATAGCATGAGATGTGATATCTCATTGCTTCTACCAAACCTGAGACCCTTCCTATAGCATGTGATGTGATATCCAACTCCTTCCCATTCCAATCCTGAGACCCTTCCTATATCATGAGATGTGATATCTCAATGCTTCTAATACCAAACCTGATATCCTTCCTATAACATGAGATGTGATATCTCAATGTTTCTCATACCAAACCTGAGGCCCTTCCTATAGCAAGAGATGTGATGTACAAACCCTTCCCATTCCAAACCTGAGACCCTTCCTATAGCATGAGATGTGATATCCAACTCCTTCCCAATCCAATCCTGAGACCCTTCCTATAGCATGAGATATAATATCACAATGCTTGTAATACCAAACCTGAGACCCTTCCTATAGCATAAGATGTGATATCCAACTCCTTCCCATTCCAATCCTTAGACCCTTCCTATAGCATGAGATGTGATATCTCAATGCTTCTAATACCAAACCTGAGACCCTTCTTAAAGCATGAGATGGGATATCCAACTCCTTCCTATTCCAATCCTGAGACCCTTACGATAGCAGAGATGTGATATCTCAATGCTTATACCAAACCTGAGACTCTTCCTATGGCATGAGATGTGATATCCTACTCCTTCCCATTCCAATCCTGAGACCCTTCCTATAGCATGAGATGTGATATCTCAATGCTTCTATCAAACCTGAGACCCTTCCTATTGCATGAGATGTGATATCCAACTCCTTCCCATTCCAATCCTGAAACCCTTCCTATACCATGAGATGTGATATCTCAATGTTTCTAATACCAAACCTGAGACCCGTCCTAAAACATGAGATGTGAAATCCAAATCCTTCCCCTTCCAAACTTGAGACCCTTCCTATAGCTTGGGATGTGATATCAAACTCCTTCCCATTCCAATCCTGAGATAGCTTGAGATGTGATATCCAACTCCTTCCCATTCCAATCCTGAGACCCTTCCGATAGCATGAGATGTGATATCTTAATGTTTCTCTTACCAAACCTGAGGCCCTTCCTATAGCAAGAGATGTGATGTACAAATCCTTCCCATTCCAAACCTGAGACCCTTCCTATAGCATGAGATGTGATATCCAACTCCTTCCCAATCCAATCCTGAAACCCTTCCTATAGCATGAGATGTAATATCACAATGTTTGTAATACCAAACCTGAGACCCTTCCTATAGCATGAGATGTGATATCCAACTCCTTCCCATTCCAATCCTGAGAACCTTCCTATAGCATGAGATGTGATATCTCAATGCTTCTAATACCAAACCTGAGATCCTTCCGATAGCATGAGATGTGATATCTCAATGCTTCTAATACCAAACCTGAGATCTTCCTATAACATGAGATGTGATATCCAAATCCTTCCACTTCCAAACCTGAAACCCTCCCTTTAGCATGAGATGTGATATCCGACTCCTTCCCATTCCAATCCTGCGACCCTTCTGGTAGCATAAGATGTGATATCTCAATGCTTCTAATATCAAACCTGAGATCCTTCCGATAGCATGAGATCTGATATCTCAATGCTTCTAACACCAAACCTGAGATCCTTCCTATAGCATGAGATGTGATATCCAACTCCTTCTCATTCCAAACCTGAGACCCTTCCTATAGCATGAGATGTGATATCTCAATGCTTCTAATACCAAACCTGAGATCCTTCCTATAACATGAGATGTGATATCTCAATGCTTCTAAAACCAAACATGAGAACTATCCTGTAACATGTGAAATCCAAATCATTCCCTTTCCAAACCTGAGACCCTTCCTATAGCTTGAGATGTGATATCAAACTCCTTCCCATTCCAATCCTGAGATAGCTTGAGATGTGCTATCCAATTCCTTCCCATTCCAATCCTGAGACCCTTCCTATACCATGAGATGTGATATCTCAATGCTTCTAATACCAAACCTGACACCCGTCCTAAAACATATGTGAGATCCAAATCCTTCCCCTTCCAAACCTGAGACCTTTCCTTTAGCATGTGATGTGATATCCAACTCCTTCCCATTCCAATCCTGAGACCTTTCCTATAGCATGATATGTGATATCTCAATGCTTCTAATACCAAACCTGAGATCCTTCCTATAACATGAGATTTGTATCCAACTCCTTCCCATTCCAAACCTGAGACCCTTCCTATAGCATGAGATGTGATATCTTACTGCTTCTAAAACCAAACCTGAGAACCATCCTATAACATATGTGAAATCCAAATCCTTCCCTTTCCAAACCTGAGACCCTTCCGATAGCATGAGATGTGATATCTCAATGCTTCTAAAACCAAACATGAGAACCATCCTACAACATGAGATGTGAAATCCAAATCCTTCCCTTTCCAAACCTGAGACCCTTCCTATAGCTTGAGAAGTGATATCTCAATGCTTCTAATAGCAAACCTGAGATCCTTCCTATGACATGAGATGTGATATCCAATTCCTTCCCATTCCAAACCTGAGACCCTTCCTACAGCATGCGATGTGATATCTCAATCCTTCTAATACCACACCTGAGACCCGTCCTATAACATGAGATGAGATATCCAAGTCCTTCCCATCCCAATCCTGAGACCTTTCCTATAGCATGAGATGTGATATTTCAATGCTTCTAATACCAAACCTGAGACCCTTCCTATAACATGAGATGGGATATCCAACTCCTTCCCATTCCAATCCTGAGACCCTTCCGATAGCAGAGATGTGATATCTCAATGCTTATACCAAACCTGAGACCCTTCCTATGGCATGAGATGTAATATACAACTACTACCCATTCCAATCCGGAGACCCTTCCTATAGCATGAGATGTGATATCTCAATGCTTCTACCAAACCTGAGACCCTTCCTATAGCATGAGATGTGATATCCAACTCCTTCCCACTCCAAACCTGAGACCCTTCCTATGGCATGAGATGTGATATCACAATGCTTCTAATACCAGACCTGAGATCCTTCCTATAACATGAGATGTGATATCCAATTCCTTCCCATTCCAAACCTGAGACCCTTCCTGTAGCATGAGATGTGATATCCAACTCCTTCCCATTCCAATACTGAGACCCTTCCTATAGCATGAGATGTGATATCTCAATGCTTCTAATACCAAACCTGAGAACCTTCCTATAGCATGAGACGTGATATCCAACTCCTTCCCTTTCCAAACCTGAGACCCTTCCGATAGCAGAGATGTGATATCTCAATGCTTGTACCAAACCTGAGACCATTCCTATGGCATGAGAGGTCATATACTACTCCTTCCCATTCCAATCCTGAGACCCTTCCTATAGCATGAGATGTGATATCTCAATGCTTCTACCAAACCTGAGACCCTTCCTATAGCATGAGATGTGATATCTCAATGCTTCTAATACCAAACTTGATATCCTTCCTATAACACGAGATGTGATATCCAACTCCTTCACATTCCAATCCTGAGATCCTTCCTATACCATGAGATGTGATATTTCAATGTTTCTCATACCAAACCTGAGGCCCTTCCTATAGCATCAGATGTGATATCCAACTACTTCCCAATCCAATCCTGAGACCCTTCCTATAGCATGAGATGTAATATCAAAATGCTTGCAATACCAAACATGAGACCCTTCCTATAGCATGTGTGATATCCAACTCCTTCCCATTCCAATCCTTAGACCCTTCCTATAGCATGAGATGTGATATCTCAATGCTTCTAATACCAAACCTGAGACCCTTCTTAAAGCATGAGATGGGATATCCAACTCCTTCCTATTCCAATCCTGAGACCCTTACGATAGCATGAGATGTGATATCCAACTCCTTCCCATTTCAATCCTGAGACCCTTCCTATAGCATGAGATGTGTTATCTCAATGTTTCTAATACCAAACCTGAGATCCTTCCTATAACATGAGATGTGATATCCAACTCCTTCCCATTCCAAACCGGAGACCCTTCCTTTAGCATGAGATGTGATATCAAACTCCTTCCCATGCCAATCCTGAGACCCTTACTATAGCATGAGATGTGATATCTCAATGCTTCTAATACCAAACCTGAGAGCCTTCATATAACATGATATGTGATATCCAACTCCTTCTCATTCCAAAACTGAGATCCTTCCTATAGCCTGAGATGTGATATCCAACTCCTTCCCATTCCAAACCTGAGACCCTTCCTATAGCATGAGATGGGATATCTCAATGCTTCTAATACCAAACCTGAGACCCTTGTTATAGCATGAGATGTGATATCCAACTCCTTCCCATCCCAAACCAGAGACCCTTCCTATAGTATGAAATGTGATATCTCAAAGCTTCTAATACCAAACCTGAGACCCTTCATATAGCATGAGATGTTATCTCCAACTCCTTCCCATCCCAAAACAGAGACACTTCCTATAGCATGAGATGTGATATCTCAATGCTTCTAATACCAAACCTGATATCCTTCCTATAACATGAGATGTGATATCCAACTCCTTCCCATTCCAATCCTGAGATCCTTCCTATACCATGAGATGTGATATCTCAATGTTTCTCATACCAAACCTGAGGCCCTTCCTATAGCAAGAGATGTGATATACAAATCCTCCCCACTCCAAACCTGAGACCCTTCCTATAGCATGAGATGTAATATCGCAATGCTTGTAATACCAAACCTGAGACCCTTCCTATAGCATGAGATGTGATATCCAACTCCTTCCCATTCCAATCCTGAGACCCTTCCTATAGCATGAGATGTGATATCTCAATGCTTCTAATACCAAAACTGAGACCCTTCTTAAAGCATGAGATGTGATATCCAACTCCTTCCCGTTGCAAACCTGAGACCCTTCCTATAGCAAGAATGTAATATCCAACTCCTTCCCATTCCAATCCTGAGACCATTCCTATAGCATGAGATGTGATATCTCAGTGCTTCTAATAGCAAACCTGAGATCCTTCCTATGACATGAGATGGGATATCCAACTCCTTCCCATTCCAAACCTGAGACCCTTCCTATAGCAAGAATGTAATATCCAACTCCTTCCCATTCCAATCCCGAGACCCTTCCGATAGCAGAGATGTGATATCTCAATGCTTATACCAAACCTGAGACCCTTCCTATGGCATGAGATGTCATATACTACTCCTTCCCATTCCAATCCTGAGACCCTTCCTATAGCATGAGATGTGATATCTCAATGCTTCTACCAAACCTGATATCCTTCCTATAACATGAGATGTGATATCCAACCCCTTTCCATTCCAATACTGAGATCCTTCCTATACCATGAGATGTGATATCTCAATGTTTCTGATACCAAATCTGAGGCCCTTCCTATAGCAAGAGATGTGATATACAAATCATTCCCATTCCAAACCTGAGACCTTTCCTATAGCATGGGATGTGATATCCGACTCCTTCCCAATCCAATCCTGAGACCCTTCCTATGGCATGAGATGTCATATACAACTACTTCCCATTCCAATCCGGAGACCCTTCCTATAGCATGAGATGTGATATCTCAATGCTTCTAATACCAAACCTGAGAGCCTTCATATAACATGATATGTGATATCCAACTCCTTCTCATTCCAAAACTGAGATCCTTCCTATAGCCTGAGATGTGATATCCAACTCCTTCCCATTCCAAACCTGAGACCATTCCTATAGCATGAGATGGGATATCTCAATGCTTCTAATACCAAACCTGAGACCCTTGTTATAGCATGAGATGTGATATCCAACTCCTTCCCATCCCAAACCAGAGACCCTTCCTATAGTATGAAATGTGATATCTCAAAGCTTCTAATACCAAACCTGAGACCCTTCATATAGCATGAGATGTTATCTCCAACTCCTTCCCATCCCAAAACAGAGACACTTCCTATAGCATGAGATGTGATATCTCAATGCTTCTAATACCAAACCTGATATCCTTCCTATAACATGAGATGTGATATCCAACTCCTTCCCATTCCAATCCTGAGATCCTTCCTATACCATGAGATGTGATATCTCAATGTTTCTCATACCAAACCTGAGGCCCTTCCTATAGCAAGAGATGTGATATACAAATCCTCCCCACTCCAAACCTGAGACCCTTCCTATAGCATGAGATGTAATATCGCAATGCTTGTAATACCAAACCTGAGACCCTTCCTATAGCATGAGATGTGATATCCAACTCCTTCCCATTCCAATCCTGAGACCCTTCCTATAGCATGAGATGTGATATCTCAATGCTTCTAATACCAAAACTGAGACCCTTCTTAAAGCATGAGATGTGATATCCAACTCCTTCCCGTTCCAAACCTGAGACCCTTCCTATAGCAAGAATGTAATATCCAACTCCTTCCCATTCCAATCCTGAGACCATTCCTATAGCATGAGATGTGATATCTCAGTGCTTCTAATAGCAAACCTGAGATCCTTCCTATGACATGAGATGGGATATCCAACTCCTTCCCATTCCAAACCTGAGACCCTTCCTATAGCAAGAATGTAATATCCAACTCCTTCCCATTCCAATCCCGAGACCCTTCCGATAGCAGAGATGTGATATCTCAATGCTTATACCAAACCTGAGACCCTTCCTATGGCATGAGATGTCATATACTACTCCTTCCCATTCCAATCCTGAGACCCTTCCTATAGCATGAGATGTGATATCTCAATGCTTCTACCAAACCTGATATCCTTCCTATAACATGAGATGTGATATCCAACCCCTTTCCATTCCAATACTGAGATCCTTCCTATACCATGAGATGTGATATCTCAATGTTTCTGATACCAAATCTGAGGCCCTTCCTATAGCAAGAGATGTGATATACAAATCATTCCCATTCCAAACCTGAGACCTTTCCTATAGCATGGGATGTGATATCCGACTCCTTCCCAATCCAATCCTGAGACCCTTCCTATGGCATGAGATGTCATATACAACTACTTCCCATTCCAATCCGGAGACCCTTCCTATAGCATGAGATGTGATATCTCAATGCTTCTACCAAACCTGAGACCCTTCCTATAGCATGAGATGTGATATCCAACTCCTTCCCATTCCAATCCTGAGACCCTTCCTATATCATGAGATGTGATATCTCAATGCTTCTAATACCAAACCTGATATCCTTCCTATAACATGAGATGTGATATCTCAATGTTTCTCATACCAAACCTGAGGCCCTTCCTATAGCAAGAGATGTGATGTACAAACCCTTCCCATTCCAAACCTGAGACCCTTCCTATAGCATGAGATATAATATCACAATGCTTGTAATACCAAACCTGAGACCCTTCCTATAGCATAAGATGTGATATCCAACTCCTTCCCATTCCAATCCTTAGACCCTTCCTATAGAATGAGATGTGATATCTCAATGCTTCTAATACCAAACCTGAGACCCTTCTTAAAGCATGAGATGGGATATCCAACTCCTTCCTATTCCAATCCTGAGACCCTTACGATAGCAGAGATGTGATATCTCAATGCCTATACCAAACCTGAGACTCTTCCTATGGCATGAGATGTGATATCCAACTCCTTCCCATTCCAATCCTGAGACCCTTCCTATAGCATGGGATGTGATATCTCAATGCTTCTATCAAACCTGAGACCCTTCCTATTGCATGAGATGTGATATCCAACTCCTTCCCATTCCAATCCTGAAACCCTTCCTATACCATGAGATGTGATATCTCAATGTTTCTAATACCAAACCTGAGACCCGTCCTAAAACATGAGATGTGAAATCCAAATCCTTCCCCTTCCAAACTTGAGACCCTTCCTATAGCTTGAGATGTGATATCAAACTCCTTCCCATTCCAATCCTGAGATAGCTTGAGATGTGATATCCAACTCCTTCCCATTCCAATCCTGAGACCCTTCCGATAGCATGAGATGTGATATCTTAATGTTTCTCTTACCAAACCTGAGGCCCTTCCTATAGCAAGAGATGTGATGTACAAATCCTTCCCATTCCAAACCTGAGACCCTTCCTATAGCATGAGATGTGATATCCAACTCCTTCCCAATCCAATCCTGAAACCCTTCCTATAGCATGAGATGTAATATCACAATGTTTGTAATACCAAACCTGAGACCCTTCCTATAGCATGAGATGTGATATCCAACTCCTTCCCATTCCAATCCTGAGACCCTTCCTATAGCATGAGATGTGATATCTCAATGCTTCTAATACCAAACCTGAGATCCTTCCGATAGCATGAGATGTGATATCTCAATGCTTCTAATACCAAACCTGAGATCTTCCTATAACATGAGATGTGATATCCAAATCCTTCCACTTCCAAACCTGAAACCCTCCCTTTAGCATGAGATGTGATATCCGACTCCTTCCCATTCCAATCCTGAGACCCTTCTGGTAGCATCAGATGTGATATCTCAATGCTTCTAATACCAAACCTGAGATCCTTCCGATAGCATGAGATCTGATATCTCAATGCTTCTAACACCAAACCTGAGATCCTTCCTATAGCATGAGATGTGATATCCAACTCCTTCCCATTCCAAACCTGAGACCCTTCCTATAGCATGAGATGTGATATCTCAATGCTTCTAATACCAAACCTGAGATCCTTCCAATAACATGAGATGTGATATCTCAATGCTTCTAAAACCAAACATGAGAACTATCCTGTAACTTGTGAAATCCAAATCATTCCCTTTCCAAACCTGAGACCCTTCCTATAGCTTGAGATGTGATATCAAACTCCTTCCCATTCCAATCCTGAGATAGCTTGAGATGTGCTATCCAACTCCTTCCCATTCCAATCCTGAGACCCTTCCTATACCATGAGATGTGATATCTCAATGCTTCTAATACCAAACCTGACACCCGTCCTAAAACATATGTGAGATCCAAATCCTTCCCCTTCCAAACCTGAGACCTTTCCTTTAGCATGTGATGTGATATCCAACTACTTCCCATTCCAATCCTGAGACCTTTCCTATAGCATGATATGTGATATCTCAATGCTTCTAATACCAAACCTGAGATCCTTCCTATAACATGAGATTTGTATCCAACTCCTTCCCATTCCAAACCTGAGACCCTTCCTATAGCATGAGATGTGATATCTTACTGCTTCTAAAACCAAACCTGAGAACCATCCTATAACATATGTGTAATCCAAATCCTTCCCTTTCCAAACCTGAGACCCTTCCGATAGCATGAGATGTGATATCTCAATGCTTCTAAAACCAAACATGAGAACCATCCTACAACATGAGATGTGAAATCCAAATCCTTCCCTTTCCAAACCTGAGACCCTTCCTATAGCTTGAGATGTGATATCAAACTCCTTCCCATTCCAATCCTGAGATAGCTTGAGATGTGATATCCAACTCCTTCCCATTCCAATCCTGGGTCCCTTCCGATAGCATGAGATGTGATATCTCAATGCTTCTAATATTAAAACTGAGACCCTCCCTATAGCATGAGATGTGATATCTAAGTCCTTCCCATTCCTATCCTGAGACCCTTCCGATAGCAGAGATGTGATATCTCAATGCTTATACCAAATCTGAGACCCTTCCTATGGCATGAGATGTGATATCCAACTCCTTCCCATTCCAATCCTGAGACCCTTCCTATAGCATGAGATGTGAAATCTCAATGCTTCTATCAAACCTGAGACCCTTCCTTTAGCATGACATGTGATATCCAACTCCTTCCCATTCCAATCCTGAGACCCTTCCTATAGCATGAGTTGTGATATCTCAATGCTTCTAATACCAAACCTGGGACCCGTCCTATAACATGAGATGTGATATCCAAATCCTTCCCCTTCCAAACCTAAGACCCTTTCTTTAGCATGAGATGTGATATCCAAATCCGATCGCTACCTTGATTGGTCTGGTTCGTCCAGAGGTTACCCTGTTCCAAGTAATTAGGTTGGCCTTCTGAACTTCTGCGCCACCAGGACAGAGTTCAGAAATCCGTCTTAACAGCATGAGATGTCATATACAACTCCTTCCGATTCCAATCCTGAGACCCTTCCTATAGCATGAGATGTGATATCTCAATGCTTCTAATACCAAACCTGAGATCCTTCCTATAGCATGAGATGTGATATCAAACTCCTTCCCATTCCAAACCTGAGACCCTTCTGATAGCATGAGATGTGATATCTCAATGCTTCTAAAACCAAACATGAGAACCATCCTATAACATGAGATGTGAAATCCAAATCATTCCCTTTCCAAACCTGAGACCCTTCCTATAGCTTGAGATGTGATATCAAACTCCTTCCCATTCAATGTGATATCCAACTCCTTCCCATTCCAAACCTGAGACCCTTCCTATAGCATGAGATGTTATATCGTAATGCTTCTAAAACCAAACCTGAGAACCATCCTATAACATGTGAACTCCAAATCCTTCCCTTTCCAAACCTGAGACCCTTCCGATAGCATGAGATGTGATATCTCAATGCTACTAAAACCAAACATGAGAACCATCCTATAACATGAGATGTGAAATCCAAATCCTTCCCTTTCCAAACCTGAGATAGCTTGAGATGTGATATCAAACTCCTTCCCATTCCAATCCTGAGATAGCTTGAGATGTGATATCCAACTCCTTCCCATTCCAACCTGACCTTCCTTTAGCATGAGAAGGGATATCCAACTCCTTCCCATTCCAATCCTGAAACCCTTCCTATAGCATGAGATGTGATATCTCAATGTTTCTAATAAAAAACCTGAGACCCTTCCTATTGCAAGAGATGTGATATCCAAATCCTTCCCATTTCAATCTTGAGACCCTTCCTATAGCATGAGATGTGATATCCAACTCCTTCCCATTCCAACCTGATACCCTTCCTATAGCATAAGGGATATCCAACTCCTTCCCAATCCAATCCTGAGACCCTTCCGATAGCAGAGATGTGATATCTCAATGCTTATACCAAACCTGAGACCCTACCTTTAGCATGATGTGATATCCAAATCCTTCACATTCCAATCCTGAGACCCTTCCTATAGCATGAGATGTGATATCTCAATGCTTCTAATACCAAACCTGAGAACCATCCTATAACATGAGATGTGAAATCCCAATCCTTCCCTTCCCAAACCTGAGACCCTTCCTATAGCTCGAGATGTGATATCAAACTCCTTCCCATTCCAATCCTGAGATAGCTTGAGATGTGATGTCCAACTCCTTCCCTTTCCAATCCTGAGACCCTTATCATACCATATGTGATATCTCAAGGCTTCTAATACCAAACCTGAGACCCGTCCTAAAACATGAGATGTGAGATCCAAATCCTTCCCCTTCCAAACCTGAGACCTTTCCTTTAGCATATGTGATATCCTACTCCTTCCCATTCCAATCCTGAGACCCTTCCCATAGCATGAGATGTGATATCTCAATGCTTCTAATATCAAACCTGAGAACCTCCCTATAGCATGAGATGTGATATCCAACTCCTTCCAATTCCAATACTGAGACCCTTCCAATAGCATATGTGATATCTCAGTGCTTCTAATATCAAAACTGAGACCCTCCCTATAGCATGAGATGTGATATCCAACTCCTTCCCATTCCAATCGAGACCCTTCCTATAACGAGATGTGATATCTCTTTGCTACTAATACCAAACCTGTGCCCCTTCATGTGATATCCAACTCCTTCCCATTCCAAACTTGTGACCCTTCCTGTAGCATGAATTGTGATTTCTCACCCCTTCCAATGCCAAACCCGAGACCATTCCCACAGCCTGAGATTTGAAATCTCATTTCTTCCAATACCAAACCCGAGACCCTTCCGATAGGATGAGATTTACTATCTCACTCCTTAAAATACCAAACTCGAGTCCCTTCCTAAAGGATGTGATTCTAATACCAAACCTGAGACTCTCCTTACAACAAGAGATGTCATATCCAACTCCTTCCCATTCCAATCCTGAGACTCTTCCTATAGCATGACATGTGATATCGAACTTCCCATTCCAATCCTGAGACTCAGACCTCCCCGTCTAACCTTCTCACCACTCCTAGCTCCCGGATTGATCATGAACTCCTGCTGTCTCTTCGCTTACTCTCTCCTTCCTCATCTGCCCTAGGTCAGGCTCCTTCTACACCTCCGCAGGGATTACTGATTTGTACCCCTCCCCACTCTCAACTCTCACTCAGTTTCAAACACTCATCTGACATCTGCCATTTCCTGGAAGTACCCGACCTTGATGTTCTTGGTCTAACCGAGACATGGTTGACGGCCAGCGCTATCTCGAGCTTTGACACTTTCCTCCCTGATGACAAGTTCCTCTCCATGCCCAGATCCAACCGTTCTTGAGGGGGAGTATCCTTGATTCCTGTAGTAAATTGCTTTCCTTTGCAGGCCGACTCCTCTCACGAATGCCTTGTCTGCATGCATTCTCTCTTTCCTGGCGAATCTCTCACCGTGGCTATTTGCCTACCCCCTTCCTCTCTCAGTGGATGGACTTCTCCATCCTAGCCTCCTACCACTCAACTCCGCCTACTTGGAGAATTCCACATGAACCTGTATGCTTCCTGACCTGGACTTTTACGAGATCTGCAACTCTTCATGTATCTGGCCCTACACACTGCAGGGAATACTCAGGATTTTCAGATCTCAGACCTCCCCCTCTGTAACCCTCTCAACAATCCTCTCCCGTGGTGATCAAGTTCTCATCTCCAAAGAAGGCTAACTGCCAGCTGTTCCTCCTCAGTGGAGTTCTCCCTTTCTGTCCCTGCTCCCTGCACCGTTTCGCGTTGCAAGTACTCGCTTCCCAGCTCTCTGGTTTCGACGCGTGTTCCCTGCCTTCTCTCCTCTTCCCACTGCCTTCAAATCAACAAATGAGCTTCAAAAGATACACGGTGTATGTACTGTGTCCTTGCGTTTGTTGTCGAATCCTGAAGTTTTTAACCACTGTTCTCCCATACAAGGGGGGGGTCAACATCTACTGCTGTTCACAGGCTGATTGTATACGGCTGAAATCTTCAAGGCATTATCAGCTTTCCTGACTGTTTTGGAACGTGTATTTGCCATCTATTAATGCAGTCGCCGTGTTCATCGTCCCTTCTACTTTACAGGCTGCACTCCCCTGGAGATCACATTCTCCTCTCCAGAGCAGGTTAACTACCAGCTGCTCCTCCTCATAGGCGTTCATCCTTTCTGTCCCTGATCCCTGCTCCGTTTCGCGTTGCAAACACTCGCTTCCCTGCTCTCTGGTTTAGACGCTGTTCCTCCTCAGAGGCGTTCTTCTTTCTGTCCCTGCTCCCTGCACAGTTTCGCGTTGCAGTACTCGCTTCCCAGCTCTCTGGTTTAGAAGCGTGTTCCCTGCCTTCTCTCCTCTTCCCGCTGCCTTCAAATCAACAAATGAGCTTCAAAAGATACACATTGCTCAGAATGCTTTATAACACCCATTATTCATCATATAGCTGTAACCCGCTAGACGTATTGAAATGTGCTGTAAACTAGCAAAACCAGCTAGAAAATGTACTTTCCTCGCGTTTTTGTAAATGCGAATTCTGATGGGTTCCCATGTATGTACTGTGTCCGTGCGTTTGTTGTCGAATCCTGAAGTTTTTAACCACTGTTCTCCCATACAAGGGGGGTTCAACATCTACTGCTGTTCACAGGCTGAATGTATACGGCTGAAATCTTCAAGGCATTATCAGTTTTCCTGACTGTTTTGGAACGTGTATTTGCCATCTGTTAATGCAGTCGCCTTGTGGTCATCGTCCCTTTTAGTTTACAGGCTGCACTCCCCTGGTGATCACATTCTCTTCCCCAGAGCAGGCTAACTACCAGCTGCTCCTCCTCAGAGGCGTTCCTTCTTTCTGTCCCTGCTCCCTGCACCGTTTCGCGTTGCATGTACTCGCTTCCCACCTCTCTGGTTTAGATGCGTGTTCCCTGCCTTCTCTCCTCTTCCTACAGCCTTCCAATGAGCTCCACAAGATAGTGTTCAGAATGCTTCATAACCCCATTATTCAACATATAGCTGTAACCCGCTAGACGTATTGAAACGTGCTAAAAACTAGCAAAAATAGCTAGAAAATGTACTTCCCTCCCGTTTTTGTAAATGCGAATTCTGGTGGGTTCCCATGTTGTATGTACTGTGTCCGTGCGTTTGTTGTCGAATCCTGAAGTTTTTAACCACTGTTCTCCCATACTAAGGGGGGGTCAACATCTACTGCTGTTCACAGGCTGAATGTATACGGCTGAAATCTTCAAGGCATTATCAGCTTTCCTGACTGTTTTGGAACGTGTATTTGCCATCTGTTAATGCAGTCGCCTTGTGGTCATCGTCCCTTTTAGTTTACAGGCTGCACTCCCCTGGTGATCACATTCTCCTCTCCAGAGCAGGCTAACTACCAGCTGCTCCTCCTCAGAGGCGTTCCTTCTTTCTGTCCCTGCTCCCTGCACCGTTTCGCGTTGCATGTACTCGCTTCCCACCTCTCTGGTTTAGATGCGTGTTCCCTGCCTTCTCTGCTCTTCCTAAAGCCTTCCAAGGAGCTCCACAAGATAGTGTTCAGAATGCTTTATAACACCCATTATTCAACATATAGCCGTAACCCGCTAGACGTATTGAAACGTGCTAAAAACTAGCAAACACAGCTAGAAAATGTACTTTCCCCGCGTTTTGGTAAATGCGAATTCTGGTGGATTCCCATTTTGTACTCTGTTCGTGCGTTTGTTCAGTCGAATCCTGTTCTTTTGAACCACTCTTCTCCCATAAAAGGGAGGATCAAAATGTGTTGTTCACAGGCTGAATTTATACTGCTGAAATGATCGCTTCCCTGCTCTCTGGTTTAGACGCGTGTACCCTGCATTTACCAAAACGCGAGGGAAGTACATTTTCTAGCTATTTTTGCTGGTTTTAGCACGTTTTAATACGTCTAGCGGGTTACAGCTATATGTTGAATAATGGGGTTATAAAGAATTCTGAACACTGTGTCTTGTGGAGCTCATTGGAAGGCTGTAGGAAGAGGAGAGAAGGCAGGGAACACGCATCTAAACCAGAGAGCTTGGAAGCGAGTACATGCAACACGGTGCAGGGAGCAGGAACAGAAAGGAGGAACGCCTCTGAGGAGGAGCAGCTGGTAGTTACCCTGCTCTGGAGAGGAGAATGTGATCACCAGGGGAGTGCAGCCTGTAAACTAAAAGGGAGGATGACCACAAGGCAACTGTATTAATAGATGGCAAATACACGTTCCAAAACAGTCAGGAAAGCAGATAATGCCTTGAAGATTTCAACCGTATACATTCAGCCTGTGAACCTGTGAACAGCAGTAGATGTTGAACCCCCCTTGTATGGGAGAACAGTGGTTAAAAACTTCAGGATTCGACAACAAACGCACGGACACAGTACATACATGGGAACCCATCAGAATTCGCATTTACAAAAACGCGAGGAAAGTACATTTTCTAGCTGGTTTTGCTAGTTTACAGCACATTTCAATACGTCTAGCGGGTTACGGCTATATGATGAATAATGGGTGTTATAAAGCATTCTGAGCACCGTGTATCTTTTGAAGCTCATTTGTTGATTTGAAGGCAGCGGGAAGAGGAGAGAAGGCAGGGAACACGCGTCTAAACCAGAGAGCTGGGAAGCGAGTGTTTGCAACGCGAAACGGTGCAGGGAGCAGGGACAGAAAGGGAGAACTCCACTGAGGAGGAACAGCTGGTAGGTAGCCTTCTTTGGAGATGAGAACTTGATCACCACGGGAGAGGATTGTTGAGAGGGTAACAGAGGGGGAGGTCTGAGATCAGAAAATCCTGAGTATTCCCTGCAGTGTGTAGGGCCAGTGACATGTACAGTTGCAGATCTCGTAAAAGTCCAGGTCAGGAAGCATACAGGTTCATGTTGAATTCTCCAAGTAGGCGGAGTTGAGTGGTAGGAGGCTAGGATGGAGAAGTCCATCCACTGAGAGAGGAAGGGGGTAGGCAAATAGCCACGGTGAGAGAATGGCCAGGAAAGAGAGAATGCATGCAGACAAGGCATTCGTGAGAGGAGTCGGCCTGCAAAGGAAAGCAATTTACTACAGGAATCAAGGATGCTCCCCGCTCAAGAACGGTTGGATCTGGGCATGGAGAGGAACTTGTCATCAGGGAGGAAAGTGTCAAAGCTCGAGACAGCGCTGGCCGTCAACCATGTCTCGGTTAGACCAAGAACATCAAGGTCGGGTTCTTCCAGGAAATGGCAGATGTCAGATGAGTTTTTGAAACTGAGTGAGAGTTGAGAGTGGGGAGGGGTACAAATCAGTAATCCCTGCGGAGGTGTAGAAGGAGCCTGACCTAGGGCAGATGAGGAAGGAGAGAGGAAAGGAAGCAGAAGAAGGGAGAGAGGAGACAGCAGGAGTGCATGATCCATCCGGGAGCTAGGAGTGGTGAGAAGGTTAGACGGGGAGGTCTGAGTCTCAGGATTGGAATGGGAAGTTCAATATCACATGTCATGCTATAGGAAGAGTCTCATGATTGGAATGGGAAGGAGTTGGATATGACATCTCTTGTTATAGGGAGGGTCTCAGGTTTGGTATTAGAATCGCATCCTTTAGGAAGGGACTCGAGTTTGGTATTTTAAGGAGTGAGATAGTAAATCTCATCCTATCGGAAGGGTCTCGGGTTTGGTATTGGAAGAAATGAGATTTCAAATCTCAGGCTGTGGGAATGGTCTCGGGTTTGGTATTGGAAGGGGTGAAAATCACATTTCATGCTACAGGAAGGGTCACAAGTTTGGAATGGGAAGGAGTTGGATATCACATATACTACGAGAAGGGGCTCAGGTTTGGTATTAGAAGCATAGAGATATCACATCTCATGTTATAGGAAGGGTCTCGATTGGAATGGGAAGGAGTTAGATATCACATCTCATGCTATAGGGAGGGTCTCAGTTTTGATATTAGAAGCATTGAGATATCACATATGCTATTGGAAGGGTCGCAGTATTTGAATTGGAAGGAGTTGGATATCCCTTCTCATGCTATAGGAAGGGTCTCAGGTTGGAATGGGAAGGATTTGGATATCACATCTCTTGCTATAGGAAGGGTCTCAGGTTTTTTATTAGAAACATTGAGATATCACATCTCATGCTATAGGAAGGGTTTAAGGATTGGAATGGGAAGGAGTTGGATATCCCTTCTCATGCTATAGGAAGGGTCTCAGGTTGGAATGGGAAGGATTTGGATATCACATCTCTTGCTATAGGAAGGGTCTCAGGTTTTTTATTAGAAACATTGAGATATCACATCTCATGCTATAGGAAGGGTTTAAGGATTGGAATGGGAAGGATTTGGATATCACATCTCATGCTAAAGGAAGGGTCTCAGGTTTGGAAGGGGAAGGATTTGGATATCACATCTCATGTTATTTGACCGGTCTCAGGTTTGGTATTAGAAGCATTGAGATATCAAGTCTCATGGTATAGGACGGGAGTTTGATATCACATCATGCCATGGTATGGGTCTCAGGTTTTGTAGAAGCATTGGGATATCACATCTCATGCTATCGGAAGGGTATCAGGATTGGATTTGGAAGGAGTTGTTGGATATCCCATCTCATGCTATAGGAAAGGTCTCAGGTTGGAATGGGAAAGAGTTGGATATCACATCTCATGTTATAGGAAGGGTCTCAAGATTGGAATGGGAAGGACTTGGATATCACATCTCATGCTGTAGGAAGGCTCTCAGGTTTGGAAAGGGAAGGAGTTGGATATCACATTTCATGTTAGAGGTAGGATCTCAGGTTTGGTATTAGAGGCATTGAGATATCACATCTCATGCTATCAGAAGGGTATCAGGATTGGAATGGGAAGGAGTTGGATATCACATCTCATGCTAAAGGGAGGGTCTCAGGTTTGGATGGGGAAGGATTTGGATATTACATCTCATGTTATAGGAAGGATCTCAGGTTTGGTATAGAAGCATTGAGATATCACATCTCATGCTATCGGAAGGATCTCAGGTTTGGTATTAGAAGCATTGAGATATCACATCTCATGCTATAGGAAGGGTCTCAGGATTGGAATGGGAAGGACTTGGATATCACATCTCATGCTAAAGGAAGGGTCTCAGTTTTGGTAGAAGCATTGCGATATCACATCTCATGCTATAGGAAGGGTCTCAGGATTGGAATCGGAAGGAGTTGGATATCACATCTCATGCTATAGGAAGGGTCTCAGGTTTGGTATAAGCATTGAGATATCACATCTCTGCTATCGGAAGGGTCTCAGGATTGGATTGGGAAGGAGTTGGATATCACATCTCATGTTATAGGAAGGGTCTCCGGATTGGAATGTGAAGGATTTGGATATCACATCTCATGCTAAAGGAAGGGTCTCAGGTTTGGAATGGGAAGGAGTTGGATATGACATCTCTTGTTATAGGGAGGGTCTCAGGATTTGAATGGCAAGGTGTTGGATATCACATCTCATGCCATAGGAAGGGTCTCAGGTTTGGTATAAGCATTGAGATATCACATCTCTGCTATCGGAAGGGTCTCAGGATTGGATTGGGAAGGAGTTGGATATCCCTTCTCATGCTATAGGAAGGGTCTCAGGTTGGAAAGGGAAGGAGTTGGATATCACATCTCATGCTATAGGGAGGGTTTCAGTTTTGATATTAGAAGCATTGAGATATCACATCTCATGCTATCGGAAGTGTCTCAGGATTGGAATGGGAAGGAGCTGGATATTACATCTCATGCTAAAGGAAGGGTCTCAGGTTTGGAACGGGAAGGAGTTGGATATCCGATCTCATGTTATAGGAAGGGTCTCAGGTTTGGTATAAGCATTGAGATATCACATCTCATGCTATAGGAAGTGTCTCAGGATTGGAATGGAAGGAGTTGGATATCACATCTCATGTTATAGGAAGAGTCTCAGGTTTGGTATTAGAAGCATTGAGATATCACATCTCATGCTATAGGAAGTGTCTCAGGATTGGAATGGGAAGGACTTGGATATCACATCTCATGCTATAGGGAGGTTCTCAAGTTTGATATTAGAAGCATTGAGATATCACATCTCATGCTATAGGAAGTGTCTCAGGATTGGAATGGGAAGGACTTGGATATCACATCTCATGCTATAGGGAGGTTCTCAAGTTTGATATTAGAAGCATTGAGATATCACATCTCATGCTATAGGAAGAGTCTCAGGTTTGGGAAGGGAAGGATTTGGATTTCACATCTCATGCCATAGGAAGGGTCTCAGGTTTGGTATAAGCATTGAGATATCACATCTCTGCTATCGGAAGGGTCTCAGGATTGGATTGGGAAGGAGTTGGATATCACATCTCATGTTATAGGAAGGGTCTCCGGATTGGAATGTGAAGGATTTGGATATCACATCTCATGCTAAAGGAAGGGTCTCAGGTTTGGAATGGGAAGGAGTTGGATATGACATCTCTTGTTATAGGAAGGGTCTCAGGATTTGAATGGCAAGGAGTTGGATATCACATCTCATGCCATAGGAAGGGTCTCAGGTTTGGTATAAGCATTGAGATATCACATCTCTGCTATCGGAAGGGTCTCAGGATTGGATTGGGAAGGAGTTTGATATCCCTTCTCATGCTATAGGAAGGGTCTCAGGTTGGAATGGGAAGGAGTTGGATATCACATCTCATGCTAAAGGAAGGGTCTCAGGTTTGGTAGAAGCATTGAGATATCACATCTCATGCTATCGGAAGTGTCTCAGGATTGGAATGGGAAGGAGCTGGATATTACATCTCATGCTAAAGGAAGGGTCTCAGGTTTGGAACGGGAAGGAGTTGGATATCCGATCTCATGTTATAGGAAGGGTCTCAGGTTTGGTATAAGCATTGAGATATCACATCTCTGCTATCGGAAGTGTCTCAGGATTGGAATGGGAAGGAATTGGATATCCCATCTCATGTTATAGGAAGGGTCTCAAGTTTGATATTAGAAGCATTGTGATATCACATCTCATGCTATAGGAAGGGTTTAAGGATTGGAATGGGAAGGAGTTGGATATCCCTTCTCATGCTATAGGAAGGGTCTCGGGTTGGAATGGGAAGGATTTGGATATCACATCTCTTGCTATAGGAAGGGTCTCAGGTTTTTCATTAGAAACATTGAGATATCACATCTCATGCTATAGGAAGGGTTTAAGGATTGGAATGGGAAGGATTTGGATATCACATCTCATGCTAAAGGAAGGGTCTCAGGTTTGGAAGGGGAAGGATTTGGATATCACATCTCATGTTATTTGACCGGTCTCAGGTTTGGTATTAGAAGCATTGAGATATCAAGTCTCATGGTATAGGACGGGAGTTTGATATCACATCATGCCATGGTATGGGTCTCAGGTTTTGTAGAAGCATTGGGATATCACATCTCATGCTATCGGAAGGGTATCAGGATTGGATTTGGAAGGAGTTGTTGGATATCCCATCTCATGCTATAGGAAAGGTCTCAGGTTGGAATGGGAAAGAGTTGGATATCACATCTCATGTTATAGGAAGGGTCTCAAGATTGGAATGGGAAGGACTTGGATATCACATCTCATGCTGTAGGAAGGCTCTCAGGTTTGGAAAGGGATGGAGTTGGATATCACATTTCATGTTAGAGGTAGGATCTCAGGTTTGGTATTAGAGGCATTGAGATATAACATCTCATGCTATCAGAAGGGTATCAGGATTGGAATGGGAAGGAGTTGGATATCACATCTCATGCTAAAGGGAGGGTCTCAGGTTTGGATGGGGAAGGATTTGGATATTACATCTCATGTTATAGGAAGGATCTCAGGTTTGGTATAGAAGCATTGAGATATCACATCTCATGCTATCGGAAGGATCTCAGGTTTGGTATTAGAAGCATTGAGATATCACATCTCATGCTATAGGAAGGGTCTCAGGATTGGAATGGGAAGGACTTGGATATCACATCTCATGCTAAAGGAAGGGTCTCAGTTTTGGTAGAAGCATTGCGATATCACATCTCATGCTATAGGAAGGGTCTCGGGATTGGAATCGGAAGGAGTTGGATATCACATCTCATGCTATAGGAAGGGTCTCAGGTTTGGTATAAGCATTGAGATATCACATCTCTGCTATCGGAAGGGTCTCAGGATTGGATTGGGAAGGAGTTGGATATCACATCTCATGTTATAGGAAGGGTCTCCGGATTGGAATGTGAAGGATTTGGATATCACATCTCATGCTAAAGGAAGGGTCTCAGGTTTGGAATGGGAAGGAGTTGGATATGACATCTCTTGTTATAGGGAGGGTCTCAGGATTTGAATGGCAAGGTGTTGGATATCACATCTCATGCCATAGGAAGGGTCTCAGGTTTGGTATAAGCATTGAGATATCACATCTCTGCTATCGGAAGGGTCTCAGGATTGGATTGGGAAGGAGTTGGATATCCCTTCTCATGCTATAGGAAGGGTCTCAGGTTGGAAAGGGAAGGAGTTGGATATCACATCTCATGCTATAGGGAGGGTTTCAGTTTTGATATTAGAAGCATTGAGATATCACATCTCATGCTATCGGAAGTGTCTCAGGATTGGAATGGGAAGGAGCTGGATATTACATCTCATGCTAAAGGAAGGGTCTCAGGTTTGGAACGGGAAGGAGTTGGATATCCGATCTCATGTTATAGGAAGGGTCTCAGGTTTGGTATAAGCATTGAGATATCACATTTCATGCTATAGGAAGGGTCTCAGGATTGGAATGGAAGGAGTTGGATATCACATCTCATGTTATAGGAAGGATCTCAGGTTTGGTATTAGAAGCATTGAGACATCACATCTCATGCTATAGGAAGGGTCTCAGGATTGGAATGGGAAGGAGTTGGATATCACATCTCATGCTATAGGAAGGGTCTCAGGTTTGGTATAAGCATTGAGATATCACATCTCATGCTATAGGAAGAGTCTCAGGTTTGGGAAGGGAAGGATTTGGATTTCACATCTCATGCCGTAGGAAGGGTCTCAGGTTTGGTATAAGCATTGAGATATCACATCTCTGCTATCAGAAGAGTCTCAGGATTGGAATGGGAAGGAGTTGGATATCCCATCTCATGTTATAGGAAGAGTCTCAGGTTTGGTATTAGAAGCATTGAGATATCACATCTCATGCTATAGGAAGTGTCTCAGGATTGGAATGGGAAGGACTTGGATATCACATCTCATGCTATAGGGAGGTTCTCAAGTTTGATATTAGAAGCATTGAGATATCACATCTCATGCTATAGGAAGAGTCTCAGGTTTGGGAAGGGAAGGATTTGGATTTCACATCTCATGCCATAGGAAGGGTCTCAGGTTTGGTATAAGCATTGAGATATCACATCTCTGCTATCGGAAGGGTCTCAGGATTGGATTGGGACGGAGTTGAATATCACATCTCATGTTATAGGAAGGGTCTCCGGATTGGAATGTGAAGGATTTGGATATCACATCTGATGCTAAAGGAAGGGTCTCAGGTTTGGAATGGGAAGGAGTTGGATATGACATCTCTTGTTATAGTGAGGGTCTCAGGATTTGAATGGCAAGGAGTTGGATATCACATCTCATGCCATAGGAAGGGTCTCAGGTTTGGTATAAGCATTGAGATATCACATCTCTGCTATCGGAAGGGTCTCAGGATTGGATTGGGAAGGAGTTTGATATCCCTTCTCATGCTATAGGAAGGGTCTCAGGTTGGAATGGGAAGGAGTTGGATATCACATCTCATGCTAAAGGAAGGGTCTCAGGTTTGGTAGAAGCATTGAGATATCACATCTCATGCTATCGGAAGTGTCTCAGGATTGGAATGGGAAGGAGCTGGATATTACATCTCATGCTAAAGGAAGGGTCTCAGGTTTGGAACGGGAAGGAGTTGGATATCCGATCTCATGTTATAGGAAGGGTCTCAGGTTTGGTATAAGCATTGAGATATCACATCTCTGCTATCGGAAGTGTCTCAGGATTGGAATGGGAAGGAATTGGATATCCCATCTCATGTTATAGGACGGGTCTCAGGTTTGTTATTAGAATCATTGAGATATCATATTGCATGCTGTATGAAGGGTCTAAGGATTGGAATGGGAAAGACTTGGATATCACATCTCATGCTATAGGAAGGGTCTCAGGTTTGGTATAAGCATTGAGATATCAAATCTCATGCTATAGGAAGGGTCTCAGGATTGGAATGGAAGGAGTTGGATATCACATCTCATGTTATAGGAAGGATCTCAGGTTTGGTATTAGAAGCATTGAGACATCACATCTCATGCTATAGGAAGGGTCTCAGGATTGGAATGGGAAGGAGTTGGATATCACATCTCATGCTATAGGAAGGGTCTCAGGTTTGGTATAAGCATTGAGATATCACATCTCATGCTATAGGAAGGGTCTCAGGATTGGAATGGGAAGGAGTTGTATATGACATCTCATGCCGTAGGAAGGGTCTCAGGTTTGGTATAAGCATTGAGATATCACATCTCTGCTATCAGAAGAGTCTCAGGATTGGAATGGGAAGGAGTTGGATATCCCATCTCATGTTATAGGAAGAGTCTCAGGTTTGGTATTAGAAGCATTGAGATATCACATCTCATGCTATAGGAAGTGTCTCAGGATTGGAATGGGAAGGACTTGGATATCACATCTCATGCTATAGGGAGGGTCTCAAGTTTGATATTAGAAGCATTGAGATATCACATCTCATGCTATAGGAAGAGTCTCAGGTTTGGGAAGGGAAGGATTTGGATTTCACATCTCATGTTATAGGATGGTTCTCATGTTTGGTTTTTGAAGCATTGAGATATCACATCTCATGCTATCGGAAGGGTCTCAGGTTTGGTATTAGAAGCATTGAGATATCACATCTCATGCTATAGGATTGGTCTCCGGATTGGAATGTGAAGGATTTGGATATCACATCTCATGCTAAAGGAAGGGTCTCAGGTTTGGAATGGGAAGGAGTTGGATATGACATCTCTTGTTATAGGGAGGGTCTCAGGATTTGAATGGCAAGGAGTTGGATATCACATCTCATGCCATAGGAAGGGTCTCAGGTTTGGTATAAGCATTGAGATATCACATCTCTGCTATCGGAAGGGTCTCAGGATTGGAATGGGAAGGACTTAGATATCACATCTCATGCTATAGGGAGGGTCTCAGTTTTGATATTAGAAGCATTGAGATATCACATCTCATGATATCGGAAGGGTCTCAGGATTGGAATGGGAGGAGCTGGATATCACATCTCATGCTAAAGGAAGGGTCTCAGGTTTGGAAGGGGAAGGATTTGGATATCACATCTCATGTTATAGGATGGGTCTCAGGTTTGGTATTAGAAGCATTGTGATATCACATCTCATGCTATAGGAAGTGTCTCAGGATTGGAATGGGAAGGAGTTGGATATCACATCTCATGCTATAGGAAGGGTTTCAGGTTTGGTAGAAGCATTGAGATATCACATCTCATGCTATAGGAAGAGTCTCAGGTTTGGGAAGGGAAGGATTTGGATTTCACATCTCATGTTATAGGATGGTTCTCATGTTTGGTTTTTGAAGCATTGAGATATCACATCTCATGCTATCGGAAGGGTCTCAGGTTTGGTATTAGAAGCATTGAGATATCACATCTCATGCTATAGGATTGGTCTCCGGATTGGAATGTGAAGGATTTGGATATCACATCTCATGCTAAAGGAAGGGTCTCAGGTTTGGAATGGGAAGGAGTTGGATATGACATCTCTTGTTATAGGGAGGGTCTCAGGATTTGAATGGCAAGGAGTTGGATATCACATCTCATGCCATAGGAAGGGTCTCAGGTTTGGTATAAGCATTGAGATATCACATCTCTGCAAGGGTCTCAGGATTGGATTGGGAAGGAGTTGGATATCACATCTCATGTTATAGGAAGGGTCTCCGGATTGGAATGTGAAGGATTTGGATATCACATCTCATGCTAAAGGAAGGGTCTCAGGTTTGGAATGGGAAGGAGTTGGATATGACATCTCTTGTTATAGGGAGGGTCTCAGGATTTGAATGGCAAGGAGTTGGATATCACATCTCATGTCATAGGAAGGGTCTCAGGTTTGGTATAAGCATTGAGATATCACATCTCTGCTATCGGAAGGGTCTCAGGATTGGATTGGGAAGGAGTTGGATATCCCTTCTCATGCTATAGGAAGGGTCTCAGGTTGGAATGGGAAGGAGTTGGATATCACATCTCATGCTAAAGGAAGGGTCTCAGGTTTGGTAGAAGAATTGAGATATCACATCTCATGCTATCGGAAGTGTCTCAGGATTGGAATGGGAAGGAGCTGGATATTACATCTCATGCTAAAGGAAGGGTCTCAGGTTTGGAACGGGAAGGAGTTGGATATCCGATCTCATGTTATAGGAAGGGTCTCAGGTTTGGTATAAGCATTGAGATATCACATCTCTGCTATCGGAAGTGTCTCAGGATTGGAATGGGAAGGAATTGGATATCCCATCTCATGTTATAGGACGGGTCTCAGGATTGTTATTAGAATCATTGAGATATCATATTGCATGCTGTATGAAGGGTCTAAGGATTGGAATGGGAAAGACTTGGATATCACATCTCATGCTATAGGAAGGGTCTCAGGTTTGGTATAAGCATTGAGATATCAAATCTCATGCTATAGGAAGGGTCTCAGGATTGGAATGGAAGGAGTTGGATATCACATCTGATGTTATAGGAAGGATCTCAGGTTTGGTATTAGAAGCATTGAGACATCACATCTCATGCTATAGGAAGGGTCTCAGGATTGGAATGGGAAGGAGTTGGATATCACATCTCATGCTATAGGAAGGGTCTCAGGTTTGGTATAAGCATTGAGATATCACATCTCATGCTATAGGAAGGGTCTCAGGATTGGAATGGGAAGGAGTTGTATATGACATCTCATGCCGTAGGAAGGGTCTCAGGTTTGGTATAAGCATTGAGATATCACATCTCTGCTATCAGAAGAGTCTCAGGATTGGAATGGGAAGGAGTTGGATATCCCATCTCATGTTATAGGAAGAGTCTCGGGTTTGGTATTAGAAGCATTGAGATATCACATCTCATGCTATAGGAAGTGTCTCAGGATTGGAATGGGAAGGACTTGGATATCACATCTCATGCTATAGGGAGGGTCTCAAGTTTGATATTAGAAGCATTGAGATATCACATCTCATGCTATAGGAAGAGTCTCAGGTTTGGGAAGGGAAGGATTTGGATTTCACATCTCATGTTATAGGATGGTTCTCATGTTTGGTTTTTGAAGCATTGAGATATCACATCTCATGCTATCGGAAGGGTCTCAGGTTTGGTATTAGAAGCATTGAGATATCACATCTCATGCTATAGGATTGGTCTCCGGATTGGAATGTGAAGGATTTGGATATCACATCTCATGCTAAAGGAAGGGTCTCAGGTTTGGAATGGGAAGGAGTTGGATATGACATCTCTTGTTATAGGGAGGGTCTCAGGATTTGAATGGCAAGGAGTTGGATATCACATCTCATGCCATAGGAAGGGTCTCAGGTTTGGTATAAGCATTGAGATATCACATCTCTGCTATCGGAAGGGTCTCAGGATTGGAATGGGAAGGACTTAGATATCACATCTCATGCTATAGGGAGGGTCTCAGTTTTGATATTAGAAGCATTGAGATATCACATCTCATGCTATCGGAAGGGTCTCAGGATTGGAATGGGAGGAGCTGGATATCACATCTCATGCTAAAGGAAGGGTCTCAGGTTTGGAAGGGGAAGGATTTGGATATCACATCTCATGTTATAGGATGGGTCTCAGGTTTGGTATTAGAAGCATTGTGATATCACATCTCATGCTATAGGAAGTGTCTCAGGATTGGAATGGGAAGGAGTTGGATATCACATCTCATGCTATAGGAAGGGTTTCAGGTTTGGTAGAAGCATTGAGATATCACATCTCATGCTATAGGAAGGGTCTCAGGATTGGAATGGGAAGGAGTTGGATATCACATCTCATGCTATAGGAAGGGTCTCAGGTTTGGTATAAGCATTGAGATATCACATCTCATGCTATAGGAAGGGTCTCAGGATTGGAATGGGAAGGAGTTGTATATGACATCTCATGCCGTAGGAAGGGTCTCAGGTTTGGTATAAGCATTGAGATATCACATCTCTGCTATCAGAAGAGTCTCAGGATTGGAATGGGAAGGAGTTGGATATCCCATCTCATGTTATAGGAAGAGTCTCGGGTTTGGTATTAGAAGCATTGAGATATCACATCTCATGCTATAGGAAGTGTCTCAGGATTGGAATGGGAAGGACTTGGATATCACATCTCATGCTATAGGGAGGGTCTCAAGTTTGATATTAGAAGCATTGAGATATCACATCTCATGCTATAGGAAGAGTCTCAGGTTTGGGAAGGGAAGGATTTGGATTTCACATCTCATGTTATAGGATGGTTCTCATGTTTGGTTTTTGAAGCATTGAGATATCACATCTCATGCTATCGGAAGGGTCTCAGGTTTGGTATTAGAAGCATTGAGATATCACATCTCATGCTATAGGATTGGTCTCCGGATTGGAATGTGAAGGATTTGGATATCACATCTCATGCTAAAGGAAGGGTCTCAGGTTTGGAATGGGAAGGAGTTGGATATGACATCTCTTGTTATAGGGAGGGTCTCAGGATTTGAATGGCAAGGAGTTGGATATCACATCTCATGCCATAGGAAGGGTCTCAGGTTTGGTATAAGCATTGAGATATCACATCTCTGCTATCGGAAGGGTCTCAGGATTGGAATGGGAAGGACTTAGATATCACATCTCATGCTATAGGGAGGGTCTCAGTTTTGATATTAGAAGCATTGAGATATCACATCTCATGCTATCGGAAGGGTCTCAGGATTGGAATGGGAGGAGCTGGATATCACATCTCATGCTAAAGGAAGGGTCTCAGGTTTGGAAGGGGAAGGATTTGGATATCACATCTCATGTTATAGGATGGGTCTCAGGTTTGGTATTAGAAGCATTGTGATATCACATCTCATGCTATAGGAAGTGTCTCAGGATTGGAATGGGAAGGAGTTGGATATCACATCTCATGCTATAGGAAGGGTTTCAGGTTTGGTAGAAGCATTGAGATATCACATCTCATGCTATAGGAAGAGTCTCAGGTTTGGGAAGGGAAGGATTTGGATTTCACATCTCATGTTATAGGATGGTTCTCATGTTTGGTTTTTGAAGCATTGAGATATCACATCTCATGCTATCGGAAGGGTCTCAGGTTTGGTATTAGAAGCATTGAGATATCACATCTCATGCTATAGGATTGGTCTCCGGATTGGAATGTGAAGGATTTGGATATCACATCTCATGCTAAAGGAAGGGTCTCAGGTTTGGAATGGGAAGGAGTTGGATATGACATCTCTTGTTATAGGGAGGGTCTCAGGATTTGAATGGCAAGGAGTTGGATATCACATCTCATGCCATAGGAAGGGTCTCAGGTTTGGTATAAGCATTGAGATATCACATCTCTGCAAGGGTCTCAGGATTGGATTGGGAAGGAGTTGGATATCACATCTCATGTTATAGGAAGGGTCTCCGGATTGGAATGTGAAGGATTTGGATATCACATCTCATGCTAAAGGAAGGGTCTCAGGTTTGGAATGGGAAGGAGTTGGATATGACATCTCTTGTTATAGGGAGGGTCTCAGGATTTGAATGGCAAGGAGTTGGATATCACATCTCATGCCATAGGAAGGGTCTCAGGTTTGGTATAAGCATTGAGATATCACATCTCTGCTATCGGAAGGGTCTCAGGATTGGATTGGGAAGGAGTTGGATATCCCTTCTCATGCTATAGGAAGGGTCTCAGGTTGGAATGGGCAGGAGTTGGATATCACATCTCATGCTAAAGGAAGGGTCTCAGGTTTGGTAGAAGCATTGAGATATCACATCTCATGCTATAGGAAGGGTCTCAGGATTGGAATGGGAAGGACTTAGATATCACATATCATGCTATAGGGAGGGTTTCAGTTTTGATATTAGAAGCATTGAGATATCACATCTCATGCTATCGGAAGTGTCTCAGGATTGGAATGGGAAGGAGCTGGATATTACATCTCATGCTAAAGGAAGGGTCTCAGGTTTGGAACGGAAGGAGTTGGATATCCGATCTCATGTTATAGGAAGGGTCTCAGGTTTGGTATAAGCATTGAGATATCACATCTCTGCTATCGGAAGTGTCTCAGGATTGGAATGGGAAGGAATTGGATATCCCATCTCATGTTATAGGACGGGTCTCAGGATTGTTATTAGAATCATTGAGATATCATTTTGCATGCTGTAGGAAGGGTCTAAGGATTGGAATGGGAAGGAATTGGATATCACATCTCATGCTAAAGGAAGGGTCTCAGGTTTGGAATGGGAAGGAGTTGGATATGACATCTCTTGTTATAGGGAGGGTCTCAGGATTTGAATGGCAAGGAGTTGGATATCACATCTCATGCCATAGGAAGGGTCTCAGGTTTGGTATAAGCATTGAGATATCACATCTCTGCAAGGGTCTCAGGATTGGATTGGGAAGGAGTTGGATATCACATCTCATGTTATAGGAAGGGTCTCCGGATTGGAATGTGAAGGATTTGGATATCACATCTCATGCTAAAGGAAGGGTCTCAGGTTTGGAATGGGAAGGAGTTGGATATGACATCTCTTGTTATAGGGAGGGTCTCAGGATTTGAATGGCAAGGAGTTGGATATCACATCTCATGCCATAGGAAGGGTCTCAGGTTAGGTATAAGCATTGAGATATCACATCTCTGCTATCGGAAGGGTCTCAGGATTGGATTGGGAAGGAGTTGGATATCCCTTCTCATGCTATAGGAAGGGTCTCAGGTTGGAATGGGCAGGAGTTGGATATCACATCTCATGCTAAAGGAAGGGTCTCAGGTTTGGTAGAAGCATTGAGATATCACATCTCATGCTATAGGAAGGGTCTCAGGATTGGAATGGGAAGGACTTAGATATCACATATCATGCTATAGGGAGGGTTTCAGTTTTGATATTAGAAGCATTGAGATATCACATCTCATGCTATCGGAAGTGTCTCAGGATTGGAATGGGAAGGAGCTGGATATTACATCTCATGCTAAAGGAAGGGTCTCAGGTTTGGAACGGAAGGAGTTGGATATCCGATCTCATGTTATAGGAAGGGTCTCAGGTTTGGTATAAGCATTGAGATATCACATCTCTGCTATCGGAAGTGTCTCAGGATTGGAATGGGAAGGAATTGGATATCCCATCTCATGTTATAGGACGGGTCTCAGGATTGTTATTAGAATCATTGAGATATCATTTTGCATGCTGTAGGAAGGGTCTAAGGATTGGAATGGGAAAGACTTGGATATCACATCTCATGCTATAGGAAGGGTCTCAGGTTTGGTATAAGCATTGAGATATCAAATCTCATGCTATAGGAAGGGTCTCAGGATTGGAATGGAAGGAGTTGGATATCACATCTCATGTTATAGGAAGGATCTCAGGTTTGATATTAGAAGCATTGAGATATCACATCTCATGCAATCGGAAGTGTCTCAGGATTGGAATGGGAAGGAGCTGGATATTACATCTCATGCTAAAGGAAGGGTCTCAGGTTTGGAACGGGAAGGAGTTGGATATCCGATCTCATGTTATAGGAAGGGTCTCAGGTTTGGTATAAGCATTGAGATATCACATCTCTGCTATCGGAAGTGTCTCAGGATTGGAATGGGAAGGAGTTGGATATCCCATCTCATGTTATAGGACGGATCTCAGGATTGTTATTAGAATCATTGAGATATCATATTGCATGCTGTAGGAAGGGTCTAAGGATTAGAATGGGAAAGACTTGGATATCACATCTCATGCTATAGGAAGGGTCTCAGGTTTGGTATAAGCATTGAGATATCAAATCTCATGCTATAGGAAGGGTCTCAGGATTGGAATGGAAGGAGTTGGATATCACATCTCATGTTATAGGAAGGATCTCAGGTTTGGTATTAGAAGCATTGAGACATCACATCTCATGCTATAGGAAGGGTCTCAGGATTGGAATGGGAAGGAGTTGGATATCACATCTCATGCTATAGGAAGGATCTCAGGTTTGGTATAAGCATTGAGATATCACATCTCATGCTATAGGAAGGGTCTCAGGATTGGAATGGGAAGGAGTTGTATATGACATCTCATGCCGTAGGAAGGGTCTCGGGTTTGGTATAAGCATTGAGATATCACATCTCTGCTATCAGAAGAGTCTCAGGATTGGAATGGGAAGGAGTTGGATATCCCATCTCATGTTATAGGAAGAGTCTCAGGTTTGGTGTTAGAAGCATTGAGATATCACATCTCATGCTATAGGAAGTGTCTCAGGATTGGAATGGGAAGGACTTGGATATCACATCTCATGCTATAGGGAGGGTCTCAAGTTTGATATTAGAAGCATTGAGAATCACATCTCATGCTATAGGAAGAGTCTCAGGTTTGGGAAGGGAAGGATTTGGATTTCACATCTCATGTTATAGGACGGTTCTCATGTTTGGTTTTTGAAGCATTGAGATATCACATCTCATGCTATCGGAAGGGTCTCAGGTTTGGTATTAGAAGCATTGAGATATCACATCTCATGCTATAGGATTGGTCTCTGGATTGGAAAGTGAAGGATTTGGATATCACATCTCATGCTAAAGGAAGGGTCTCAGGTTTGGAATGGGAAGGAGTTGGATATGACATCTCTTGTTATAGGGAGGGTCTCAGGATTTGAATGGCAAGGAGTTGGATATCACATCTCATGCCATAGGAAGGGTCTCAGGTTTGGTATAAGCATTGAGATATCACATCTCTGCTATCGGAAGGGTCTCAGGATTGGATTGGGAAGGAGTTGGATATCACATCTCATGTTATAGGAAGGGTCTCCGGATTGGAATGTGAAGGATTTGGATATCACATCTCATGCTAAAGGAAGGGTCTCAGGTTTGGAATGGGAAGGAGTTGGATATGACATCTCTTGTTATAGGGAGGGTCTCAGGATTTGAATGGCAAGGAGTTGGATATCACATCTCATGCCATAGGAAGGGTCTCAGGTTTGGTATAAGCATTGAGATATCACATCTCTGCTATCGGAAGGGTCTCAGGATTGGATTGGGAAGGAGTTGGATATCCCTTCTCATGCTATAGGAAGGGTCTCAGGTTGGAATGGGAAGGAGTTGGATATCACATCTCATGCTAAAGGAAGGGTCTCAGGTTTGGTAGAAGCATTGAGATATCACATCTCATGCTATCGGAAGTGTCTCAGGATTGGAATGGGAAGGAGCTGGATATTACATCTCATGCTAAAGGAAGGGTCTCAGGTTTGGAACGGGAAGGAGTTGGATATCCGATCTCATGTTATAGGAAGGGTCTCAGGTTTGGTATAAGCATTGAGATATCACATCTCTGCTATCGGAAGTGTCTCAGGATTGGAATGGGAAGGAATTGGATATCCCATCTCATGTTATAGGACGGGTCTCAGGATTGTTATTAGAATCATTGAGATATCATATTGCATGCTGTATGAAGGGTCTAAGGATTGGAATGGGAAAGACTTGGATATCACATCTCATGCTATAGGAAGGGTCTCAGGTTTGGTATAAGCATTGAGATATCAAATCTCATGCTATAGGAAGGGTCTCAGGATTGGAATGGAAGGAGTTGGATATCACATCTCATGTTATAGGAAGGATCTCAGGTTTCGTATTAGAAGCATTGAGACATCACATCTCATGCTATAGGAAGGGTCTCAGGATTGGAATGGGAAGGAGTTGGATATCACATCTCATGCTATAGGAAGGGTCTCAGGTTTGGTATAAGCATTGAGATATCACATCTCATGCTATAGGAAGGGTCTCAGGATTGGAATGGGAAGGAGTTGTATATGACATATCATGCCATAGGAAGGGTCTCAGGTTTGGTATAAGCATTGAGATATCACATCTCTGCTATCGGAAGGGTCTCAGGATTGGAATGGGAAGGAGTTAAATATCACATCTCATGCTATAGGGAGGGTCTCAGTTTTGATATTAGAAGCATTGAGATATCACATCTCATGCTATTGGAAGGGTCTCAGGATTGGAATGGGAGGAGCTGGATATCACATCTCATGCTAAAGGAAGGGTTTCAGGTTTGGTAGAAGCATTGAGATATCAAATCTCATGCTATAGGAAGAGTCTCAGGTTTGGGAAGGGAAGGATTTGGATTTCACATCTCATGTTATAGGATGGTTCTCATGTTTGGTTTTTGAAGCATTGAGATATCACATCTCATTCTATCGGAAGGGTCTCAGGTTTGGTATTAGAAGCATTGAGATATCACATCTCATGCTATAGGATTGGTCTCTGGATTGGAATGTGAAGGATTTGGATATCACATCTCATGCTAAAGGAAGCGTCTCAGGTTTGGAATGGGAAGGAGTTGGATATGACATCTCTTGTTATAGGGAGGGTCTCAGGATTTGAATGGCAAGGAGTTGGATATCACATCTCATGCCATAGGAAGGGTCTCAGGTTTGGTATTAGAAGCCTTGAGATATCACATCTCATGGTATAATAAGGGTCTCAGGATTGGAATGGGAAGGAGTTGGATATCACATCTCAAGCTATTTCAGGATTGGAATGGGAAGGAGTTTGATATCACATCTCAAGCTATAGGAAGGGTCTCAGGTTTGGGAAGGGAAGGATTGGGATTTCACATCTCATGTTATAGGATGGTTCTCATGTTTGGTTTTAGAAGCATTGAGATATCACATCTCATGCTATCGGAAGGGTCTCAGGTTTGGAATGGGAAGGAGTTGGATATCACATCTCATGTTATAGGAAGCATCTCAGGTTTGGTATTAGAAGCATTGAGATATCACATCTCATGCTATAGGAAGGGTCTCAGGATTGGAATGTGAAGGATTTGGATATCAAATCTCATGCTAAAGGAAGGGTCTCAGGTTTGGTATAAGCATTGAGATATCACATCTCTGCTATCGGAAGGGTCTCAGGATTGGATTGGGAAGGAGTTGGACATCCCTTTTCATGCTATAGGAAGGGTCTCATGTTGGAATGGGAAGGAGTTGGATATCATATCTCATGTTAAGGAAGGGTCTCAAGATTGAAATGGGAAGGATTTGGATATCACATCTCTTGCTATATGAAGGGTCTCAGGTTTTTTATTAGAAACATTGAGATATCACATCTCATGCTATCGGAAGGGTTTCAGGATTGGAATGGGAAGGATTTGGATATCATATCTCATGTTATAGGACGGGTCCCAGGTTTGGTATTAGAAGCATTGAGATATCACATCTTATGGTATAGGAAGGGTCTCAGGTTTGGAATGGGAAGGAGTTGGATATAACATCTCATCCAATAGGAAGGGTCTCAGGTTTGGAATGGGAAGGAATTGGATATCACATCTCATGTTATAGGAAGGATCTCAGGATTGGAATGAGAAGGAGTTGGATATCCCTTCTCATGCTATAGGAAGGGTCTCAGGTTAGAATGGGAAGGATTTGGATATCACATCTCTTGCTATAGGAAGGGTCTCAGGTTTTTTATTAGAAACATTGAGATATCACATCTCATGCTATAGGAAGGGTTTAAGGATTGGAATGGGAAGGAGTTGGATATCCCTTCTCATGCTATAGGAAGGGTCTCAGGTTGGAATGGGAAGGATTTGGATATCACATCTCTTGCTATAGGAAGGGTCTCAGGTTTTTTATTAGAAACATTGAGATATCACATCTCATGCTATAGGAAGGGTTTAAGGATTGGAATGGGAAGGATTTGGATATCACATCTCATGCTAAAGGAAGGGTCTCAGGTTTGGAAGGGGAAGGATTTGGATATCACATCTCATGTTATTTGACCGGTCTCAGGTTTGGTATTAGAAGCATTGAGATATCAAGTCTCATGGTATAGGACGGGAGTTTGATATCACATCATGCCATGGTATGGGTCTCAGGTTTTGTAGAAGCATTGGGATATCACATCTCATGCTATCGGAAGGGTATCAGGATTGGATTTGGAAGGAGTTGTTGGATATCCCATCTCATGCTATAGGAAAGGTCTCAGGTTGGAATGGGAAAGAGTTGGATATCACATCTCATGTTATAGGAAGGGTCTCAAGATTGGAATGGGAAGGACTTGGATATCACATCTCATGCTGTAGGAAGGCTCTCAGGTTTGGAAAGGGAAGGAGTTGGATATCACATTTCATGTTAGAGTTAGGATCTCAGGTTTGGTATTAGAGGCATTGAGATATCACATCTCATGCTATCAGAAGGGTATCAGGATTGGAATGGGAAGGAGTTGGATATCACATCTCATGCTAAAGGGAGGGTCTCAGGTTTGGATGGGGAAGGATTTGGATATCACATCTCATGTTATAGGAAGGATCTCAGGTTTGGTATTAGAAGCATTGAGATATCACATCTCATGCTATCGGAAGGATCTCAGGTTTGGTATTAGAAGCATTGAGATATCACATCTCATGCTATAGGAAGGGTCTCAGGATTGGAATGGGAAGGACTTGGATATCACATCTCATGCTAAAGGAAGGGTCTCAGTTTTGGTAGAAGCATTGCGATATCACATCTCATGCTATAGGAAGGGTCTCAGGATTGGAATCGGAAGGAGTTGGATATCACATCTCATGCTATAGGAAGGGTCTCAGGTTTGGTATAAGCATTGAGATATCACATCTCTGCTATCGGAATGGTCTCAGGATTGGATTGGGAAGGAGTTGGATATCACATCTCATGTTATAGGAAGGGTCTCCGGATTGGAATGTGAAGGATTTGGATATCACATCTCATGCTAAAGGAAGGGTCTCAGGTTTGGAATGGGAAGGAGTTGGATATGACATCTCTTGTTATAGGGAGGGTCTCAGGATTTGAATGGCAAGGTGTTGGATATCACATCTCATGCCATAGGAAGGGTCTCAGGTTTGGTATAAGCATTGAGATATCACATCTCTGCTATCGGAAGGGTCTCAGGTTTGGTATAAGCATTGAGATATCACATCTCTGCTATCGGAAGGGTCTCAGGATTGGATTGGGAAGGAGTTGGATATCACATCTCATGTTATAGGAAGGGTCTCCGGATTGGAATGTGAAGGATTTGGATATCACATCTCATGCTAAAGGAAGGGTCTCAGGTTTGGAATGGGAAGGAGTTGGATATGACATCTCTTGTTATAGGGAGGGTCTCAGGATTTGAATGGCAAGGTGTTGGATATCACATCTCATGCCATAGGAAGGGTCTCAGGTTTGGTATAAGCATTGAGATATCACATCTCTGCTATCGGAAGGGTCTCAGGATTGGATTGGGAAGGAGTTGGATATCCCTGGGTTCCTGGGAGCCTAAAGTCGCAGAGGCTTATGCTAGGATTCCGGATAATACCAAGCACTACTTTAAAGACAGTGGGCCTCATTACGACCCAGGCGGTAAGTTACCGCCTGGGCCGTGACTTTACCACCATGGCGTAAACTACGTTTACGCCATGGTGGTTGGCGGACTTACCGCCCCATTCCGACCTTGGCGGGGCGGTAAGTCCCCAATCCCCATTTACCCTTCCCCATTCCCATTTTTGCCCCATAGGGCATAATGGGAGTGGGGAAGGCGTTAATTACGCCACCGTAAATTACGGTGGCGTAATTAACTCCATGGTCCCTTAGCGCCATGGATTTTAACACCTGCTAAAAGCAGGTGTTAAAAGCGCCATGGCGCTAAGGGACCTCGTAATTGGCGGTAAGGGGTCGGCGCAGCTAACGCTGGCGTAAACCCCTTACCGCCAGGGTCGTAATGAGGCCCAGTGTGCTGATCAATGGAGTAGATACTCCAGCTCTTAGGGATAGTGGGTGCAGTCGCACTGTAGTGGATTCTACCTTGGTAGACTCAGAGGAAGTTGCCAGAGCTACTCTGATGCCCACTAAGTTGGCTGACGGCCCCCTCCGTATGTTTCCAGTAATACCTGTAAATCTTACTTTAAATGGTACAGCAGTCAGGATTCCAGTGAGCATTCAGAGAAACGTCCCGGGAAAGGTCTTGTTAGGTAATGATCTCAGAGCTTTAGGGCTCGTAGGAGACACTGCCGAAAGACCCTACACACGGTCTCAAGCACGGGCAGCATTGGCCAAGTCCAATACGCCGCCCCAGCCGAAGGGGAAACCCAAGGCGAAAGGAGTCAACAAGTCACGATGGGGGAAAGAGAATATTCCCCCGAGCTCGCCTACCACTGCGGTGGAGGAACCCCACCACCTTCCGCACTGTCCTCAGAAGTTATAGCGTCAAGCTGCGCTTCCTGCCACGCCACGATTCTTTGGATCATTTCCAATTTCGTGCCTTGAGAGGAAACACCTCTCTCCGCACACATCTTCTTCAATGTTTCTGATTTGGAAGCATTTAAAGTTAACAAGGTATTTGTTTCCATACTGTTAGATAGGACTATGGCTTTTTTAAAGTTATACTACAACAATTCACTACGTGTCCTGGTTGGAATAACCTGAAATGCCTTAGTTCGTGCGCAACACTGGATACCTTCAGTCGTATCCCACCGCTGTACACCAATTTGTTAAGACGGATTTCTGAACTCTGTCCTGGTGGCGCAGAAGTTCAGAAGGCCAACCTAATTACTTGGAACAGGGTAACCTCTGGACGAGCCAGACCAATCAAGGTAGCGATTGCGGCGGTCAAGACTAGGTCTCAAGAGGGGTGAGGGTGACTGAAAGCCCGCAATGAGCACACAAAACCAGAACACTTACAAACTACTCCAAACAGGTGTTATATAAAAATATATACACGTTTATTTTAAGGCCTTTAAAACAATGACCGTAGCGAGAAAATCACAATATCACAATATTAAACCAACACATACCATATCAAGACAATATATATACAAATACGACAGTCGCAAGCGTTATACGCACGAAATGTGTAGTCCACCTGAAAGGGAAGGAAAACAGGCAGTGCGATAATGCTTTAGACTCAGTTCGCCTTCAGCGGCACCTAACTAGATGGAAGTCCGAGCCCTGCGAAGAGTGGAGCCTTGTGCTCAAAGTACCTGCACGCGCTGGTGCCAACGGGCAAAAGGGGAAGCTCTTCGAAGGAAGTCAGGCAGTTCAGATTAGTGCACTAAAGAAGAAGAACAGGTTCCGCGACTCAAGCGCAGCCTCCACAGTGGGCAGAAGCAGAGCGCGAGTACGGACAAAAGGGTGCTGTTTTACACAGCGGGAAAAAGCAATGGGCTACTGCAGGAGGGCGACCAGATCCTAGCTATGCTACTCACCGGTCCCCGATGCAAGCAGACCCAGGCTTCTCCACGTCAGTTTCAGCAGCTGGCAGGTTCAGAAGAGCCGGGAATGCCTCGTCGTCGTGTAGAGCAAAAAGACGTCCCAATCGAAGAAACCTGCACAGTTTGTTGCCGCAGCAGGACAACGGAGCGGCCGTGTGTATCTGAGCCAAATGTACACTCCTCCCTTCCGACCTGGGAACGCCAAGTGTACGAAGCGTGGGAGAGTGACAAGGACTCGAGATACTACACAACCTGGCGGCGGTTACAGAGCAGGACTCCTGTGTAAGCTGGTCAGTCACTGGATGGCCCAGAGACGCTTCCGAAGGCTTACTGGCAGGAGATGATGAAGTTGCCGAGAATAGCTGTTCCTGCTATTCCAAAGGTCGAAGCACCAGTACAGGCCTTCTGGTTCGATCAAAGGAGGAAAGGGTTTCACAGGACGACAGCAGTGCAAAGGAGGAGTCCTTCAGCGGGTCACCAGCGATTCCTCGGTCCAGCCTCTTGGTTGCAGGATACTTGGCTCCTGTATTCCTTCGTTCGTGAGAACTCAGGAGATCGACATGGTAGTGGTGTTTCCAGCCCCCTCTTATCCACGGTTCCCTTCGCCCCAAAACGGAGGGGACCCAATGGGAGATCTGCACATCAAACACGCACACCATTCGTGGACCAATCACGGACCACGGTGGTCCCAGGCATTCACACCACCCTAGACTCTCTGGCACCCAGGATGTGTATTGGGACCAGACATCCCAGCCCACACCCTGGAGGCACACATACGACATGTAGAAGCCCGCGAAAGCATCCGTGTTTCGCGGGAAAGTACATGCCCAAATAAGGAAGGCCCCGGGTCGGCTCGACCTGGGGAAGGTGAAGGGAGCAAGACGGTCAGTGGACAAGACAAAGGAGCCTCGTGGTCTGGCCATTTTGGGAGCCAGGCCACCATTTTGGGTTCAGCGCGAAAAACGCACTTAGAACGCCAAAAGGAGCTCAAAATACACAAAACGATCGCTGCCACCATTCCAGTCCCTGAATGACTTGCACCGATCAAATACCATCCTAAATGAGTATCTAGGGCCTGTAGAAGGCTAGAGACCCAAGAGAGCTGTAACTTAGCTTACAGTGCCCTCTTGTGTCATGTTGCACTAAAGCCGCAACATGCTAAAAGAAACTACGGGAAACAGCGTTCCCCGGTACTGACTGTCTTAAGGGCATGTCAGTTTCCCCGTAAGAAAGGAGCGAAAGCAAAGAGGAGTGCGGCAGAAGGCTGCACTTCTCTGGCAAAGTCAAGAACAAGGTGAAAAACAACAGCAAAAAGTTTAGGGGTTGCCACATGGAAGGAAAATTACCTACAATTACGAAATCTTTCCTAACACATTCCAATCCTGAGACCCTTCTGATAGCATGAGATGTGATATCTCAATGCCTCTAATACCAAACCTGAGATCCTACCTCTAACATGAAAAGTGATATCCAACTCCTTCCCCTTCCAAACCTGAGAGCCTTCCTATAGCATGAAATGTGATATCCAAGTCCTTCCCATTCCAATCCTGAGACCCTTCCTATAACATGAGATGTGATATCCAACTCCTTCCCATTCCAACCTGAGACCCTTCCTATAGCATGACATGGGATATCCAACTCCTTCCAAATCCAATCCTGATACCCTTCCGATAGCATGAGATGTGATATCACAATGCTTCTACAAAACCTGAGACCCATACATGGCATGAGATGTGATATCAAACTCCTTCCCATTCCAATCCTGAGACACTTCCTATAGCATCAGATGTGATATCTCAATGCTTCTAATACCAAACCTGAGACTCTTCCTATAACATGAGATGGGATATCCAACTCCTTCCCATTCCAATCCTGAGACCCTTCCGATAGCAGAGATGTGATATCTCAATGCTTATACCAAACCTGAGACCCTTCCTATGGCATGAGATGTCATATACAACTCCTTCCCATTCCAATCCTGAGACCCTTCCTATAGCATGAGATGTGATATCTCAATGCTTCTAATACCAAACCTGAGATCCTTCCTATAACATGAGATGTGATATCCAACTCCTTCCCATTCCAATCCTGAGACCCTTCCTATAGCATGAGATGTGACATCTCAATGCTTATACCAAACCTGAGAACCTTCCTATAGCATGAGATGTGATATCCAACTCCTTCCCATTCCAATCCTGAGACCCTTGCTATAGCATGAGATGTGATATCTCAATGCCTCTAATACCAAACCTGAGATCCTTCCTCTAACATGAAATGTGATATCCAACTCCTTCCCTTTCCAAACCTGAGAGCCTACCTATAGCATGAGATGTGATATTCAAGTCCTTCCCATTCCAATCCTTAGACCCTTCCTACAGCATGCAATATGATATCTCAATGATTCTAATAACAAACCTGAGACCCGTCCTATAAAATGAGATGGCTATCCAACTCCTTCCCATTCCAATCCTGAGACACTTTCGATAGCAGAGATGTGATACCTCAATGCTTATACCAAACCTGAGAACCTTCCTATAGCATGAGATGTAATATCCAACTCCTTCCCATTCCAATCCTGAGACCCTTCCTACAGCATGCGATGTGATATCTCAATGCTTCTAATACCAAACCTGAGACCCGTCCTATAACATGAGATGGGATATCCAACTCCTTCCCGTTCCAAACCTGAGACCCTTCCTATAGCATGAGATGTGATATCCAACTCCTTCCCATCCCAATCCTGAGACACTTCCGATTGCAGAGATGTGATATCTCAATGCTTATACCAAACCTGAGACTCTTCCTATAACATGAGATGTGATATCCAACTCCTTCCCGTTCCAAACCTGAGACCCTCCCTTTAGCATGAGAAGTGATATCCAACTCCTTCCCATTCCAATCCTGAGACCCTTATGATAGCATGAGATGTGATATCTCAATGCCTCTAATACCAAACCTGAGATACTTCCGATAGCATGAGATGTGATATCTCAATGCTTCTAATACCAAACCTGAGATCCTTCTTATAACATGTGATGTGATATCCAAATCCTTCCCCTTCCAAACCTGAGACCCTCCCTTTAGCATGAGATGTGATATCCAACTCCTTCCCATTCCAATCCTGAGACCCTTATGATAGATAGCATGAGATGTGATATCTCAATGCCTCTAATACCAAACCTGAGATACTTCCGATAGCATGAGATGTGATATCTCAATGCTTCTAATACCAAACCTGAGATCCTTCCTATAACATGAGATGTGATATCCAAATCCTTCCCCTTCCAAACCTGAGACCCTCCCTTTAGCATGAGATGTGATATCCAACTCCTTCCCATTCCAATTCTGAGCCCCTTCCTATACCATTAGACTTGATATCCAACTCCTTCCCATTCCAATTCTGAGCCCCTTCCTATACCATGAGACTTGATATCTCAATGCTTCTAATACCAAACCTGAGACCCGTCCTATAACATGAGATGTGATATCCAAATCCTTCCCCTTCCAAACCTTAGACCCTTCCTTTATCATGAGATGTGATATCCAACTCCTTCCCATTCCAATCCTGAGACCCTTCCGATATCATGAGATGTGATATCTCAATGCTTCTAATATCAAACTTGAGACCCTCCCTATAGCATGAGATGTGATATCCAAGTCCTTCCCATTCCAATCCTGAGACCCTTCCTATAGCTTGAGTTGTGACATCCAACTCCTTCCCATTCCAATTCTGATCCCCTTTCTATACCATGAGACTTGATATCTCAATGCTTCTAATACCAAACCTGAGACCCGTCCTATAACATGAGATGTGATATCCAAATCCTTCCCCTTCCAAACCTTAGACCCTTCCTTTATCATGAGATGTGATATCCAACTCCTTCCCATTCCAATCCTGAGACCCTTCCGATATCATGAGATGTAATATCTCAATGCTTCTAATATCAAACTTGAGACCCTCCCTATAGCATGAGATGTGATATCCAAGTCCTTCCCATTCCAATCCTGAGACCCTTCCTATAGCATGAGATGTGATATCTCAATGCTTCTAATACCAAACCTGAGACCCTTCCTATACCATGAGATTGGAATATCCAACTCCTTCCCATTCCAATCCTGAGACCCTTCCGATAGCAGAGATGTGATATCTCAATTCTTATACCAAACCTGAGATCCTTCCTATAACATGAGATGTGATATCCAACTCCTTCCCATTCCAATCCTGAGACACTTCCTATAGCATGAGATGTGATATCTCACTGCTTATACCAAACCTGAGACCCTTCCTATAGCATGAGATGTGATATCCAACTCCTTCCCATTCCAATCCTGAGACCCTTCCTATAGCATGAGATGTGATATCTCAATGCTTCTAATATCAAACTTGAGAGCCTCCCTATAGCATGAGATGTGATATCCAAGTACTTCCCATTCCAATCCTGAGACACTTCCTATAGCATGAGATGTGATATCTCAATGCTTCTAATACCAAACCTGAGACTCTTCCTATAACATGAGATGGGATATCCAACTCCTTCCCATTCCAATCCTGAGACCCTTCCGATAGCAGAGATGTGATATCTCAATGCTTATACCAAACCTGAGACCCTTCCTACGGCATGAGATGTCATATACAACTCCTTCCCATTCCAATCCTGAGACCCTTCCTATAGCATGAGATGTGATATCTCAATGCTTATACCAAACCTGAGACCCTTCCTATAGCATGAGATGGGATATCCAACTCCTTCCCATTCCAATCCTGAGACCCTTCCTATAGCATGAGATGTGATATCTCAATGCTTATACCAAACCTGAGACCCTTCCTACGGCATGAGATGTCATATACAACTCCTTCCCATTCCAATCCTGAGACCCTTCCTATAGCATGAGATGTGATATCTCAATGCTTATACCAAACCTGAGACCCTTCCTATAGCATGAGATGTGATATCCAACTCCTTCCCATTCCAATCCTGAGACCCTTCCTATAGCATGAGATGTGATATCTCAATGCTTATACCAAACCTGAGACCCTTCCTATAACATGAGATGGGATATCCAACTCCTTCCCATTCCAATCCTGAGACACTTCCGATAGCAGAGATGTGATATCTCAATGCTTATACCAGACCTTAGACCCTTCCTATAACATGAGATCGGATATCCAACTCCTTCCCGTTCCAAACCTGAGACCCTTCCTTTATCATGAGATGTGATATCCAGCTCCTTCCCATTCCAATCCTGAGACACTTCCGATAGCATGAGATGTGATATCTCAATGCTTCTAATATCAAAACGGAAACCCTCCCTATAGCATGATATGTGATATCTAAGTCCTTCCCATTCCAATCCTGAGACCCTTCCTATAGCATGAGATGTGATATCTCAATGCTTCTACCAAACCTGAGACCCTTCCTTTAGCATGAGATGTGATATCCAACTCCTTCCCATTCCAATCCTGAGACCCTTCCTATAGCATGAGATGTGATATCTCAATACTTCTAATACCAAACCTGAGATCCTTCCGATAACATGAGATGTGATATCTCAATGCTTCTAATATCAAACTTGAGACCCTCCCTATAGCATGAGATGTGATATCCAAGTCCTTCCCATTCCAATCCTGAGACCCTTCCTATAGCTTGAGTTGTGACATCCAACTCCTTCCCATTCCAATTCTGATCCCCTTTCTATACCATGAGACTTGATATCTCAATGCTTCTAATACCAAACCTGAGATCCTTCCGATAACATGAGATGTGATATCCAAATCCTTCCCCTTCCAAACCTGAGACCCTCCCTTTAGCATGAGATGTGATATCCATCTCCTTCCCATTCCAATCCTGAGACCCTTCTGATAGCATGAGATGTGATATCTCAATGCTTCTAATACCAAACCTGAGATCCTTCCGATAGCATGAGATGTGATATCTCAATGCTTCTAATACCAAACCTGAGACCCTTCCTATAACATGAGATTGGAATATCCAACTCCTTCCCATTCCAATCCTGAGACCCTTTCGATAGCAGAGATGTGATATCTCAATTCTTATACCAAACCTGAGATCCTTCCTATAACATGAGATGTGATATCCAACTCCTTCCCATTCCAATCCTGAGACACTTCCTATAGCATGAGATGTGATATCTCACTGCTTATACCAAACCTGAGACCCTTCCTATAGCATGAGATGTGATATCTAACTCCTTCCCATTCCAATCCTGAGACCCTTCCTATAGCATGAGATGTGATATCTCAATGCTTCTAATACCAAAACTGAGACTCTTCCTATAACATGAGATGGGATATCCAACTCCTTCCCATTCCAATCCTGAGACCCTTCCGATAGCAGAGATGTGATATCTCAATGCTTATACCAAACCTGAGACCCTTCCTATAGCATGAGATGTGATATCCAACTCCTTCCCATTCCAATCCTGAGACCCTTCCTATAGCATGAGATGTGATATCTCAATGCTTATACCAAACCTGAGACCCTTCCTACGGCATGAGATGTCATATACAACTCCTTCCCATTCCAATCCTGAGACCCTTCCTATAGCATGAGATGTGATATCTCAATGCTTATACCAAACCTGAGACCCTTCCTATAGCATGAGATGTGATATCCAACTCCTTCCCATTCCAATCCTGAGACCCTTCCTATAGCATGAGATGTGATATCTCAATACTTCTAATACCAAACCTGAGATCCTTCCGATAACATGAGATGTGATATCCAAATCCTTCCCCTTCCAAACCTGAGACCCTCCCTTTAGCATGAGATGTGATATCCATCTCCTTCCCATTCCAATCCTGAGACCCTTCTGATAGCATGAGATGTGATATCTCAATTCTTCTAATACCAAACCTGAGATCCTTCCGATAGCATGAGATGTGATATCTCAATGCTTCTAATACCAAACCTGAGACCCTTCCTATAGCATGAGATGTGATATCTAACTCCTTCCCATTCCAATCCTGAGACCCTTCCTATAGCATGAGATGTGATATCTCAATGCTTCTAATATCAAACTTGAGAGCCTCCCTATAGCATGAGATGTGATATCCAAGTCCTTCCCATTCCAATCCTGAGACACTTCCTATAGCATGAGATGTGATATCTCAATGCTTCTAATACCAAACCTGAGACTCTTCCTATAACATGAGATGGGATATCCAACTCCTTCCCATTCCAATCCTGAGACCCTTCCGATAGCAGAGATGTGATATCTCAATGCTTATACCAAACCTGAGACCCTTCCTACGGCATGAGATGTCATATACAACTCCTTCCCATTCCAATCCTGAGACCCTTCCTATAGCATGAGATGTGATATCTCAATGCTTATACCAAACCTGAGACCCTTCCTATAGTATTAGAAGCATTGAGATATCAAGTCTCATGGTATAGAAAGGGGATCAGAATTGGAATGGGAAGGAGTTGGATGTCACAACTCAAGCTATAGGAAGGGTCTCAGGATTGGAATGGGAAGGACTTGGATATCACATCTCATGCTATAGGGAGGGTCTCAAGTTTGATATTAGAAGCATTGAGATATCACATCTCATGATATCGGAAGGGTCTCAGGATTGGAATGGGAAGGAGTTGGATATCACATCTCATGATAAAGGAAGGGTCTAAGGTTTGGAAGTGGAAGGATGTGGATATCACATCTCATGTTATAGGACGGGTCTCAGGTTTGGTATTAGAAGCATTGAGATATCAAGTCTCATGGTATAGGAAGGGGCTCAGAATTGGAATGGGAAGGAGTTGGATATCAAGTCTCATGGTATAGGAAGGGGCTCAGAATTGGAATGGGAAGGAGTTGGATATCACATCTCATGCTAAAGGGAGGGTCTCAGGTTTGGAAGGGGAAGGATTTGGATATCACATCTCATGTTATAGGAAGGATCTCAGGTTTGGTATTAGAAGCATTGAGATATCACATCTCATGCTATCGGAAGTATCTCAGGTTTGGTATTAGAGGCATTGAGATATCACATCTCATGCTATCTATCATAAGGGTCTCAGGATTGGAATGGGAAGGAGTTGGATATCACATCTCATGCTAAAGGGAGGGTCTCAGGTTTGGAAGGGGAAGGATTTGGATATCACATCACATGTTATAAGAAGGATCTCAGGTTTGGTATTAGAAGCATTGAGATATCACATCTCATGCTATCGGAAGGGTCTTAGGATTTGAATGGGAAGGAGTCGGATATCACATCTCATGCTATAGGAAGGCCCTCAGGTTTGGAAGGGGAAAGAGTTGGATATCACATTTCATGTTAGAGGTAGGATCTCAGGTTTGGTATTAGAGGCATTGAGATATCACATATCATGCTATCAGAAGGGTCTCAGGATTGGAATGGGAAGGAGTTGGATATCACATCTCATGCTAAAGGGAGGGTCTCAGGTTTGGAAGGGGAAGGATTTGGATATCACGTCTCATGTTATAGGAAGGATCTCAGGTTTGGTATTAGAAGCATTGAGATATCACATCTCATGCTATCGGAAGGATCTCAGGTTTGGTATTAGAGGCATTGAGATATCACATCTCATGCTAAAGGGAGGGTCTCAGGTTTGGAAGGGGAAGGATTTGGATATCACATCTCTTGTTATAGGAAGGATCACAGGTTTGGTATTAGAAGCATTGAGATATCACATCTCATGCTATCGGAAGGGTCTCAGGATTGGAATGGGAAGGAGTTGGATAACACATCTCATGCTAAAGGGAGGGTCTCAGGTTTGGAAGGGGAAGGATTTGGATATCACATCTCATGTTACAGGAAGGATCTCAGGTTTGGTATTAGAAGCATTGAGATATCACATCTCATGCTATCGGAAGTATCTCAGGTTTGGTATTAGAGGCATTGAGATATCACATCTCATGCTATCTATCATAAGGGTCTCAGGATTGGAATGGGAAGGAGTTGGATATCACATTTCATGCTAAAGGGAGGGTCTCAGGTTTGGAAGGGGAAGGATTTGGATATCACATCACATGTTATAAGAAGGATCTCAGGTTTGGTATTAGAAGCATTGGGATATCACATCTCATGCTATCGGAAGGGTCTCAGGATTGGAATGGGAAGGAGTCGGATATCACATCTCATGCTATAGGAAGGCTCTCAGGTTTGGAAGGGGAAAGAGTTGGATATCACATTTCATGTTAGAGGTAGGATCTCAGGTTTGGTATTAGAGGCATTGAGATATCACATCTCATGCTATCAGAAGGGTCTCAGGATTAGAATGGGAAGGAGTTGGATATCACATCTCATGCTAAAGGGAGGGTCTCAGGTTTGGAAGGGGAAGGATTTGGATATCACGTCTCATGTTATAGGAAGGATCTCAGGTTTGGTATTAGAAGCATTGAGATATCACATCTCATGCTATCCGAAGGATCTCAGGTTTGGTATTAGAGGCATTGAGATATCACATCTCATGCTAAAGGGAGGGTCTCAGGTTTGTAAGGGGAAGGATTTGGATATCACATCTCTTGTTATAGGAAGGATCACAGGTTTGGTATTAGAAGCATTGAGATATCACATCTCATGCTATCGGAAGGGTCTCAGGATTGGAATGCGAAGGAGCTGGATATCACATCTCATGCTAAAGGAAGGGTCTCAGGTTTGGAACGAAAAGGAGTTGGATATCCGATCTCATGTTATAGGAAGGGTCTCAGGTTTGGTATAAGCATTGAGATATCACATCTCTGCTATCGGAAGTGTCTCAGGATTGGAATGGGAAGGAATTGGATATCCCATCTCATGTTATAGGACGGGTCTCAGGATTGTTATTAGAATCATTGAGATATCATATTGCATGCTGTAGGAAGGGTCTAAGGATTGGAATGGGAAGGACTTGGATATCACATCTCATGCTATAGGAAGGGTCTCAGGTTTGGTATAAGCATTGAGATATCACATCTCATGCTATAGGAAGGGTCTCAGGATTGGAATGGAAGGAGTTGGATATCACATCTCATGTTATAGGAAGGATCTCAGGTTTGGTATTAGAAGCATTGAGACATCACATCTCATGCTATAGGAAGGGTCTCAGGATTGGAATGGGAAGGAGTTGGATATCACATCTCATACTATAGGAAGGGTCTCAGGTTTGGTATAAGCATTGAGATATCACATCTCATGCTATAGGAAGGGTCTCAGGATTGGAATGGGAAGGAGTTGTATATGACATCTCATGCCATAGGAAGGGTCTCAGGTTTGGTATAAGCATTGAGATATCACATCTCTGCTATCGGAAGGGTCTCAGGATTGGAATGGGAAGGAGTTGGATATCCCATCTCATGTTATAGGAAGAGTCTCAGGTTTGGTATTAGAAGCATTGAGATATCACATTTCATGCTATAGGAAGTGTCTCAGGATTGGAATGGGAAGGACTTGGATATCACATCTCATGCTATAGGGAGGGTCTCAAGTTTGATATTAGAAGCATTGAGATATCACATCTCATGCTATAGGAAGGATCTCAGGATTGGAATGGGAAGGAGTTGTATATGACATCTCATGCTGTAGGAAGGGTCTCAGGTTTGGTATAAGCATTGAGATATCACATCTCTGCTATCGGAAGGGTCTCAGGATTGAAATGGGAAGGAGTTGGATATCCCATCTCATGTTATAGGAAGAGTCTCAGGTTTGGTATTAGAGGCATTGAGATATCACATCTCATGCTGTAGGAAGTGTCTCAGGATTGGAATGGGAAGGACTTGGATATCACATCTCATGCTATAGGGAGGCTCTCAAGTTTGATATTAGAAGCATTGAGATATCACATCTCATGCTATAGGAAGGGTCTCAGGATTGGAATGGGAAGGAGTTGGATATCACATCTCATGCTATAGGAAGGGTCTCAGGTTTGGTATAAGCAGTGAGATATCACATCTCATGCTATAGGCAGTGTCTCAGTATTGGAATGGGAAGGAGTTGGATATCACATCTCATGTTATAGGAAGGATCTCAGGTTTGGTATAAACATTGAGATATCACATCTCTGCTATCGGAAGGGTCTCAGGATTGGAATGTAAGGAGTTGGATATTCCCATCTCATGTTATAGGAAGGGTCTCAGGTTTGGTATTAGAAGCATTGAGATATCACATCTCATGCTATAGGAAGGGTCTCAGGATTGGAATGGGAAGGACTTGGATATCACATCTCATGCTATAGGGAGGGTCTCAAGTTTGATATTAGAAGCATTGAGATATCACATCTCATGATATCGGAAGGGTCTCAGGATTGGAATGGGAAGGAGTTGGATATCACATCTCATGATAAAGGAAGGGTCTAAGGTTTGGAAGGGGAAGGATTTGGATATCACATCTCATGTTATAGGACGGGTCTCAGGTTTGGTATTAGAAGCATTGAGATAGCAAGTCTCATGGTATAGGAAGGGTCTCAGAATTGGAATGGGAAGGAGTTTGATATCACACCTCATGCCATAGTATGGGTCTCAGGTTTGGTAGAAGCATTGGGATATCACATCTCATGCTATCGGAATGGTATCAGGATTGGATTTGGAAGGAGTTGGATATCCCATCTCATGCTATAGGAAGGGTCTCAGGTTGGAATGGGATGGAGTTGGATATCACATCTCATGTTATAGGAAGGGTCTCAGGATTGGAATGGGAAGGACTTGGATATCACATCTCATGCTATAGATAGGCTCTCAGGTTTGGAAAGGGAAGGAGTTGGATATCACATTTCATGTTAGAGGAAGGATCTCAGGTTTGGTATTAGAGGCATTGAGATATCACATCTCATGCTATAGGAAGGGTCTCAGGTTGGAATGGGAAGGAGTTGGATATCACATCTCATGTTAAAGGGAGGGTCTCAGAATTGGAAGGGGAAGGATTTGGATATCACATCTCATGTTATAGGAAGGATCTCAGGTTTGGTATTAGAAGCATTGAGATATCACATCTCATGCTATCGGAAGGATCTCAGGTTTGGTATTAGAAGCATTGAGATATCACATCTCATGCTATCAGAAGGGTCTCAGGATTGGAATGGGAAAGAGTTGGATAGCACATCTCATGCTAAAATGGAGGGTCTCAGGTTTGGAAGGGGAAGGATTTGGATATCACATCTCATGTTATCGGAAGGATCTCAGGTTTGGTATTAGAAGTATTGAGATATCACATCTCATGCTATAGGAAGGGTCTCAGGATTAGAATGGGAAGGAGTTGGATATCACATCTCATGCTAAAGGAAGGGTCTCAGGTTTGGTAGAAGCATTGAGATATCACATCTCATGCTATAGGAAGGGTCTCAGGATTGGAATGGGAAGGACTTAGATATCACATATCATGCTATAGGGAGGGTTTCCGTTTTGATATTAGAAGCATTGAGATATCACATCTCATGCTATTGGAAGTGTCTCAGGATTGGAATGGGAAGGAGCTGGATATCACATCTCATGCTAAAGGAAGGGTCTCAGGTTTGGAACGGGAAGGAGTTGGATATCTGATCTCATGTTATAGGAAGGGTCTAAGGTCTGGTATAAGCATTGAGATATCACATCTCTGCTATCGGAAGTGTATCAGGATTGGAATGGGAAGGAGTTGGATATCCCATCTCATGTTATAGGAAGGGTCTCAGGTTTGGTATAAGCATTGAGATATCACATCTCATGCTATAGGAAGGGTCTCAGGATTGGAATGGGAAGTAGTTGGATATCACATCTCATGCTATAGGAAGGGTCTCAGGTTTGGTATAAGCATTGAGATATCACATATCATGCTATAGGAAGGGTCTCAGGATTGGAATGGGAAGGAGTTGTATATGACATCTCATGCCGTAGGAAGGGTCTCAGGTTTGGTATAAGCATTGAGATATCACATCTCTGCTATCGCAAGGGTCTCTGGATTTGAATGGGAAGGAGTTGGATATCCCATCTCATGTTATAGGAAGAGTCTCAGGTTTGGTATTAGAAGCATTGAGATATCACATCTCATGCTATAGGAAGTGTCTCAGGATTGGAATGGGAAGGACTTGGATATCACATCTCATGCTATAGGGAGGCTCTCAAGTTTGATATTAGAAGCATTGAGATATCACATCTCATGCTATAGGAAGGGTCTCAGGATTGGAATGGGAAGGAGTTGGATATCACATCTCATGCTATAGGAAGGGTCTCAGGTTTGGTATAAGCAGTGAGATATCACATTGCATGCTGTAGGAAGGGTCTCAGGTTTGGTATTAGAAGTATTGAGATATCACATCTCATGCTATAGGAAGGATCTCAGGTTTGGTATTAGAAGTATTGAGATATCACATCTCATGCTATAGGAAGGGTCTCAGGATTGGAATGGGAAGGAGTTGGATATCACATATCATGCTAAAGGAAGGGTCTCAGGTTTGGTAGAAGCATTGAGATATCACATCTCATGCTATAGGAAGGGTCTCAGGATTGGAATGGGAAGGACTTAGATATCACATATCATGCTATAGGGAGGGTCTCAGTTTTGATATTAGAAGCATTGAGATATCAAATCTCATGCTATCGGAAGTGTCTCAGGATTGGAATGGGAAGGAGCTGGATATCACATCTCATGCTAAAGGAAGAGTCTCAGGTTTGGAACGGGAAGGAGTTGGATATCACATCTTATGTTATAGGAAGGGTCTCAGGTTTGGTATAAGCATTGAGATATCACATCTCTGCTATCGGAAGTGTCTCAGGATTGGAAATGGAAGGAGTTGGATATCCCATCTCATGTTATAGGACGGGTCTCAGGTTTGTTATTAGAATCATTGAGATATCATATTGCATGCTGTAGGAAGGGTCTAAGGATTGGAATGGGAAGGACTTGGATATCACATCTCATGCTATAGATAGGCTCTCAGGTTTGGAAAGGGAAGGAGTTGGATATCACATTTCATGTTAGAGGAAGGATCTCAGGTTTGGTATTAGAGGCATTGAGATATCACATCTCATGCTATAGGAAGGGTCTCAGGTTGGAATGGGAAGGAGTTGGATATCACATCTCATGTTAAAGGGAGGGTCTCAGAATTGGAAGGGGAAGGATTTGGATATCACATCTCATGTTATAGGAAGGATCTCAGGTTTGGTATTAGAAGCATTGAGATATCACATCTCATGCTATCGGAAGGATCTCAGGTTTGGTATTAGAAGCATTGAGATATCACATCTCATGCTATCAGAAGGGTCTCAGGATTGGAATGGGAAGGAGATGGATATCACATCTCATGCTAAAGGGAGGGTCTCAGGTTTGGAAGGGGAAGGATTTGGATATCACATCTCATGTTATCGGAAAGATCTCAGGTTTGGTATTAGAAGTATTGAGATATCACATCTCATGCTATAGGAAGGGTCTCAGGATTGGAATGGGAAGGAGTTGGATATCACATCTCATGCTAAAGGAAGGGTCTCAGGTTTGGTAGAAGCATTGAGATATCACATCTCATGCTATAGGAAGTGTCTCAGGATTGGAATGGGAAGGAGCTGGATATCACATCTCATGCTAAAGGAAGGGTCTCAGGTTTGGAACGGGAAGGAGTTGGATATCCGATCTCATGTTATAGGAAGGGTCTAAGGTCTGGTATAAGCATTGAGATATCACATCTCTGCTATCGGAAGTGTCTCAGGATTGGAATGGGAAGGAGTTGGATATCCGATCTCATGCTATCGGAAGGATCTCAGGTTTGGTATTAGAAGCATTGAGATATCACATCTCATGCTATAGGAAGGGTCTCAGGATTGGAATGGGAAGGACTTAGATATCACATATCATGCTATAGGGAGGGTTTCCGTTTTGATATTAGAAGCATTGAGATATCACATCTCATGCTATCGGAAGTGTCTCAGGATTGGAATGGGAAGGAGCTGGATATCACATCTCATGCTAAAGGAAGGGTCTCAGGTTTGGAACGGGAAGGAGTTGGATATCCGATCTCATGTTATAGGAAGGGTCTAAGGTCTGGTATAAGCATTGAGATATCACATCTCTGCTATGGGAAGTGTCTCAGGATTGGAATGGGAAGGAGTTGGATATCCCATCTCATGTTATAGGAAGGGTCTCAGGTTTGGTATAAGCATTGAGATATCACATCTCATGCTATAGGAAGGGTCTCAGGTTGGAATGGGAAGGAGTTGGATATCACATCTCATGTTAAAGGGAGGGTCTCAGAATTGGAAGGGGAAGGATTTGGATATCACATCTCATGTTATAGGAAGGATCTCAGGTTTGGTATTAGAAGCATTGAGATATCACATCTCATGCTATCGGAAGGATCTCAGGTTTGGTATTAGAAGCATTGAGATATCACATCTCATGCTATCAGAAGGGTCTCAGGATTGGAATGGGAAGGAGTTGGATATCACATCTCATGCTAAAGGGAGGGTCTCAGGTTTGGAAGGGGAAGGATTTGGATATCACATCTCATGTTATCGGAAGGATTTCAGGTTTGGTATTAGAAGTATTGAGATATCACATCTCATGCTATAGGAAGGGTCTCAGGATTGGAATGGGAAGGAGTTGGATATCACATCTCATGCTAAAGGAAGGGTCTCAGGTTTGGTAGAAGCATTGAGATATCACATCTCATGCTATAGGAAGGGTCTCAGGATTGGAATGGGAAGGACTTAGATATCACATATCATGCTATAGGGAGGGTTTCTGTTTTGATATTAGAAGCATTGAGATATCACATCTCATGCTAAAGGGAGGGTCTCAGGATTGGAATGGGAAGGAGCTGGATATCACATCTGATGCTAAAGGAAGGGTCTCAGGTTTGGAACGGGAAGGAGTTGGATATCCGATCTCATGTTATAGGAAGGGTCTAAGGTCTGGTATAAGCATTGAGATATCACATCTCTGCTATCGGAAGTGTCTCAGGATTGGAATGGGAAGGAGTTGGATATCCCATCTCATGTTATAGGAAGGGTCTCAGGTTTGGTATAAGCATTGAGATATCACATCTCATGCTATAGGAAGGGTCTCAGGATTGGAATGGGAAGGAGTTGGATATCACATCTCATGCTATAGGAAGGGTCTCAGGTTTGGTATAAGCATTGAGATATAACATCTCATGCTATAGGAAGGGTCTCAGGATTGGAATGGGAAGGAGTTGTATATGACATCTCATGCCGTAGGAAGGGTCTCAGGTTTGGTATAAGCATTGAGATATCACATCTCATGCTATTTGAAGGGTCTCAGGATTGGAATGGGAAGGAGTTGGATATGACATCTCATGCCGTAGGAAGGGTCTCAGGTTTGGTATAAGCATTGAGATATCACATCTCTGCTATCGGAAGGGTCTCAGGATTGGAATGGGAAGGAGTTGGATATCCCATCTCATGTTATAGGAAGAGTCTCAGGTTTGGTATTAGAAGCATTGAGATATCACATCTCATGCTATAGGAAGTGTCTCAGGATTGGAATGGGAAGGACTTGGATATCACATCTCATGCTATAGGGAGGCTCTCAAGTTTGATATTAGAAGCATTGAGATATCACATCTCATGCTATAGGAAGGGTCTCAGGATTGGAATGGGAAGGAGTTGGATATCACATCTCATGCTATAGGAAGGGTCTCAGGTTTGGTATAAGCAGTGAGATATCACATCGCATGCTGTAGGAAGGGTCTCAGGTTTGGTATTAGAAGCATTGAGATATCACATCTCATGCTATAGGAAGGATCTCAGGTTTGGTATTAGAAGTATTGAGATATCACATCTCATGCTATAGGAAGGGTCTCAGGATTGGAATGGGAAGGAGTTGGATATCACATCTCATGCTAAAGGAAGGGTCTCAGGTTTGGTAGAAGCATTGAGATATCACATCTCATGCTATAGGAAGGGTCTCAGGATTGGAATGGGAAGGACTTAGATATCACATATCATGCTATAGGGAGGGTCTCAGTTTTGATATTAGAAGCATTGAGATATCACATCTCATGCTATCGGAAGTGTCTCACGATTGGAATGGGAAGGAGCTGGATATCACATCTCATGCTAAAGGAAGAGTCTCAGGTTTGGTATAAGCATTGAGATATCACATCTCTGCTATCGGAAGTGTCTCAGGATTGGAAATGGAAGGAGTTGGATATCCCATCTCATGTTATAGGACGGGTCTCAGGTTTGTTATTAGAATCATTGAGATATCATATTGCATGCTGTAGGAAGGGTCTAAGGATTGGAATGGAAAGGACTTGGATATCACATCTCATGCTATAGATAGGCTCTCAGGTTTGGAAAGGGAAGGAGTTGGATATCACATTTCATGTTAGAGGAAGGATCTCAGGTTTGGTATTAGAGGCATTGAGATATCATATTGCATGCTGTAGGAAGGGTCTAAGGATTGGAATGGGAAGGAGTTGGATATCACATCTCATGTTAAAGGGAGGGTCTCAGAATTGGAAGGGGAAGGATTTGGATATCACATCTCATGTTATAGGAAGGATCTCAGGTTTGGTATTAGAAGCATTGAGATATCACATCTCATGCTATCGGAAGGATCTCAGGTTTGGTAGTAGAAGCATTGAGATATCACATCTCATGCTATCAGAAGGGTCTCAGGATTGGAATGGGAAGGAGATGGATATCACATCTCATGCTAAAGGGAGGGTCTCAGGTTTGGAAGGGGAAGGATTTGGATATCACATCTCATGTTATCGGAAGGATCTCAGGTTTGGTATTAGAAGTATTGAGATATCACATCTCATGCTATAGGAAGGGTCTCAGGATTGGAATGGGAAGGAGTTGGATATCACATCTCATGCTAAAGGAAGGGTCTCAGGTTTGGTAGAAGCATTGAGATATCACATCTCATGCTATAGGAAGTGTCTCAGGATTGGAATGGGAAGGAGCTGGATATCACATCTCATGCTAAAGAAAGGGTCTCAGGTTTGGAACGGGAAGGAGTTGGATATCCGATCTCATGTTATAGGAAGGGTCTAAGGTCTGGTATAAGCATTGAGATATCACATCTCTGCTATCGGAAGTGTCTCAGGATTGGAATGGGAAGGAGTTGGATATCCGATCTCATGCTATCGGAAGGATCTCAGGTTTGGTATTAGAAGCATTGAGATATCACATCTCATGCTATAGGAAGGGTCTCAGGATTGGAATGGGAAGGACTTAGATATCACATATCATGCTATAGGGAGGGTTTCCGTTTTGATATTAGAAGCATTGAGATATCACATCTCATGCTATCGGAAGTGTCTCAGGATTGGAATGGGAAGGAGCTGGATATCACATCTCATGCGAAAGGAAGGGTCTCAGGTTTGGAACGGGAAGGAGTTGGATATCCGATCTCATGTTATAGGAAGGGTCTAAGGTCTGGTATAAGCATTGAGATATCACATCTCTGCTATGGGAAGTGTCTCAGGATTGGAATGGGAAGGAGTTGGATATCACATCTCATGTTAAAGGGAGGGTCTCAGAATTGGAAGGGGAAGGATTTGGATATCACATCTCATGTTATAGGAAGGATCTCAGGTTTGGTATTAGAAGCATTGAGATATCACATCTCATGCTATCGGAAGGATCTCAGATTTGGTATTAGAAGCATTGAGATATCACATCTCATGCTATCAGAAGGGTCTCAGGATTGGAATGGGAAGGAGTTGGATATCACATCTCATGCTAAAGGGAGGGTCTCAGGTTTGGAAGGGGAAGGATTTGGATATCACATCTCATGTTATCGGAAGGATTTCAGGTTTGGTATTAGAAGTATTGAGATATCACATCTCATGCTATAGGAAGGGTCTCAGGATTGGAATGGGAAGGAGTTGGATATCACATCTCATGCTAAAGGAAGGGTCTCAGGTTTGGTAGAAGCATTGAGATATCACATCTCATGCTATAGGAAGGGTCTCAGGATTGGAATGGGAAGGACTTAGATATCACATATCATGCTATAGGGAGGGTTTCTGTTTTGATATTAGAAGCATTGAGATATCACATCTCATGCTAAAGGGAGGGTCTCAGGATTGGAATGGGAAGGAGCTGGATATCACATCTCATGCTAAAGGAAGGGTCTCAGGTTTGGAACGGGAAGGAGTTGGATATCTGATCTCATGTTATAGGAAGGGTCTAAGGTCTGGTATAAGCATTGAGATATCACATCTCTGCTATCGGAAGTGTCTCAGGATTGGAATGGGAAGGAGTTGGATATCCCATCTCATGTTATAGGAAGGGTCTCAGGTTTGGTATAAGCATTGAGATATCACATCTCATGCTATAGGATGGGTCTCAGGATTGGAATGGGAAGTAGTTGGATATCACATCTCATGCTATAGGAAGGGTCTCAGGTTTGGTATAAGCATTGAGATATCACATATCATGCTATAGGAAGGGTCTCAGGATTGGAATGGGAAGGAGTTGTATATGACATCTCATGCCGTAGGAAGGGTCTCAGGTTTGGTATAAGCATTGAGATATCACATCTCATGCTATAGGAAGGGTCTCAGGATTGGAATGGGAAGGAGTTGGATAACACATCTCATGCTATAGGAAGGGTCTCAGGTTTGGTATAAGCATTGAGATATCACATCTCATGCTATAGGAAGGGTCTCAGGATTGGAATGGGAAGGAGTTGTATATGACATCTCATGCCGTAGGAAGGGTCTCAGGTTTGGTATAAGCATTGAGATATCACATCTCTGCTATCGCAAGGGTCTCTGGATTTGAATGGGAAGGAGTTGGATATCCCATCTCATGTTATAGGAAGAGTCTCAGGTTTGGTATTAGAAGCATTGAGATATCACATCTCATGCTATAGGAAGTGTCTCAGGATTGGAATGGGAAGGACTTGGATATCACATCTCATGCTATAGGGAGGCTCTCAAGTTTGATATTAGAAGCATTGAGATATCACATCTCATGCTATAGTGGGGTCTCAGGATTGGAATGGGAAGGAGTTGGATATCACATCTCATGCTATAGGAAGGGTCTCAGGTTTGGTATAAGCAGTGAGATATCACATTGCATGCTGTAGGAAGGGTCTCAGGTTTGGTATTAGAAGCATTGAGATATCACATCTCATGCTATAGGAAGGATCTCAGGTTTGGTATTAGAAGTATTGAGATATCACATCTCATGCTATAGGAAGGGTCTCAGGATTGGAATGGGAAGGAGTTGGATATCACATATCATGCTAAAGGAAGGGTCTCAGGTTTGGTAGAAGCATTGAGATATCACATCTCATGCTATAGGAAGGGTCTCAGGATTGGAATGGGAAGGACTTAGATATCACATATCATGCTATAGGGAGGGTCTCAGTTTTGATATTAGAAGCATTGAGATATCACATCTCATGCTATCGGAAGTGTCTCAGGATTGGAATGGGAAGGAGCTGGATATCACATCTCATGCTAAAGGAAGAGTCTCAGGTTTGGAACGGGAAGGAGTTGGATATCACATCTTATGTTATAGGAAGGGTCTCAGGTTTGGTATAAGCATTGAGATATCACATCTCTGCTATTGGAAGTGTCTCAGGATTGGAAATGGAAGGAGTTGGATATCCCATCTCATGTTATAGGACGGGTCTCAGGTTTGTTATTAGAATCATTGAGATATCATATTGCATGCTGTAGGAAGGGTCTAAGGATTGGAATGGGAAGGACTTGGATATCACATCTCATGCTATAGATAGGCTCTCAGGTTTGGAAAGGGAAGGAGTTGGATATCACATTTCATGTTAGAGGAAGGATCTCAGGTTTGGTATTAGAGGCATTGAGATATCACATCTCATGCTATAGGAAGGGTCTCAGGTTGGAATGGGAAGGAGTTGGATATCACATCTCATGTTAAAGGGAGGGTCTCAGAATTGGAAGGGGAAGGATTTGGATATGACATCTCATGTTATAGGAAGGATCTCAGGTTTGGTATTAGAAGCATTGAGATATCACATCTCATGCTATCGGAAGGATCTCAGGTTTGGTATTAGAAGCATTGAGATATCACATCTCATGCTATCAGAAGGGTCTCAGGATTGGAATGGGAAGGAGATGGATATCACATCTCATGCTAAAGGGAGGGTCTCAGGTTTGGAAGGGGAAGGATTTGGATATCACATCTCATGTTATCGGAAAGATCTCAGGTTTGGTATTAGAAGTATTGAGATATCACATCTCATGCTATAGGAAGGGTCTCAGGATTGGAATGGGAAGGAGTTGGATATCACATCTCATGCTAAAGGAAGGGTCTCAGGTTTGGTAGAAGCATTGAGATATCACATCTCATGCTATAGGAAGTGTCTCAGGATTGGAATGGGAAGGAGCTGGATATCACATCTCATGCTAAAGGAAGGGTCTCAGGTTTGGAACGGGAAGGAGTTGGATATCCGATCTCATGTTATAGGAAGGGTCTAAGGTCTGGTATAAGCATTGAGATATCACATCTCTGCTATCGGAAGTGTCTCAGGATTGGAATGGGAAGGAGTTGGATATCCGATCTCATGCTATCGGAAGGATCTCAGGTTTGGTATTAGAAACATTGAGATATCACATCTCATGCTATAGGAAGGGTCTCAGGATTGGAATGGGAAGGACTTAGATATCACATATCATGCTATAGGGAGGGTTTCCGTTTTGATATTAGAAGCATTGAGATATCACATCTCATGCTATCGGAAGTGTCTCAGGATTGGAATGGGAAGGAGCTGGATATCACATCTCATGCTAAAGGAAGGGTCTCAGGTTTGGAACGGGAAGAAGTTGGATATCCGATCTCATGTTATAGGAAGGGTCTAAGGTCTGGTATAAGCATTGAGATATCACATCTCTGCTATGGGAAGTGTCTCAGGATTGGAATGGGAAGGAGTTGGATATCCCATCTCATGTTATAGGAAGGGTCTCAGGTTTGGTATAAGCATTGAGATATCACATCTCATGCTATAGGAAGGGTCTCAGGTTGGAATGGGAAGGAGTTGGATATCACATCTCATGTTAAAGGGAGGGTCTCAGAATTGGAAGGGGAAGGATTTGGATATCACATCTCATGTTATAGGAAGGATCTCAGGTTTGGTATTAGAAGCATTGAGATATCACATCTCATGCTATCGGAAGGATCTCAGGTTTGGTATTAGAAGCATTGAGATATCACATCTCATGCTATCAGAAGGGTCTCAGGATTGGAATGGGAAGGAGTTGGATATCACATCTCATGCTAAAGGGAGGGTCTCAGGTTTGGAAGGGGAAGGATTTGGATATCACATCTCATGTTATCGGAAGGATTTCAGGTTTGGTATTAGAAGTATTGAGATATCACATCTCATGCTATAGGAAGGGTCTCAGGATTGGAATGGGAAGGAGTTGGATATCACATCTCATGCTAAAGGAAGGGTCTCAGGTTTGGTAGAAGCATTGAGATATCACATCTCATGCTATAGGAAGGGTCTCAGGATTGGAATGGGAAGGACTTAGATATCACATATCATGCTATAGGGAGGGTTTCTGTTTTGATATTAGAAGCATTGAGATATCACATCTCATGCTAAAGGGAGGGTCTCAGGATTGGAATGGGAAGGAGCTGGATATCACATCTCATGCTAAAGGAAGGGTCTCAGGTTTGGAACGGGAAGGAGTTGGATATCCGATCTCATGTTATAGGAAGGGTCTAAGGTCTGGTATAAGCATTGAGATATCACATCTCTGCTATCGGAAGTGTCTCAGGATTGGAATGGGAAGGAGTTGGATATCCCATCTCATGTTATAGGAAGGGTCTCAGGTTTGGTATAAGCATTGAGATATCACATCTCATGCTATAGGAAGGGTCTCAGGATTGGAATGGGAAGGAGTTGGATATCACATCTCATGCTATAGGAAGGGTCTCAGGTTTGGTATAAGCATTGAGATATCACATCTCATGCTATAGGAAGGGTCTCAGGATTGGAATGGGAAGGAGTTGTATATGACATCTCATGCCGTAGGAAGGGTCTCAGGTTTGGTATAAGCATTGAGATATCACATCTCATGCTATAGGAAGGGTCTCAGGATTGGAATGGGAAGGAGTTGGATATCACATCTCATGCTATAGGAAGGGTCTCAGGTTTGGTATAAGCATTGAGATATCACATCTCATGCTATAGGAAGGGTCTCAGGATTGGAATGGGAAGGAGTTGTATATGACATCTCATGCCGTAGGAAGGGTCTCAGGTTTGGTATAAGCATTGAGATATCACATCTCTGCTATCGGAAGGGTCTCAGGATTGGAATGGGAAGGAGTTGGATATCCCATCTCATGTTATAGGAAGAGTCTCAGGTTTGGTATTAGAAGCATTGAGATATCACATCTCATGCTATAGGAAGTGTCTCAGGATTGGAATGGGAAAAACTTGGATATCACATCTCATGCTATAGGGAGGCTCTCAAGTTTGATATTAGAAGCATTGAGATATCACATCTCATGCTATAGGAAGGGTCTCAGGATTGGAATGGGAAGGAGTTGGATATCACATCTCATGCTATAGGAAGGGTCTCAGGTTTGGTATAAGCAGTGAGATATCACATCGCATGCTGTAGGAAGGGTCTCAGGTTTGGTATTAGAAGCATTGAGATATCACATCTCATGCTATAGGAAGGATCTCAGGTTTGGTATTAGAAGTATTGAGATATCACATCTCATGCTATAGGAAGGGTCTCAGGATTGGAATGGGAAGGAGTTGGATATCACATCTCATGCTAAAGGAAGGGTCTCAGGTTTGGTAGAAGCATTGAGATATCACATCTCATGCTATAGGAAGGGTCTCAGGATTGGAATGGGAAGGACTTAGATATCACATATCATGCTATAGGGAGGGTCTCAGTTTTGATATTAGAAGCATTGAGATATCACATCTCATGCTATCGGAAGTGTCTCACAATTGGAATGGGAAGGAGCTGGATATCACATCTCATGCTAAAGGAAGAGTCTCAGGTTTGGTATAAGCATTGAGATATCACATCTCTGCTATCGGAAGTGTCTCAGGATTGGAAATGGAAGGAGTTGGATATCCCATCTCATGTTATAGGACGGGTCTCAGGTTTGTTATTAGAATCATTGAGATATCATATTGCATGCTGTAGGAAGGGTCTAAGGATTGGAATGGAAAGGACTTGGATATCACATCTCATGCTATAGATAGGCTCTCAGGTTTGGAAAGGGAAGGAGTTGGATATCACATTTCATGTTAGAGGAAGGATCTCAGGTTTGGTATTAGAGGCATTGAGATATCATATTGCATGCTGTAGGAAGGGTCTAAGGATTGGAATGGGAAGGACTTGGATATCACATCTCATGCTATAGGAAGGGTCTCAGGTTGGAATGGGAAGGAGTTGGATATCACATCTCATGTTAAAGGGAGGGTCTCAGAATTGGAAGGGGAAGGATTTGGATATCACATCTCATGTTATAGGAAGGATCTCAGGTTTGGTATTAGAAGCATTGAGATATCACATCTCATGCTATCGGAAGGATCTCAGGTTTGGTATTAGAAGCATTGAGATATCACATCTCATGCTATCAGAAGGGTCTCAGGATTGGAATGGGAAGGAGATGGATATCACATCTCATGCTAAAGGGAGGGTCTCAGGTTTGGAAGGGGAAGGATTTGGATATCACATCTCATGTTATCGGAAGGATCTCAGGTTTGGTATTAGAAGTATTGAGATATCACATCTCATGCTATAGGAAGGGTCTCAGGATTGGAATGGGAAGGAGTTGGATATCACATCTCATGCTAAAGGAAGGGTCTCAGGTTTGGTAGAAGCATTGAGATATCACATCTCATGCTATAGGAAGTGTCTCAGGATTGGAATGGGAAGGAGCTGGATATCACATCTCATGCTAAAGGAAGGGTCTCAGGTTTGGAACGGGAAGGAGTTGGATATCCGATCTCATGTTATAGGAAGGGTCTAAGGTCTGGTATAAGCATTGAGATATCACATCTCTGCTATCGGAAGTGTCTCAGGATTGGAATGGGAAGGAGTTGGATATCCGATCTCATGCTATCGGAAGGATCTCAGGTTTGGTATTAGAAGCATTGAGATATCACATCTCATGCTATAGGAAGGGTCTCAGGATTGGAATGGGAAGGACTTAGATATCACATATCATGCTATAGGGAGGGTTTCCGTTTTGATATTAGAAGCATTGAGATATCACATCTCATGCTATCGGAAGTGTCTCAGGATTGGAATGGGAAGGAGCTGGATATCACATCTCATGCTAAAGGAAGGGTCTCAGGTTTGGAACGGGAAGGAGTTGGATATCCGATCTCATGTTATAGGAAGGGTCTAAGGTCTGGTATAAGCATTGAGATATCACATCTCTGCTATGGGAAGTGTCTCAGGATTGGAATGGGAAGGAGTTGGATATCACATCTCATGTTAAAGGGAGGGTCTCAGAATTGGAAGGGGAAGGATTTGGATATCACATCTCATGTTATAGGAAGGATCTCAGGTTTGGTATTAGAAGCATTGAGATATCACATCTCATGCTATCGGAAGGATCTCAGGTTTGGTATTAGAAGCATTGAGATATCACATCTCATGCTATCAGAAGGGTCTCAGGATTGGAATGGGAAGGAGTTGGATATCACATCTCATGCTAAAGGGAGGGTCTCAGGTTTGGAAGGGGAAGGATTTGGATATCACATCTCATGTTATCGGAAGGATTTCAGGTTTGGTATTAGAAGTATTGAGATATCACATCTCATGCTATAGGAAGGGTCTCAGGATTGGAATGGGAAGGAGTTGGATATCACATCTCATGCTAAAGGAAGGGTCTCAGGTTTGGTAGAAGCATTGAGATATCACATCTCATGCTATAGGAAGGGTCTCAGGATTGGAATGGGAAGGACTTAGATATCACATATCATGCTATAGGGAGGGTTTCTGTTTTGATATTAGAAGCATTGAGATATCACATCTCATGCTAAAGGGAGGGTCTCAGGATTGGAATGGGAAGGAGCTGGATATCACATCTCATGCTAAAGGAAGGGTCTCAGGTTTGGAACGGGAAGGAGTTGGATATCCGATCTCATGTTATAGGAAGGGTCTAAGGTCTGGTATAAGCATTGAGATATCACATCTCTGCTATCGGAAGTGTCTCAGGATTGGAATGGGAAGGAGTTGGATATCCCATCTCATGTTATAGGAAGGGTCTCAGGTTTGGTATAAGCATTGAGATATCACATCTCATGCTATAGGAAGGGTCTCAGGATTGGAATGGGAAGGAGTTGGATATCACATCTCATGCTATAGGAAGGGTCTCAGGTTTGGTATAAGCATTGAGATATCACATCTCATGCTATAGGAAGGGTCTCAGGATTGGAATGGAAAGGAGTTGTATATGACATCTCATGCCGTAGGAAGGGTCTCAGGTTTGGTATAAGCATTGAGATATCACATCTCATGCTATAGGAAGGGTCTCAGGATTGGAATGGGAAGGAGTTGGATATCACATCTCATGCTATAGGAAGGGTCTCAGGTTTGGTATAAGCATTGAGATATCACATCTCATGCTATAGGAAGGGTCTCAGGATTGGAATGGGAAGGAGTTGTATAAAACATCTCATGCCGTAGGAAGGGTCTCAGGTTTGGTATAAGCATTGAGATATCACATCTCTGCTATCGGAAGGGTCTCAGGATTGGAATGGGAAGGAGTTGGATATCCCATCTCATGTTATAGGAAGAGTCTCAGGTTTGGTATTAGAAGCTTTGAGATATCACATCTCATGCTATAGGAAGTGTCTCAGGATTGGAATGGGAAGGACTTGGATATCACATCTCATGCTATAGGGAGGCTCTCAAGTTTGATATTAGAAGCATTGAGATATCACATCTCATGCTATAGGAAGGGTCTCAGGATTGGAATGGGAAGGAGTTGGATATCACATCTCATGCTATAGGAAGGGTCTCAGGTTTGGTATAAGCAGTGAGATATCACATCGCATGCTGTAGGAAGGGTCTCAGGTTTGGTATTAGAAGCATTGAGATATCACATCTCATGCTATAGGAAGGATCTCAGGTTTGGTATTAGAAGTATTGAGATATCACATCTCATGCTATAGGAAGGGTCTCAGGATTGGAATGGGAAGGAGTTGGATATCACATCTCATGCTAAAGGAAGGGTCTCAGGTTTGGTAGAAGCATTGAGATATCACATCTCATGCTATAGGAAGGGTCTCAGGATTGGAATGGGAAGGACTTAGATATCACATATCATGCTATAGGGAGGGTCTCAGTTTTGATATTAGAAGCATTGAGATATCACATCTCATGCTATCGGAAGTGTCTCACGATTGGAATGGGAAGGAGCTGGATATCACATCTCATGCTAAAGGAAGAGTCTCAGGATTGGAACGGGAAGGAGTTGGATATCACATCTCATGTTATAGGAAGGGTCTCAGGTTTGGTATAAGCATTGAGATATCACATCTCTGCTATCGGAAGTGTCTCAGGATTGGAAATGGAAGGAGTTGGATATCCCATCTCATGTTATAGGACGGGTCTCAGGTTTGTTATTAGAATCATTGAGATATCATATTGCATGCTGTAGGAAGGGTCTAAGGATTGGAATGGAAAGGACTTGGATATCACATCTCATGCTATAGATAGGCTCTCAGGTTTGGAAAGGGAAGGAGTTGGATATCACATTTCATGTTAGAGGAAGGATCTCAGGTTTGGTATTAGAGGCATTGAGATATCATATTGCATGCTGTAGGAAGGGTCTAAGGATTGGAATGGGAAGGACTTGGATATCACATCTCATGCTATAGGAAGGGTCTCAGGTTGGAATGGGAAGGAGTTGGATATCACATCTCATGTTAAAGGGAGGGTCTCAGAATTGGAAGGGGAAGGATTTGGATATCACATCTCATGTTATAGGAAGGATCTCAGGTTTGGTATTAGAAGCATTGAGATATCACATCTCATGCTATCGGAAGGATCTCAGGTTTGGTATTAGAAGCATTGAGATATCACATCTCATGCTATCAGAAGGGTCTCAGGATTGGAATGGGAAGGAGTTGGATATCACATCTCATGCTAAAGGGAGGGTCTCAGGTTTGGAAGGGGAAGGATTTGGATATCACATCTCATGTTATCGGAAGGATTTCAGGTTTGGTATTAGAAGTATTGAGATATCACACCTCATGCTATAGGAAGGGTCTCAGGATTGGAATGGGAAGGAGTTGGATATCACATCTCATGCTAAAGGAAGGGTCTCAGGTTTGGTAGAAGCATTGAGATATCACATCTCATGCTATAGGAAGTGTCTCAGGATTGGAATGGGAAGGACTTAGATATCACATATCATGCTATAGGGAGGGTTTCTGTTTTGATATTAGAAGCATTGAGATATCACATCTCATGCTAAAGGGAGGGTCTCAGGATTGGAATGGGAAGGAGCTGGATATCACATCTCATGCTAAAGGAAGGGTCTCAGGTTTGGAACGGGAAGGAGTTGGATATCCGATCTCATGTTATAGGAAGGGTCTAAGGTCTGGAATAAGCATTGAGATATCACATCTCATGCTATCGGAAGGATCTCAGGTTTGGTATTAGAAGCATTGAGATATCACATCTCATGCTATCAGAAGGGGCTCAGGATTGGAATGGGAAGGAGATGGATATCACATATGCTAAAGGGAGGGTCTCAGGTTTGGAAGGGGAAGGATTTGGATATCACATCTCATGTTATCGGAAAGGATCTCAGGTTTGGTATTAGAAGTATTGAGATATCACATCTCATGCTATAGGAAGGGTCTCAGAATTGGAATGGGAAGGAGTTGGATATCACATCTTATGCTAAAGGAAGGGTCTCAGGTTTGGTAGAAGCATTGAGATATCACATCTCATGCTATAGGAAGTGTCTCAGGATTGGAATGGGAAGGAGCTGGATATCACATCTCATGCTAAAGGAAGGGTCTCAGGTTTGGAACGGGAAGGAGTTGGATATCCGATCTCATGTTATCCAACTCCTTCCCAATCCAATCCTGAGACCCTTCCGATAGCAGAGATGTGATATCTCAATGCTTATACCAAACCTGAGACCCTTCCTATGGCATGAGATGTCATATCCAACTCCTTCCCATTCCAAACCTGAGACCCTTCCTTTAGCATGAGATGTGATATCCAAATCCTTCACATTCCAATCCGGAGACCCTTCCTATAACATGAGATGTGATATCCAACTCCTTCCCAATCCAATCCTGAGACCCTTCCGATAGCAGAGATGTGATATCTCAATGCTTATACCAAACCTGAGACCCTTCCTATAGCATGAGATGTGATATCCAACTCCTTCCGATTCCAATAATGAGACCCTTCCTATAGCATGAGATGTGATATCGCAATGCTTCTACCAAAACTGAGACCCTTCCTTTAGCATGAGATGTGATATCCAAGTCCTTCCCATTCCAATCCTGAGACCCTTCCTATAGCATGAGATGTGATATCTCAATGCTTCTAATACCAAACCTGAGATCCTTCCGATGGCATGAGATGTGATATCTCAATGCTTCTAATACCAAACCTGAGATCCTTCCTATAACATGAGATGTGATATCCAAATCCTTCCCCATCCAAACCTGAGACCCTCCCTTTAGCATGAGATGTGATATCCAACTCCTTCCCATTCCAATCCTGATACCCTTCTGATAGCATGAGATGTGATATCTCAATGCCTCTAATACCAAACCTGAGATCCTACCTCTAACATGAAATGTGATATCCAACTCCTTCCCTTTCCAAACCTGAGAGCCTTCCTACAGCATGAGATGTGATATCCAAGTCCTTCCCATTCCAATCTTGAGACCCTTCCTATAACATGAGATGTGATATCCAACTCTTTCCCATTCCAACCTGAGACCTTTCCTATAGCATGAGATGGGATATCCAACAACTCCTTCCAAATCCAATCCTGATACCCTTCCGATAGCATGAGATGTGATATCCCAATGCTTCTACAAAACCTGAGACCCATACCATGGCATGATGTGATATCAAACTCCCGTCCTATACCATGAGACTTGATATCTCAATGCTTCTAATACCAAAACTGAGACCGGTCAAATAACATGAGATGTGATATCCAAATCCTTCCCCTTCCAAACCTGAGACCCTTCCTTTAGCATGAGATGTGATATCCAAATCCTTCCCATTCCAATCCTTAAACCCTTCCTATAGCATGAGATGTGATATCTCAATGTTTCTAATAAAAAACCTGAGACCCTTCCTATAGCAAGAGATGTGATATCCAAATCCTTCCCATTCCAACCTGAGACCCTTCCTATAGCATGAGAAGGGATATCCAACTCCTTCCCATTCCAATCCTTAAACCCTTCCTATAGCATGAGATGTGATATCTCAATGTTTCTAATAAAAAACCTGAGACCCTTCCTATAGCAAGAGATGTGATATCCAAATCCTTCCCATTCCAAACCTGAGACCCTTCCTATTGGATGAGATGTGATATCCAACTACTTCCCATTCCAAACCTGAGACCCTTCCTATACCATAAGATGTGATATCTCAATGCTTCTAATACCAAACCTGGGACCCGTCCTATAACATGAGATATGATATCCAAATCCTTCCCATTCCAATCCTGAAACCCTTCCGATAGCATGAGATGTGATATCTCAATGTTTCTAATAAAAAACCTGAGACCCTTCATATAGCAAGAGATGTGATATCCAAATACTTCCCATTTCAATCTTGAGACCCTTCCTATAACATGAGATATGATATCCAACTCCTTCCCATTCCAACATGAGACCCTTCCTATAGCATGAGAAGGGATGTCCAACTCCTTCCCAATCCAATCCTGAGACCCTTCCGATAGCAGAGATGTGATATCTCAATGCTTATACCAAACCTGAGACCCTTCCTTTAGCATGAGATTTGATATCCAAATCCTTCACATTCCAATCCTGAGACCCTTCCTATAGCATGAGATGTGATATCTCAATGCTTCTAATACCAAACCTGAGATGCTTCCTATAACATGAGATGTGATATCCAACTCCTTCCCATTCCAAACCTGAGACCCTTCCGATAGCATGAGATGTGATATCTCAATGCTTCTAAAACCAAACATGAGAACCATCCTATAACATGAGATGTGAAATCCCAATCCTCCCCTTCCCAAACCTGAGACACTTCCTATAGCTTGAGATGTGATATCAAACTCCTTCCCATTCCAATCCTGAAATAGCTTGAGATGTGATATCCAACTCCTTCCCATTCCAATCCTGAGACCCTTATTATACCATGAGATGTGATATCTCAAGGCTTCTAATACCAAACCTGAGACCCTTCCTATGGCATGAGATGTGATATCCAACTCCTTGCCATTCAAATCCTGAGACCCTCCCTATAACAAGAGATGTCATATCCAACTCCTTCCCATTCCAAACCTGAGACCCTTCCTTTAGCATGAGATGTGATATCCAAATCCTTCACATTCCAATCCAGAGACCAATCCTATAGCATGAGATGTGATATCTCAATGCTTCTAATACCAAACCTGAGACCCTTCCGATAGCATGAGATGTGATATCTCAATGCTTCAAAAACCAAACATGAGAACCATCCTATAACATGAGATGTGAAATCCAAATCCTTCCCTTCCCAAACCTGAGACTCTTCCTATAGCATGAGATGTGATATCTCAATGCTTCTACCAAACCTGAAACCCTTCCTATAGCATAAGATGTGATATACAACTCCTTCCCATTCCAATCCTGAGACACTTCCTATAACATGAGATGTGATATCCAAATCCTTCCCCATCCAAACCTGAGACCCTCCCTTTAGCATGAGATGTGATATCCAACTCCTTCCCATTCCAATCCTGATACCCTTCTGATAGCATGAGATGTGATATCTCAATGCCTCTAATACCAAACCTGAGATCCTACCTCTAACATGAAATGTGATATCCAACTCCTTCCCTTTCCAAACCTGAGAGCCTTCCTACAGCATGAGATGTGATATCCAAGTCCTTCCCATTCCAATCTTGAGACCCTTCCTATAACATGAGATGTGATATCCAACTCTTTCCCATTCCAACCTGAGACCTTTCCTATAGCATGAGATGGGATATCCAACAACTCCTTCCAAATCCAATCCTGATACCCTTCCGATAGCATGAGATGTGATATCCCAATGCTTCTACAAAACCTGAGACCCATACCATGGCATGATGTGATATCAAACTCCCGTCCTATACCATGAGACTTGATATCTCAATGCTTCTAATACCAAACCTGAGACCGGTCAAATAACATGAGATGTGATATCCAAATCCTTCCCCTTCCAAACCTGAGACCCTTCCTTTAGCATGAGATGTGATATCCAAATCCTTCCCATTCCAATCCTTAAACCCTTCCTATAGCATGAGATGTGATATCTCAATGTTTCTAATAAAAAACCTGAGACCCTTCCTATAGCAAGAGATGTGATATCCAAATCCTTCCCATTCCAACCTGAGACCCTTCCTATAGCATGAGAAGGGATATCCAACTCCTTCCCATTCCAATCCTTAAACCCTTCCTATAGCATGAGATGTGATATCTCAATGTTTCTAATAAAAAACCTGAGACCCTTCCTATAGCAAGAGATGTGATATCCAAATCCTTCCCATTCCAAACCTGAGACCCTTCCTATTGGATGAGATGTGATATCCAACTACTTCCCATTCCAAACCTGAGACCCTTCCTATACCATAAGATGTGATATCTCAATGCTTCTAATACCAAACCTGGGACCCGTCCTATAACATGAGATATGATATCCAAATCCTTCCCATTCCAATCCTGAAACCCTTCCGATAGCATGAGATGTGATATCTCAATGTTTCTAATAAAAAACCTGAGACCCTTCATATAGCAAGAGATGTGATATCCAAATACTTCCCATTTCAATCTTGAGACCCTTCCTATAACATGAGATATGATATCCAACTCCTTCCCATTCCAACATGAGACCCTTCCTATAGCATGAGAAGGGATGTCCAACTCCTTCCCAATCCAATCCTGAGACCCTTCCGATAGCAGAGATGTGATATCTCAATGCTTATACCAAACCTGAGACCCTTCCTTTAGCATGAGATTTGATATCCAAATCCTTCACATTCCAATCCTGAGACCCTTCCTATAGCATGAGATGTGATATCTCAATGCTTCTTATACCAAACCTGAGATGCTTCCTATAACATGAGATGTGATATCCAACTCCTTCCCATTCCAAACCTGAGACCCTTCCGATAGCATGAGATGTGATATCTCAATGCTTCTAAAACCAAACATGAGAACCATCCTATAACATGAGATGTGAAATCCCAATCCTTCCCTTCCCAAACCTGAGACACTTCCTATAGCTTGAGATGTGATATCAAACTCCTTCCCATTCCAATCCTGAAATAGCTTGAGATGTGATATCCAACTCCTTCCCATTCCAATCCTGAGACCCTTATTATACCATGAGATGTGATATCTCAAGGCTTCTAATACCAAACCTGAGACCCTTCCTATGGCATGAGATGTGATATCCAACTCCTTGCCATTCAAATCCTGAGACCCTCCCTATAACAAGAGATGTCATATCCAACTCCTTCCCATTCCAAACCTGAGACCCTTCCTTTAGCATGAGATGTGATATCCAAATCCTTCACATTCCAATCCAGAGACCAATCCTATAGCATGAGATGTGATATCTCAATGCTTCTAATACCAAACCTGAGACCCTTCCGATAGCATAAGATGTGATATCTCAATGCTTCAAAAACCAAACATGAGAACCATCCTATAACATGAGATGTGAAATCCAAATCCTTCCCTTCCCAAACCTGAGACTCTTCCTATAGCATGAGATGTGATATCTCAATGCTTCTACCAAACCTGAAACCCTTCCTATAGCATAAGATGTGATATACAACTCCTTCCCATTCCAATCCTGAGACACTTCCTATAGCATGAGATGTGATATCACAATGCTTCTAATACCAAACCTGAGACCCATTCTATAACATGAGATGTGATATCCAAATCCTTCCCCTTCCAAACCTGAGACCCTTCCTTTAGCATGAGATGTGATATCCAGCTCCTCCCATTCCAATCCTGAGACCCTTCCGATAGCATGAGATGTGATATCTCAATGCTTCTAATATCAAAACTGAGACCCTCCCTATAGCATGAGATGTGATATCTAAGTCCTTCCCATTCCAATCCTGAGACCCTTCCGATAGCAGAGATGTGATATCTCAATGCTTATACCAAACCTGAGACCCTTCCTATGGCATGAGATGTGATATCCAACTCCTTGCCATTCAAATCCTGAGACCCTCCCTATAACAAGAGATGTCATATCCAACTCCTTCCCATTCCAAACCTGAGACCCTTCCTTTAGCATGAGATGTGATATCCAAATCCTTCACATTCCAACCCCTAGACCAATCCTATAGCATGAGATGTGATATCTCAATGCTTCTAATACCAAACCTGAGACCCTTCCGATAGCATGAGATGTAATATCTCAATGCTTCAAAAACCAAACATGAGAACCATCCTATAACATGAGATGTGAAATCCAAATCCTTCCCTTCCCAAACCTGAGACTCTTCCTATAGCATGAGATGTGATATCTCAATGCTTCTAATACCAAACTTGAGACCCTCCCTATAGCATGAGATGTGATATCCAAGTCCTTCCCATTCCAATCCTGAGACACTTCCTATAGCATGAGATGTGATATCTCAATGCTTCTAATACCAAACCTGAGACTCTTCCTATAACATGAGATGGGATATCCAACTCCTTCCCATTCCAATCCTGAGACTCTTCTGATAGCAGAGATGTGATATCTCAATGCTTATACCAAACCTGAGACCCTTCCTACGGCATGAGATGTCATATACAACTCCTTCCCATTCCAATCCTGAGACCCTTCCTATAGCATGAGATGTGATATCTCAATGCTTATACCAAAGCTGAGACCCTTCCTATAGCATGAGATGTGATATCCAACTCCTTCCCATTCCAATCCTGAGACCCTTCCTATAGCATGAGATTTGATGTCTCAATGCTTCTAATACCAAACCTGAGATCCTTCCTATAACATGAGATGTGATATCCAACTCCTTCCATTCCAATCCTGAGACCCTTCCTATAGCATGAGATTTGATATCTCAATGCTTATACCAAACCTGAGACCCTTCCTATAGCATGAGATGTGATATCCAAGTCTTTCCCATTCCAATCCTTAGACCCTTCCTACAGCATGCAATATGATATCTCAATGATTCTAATAACAATCCTGAGACCCGTCCTATAACATGAGATGGGATATCCAATTCCTTCCCATTCCAATCCTGAGACACTTCCGATAGCAGAGATGTGATATCTCAATGCTTATACCAAACCTGAGACCCTTCCTATAACATGAGATCGGATATCCAACTCCTTCCCGTTCCAAACCTGAGACCCTTCCTTTAGCATGAGATGTAATATCCAGCTCCTTCCCATTCCAATCCTGAGACACTTCCGATAGCATGAGATGTGATATCTCAATGCTTCTAATATCAAAACTGAAACCCTCCCTATAGCATGATATGTGATATCTAAGTCCTTCCCATTCCAATCCTGAGACCCTTCCTATAGCATGAGATGTGATATCTCAATGCTTCTACCAAACCTGAGACCCTTCCTTTAGCATGAGATGTGATATCCAACTCCTTCCCATTCCAACCTGAGACCCTTCCTATAGCATGAGAAGGGATATCCAACTCCTTCCCAATCCAATCCTGAGACCCTTCCGATAGCAGAGATGTGATATCTCAATGCTTATACCAAACCTGAGACCCTTCCTATGGCATGAGATGTGATATCCAACTCCTTGCCATTCAAATCCTGAGACCCTCCCTATAACAAGAGATGTCATATCCAACTCCTTCCCATTCCAAACCTGAGAACCTTCCTTTAGCATGAGATGTGATATCCAAATCCTTCACATTCCAATCCGGAGACCCTTCCTATAACATGAGATGTGATATCCAACTCCTTCCCAATCCAATCCTGAGACCCTTCCGATAAAGGAGATGTGATATCTCAATGCTTATACCAAACCTGAGATCCTTCCTATGGCATGAGATGTGATATCCAACTCCTTGCCATTCAAATCCTGAGACCCTCCCTATAACAAGAGATGTCATATCCAATTCCTTCCCATTCCAAACCTGAGACCCTTCCTTTAGCATGAGATGTGATATCCAAATCCTTCACATTCCAATCCGGAGACCAATCCTATAGCATGAGATCTGATATCTCAATGCTTCTAATACCAAACCTGAGACCCTTCCGATAGCATGAGATGTGATATCTCAATGCTTCAAAAACCAAACATGAGAACCATCCTATAACATGAGATGTGAAATCCAAATCCTTCCCTTCCCAAACCTGAGACTCTTCCTATAGCATGAGATGTGATATCTCAATGCTTCTACCAAACCTGAAACCCTTCCTATAGCATGAGATGTGATATCCAACTCCTTCCCATTCCAATCCTGAGACACTTCCTATAGCATGAGATGTGATATCACAATGCTTCTAATACCAAACCTGAGACCCATCCTATAACATGAGATGTGATATCCAAATCCTTCCCCTTCCAAACCTGAGACCCTTCCTTTAGCATGAGATGTGATATCCAGCTCCTCCCATTCCAATCCTGAGACCCTTCCGATAGCATGAGATGTGATATCTCAATGCTTCTAATATCAAAACTGAGACCCTCCCTATAGCATGAGATGTGATATCTAAGTCCTTCCCATTCCAATCCTGAGACCCTTCCGATAGCAGAGATGTGATATCTCAATGCTTATACCAAACCTGAGACCCTTCCTATGGCATGAGATGTGATATCCAACTCCTTGCCGTTCAAATCCTGAGACCCTCCCTATAACAAGAGATGTCATATCCAACTCCTTCCCATTCCAAACCTGAGACCCTTCCTTTAGCATGAGATGTGATATCCAAATCCTTCACATTCCAATCCGTAGACCAATCCTATAGCATGAGATGTGATATCTCAATGCTTCTAATACCAAACCTGAGACCCTTCCGATAGCATGAGATGTGATATCTCAATGCTTCAAAAACCAAACATGAGAACCATCCTATAACATGAGATGTGAAATCCAAATCCTTCCCTTCCCAAACCTGAGACTCTTCCTATAGCATGAGATGTGATATCTCAATGCTTCTAATATCAAACTTGAGACCCTCCCTATAGCATGAGATGTGATATCCAAGTCCTTCCCATTCCAATCCTGAGACACTTCCTATAGCATGAGATGTGATATCTCAATGCTTCTAATACCAAACCTGAGACTCTTCCTATAACATGAGATGGGATATCCAACTCCTTCCCATTCCAATCCTGAGACTCTTTTGATAGCAGAGATGTGATATCTCAATGCTTATACCAAACCTGAGACCCTTCCTATAGCATGAGATGTGATATCCAACTCCTTCCCATTCCAATCCTGAGACCCTTCCTATAGCATGAGATGTGATGTCTCAATGCTTCTAATACCAAACCTGAGATCCTTCCTATAACATGAGATGTGATATCCAACTCCTTCCATTCCAATCCTGAGACCCTTCCTATAGCATGAGATTTGATATCTCAATGCTTATACCAAACCTGAGACCCTTCCTATAGCATGAGATGTGATATCCAAGTCTTTCCCATTCCAATCCTTAGACCCTTCATACAGCATGCAATATGATATCTCAATGATTCTAATAACAATCCTGAGACCCGTCCTATAACATGAGATGGGATATCCAATTCCTTCCCATTCCAATCCTGAGACACTTCCGATAGCAGAGATGTGATATCTCAATGCTTATACCAAACCTGAGACCCTTCCTATAACATGAGATCGGATATCCAACTCCTTCCCGTTCCAAACCTGAGACCCTTCCTTTAGCATGAGATGTAATATCCAGCTCCTTCCCATTCCAATCCTGAGACACTTCCGATAGCATGAGATGTGATATCTCAATGCTTCTACCAAACCTGAGACCCTTCCTTTAGCATGAGATGTGATATCCAACTCCTTCCCATTCCAACCTGAGACCCTTCCTATAGCATGAGAAGGGATATCCAACTCCTTCCCAATCCAATCCTGAGACCCTTCCGATAGCAGAGATGTGATATCTCAATGCTTATACCAAACCTGAGACCCTTCCTATGGCATGAGATGTGATATCCAACTCCTTGCCATTCAAATCCTGAGACCCTCCCTATAACAAGAGATGTCATATCCAACTCCTTCCCATTCCAAACCTGAGACCCTTCCTTTAGCATGAGATGTGATATCCAAATCCTTCACATTCCAATCCGGAGACCCTTCCTATAACATGAGATGTGATATCCAACTCCTTCCCAATCCAATCCTGAGACCCTTCCGATAGCAGAGATGTGATATCTCAATGCTTATACCAAACCTGAGACCCTTCCTATGGCATGAGATGTGATATCCAACTCCTTGCCATTCAAATCCTGAGACCCTCCCTATAACAAGAGATGTCATATCCAACTCCTTCCCATTCCAAACCTGAGACCCTTCCTTTAGCATGAGATGTGATATCCAAATCCTTCACATTCCAATCCAGAGACCAATCCTATAGCATGAGATGTGATATCTCAATGCTTCTAATACCAAACCTGAGACCCTTCCGATAGCATGAGATGTGATATCTCAATGCTTCAAAAACCAAACATGAGAACCGTCCTATAACATGAGATGTGAAATCCAAATCCTTCCCTTCCCAAACCTGAGACTCTTCCTATAGCATGAGATGTGATATCTCAATGCTTCTAATATCAAACTTGAGACCCTCCCTATAGCATGAGATGTGATATCCAAGTCCTTCCCATTCCAATCCTGAGACACTTCCTATAGCATGAGATGTGATATCTCAATGCTTCTAATACCAAACCTGAGACTCTTCCTATACCATGAGATGGGATATCCAAATCCTTCCCATTCCAATCCTGAGACTCTTCTGATAGTAGAGATGTGATATCTCAATGCTTATACCAAACCTGAGACCCTTCCTACGGCATGAGATGTCATATACAACTCCTTCCCATTCCAATCCTGAGACCCTTCCTATAGCATGAGATGTGATATCTCAATGCTTATACCAAACCTGAGACCCTTCCTATAGCATGAGATGTGATATCCAACACCTTCCCATTCCAATCCTGAGACCCTTCCTATAGCATGAGATGTGATGTCTCAATGCTTCTAATACCAAACCTGAGATCCTTCCTATAACATGAGATGTGATATCCAACTCCTTCCATTCCAATCCTGAGACCCTTCCTATAGCATGAGATTTGATATCTCAATGCTTATACCAAACCTCAGACCCTTCCTATAGCATGAGATGTGATATCCAAGTCTTTCCCATTCCAATCCTTAGACCCTTCCTACAGCATGCAATATGATATCTCAATGATTCTAATAACAATCCTGAGACCCGTCCTATAACATGAGATGGGATATCCAACTCCTTCCCATTCCAATCCTGAGACACTTCCGATAGCAGAGATGTGATATCTCAATGCTTATACCAAACCTGAGACCCTTCCTATAACATGAGATCGGATATCCAACTCCTTCCCGTTCCAAACCTGAGACCCTTCCTTTAGCATGAGATGTAATATCCAGCTCCTTCCCATTCCAATCCTGAGACACTTCCGATAGCATGAGATGTGATATCTCAATGCTTCTAATATCAAAACTGAAACCCTCCCTATAGCATGAGATGTGATATCCAACTCCTTCCCATTCCAACCTGAGACCCTTCCTATAGCATGAGAAGGGATATCCAACTCCTTCCCAATCAAATCCTGAGACCCTTCCGATAGCAGAGATGTGATATCTCAATGCTTATACCAAACCTGAGACCCTTCCTATGGCATGAGATGTGATATCCAACACCTTGCCATTCAAATCCTGAGACCCTCCCTATAACAAGAGATGTCATATCCAACTCCTTCCCATTCCAAACCTGAGACCCTTCCTTTAGCATGAGATGTGATATCCAAATCCTTCACATTCCAATCCGGAGAACCTTCCTATAACATGAGATGTGATATCCAACTCCTTCCCAATCCAATCCTGAGACCCTTCCGATAGCAGAGATGTGATATCTCAATGCTTATACCAAACCTGAGACCCTTCCGATAGCAGAGATGTGATATCTCAATGCTTATACCAAACCTGAGACCCTTCCTATGGCATGAGATGTGATATCCAACACCTTGCCATTCAAATCCTGAGACCCTCCCTATAACAAGAGATGTCATATCCAACTCCTTCCCATTCCAAACCTGAGACCCTTCCTTTAGCATGAGATGTGATATCCAAATCCATCACATTCCAATCCGGAGACCCTTCCTATAAAATGAGATGTGATATCCAACTCCTTCCCAATCCAATCCTGAGACCCTTCCGATAGCAGAGATGTGATATCTCAATGCTTATACCAAACCTGAGACCCTTCCTATAGCATGAGATGTGATATCCAACTCCTTCCGATTCCAATCCTGAGACCCTTCCTATAGCATGAGATGTGATATCGCAATGCTTCTACCAAAACTGAGACCCTTCCTTTAGCATGAGATGTGATATCCAAGTCCTTCCCATTCCAATCCTGAGAGCCTTCCTATAGCATGAGATGTGATATCTCAATGCTTCTAATACCAAACCTGAGATCCTTCCGATAGCATGAGATGTGATATCTCAATGCTTCTAATACCAAACCTGAGATCCTTCCTATAACATGAGATGTGATATCCAAATCCTTCCCCATCCAAACCTGAGACCCTCCCTTTAGCATGAGATGTGATATCAAACTCCTTCCCATTCCAATCCTGATACCCTTCTGATAGCATGAGATGTGATATCTCAATGCCTCTAATACCAAACCTGAGATCCTACCTCTAACATGAAATGATATATCCAACTCCTTCCCTTTCCAAACCTGAGAGCCTTCCTACAGCATGAGATGTGATATCCAAGTCCTTCCCATTCCAATCTTGAGACCCTTCCTATAACATGAGATGTGATATCCAACTCTTTCCCATTCCAACCTGAGACCTTTCCTATAGCATGAGATGGGATATCCAACAACTCCTTCCAAATCCAATCCTGATACCCTTCCGATAGCATGAGATGTGATATCCCAATGCTTCTACAAAACCTGAGACCCATACCATGGCATGATGTGATATCAAACTCCCGTCCTATACCATGAGACTTGATATCTCAATGCTTCTAATACCAAACCTGAGACCGGTCAAATAACATGAGATGTGATATCCAAATCCTTCCCCTTCCAAACCTGAGACCCTTCCTTTAGCATGAGATGTGATATCCAAATCCTTCCCATTCCAATCCTTAAACCCTTCCTATAGCATGAGATGTGATATCTCAATGTTTCTAATAAAAAACCTGAGACCCTTCCTATAGCAAGAGATGTGATATCCAAATCCTTCCCATTCCAACCTGAGACCCTTCCTATAGCATGAGATGTGATATCCAATTCCTTCCCATTCCAAACCTGAGACCCTTCCTATTGGATGAGATGTGATATCCAACTCCTTCCCATTCCAAACCTGAGACCCTTCCTATACCATAAGATGTGATATCTCAATGCTTCTAATACCAAACCTGGGACCCGTCCTATAACATGAGATATGATATCCAAATCCTTCCCATTCCAATCCTGAAACCCTTCCGATAGCATGAGATGTGATATCTCAATGTTTCTAATAAAAAACCTGAGACCCTTCATATAGCAAGAGATGTGATATCCAAATACTTCCCATTTCAATCTTGAGACCCTTCCTATAACATGAGATATGATATCCAACTCCTTCCCATTCCAACATGAGACCCTTCCTATAGCATGAGAAGGGATGTCCAACTCCTTCCCAATCCAATCCTGAGACCCTTCCGATAGCAGAGATGTGATATCTCAATGCTTATACCAAACCTGAGACCCTTCCTTTAGCATGAGATTTGATATCCAAATCCTTCACATTCCAATCCTGAGACCCTTCCTATAGCATGAGATGTGATATCTCAATGCTTCTAATACCAAACCTGAGATGCTTCCTATAACATGAGATGTGATATCCAACTCCTTCCCATTCCAAACCTGAGACCCTTCCGATAGCATGAGATGTGATATCTCAATGCTTCTAAAACCAAACATGAGAACCATCCTATAACATGAGATGTGAAATCCCAATCCTTCCCTTCCCAAACCTGAGACCCTTCCTATAGCTTGAGATGTGATATCAAACTCCTTCCCATTCCAATCCTGAGACCCTTATTATACCATGAGATGTGATATCTCAAGGCTTCTAATACCAAACCTGAGACCCGTCCTAAAACATGAGATGTGAGATCCAAATCCTTCCCCTTCCAAACCTGAGACCTTTCCTTTAGCATATGTGATATCCAACTACTTCCCATTCCAATCCTGAGACACTTCCGATAGCATGAGATGTGATATCTCAATGCTTCTAATATCAAAACTGAAACCCTCCCTATAGCATGAGATGTGATATCCAACTCCTTCCCATTCCAACCTGAGACCCTTCCTATAGCATGAGAAGGGATATCCAACTCCTTCCCAATCCAATCCTGAGACCCTTCCGATAGCAGAGATGTGATATCTCAATGCTTATACCAAACCTGAGACCCTTCCTATGGCATTAGATGTGATATCCAACACCTTGCCATTCCAAACCTGAGACCCTTCCTTTAGCATGAGATGTGATATCCAAATCCTTCACATTCCAATCCGGAGACGCTTCCTATAATATGAGATGTGATATCCAACTCCTTCCCAATCCAATCCTGAGACCCTTCCGATAGCAGAGATGTGATATCTCAATGCTTATACCAAACCTGAGACCCTTCCTATAGCATGAGATGTGATATCCAACTCCTTCCGATTCCAATCCTGAGACCCTTCCTATAGCATGAGATGTGATATCGCAATGCTTCTACCAAAACTGAGACCCTTCCTTTAGCATGAGATGTGATATCCAAGTCCTTCCCATTCCTATCCTGAAACCCTTCCGATAGCATGAGATGTGATATCTCAATGTTTCTAATAAAAAACCTGAGACCCTTCATATAGCAAGAGATGTGATATCCAAATACTTCCCATTTCAATCTTGAGACCCTTCCTATAACATGAGATATGATATCTAACTCCTTCCCATTTCAACATGAGACCCTTCCTATAGCATGAGAAGGGATGTCCAACTCCTTCCCAATCCAATCCTGAGACCCTTCCGATAGCAGAGATGTGATATCTCAATGCTTATACCAAACCTGAGACCCTTCCTTTAGCATGAGATTTGATATCCAAATCCTTCACATTCCAATCCTGAGACCCTTCCTATAGCATGAGATGTGATATCTCAATGCTTCTAATACCAAACCTGAGATGCTTCCTATAACATGAGATATGATATCCAACTCCTTCCCATTCCAAACCTGAGACCCTTCCGATAGCATGAGATGTGATATCTCAATGCTTCTAAAACCAAACATGAGAACCATCCTATAACATGAGATGTGAAATCCCAATCCTTCCCTTCCCAAACCTGAGACCCTTCCTATAGCTTGAGATGTGATATTAAACTCCTTCCCATTCCAATCCTGAAATAGCTTGAGATGTGATATCCAACTCCTTCCCATTCCAATCCTGAGACCCTTATTATACCATGAGATGTGATATCTCAAGGCTTCTAATACCAAACCTGAGACCCGTCCTAAAACATGAGATGTGAGATCCAAATCCTTCCCCTTCCAAACCTGAGACCTTTCCTTTAGCATATGTGATATCCAACTACTTCCCATTCCAATCCTGAGACACTTCCGATAGCATGAGATGTGATATCTCAATGCTTCTAATATCAAAACTGAAACCCTCCCTATAGCATGAGATGTGATATCCAACTCCTTCCCATTCCAACCTGAGACCCTTCCTATAGCATGAGAAGGGATATCCAACTCCTTCCCAATCCAATTCTGAGACCCTTCCGATAGCAGAGATGTGATATCTCAATGCTTATACCAAACCTGAGACCCTTCCTATGGCATGAGATGTGATATCCAACACCTTGCCATTCAAATCCTGAGACCCTCCCTATAACAAGAGATGTCATATCCAACTCCTTCCCATTCCAAACCTGAGACCCTTCCTTTAGCATGAGATGTGATATCCAAATCCTTCACATTCCAATCCGGAGACCCTTCCTATAACATGAGATGTGATATCCAACTCCTTCCCAATCCAATCCTGAGACCCTTCCGATAGCAGAGATGTGATATCTCAATGCTTATACCAAACCTGAGACCCTTCCTATAGCATGAGATGTGATATCCAACTCCTTCCGATTCCAATCCTGAGACCCTTCCTATAGCATGAGATGTGATATCGCAATACTTCTACCAAAACTGAGACCCTTCCTTTAGCATGAGATGTGATATCCAAGTCCTTCCCATTCCAATCCTGAGACCCTTCCTATAGCATGAGATGTGATATCTCAATGCTTCTAATACCAAACCTGAGATCCTTCCGATAGCATGAGATGGGATATCTCAATGCTTCTAATACCAAACCTGAGATCCTTCCTATAACATGAGATGTGATATCCAAATCCTTCCCCATCCAAACCTGAGACCCTCCCTTTAGCATGAGATGTGATATCCAACTCCTTCCCATTCCAATCCTGATACCCTTCTGATAGCATGAGATGTGATATCTCAATGCCTCTAATACCAAACCTGAGATCCTACCTCTAACATGAAATGTGATATCCAACTCCTTCCCTTTCCAAACCTTAAAGCCTTCCTACAGCATGAGATGTGATATCCAAGTCCTTCCCATTCCAATCTTGAGACCCTTCCTATAACATGAGATGTGATATCCAACTCTTTCCCATTCCAACCTGAGACCTTTCCAATAGCATGAGATGGGATATCCAACAACTCCTTCCAAATCCAATCCTGATACCCTTCCGATAGCATGAGATGTGATATCCCAATGCTTCTACAAAACCTGAGACCCATACCATGGCATGATGTGATATCAAACTCCCGTCCTATACCATGAGACTTGATATCTCAAACCTGAGACCGGTCAAATAACATGAGATGTGATATCCAAATCCTTCCCCTTCCAAACCTGAGACCCTTCCTTTAGCATGAGATGTGATATCCAAATCCTTCCCATTCCAATCCTTAAACCCTTCCTATAGCATGAGATGTGATATCTCAATGTTTCTAATAAAAAACCTGAGACCCTTCCTATAGCAAGTGATGTGATATCCAAATCCTTCCCATTCCAACCTGAGACCCTTCCTATAGCATGAGAAGGGATATCCAACTCCTTCCCATTCCAATCCTTAAACCCTTCCTATAGCATGAGATGTGATATCTCAATGTTTCTAATAAAAAACCCGAGACCCTTCCTATAGCAAGTGATGTGATATCCAAATCCTTCCCATTCCAACCTGAGACCCTTCCTATAGCATGAGAAGGGATATCCAACTCCTTCCCATTCCAATCCTGAGATCCTTCCTATAACATGAGATGTGATATCCAATTCCTTCCCATTCCAAACCTGAGACCCTTCCTATTGGATGAGATGTGATATCCAACTCCTTCCCATTCCAAACCTGAGACCCTTCCTATACCATAAAATGTGATATCTCAATGCTTCTAATACCAAACCTGGGACCCGTCCTATAACATGAGATATGATATCCAAATCCTTCCCATTCCAATCCTGAAACCCTTCCGATAGCATGAGATGTGATATCTCAATGTTTCTAATAAAAAACCTGAGACCCTTCATATAGCAAGAGATGTGATATCCAAATCCTTCCCATTTCAATCTTGAGACCCTTCCTATAACATGAGATATGATATCCAACTCCTTCCCATTCCAACATGAGACCCTTCCTAAAGCATGAGAAGGGATGTCCAACTCCTTCCCAATCCAATCCTGAGACCCTTCCGATAGCAGAGATGTGATATCTCAATGCTTATACCAAACCTGAGACCCTTCCTTTAGCATGAGATTTGATATCCAAATCCTTCACATTCCAATCCTGAGACCCTTCCTATAGCATGAGATGTGATATCTCAATGCTTCTAATACCAAACCTGAGATGCTTCCTATAACATGAGATGTGATATCCAACTCCTTCCCATTCCAAACCTGAGACCCTTCCGATAGCATGAGATGTGATATCTCAATGCTTCTAAAACCAAACATGAGAACCACCCTATAACATGAGATGTGAAATCCCAATCCTTCCCTTCCCAAACCTGAGACCCTTCCTATAGCTTGAGATGTGATATCAAACTCCTTCCCATTCCAATCCTGAAATAGCTTGAGATGTGATATCCAACTCCTTCCCATTCCAATCCTGAGACCCTTATTATACCATGAGATGTGATATCTCAAGGCTTCTAATACCAAACCTGAGACCCTTCCTATGGCATGAGATGTGATATCCAACTCCTTGCCATTCAAATCCTGAGACCCTCCCTATAACAAGAGATGTCATATCCAACTCCTTCCCATTCCAAACCTGAGACGCTTCCTTTAGCATGAGATGTGATATCCAAATCCCTCACATTCCAATCCAGAGACCAATCCTATAGCATGAGATGTGATATCTCAATGCTTCTAATACCAAACCTGAGACCCTTCCGATAGCATGAGATGTGATATCTCAATGCTTCAAAAACCAAACATGAGAACCATCCTATAACATGAGATGTGAAATCCAAATCCTTCCCTTCCCAAACCTGAGACTCTTCCTATAGCATGAGATGTGATATCTCAATGCTTCTACCAAACCTGAAACCCTTCCTATAGCATGAGATGTGATATCACAATGCTTCTAATACCAAACCTGAGACCCATTCTATAACATGAGATGTGATATCCAAATCCTTCCCCTTCCAAACCTGAGACCCTTCCTTTAGCATGAGATGTGATATCCAGCTCCTCCCATTCCAATCCTGAGACCCTTCCGATAGCATGAGATGTGATATCTCAATGCTTCTAATATCAAAACTGAGACCCTCCCTATAGCATGAGATGTGATATTTAAGTCCTTCCCATTCCAATCCTGAGACCCTTCCGATAGCAGAGATGTGATATCTCAATGCTTATACCAAACCTGAGACCCTTCCTATGGCATGAGATGTGATATCCAACTCCTTGCCATTCAAATCCTGAGACCCTCCCTATAACAAGAGATGTCATATCCAACTCCTTCCCATTCCAAACCTGAGACCCTTCCTTTAGCATGAGATGTGATATCCAAATCCTTCACATTCCAATCCGGAGACCAATCCTATAGCATGAGATGTGATATCTCAATGCTTCTAATACCAAACCTGAGACCCTTCCGATAGCATGAGATGTAATATCTCAATGCTTCAAAAACCAAACATGAGAACCATCCTATAACATGAGATGTGAAATCCAAATCCTTCCCTTCCCAAACCTGAGACTCTTCCTATAGCATGAGATGTGATATCTCAATGCTTCTAATATCAAACTTGAGACCCTCCCTATAGCATGAGATGTGATATCCAAGTCCTTCCCATTCCAATCCTGAGACACTTCCTATAGCATGAGATGTGATATCTCAATGCTTCTAATACCAAACCTGAGACTCTTCCTATAACATGAGATGTGATATCCAACTCCTTCCCATTCCAACCTGAGACCCTTCCTATAGCATGAGAAGGGATATCCAACTCCTTCCCATTCCAATCCTGAGACTCTTCTGATAGCAGAGATGTGATATCTCAATGCTTATACCAAACCTGAGATCCTTCCTATAACATGAGATGTGATATCCAACTCCTTCACATTCCAATCCAGAGACCAATCCTATAGCATGAGATGTGATATCTCAATGCTTCTAATACCAAACCTGAGACCCTTCCGATAGCATGAGATGTGATATCTCAATGCTTCAAAAACCAAACATGAGAACCATCCTATAACATGAGATGTGAAATCCAAATCCTTCCCTTCCCAAACCTGAGACTCTTCCTATAGCATGAGATGTGATATCTCAATGCTTCTACCAATCCTGAAACCCTTCCTATAGCATGAGATGTGATATCACAATGCTTCTAATACCAAACCTGAGACCCATTCTATAACATGAGATGTGATATCCAAATCCTTCCCCTTCCAAACCTGAGACCCTTCCTTTAGCATGAGATGTGATAACCAGCTCCTCCCATTCCAATCCTGAGACCCTTCCGATAGCATGAGATGTGATATCTCAATGCTTCTAATATCAAAACTGAGACCCTCCCTATAGCATGAGATGTGATATTTAAGTCCTTCCCATTCCAATCCTGAGACCCTTCCGATAGCAGAGATGTGATATCTCAATGCTTATACCAAACCTGAGACCCTTCCTATGGCATGAGATGTGATATCCAACTCCTTGCCATTCAAATCCTGAGACCCTCCCTATAACAAGAGATGTCATATCCAACTCCTTCCCATTCCAAACCTGAGACCCTTCCTTTAGCATGAGATGTGATATCCAAATCCTTCGCATTCCAATCCGGAGACCAATCCTATAGCATGAGATGTGATATCTCAATGCTTCTAACACCAAACCTGAGACCCTTCCGATAGCATGAGATGTAATATCTCAATGCTTCAAAAACCAAACATGAGAACCATCCTATAACATGAGATGTGAAATCCAAATCCTTCCCTTCTCAAACCTGAGACTCTTCCTATAGCATGAGATGTGATATCTCAATGCTTCTAATATCAAACTTGAGACCCTCCCTATAGCATGAGATGTGATATCCAAGTCCTTCTCATTCCAATCCTGAGACACTTCCTATAGCATGAGATGTGATATCTCAATGCTTCTAATACCAAACCTGAGACTCTTCCTATAACATGAGATGGGATATCCAACTCCTTCCCATTCCAATCCTGAGACTCTTCTGATAGCAGAGATGTGATATCTCAATGCTTATACCAAACCTGAGACCCTTCCTACGGCATGAGATGTCATATACAACTCCTTCCCATTCCAATCCTGAGACCCTTCCTATAGCATGAGATGTGATATCTCAATGCTTATCCCAAACCTGAGACCCTTCCTATAGCTTGAGATGTGATATCAAACTCCTTCCCATTCCAATCCTGAAATAGCTTGAGATGTGATATCCAACTCCTTCCCATTCCAATCCTGAGACCCTTATTATACCATGAGATGTGATATCTCAAGGCTTCTAATACCAAACCTGAGACCCTTCCTATGGCATGAGATGTGATATCCAACTCCTTGCCATTCAAATCCTGAGACCCTCCCTATAACAAGAGATGTCATATCCAACTCCTTCCCATTCCAAACCTGAGACCCTTCCTTTAGCATGAGATGTGATATCCAAATCCTTCACATTCCAATCCGGAGACCCTTCCTATAACATGAGATGTGATATCCAACTCCTTCCCAATCCAATCCTGAGACCCTTCCGATAGCAGAGATGTGATATCTCAATGCTTATACCAAACCTGAGACCCTTCCTATGGCATGAGATGTGATATCCAACTCCTTTCCATTCAAATCCTGAGACCCTCCCTATAACAAGAGATGTCATATCCAACTCCTTCCCATTCCAAACCTGAGACCCTTCCTTTAGCATGAGATGTGATATCCAAATCCTTCACATTCCAATCCGGAGACCAATCCTATAGCATGAGATGTGATATCTCAATGCTTCTAATACCAAACCTGAGACCCTTCCGATAGCATGAGATGTGATATCTCAATGCTTCAAAAACCAAACATGAGAACCATCCTATAACATGAGATGTGAAATCCAAATCCTTCCCTTCCCAAACCTGAGACTCTTCCTATAGCATGAGATGTGATATCTCAATGCTTCTAATATCAAACTTGAGACCCTCCCTATAGCATGAGATGTGATATCCAAGTCCTTCCCATTCCAATCCTGAGACACTTCCTATAGCATGAGATGTGATATCTCAATGCTTCTAATACCAAACCTGAGACTCTTCCTATAACATGAGATGGGATATCCAACTCCTTCCCATTCCAATCCTGAGACTCTTCTGATAGCAGAGATGTGATATCTCAATGCTTATACCAAACCTGAGACCCTTCTTACGGCATGAGATGTCATATACAACTCCTTCCCATTCCAATCCTGAGACCCTTCCTATAGCATGAGATGTGATATCTCAATGCTTATACCAAACCTGAGACCCTTCCTATAGCATGAGATGTGATATCCAACTCCTTCCCATTCCAATCCTGAGACCCTTCCTATAGCATGAGATGTGATGTCTCAATGCTTCTAATACCAAACCTGAGATCCTTCCTATAACATGAGATGTGATATCCAACTCCTTCCATTCCAATCCTGAGACCCTTCCTATAGCATGAGATTTGATATCTCAATGCTTATACCAAACCTGAGACCCTTCCTATAGCATGAGATGTGATATCCAAGTCTTTCCCATTCCAATCCTTAGACCCTTCATACAGCATGCAATATGATATCTCAATGATTCTAATAACAATCCTGAGACCCGTCCTGTAACATGAGATGGGATATCCAATTCCTTCCCATTCCAATCCTGAGACACTTCCGATAGCAGAGATGTGATATCTCAATGCTTATACCAAACCTGAGACCCTTCCTATAACATGAGATCGGATATCCAACTCCTTCCCGTTCCAAACCTGAGACCCTTCCTTTAGCATGAGATGTAATATCCAGCTCCTTCCCATTCCAATCCTGAGACACTTCCGATAGCATGAGATGTGATATCTCAATGCTTCTACCAAACCTGAGACCCTTCCTTTAGCATGAGATGTGATATCCAACTCCTTCCCATTCCAACCTGAGACCCTTCCTATAGCATGAGAAGGGATATCCAACTCCTTCCCAATCCAATCCTGAGACCCTTCCGATAGCAGAGATGTGATATCTCAATGCTTATACCAAACCTGAGACCCTTCCTATGGCATGAGATGTGATATCCAACTCCTTGCCATTCAAATCCTGAGACCCTCCCTATAACAAGAGATGTCATATCCAACTCCTTCCCATTCCAAACCTGAGACCCTTCCTTTAGCATGAGATGTGATATCCAAATCCTTCACATTCCAATCCGGAGACCCTTCCTATAACATGAGATGTGATATCCAACTCCTTCCCAATCCAATCCTGAGACCCTTCCGATAGCAGAGATGTGATATCTCAATGCTTATACCAAACCTGAGACCCTTCCTATGGCATGAGATGTGATATCCAACTCCTTGCCATTCAAATCCTGAGACCCTCCCTATAACAAGAGATGTCATATCCAACTCCTTCCCATTCCAAACCTGAGACCCTTCCTTTAGCATGAGATGTGATATCCAAATCCTTCACATTCCAATCCAGAGACCAATCCTATAGCATGAGATGTGATATCTCAATGCTTCTAATACCAAACCTGAGACCCTTCCGATAGCATGAGATGTGATATCTCAATGCTTCAAAAACCAAACATGAGAACCGTCCTATAACATGAGATGTGAAATCCAAATCCTTCCCTTCCCAAACCTGAGACTCTTCCTATAGCATGAGATGTGATATCTCAATGCTTCTAATATCAAACTTGAGGCCCTCCCTATAGCATGAGATGTGATATCCAAGTCCTTCCCATTCCAATCCTGAGACACTTCCTATAGCATGAGATGTGATATCTCAATGCTTCTAATACCAAACCTGAGACTCTTCCTATAACATGAGATGGGATATCCAACTCCTTCCCATTCCAATCCTGAGACTCTTCTGATAGCAGAGATGTGATATCTCAATGCTTATACCAAACCTGAGACCCTTCCTACGGCATGAGATGTCATATACAACTCCTTCCCATTCCAATCCTGAGACCCTTCCTATAGCATGAGATGTGATATCTCAATGCTTATACCAAACCTGAGACCCTTCCTATAGCATGAGATGTGATATCCAACTCCTTCCCATTCCAATCCTGAGACCCTTCCTATAGCATGAGATGTGATGTCTCAATGCTTCTAATACCAAACCTGAGATCCTTCCTATAACATGAGATGTGATATCCAACTCCTTCCATTCCAATCCTGAGACCCTTCCTATAGCATGAGATTTGATATCTCAATGCTTATACCAAACCTTAGACCCTTCCTATAGCATGAGATGTGATATCCAAGTCTTTCCCATTCCAATCCTTAGACCCTTCCTACAGCATGCAATATGATATCTCAATGATTCTAATAACAATCCTGAGACCCGTCCTATAACATGAGATGGGATATCCAACTCCTTCCCATTCCAATCCTGAGACACTTCCGATAGCAGAGATGTGATATCTCAATGCTTATACCAAACCTGAGACCCTTCCTATAACATGAGATCGGATATCCAACTCCTTCCAGTTCCAAACCTGAGACCCTTCCTTTAGCATGAGATGTAATATCCAGCTCCTTCCCATTCCAATCCTGAGACACTTCCGATAGCATGAGATGTGATATCTCAATGCTTCTAATATCAAAACTGAAACCCTCCCTATAGCATGAGATGTGATATCCAACTCCTTCCCATTCCAACCTGAGACCCTTCCTATAGCATGAGAAGGGATATCCAACTCCTTCCCAATCCAATCCTGAGACCCTTCCGATAGCAGAGATGTGATATCTCAATGCTTATACCAAACCTGAGACCCTTCCTATGGCATGAGATATGATATCCAACACCTTGCCATTCAAATCCCGAGACCCTCCCTATAACAAGAGATGTCATATCCAACTCCTTCCCATTCCAAACCTGAGACCCTTCCTTTAGCATGAGATGTGATATCCAAATCCTTCACATTCCAATCCGGAGACCCTTCCTATAACATGAGATGTGATATCCAACTCCTTCCCAATCCAATCCTGAGACCCTTCCGATAGCAGAGATGTGATATCTCAATGCTTATACCAAACCTGAGACCCTTCCTATAGCATGAGATGTGATATCCAACTCCTTCCGATTCCAATCCTGAGACCCTTCCTATAGCATGAGATGTGATATCGCAATGCTTCTACCAAAACTGAGACCCTTCCTTTAGCATGAGATGTAATATCCAAGTCCTTCCCATTCCAATCCTGAGACCCTTCCTATAGCATGAGATGTGATATCTCAATGCTTCTAATACCAAACCTGAGATCCTTCCGATAGCATGAGATGTGATATCTCAATGCTTCTAATACCAAACCTGAGATCCTTCCTATAACATGAGATGTGATATCCAAATCCTTCCCCATCCAAACCTGAGACCCTCCCTTTAGCATGAGATGTGATATCCAACTCCTTCCCATTCCAATCCTGATACCCTTCTGATAGCATGAGATGTGATATCTCAATGCCTCTAATACCAAACCTGAGATCCTACCTCTAACATGAAATGTGATATCCAACTCCTTCCCTTTCCAAACCTGAGAGCCTTCCTACAGCATGAGATGTGATATCCAAGTCCTTCCCATTTCAATCTTGAGACCCTTCCTATAACATGAGATGTGATATCCAACTCTTTCCCATTCCAACCTGAGACCTTTCCTATAGCATGAGATGGGATATCCAACAACTCCTTCCAAATCCAATCCTGATACCCTTCCGATAGCATGAGATGTGATATCCCAATGCTTCTACAAAACCTGAGACCCATACCATGGCATGATGTGATATCAAACTCCCGTCCTATACCATGAGACTTGATATCTCAATGCTTCTAATACCAAACCTGAGACCGGTCAAATAACATGAGATGTGATATCCAAATCCTTCCCCTTCCAAACCTGAGACCCTTCCTTTAGCATGAGATGTGATATACAAATCCTTCCCATTCCAATCCTTAAACCCTTCCTATAGCATGAGATGTGATATCTCAATGTTTCTAATAAAAAACCTGAGACCCTTCCTATAGCAAGAGATGTGATATCCAAATCCTTCCCATTCCAACCTGAGACCCTTCCTATAGCATGAGAAGGGATATCCAACTCCTTCCCATTCCAATACTTAAACCCTTCCTATAGCATGAGATGTGATATCTCAATGTTTCTAATAAAAAACCTGAGACCCTTCCTATAGCAAGAGATGTGATATCCAAATCCTTCCCATTCCAACCTGAGACCCTTCCTATAGCATGAGAAGGGATATCCAACTCCTTCCCATTTCAATCCTGAGATCCTTCCTATAACATGAGATGTGATATCCAATTCCTTCCCATTCCAAACCTGAGACCCTTCCTATTGGATGAGATGTGATATCCAACTCCTTCCCATTCCAAACCTGAGACCCTTCCTATACCATAAGATTTGATATCTCAATGCTTCTAATACCAAACCTGGGACCCGTCCTATAACATGAGATATGACAACCAAATCCATCCCATTCCAATCCTGAAACCCTTCCGATAGCATGAGATGTGATATCTCAATGTTTCTAATAGAAAACCTGAGACCCTTCATATAGCAAGAGATGTGATATCCAAATACTTCCCATTTCAATCTTGAGACCCTTCCTATAACATGAGATATGATATCAAACTCCTTCCCATTCCAATCCTGAAATAGCTTGAGATGTGATATCCAACTCCTTCCCATTCCAATCCTGAGACCCTTATTATACCATGAGATGTGATATCTCAAGGCTTCTAATACCAAACCTGAGACCCTTCCTATGGCATGAGATGTGATATCCAACTCCTTGCCATTCAAATCCTGAGACCCTCCCTATATCAAGAGATGTCATATCCAACTCCTTCCCATTCCAAACCTGAGACCCTTCCTTTAGCATGAGATGTGATATCCAAATCCTTCACATTCCAATCCGAAGACCCTTCCTATAACATGAGATGTGATATCCAACTCCTTCCCAATCCAATCCTGAGACCCTTCCGATAGCAGAGATGTGATATCTCAATGCTTATACCAAACCTGAGACCCTTCCTATGGCATGAGATGTGATATCCAACTCCTTGCCATTCAAATCCTGAGACCCTCCCTATAACAAGAGATGTCATATCCAACTCCTTCCCATTCCAAACCTGAGACCATTCCTTTAGCATGAGATGTGATATCCAAATCCTTCACATTCCAATCCGGAGACCAATCCTATAGCATGAGATGTGATATCTCAATGCTTCTAATACCAAACCTGAGACCCTTCCGATAGCATGAGATGTAATATCTCAATGCTTCAAAAACCAAACATGAGAACCATCCTATAACATGAGAAGGGATGTCCAACTCCTTCCCAATCCAATCCCGAGACCCTTCCGATAGCAGAGATGTGATATCTCAATGCTTATACCAAACCTGAGACCCTTCCTTTAGCATGAGATTTGATATCCAAATCCTTCACATTCCAATCCTGAGACCCTTCCTATAGCATGAGATGTGATATCTCAATGCTTCTAATACCAAACCTGAGATGCTTCCTATAACATGAGATGTGATATCCAACTCCTTCCCATTCCAAACCTGAGACCCTTCCGATAGCATGAGATGTGATATCTCAATGCTTCTAAAACCAAACATGAGAACCATCCTATAACATGAGATGTGAAATCCCAATCCTTCCCTTCCCAAACCTGAGACACTTCCTATAGCTTGAGATGTGATATCAAACTCCTTCCCATTCCAATCCTGAAATAGCTTGAGATGTGATATCCAACTCCTTCCCATTCCAATCCTGAGACCCTTATTATACCATGAGATGTGATATCTCAAGGCTTCTAATACCAAACCTGAGACCCTTCCTATGGCATGAGATGTGATATCCAACTCCTTGCCATTCAAATCCTGAGACCCTCCCTATAACAAGAGATGTCATATCCAACTCCTTCCCATTCCAAACCTGAGACCCTTCCTTTAGCATGAGATGTGATATCCAAATCCTTCACATTCCAATCCAGAGACCAATCCTATAGCATGAGATGTGATATCTCAATGCTTCTAATACCAAACCTGAGACCCTTCCGATAGCATGAGATGTGATATCTCAATGCTTCAAAAACCAAACATGAGAACCATCCTATAACATGAGATGTGAAATCCAAATCCTTCCCTTCCCAAACCTGAGACTCTTCCTATAGCATGAGATGTGATATCTCAATGCTTCTACCAAACCTGAAACCCTTCCTATAGCATGAGATGTGATATACAACTCCTTCCCATTCCAATCCTGAGACACTTCCTATAGCATGAGATGTGATATCACAATGCTTCTAATACCAAACCTGAGACCCATTCTATAACATGAGATGTGATATCCAAATCCTTCCCCTTCCAAACCTGAGACCCTTCCTTTAGCATGAGATGTGATATCCAGCTCCTCCCATTCCAATCCTGAGACCCTTCCGATAGCATGAGATGTGATATCTCAATGCTTCTAATATCAAAACTGAGACCCTCCCTATAGCATGAGATGTGATATCTAAGTCCTTCCCATTCCAATCCTGAGACCCTTCCGATAGCAGAGATGTGATATCTCAATGCTTATACCAAACCTGAGACCCTTCCTATGGCATGAGATGTGATATCCAACTCCTTGCCATTCAAATCCTGAGACCCTCCCTATAACCAGAGATGTCATATCCAACTCCTTCCCATTCCAAACCTGAGACCCTTCCTTTAGCATGAGATGTGATATCCAAATCCTTCACATTCCAATCCGGAGACCAATCCTATAGCATGAGATGTGATATCTCATTGCTTCTAATACCAAACCTGAGACCCTTCCGATAGCATGAGATGTAATATCTCAATGCTTCAAAAACCAAACATGAGAACCATCCTATAACAAGAGATGTGAAATCCAAATCCTTCCCTTCCCAAACCTGAGACTCTTCCTATAGCATGAGATGTGATATCTCAATGCTTCTAATATCAAACTTGAGACCCTCCCTATAGCATGAGATGTGATATCCAAGTCCTTCCCATTCCAATCCTGAGACACTTCCTATAGCATGAGATGTGATATCTCAATGCTTCTAATACCAAACCTGAGACTCTTCCTATAACATGAGATGGGATATCCAACTCCTTCCCATTCCAATCCTGAGACTCTTCTGATAGCAGAGATGTGATATCTCAATGCTTATACCAAACCTGAGACCCTTCCTACGGCATGAGATGTCATATACAACTCCTTCCCATTCCAATCCTGAGACCCTTCCTATAGCATGAGATGTGATATCTCAATGCTTATACCAAACCTGAGACCCTTCCTATAGCATGAGATGTGATATCCAACTCCTTCCCATTCCAATCCTGAGACCCTTCCTATAGCATGAGATGTGATGTCTCAATGCTTCTAATACCAAACCTGAGATCCTTCCTATAACATGAGATGTGATATCCAACTCCTTCCATTCCAATCCTGAGACCCTTCCTATAGCATGAGATTTGATATCTCAATGCTTATACCAAACCTGAGACTCTTCCTATAGCATGAGATGTGATATCCAAGTCTTTCCCATTCCAATCCTTAGACCCTTCCTACAGCATGCAATATGATATATCAATGATTCTAATAACAATCCTGAGACCCGTCCTATAACATGAGATGGGATATCCAATTCCTTCCCATTCCAATCCTGAGACACTTCCGATAGCAGAGATGTGATATCTCAATGCTTATACCAAACCTGAGACCCTTCCTATAACATGAGTTCGGATATCCAACTCCTTCCCGTTCCAAACCTGAGACCCTTCCTTTAGCATGAGATGTAATATCCAGCTCCTTCCCATTCCAATCCTGAGACACTTCCGATAGCATGAGATGTGATATCTCAATGCTTCTAATATCAAAACTGAAACCCTCCCTATAGCATGATATGTGATATCTAAGTACTTCCCATTCCAATCCTGAGACCCTTCCTATAGCATGAGATGTGATATCTCAATGCTTCTACCAAACCTGAGACCCTTCCTTTAGCATGAGATGTGATATCCAACTCCTTCCCATTCCAACCTGAGACCCTTCCTATAGCATGAGAAGAGATATCCAACTCCTTCCCAATCCAATCCTGAGACCCTTCCGATAGCAGAGATGTGATATCTCAATGCTTATACCAAACCTGAGACCCTTCCTATGGCATGAGATGTGATATCCAACTCCTTGCCATTCAAATCCTGAGACCCTCCCTATAACAAGAGATGTCATATCCAACTCCTTCCCATTCCAAACCTGAGACCCTTCCTTTAGCATGAGATGTGATATCCAAATCCTTCACATTCCAATCCGGAGACCCTTCCTATAACATGAGATGTGATATCCAACTCCTTCCCAATCCAATCCTGAGACCCTTCCGATAGCAGAGATGTGATATCTCAATGCTTATACCAAACCTGAGACCCTTCCTATGGCATGAGATGTGATATCCAACTCCTTGCCATTCAAATCCTGAGACCCTCCCTATAACAAGAGATGTCATATCCAACTCCTTCCCATTCCAAACCTGAGACCCTTCCTTTAGCATGAGATGTGATATCCAAATCCTTCACATTCCAATCCAGAGACCAGTCCTATAGCATGAGATGTGATATCTCAATGCTTCTAATACCAAACCTGAGACCCTTCCGATAGCATGAGATGTGATATCTCAATGCTTCAAAAACCAAACATGAGAACCATCCTATAACATGAGATGTGAAATCCAAATCCTTCCCTTCCCAAACCTGAGACTCTTCCTATAGCATGAGATGTGATATCTCAATGCTTCTACCAAACCTGAAACCCTTCCTATAGCATGAGATGTGATATCCAACTCCTTCCCATTCCAATCCTGAGACACTTCCTATAGCATGAGATGTGATATCACAATGCTTCTAATACCAAACCTGAAACCCATCCTATAACATGAGATGTGATATCCAAATCCTTCCCCTTCCAAACCTGAGACCCTTCCTTTAGCATGAGATGTGATATCCAGCTCCTCCCATTCCAATCCTGAGACCCTTCCGATAGCATGAGATGTGATATCTCAATGCTTCTAATATCAAAACTGAGACCCTCCCTATAGCATGAGATGTGATATCTAAGTCCTTCCCATTCCAATCCTGAGACCCTTCCGATAGCAGAGATGTGGTATCTCAATGCTTATACCAAACCTGAGACCCTTCCTATGGCATGAGATGTGATATCCAACTCCTTGCCATTCAAATCCTGAGACCCTCCCTATAACAAGAGATGTCATATCCAACTCCTTCCCATTCCAAACCTGAGACCCTTCCTTTAGCATGAGATGTGATATCCAAATCCTTCACATTCCAATCCGGAGACCAATCCTATAGCATGAGATGTGATATCTCAATGCTTCTAATACCAAACCTGAGACCCTTCCGATAGCATGAGATGTGATATCTCAATGCTTCAAAAACCAAACATGAGAACCATCCTATAACATGAGATGTGAAATCCAAATCCTTCCCTTCCCAAACCTGAGACTCTTCCTATAGCATGAGATGTGATATCTCAAAGCTTCTAATATCAAACCTGAGACCCTCCCTATAGCATGAGATGTGATATCCAAGTCCTTCCCATTCCAATCCTGAGACACTTCCTATAGCATGAGATGTGATATCTCAATGCTTCTAATACCAAACCTGAGACTCTTCCTATAACATGAGATGGGATATCCAACTCCTTCCCATTCCAATCCTGAGACTCTTCTGATAGCAGAGATGTGATATCTCAATGCTTATACCAAACCTGAGACCCTTCCTACGGCATGAGATGTCATATACAACTCCTTCCCATTCCAATCCTGAGACCCTTCCTATAGCATGAGATGTGATATCTCAATGCTTATACCAAACCTGAGACCCTTCCTATAGCATGAGATGTGATATCCAACTCCTTCCCATTCCAATCCTGAGACCCTTCCTATAGCATGAGATTTGATGTCTCAATGCTTCTAATACCAAACCTGAGATCCTTCCTATAACATGAGATGTGATATCCAACTCCTCCCATTCCAATCCTTAGACCCTTCCTACAGCATGCAATATGATATCTCAATGATTCTAATAACAATCCTGAGACCCTTCCTATAGCATGAGATGTGATATCCAATTCCTTCCCATTCCAATCCTGAGACACTTCCGATAGCAGAGATGTGATATCTCAATGCTTATACCAAACCTGAGACCCTTCCTATAACATGAGATCGGATATCCAACTCCTTCCCGTTCCAAACCTGAGACCCTTCCTTTAGCATGAGATGTAATATCCAGCTCCTTCCCATTCCAATCCTGAGACACTTCCGATAGCATGAGATGTGATATCTCAATGCTTCTAATATCAAAACTGAAACCCTCCCTATAGCATGATATGTGATATCTAAGTCCTTCCCATTCCAATCCTGAGACCCTTCCTATAGCATGAGATGTGATATCTCAATGCTTCTACCAAACCTGAGACCCTTCCTTTAGCATGAGATGTGATATCCAACTCCTTCCCATTCCAACCTGAGACCCTTCCTATAGCATGAGAAGGGATATCCAACTCCTTCCCAATCCAATCCTGAGACCCTTCCGATAGCAGAGATGTGATATCTCAATGCTTATACCAAACCTGAGACCCTTCCTATGGCATGAGATGTGATATCCAACTCCTTGCCATTCAAATCCTGAGACCCTCCCTATAACAAGAGATGTCATATCCAACTCCTTCCCATTCCAAACCTGAGACCCTTCCTTTAGCATGAGATGTGATATCCAAATCCTTCACATTCCAATCCGGAGACCCTTCCTATAACATGAGATGTGATATCCAACTCCTTCCCAATCCAATCCTGAGACCCTTCCGATAGCAGAGATGTGATATCTCAATGCTTATACCAAACCTGAGACCCTTCCTATGGCATGAGATGTGATATCCAACTCCTTGCCATTCAAATCCTGAGACCCTCCCTATAACAAGAGATGTCATATCCAACTCCTTCCCATTCCAAACCTGAGACCCTTCCTTTAGCATGAGATGTGATATCCAAATCCTTCACATTCCAATCCGGAGACCAATCCTATAGCATGAGATGTGATATCTCAATGCTTCTAATACCAAACCTGAGACCCTTCCGATAGCATGAGATGTGATATCTCAATGCTTCAAAAACCAAACATGAGAACCATCCTATAACATGAGATGTGAAATCCAAATCCTTCCCTTCCCAAACCTGAGACTCTTCCTATAGCATGAGATGTGATATCTCAATGCTTCTACCAAACCTGAAACCCTTCCTATAGCATGAGATGTGATATCCAAATCCTTCCCCTTCCAAACCTGAGACCCTTCCTTTAGCATGAGATGTGATATCCAGCTCCTCCCATTCCAATCCTGAGACCCTTCCGATAGCATGAGATGTGATATCTCAATGCTTCTAATATCAAAACTGAGACCCTCCCTATAGCATGAGATGTGATATCTAAGTCCTTCCCATTCCAATCCTGAGACCCGATATCTCAATGCTTATACCAAACCTGAGACCCTTCCTATGGCATGAGATGTGATATCCAACTCCTTGCCATTCAAATCCTGAGACCCTCCCTATAACAAGAGATGTCATATCCAACTCCTTCCCATTCCAAACCTGAGACCCTTCCTTTAGCATGAGATGTGATATCCAAATCCTTCACATTCCAATCCGGAGACCAATCCTATAGCATGAGATGTGATATCTCAATGCTTCTAATACCAAACCTGAGACCCTTCCGATAGCATGAGATGTGATATCTCAATGCTTCAAAAACCAAACATGAGAACCATCCTATAACATGAGATGTGAAATCCAAATCCTTCCCTTCCCAAACCTGAGACTCTTCCTATAGCATGAGATGTGATATCTCAATGCTTCTAATATCAAACTTGAGACCCTCCCTATAGCATGAGATGTGATATCCAAGTCCTTCCCATTCCAATCCTGAGACACTTCCTATAGCATGAGATGTGATATCTCAATGCTTCTAATACCAAACCTGAGACTCTTCCTATAACATGAGATGGGATATCCAACTCCTTCCCATTCCAATCCTGAGACTCTTCTGATAGCAGAGATGTGATATCTCAATGCTTATACCAAACCTGAGACCCTTCCTACGGCATGAGATGTCATATACAACTCCTTCCCATTCCAATCCTGAGACCCTTCCTATAGCATGAGATGTGATATCTCAATGCTTATACCAAACCTGAGACCCTTCCTATAGCATGAGATGTGATATCCAACTCCTTCCCATTCCAATCCTGAGACCCTTCCTATAGCATGAGATGTGATGTCTCAATGCTTCTAATACCAAACCTGAGATCCTTCCTATAACATGAGATGTGATATCCAACTCCTTCCATTCCAATCCTGAGACCCTTCCTATAGCATGAGATTTGATATCTCAATGCTTATACCAAACCTGAGACCCTTCCTATAGCATGAGATGTGATATCCAAGTCTTTCCCATTCCAATCCTTAGACCCTTCATACAGCATGCAATATGATATCTCAATGATTCTAATAACAATCCTGAGACCCGTCCTATAACATGAGATGGGATATCCAATTCCTTCCCATTCCAATCCTGAGACACTTCCGATAGCAGAGATGTGATATCTCAATGCTTATACCAAACCTGAGACCCTTCCTATAACATGAGATCGGATATCCAACTCCTTCCCGTTCCAAACCTGAGACCCTTCCTTTAGCATGAGATGTAATATCCAGCTCCTTCCCATTCCAATCCTGAGACACTTCCGATAGCATGAGATGTGATATCTCAATGCTTCTACCAAACCTGAGACCCTTCCTTTAGCATGAGATGTGATATCCAACTCCTTCCCATTCCAACCTGAGACCCTTCCTATAGCATGAGAAGGGATATCCAACTCCTTCCCAATCCAATCCTGAGACCCTTCCGATAGCAGAGATGTGATATCTCAATGCTTACACCAAACCTGAGACCCTTCCTATGGCATGAGATGTGATATCCAACTCCTTGCCATTCAAATCCTGAGACCCTCCCTATAACAAGAGATGCCATATCCAACTCCTTCCCATTCCAAACCTGAGACCCTTCCTTTAGCATGAGATGTGATATCCAAATCCTTCACATTCCAATCCGGAGACCCTTCCTATAACATGAGATGTGATATCCAACTCCTTCCCAATCCAATCCTGAGACCCTTCCGATAGCAGAGATGTGATATCTCAATGCTTATACCAAACCTGAGACCCTTCCTATGGCATGAGATGTGATATCCAACTCCTTCCCATTCCAAACCTGAGACCCTTCCTTTAGCATGAGATGTGATATCCAAATCCTTCACATTCCAATCCAGAGACCAATCCTATAGCATGAGATGTGATATCTCAATGCTTCTAATACCAAACCTGAGACCCTTCCGATAGCATGAGATGTGATATCTCAATGCTTCAAAAACCAAACATGAGAACCGTCCTATAACATGAGATGTGAAATCCAAATCCTTCCCTTCCCAAACCTGAGACTCTTCCTATAGCATGAGATGTGATATCTCAATGCTTCTAATATCAAACTTGAGACCCTCCCTATAGCATGTGATGTGATATCCAAGTCCTTCCCATCCAATCTTGAGACACTGCCTATAGCATGAGATGTGATATCTCAATGCTTCTAATACCAAACCTGAGACTCTTCCTATAACATGAGATGTAATATCCAACTCCTTCCCATTCCAATCCTGAGACTCTTCTGATAGCAGAGATGTGATATCTCAATGCTTATACCAAACCTGAGACCCTTCCTACGGCATGAGATGTCATATACAACTCCTTCCCATTCCAATCCTGAGACCCTTCCTATAGCATGAGATGTGATATCTCAATGCTTATACCAAACCTGAGACCCTTCCTATAGCATGAGATGTGATATCCAACTCCTTCCCATTCCAATCCTGAGCCCCTTCCTATAGCATGAGATGTGATGTCTCAATGCTTCTAATACCAAACCTGAGATCCTTCCTATAACATGAGATGTGATATCCAACTCCTTCCATTCCAATCCTGAGACCCTTCCTATAGCATGAGATTTGATATCTCAATGCTTATACCAAACCTGAGACCCTTCCTATAGCATGAGATGTGATATCCAAGTCTTTCCCATTCTAATCCTTAGACCCTTGCTACAGCATGCAATATGATATCTCAATGATTCTAATAACAATCCTGAGACCCGTCCTATAACATGAGATGGGATATCCAACTCCTTCCCATTCCAATCCTGAGACACTTCCGATAGCAGAGATGTGATATCTCAATGCTTATACCAAACCTGAGACCCTTCCTATAACATGAGATCGGATATCTAACTCCTTCCCGTTCCAAACCTGAGACCCTTCCTTTAGCATGAGATGTAATATCCAGCTCCTTCCCATTCCAATCCTGAGACACTTCCGATAGCATGAGATGTGATATCTCAATGCTTCTAATATCAAAACTGAAACCCTCCCTATAGAATGAGATGTGATATCCAACTCCTTCCCTTTCCAACCTGAGACCCTTCCTATAGCATGAGAAGGGATATCCAACTCCTTCCCAATCCAATCCTGAGACCCTTCCGATAGCAGAGATGTGATATCTCAATGCTTATACCAAACCTGAGACCCTTCCTATGGCATGAGATGTGATATCCAACACATTGCCATTCAAATCCTGAGACCCTCCCTATAACAAGAGATGTCATATCCAACTCCTTCCCATTCCAAACCTGAGACCCTTCCTTTAGCATGAGATGTGATATCCAAATCCTTCACATTCCAATCCGGAGACCCTTCCTATAACATGAGATGTGATATCCAACTCCTTCCCAATCCAATCCTGAGACCCTTCCGATAGCAGAGATGTGATATCTCAATGCTTATACCAAACCTGAGACCCTTCCTATAGCATGAGATGTGATATCCAACTCCTTCCGATTCCAATCCTGAGACCCTTCCTATAGCATGAGATGTGATATCGCAATGCTTCTACCAAAACTGAGACCCTTCCTTTAGCATGAGATGTGATATCCAAGTCCTTCCCATTCCAAACCTGAGACCCTTCCTATAGCTCGAGATGTGATATCAAACTCCTTCCCATTCCAATCCTGAGATAGCTTGAGATGTGATGTCCAACTCCTTCCCATTCCAATCCTGAGACCCTTATCATACCATATGTGATATCTCAAGGCTTCTAATACCAAACCTGAGACCCGTCCTAAAACATGAGATGTGAGATCCAAATCCTTCCCCTTCCAAACCTGAGACCTTTCCTTTAGCATATGTGATATCCTACTCCTTCCCATTCCAATCCTGAGACCCTTCCCATAGCATGAGATGTGATATCTCAATGTTTCTAATATCAAACCTGAGAACCTCCCTATAGCATGAGAGGTGATATCCAACTCCTTCCAATTCCAATACTGAGACCCTTCCAATAGCATATGTGATATCTCAGTGCTTCTAATATCAAAACTGAGACCCTCCCTATAGCATGAGATGTGATATCCAACTCCTTCCCATTCCAATCGAGACCCTTCCTATAACGAGATGTGATATCTCTTTGCTACTAATACCAAACCTGAGCCCCTTCATGTGATATCCAACTCCTTCCCATTCCAAACTTGTGACCCTTCCTGTAGCATGAAATGTGATTTCTCACCCCTTCCAATGCCAAACCAGAGACCATTCCCACAGCCTGAGATTTGAAATCTCATTTCTTCCAATACCAAACCCGAGACCCTTCCGATAGGATGAGATTTACTATCTCACTCCTTAAAATACCAAACTCGAGTCCCTTCCTAAAGGATGTGATTCTAATACCAAACCTGAGACTCTCCCTACAACAAGAGATGTCATATCCAACTCCTTCCCATTCCAATCCTCAGACTCTTCCTATAGTATGACATGTGATATCGAACTTCCCATTCCAATCCTGAGACTCAGACCTCCCCGTCTAACCTTCTCACCACTCCTAGCTCCCGGATTGATCATGAACTCCTGCTGTCTCTTCGCTCCCTTCTTCTGCTTCCTTTCCTCTCTCCTTCCTCATCTGCCCTAGGTCAGGCTCCTTCTACACCTCCGCAGGGATTACTGATTTGTACCCCTCCCCACTCTCAACTCTCACTCAGTTTCAAACACTCATCTGACATCTGCCATTTCCTGGAAGTACCCGACCTTGATGTTCTTGGTCTAACCGAGACATGGTTGACGGCCAGCGCTATCTCGAGCTTTGACACTTTCCTCCCTGATGACAAGTTCCTCTCCATGCCCAGATCCAACCGTTCTTGAGGGGGAGTATCCTTGATTCCTGTAGTAAATTGCTTTCCTTTGCAGGCCGACTCCTCTCACGAATGCCTTGTCTGCATGCATTCTCTCTTTCCTGGCGAATCTCTCACCGTGGCTATTTGCCTACCCCCTTCCTCTCTCAGTGGATGGACTTCTCCATCCTAGCCTCCTACCACTCAACTCCGCCTACTTGGAGAATTCCACATGAACCTGTATGCTTCCTGACCTGGACTTTTACGAGATCTGCAACTCTTCATGTCGCTGGCCCTACACACTGCAGGGAATACTCAGGATTTTCAGATCTCAGACCTCCCCCTCTGTAACCCTCTCAACAATGCTCTCCCGTGGTGATCAAGTTCTCATCTCCAAAGAAGGCTAACTGCCAGCTGTTCCTCCTCAGTGGAGTTCTCCCTTTCTGTCCCTGCTCCCTGCACCGTTTCGCATTGCAAGTACTCGCTTCCCAGCTCTCTGGTTTCGACGCGTGTTCCCTGCCTTCTCTCCTCTTCCCGCTGCCTTCAAATCAACAAATGAGCTTCAAAAGATACACGGTGTATGTACTGTGTCCGTGCGTTTGTTGTCGAATTCTGAAGTTTTTAACCACTGTTCTCCCATACAAGGGGGGGTCAACATCTACTGCTGTTCACAGGCTGATTCTATACGGCTGAAATCTTCAAGGCATTATCAGCTTTCCTGACTGTTTTGGAACGTGTATTTGCCATCTGTTAATGCAGTCGCCTTGTGGTCATCGTCCCTTCTACTTTACAGGCTGCACTCCCCTGGAGATCACATTCTCCTCTCCAGAGCAGGTTAACTACCAGCTGCTCCTCCTCATAGGCGTTCATCCTTTCTGTCCCTGATCCCTGCTCCGTTTCGCGTTGCAAACACTCGCTTTTGGCTTAATGCACAAAAAACCCAGACTCGTTTAAAAGTGGAAAAGGTCGCTTTAATGTGACAGGCCAAAGCTTACAATCAAACGCTTAACTGGCTCCATGGCCTAACAAACTAAAGGAATATTTTAACCACCACTTAAATAAATTAAACATTTTCATTTTCCCCCCAACAATTAAATAATTAAATAACCTAATTCCTCCCTAATGATCCCTTGGATCCTACCGTCTCCTTGCCCCTTTTCCAGGCGTCCCGCTTTCTCCCAGGGGCCATGCCCCTCCAGGCTCAATACCTGTTCCCCCGGGGTGACCTGCTTGTGCAAACAGCGCCACCCCATCCTTTCCCGTGTCATTCCCCCATTGTGCTTCCCTCCCCCCACATCAAAAGGGGCCATGCCCCCGGCGCCCCGACCCACTCCAACACCCTTCAAACTCCCCTCTACACCAAACTCCCCCTTCCTATGACCTGCAGCCAGCCTGACCTGCCACATCAGCAACATATATTACACACAACTTTCCCAATGCCCTGACCTGTCACACAAAACCACCAACCCTACCTTCCTAACAGACCCCAAAACTCATGAACCCGCCATGCCATCTAAAAAACCCCTGCATCATCCCATGAACAATGGATCCCACCATATTACATACCCAGACACTACCCTAACGAAAATGAAAAGGGTGGGAGGGCGGGACAATCATCAAGTCCTAACTGTCGCCTGCCTCCCGAACCTTCCCTGAGCCCTTAAATACCCCCCCCAGGAGGCGCTCTGCCCCACGGCCACTCGCTGGCCATGTGCATCGCCAAAAATCTCCCCGGGGGGAAACGCTTCGCGTTCCCCCCGGGGCCCCCCTTTTGGCTTAATGCACAAAAAACCCAGACTCGTTTAAAAGTGGAAAAGGTCGCTTTAATGTGACAGGCCAAAGCTTACAATCAAACGCTTAACTGGCTCCATGGCCTAACAAACTAAAGGAATATTTTAACCACCACTTAAATAAATTAAACATTTTCATTTTCCCCCCAACAATTAAATAATTAAATAACCTAATTCCTCCCTAATGATCCCTTGGATCCTACCGTCTCCTTGCCCCTTTTCCAGGCGTCCCGCTTTCTCCCAGGGGCCATGCCCCTCCAGGCTCAATACCTGTTCCCCCGGGGTGACCTGCTTGTGCAAACAGCGCCACCCCATCCTTTCCCGTGTCATTCCCCCATTGTGCTTCCCTCCCCCCACATCAAAAGGGGCCATGCCCCCGGCACCAGAAAAACCCTCCCCCGAGGAGTTCTTTCTGCCCCACCCCCCCCCCCCCAAACTTTTCTACCTCAAACTTTTTACCCAGTCTCCCAGCCCAGAAACTAAGAAGAGCCACCCGTATTCCTCACCAGGTCATTCTCCCCTGCATGCAAAATCACCACCTCTGTAACCCCAAGCGTTCCCTCAACCCTGCCAATATAGGAAGCAGCTGATCCCCCCGCAGGCCCCCCAACCCGTGCCGTCTCACCCCCACTTCCTTGTAACTGCACCCCTGTTACCTTCCAAACCCCTTTTCCCCACTTCCTTCCCAACCCACTTAACAATTCAATGGCCAACAAATCAAAACTTGCGCCAACTCCCCTTCCTTTCGCGCAGCATCTGAAAAAGAAAATACAAAATCACTGACAAGTCAAAAATATTTCAACAACAGTTGGCCCACCAAGTCCTAACCACCTTTTCAACAACCCCATTATCAAACTCCCTGCCGTACCCCTTATATTTCCCAGACCTCCAACGTCCCAATCTTTTCACCTTGTCTTCTGAAAAAACCCAGCCTGGTACCCACAGATGCTGCGCCCATCCTAAATAATGAGTCCCGAAATCCTCTTCCTTTTCTCCCACTGCCACCAACTCCTTCCGCGATACCCCTAACACCTGGAACTGGGCATAAGACCTTGCTCCCACGACCCAGCCGAAAACACGAGCCCCTTCCCTTCTTATCCGTCTTAGACCTTTTAATCTTGATGTCTAAACCTTCTTCTGTAATTTGAACATCTTCCCACTACAGTCCCACTACCCCCCCTTTTCCCCCGACCAACTCAAAAAACCCTGAAAGCCCCCAAACAATAACCACGTAAAACAAGTCGCAGACAGCTCCCCTACAAACAATAACTATTTGTTCCACTTGTTGTGCCCAGTTTATTCCTTTACATTCCTGCATTGTCCCCCCCTGCACCGGGGGCCCACGTGCACCCCCGTCCATGCAGGCCCTTTAGTTTATTCCTCCTCTCGCCATTGCACCAAGGGGCCCAAACCTGCACCCCCGTCCATGCAGTCCCTTCCCTATAACTCTTCAAGCTCCTCGCATCCATTACCACCTTTTTTTTTTTTTTTTTTCTTTCCCCGCCTGCACCAGGAGCCCTAATGCACCCCCGTCCATGCAGGCCCCTTTTCTGCCTTACTCCTCTCCACCGCTGCACCAGGAGCCAAACCTGCGCCCCCGTCCATGCAGTTCCTTCCATATCCCCATCTTCAAGCTACTTGCGTCCATTACCACCTGTTTCCCACCTGCACCAGGGGGCCTAGTGCACCCCTGTCCATGCAGGCCCCCTTTTTTTTTTTTTTTTTTTCATTTACTCCTCTCCACCGCTGCACCAGGGGCCAAACCTGCGCCCCCGTCCATGCAGACCATTCCACATAAATTCCTCTTCCGGCACCTCGCTTCTCTGTTCCACTTTTCTTTTTTTTTTTTTTTTTTTTTTTTTTTTTATAGCTGCACCAGGGGCCCTAGTGCACCCCCGTCCATGCAGACCCAAATCCTCACTTCCCCCTGCTGCACCAGAGGCGCTCCCGCACCTCCGTCCATGCAGCCTGAAGCCTACTCACCTTGTCGTGCGGCAAGCGTGAGAGCTTCACCCCCGTCGTCCATGCCCTCCAAACGACAGCTACCTCCCCTTAACAATTACCACCGTTACATCCCCCTGCGGCCCTCCCCTACCTACGCGTCTTCCTCCTCACCCTTCTTCTGCCCCCCTTTCAGTTGCCCCCAACCATCTTTCATCAAACCTTGTGCCCCCCCCCTACTTTACCTTAAACTGAGCCCGACCTACCAGCACACCCCAATTTACCTGGTATGCGGTCCTTCCCCCCCACTTCCTTGCCCCGCTCCTCGCCCTGACCCACTGTCCTCTGCCTGAAAACACTCTGTAACCGGATGCCGACCCGCACACCTGCTGCACTCGTGTTTAAATTTGCACATCCACCTCGTGCAGCCATCTTTATTGAACGCCCAACATGCAGTTGAGGGCTGTCCTCCGCCTCCTCCCCCCACCCCCTCATGGGCGGGGCGACCAAGAAAGGGCCGGTAAGGCACAGGCAGCCCACTCGCTGTGTGCAATGTCGGGGCTGGCCTCGTTGGGGCCATCCATTGCAGCCAAAGATCCATATCTATCTCCCCCCAGACCGCCTGACTGTCCTCCGCCATTCTCGCTCTAAATTCCTCATCATACCTTACCCAAGCAAAGCCCCCAAAGCTCGTGAAAGCCTTCCTTACTACATCCATGTATTTAAGCAGGGCCACACAACGCTCCGGGAATTTTTCGCAATACACGCTGGCATAAATGATAAACGCCGACGTCCAATTTTCAATGGTCACCGGGACCCTCGGGCGTGAAGCCAGCTCTCTCTCTTCCTCCTTAGACCCCTCTTTCGCTCTCACCTCCCTATGCAGCAACTTGAAGACATCCACAAATTCTCCTCCCTGTATCTTCTCCCTGGTCGCTGCCATCAAATGTGCCCCCAATGGTTTTGTTATCCCCATGTATGGCAATTTCTTCTCCTTTCCCTTTACCTCCACCTCTTTATCTTTTCCCGCCTGCACCTCGAGCCCCAATGGCTCCACCACTTTGTCCGTTTGGACCTCCACTGAGCAAATGTTCTTTCCAACCCCTTCGGCTCCAAAAGCCTGCACCCCTACTTCCTTCATCACACCTTGTAGACCACCCCGGTCATCCCCCAACCCCCTATTTGTGACCCCTCTCTGCCATGCAGATGACCATTCCCTTTCCCTCTCACCTCTTTCCACGCCTGCCATCTGCGGCCTGGCCTCCACACCGGTGCTCCTCCTCTCCATTCTTAGAGGGCTCCTGCTGCGGGGACAAAACATGTCATCACAATCGCCCAGCCAATAATTTCCTCGACCCGCTTCGCCCCGACCCCCTTGTACTTCCCTTTCCCCGTCCCACCTTGAACTTCTTCTCTCCTTCGCCCTTTCCATTTCCGTCCTGTAATCCTCACGTTCCCATTGCCCCCCGTATTCCTCCCAACCAACTTCATCACCCCTTAAATACCATTGAGGATGCGGGCTCCTGCCCGAGATGATTTGCTGATCTTCCTCCGAGCCCGGGGCGTCCGCCCCGCCACCCCTCTGACGTCTTCTCGGCGGGGCTGTGGGAACCTCTGCCTGGTCCTCTTCTCTTGGGCGAGGCGTTCCGACCTCCACCCTGACGTCCTCGTTGCTAGGGGCTGTGCTGTGCCCTCTAGGCTCTCCTTGCACTAACCGAGGAGGGGCCGTACCGAAACCCTCACCCTCCACCTGCACAGCGGGGGCTGCGCAGCGCCCTCCGCCCCCACTCCTCCTATCCGGGGGGGCCGTTCCGCGCCCCACCCTGCCCTCCTCAATTGACGGGGACCTCTCCCTCCTTCTCCCACCTGCGCTCTTCTGCAGGTATTTTCCCCCTCTTCCTCTCTGCCCTGCCACACCCACCTGCCCTCCACCCCTGCCCCCACTGTTGTTCCCTCGGTCTCTACCCTCTCGAGAACTCCCCTCTACCCTGGAGCTATCATACCCTTCCTCCCTTTCTGGCTGACCCCCTGAACTCATTAAACCCCCATCTGCCCTCCTGTCTATCTCCCTCCTCATCTTCCTGCCCCTAGATTCCCAAATCTCCCCTTTTCCTGCCGTAGGGGTGCAAGCCACCACCGCCGCCAATGCACCGTCTGCCGCCGCTCTGCGCTGCGGCCGGCCCCCACCGCTCCCTTCCTCTCCCGTAACTTCCCCTACCGCAGTTTCCACTTGGGCTTTAGTGGCCCTGCTAATGATTTCCAGGGCCTTCTTCAAGGCCCCGGCATCCACCAGCCCCTTCTTGCTCGCCCCCCGGCCTGTCATTGTGCACACTAAAATGTGTGTGCCCAGCAGAATCACCCTTTCAAAGATTTTCCCTAAATACCCAGAAATATGCCCCCTAAAATTGCACTAATTACTCTATGCCCCCGAGCCGGGACCTACCCGTGGACTAGCACCCTTGGCCCTGAGAACCCTCACAACCCTCACCCTAACTTAACCGCCCCCCAGAACCACAAAACACACCTAGTGTGCTACCCTGTAAAATAACCTCCCTAATACTGCCAATTCATAAAAGGAAAAAATTTTCCCAAAATAAACTTCCCAAATTAGCTTTTTTTTTTTTTTTTTTTTTACTATCAGCTTCCTTAATGATAAATTGCAAAATATAAAATTAATATAAATTTTTTTTTTTTTTTTTTTTTTAAACCTAAATAACTAAAATTTCCTCTTCAACCCCCCCCCCCCTCTCTACCCTGGACACGAAATCCACGAGAGCCCTCCCCACCACTGTAGCCAAGCACTTAGTGCTCCCTGACCGGCATCAAGTCCTAACTGTCGCCTGCCTCCCGAACCTTCCCTGAGCCCTTAAATACCCCCCCCAGGAGGCGCTCTGCCCCACGGCCACTCGCTGGCCATGTGCATCGCCAAAAATCTCCCCGGGGGGAAACGCTTCGCGTTCCCCCCGGGGCCCCCCTTCCCTGCTCTCTGGTTTAGACGCTGTTCCTCCTCAGAGGCGTTCTTCTTTCTGTCCCTGCTCCCTGCACAGTTTCGCGTTGCAGTACTCGCTTCCCAGCTCTCTGGTTTAGAAGCGTGTTCCCTGCCTTCTCTCCTCTTCCCGCTGCCTTCAAATCAACAAATGAGCTTCAAAAGATACACATTGCTCAGAATGCTTTATAACACCCATTATTCATCATATAGCTGTAACCCGCTAGACGTATTGAAATGTGCTGTAAACTAGCAAAACCAGCTAGAAAATGTACTTTCCTCGCGTTTTTGTAAATGCGAATTCTGATGAGTTCCCATGTATGTACTGTGTCCGTGCGTTTGTTGTCGAATCCTGAAGTGTTTAACCACTGTTCTCCCATACAAGGGGGGTTCAACATCCACTGCTGTTCACAGGCTGAATGTATACGGCTGAAATCTTCAAGGCATTATCAGCTTTCCTGACTGTTTTGGAACGTGTATTTGCCATCTGTTAATGCAGTCGCCTTGTGGTCATCGTCCCTTTTAGTTTACAGGCTGCACTCCCCTGGTGATCACATTCTCTTCTCCAGAGCAGGCTAACTACCAGCTGCTCCTCCTCAGAGGCGTTCCTTCTTTCTGTCCCTGCTCCCTGCACCGTTTCGCGTTGCATGTACTCGCTTCCCACCTCTCTGGTTTAGATGCGTGTTCCCTGCCTTCTCTCCTCTTCCTACAGCCTTCCAATGAGCTCCACAAGATAGTGTTCAGAATGCTTCATAACCCCATTATTCAACATATAGCTGTAACCCGCTAGACGTATTGAAACGTGCTAAAAACTAGCAAAAATAGCTAGAAAATGTAATTCCCTCGCGTTTTTGTAAATGCGAATTCTGGTGGGTTCCCATGTTGTATGTACTGTGTCCGTACGTTTGTTGTCGAATCCTGAAGTTTTTAACCACTGTTCTCCCATACTAGGGGGGTCAACATCTACTGCTGTTCACAGGCTGAATGTATACGGCTGAAATCTTCAATGCATTATCAGCTTTCCTGAATTTTTTGGAACGTGTATTTGCCATCCGTTAATGCAGTCGCCCTGTGTTCATCGTCCCTTCTAGTTTACAGGCTGCACTCCCCTGGTGATCACATTCTCCTCTCCAGAGCAGGCTAACTACCAGCTGCTCCTCCTCATAGGCGTTCATCCTTTCTGTCCCTGCTCCCTGCACTGTTTCGCATTGCATGTACTCGCTTCCCAGCTCTCTGGTTTAGATGCGTGTTCCCTGCCTTCTCTGCTCTTTTGGCTTAATGCACAAAAAACCCAGACTCGTTTAAAAGTGGAAAAGGTCGCTTTAATGTGACAGGCCAAAGCTTACAATCAAACGCTTAACTGGCTCCATGGCCTAACAAACTAAAGGAATATTTTAACCACCACTTAAATAAATTAAACATTTTCATTTTCCCCCAACAATTAAATAATTAAATAACCCAATTCCTCCCTAATGATCCCTTGGATCCTACCGTCTCCTTGCCCCTTTTCCAGGCGTCCCGCTTTCTCCCAGGGGCCATGCCCCTCCAGGCTCAATACCTGTTCCCCCGGGGTGACCTGCTTGTGCAAACAGCGCCACCCCATCCTTTCCCGTGTCATTCCCCCATTGTGCTTCCCTCCCCCCACATCAAAAGGGGCCATGCCCCCGGCGCCCCGACCCACTTCAACACCCTTCAAACTCCCCTCTACACCAAACTCCCCCTTTCCTATGACCTGCAGCCAGCCTGACCTGCCACATCAGCAACATATATTACACACACTTTCACAATGCCCTGACCTGTCACACAAAACTACCAACCCTACCTTCCTAACAGACCCCAAAACTCATGAACCCGCCCTGTCATCTAAAAAAACCCCTGCATAATCCCATGAACAATGGACCCCCCCATATTACATACCCAGACACTACCCAACGAAGTGAAAGGGGTGGGAGGGCGGGACAATCATCAAGTCCTAACTGTCGCCTGCCTCCCGAACCTTCCCTGAGCCCTTAAATACCCCCCCCAGGAGGCGCTCTGCCCCACGGCCACTCGCTGGCCATGTGCATCGCCAAAAAACTCCCCGGGGGGAAACGCTTCGCGTTCCCCCCGGGGCCCCCCTTTTGGCTTAATGCACAAAAAACCCAGACTCGTTTAAAAGTGGAAAAGGTTGCTTTAATGTGACAGGCCAAAGCTTACAATCAAACGCTTAACTGGCTCCATGGCCTAACAAACTAAAGGAATATTTTAACCACCACTTAAATAAATTAAACATTTTCATTTTCCCCCAACAATTAAATAATTAAATAACCCAATTCCTCCCTAATGATCCCTTGGATCCTACCGTCTCCTTGCCCCTTTTCCAGGCGTCCCGCTTTCTCCCAGGGGCCATGCCCCTCCAGGCTCAATACCTGTTCCCCCGGGGTGACCTGCTTGTGCAAACAGCGCCACCCCATCCTTTCCCGTGTCATTCCCCCATTGTGCTTCCCTCCCCCCACATCAAAAGGGGCCATGCCCCCGGCACCAGAAAAACCCTCCCCCGAGGAGTTCTTTCTGCCCCACTCCCCCCCCAAACTTTTCTACCTCAAACTTTTTACCCAGTCTCCCAGCCCAGAAACAAGAAGAGCCACCCGTATCCCTCACCAGGTCATTCTCCCCTGCATGCAGAATCACCACCTCTGGAATCCCAAGCGTTCCCTCATCCCTGCCAATATAGGAAGCAGCTGATCCCACCGCAGGCCCCCCAACCCGTGCCGTCTCACCACTACTTCCTTGTAACTGCACCCCTGTTACCTTCCAAACCCCTTTTCTCCACTTCCTTCCCAGCCCACTTAACAATTTAATGGCCAACAAATCAAAACGTGCGCCAACTCCCCTTCCTTTCGCGCAGCATCTGAAAAAGAAAATACAAAATCACTGACAAGTCAAAAATATTTCAACAACAGTTGGCCCACAAAGTCCTAACCACCTTTTCAACATCCCCATTATCAAACTCCCTGCCGTACCCCTTATATTTCCCAGACCTCCAACGTCCCAATCTTTTCACCTTGTCTTCTGAAAAAACCCAGCCCGGTACCCTCAGATGCTGCGCCCATCCTAAAGTAATAAGTCCCGAAATCCTCTTCCTTTTCTCCCACTGCCACCAACTCCTTCCGCGATACCCCTAGCACCTGGAACTGGGCATAAGACCTTGCTCCCACGACCCAGCCGAAACCAAGAGCCCCTTCCCTTCTTATCCGTCTTAGACCTCTTAATCTTGATGTCTAAACCTTCTTCTGTAATTTGAACATCTTCCCACTGCAGTCCCCCTACCCCCCCTTTTCCCCCGACCAACTTAAAAACCCTGAAAGCCCCCAAACAATAACCACGTAAAAACAAGTCGCAGACAGCTCCCCTACAAGCAATAAACCATTTGTTCCACTTGTTGTGCCCAGTTTATTCCTTTACATTCCTGCATTGTCCCCCCTGCACCGGGGGCCCACGTGCACCCCCGTCCATGCAGGCCCTTTAGTTTATTCCTCCTCTCGCCATTGCACCAGGGGACAAACCTGCACCCCCGTCCATGCAGTCCCTTCCATATAACTCTTCAAGCTCCTCGCATCCATTACCACCTTTTTCCCGCCTGCACCCGGGGCCCTAATGCACCCCCGTCCATGCAGGCCCCTTTTTTGCCTTACTCCTCTCCACCGCTGCACCAGGGGCCAAACCTGCGCCCCGTCCATGCAGTTCCTTCCATATCACCATCTTCAAGCTACTTGCGTCCATTACCACCTGTTTCCCACCTGCACCAGGGGGCCTAGTGCACCCCCGTCCATGCAGGCCCCCTTTTTTCCTTTACTCCTCTCCACCGCTGCACCAGGGGCCAAACCTGCGCCCCCGTCCATGCAGACCATTACACATAAATTCCTCTTCCGGCACCTCGCTTCTCTGTTCCACTTTTTTTTTTATTTTTTATTTTTTTTAATTTAGCTGCACCAGGGGCCCTAGTGCACCCCCGTCCATGCAGACCCAACTCCTCACTTCCCCCTGCTGCACCAGAGGTGCTCCCGCACCTCCGTCCATGCAGCCTGAAGCCTACTCACCTTGTCGTGCGGCAAGCGTGAGGGCTTCACCACCGTCGTCCATGCCCTCCAAACGACAGCTACCTCCCCTTAACAATTACCACCGTTACATCCCCCCTGCGGCCCTCCCCTACCTACGCGTCTTCCTCCTCACCCTTCTCCTGCCCCCCTTTAAGTTGCCCCCAACAATCTTTCATCAAACCTTGTGCCCCCCCTCCTTTTACATTAAACTGAGCCCGACCTACCAGCACACCCCAATTTACCTGGTATGCGGTCCTTCCCCCACACTTCCTTGCCCCGCTCCTCGCCCTGACCCACTGTCCCTTGCCTGAAAACAATCTGTAACCGGATGCCGACCCGCACACCTGCTGCACTCGTGTTTAAATTTGCACATCCACCTCGTGCAGCCTTCTTTATTGAACGCCCAACATGCAGTTGAGGGCTGTCCTTCGCCTCCTCCCCCCACCCCCTCATGGGCGGGGCGACCAAGAAAGGGCCGGTAAGGCACAGGCAGCCCACTTGCTGCGTGCAATGTCGGGGCAGGCCTCGTTGGAGCCATCCATTGCAGCCAAAGATCCATGTCTATCTCCCCCCAGACCGCCTGACTGTCCTCCGCCATTCTCGCTCTGAATTCCTCATCATAGCGTACCCAGGCAAACTCCCAAAACTCGTGAAAGCCTTCCTAATTACGTCCATATATTTAAGCAGGGCCACGCAACGCTCCGGGAATTTTTCACAGTACACACTGGCATAAATAATAAACGCCGACGTCCACTCAATAGTCACCGGGACCCTTGGGCGTGAAGCCAGTTCCCTCTCTTCCTCCTTAGACCCCTCCTTTGCTCTCACTTCCCTATGGAGCAATTTAAAGACATCCACAAATTCCCCTGCCTGAATCTTCTCCCTGGTCGCTGCCATCAAGTGCGCCCCCAATGGTTTTGTTAACCCCATGTATGGCCATTTTTTCTCCTTTCTTTTCACTTCACACTCCTTATCTTTTCCGGCTTGCACTTCGAGCACCAATGTCTCCACCACCTTGTCCGTTTGGACCTCCACTGAGCAAATGCTCTTTCCAACCCCCTCGGCTCCAATGGCCTGCACACCAACTTCCTTCCTTACACCTTGGAAACCAGCCCGTTCCTCCCCTGTCCACCTATTTGTAACCCCTCTCTGCCATGCAGATGACCATTCCCTTTCCCGCTCACCTCTTTCCACACCTGCCACCTGCGGCCTGGCGTCCACACCGGTGCTCCTCATCTCCATTCTTAGAGGGCTCCTACATTGTGGATGCGAGCTCCTGCCCGGGATGATTTGATGATCTTCCTGCGAGCCCGGGGCGTCCGCCCCGCCGCTCCTTTGACTTCTTCTCAGCGGAGTTGTGGGAACCCCTGCCTGGTCCTCTTCTCTCGGGCGAAGCGTTCCGACCTCCACCCCGGAATCCTCATTGCTAGGGGCTGTGCTGCGCCCTCTAGGCTCTCCTTGCGTTGACTGAGGCGGGGCCGTACTGAAACCCTCACCCTCCACCTGACCAGCGGGGGCTGCGCAGCGCCCTCCGCCCTCACTCCTCCTACCCGGGGGGGCCGTTCCGCGCCCCACTCTAACCTCCTCACTTGAAGGGGACCTCTCCCTCCTTTCTCCACCTGCACTCTTCTGCAGGTATTTACCCCTTCTTCCACTTTGCCCTGTCACCCCCCTCTGCACCCCTTCACTTGCCCCCTTCTTATTCCTCTGAGCCACCTCGTGACCCGAAATCATTTCTCCCCCTGCCGCCCTCCTGTCTATCCCCTTTCTCGCTTTCCGCCCCTAATTTCCCAAACCTCCCCTCTCCCCGCCGATGGGGTGCAGGCCATCATTGCCGCGAGAGCCCCATCTGCCGCTGCTCTACGCTGCGGCCTACCACCACTTATCTCCCCCCCCCATGGCCTCTCCGCCTGTGACCTCCCCCACTGCCCTCTCCCACTGGGCCCCAGATGCCCAACTAATTATTTCCAAAGCCTCCCTCAGAGCCTCCGCATCAACCCGGCCCTTTTTGCCGGCTCTCTGGCCCTCCATTGTGCACTACTAATCTGATTGTGCACAATATATATGCCCCCTGCAAATGAACCTAACAAACCTAAGCCCCCGAGCCAAAACTACCCATGGACCTAATCCCCAAACTGAAAAAATGCTAGCTTTGAAACTAGCTTTTTTTTTTTTTTTTTTTTAAACCCCCCCCCCCCACTTCCAACCACCCCCTGCACCCGGATAGCCCACCCTTTTTCCCACTCCCTTACGAGCTGCTTCGCTCGAAAAAAAAAAAAACCACAGGACCCCCCCCCACCCTCCACCCCCCTGCTCAAAAACCCCTTCCTTTCCTTAAACCCCCTATTCCTGCTTTCCCTTTCTTTTTATTAAATTCTTTTTTTTTTTTTTTTTATTACTGCCCCCCACTCCGTCTACCCCGCTCCACCGCCCCCCCCTCCCCCTAGTGGCCCCAACGCCGCACCGCAGTACCTTCTTAAACTCAATGGGATCATAACAGGGGGAGCGGTCCCTTTAAGAGGGCCGCTCTGCCCCCTCCCTGCTGCACGCCGGCACCGCACACTATGAAAAGAAGCCCAGCACACGCGGGCTCAACTAACCCATGGCTCCCCACACTAAAGAGCCGCGGGGGCCGGCAACATCAATGCCGCGCCCTGCGGGCCCACACTACGGCCGTCGAGGGAATGACCGCCCAGCTCCCTCACTAAAAAAAAAAAAAAAAAAAACCAACTGCCGCCTCGAACCACCCGCCCTGCTGAAAGGCAACCCGCGGGCGGCGGCTTCGGTAAGGAGGGGGCGGGGGGGGTACCTTATGTACGGTACCCCCGACTATTCGGGGCCCGCGACCCCCGCCCTCATTAATTTTTTTTTTTTTTTTTTTTTTTTTATATGCGGCGCCGCCGCCGCCGACACTCTCCCTCGGCCCTTATCTCCCCCCTCCCCCTCCCCCTCCCCTCCCTATCCCCTATCCCCTACCTCAAACACCTCGTTAGGCCCCAATCAGGGAAGGCTCGGGAGCAGGCGACAGGACAATCATCAAGTCCTAACTGTCGCCTGCCTCCCGAACCTTCCCTGAGCCCTGTAGGGTATTTTGTGGAGATTTGGGGCCTGACGGTATTTTATTACCGCCGAAAAATAACTTAGCAATAATCACTCTTTGTATTCAGATTTGGCCATGTGCAACAATAATACGATGGACATGCATTATTTCAGCACCCAGACCTGCATATTTGGTATACGTGGTTGGTGGTATTTTGGTGAGCATAATTCCCTTGTTTTATTTGTGGCCCCAATGTCCAGAATCCCTTATCTTCGCTTAGATTTTTCGTGTGATCACTAGAGAGACCTCAGACCTGCATTCTAGGAATACCACATTTTCCAGTGATAGTGTTGGTGCGCCACCATGGGCAAACTCACTGACTTATTTACGACAGAGAGCTATATGTGGTAGTCTTGTGGTAATTTCCACTACCTTATATACGGTAGGGAGCTATGTTCAGAGAGTCTCTCTTCCCGTTGGCTCATGTACCTCCAACAAGCTATACTACAGTCACTCACAATTATTCATACTGATTTTGACATGCACACATCTGTCTTAAAATGACCATTGCACTGTTTAAAAATCTCCCCACATCATCAGCATTGTAATGATAAACAGTAAGTACACCATCCGTCTGTTTTCAAATATTTTTCTGTATTATAAAAGTTGTATTTAACACGATCTCATTCTTTACAGCAATAAAATGGCACAATCAAAGCATTTTCTATGACACACTGCAAATAGAGTGGCGGAGAACAGAACTCAAATTGCAACATTAGCACTTGATTAAGACACGCACGGGACTTTCATTTTTTCTACACTGACTGCATATTTTCGTGCACACACACAGCTCCCCCAGTTATGTAATTACCTTATCTGTTCAGAGGCTTCTCTTTGTGAATGTGGCTCTCTTGGATTAACTCCAGCAAAAAGGAACGCTTGCCTTCTCAAGCCGGGGTCATTGCCTGGAATTCTCAGCTTTTTCAGATAGGACTGCCTCAGCCAGTGGAAAGGTTTTTCTTTCAGCTCTCCCCAATGTCGACTGCAGCAGGACACAGGAATCTGCATTCAGTCAGGACCCCACAGCCAGGTCTTCTCCCCAGTAGTGCAGAAAGATGTCTGCCTGTCTTTTTCCCTGATACTGCCCACTAAAACTTTCCTCTCAGCCCTCTTTATGACGTGTCCCAATGAAATCCATCATCTCTCATCCTCCTACTCTTCAACAATAGCTTCGCTTATACATTTGCAATTGTTGCAAATCTGACTTCCTCCTTCCTGCAGTTACTGTGCACAAAAACACGGAGAATCAGGCAGAGAGGAGAAGAGAAAAATCTGCACACTCATTTAAATGGTTTTCAGAGTATGCCTAATTCTGCAGTAGAGAACACATTTTATTAGTGGGTTATATTAAAATAAGGTTTTATTAGTCAGGTTAATGGTTAATAGGTTAGCTGTTAATTTTCAAATGTGTCTCTAGCAATATAGGCATTTCAGGTGAAAAATAGTGTGCATTTTTAAATGAACACGTGTGCTTTTAACTGTAGAAATAGATTTGCATCTTATATGTTAAAATCGTTTTTTACTGAATAGTCTGTCTTTCCTTGTTAATCTGCTAACCCATATAGCAATGCACCGCACCCTTGTGGTGGTGGTGCTGCAAAAAAAATGGTGCTACTTGTGCAGTATTGCTGTACTGTGTACTGTAACACGCCAAATATCCTTACATATACCCTCCTTTTGTTTTTAGAACTTGGCTATAATCCAAGCCAATTCCTAAAAACAACCTGTTCTATTTTTTTTTTACAATATAGCAATCCAACAAAATGAATATTCATGTGCATCAATGAAAATTTGCAATCAACATTTCATCTGAGTCCATCAGTTCATAAAATGTTCCACATTTGCCTTCTCAGTGGAAGTGGCATTACTTTAAGTTTAAATTTTCCAAGTCAATTAAAAACAATGAAATAAAACAACTAACTAAAACAAATAAGTAATATAACAAGTTAAAATAAATAATTAAAATAATAAATACGTGGAACTTCATATGCCGGAACTTTTGCTTTGTCTCTTTTGGTATGTCCCGACCAGCGATGTTATTCGGTTCATTCGAGTACTCTTTCATCTTGGCAATCTTGAATCCACAGTAGTCATCTCTTTTGGCATTCCGGTTATTTTGTCTTCACCTCCACCTGGAGGCAGGCATCTTTTGGTCTTCATCCAGGGGACTCCAGGACTCCATCGTCTCCCGTGGCCTCTGATCCCGGAACCTCCGACCAAATAATGTTAATTGTCTAAATCAAAATAGAAAATAAACAGATTAAGTACATAGCACAATACTAATTTCCACCTTTTGCCAAAAATAAAACATGCTTGGTAAAAATATTTCGTTTATATTTTTTTCTGTTTTTTTTTTTTCTGAAATCAAATACAAGTTAAAAGAAAACAAGCATATATAAAACAGCATTCAATATTTAATACACTTTCTCTCTACACACCAACCATGAGCTTCCATTATATTTGCATTTATTTATTTATTTATTTATATTTATTTTATATTATATTCTACATATACTACAGTGTTTATGTGCCATCATAACAATCAACTTTTTTTTAACTTCTTTGTCACTGCCTCCTGATTACACCCATTTATTTTCTCAAGGGACTCTATCCGTTTCCACATGCTCAAGCTGCCTGATCTCATGTCTGGGATGGCATGGTTTGATTTGATTTACATGGACAAACTGCTCTATTGCTGTTTCACCTTCATTTTTCAAAATTTTATACACTACAGGAGAGACTTTATCTATAATTCGAAATGGCCCCTGCCAGGCTGCCAGACATTTAGAATTTTTCTGTTTACTTTTTCCAAAATGAAACTTGTACACCTGATCCCCTACATTGTATTCCTTTACTGATGTCTTTTTGTCATAATATGACTTAGCACTGTCAGCAGCTCTTTCCAGATTTCTCTGCACAAAAGCAAATGCATGTTGCAAATGCCTCCTCAGTTCATCAATATATTCATGAACTGTGGATGCACTCACTAGAGTTTGCTCATGTGTTCTGTATAGTAGGTGTTGTGGTAACACCATTTTCCTACCTGTTAAGACCTCATGGGGGCTAACACCTGTTGCTTTGGCAGGAGTCGACCTGATTGCCATCAAAACCAATGGTAAACGCAAATCCCAGCTGGAACCTGCTTCTGCCACAAATTTCTTTAAAATATCCACAACAGACCTATTGCTTCTTTCAACTGTACCTGAAGACGCCGCCCGATATGCGATATGTAGTTTCCTTTTCACACCTAGTATTTGCCATACCTTACTCATTAGAGTACTTGTGAAATGACTTCCTCTGTCTGACTCAATTCTTTGTGGCAACCCAAACCTTGAGAACACATGGTTCACCAGCAATGTGGCTGCTGTTTGCGCACTACAATCTGGTGCGGGAATGCACTCAATCCACTTTGACATCAAACATACCACACTCAAAATATAGCGGTGTCCCCTGCTCGACCTTTTTAAAGGACCTACATAGTCTATTTGCAAATCTGACCATGGGAGAGTTAGGCCTCTTTTCATCAATGGTGCTCTATGCATTGGTGAAGCAGGTTTAAATTGGGCGCATACTAGACATCCTCTAGTATATAATTCCACATCTTGGGACATATGTGGCCAGTAAGCATAATCTTTTAGTATTTCTAATGTCTTTTGTGAACCTCTATGGCCTGCAGTTATGGCATCGTGTGCATGGTGTAGCATTAGTCCTCTGAATGAAAGGGGTACTACCCACTGTATTTGCCCTGTTATGGACTCTCTAATCATGAGTCCATCCTGTAATCTAATTCGTGTTTTGTTCTTTAATAACACCCTCAACTCTTCTTTTCCCATACAATCATTTTCTGTTAAAGGATTTTGTTCAGGATCTATCAAATGATTATAATAGATTCCCAAAATTTGATCATTCTTTGGTGCCTCAATCAAATCTTGGTCTGGCGTGTACCACTCCACTGCACCACCGGTTGATCTACCTCCTTTGGTGCTTTAGAACGTGTGACTGCATCAATTTGTATTTCACCCATTAAATAATCAATAGGTAGCAATTCTCCCATCACAGCCCCAATCTTAGCCAGATGGTCTGCCTTATCATTTCCCTCCTTATCCTCTCCTGGTGTTTTTAAATGCCCACGAATTTTTCTCCAGTATATTGTTAAATTATTTTCTGACACCAATTTGTCTATGGCTTGTATCATTTTTCCATGTTTAAGTGGCTTTTTGTTGTATGTAACCATGCCTCTTGCTTTCCAACCAGGCAAATACTCCACAAAGCTATTCCGTGCATAGTCAGAATCAGTCACCAGGACAATTTCACTGAACTTTTTATCAACTGCAGTAGCAATTGCTTTATAGATGGCTGCCAATTCCGCCACCTGACTGCTCCTATCTCCAATCCTCATCCCTATACTAGGAACGCCTTCACATTTCAACCAGACATTTCCTATTCCTGCCACTAATTGTTTATTACTGTCATTTTCAATGTGAAAAGCACAACCATCCACATATACAGTTGGCAAATCCTTGCATGTTTTTTCATCAAAAGCTTTGTGTGGTGATTGTTCAAATTCCTGTAAACTAGCTTCCACATCCATTTCATTTGTTATTTGTTCAGCTGCACAGTCATGTAAGTCAGCTAACCCTTGAGCAATTGGGCTCTTTTTATTTTGTCCATATCTTACTTCTACGGGAAAACCTTGTAATGCCAGCGTCCATGAAGTGATTCTGGATTGCGCTAGATTGCCTGATCTAATTCTTTTACTCTCTAAAAATTGCAAAGGTTGATGATTTGTTTCAATAATCACCTTTTCTCCCTGAACAATGGGGCGGAAATGTTGTAGCGCCCACACAGTGGTTAATAGGGCCTTTTCGCATTCATTAAATTTCATTTCAACTTGGGAAAATGCCTTACTTGCATATGCAATGGTTTTGTGATTCAAATCGTGTTTTTGTGATAACACTGCTGACATACAATGTTCAGAAAAGCCTATTTCTATAAAGAAATCCCTGTCCTTTATGGGGTATGCTAAACATGGTGCCTTTAGAAGACATTCCTTCAATCTAGCCACTGCATCAGACTGCTCTCTTTCCCATCTCCAGGGAGTATTTAGTTTAAGCAGTTTAGTCAATGGTTGAGTGATTTCTGCATAATTCTCAATGAACTTTCTGTTATAGCCTGTCATCCCTAATAAACTTTTTACTCCTTTCACATTTTTAGGATCTTTTAATCTTTGTATGGCCTCTATTTTCTTCCTTTGTGGATTTAGCCCATGTTCAGTCACTTCATGCCCTAGAAAGTTCACTTTTTTCTTGCACCATTGTGCTTTTTGCAAAGATACTTTGGCGCCTGCTTTCTGCAATTGGTCAAGCACATGTCTTATTTCATCAAAATGGCTTTTAAGGTTTTCATTTCTTATCAGGACATCATCCACATAAACTATTGTTCCTCTTTCCGCTGCATCCGGCATGGCCTTTCTCAAAAATATGCCAAATTCACTCCCACTATTGATGTACCCGAACGGAGCTCTAAGCCAGGCATATTGAGTCCTGTCAAATGTAAAGGAAAATAGGTGTTGTATCTCCTCTGCCAATGGCACACACCAATATCCAGATGTGAGATCTAACGTGGTAAATACATTTGAACCATGTATCTGAGCTAGGCCCTGATCAATGAATGGTAGTGGCCATCTAGATACTGGTACTCTTTTATTTAACTCTCTTAAGTCTGCACACAGCCGCCATTGACCATTTGGCTTTAACACACCTAAAATAGGCGTATTGGATGTGCTATGAATGGGCCTAATTATTCCCCGTGATTCCAAATTTTTAATAATCTCTGCCAATGATTCTAAACATGCCAGCGGTAGTCTATACTGGCGTACAAACACTGGATTTCTGCTACAACCTTCTGGTAGTGTGGCCACATGTAAATCAGTTAAACCACAATCATGAGCATCTTTTGCAAATACATCCTTAAACTCCATAAATATTTCCCTCAGATTGCGTCGATCCTCATCGCTGTCACATGCATCCGCTAAGGAGATCTGCTCTTCTACCATTCTGGAAAATTCTGGAAACTCTTCTGGTAAAGGAATCTCAGCGCTTTCCTCTAACTGTGTGGCTGTGTCTTTTTGTAGAGCTGCCACTTTCAAATATTTTGGCATATCAGCTTCCACTTCAATGGGCTGATTTCCTGTTTCATTTTCATTTAAATTAAATATTATGCAATCCTCTTGATGGCAGCACACTGTCTCATTTGAATCATAAGGATACACAGAATGAATTTTAAATATTCCTTTGGGCTGAGAGTCCAGGTGTTCTGGCAACTCGCCCTTGGCATCTACATATTTTTCAGGAATATTCCCAATCACCATGTTATTTAAATCTGCCGTATAATGTGATTTTTGTATGGCCATTCCTAATGGGGAGTTTTCCTCTAAATGAATGTCCTGACAACCTTTATTATTTACCATGATTTTTACAGATCCTTCACCAATGTCTACCAATGGAATGTATTCATAATCCAGGCCTTGCTGTTTTATGGATTCATTCAGGCATACAAATGCATCAGAGCCTTTCATCTGCTGTCCATTTTTGCATTTCAGTGTTATTGCAAACTGTTTTGTAAATGCAGGAACAATAGTATTTTTCCTCATCTGTAATTCGACTGCATAAGGAACTAGTTGTGCACAATGATAAGCCCTTCTTTTGTCTTCAAATTCAGGCGCCGGCCCACCTAGGCGTGACCATATTTTTTGATTAAGGAAATCTAACACCATACACATTCTGTGCATGATGTCATTGCCCATGTAAAATTCATTTTGTGCTCCACTCACTATCCATACATTATGGTAAATTGTTTTCTGCCCAATGCTAATTTTAAGCATGCATCTGCCTGTAATTCGGTTTTCAAAGTCTGGACTGTCCAACCCAGAAACATATTGGTTTTTAATCCTAAATTTCGGGATTTCTTCCCTCTCCATAATTTTTTGCAACAATTTCTCATTAATGAAACTCCTTTCATGTTCAAGCGCTAAAGTGGCTTTTATTGTTTTAAGATAATCATTTATACCAGCGTGAACCCATGGTTGCTCATCTTCCATGTGTATCTCTGCCAGAGTGGTAATGTGTTTTTCTGAATCTGTTTTAGGAACAATATTCTGTTTGCATGTATTCTCTTTTAAGTAAAAACGTAATGTGTGCTCATCTATAGCAGTCTGCCAATCTTTCCTTGGGTCCAAGTATATTTGTACAGGTAGTTTTTCATTGTCGCTCTGATCTTTGTCTTGACACATTAATATAACAGTGACACTAGGTATGCAGCTATTCTGGAGATATACCTCCACAGCATCATTTGTTTTGGCAACGGTGTGACATTCTTTTATATTGCTGTTTTGTGATTTTAGTTTCTTAGGCCTCAATGGTTTTTTGGTTAAGGACCACAGCACTCCATTCACCCCATCTATGAGAGGAGACAATCTTTTCAGGCAATCTGTCCCCATCAGAAATGGAATTTCACAAATAGATGTGATCAATACCTCTTGTTTCATTCTGTGCTTTCCTATTTTTATGTCAACCTCAGTTACACCTATGATGGGCACCTCCTCCCCATTAAAGTTATGCACTGGGCCTTGATTTGCCTTCACTGTGATCTGACTCTGTGGAGGCCTCCCTTCATTGATACTCTTTACCAGCTCCTTGGACATAATTGTGGCCTGTGCGCCAGTGTCAATCATAGCAAAGGTGTAGCATTTTTCTTCTACAGTGATGGGTGCATAATATCTGTCCTCAACTTCCTCTAATACACATAAGAAATGTGAATTCTTACTGATTTCAGGGCTCACCTTTCTCAGGTCTTTTTCACTTTTGGCTAAGCACATTGGTAAATGAAAAGACATTTTTCCCTCCTTTTTACCCATTTCTGTGCGAGATATTTTATTCATTTCTCCATGTTCAGAGGTTTTTTGGAGTGTGGCCACCGTTCGCCCATCCATCTGTGTAACATCAGAGACCACATTACAACCTTCCAACTGAACATGTGTAACAACATCATTCAGCAATTTGTCATTTTTTAATTCTGTGCATTTGTGATCATTTAGTGTAATACCAGCCCTTTCAGCCTCTTCAAAAATATGTGGCTCAAAGAATTTTTCAGGTGATTGACTTGTACCCTCCTTGTGAGTATTTCCTTTTTCTGTCTGTGTTTGGTCATTGTTTTGCTTGCCCAGGGAAGGAGCTATGGCATCCCCACTTACTCCCTGTTCACTGGTATTCCCCATGCATGAGTCATTTTTCTTAAATCTGTCCCTTTGTTCTTTTGGAATTCCTAATGTTTCTTTTTCATTTGTGCAAATCTTTACTGTTTTATTTAGCTCTAAGTTAAACCGTACCTCTTTTTTAGAAGTATTTACACTTTCTATCACAATTTCATTTACTGGTACTTTCATTTTTAATCCATTAGTCATCTCAGAGTCGTTATGCAAAGTTATATCAGAGCAATCTGTCATTTTGGCACTGCAGTTATCATGAGTACTTAGTCACTTTTCGGAAGCCCCCCGGTCATTGCTATGGCCATCAGCCCCCTCTTTGGAAGGTTGTTTTTGCGCTGTATAGAGCTTTCCTATTTGCTCAGCTAACATTTTCACTTGGGCCTCAAGGCACTGGAACCTTTCCATCTCTCTAGGATCCTCTTTCTGTGGCCTAGGTCGATATTGGTTGTTTTCCCCCTGATTGGATCTATTCTGATACCTCTCAGGTGATTGATACCGGTTGGGATGGTTTCTGAACTCTTGATTCATTTGTGGAGGGGAGCGGGTTGCACCCATCCTTTGATTATAGTCCCTTGGTGGGGAATCATCGTACTGGCGTGGACTGTAGTTCACGTTTTGCCTCATGTCCTGTCTCTCAGATTGTAGGTACTGGCCCCTATGTTGATTTCCATTATCAGTAAATCGATCCACATATCGGGGCCTACCTATCCTGATTACCATATATCATGGTGCTGGGATCAAATCTGCTCTGCGTCCCCAATGACTGGTAGGGACCATCATTTCTTTGATCTTGATTTTGTCTCTGGTTATTGTTCATACCTGCCATATCAGACCGGTATCTTACCCGGGGTCTATCTCCTAAATATCTAGGGCTGATGTAGCTCTCTCTATTACTAGGATCATGTGATTGGAACATTGGTACAGGAAATGGCGATCTTTGTTGATTACCCCTTTGTTCAGGTGTCACATTATTTTTACCTTGGCTTTGAGCAGACTCAAGGGACATTTTGGCTGACCTGATTTCCATTACTGTGGCTGAGGGTTCTTTAGATTTAGGCCTAGTATCTTTCATTTTATCACTTTCTCTACCCTGACAATAGAGTACCTCATATAGCTTGGTGCTTTGATGTACAATCCATTCAAGGGACTTGTCACCGTCAAATTCACGGACCAATTGGGATATGATGTCTTTCTGTAGCCCATAGAAGTATGCGGTTTTAAACTCATTGGAATTTGAGTCAAAAGATACATCAAAGCGAGAGAATGCTCTTTTTAAGTCTTGTAAAAATTGGCGAGGGGATGTATTAGGTCCAGCAGTAATAGTGTACGCGACTTTCTTTGCCTCCTGCAATGACTGAAAAGGAGAAAAATGACGCCTAATTTCTTTTTCAAACTCCAGCCATGTCATATTCTGCTGTTCATTTAATCCCCTTATGATGCTGGCCGTCGGGGCATCTAAAGTTAAATGAAAATATTGTCTGTACTGTTCCTTAGGTATCTGGAGTGCTTTAAAAATGTCATGCACCGCTTCTAAGTGATCCTCAATGCAGCATTCACCTCCCTTTTTAAATGGTTTGATCAGGGCTTTAATGGATTTCATTATTTTTATGGGGCTACTTGTTGCAATGCATGGAATTGCACTATTTTGTGATTCAATCCTGTTTTCAGGTGTATGAGATTGGTGGCTGCCCCCAATGGGAGTATCAAATCCCCCAAGGGCGCTGCAACCAAGTTCAGTCACCGGCCCAGTCACTGGGGCACTAGCTCTTTGGGCAGAGCTAGAATTCACCTCCACTCCATTGAATGTGGTACCCTGCCGCCTCTCTTGGGACCTGGGAATGCACATTTGCTGTTCTAAGTCCTTACACTTTTTAAGGAGTCTGGTTGCTTCATTCTGCAAATAATTATTTTCATCGCTCATTTTATTAATCGCCTCCTGCATGTCGCACATTTGCATTTGGCATTCATTGAACTCTTTATTTCTTTTGTCTCTTTCTTGAATCATTTTAATCATTTCTTGTTCTGCACTCTGGAGATCACCTTCTTTTTCACAATGTTCTTTTTGTAAAATCTGCATTTCTGAAACAACCTCATCTTTATCCTGCCTAATGTGATCCACTAAGGCTTTTAAGTGTGTCAATTCTTGCTCACTATCTTCAAATTGTTTCTTGCTTTTGGATAACTGAGTATCAAAGTCTCTGCATTTTAATTGCATGTCTTTTTGGCATACATCCAATTCTGCTCTCAACATTTCCTGATTTTTACTTGCCCCCTCTAATTCAGTCTTTAACCTGTTAATTTGCTGAGTATCATTTTCTTGCATTCGCAGGGACTTGTTTAAAATAAACCATATTTTTCCGCATAGCCGTATTAAACAGTCTTTCTCTGCATTTTTATCGGCTGCATTCAATAATCTTGTAAGGCAGACCTGAATTATGCTGCCTTCTGCAAAAATATTGTCTAGTTTTTCTTTCTGCACCTCACCCTGGATGCGGTTACTCCATTCTAACGTGCTCTTCGAAGACCAATTCCCATGTGCAAATAACTTTGCCTCTAAATATTGCACTAGATCTGAGAATGTGGTTTCCCTTTGTGACATTCTGAAATTCGTTTTTAGTGGCACTCTGCTATTATAAAATGGGTTCCCTTTAATGTGCAAATGGCAGTGTGAGACACGCTTGCCACGCCCAGTAGGTACTCTGTGATCACTTTCCCGGCCTGCAACGCACCATAAATATGTAGGGTATTTTGTGGAGATTTGGGGCCTGACGGTATTTTATTACCGCCGAAAAATAACTTAGCAATAATCACTCTTTGTATTCAGATTTGGCCATGTGCAACAATAATACGATGGACATGCATTATTTCAGCACCCAGACCTGCATATTTGGTATACGTGGTTTGTGGTATTTTGGTGAGCATAATTCCCTTGTTTTATTTGTGGCCCCAATGTCCAGAATCCCTTATCTTCGCTTAGATTTTTCGTGTGATCACTAGAGAGACCTCAGACCTGCATTCTAGGAATACCACATTTTCCAGTGATAGTGTTGGTGCGCCACCATGGGCAAACTCACTGACTTATTTACGACAGAGAGCTATATGTGGTAGTCTTGTGGTAATTTCCACTACCTTATATACGGTAGGGAGCTATGTTCAGAGAGTCTCTCTTCCCGTTGGCTCATGTACCTCCAACAAGCTATACTACAGTCACTCACAATTATTCATACTGATTCTGACATGCACACATCTGTCTTAAAATGACCATTGCACTGTTTAAAAATCTCCCCACATCATCAGCATTGTAATGATAAACAGTAAGTACACCATCCGTCTGTTTTCAAATATTTTTCTGTATTATAAAAGTTGTATTTAACACGATCTCATTCTTTACAGCAATAAAATGGCACAATCAAAGCATTTTCTATGACACACTGCAAATAGAGTGGCGGAGAACAGAACTCAAATTGCAACATTAGCACTTGATTAAGACACGCACGGGACTTTCATTTTTTCTACACTGACTGCATATTTTCGTGCACACACACAGCTCCCCCAGTTATGTAATTACCTTATCTGTTCAGAGGCTTCTCTTTGTGAATGTGGCTCTCTTGGATTAACTCCAGCAAAAAGGAACGCTTGCCTTCTCAAGCTGGGGTCATTGCCTGGAATTCTCAGCTTTTTCAGATAGGACTGCCTCAGCCAGTGGAAAGGTTTTTCTTTCAGCTCTCCCCAATGTCGACTGCAGCAGGACACAGGAATCTGCATTCAGTCAGGACCCCACAGCCAGGTCTTCTCCCCAGTAGTGCAGAAAGATGTCTGCCTGTCTTTTTCCCTGATACTGCCCACTAAAACTTTCCTCTCAGCCCTCTTTATGACGTGTCCCAATGAAATCCATCATCTCTCATCCTCCTACTCTTCAACAATAGCTTCGCTTATACATTTGCAATTGTTGCAAATCTGACTTCCTCCTTCCTGCAGTTACTGTGCACAAAAACACGGAGAATCAGGCAGAGAGGAGAAGAGAAAAATCTGCACACTCATTTAAATGGTTTTCAGAGTATGCCTAATTCTGCAGTAGAGAACACATTTTATTAGTGGGTTATATTAAAATAAGGTTTTATTAGTCAGGTTAATGGTTAATAGGTTAGCTGTTAATTTTCAAATGTGTCTCTAGCAATATAGGCATTTCAGGTGAAAAATAGTGTGCATTTTTAAATGAACACGTGTGCTTTTAACTGTAAAAATAGATTTGCATCTTATATGTTAAAATCGTTTTTTACTGAATAGTCTGTCTTTCCTTGTTAATCTGCTAACCCATATAGCAATGCACCACACCCTTGTGGTGGTGGTGCTGCAAAAAAAATTGTGCTACTTGTGCAGTATTGCTGTACTGTGTACTGTAACACGCCAAATATCCTTACAGCCCTTAAATACCCCCCCCAGGAGGCGCTCTGCCCCACGGCCACTCGCTGGCCATGTGCATCGCCAAAAAACTCCCCGGGGGGAAACGCTTCGCGTTCCCTCCGGGGCCCCCCTTCCTAAAGCCATCCAAGGAGCTCCACAAGATAGTGTTCAGAATGCTTTATAACACCCATTATTAGCCGTAACCCGCTAGACGTATTGAAACGTGCTAAAAACTAGCAAACACAGCTAGAAAATGTACTTTCCTCGCGTTTTGGTAAATGCGAATTCTGGTGGATTCCCATTTTGTACTCTGTTCGTGCGTTTGTTCAGTCGAATCCTGTTCTTTTGAACCACTCTTCTCCCATAAAAGGGAGGATCAAAATGTGTTGTTCACAGGCTGAATTTATACTGCTGAAATGATCGCTTCCCTGCTCTCTGGTTTAGACGCGTGTACCCTGCATTTACCAAAACGCGAGGGAAGTACATTTTCTAGCTATTTTTGCTGGTTTTAGCACGTTTTAATACGTCTAGCGGGTTACAGCTATATGTTGAATAATGGGGTTATAAAGAATTCTGAACACTGTGTCTTGTGGAGCTCATTGGAAGGCTGTAGGAAGAGGAGTGAAGGCAGGGAACACGCATCTAAACCAGAGAGCTTGGAAGCGAGTACATGCAACACGGTGCAGGGAGCAGGAACAGAAAGGAGGAACGCCTCTGAGGAGGAGCAGCTGGTAGTTACCCTGCTCTGGAGAGGAGAATGTGATCACCAGGGGAGTGCAGCCTGTAAACTAAAAGGGAGGATGACCACAAGGCAACTGTATTAATAGATGGCAAATACACGTCCCAAAACAGTCAGGAAAGCTGATAATGCCTTGAAGATTTCAACCGTATACATTCAGCCTGTGAACCTGTGAACAGCAGTAGATGTTGAACCCCCCTTGTATGGGAGAACAGTGGTTAAAAACTTCAGGATTCGACAACAAACGCACGGACAATGTACATACATGGGAACCCATCAGAATTCGCATTTACAAAAACGCGAGGAAAGTACATTTTCTAGCTGGTTTTGCTAGTTTACAGCACATTTCAATACGTCTAGCGGGTTACGGCTATATGATGAATAATGGGTGTTATAAAGCATTCTGAGCACCGTGTATCTTTTGAAGCTCATTTGTTGATTTGAAGGCAGCGGGAAGAGGAGAGAAGGCAGGGAACACGTGTCTAAACCAGAGAGCTGGGAAGCGAGTGTTTGCAATGCGAAACGGTGCAGGGAGCAGGGACAGAAAGGGAGAACTCCACTGAGGAGGAACAGCTGGTAGGTAGCCTTCTTTGGAGATGAGAACTTGATCACCACGGGAGAGGATTGTTGAGAGGGTAACAGAGGGGGAGGTCTGAGATCAGAAAATCCTGAGTATTCCCTGCAGTGTGTAGGGCCAGTGACATGTACAGTTGCAGATCTCGTAAAAGTCCAGGTCAGGAAGCATACAGGTTCATGTTGAATTCTCCAAGTAGGCGGAGTTGAGTGGTAGGAGGCTAGGATGGAGAAGTCCATCCACTGAGAGAGGAAGGGGGTAGGCAAATAGCCACGGTGAGAGAATGGCCAGGAAAGAGAGAATGCATGCAGACAAGGCATTCGTGAGAGGAGTCGGCCTGCAAAGGAAAGCAATTTACTACAGGAATCAAGGATGCTCCCTCCTCAAGAACGGTTGGATCTGGGCATGGAGAGGAACTTTTCATCAGGGAGGAAAGTGTCAAAGCTCGAGACAGCGCTGGCCGTCAACCATGTCTCGGTTAGACCAAGAACATCAAGGTCGGGTTCTTCCAGGAAATGGCAGATGTCAGATGAGTTTTTGAAACTGAGTGAGAGTTGAGAGTGGGGAGGGGTACAAATCAGTAATCCCTGCGGAGGTGTAGAAGGAGCCTGACCTAGGGCAGATGAGGAAGGAGAGAGGAAAGGAAGCAGAAGGGAGAGAGGAGACAGCAGGAGTGCATGATCCATCCGGGAGCTAGGAGTGGTGAGAAGGCTAGACGGGGAGGTCTGAGTCTCAGGATTGGAATGGGAAGTTCGATATCACATGTCATGCTATAGGAAGAGTCTCAGGATTGGAATGGGAAGGAGTTGGATATGACATCTCTTGTTATAGGGAGGGTCTCAGGTTTGGTATTAGAATCGCATCCTTTAGGCAGGGACTCGAGTTTGGTATTTTAAGGAGTGAGATAGTAAATCTCATCCTATCGGAAGGGTATCGGGTTTGGTATTGGAAGAAATGAGATTTCAAATCTCAGGCTGTGGGAATGGTCTCGGGTTTGGTATTGGAAGGGGTGAAAATCACATTTCATGCTACAGGAAGGGTCACAAGTTTGGAATGGGAAGGAGTTGGATATCACATATACTACGAGAAGGGGCTCAGGTTTGGTATTAGAAGCATAGAGATATCACATCTCATGTTATAGGAAGGGTCTCGATTGGAATGGGAAGGAGTTAGATATCACATCTCATGCTATAGGGAGGGTCTCAGTTTTGATATTAGAAGCATTGAGATATCACATATGCTATTGGAAGGGTCGCAGTATTTGAATTGGAAGGAGTTGGATATCCCTTCTCATGCTATAGGAAGGGTCTCAGGTTGGAATGGGAAGGATTTGGATATCACATCTCTTGCTATAGGAAGGGTCTCAGGTTTTTTATTAGAAACATTGAGATATCACATCTCATGCTATAGGAAGGGTTTAAGGATTGGAATGGGAAGGAGTTGGATATCCCTTCTCATGCTATAGGAAGGGTCTCAGGTTGGAATGGGAAGGATTTGGATATCACATCTCTTGCTATAGGAAGGGTCTCAGGTTTTTTATTAGAAGCATTGAGATATCAAGTCTCATGGTATAGGACGGGAGTTTGATATCACATCATGCCATGATGCCATGGTATGGTAGAAGCATTGGGATATCACATCTCATGCTATCGGAAGGGTATCAGGATTGGATTTGGAAGGAGTTGTTGGATATCCCATCTCATGCTATAGGAAAGGTCTCAGGTTGGAATGGGAAAGAGTTGGATATCACATCTCATGTTATAGGAAGGGTCTCAAGATTGGAATGGGAAGGACTTGGATATCACATCTCATGCTAAAGGAAGGGTCTCAGGTTTGGAATGGGAAGGAGTTGGATATGACATCTCTTGTTATAGGGAGGGTCTCAGGATTTGAATGGCAAGGTGTTGGATATCACATCTCATGCCATAGGAAGGGTCTCAGGTTTGGTATAAGCATTGAGATATCACATCTCTGCTATTGGAAGGGTCTCAGGATTGGATTGGGAAGGAGTTGGATATCCCTTCTCATGCTATAGGAAGGGTCTCAGGTTGGAATGGGAAGGAGTTGGATATCACATCTCATGCTATAGGGAGGGTTTCAGGATTGGAATGGGATGGAGTTGGATATCACATCTCATGCTAAAGGGAGGGTCTCAGGTTTGGATGGGGAAGGATTTGGATATCACATCTCATGTTATAGGAAGGATCTCAGGTTTGGTATTAGAAGCATTGAGATATCATATCTCATGCTATCGGAAGGATCTCAGGTTTGGTATTAGAAGCATTGAGATATCACATCTCACGCTATAGGAAGGGTCTCAGGATTGGAATGGGAAGGACTTGGATATCACATCTCATGCTAAAGGAAGGGTCTCAGTTTTGGTAGAAGCATTGCGATATCACATCTCATGCTATAGGAAGGGTCTCGGGATTGGAATCGGAAGGAGTTGGATATCACATCTCATGCTATAGGAAGGGTCTCAGGTTTGGTATAAGCATTGAGATATCACATCTCTGCTATCGGAAGGGTCTCAGGATTGGATTGGGAAGGAGTTGGATATCACATCTCATGTTATAGGAAGGGTCTCCGGATTGGAATGTGAAGGATTTGGATATCACATCTCATGCTAAAGGAAGGGTCTCAGGTTTGGAATGGGAAGGAGTTGGATATGACATCTCTTGTTATAGGGAGGGTCTCAGGATTTGAATGGCAAGGTGTTGGATATCACATCTCATGCCATAGGAAGGGTCTCAGGTTTGGTATAAGCATTGAGATATCACATCTCTGCTATCGGAAGGGTCTCAGGATTGGATTGGGAAGGAGTTGGATATCCCTTCTCATGCTATAGGAAGGGTCTCAGGTTGGAATGGGAAGGAGTTGGATATCACATCTCATGCTATAGGGAGGGTTTCAGTTTTGATATTAGAAGCATTGAGATATCACATCTCATGCTATCGGAAGTGTCTCAGGATTGGAATGGGAAGTAGTTGGATATCACATATGCTAAAGGAAAGGTCTCAGGTTTGGAAGGGGAAGGATTTGGATCTCACATCTCATGTTTTAGGACGGGTCTCAGGTTTGGTATTAGAAGCCTTGAGATATCACATCTCATGGTATAATAAGGGTCTCAGGATTGGAATGGGAAGGAGTTGGATATCACATCTCAAGCTATTTCAGGATTGGAATGGGAAGGAGTTTGATATCACATCTCAAGCTATAGGAAGGGTCTCAGGTTTGGGAAGGGAAGGATTGGGATTTCACATCTCATGTTATAGGATGGTTCTCATGTTTGGTTTTAGAAGCATTGAGATATCACATCTCATGCTATCGGAAGGGTCTCAGGTTTGGAATGGGAAGGAGTTGGATATCACATCTCATGTTATAGGAAGCATCTCAGGTTTGGTATTAGAAGCATTGAGATATCACATCTCATGCTATAGGAAGGGTCTCAGGATTGGAATGTGAAGGATTTGGATATCAAATCTCATGCTAAAGGAAGGGTCTCAGGTTTGGTATAAGCATTGAGATATCACATCTCTGCTATCGGAAGGGTCTCAGGATTGGATTGGGAAGGAGTTGGACATCCCTTCTCATGCTATAGGAAGGGTCTCATGTTGAAATGGGAAGTATTTGGATATCACATCTCTTGCTATATGAAGGGTCTCAGGTTTTTTATTAGAAACATTGAGATATCACGTCTCATGCTATCGGAAGGGTTTCAGGATTGGAATGGGAAGGATTTGGATATCATATCTCATGTTATAGGACGGGTCCCAGGTTTGGTATTAGAAGCATTGAGATATCATATTGCATGCTGTAGGAAGGGTCTAAGGATTGGAATGGGAAGGAATTGGATATCACATCTCTTGCTATAGGAAGGGTCTCAGGTTTTTTATTAGAAACATTGAGATATCACATCTCATGCTATAGGAAGGGTTTAAGGATTGGAATGGGAAGGAGTTGGATATCCCTTCTCATGCTATAGGAAGGGTCTCAGGTTGGAATGGGAAGGATTTGGATATCACATCTCTTGCTATAGGAAGGGTCTCAGGTTTTTTATTAGAAACATTGAGATATCACATCTCATGCTATAGGAAGGGTTTAAGGATTGGAATGGGAAGGAGTTGGATATCCCTTCTCATGCTATAGGAAGGGTCTCAGGTTGGAATGGGAAGGATTTGGATATCACATCTCTTGCTATAGGAAGGGTCTCAGGTTTTTTAATAGAAACATTGAGATATCACATCTCATGCTATAGGAAGGGTTTAAGGATTGGAATGGGAAGGATTTGGATATCACATCTCATGCTAAAGGAAGGGTCTCAGGTTTGGAAGGGGAAGGATTTGGATATCACATCTCATGTTATTTGACCGGTCTCAGGTTTGGTATTAGAAGCATTGAGATATCAAGTCTCATGGTATAGGACGGGAATTTGATATCACATCATGCCATGGTATGGGTCTCAGGTTTTGTAGAAGCATTGGGATATCACATCTCATGCTATCGGAAGGGTATCAGGATTGGATTTGGAAGGAGTTGTTGGATATCCCATCTCATGCTATAGGAAAGGTCTCAGGTTGGAATGGGAAAGAGTTGGATATCACATCTCATGTTATAGGAAGGGTCTCAAGATTGGAATGGGAAGGACTTGGATATCACATCTCATGCTGTAGGAAGGCTCTCAGGTTTGGAAAGGGAAGGAGTTGGATATCACATTTCATGTTAGAGGTAGGATCTCAGGTTTGGTATTAGAGGCATTGAGATATCACATCTCATGCTATCAGAAGGGTATCAGGATTGGAATGGGAAGGAGTTGGATATCACATCTCATGCTAAAGGGAGGGTCTCAGGTTTGGATGGGGAAGGATTTGGATATCACATCTCATGTTATAGGAAGATCTCAGGTTTGGTATTAGAAGCATTGAGATATCACATCTCATGCTATCGGAAGGATCTCAGGTTTGGTATTAGAAGCATTGAGATATCACATCTCATGCTATAGGAAGGGTCTCAGGATTGGAATGGGAAGGACTTGGATATCACATCTCATGCTAAAGGAAGGGTCTCAGTTTTGGTAGAAGCATTGCGATATCACATCTCATGCTATAGGAAGGGTCTCAGGATTGGAATCGGAAGGAGTTGGATATCACATCTCATGCTATAGGAAGGGTCTCAGGTTTGGTATAAGCATTGAGATATCACATCTCTGCTATCGGAAGGGTCTCAGGATTGGATTGGGAAGGAGTTGGATATCACATCTCATGTTATAGGAAGGGTCTCCGGATTGGAATGTGAAGGATTTGGATATCACATCTCATGCTAAAGGAAGGGTCTCAGGTTTGGAATGGGAAGGAGTTGGATATGATATCTCTTGTTATAGGGAGGGTCTCAGGATTTGAAAGGCAAGGTGTTGGATATCACATCTCATGCCATAGGAAGGGTCTCAGGTTTGGTATAAGCATTGAGATATCACATCTCTGCTATCGGAAGGGTCTCAGGATTGGATTGGGAAGGAGTTGGATATCCCTTCTCATGCTATAGGAAGGGTCTCAGGTTGGAAAGGGAAGGAGTTGGATATCACATCTCATGCTATAGGGAGGGTTTCAGTTTTGATATTAGAAGCATTGAGATATCACATCTCATGCTATCGGAAGTGTCTCAGGATTGGAATGGGAAGGAGCTGGATATTACATCTCATGCTAAAGGAAGGGTCTCAGGTTTGGAACGGGAAGGAGTTGGATATCCGATCTCATGTTATAGGAAGGGTCTCAGGTTTGGTATAAGCATTGAGATATCACATCTCTGCTATCGGAAGTGTCTCAGGATTGGAATGGGAAGGAGTTGGATATCCCATCTCATGTTATAGGACGGGTCTCAGGATTGTTATTAGAATCATTGAGATATCATATTGCATGCTGTAGGAAGGGTCTAAGGATTAGAATGGGAAAGACTTGGATATCACATCTCATGCTATAGGAAGGGTCTCAGGTTTGGTATAAGCATTGAGATATCAAATCTCATGCTATAGGAAGGGTCTCAGGATTGGAATGGAAGGAGTTGGATATCACATCTCATGTTATAGGAAGGATCTCAGGTTTGGTATTAGAAGCATTGAGACATCACATCTCATGCTATAGGAAGGGTCTCAGGATTGGAATGGGAAGGAGTTGGATATCACATCTCATGCTATAGGAAGGGTCTCAGGTTTGGTATAAGCATTGAGATATCACATCTCATGCTATAGGAAGGGTCTCAGGATTGGAATGGGAAGGAGTTGTATATGACATCTCATGCCGTAGGAAGGGTCTCAGGTTTGGTATAAGCATTGAGATATCACATCTCTGCTATCAGAAGAGTCTCAGGATTGGAATGGGAAGGAGTTGGATATCCCATCTCATGTTATAGGAAGAGTGTCAGGTTTGGTATTAGAAGCATTGAGATATCACATCTCATGCTATAGGAAGTGTCTCAAGATTGGAATGGGAAGGACTTGGATATCACATCTCATGCTATAGGAAGGGTCTCAAGTTTGATATTAGAAGCATTGAGATATCACATCTCATGCTATAGGAAGAGTCTCAGGTTTGGGAAGGGAAGGATTTGGATTTCACATCTCATGTTATAGGACGGTTCTCATGTTTGGTTTTTGAAGCATTGAGATATCACATCTCATGCTATCGGAAGGGTCTCAGGTTTGGTATTAGAAGCATTGAGATATCACATCTCATGCTATAGGATTGGTCTCTGGATTGGAATGTGAAGGATTTGGATATCACATCTCATGCTAAAGGAAGGGTCTCAGGTTTGGAATGGGAAGGAGTTGGATATCACATCTCGTTATAGGGAGGGTCTCAGGATTTGAATGGCAAGGAGTTGGATATCACATCTCATGCCATAGGAAGGGTCTCAGGTTTGGTATAAGCATTGAGATATCACATCTCTGCTATCGGAAGGGTCTCAGGATTGGATTGGGAAGGAGTTGGATATCCCTTCTCATGCTATAGGAAGGGTCTCAGGTTGGAATGGGAAGGAGTTGGATATCACATCTCATGCTAAAGGAAGGGTCTCAGGTTTGGTAGAAGCATTGAGATATCACATCTCATGCTATCGGAAGTGTCTCAGGATTGGAATGGGAAGGAGCTGGATATTACATCTCATGCTAAAGGAAGGGTCTCAGGTTTGGAACGGGAAGGAGTTGGATATCCGATCTCATGTTATAGGAAGGGTCTCAGGTTTGGTATAAGCATTGAGATATCACATCTCTGCTATCGGAAGTGTCTCAGGATTGGAATGGGAAGGAATTGGATATCCCATCTCATGTTATAGGACGGGTCTCAGGATTGTTATTAGAATCATTGAGATATCATATTGCATGCTGTAGGAAGGGTCTAAGGATTGGAATGGGAAAGACTTGGATATCACATCTCATACTATAGGAAGGGTCTCAGGTTTGGTATAAGCATTGAGATATCAAATCTCATGCTATAGGACGGGTCTCAGGATTGGAATGGAAGGAGTTGGATATCACATCTCATGTTATAGGAAGGATCTCTGGTTTGGTATTAGAAGCATTGAGACATCACATCTCATGCTATAGGAAGGGTCTCAGGATTGGAATGGGAAGGAGTTGGATATCACATCTCATGCTATAGGAAGGGTCTCAGGTTTGGTATAAGCATTGAGATATCACATCTCATGCTATAGGAAGGGTCTCAGGATTGGAATGGGAAGGAGTTGTATATGACATCTCATGCCGTAGGAAGGGTCTCAGGTTTGGTATAAGCATTGAGATATCACATCTCTGCTATCAGAAGAGTCTCAGGATTGGAATGGGAAGGAGTTGGATATCCCATCTCATGTTATAGGAAGAGTCTCAGGTTTGGTATTAGAAGCATTGAGATATCACATCTCATGCTATAGGAAGTGTCTCAGGATTGGAATGGGAAGGACTTGGATATCACATCTCATGCTATAGGGAGGGTCTCAAGTTTGATATTAGAAGCATTGAGATATCACATCTCATGCTATAGGAAGAGTCTCAGTTTTGGGAAGGGAAGGATTTGGATTTCACATCTCATGTTATAGGATGGTTCTCATGTTTGGTTTTTGAAGCATTGAGATATCACATCTCATGCTATCGGAAGGGTCTCAGGTTTGGTATTAGAAGCATTGAGATATCACATCTCATGCTATAGGATTGGTCTCCGGATTGGAATGTGAAGGATTTGGATATCACATCTCATGCTAAAGGAAGGGTCTCAGGTTTGGAATGGGAAGGAGTTGGATATGACATCTCTTGTTATAGGGAGGGTCTCAGGATTTGAATGGCAAGGAGTTGGATATCACATCTCATGCCATAGGAAGGGTCTCAGGTTTGGTATAAGCATTGAGATATCGGGTCTCAGGATTGGAATGGGAAGGACTTAGATATCACATCTCATGCTATAGGGAGGGTCTCAGTTTTGATATTAGAAGCATTGAGATATCACATCTCATGCTATCGGAAGGGTCTCAGGATTGGAATGGGAGGAGCTGGATATCACATCTCATGCTAAAGGAAGGGTCTCAGGTTTGGAAGGGGAAGGATTTGGATATCACATCTCATGTTATAGGATGGGTCTCAGGTTTGGTATTAGAAGCATTGTGATATCACATCTCATGCTATAGGAAGTGTCTCAGGATTGGAATGGGAAGGAGTTGGATATCACATCTCATGCTATAGGAAGGGTTTCAGGTTTGGTAGAAGCATTGAGATATCACATCTCATGCTATAGGAAGAGTCTCAGGTTTGGGAAGGGAAGGATTTGGATTTCACATCTCATGTTATAGGATGGTTCTCATGTTTGGTTTTTGAAGCATTGAGATATCACATCTCATGCTATCGGAAGGGTCTCAGGTTTGGTATTAGAAGCATTGAGATATCACATCTCATGCTATAGGATTGGTCTCCGGATTGGAATGTGAAGGATTTGGATATCACATCTCATGCTAAAGGAAGGGTCTCAGGTTTGGAATGGGAAGGAGTTGGATATGACATCTCTTGTTATAGGGAGGGTCTCAGGATTTGAATGGCAAGGAGTTGGATATCACATCTCATGCCATAGGAAGGGTCTCAGGTTTGGTATAAGCATTGAGATATCACATCTCTGCTATCGGAAGGGTCTCAGGATTGGATTGGGAAGAAGTTGGATATCACATCTCATGTTATAGGAAGGGTCTCCGGATTGGAATGTGAAGGATTTGGATATCACATCTCATGCTAAAGGAAGGGTCTCAGGTTTGGAATGGGAAGGAGTTGGATATGACATCTCTTGTTATAGGGAGGGTCTCAGGATTTGAATGGCAAGGAGTTGGATATCACATCTCATGCCATAGGAAGGGCCTCAGGTTTGGTATAAGCATTGAGATATCACATCTCTGCTATCGGAAGGGTCTCAGGATTGGATTGGGAAGGAGTTGGATATCCCTTCTCATGCTATAGGAAGGGTCTCAGGTTGGAATGGGAAGGAGTTGGATATCACATCTCATGCTAAAGGAAGGGTCTCAGGTTTGGTAGAAGCATTGAGATATCACATCTCATGCTATAGGAAGGGTCTCAGGATTGGAATGGGAAGGACTTAGATATCACATATCATGCTATAGGGAGGGTTTCAGTTTTGATATTAGAAGCATTGAGATATCACATCTCATGCTATCGGAAGTGTCTCAGGATTGGAATGGGAAGGAGCTGGATATTACATCTCATGCTAAAGGAAGGGTCTCAGGTTTGGAACGGGAAGGAGTTGGATATCCGATCTCATGTTATAGGAAGGGTCTCAGGTTTGGTATAAGCATTGAGATATCACATCTCTGCTATCGGAAGTGTCTCAGGATTGGAATGGGAAGGAATTGGATATCCCATCTCATGTTATAGGACGGGTCTCAGGATTGTTATTAGAATCATTGAGATATCATATTGCATGCTGTAGGAAGGGTCTAAGGATTGGAATGGGAAAGACTTGGATATCACATCTCATGCTATAGGAAGGGTCTCAGGTTTGGTATAAGCATTGAGATATCAAATCTCATGCTATAGGAAGGGTCTCAGGATTGGAATGGAAGGAGTTGGATATCACATCTCATGTTATAGGAAGGATCTCAGGTTTGGTATTAGAAGCATTGAGACATCAAATCTCATGCTATAGGAAGGGTCTCAGGATTGGAATGGGAAGGAGTTGGATATCACATCTCATGCTATAGGAAGGGTCTCAGGTTTGGTATAAGCATTGAGATATCACATCTCATGCTATAGGAAGGGTCTCAGGATTGGAATGGGAAGGAGTTGTATATGACATCTCATGCCGTAGGAAGGGTCTCAGGTTTGGTATAAGCATTGAGATATCACATCTCTGCTATCAGAAGAGTCTCAGGATTGGAATGGGAAGGAGTTGGATATCCCATCTCATGTTATAGGAAGAGTCTCAGGTTTTGTATTAGAAGCATTGAGATATCACATCTCATGCTATGGGAAGTGTCTCAGGATTGGAATGGGAAGGACTTGGATATCACATCTCATGCTATAGGGAGGGTCTCAAGTTTGATATTAGAAGCATTGAGATATCACATCTCATGCTATAGGAAGAGTCTCAGGTTTGGGAAGGGAAGGATTTGGATTTCACATCTCATGTTATAGGATGGTTCTCATGTTTGGTTTTTGAAGCATTGAGATATCACATCTCATGCTATCGGAAGGGTCTCAGGTTTGGTATTAGAAGCATTGAGATATCACATCTCATGCTATAGGATTGGTCTCCGGATTGGAATGTGAAGGATTTGGATATCACATCTCATGCTAAAGGAAGGGTCTCAGGTTTGGAATGGGAAGGAGTTGGATATGACATCTCTTGTTATAGGGAGGGTCTCAGGATTTGAATGGCAAGGAGTTGGATATCACATCTCATGCCATAGGAAGGGTCTCAGGTTTGGTATAAGCATTGAGATACCACATCTCTGCTATCGGAAGGGTCTCAGGATTGGAATGGGAAGGACTTAGATATCACATCTCATGCTATAGGGAGGGTCTCAGTTTTGATATTAGAAGCATTGAGATATCACATCTCATGCTATCGGAAGGGTCTCAGGATTGGAATGGGAGGAGCTGGATATCACATCTCATGCTAAAGGAAGGGTCTCAGGTTTGGAAGGGGAAGGATTTGGATATCACATCTCATGTTATAGGATGGGTTTCAGGTTTGGTATTAGAAGCATTGTGATATCACATCTCATGCTATAGGAAGTGTCTCAGGATTGGAATGGGAAGGAGTTGGATATCACATCTCATGCTATAGGAAGGGTTTCAGGTTTGGTAGAAGCATTGAGATATCACATCTCATGCTATAGGAAGAGTCTCAGGTTTGGGAAGGGAAGGATTTGGATTTCACATCTCATGTTATAGGATGGTTCTCATGTTTGGTTTTTGAAGCATTGAGATATCACATCTCATGCTATCGGAAGGGTCTCAGGTTTGGTATTAGAAGCATTGAGATATCACATCTCATGCTATAGGATTGGTCTCTGGATTGGAATGTGAAGGATTTGGATATCACATCTCATGCTAAAGGAAGGGTCTCAGGTTTGGAATGGGAAGGAGTTGGATATGACATCTCTTGTTATAGGGAGGGTCTCAGGATTTGAATGGCAAGGAGTTGGATATCACATCTCATGCCATAGGAAGTGTCTCAGGTTTGGTATAAGCATTGAGATATCACATCTCTGCTATCGGAAGGGTCTCAGGATTGGATTGGGAAGGAGTTGGATATCACATCTCATGTTATAGGAAGGGTCTCCGGTTTGGAATGGGAAGGAGTTGGATATGACATCTCTTGTTATAGGGAGGGTCTCAGGATTTGAATGGCAAGGAGTTGGATATCACATCTCATGCCATAGGAAGGGTCTCAGGTTTGGTATAAGCATTGAGATATCACATCTCTGCTATCGGAAGGGTCTCAGGATTGGATTGGGAAGGAGTTGGATATCCCTTCTCATGCTATAGGAAGGGTCTCAGGTTGGAATGGGAAGGAGTTGGATATCACATCTCATGCTAAAGGAAGGGTCTCAGGTTTGGTAGAAGCATTGAGATATCACATCTCATGCTATAGGAAGGGTCTCAGGATTGGAATGGGAAGGACTTAGATATCACATATCATGCTATAGGGAGGGTTTCAGTTTTGATATTAGAAGCATTGAGATATCACATCTCATGCTATCGGAAGTGTCTCAGGATTGGAATGGGAAGGAGCTGGATATTACATCTCATGCTAAAGGAAGGGTCTCAGGTTTGGAACGGGAAGGAGTTGGATATCCGATCTCATGTTATAGGAAGGGTCTCAGGTTTGGTATAAGCATTGAGATATCACATCTCTGCTATCGGAAGTGTCTCAGGATTGGAATGGGAAGGAATTGGATATCCCATCTCATGTTATAGGACGGGTCTCAGGATTGTTATTAGAATCATTGAGATATCATATTGCATGCTGTAGGAAGGGTCTAAGGATTGGAATGGGAAAGACTTGGATATCACATCTCATGCTATAGGAAGCGTCTCAGGTTTGGTATAAGCATTGAGATATCAAATCTCATGCTATAGGAAGGGTCTCAGGATTGGAATGGAAGGAGTTGGATATCACATCTCATGTTATAGGAAGGATCTCAGGTTTGGTATTAGAAGCATTGAGACATCACATCTCATGCTATAGGAAGGGTCTCAGGATTGGAATGGGAAGGAGTTGGATATCACATGTCATGCTATAGGAAGGGTCTCAGGTTTGGTATAAGCATTGAGATATCACATCTCATGCTATAGGAAGGGTCTCAGGATTTGAATGGGAAGGAGTTGTATATGACATCTCATGCCGTAGGAAGGGTCTCAGGTTTGGTATAAGCATTGAGATATCACATCTCTGCTATCAGAAGAGTCTCAGGATTGGAATGGGAAGGAGTTGGATATCCCATCTCATGTTATAGGAAGAGTCTCAGGTTTTGTATTAGAAGCATTGAGATATCACATCTCATGCTATAGGAAGTGTCTCAGGATTGGAATGGGAAGGACTTGGATATCACATCTCATGCTATAGGGAGGGTCTCAAGTTTGATATTAGAAGCATTGAGATATCACATCTCATGCTATAGGAAGAGTCTCAGGTTTGGGAAGGGAAGGATTTGGATTTCACATCTCATGTTATAGGATGGTTCTCATGTTTGGTTTTTGAAGCATTGAGATATCACATCTCATGCTATCGGAAGGGTCTCAGGTTTGGTATTAGAAGCATTGAGATATCACATCTCATGCTATAGGATTGGTCTCCGGATTGGAATGTGAAGGATTTGGATATCACATCTCATGCTAAAGGAAGGGTCTCAGGTTTGGAATGGGAAGGAGTTGGATATGACATCTCTTGTTATAGGGAGGGTCTCAGGATTTGAATGGCAAGGAGTTGGATATCACATCTCATGCCATAGGAAGGGTCTCAGGTTTGGTATAAGCATTGAGATACCACATCTCTGCTATCGGAAGGGTCTCAGGATTGGAATGGGAAGGACTTAGATATCACATCTCATGCTATAGGGAGGGTCTCAGTTTTGATATTAGAAGCATTGAGATATCACATCTCATGCTATCGGAAGGGTCTCAGGATTGGAATGGGAGGAGCTGGATATCACATCTCATGCTAAAGGAAGGGTCTCAGGTTTGGAAGGGGAAGGATTTGGATATCACATCTCATGTTATAGGATGGGTTTCAGGTTTGGTATTAGAAGCATTGTGATATCACATCTCATGCTATAGGAAGTGTCTCAGGATTGGAATGGGAAGGAGTTGGATATCACATCTCATGCTATAGGAAGGGTTTCAGGTTTGGTAGAAGCATTGAGATATCACATCTCATGCTATAGGAAGAGTCTCAGGTTTGGGAAGGGAAGGATTTGGATTTCACATCTCATGTTATAGGATGGTTCTCATGTTTGGTTTTTGAAGCATTGAGATATCACATCTCATGCTATCGGAAGGGTCTCAGGTTTGGTATTAGAAGCATTGAGATATCACATCTCATGCTATAGGATTGGTCTCTGGATTGGAATGTGAAGGATTTGGATATCACATCTCATGCTAAAGGAAGGGTCTCAGGTTTGGAATGGGAAGGAGTTGGATATGACATCTCTTGTTATAGGGAGGGTCTCAGGATTTGAATGGCAAGGAGTTGGATATCACATCTCATGCCATAGGAAGGGTCTCAGGTTTGGTATAAGCATTGAGATATCACATCTCTGCTATCGGAAGGGTCTCAGGATTGGATTGGGAAGGAGTTGGATATCACATCTCATGTTATAGGAAGGGTCTCCGGATTGGAATGTGAAGGATTTGGATATCACATCTCATGCTAAAGGAAGGGTCTCAGGTTTGGAATGGGAAGGAGTTGGATATGACATCTCTTGTTATAGGGAGGGTCTCAGGATTTGAATGGCAAGGAGTTGGATATCACATCTCATGCCATAGGAAGGGTCTCAGGTTTGGTATAAGCATTGAGATATCACATCTCTGCTATCGGAAGGGTCTCAGGATTGGATTGGGAAGGAGTTGGATATCCCTTCTCATGCTATAGGAAGGGTCTCAGGTTGGAATGGGAAGGAGTTGGATATCACATCTCATGCTAAAGGAAGGGTCTCAGGTTTGGTAGAAGCATTGAGATATCACATCTCATGCTATAGGAAGGGTCTCAGGATTGGAATGGGAAGGACTTAGATATCACATATCATGCTATAGGGAGGGTTTCAGTTTTGATATTAGAAACATTGAGATATCACATCTCATGCTATCGGAAGTGTCTCAGGATTGGAATGGGAAGGAGCTGGATATTACATCTCATGCTAAAGGAAGGGTCTCAGGTTTGGAACGGGAAGGAGTTGGATATCCGATCTCATGTTATAGGAAGGGTCTCAGGTTTGGTATAAGCATTGAGATATCACATCTCTGCTATCGGAAGTGTCTCAGGATTGGAATGGGAAGGAATTGGATATCCCATCTCATGTTATAGGACGGGTCTCAGGATTGTTATTAGAATCATTGAGATATCATATTGCATGCTGTAGGAAGGGTCTAAGGATTGGAATGGGAAAGACTTGGATATCACATCTCATGCTATAGGAAGAGTCTCAGGTTTGGTATAAGCATTGAGATATCAAATCTCATGCTATAGGAAGGGTCTCAGGATTGGAATGGAAGGAGTTGGATATCACATCTCATGTTATAGGAAGGATCTCAGGTTTGGTATTAGAAGCATTGAGACATCACATCTCATGCTATAGGAAGGGTCTCAGGATTGGAATGGGAAGGAGTTGGATATCACATGTCATGCTATAGGAAGGGTCTCAGGTTTGGTATAAGCATTGAGATATCACATCTCATGCTATAGGAAGTGTCTCAGGATTGGAATGGGAAGGACTTGGATATCACATCTCATGCTATAGGGAGGGTATCAAGTTTGATATTAGAAGCATTGAGATATCACATCTCATGCTATAGGAAGAGTCTCAGGTTTGGGAAGGGAAGGATTTGGATTTCACATCTCTTGTTATAGGATGGTTCTCATGTTTGGTTTTTGAAGCATTGAGATATTACATCTCATGCTATCGGAAGGGTCTCAGGTTTGGTATTAGAAGCATTGAGATATCACATCTCATGCTATAGGATTGGTCTCCGGATTGGAATGTGAATGATTTGGATATCACATCTCATGCTAAAGGAAGGGTCTCAGGTTTGGAATGGGAAGGAGTTGGATATGACATCTCTTGTTATAGGGAGGGTCTCAGGATTTGAATGGCAATGAGTTGGATATCACATCTCATGCCATAGGAAGGGTCTCAGGTTTGGTATAAGCATTGAGATATCACATCTCTGCTATCGGAAGGGTCTCAGGATTGGAATGGGAAGGACTTAGATATCACATCTCATGCTATAGGGAGGGTCTCAGTTTTGATATTAGAAGCATTGAGATATCACATCTCATGCTATCGGAAGGGTCTCAGGATTGGAATGGGAGGAGCTGGATATCACATCTCATGCTAAAGGAAGGGTCTCAGGTTTGGAAGGGGAAGGATTTGGATATCACATCTCATGTTATAGAATGGGTCTCAGGTTTGGTATTAGAAGCATTGTGATATCACATCTCATGCTATAGGAAGTGTCTCAGGATTGGAATGGGAAGGAGTTGTATATCACATCTCATGCTATAGGAAGGGTTTCAGGTTTGGTAGAAGCATTGAGATATCACATCTCATGCTATAGGAAGAGTCTCAGGTTTGGGAAGGGAAGGATTTGGATTTCACATCTCATGTTATAGGATGGTTCTCATGTTTGGTTTTTGAAGCATTGAGATATCACATCTCATGCTATCGGAAGGGTCTCAGGTTTGGTATTAGAAGCATTGAGATATCACATCTCATGCTATAGGATTGGTCTCTGGATTGGAATGTGAAGGATTTGGATATCACATCTCATGCTAAAGGAAGGGTCTCAGGTTTGGAATGGGAAGGAGTTGGATATGACATCTCTTGTTATAGGGAGGGTCTCAGGATTTGAATGGCAAGGAGTTGGATATCACATCTCATGCCATAGGAAGGGTCTCAGGTTTGGTATTAGAAGCCTTGAGATATCACATCTCATGGTATAATAAGGGTCTCAGGATTGGAATGGGAAGGAGTTGGATATCACATCTCAAGCTATTTCAGGATTGGAATGGGAAGGAGTTTGATATCACATCTCAAGCTATAGGAAGTGTCTCAGGTTTGGGAAGGGAAGGATTGGGATTTCACATCTCATGTTATAGGATGGTTCTCATGTTTGGTTTTAGAAGCATTGAGATATCACATCTCATGCTATCGGAAGGGTCTCAGGTTTGGAATGGGAAGGAGTTGGATATCACATCTCATGTTATAGGAAGCATCTCAGGTTTGGTATTAGAAGCATTGAGATATCACATCTCATGCTATAGGAAGGGTCTCAGGATTGGAATGTGAAGGATTTGGATATCAAATCTCATGCTAAAGGAAGGGTCTCAGGTTTGGTATAAGCATTGAGATATCACATCTCATGCTATCGGAAGGGTATCAGGATTGGATTTGGAAGGAGTTGTTGGATATCCCATCTCATGCTATAGGAAAGGTCTCAGGTTGGAATGGGAAAGAGTTGGATATCACATCTCATGTTATAGGAAGGGTCTCAAGAATGGAATGGGAAGGACTTGGATATCACATCTCATGCTGTAGGAAGGCTCTCAGGTTTGGAAAGGGAAGGAGTTGGATATCACATTTCATGTTAGAGGTAGGATCTCAGGTTTGGTATTAGAGGCATTGAGATATCACATCTCATGCTATCAGAAGGGTATCAGGATTGGAATGGGAAGGAGTTGGATATCACATCTCATGCTAAAGGGAGGGTCTCAGGTTTGGATGGGGAAGGATTTGGATATCACATCTCATGTTATAGGAAGGATCTCAGGTTTGGTATTAGAAGCATTGAGATATCACATCTCATGCTATCGGAAGGATCTCAGGTTTGGTATTAGAAGCATTGAGATATCACATCTCATGCTATAGGAAGGGTCTCAGGATTGGAATGGGAAGGACTTGGATATCACATCTCATGCTAAAGGAAGGGTCTCAGTTTTGGTAGAAGCATTGCGATATCACATCTCATGCTATAGGAAGGGTCTCAGGATTGGAATCGGAAGGAGTTGGATATCACATCTCATGCTATAGGAAGGGTCTCAGGTTTGGTATAAGCATTGAGATATCACATCTCTGCTATCGGAAGGGTCTCAGGATTGGATTGGGAAGGAGTTGGATATCACATCTCATGTTATAGGAAGGGTCTCCGGATTGGAATGTGAAGGATTTGGATATCACATCTCATGCTAAAGGAAGGGTCTCAGGTTTGGAATGGGAAGGAGTTGGATATGACATCTCTTGTTATAGGGAGGGTCTCGGGATTTGAATGGCAAGGTGTTGGATATCATATCTCATGCCATAGGAAGGGTCTCAGGTTTGGTATAAGCATTGAGATATCACATCTCTGCTATCGGAAGGGTCTCAGGATTGGATTGGGAAGGAGTTGGATATCCCCTCTCATGCTATATGAAGGGTCTGAAATTGGAATGGGAAGGAGTTGGATATCACATCTCATGCTATAGGGAGGGTTTCAGTTTTGATATTAGAAGCATTGAGATATCACATCTCATGCTATCGGAAGTGTCTCAGGATTGGAATGGGAAGGAGCTGGATATTACATCTCATGCTAAAGGAAGGGTCTCAGGTTTGGAACTGGAAGGAGTTGGATATCCGATCTCATGTTATAGGAAGGGTCCAGGTTTGGTATAAGCATTGAGATATCACATCTCTGCTATCGGAAGTGTCTCAGGATTGGAATGGGAAGGAGTTGGATATCCCATCTCATGTTATAGGACGGGTCTCAGGATTGTTATTAGAATCATTGAGATATCATATTGCATGCTGTAGGAAGGGTCTAAGGATTGGAATGGGAAAGACTTGGATATCACATCTCATGCTATAGGAAGGGTCTCAGGTTTGGTATAAGCATTGAGATATCAAATCTCATGCTATAGGAAGGGTCTCAGGATTGGAATGGAAGGACTTGGATATCACATCTCATGTTATAGGAAGGATCTCAGGTTTGGTATTAGAAGCATTGAGACATCACATCTCATGCTATAGGAAGGGTCTCAGGATTGGAATGGGAAGGAGTTGGATATCACATCTCATGCTATAGGAAGGGTCTCAGGTTTGGTATAAGCATTGAGATATCACATCTCATGCTATAGGAAGGGTCTCAGGATTGGAATGGGAAGGAGTTGTATATGACATCTCATGCCGTAGGAAGGGTCTCAGGTTTGGTATAAGCATTGAGATATCACATCTCTGCTATCAGAAGAGTCTCAGGATTGGAATGGGAAGGAGTTGGATATCCCATCTCATGTTATAGGAAGAGTCTCAGGTTTGGTATTAGAAGCATTGAGATATCACATCTCATGCTATAGGAAGTGTCTCAGGATTGGAATGGGAAGGACTTGGATATCACATCTCATGCTATAGGGAGGGTCTCAAGTTTGATATTAGAAGCATTGAGATATCACATCTCATGCTATAGGAAGAGTCTCAGGTTTGGGAAGGGAAGGATTTGGATTTCACATCTCATGTTATAGGACGGTTCTCATGTTTGGTTTTTGAAGCATTGAGATATCACATCTCATGCTATCGGAAGGGTCTCAGGTTTGGTATTAGAAGCATTGAGATATCACATCTCATGCTATAGGATTGGTCTCTGGATTGGAATGTGAAGGATTTGGATATCACATCTCATGCTAAAGGAAGGGTCTCAGGTTTGGAATGGGAAGGAGTTGGATATGACATCTCTTGTTATAGGGAGGGTCTCAGGATTTGAATGGCAAGGAGTTGGATATCACATCTCATGCCATAGGAAGGGTCTCAGGTTTGGTATAAGCATTGAGATATCACATCTCTGCTATCGGAAGGGTCTCAGGATTGGATTGGGAAGGAGTTGGATATCACATCTCATGTTATAGGAAGGGTCTCCGGATTGGAATGTGAAGGATTTGGATATCACATCTCTGCTATCGGAAGTGTCTCAGGATTGGAATGGGAAGGAATTGGATATCCCATCTCATGTTATAGGACGGGTCTCAGGATTGTTATTAGAATCATTGAGATATCATATTGCATGCTGTATGGAGGGTCTAAGGATTGGAATGGGAAAGACTTGGATATCACATCTCATGCTATAGGAAGGGTCTCAGGTTTGGTATAAGCATTGAGATATCAAATCTCATGCTATAGGAAGGGTCTCAGGATTGGAATGGAAGGAGTTGGATATCACATCTCATGTTATAGGAAGGATCTCAGGTTTGGTATTAGAAGCATTGAGACATCACATCTCATGCTATAGGAAGGGTCTCAGGATTGGAATGGGAAAGAGTTGGATATCACATCTCATGCTATAGGAAGGGTCTCAGGTTTGGTATAAGCATTGAGATATCACATCTCATGCTATAGGAAGGGTCTCAGGATTGGAATGGGAAGGAGTTGTATATGACATCTCATGCCGTAGGAAGGGTCTCAGGTTTGGTATAAGCATTGAGATATCACATCTCTGCTATCAGAAGAGTCTCAGGATTGGAATGGGAAGGAGTTGGATATCCCATCTCATGTTATAGGAAGAGTCTCAGGTTTGGTATTAGAAGCATTGAGATATCACATCTCATGCTATAGGAAGTGTCTCAGGATTGGAATGGGAAGGACTTGGATATCACATCTCATGCTATAGGGAGGGTCTCAAGTTTGATATTAGAAGCATTGAGATATCACATCTCATGCTATAGGAAGAGTCTCAGGTTTGGGAAGGGAAGGATTTGGATTTCACATCTCATGTTATAGGATGGTTCTCATGTTTGGTTTTTGAAGCATTGAGATATCACATCTCATGCTATCGGAAGGGTCTCAGGTTTGGTATTAGAAGCGAGTAGTGTACATTTGGCTCAGATACACACGGCTGCTCCGTTGCCCTGCTGTGGTGACAAAACTGTGCAGGTTTCTATTCGATTGGGACGTCTTTTTACTCAACACGACGACGAGGCGTTCCCTGCTCTTCTGAACCTGCCAGCTGCTGAAACTGACGCGGAGAAGCCTGGGTCTGCTTGCATCGGGGACCGGTGAGTAGTATAGCTAGGATCTGGTCGCCCTCCTGCAGGAGCCCATTGCTTTTCCCCGCTGTGTAAAACAGCACCCGTTTGTCCGTACTCGCGCTCTGCTTCTGCCCACTGTGGAGGCTGCGCTTGAGTCGCGGAACTTGTTCTTCTTCTGTATGCACTAAACTGAACTGCCTGACTTCCTTCGAAGAGCTTCTCCTTTTGCCCGTTGGCACCAGCGCGTGCAGGTACTTTGAGCACAAGGCTCCACTCTTCGCAGGGCTCGGACTTCCATCTAGTTAGGTGTCTGTGAAGGCGAACTGAGTCTAAAGCATTGTATCGCACTGCCTGTTTTCCTTCCCTTTCAGGTGGACTACACATTTCGTGCATATAACGCTTGCGACTGTCGTATTTGTATATATATTGTGTTGATATGGTATGTGTTGGTTTAATATTGTGATATTGTGATTTTCTCGCTACGGTCATTGTTTTAAAGGCCTTAAAATAAACGTGTATATATTTTTGATATAACACCTGTTTGGAGTAGTTTGTAAGTGATCTTGTTTTGTGTGCTCATTGCGGGCTTTCAGTCACCCTCACCCCTCTTGAGACCTAGTCTTGACCGCCGCGATCGCTACCTTGATTGGTCTGGCTCGTCCAGAGGTTACCCTGTTCCAAGCAATTAGGTTGGCCTTCTGAACTTCTGCGCCACCAGGACAGAGTTCAGAAATCCGTCTTAACACATCTCATGTTATAGGACGGGTCTCAGGTTTGTTATTAGAATCATTGAGATATCATATTGCATGCTGTAGGAAGGGCCTAAGGATTGGAATGGGAAGGACTTGGATATCACATCTCATGCTATAGATAGGCTCTCAGGTTTGGAAAGGGAAGGAGTTGGATATCACATTTCATGTTAGAGGAAGGATCTCAGGTTTGGTATTAGAGGCATTGAGATATCACATCTCATGCTATAGGAAGGGTCTCAGGTTGGAATGGGAAGGAGTTGGATATCACAACTCATGTTATAGGAAGGCTCTCAGGTTTGGAAGGGGAAAGAGTTGGATATCACATTTCATGTTAGAGGTAGGATCTCAGGTTTGGTATTAGAGGCATTGAGATATCACATCTCATGCTATCAGAAGGGTCTCAGGATTGGAATGGGAAGGAGTTGGATATCACATCTCATGCTAAAGGGAGAGTCTCAGGTTTGGAAGGGGAAGGATTTGGATATCACATCTCATGTTATCGGAAGGATCTCAGGTTTGGTATTAGAAGTATTGAGATATCACATCTCATGCTATCAGAAGGGTCTCAGGATTGGAATGGGAAGGAGTTGGATATCACATCTCATGTTATAGGAAGGATCTCAGGTTTGGTATTAGAAGCATTGAGATATCACATCTCATGCTATCGGAAGGATCTCAGGTTTGGTATTAGAAACATTGAGATATCACATCTCATGCTATCAGAAGGGTCTCAGGATTGGAATGGGAAGGATTTGGATATCACATCTCATGTTATCGGAAGGATCTCAGGTTTGGTATTAGAAGTATTGAGATATCACATCTCATGCTATAGCAAGGGTCTCAGGATTGGAATGGGAAGGAGTTGGATATCACATCTCATGCTAAAGGAAGGGTCTCAGGTTTGGTAGAAGCATTGAGATATCACATCTCATGCTATAGGAAGGGTCTTAGGATTGGAATGGGAAGGATTTAGATATCACATATCATGCTATAGGGAGGGTTTCAGTTTTGATATTAGAAGCATTGAGATATCACATCTCATGCTATCGGAAGTGTCTCAGGATTGGAATGGGAAGGAGCTGGATATCACATCTCATGCTAAAGGAAGGGTCTCAGGTTTGGAACGGGAAGGAGTTGGATATCCGATCTCATGTTATAGGAAGGGTCTCAGGTTAGGTATAAGCATTGAGATATCACATCTCTGCTATCGGAAGTGTCTCAGGATTGGAATGGGAAGGAATTGGATATCCCATCTCACGTTATAGGACGGGTCTCAGGATTGTTATTAGAATCATTGAGATATCATATTGCATGCTGTAGGAAGGGTCTAAGGATTGGAATGGGAAGGACTTGGGTATCACATCTCATGCTATAGGAAGGGTCTCAGGTTTGGTATAAGCATTGAGATATCAAATCTCATGCTATAGGAAGGGTCTCAGGATTGGAATGGAAGGAGTTGGATATCACATCTCATGTTATAGGAAGGATCTCAGGTTTGGTATTAGAAGCATTGAGACATCACATCTCATGCTATAGGAAGGGTCTCAGGATTGGAATGGGAAGGAGTTGGATATCACATCTCATGCTATAGGAAGGGTCTCAGGTTTGGTATAAGCATTGAGATATCACATCTCATGCTATAGGAAGGGTCTCAGGATTGGAATGGGAAGGAGTTGTATATGACATCTCATGCCGTAGGAAGGGTCTCAGGTTTGGTATAAGCATTGAGATATCACATCTCTGCTATCGGAAGGGTCTCAGGATTGGAATGGGAAGGAGTTGGATATCCCATCTCATGTTATAGGAAGAGTCTCAGGTTTGGTATTAGAAGCATTGAGATATCACATCTCATGCTATAGGAAGTGTCTCAGGATTGGAATGGGAAGGACTTGGATATCACATCTCATGCTATAGGGAGGGTCTCAAGTTTGATATTAGAAGCATTGAGATATCACATCTCATGCTATAGGAAGGGTCTCAGGATTGGAATGGGAAGGAGTTGGATATCACATCTCATGCTATAGGAAGGGTCTCAGGTTTGGTATAAGCAGTGAGATATCACATCTCATGCTATAGGAAGTGTCTCAGTATTGGAATGGGAAGGAGTTGGATATCACATCTCATGTTATAGGAAGGATCTCAGGTTTGGTATAAGCATTGAGATATCACATCTCTGCTATCGGAAGGGTCTCAGGATTAGAATGGTAAGGAGTTGGATATTCCCATCTCATGTTATAGGAAGGGTCTCAGGTTTGGTATTAGAAGCATTGAGATATCACATCTCATGCTATAGGAAGGGTCTCAGGATTGGAATGGGAAGGACTTGGATATCCCATCTCATGCTATAGGGAGGGTCTCAGGATTGGAATGGGAAGGACTTAGATATCACATATCATTTTTGTTGGTCTCAGTTTTGATATTAGAAGCATTGAGATATCACATCTCATGCTATCGGAAGTGTCTCAGTATTGGAATGGGAAGGAGCTGGATATCACATCTAATGCTAAAGGAAGGGTCTCAGGTTTGGAACGGGAAGGAGTTGGATATCACATCTCATGCTATAGGAAGGGTCTCAGGTTTGGTATAAGCATTGAGATATCAAATCTCATGCTATAGGAAGGGTCTCAGGATTGGAATGGAAGGAGTTGGATATCACATCTCATGTTATAGGAAGGATCTCAGGTTTGGTATTAGAAGCATTGAGACATCACATCTCATGCTATAGGAAGGGTCTCAGGATTGGAATGGGAAGGAGTTGGATATCACATCTCATGCTATAGGAAGGGTCTCAGGTTTGGTATAAGCATTGAGATATCACATCTCATGCTATAGGAAGGGTCTCAGGATTGGAATGGGAAGGAGTTGTATATGACATCTCATGCCGTAGGAAGGGTCTCAGGTTTGGTATAAGCATTGAGATATCACATCTCATGCTATAGGAAGTGTCTCAGGATTGGAATGGGAAGGACTTGGATATCACTTCTCATGCTATAGGGAGGGTCTCAAGTTTGATATTAGAAGCAATGAGATATCACATCTCATGCTATAGGAAGGGTCTCAGGATTGGAATGGGAAGGACTTAGATATCACATATCATTTTTGTTGGTCTCAGTTTTGATATTAGAAGCATTGAGATATCACATCTCATGCTATCGGAAGTGTCTCAGTATTGGAATGGGAAGGAGCTGGATATCACATCTCATGCTAAAGGAAGGGTCTCAGGTTTGGAACGGGAAGGAGTTGGATATCACATCTCATGTTATAGGAAGGGTCTCAGGTTTGGTATAAGCATTGAGATATCACATCTCTGCTATCGGAAGTGTCTCAGTATTGGAATGGGAAGGAGCTGGATATCACATCTCATGCTAAAGGAAGGGTCTCAGGTTTGGAACGGGAAGGAGTTGGATATCACATCTCATGTTATAGGAAGCGTCTCAGGTTTGGTATAAGCATTGAGATATCACATCTCTGCTATCGGAAGTGTCTCAGGATTGGAATGGGAAGGAGTTGAATATCCCATCTCATGTTATAGGACGGGTCTCAGGTTTGTTATTAGAATCATTGAGATATCATATTGCATGCTGTAGGAAGGGTCTAAGGATTGGAATGGGAAGGACTTGGATATCACATCTCATGCTATAGATAGGCTCTCAGGTTTGGAAAGGGAAGGAGTTGGATATCACATTTCATGTTAGAGGAAGGATCTCAGGTTTGGTATTAGAGGCATTGAGATATCACATCTCATGCTATAGGAAGGGTCTCAGGTTGGAATGGGAAGGAGTTGGATATCACATCTCATGTTATAGGAAGGCTCTCAGGTTTGGAAGGGGAAAGAGTTGGATATCACATTTCATGTTAGAGGTAGGATCTCAGGTTTGGTATCAGAGGCATTGAGATATCACATCTCATGCTATCAGAAGGGTCTCAGGATTGGAATGGGAAGGAGTTGGATATCACATCTCATGCTAAAGGGAGGGTCTCAGGTTTGGAAGGGGAAGGATTTGGATATCACATCTCATGTTATAGGAAGGATCTCAGGTTTGGCATTAGAAGCATTGAGATATCACATCTCATGCTATTGGAAGGATCTCAGGTTTGGTATTAGAAACATTGAGATATCACATTTCATGCTATCAGAAGGGTCTCAGGATTGGAATGGGAAGGATTTGGATATCACATCTCATGTTATCGGAAGGATCTCAGGTTTGGTATTAAAAGTATTGAGATATCACATCTCATGCTATAGGAAGGGTCTCAGGATTGGAATGGGAAGGAGTTGGATATCACATCTCATGCTAAAGGAAGGGTCTCAGGTTTGGTAGAAGCATTGAGATATCACATCTCATGCTATAGGAAGGGTCTTAGGATTGGAATGGGAAGGACTTAGATATCACATATCATGCTATAGGGAGGGTTTCAGTTTTGATATTAGAAGCATTGAGATATCACATCTCATGCTATCTGAAGTGTCTCAGGATTGGAATGGGAAGGAGCTGGATATCACATCTCATGCTAAAGGAAGGGTCTCAGGTTTGGAACAGGAAGGAGTTGGATATCCGATCTCATGTTATAGGAAGGGTCTCAGGTTTGGTATAAGCATTGAGATATCACATCTCTGCTATCGGAAGTGTCTCAGGATTGGAATGGGAAGGAATTGGATATCCCATCTCACGTTATAGGACGGGTCTCAGGATTGTTATTAGAATCATTGAGATATCATATTGCATGCTGTAGGAAGGGTCTAAGGATTGGAATGGGAAGGACTTGGGTATCACATCTCATGCTATAGGAAGGGTCTCAGGTTTGGTATAAGCATTGAGATATCAAATCTCATGCTATAGGAAGGGTCTCAGGATTGGAATGGAAGGAGTTGGATATCACATCTCATGTTATAGGAAGGATCTCAGGTTTGGTATTAGAAGCATTGAGACATCACATCTCATGCTATAGGAAGGGTCTCAGGATTGGAATGGGAAGGAGTTGGATATCACATCTCATGCTATAGGAAGGGTCTCAGGTTTGGTATAAGCATTGAGATATCACATCTCATGCTATAGGAAGGGTCTCAGGATTGGAATGGGAAGGAGTTGTATATGACATCTCATGCCGTAGGAAGGGTCTCAGGTTTGGTATAAGCATTGAGATATCACATCTCTGCTATCGGAAGGGTCTCAGGATTGGAATGGGAAGGAGTTGGATATCCCATCTCATGTTATAGGAAGAGTCTCAGGTTTGGTATTAGAAGCATTGAGATATCACATCTCATGCTATAGGAAGTGTCTCAGGATTGGAATGGGAAGGACTTGGATATCACATCTCATGCTATAGGGAGGGTCTCAAGTTTGATATTAGAAGCATTGAGATATCACATCTCATGCTATAGGAAGGGTCTCAGGATTGGAATGGGAAGGAGTTGGATATCACATCTCATGCTATAGGAAGGGTCTCAGGTTTGCTATAAGCAGTGAGATATCACATCTCATGCTATAGGAAGTGTCTCAGCATTGGAATGGGAAGGAAATGGATATCACATCTCATGTTATAGGAAGGATCTCAGGTTTGGTATAAGCATTGAGATATCACATCTCTGCTATCGGAAGGGTCTCAGGATTAGAATGGTAAGGAGTTGGATATTCCCATCTCATGTTATAGGGAGGGTCTCAGGATTGGAATGGGAAGGACTTAGATATCACATCTCATGCTATAGGGAGGGTCTCAGGATTGGAATGGGAAGGACTTAGATATCACATATCATTTTTGTTGGTCTCAGTTTTGATATTAGAAGCATTGAGATATCACATCTCATGCTATCGGAAGTGTCTCAGTATTGGAATGGGAAGGAGCTGGATATCACATCTCATGCTAAAGGAAGGGTCTCAGGTTTGGAACGGGAAGGAGTTGGATATCACATCTCATGCTATAGGAAGGGTCTCAGGTTTGGTATAAGCATTGAGATATCAAATCTCATGCTATAGGAAGGGTCTCAGGATTGGAATGGAAGGAGTTGGATATCACATCTCATGTTATAGGAAGGATCTCAGGTTTGGTATTAGAAGCATTGAGACATCACATCTCATGCTATAGGAAGGGTCTCAGGATTGGAATGGGAAGGAGTTGTATATGACATCTCATGCCGTAGGAAGGGTCTCAGGTTTGGTATAAGCATTGAGATATCACATCTCATGCTATAGGAAGTGTCTCAGGATTGGAATGGGAAGGACTTGGATATCACTTCTCATGCTATAGGGAGGGTCTCAGGATTGGAATGGGAAGGACTTGGATATCACATCTCATGCTATAGGGAGGGTCTCAAGTTTGATATTAGAAGCATTGAGATATCACATCTCATGATATCGGAAGGGTCTCAGGATTGGAATGGGAAGGAGTTGGATATCACATCTCAAGCTATAGGAAGGGTCTCAGGATTGGAATGGGAAGGAGTTTGATATCACATCTCATGCCATAGTATGGGTCTCAGGTTTGGTAGAAGCATTGGGATATCACATCTCATGCTATCGGAAGGGTATCAGGATTGGATTTGGAAGGAGTTGGATATCCCATCTCATGCTATAGGAAGGGTCTCAGGTTGGAATGGGAAGGAGTTGGATATCACATCTCATGTTATAGGAAGGGTCTCAGGATTGGAATGGGAAGGACTTGGATATCACATCTCATGCTATAGGAAGGCTCTCAGGTTTGGAAGGGGAGAGAGTTGGATATCACATTTCATGTTAGAGGTAGGATCTCAGGTTTGGTATTAGAGGCATTGAGATATCACATCTCATGCTATCAGAAGGGTCTCAGGATTGGAATGGGAAAGATTTGGATATCACATCTTGTTAGGAAAGATTTCGTAATTGTAGGTAATTTTCCTTCCATGTGGCAACCCCTAAACTTTTTGCTGTTGTTTTTCACCTTGTTCTTGACTTTGCCAGAGAAGTGCAGCCTTCTGCCGCACTCCTCTGGGCTTTCGCTCCTTTCTTACGGGGAAACTGACATGCCCTTAAGACAGTCAGTACCGGGGAACGCTGTTTCCCGTAGTTTCTTTTATCATGTTGCGGCTTTAGTGCAACATGACACAAGAGGGCACTGTAAGCTAAGTTACAGCTCTCTTGGGTCTCTAGCCTTCTACAGGCCCTAGATACTCGTTTAGGATTGTATTTGATCGGTGCAAGTGATTCAGGGACGGGAATGGTGGCAGCGATCGTTTCTTTGTATTTTGAGCTCCTTTTGGCGTTCTAAGCGCGTTTTCTGCGCTTAACCCAAAATGGTGGCCTGGCTCCCAAAATGGCCAGACCACGAGGCTCCTTTGTCCTGTCCGCTGACCGTCTTGCTCCCTTCAACTTCCCCAGGTCGAGCCGACCCGGGGCCTTCCTTATTTGGGCATGTACTTTCCCGCGAAACACAGATGCTTTCGCGGGCTTCTACATGTCTTGTGTGTGCCTCCAGGGTGTGGGCTGGGATGTCTGGTCCCAATACACATCCTGGGTGCCAGAGAGTCTAGGGTAGTGTGAATGCCTGGGACCACCGTGGTCCGTGATTGGTCCACGAATGGTGTGAGTGTTGATGAGCGGATCTCCCATTGGGTCCCCTCCGTTTTGGCGCGAAGGGAACCGTGGATAAGAGGGGGCTGGAAACACCACTACCATGTCGATCTCCTGAGTTCTCACGAACGAAGGAATACAGGAGCCAAGTATCCTGCAACCAAGAGGCTGGACCGAGGAATCGCTGGTGACCCGCTGAAGGACTCCTCCTCTGCACTGCTGTCGCCTTGTGAAACCCTTTTCACCTTTGATCGAACCAGAAGGCCTGTACTGGTACTTCGACCCTTGGAATAGCGGGAACAGCTATTCTCGGCATCTTCACCATCTCCTGCCAGTAAGCCTTCGGAAGCGTCTCTGGGCCATCCAGTTGACTGACCAGCTTACCCGGGAGCCTTGCTCTGTAACCGCCGCCAGGTTGTGTAGTATTTCGAGTCCTTGTCACTCTCACACGCTTCGTACACTTGGCGTTCCCAGGTCGGAAGTGAGTAGTGTACATTTGGCTCAGATACACACGGCCGCTCCGTTGCCCTGCTGTGGTGACAAAACTGTGCAGGTTTCTTCGATTGGGACGTCTTTTTACTCAACACGACGACGAGGCGTTCCCTGCTCTTCTGAACCTGCCAGCGGAGAAGCCTGGGTCTGCTTGCATAGGGGACCGGTGAGTAGTATAGCTAGGATCTGGTCGCCCTCCTGCAGGAGCCCATTGCTTTTCCCCGCTGTGTAAAACAGCACCCGTTTGTCCGTACTCGCGCTCTGCTTCTGCCCACTGTGGAGGCTGCGCTTGAGTCGCGGAACTTGTTCTTCTTCTGTATGCACTAAACTGAACTGCCTGACTTCCTTCGAAGAGCTTCTCCTTTTGCCCGTTGGCACCAGCGCGTGCAGGTACTTTGAGCACAAGGCTCCACTCTTCGCAGGGCTCGGACTTTCATCTAGTTAGGTGTCTCTGAAGGCGAACTGAGTCTAAAGCATTGTATCGCACTGCCTGTTTTCCTTCCCTTTCAGGTGGACTACACATTTCGTGCATATAACGCTTGCGACTGTCGTATTTGTATATATATTGTGTTGATATGGTATGTGTGGTTACCAGTCAATTGGTCGAAAACATTTGGTCGACAGGACAATTGGTCGACACCATTTGGTCGAATGCCAAATGGTCGAATTTTTTTTTTTTTTTTTTACCCCTTTTTTGGTTTTTTTTGGGGGGGTCCCCCACCCAAACCCCTTTTTTTTCTTTTTTTTTTTCTTTCCCCACACGAAAACCCACAAAAAAAATATATAAATAAAAAAAAAAAATTCGACCATTTGGCATTCGACCAAATGGTGTCGACCAAATTGCAGTCGACCAAATTGCAGTCGACCAATTGACAGGACCCCGGTATGTGTTGGTTTAATATTGTGATATTGTGATTTTCTCGCTACGGTCATTGTTTTAAAGGCCTTAAAATAAACGTGTATATATTTTTTATATAACACCTGTTTGGAGTAGTTTGTAAGTGATCTTGTTTTGTGTGCTCATTGCGGGCTTTCAGTCACCCTCACCGCTCTTGAGACCTAGTCTTGACCGCCGCGATCGCTACCTTGATTGGTCTGGCTCGTCCAGAGGTTACCCTGTTCCAAGTAATTAGGTTGGCCTTCTGAACTTCTGCGCCACCAGGACAGAGTTCAGAAATCCGTCTTAACACATCTCATGTTATAGGACGGGTCTCAGGTTTGTTATTAGAATCATTGAGATATCATATTGCATGCTGTAGGAAGGGCCTAAGGATTGGAATGGGAAGGACTTGGATATCACATCTCATGCTATAGATAGGCTCTCATGTTTGGAAAGGGAAGGAGTTGGATATCACATTTCATGTTAGAGGAAGGATCTCAGGTTTGGTATTAGAGGCATTGAGATATCACATCTCATGCTATAGGAAGGGTCTCAGGTTGGAATGGGAAGGAGTTGGATATCACATCTCATGTTATAGGAAGGCTCTCAGGTTTGGAAGGGGAAAGAGTTGGATATCACATTTCATGTTAGAGGTAGGATCTCTGGTTTGGTATTAGAGGCATTGAGATATCACATCTAATGCTATCAGAAGGGTCTCAGGATTGGAATGGGAAGGAGTTGGATATCACATCTCATGCTAAAGGGAGAGTCTCAGGTTTGGAAGGGGAAGGATTTGGATATCACATCTCATGTTATCGGAAGGATCTCAGGTTTGGTATTAGAAGTATTGAGATATCACATCTCATGCTATCAGAAGGGTCTCAGGATTGGAATGGGAAGGAGTTGGATAACACATTTCATGCTAAAGGGAGGGTCTCAGGTTTGGAAGGGGAAGGATTTGGATATCACATCTCATGTTATCGGAAGGATCTCAGGTTTGGTATTAGAAGTATTGAGATATCACATCTCATGCTATAGGAAGGGTCTCAGGATTGGAATGGGAAGGAGTTGGATATCACATCTCATGTTATAGGAAGGATCTCAGGTTTGGTATTAGAAGCATTGAGACATCACATCTCATGCTATAGGAAGGGTCTCAGGATTGGAATGGGAAGGAGTTGGATATCACATCTCATGCTAAAGGGAGGGTCTCAGGTTTGGAAGGGGAAGGATTTGGATATTACATCTCGTGTTATAGGAATGATCTCAGGTTTGGTATTAGAAGCATTGAGATATCACATCTCATGCTATCGGAAGGATCTCAGGTTTGGTATTAGAAGCATTGAGATATCAAAACTCATGCTATACGAAGGGTCTCAGGATTGGAATGGGAAGGAGTTCGATATCACATCTCATGCTATAGGAAGGGTCTCAGGATTGGAATGGGAAGGAGTTGTATATGACATCTCATGCCACAGGAAGGGTCTCAGGTTTGGTATAAGCATTGAGATATCACATCTCTGCTATCGGAAGGGTCTCAGGATTGGAATGGGAAGGAGTTGGATATCCCATCTTATGTTATAGGAAGGGTCTCAGGTTTGGTATTAGAAGCATTGAGATATCACATCTCATGCTATAGGAAGGGTCTCAGGATTGGAATGGGAAGGACTTGGATATCACATCTCATGCTAAAGGGAGGGTCTCAGGAATGGAAAGGGAAGGATTTGGATATCACATCTCATGTTATAGGAAGGATCTCAGGTTTGGTATTAGAAGCATTGAGATATCACATCTCATGCTATCGGAAGGATCTCAGGTTTGGTATTAGAGGCATTGAGATATCACATCTCATGCTAAAGGGAGGGTCTCAGGTTTGGAAGGGGAAGGATGTTGATATCACATCTCTTGTTATAGGAAGGATCACAGGTTTGGTATTAGAAGCATTGAGATATCACATCTCATGCTATCGGAAGGGTCTCAGGTTTTGAACGGGAAGGAGTTGGATATCACATCTTATGTTATAGGAAGAGTCTCAGGTTTGGTATAAGCATTGAGATATCACATCTCTGCTATCGGAGGTGTCTCAGGATTGGGATGGGAAGGAATTGGATATCACATCTCATGCTATAGGAAGGGTATCAGGTTTGGAACGGGAAGGAGTTGGATATCCCATCTCATGTTATAGGACGGGTCTCAGGTTTGATATTAGAAGCATTGAGATATCACATTGCATGCTGTAGGAAGGGTCTCAGGTTTGGTATTAGAAGCATTGAGATATCACATCTCATGCTATCAGAACGGTCTCAGGATTGGAATGGGAAGGAGTTGGATATCACATCTCATGCTAAAGGGAGGGTCTCAGGTTTGGAAGGGGAAGGATTTGGATATCACATCTCATGTTATCGGAAGGATCTCAGGTTTGGTATTAGAAGTATTGAGATATCACATCTCAGGCTATAGGAAGGGTCTCAGGATTGGAATGGGAAGGAGTTGGATATCACATCTCATGCTAAAGGAAGGGTCTCAGGTTTGGTAGAAGCATTGAGATATCACATCTCATGCTATAGGAAGGGTCTCAGGATTGGAATGGGAAGGACTTAGATATCACATATCATGCTATAGGGAGGGTCTCATTTTTGATATTAGAAGCATTGAGATATCACATCTCATGCTATCGGAAGTGTCTCAGGATTGGAATGGGAAGGAGCTGGATATCACATCTCATGCTAAAGGAAGGGTCTCAGGTTTGGAACGGGAAGGAGTTGGATATCACATCTCATGCTATAGGAAGGGTCTCAGGTTTGGAACGGGAAGGAGTTGGATATCACATCTCATGTTATAGGAAGAGTCTCAGGTTTGGTATAAGCATTGAGATATCACATCTGTGCTATCAGAGGTGTCTCAGGATTGGGATGGGAAGGAATTGGATATCACATCTCATGCTATAGGAAGGGTATCAGGTTTGGAACGGGAAGGATTTGGATATCCCATCTCATGTTATAGGACGGGTCTCAGGTTTGATATTAGAAGCATTGAGATATCACATCACATGCTGTAGGAAGGGTCTCAGGTTTGGTATTAGAAGCATTGAGATATCACATCTCATGCTATCAGAAGGGTCTCAGGATTGGAAGGGGAAGGAGTTGGATATCACATCTCATGCTAAAGGGAGGGTCTCTTGTTTGGAAGGGGAAGGATTTGGATATCACATCTCATGTTATCGGAAGGATCTCAGGTTTGGTATTAGAAGTATTGAGATATCACATCTCATGCTATAGGAAGGGTCTCAGGATTGGAATGGGAAGGAGTTGGATATCACATCTCATGCTAAAGGAAGGGTCTCAGGTTTGGTAGAAGCATTGAGATATCACATCTCATGCTATAGGAAGGGTCTCAGGATTGGAATGGGAAGGACTTAGATATCACATATCATACTATAGGGAGGGTCTCAGTTTTGATATTAGAAGCATTGAGATATCACATCTCATGCTATCGTGAGTGTCTCAGGATTGGAATGGGAAGGAGCTGGATATCACATCTCATGCTAAAGGAAGAGTCTCAGGTTTGGAACGGGAAGGAGTTGGATATCACATCTCATGTTATAGGAAGGGTCTCAGGTTTGGTATAAGCATTGAGATATCACATCTCTGCTATCGGAAGTGTCTCAGGATTGGAATGGGAAGGACTTGGATATCCCATCTCATGTTATAGGACGGGTCTCAGGTTTGTTATTAGAATCATTGAGATATCATATTGCATGCTGTAGGAAGGGTCTAAGGATTGGAATGGGAAGGACTTGGATATCACATCTCATGCTATAGATAGGCTCTCAGGTTTGGAAAGGGAAGGAGTTGGATATCACATTTCATGTTAGAGGAAGGATCTCAGGTTTGGTATTAGAGGCATTGAGATATCACATCTCATGCTATAGGAAGGGTCTCAGGTTGGAATGGGAAGGAGTTGGATATCACATCTCATGTTATAGGAAGGCTCTCAGGTTGGAATGGGAAGGAGTTGGATATCACATCTCATGTTAAAGGGAGGGTCTCAGAATTGGAAGGGGAAGGATTTGGATATCACATCTCATGTTATAGGAAGGATCTCAGGTTTAGTATTAGAAGCATTGAGATATCACATCTCATGCTATCGGAAGGATCTCAGGTTTGGTATTAGAAGCATTGAGATATCACATCTCATGCTATCAGAAGGGTCTCAGGATTGGAATGGGAAGGAGTTGGATATCACATCTCATGCTAAAGGGAGGGTCTCAGGTTTGGAAGGGGAAGGATTTGGATATCACATCTCATGTTATCGGAAGGATCTCAGGTTTGGTATTAGAAGTATTGAGATATCACATCTCATGCTATAGGAAGGGTCTCAGGATTGGAATGGGAAGGAGTTGGATATCACATCTCATGCTAAAGGAAGGGTCTCATGTTTGGTAGAAGCATTGAGATATCACATCTCATGCTATAGGAAGGGTCTCAGGATTGGAATGGGAAGGACTTAGATATCACATATCATGCTATAGGGAGGGTTTCAGTTTTGATATTAGAAGCATTGAGATATCACATCTCATGCTATCGGAAGTGTCTCAGGATTGGAATGGGAAGGAGCTGGATATCACATCTCATGCTAAAGGAAGGGTCTCAGGTTTGGAACGGGAAGGAGTTGGATATCCGATCTCATGTTATAGGAAGGGTCTAAGGTCTGGTATAAGCATTGAGATATCCCATCTCTGCTATCGGAAGTGTCTCAGGATTGGAATGGGAAGGAGTTGGATATCCCATCTCATGTTATAGGAAGGGTCTCAGGTTTGGTATTAGAAGCATTGAGATATCACATCTCATGCTATCGGAAGGGTCTCAGGTTTTGAACGGGAAGGAGTTGGATATCACATCTTATGTTATAGGAAGAGTCTCAGGTTTGGTATAAGCATTGAGATATCACATCTCTGCTATCGGAGGTGTCTCAGGATTGGGATGGGAAGGAATTGGATATCACATCTCATGCTATAGGAAGGGTATCAGGTTTGGAACGGGAAGGAGTTGGATATCCCATCTCATGTTATAGGACGGGTCTCAGGTTTGATATTAGAAGCATTGAGATATCACATTGCATGCTGTAGGAAGGGTCTCAGGTTTGGTATTAGAAGCATTGAGATATCACATCTCATGCTATCAGAACAGTCTCAGGATTGGAATGGGAAGGAGTTGGATATCACATCTCATGCTAAAGGGAGGGTCTCAGGTTTGGAAGGGGAAGGATTTGGATATCACATCTCATGTTATCGGAAGGATCTCAGGTTTGGTATTAGAAGTATTGAGATATCACATCTCAGGCTATAGGAAGGGTCTCAGGATTGGAATGGGAAGGAGTTGGATATCACATCTCATGCTAAAGGAAGGGTCTCAGGTTTGGTAGAAGCATTGAGATATCACATCTCATGCTATAGGAAGGGTCTCAGGATTGGAATGGGAAGGACTTAGATATCACATATCATCCTATAGGGAGGGTCTCATTTTTGATATTAGAAGCATTGAGATATCACATCTCATGCTATCGGAAGTGTCTCAGGATTGGAATGGGAAGGAGCTGGATATCACATCTCATGCTAAAGGAAGGGTCTCAGGTTTGGAACGGGAAGGAGTTGGATATCACATCTCATGCTATAGGAAGGGTCTCAGGTTTGGAACGGGAAGGAGTTGGATATCATATCTCATGTTATAGGAAGAGTCTCAGGTTTGGTATAAGCATTGAGATATCACATCTGTGCTATCAGAGGTGTCTCAGGATTGGGATGGGAAGGAATTGGATATCACATCTCATGCTATAGGAAGGGTATCAGGTTTGGAACGGGAAGGAGTTGGATATCCCATCTCATGTTATAGGACGGGTCTCAGGTTTGATATTAGAAGCATTGAGATATCACATCGCATGCTGTAGGAAGGGTCTCAGGTTTGGTATTAGAAGCATTGAGATATCACATCTCATGCTATCAGAAGGGTCTCAGGATTGGAATGGGAAGGAGTTGGATATCACATCTCATGCTAAAGGGAGGGTCTCAGGTTTGGAAGGGGAAGGATTTGGATATCACATCTCATGTTATCGGAAGGATCTCAGGTTTGGTATTAGAAGTATTGAGATATCACATCTCATGCTATAGGAAGGGTCTCAGGATTGGAATGGGAAGGAGTTGGATATCACATCTCATGCTAAAGGAAGGGTCTCAGGTTTGGTAGAAGCATTGAGATATCACATCTCATGCTATAGGAAGGGTCTCAGGATTGGAATGGGAAGGACTTAGATATCACATATCATACTATAGGGAGGGTCTCAGTTTTGATATTAGAAGCATTGAGATACCACATCTCATGCTATCGTGAGTGTCTCAGGATTGGAATGGGAAGGAGCTGGATATCACATCTCATGCTAAAGGAAGAGTCTCAGGTTTGGAACGGGAAGGAGTTGGATATCACATCTCATGTTATAGGAAGGGTCTCAGGTTTGGTATAAGCATTGAGATATCACATCTCTGCTATCGGAAGTGTCTCAGGATTGGAATGGGAAGGACTTGGATATCCCATCTCATGTTATAGGACGGGTCTCAGGTTTGTTATTAGAATCATTGAGATATCATATTGCATGCTGTAGGAAGGGTCTAAGGATTGGAATGGGAAGGACTTGGATATCACATCTCATGCTATAGATAGGCTCTCAGGTTTGGAAAGGGAAGGAGTTGGATATCACATTTCATGTTAGAGGAAGGATCTCAGGTTTGGTATTAGAGGCATTGAGATATCACATCTCATGCTATAGGAAGGGTCTCAGGTTGGAATGGGAAGGAGTTGGATATCACATCTCATGTTATAGGAAGGCTCTCAGGTTTGGAAGGGGAAAGAGTTGGATATCACATTTCATGTTAGAGGTAGGATCTCAGGTTTGGTATTAGAGGCATTGAGATATCACATCTCATGCTATCAGAAGGGTCTCAGGATTGGAATGGGAAGGAGTTGGATATCACATCTCATGTTAAAGGGAGGGTCTCAGAATTGGAAGGGGAAGGATTTGGATATCACATCTCATGTTATAGGAAGGATCTCAGGTTTAGTATTAGAAGCATTGAGATATCACATCTCATGCTATCGGAAGGATCTCAGGTTTGGTATTAGAAGCATTGAGATATCACATCTCATGCTATCAGAAGGGTCTCAGGATTGGAATGGGAAGGAGTTGGTTATCACATCTCATGCTAAAGGGAGGGTCTCAGGTTTGGAAGGGGAAGGATTTGGATATCACATCTCATGTTATCGGAAGGATCTCAGGTTTGGTATTAGAAGTATTGAGATATCACATCTCATGCTATAGGAAGGGTCTCAGGATTGGAATGGGAAGGAGTTGGATATCACATCTCATGCTAAAGGAAGGGTCTCATGTTTGATAGAAGTATTGAGATATCACATCTCATGCTATAGGAAGGGTCTCAGGATTGGAATGGGAAGGACTTAGATATCACATATCATGCTATAGGGAGGGTTTCAGTTTTGATATTAGAAGCATTGAGATATCACATCTCATGCTATCGGAAGTGTCTCAGGATTGGAATGGGAAGGAGCTGGATATCACATCTCATGCTAAAGGAAGGGTCTCAGGTTTGGAACGGGAAGGAGTTGGATATCCGATCTCATGTTATAGGAAGGGTCTAAGGTCTGGTCTAAGCATTGAGATATCACATCTCTGCTATTGGAAGTGTCTCAGGATTGGAATGGGAAGGAGTTGGATATCCCATCTCATGTTATAGGAAGGGTCTCAGGTTTGGTATAAGCATTGAGATATCACATCTCATGCTATAGGAAGGGTCTCAGGATTGGAATGGGAAGGAGTTGGATATCACATCTCATGCTGTAGGAAGGGTCTCAGGTATGGTATAAGCATTGAGATATCACATCTCATGCTATAGGAAGGGTCTCAGGATTGGAATGGGAAGGAGTTGTATATGACATCTCATGCCGTAGGAAGGGTCTCAGGTTTGGTATAAGCATTGAGATATCACATCTCATGCTATAGGAAGGGTCTCAGGATTGGAATGCGAAGGAGTTGGATATCACATCTCATGCTATAGGAAGGGTCTCAGGTTTGGTATAAGCATTGAGATATCACATCTCATGCTATAGGAAGGGTCTCAGGATTGGAATGGGAAGGAGAAGCTGCGACACGATAGAAGAAACTACGGGAAACAACGTTCCCCGGTACTGACTGTCATAAGGGCATGTCAGTTTCCCCGTAAGAAAGGAGCGAAAGCCCAGGGAAGTGCGGCAGAAGGCTGTACTTCCCTGGCAAAGTCAAGAACAAGGTTAAAAACAATAGCAAAAAGTTTAGGGGTTGCCACATGGAAGGAAAATTCCCTACAATAACGAAATCTTTCCTAACACTCGCCCCTCCCAGACTATGGACAGGGGGAACTAATCCACCCCTGGATGAGTCTCATGTTCAGGTCGGTTAAACATTCTGGACAACCCATCAGCATTGCTATGTTGTACACCTGGCCTATGCTCAATAGTGAAGTCGAAGCCTTGTAGACTTATGGACCACCTAAGCAACTTTGGATTCTCCCCCTTCATGTTCATTAGCCACTTTAACGGCTTATGGTCAGTTTGCACAGTGAAGTGGGTCCCATAGAGGTAGGGCCTCAGCTTCCTTAGGGCCCACACAACAGAGAAACATTCTTTCTCTACCGTGGACCATCTGAGCTCTCTGTCCTTAAGCTGGCGACTAATAAAACCGATAGGGTGTTCCTTACCCTTCTCATCTACTTGTGATAGTACAGCTCCTATCCCAGTGTCAGAGGCGTCCGTCTGCACGATAAAAGTTCTTTGATAATCCGGGGCCCTGAGGACAGGGGCCTGGCACAAGGAGTCTTTTAAGCCATTGAAGGCCTTCTCACACTCGTCGGTCCAAGTTACCTTCTTGGGTTTCTTCGGAGTTGTGAGAGCAGTCAGAGGAGCAGCTATGGTGCCATAGTCTGCCATAAAATTCCGATAATACCCCGTGAGTCCTAAGAAGGCCCTCACTTGGGTTTGCGTAGTGGGGGTAGGCCAGTCTTGTACTGCTTGTACTTTACTGGGTAGAGGCTGTATCCTCCCTCCACCTACTTCATGTCCAAGGTAAACCACTGAGCCTTGTCCAATCTGGCATTTACTAGCCTTTATGGTCAAGTGGGCTTTCTGAAGAGCCTGGAGCACAATCCCGAGGTGTTTCACATGGTCTTCCCAGGTGGCACTGAAAACTGCTATATCGTCCAGATATGCAAGACAGAATTCGTCCAACCCATTCAACACATGATTCACAAGCCTCTGGAAAGTGGCAGGTGCATTCTTCAACCCGAACGGCATTACCCGGAATTGGTAAAGGCCGTCTGGAGTAGAAAATGCTGTCTTCTCCTTAGCATGTTCTGCTAACGCTATTTGCCAATAGCCAGCAGTAAGGTCAAACGTGCTGAGGTACTTGGAGGCACCCAAAGTATCCACCAGCTCATCTGTTCGAGGCAAGGGGTGTGCATCTGTCTTGGTGACAGCATTCAGAGCCCTGTAGTCCACGCAGAACCTCAATTTAGAAGTGCCTGCCTTTGGAACCAAAACCACAGGGCTGGACCAAGGACTACTAGAGGGTTCAATCACCCCAAGGTCTAACATTTTGTTGACCTCGGTCTTAATATAAGACCGTACTTTATCCGACATCCTGTATCCCCTACTTTTGGTAGGTACACTGTCTCCTGTGTCAATGTTATGTTTGCACCAAGGTGTCAAACCAGGCGACTGTGAAAACAGGGGGGAAAACTGCTGAAGCAAACTTTTCACCTCAGCCTGCTGATCAGAAGTCAGGTGAGGGGCCACACGGACACCCTCAAAGGAGCTATCTGAAGGACCGCCTTGGAACAGGTCGGGGAGAGGTTCAGACTCCTCTTCCTCAACGTCTGAAGCCAGTAGCAGTGCTGCGATTTCGACTCTTGGGACGAAAGCCTTCAGCCTATTCGCGTGGAACACTTTTGGAGCCTGTCCAGGCCTTCCAAGGTCCACTAAATAGTTCACCTCACCCAGGGGCTCCACCACTGTGTAAGGGCCTGACCATTTGTCCTGTAAAGCTCGAGGCCTTATAGGATTCATGATCAGGACTTGCTGACCAGGTGTAAAGTTGATGAGGGAAGCTTTCTGGTCGTACCAATGTTTCACCAGCGCTTGCCCTGCCTTCAACTTATCACTAGCCAAGCCCATCAGAAGTACCATCCGTTTTCTGAGCCCCAGCACATAATCAACTACATTGGTAGTAACAGGGGGAGTGGGCATCTCCCATCCCTCTTTGACGATGGCTAAGGGTCCCCGTACGGGATGACCGAACAGAAGTTCGAAGGGGCTGAAGCCAACACCCTCCTGTGGTACCTCTCGGTAGGCAAACAGCAAACATGGTAAAAGAAGATCCCATTTTCTTCTCTGGGGCTCCTCCAGAGCCCCAATCATGCTCTTTAACGTTCTGTTGAAGCGTTCCACCAGACCATTGGTCTGGGGGTGGTATGCAGAAGAGAACTTGTAGGTGACCCCACATTCTTTCCACATAGCCTGCATATACTTCGACATAAAGTTTCTGCCACGATCTGACACAACTTCTTTAGGGAAGCCAACCCTAGTAAATATGCCGAGTAAAGCTTTTGCAACTGACTTGGCAGTTACAGTTTTTAATGGGATGGCCTCAGGATACCTGGTTGCATGGTCGACCAGCACCAGGATAAACCTATTGCCCGAGGATGTTTGCGGGTCAAGGGGACCAACGATGTCGATCCCTACCCTTTCAAAAGGTACCCCCACAACTGGGAGCGGTATACTTCAGGCATCGCCACTTCCTCGTCAGGCTCGGGCGATCGACCAACTTCCTCCACCGCAGTGGTAGGCGAGCTCGGGGGAATATTTTCTTTCCCTCGTCGTGACTTGTTGACTCCTTTCGCCTTGGGTTTCCCCTTCGGCTGGGGCGGCGTATTGGGCTTGGCCAATGCTGCCCGTGCTTGAGACCGTGTGTAGGGTCGTTCGGCAGTGTCTCCTACGAGCCCTAAAGCTCTGAGATCATTACCTAACAAGACCTTTCCCGGGACGTTTCTCTGAATGCTCACTGGAATCCTGACTGCTGTACCATTTAAAGTAAGATTAACAGGGATCACGGGAAACATGCGGAGGGGGCCGTCAGCCAACTTAGTGGGCATCAGAGTAGCTCTGGCAACTTCCTCTGAGTCTACCAAGGTAGAATCCACTACAGTGCGACTGCACCCACTATCCCTAAGAGCTGGAGTGTCTACTCCATTGATCAGCACACTGTCTTTAAAGTAGTGCTTGGTATTATCCGGAATCCTAGCATACGCCTCTGCGACTTTAGGCTCCCAGGAACCCAGGGACACTAAAACTACCTCAGCCTCTATTCCGCTGGGAAATGAGTCTGAGGAGAAGGATGCTCCTGTAATCTCTTCTTCCTCGTAGGAGGAGAAGGCCAGATTAGCGGAGTGGACCCCCAAAGGTCTAACCTTACAACGGGGATCCCCCTTCACATGGTCAGTTGCTCCACAAGCAAAACAAGATCCAATGGGTCTGTTTACATAGGGAGGCTTATTGTAACCAGAGTTCTGTTTCGGAGGCGGACCTCCACTACCCTGTGAGTTCTCTTGTGTCTTACCCTTGTTTTTCTTTTTGTGGCCCTTTTGCGAAGAAGATTTAGCAGATTCTCCACCCTCCATATCTTTGGACTTTTTCCCTTCCTCCTGCTTACCAGGATGAGTTTTGTCCTTATGGGACACTCGATGTGACACCCATAAGTCGGCGGCCATGGCCAGCTTCTTAGGATCTATCTCCTTCGAATCGGCCAAGTGCTGCTTAAGCTCCGGGGAAGAAGAAGCAAAAATGTGTTCCAGCATGACAAGATTTATCATGCCGGCGAAGGTAGAAACCTTATAGCCTTCGACCCAGCCAGTTAAGTTTTTCAAAGATTCAGTGACATAAGATACCCAAGTACCACCTTCCTTTTTCTTATACTCTCGAAAACGCTTTAAATATTGGGCCGGAGTCTTCCCAAACTTTAAAATGAGAGTCTGCTTCAACATTGCGAAATCAGCTCGCTCAGCCTTCGACATCTCCATAATGGCACTACAGCCAGAATGGGGCAGTCTACTGAGCAACCACGCAATCTTGTCAGCATTGTCAACTTTCTGAACTTCGCATGCATACTCAAACGCATTCAGCCAGTCCATAATGTCATTCCGTTCCTCATACACACTGAGCAGATCTTTTGGAAACCGTGGATGAGAGGAGGCCCCAGACCCATGTCCAGGACCCGTGGACCCATTTGCAACCTGAAGCTTGGCCAGTTCCAACTGGTGATCCCTGTCTTTTTGTTTTTCTGCCTGTTCGATTTTCAGTTTGGCTATGCTGAATTCAAGCTCCTGCTGCCTAAACCGCAGCTCTTGCTTCTTGAATTCAAGCCTAGCCTCCCCATCAGCACTGGCAGAGGAAACATTAGACATCTCGTCCTCCCTGTCCTCGTGGTCGCGGTGGAACAGTCGGTTCTGCCAGTGAGAGCAGCCCCACCACCTTCCGCACTGTCCTCAGAAGTAATAGCATCAGGCTGCGCTTCTTGCCACGCCACGATTCTTTGGATCATTTCCAATTTCGTGCCTTGAGAGGAAACACCTCTCTCCGCACACATATTTTTCAGCGTTTCTGATTTGGAAGCATTTAAAGTTAACAACGTACTTGTTTCCATACTGTGTGATAGGACTATGGCCTTTTTAAAGTTATACTATAACAATTCACTACGTGTACTGTTTGGAATAACCTGAAATGCCTTAGCCCGTGCGCAACACCGGATACCTCCAGTCGTATCCCACCGCTGTACACCAATTTGTTAAGACGGATTTCTGAACTCTGTCCTGGTGGCGCAGAAGTTCAGAAGGCCAACCTAATTACTTGGAACAGGGTAACCTCTGGACAAGCCAGACCAATCAAGGTAGCGATCGCGGCGGTCAAGACTAGGTCTCAAGAGGGGTGAGGGTGACTGAAAGCCCGCAGTGAGCACACAAAGCAAGAGCGCTTACAAACTACTCCAAACAGGTGTTATATCAAAAATATAAACACATTTATTTTAAGGCCTTTAAAACAACGACCGTAGCGAGAAAATCACAATAACACAGTATTAAGCCAACACATACCAAATCAACACAATATATATACAAATACACAGTCGCAAGCGTTTAAAGCACGAAATATGTAGTCCACCTGAAAGGGAAGGAAAACAGGCAGTGCAATAATGCTTTAGACTTAGTTCGCCTTCATAGGCACCTAACTAGATGGAAGTCCGAGCCCTGCGAAGAGTGGAGCCTTGTGCTCAAAGTACCTGCACACGCTGGTGCCAACGGGCAAAAGGGGAAGCTCTTCGGAGGAAGTCAGGCAGTTCGGATTAGTGCACAGCAGAAGAAGAACAGGGTCCGCAACTCAAGCGCAGCCTCCACAGCGGGCAGAAGCAGAGCGCGAGTACGGGCCAAAAGGGTGCTGTTTTACACAGCGGGGAAAAGCAATGGGTTACTGCAGGAGGGCGACCAGATCCTAGATATATCATATTGCATGCTGTAGGAAGGGTCTAAGGATTGGAATGGGAAGGACTTGGATATCACATCTCATGCTATAGATAGGCTCTCAGGTTTGGAAAGGGAAGGAGTTGGATATCACATTTCATGTTAGAGGAAGGATCTCAGGTTCGGTATTAGAGGCATTGAGATATCACATCTCATGCTATAGGAAGGGTCTCAGGATTGGAATGGGAAGGAGTTGGGTATCACATCTCATGCTATAGGAAGGGTCTCAGGTTTGGTATAAGCATTGAGATTTCACATCTCATGCTATAGGAAGGGTCTCAGGATTGGAATGGGAAGGAGTTGGATATCACATCTCATGTTATAGGAAGGATCTCAGGTTTGGTATAAGCATTGAGATATCACATCTCTGCTATCGGAAGGGTCTCGGGATTGGAATGGGAAGGAGTTGGATATCCCATCTCATGTTATAGGAAGAGTCTCAGGTTTGGTATTAGAAGCATTGAGATATCACATCTCATGCTATAGGAAGTGTCTCAGGATTGGAATGGGAAGGACTTGGAATCACTACTCATGCTATAGGGAGGGTCTCAAGTTTGATATTAGAAGCATTGAGATATCACATCTCATGCTATAGGAAGGGTCTCAGGATTGGAATGGGAAGGAGTTGGATATCACATCTCATGCTATAGGAAGGGTCTCACGTTTGGTGTAAGCAGTGAGATATCACATCTCATGCTATAGGAAGGGTCTCAGGATTGGAATGGGAAGGAGTTGGATATCACATCTCATGTTATAGGAAGGATATCAGGTTTGGTATAAGCATTGAGATATCACATCTCTGCTATCGGAAGGGTCTCAGGATTGGAATGGGAAGGAGTTGGATATTCCCATCTCATGTTATAGGAAGGGTCTCAGGTTTGGTATTAGAAGCATTGAGATATCACATCTCATGCTCTATGAAGGGTCTCAGGATTGGAATGGGAAGGAGTTGGATATCACATCTCATGCTAAAGGGAGGGTCTCAGGTTTGGAAGGGGAAGGATTTGGATATCACATCTCATGTTATAGGAAGGATCACAGGTTTGGTATTAGAAGCATTGAGATATCACATCTCATGCTATCGGAAGGGTCTCAGGATTGGAATGGGAAGGAGTTGGATATCACATCTCATGCTATAGGAAGGGTCTCAGGTTTGGAACGGGAAGGAGTTGGATATCACATCTCATGTTATAGGAAGAGTCTCAGGTTTGGTATAAGCATTGAGATATCACATCTCTGCTATCGGAGGTGTCTCAGGATTGGGATGGGAAGGAGTTGGATATTACATCTCATGCTATAGGAAGGGTATCAGGTATGGAACGGGAAGGAGTTGGATATCCCATCTCATGTTATAGGACGGGTCTCAGGTTTGGTATTAGAAGCATTGAGATATCACATCGCATGCTGTAGGAAGGATCTCAGGTTTGGAATGGGAAGGAATTGGATATCACATCTCATGTCATAGGAAGTATCTCAGGTTTGGTATTAGAAGCATTGAGATATCACATCTCATGCTATAGGAATGGTCTCAGGATTGGAATGGGTAGGAGTTGGATATTACATTCTTGCTATAGGAAGGGTCTCATGTTTGGAATGGGAAGGAGTTGGATATCACATATGCTATAGGAAGGGTCTCAGGTTTGGAACGGGAAGGAGTTGGATATCACATCTCATGTTATAGGAAGGGTCTCAGGTTTGGTATAAGCATTGAGATATCACATCTCTGCTATCGGAGGTGGCTCAGGATTGGAATGGGAAGGAGTTGGATATCCCATCTCATGTTATAGGACGGGTCTCTGGTTTGGTATTAGAATCATTGAGATATCACATCGCATGCTGTAGGAAGGGTCTAAGGATTGGAATGGGATGGACTTGGATATCACATCTCATGCTATAGGTAGGCTCTCAGGTTTGGTATAAGCATTGAGATATCACATCTCATGCTATAGGAAGGGTCTCGGGATTGGAATGGGAAGGATTTGGATATCACATCTCATGCTATAGGAAGGGTCTCAGGTTTGGTATAAGCATGGAGATATCACTTCTCATGCTATAGGAAGTGTCTCAGGATTGGAATGGGAAGGAGTTGGATATCACATCTCATGTTATAGGAAGGATCTCAGGTTTGGTATTAGAAGCATTGAGACATCACATCTCATGCTATAGGAAGGGTCTCAGGATTGGAATGGGAAGGAGTTGGATATCACATCTCATGCTAAAGGGAGGGTCTCAGGTTTGGAAGGGGAAGGATTTGGATATTACATCTTGTGTTATAGGAATGATCTCAGGTTTGGTATTAGAAGCATTGAGATATCACATCTCATGCTATCGGAAGGATCTCAGGATTGGAATGGGAAGGAGTTCGATATCACATCTCATGCTATAGGATGGGTCTCAGGATTGGAATGGGAAGGAGTTTTATATGACATCTCATGCCATAGGAAGGATCTCAGTTTTGGTTTTAGAAGCATTGAGACATCACATCTCATGTTATAGGAAGGGTCTCAGGATTGGAATGGGAAGGAGTTGGATATCACATCTCATGCTATAGGAATGGTCTCAGGTTTGGTATAAGCATTGAGATATCACATCTCATGCTATAGGAAGGGTCTCAGGATTGGAATGGGAAGGAGTTGTATATGACATCTCATGCCACAGGAAGGGTCTCAGGTTTGGTATAAGCATTGAGATATCACATCTCTGCTATCGGAAGGGTCTCAGGATTGCAATGGGAAGGAGTTGGATATCCCATCTTATGTTATAGGAAGGGTCTCAGGTTTGGTATTAGAAGCATTGAGATATCACATCTCATGCTATAGGAAGGGTCTCAGGATTGGAATGGGAAGGACTTGGATATCACATCTCATGCTATAGGGAGGGTCTCACGTTTGGAAAGGGAAGGAGTTGGATATCACATTTCATGTTAGAGGTAGGATCTCAGGTTTGTTATTAGAGGCATTGAGATATCACATCTCATGCTATCAGAAGGGTCTCAGGATTGGAATGGGAAGGAGTTGGATATCACATCTCATGCTAAAGGGAGGGTCTGAGGAATGGAAGGGGAAGGATTTGGATATCACATCTCATGTTATAGGAAGGATCTCAGGTTTGGTATTAGAAGCATTGAGATATCACATCTCATGCTATCGGAAGGATCTCAGGTTTGGTATTAGAGGCATTGAGATATCACATCTCATGCTAAAGGGAGGGTCTCGGGTTTGGAAGGGAAAGGATTTGGATATCACATCTCTTGTTATAGGAAGGATCACAGGTTTGGTATTAGAAGCATTGAGATATCACATCTCATGCTATCGGAAGGGTCTCAGGATTGGAATGGGAAGGAGTTGGATATCACATCTCATGCTATAGGAAGGGTCTCAGGTTTGGAACGGGAAGGAGTTGGATATCACATCTCATGTTATAGGAAGAGTCTCAGGTTTGGTATAAGCATTGAGATATCACATCTCTGCTATCGGAGGTGTCTCAGGATTGGGATGGGAAGGAATTGGATATCACATCTCATGCTATAGGAAGGGTATCAGTTTTGGAACATGAAGGATTTGGATATCACATCTCATGTTATTGGACCGGTCTCAGGTTTGGTATTAGAAGCATTGAGATATCAAGTCTCATGGTATAGGACGGGAGTTTGATATCACATCTCATGCCATGGTATGGGTCTCAGGTTTTGTAGAAGCATTGGCATATCACATCTCATGCTATCGGAAGGGTATCAGGATTGGATTTGGAAGGAGTTGGATATCCCATCTCATGCTATAGGAAGGGTCTCAGGATTGGAATGGGAAGGACTTGGATATCACATCTCATGCTATAGGAAGGCTCTCAGGTTTGGAAGGGGAAGGAGTTGGATACCACATTTCATGTTAGAGGTAGAATCGCAGGTTTGGAATTAGAGGCATTGAGATATCACATCTCATGCTATCAGAAGGGTCTCAGGATTGGGATGGGAAGGCGTTGGATATCACATCTCATGCTAAAGGGAGGGTCTCAGATTTGGAAGGGGAAGGATTTGGATATCACATCTCATGTTATAGGAAGGATCTCAGGTTTGGTATTAGAAGCATTGAGATATCACTTCTCATGCTATCGGAAGGATCTCAGGTTTAGTATTAGAGGCATTGAAACATCACATCTCATGCTATCGGAAGGGTATCAGGATTGGATTTGGAAGTAGTTGGATATCCCATCTCATGCTATCTACCAAACCTGAGACCCTTCCTTTAGCATGAGATGTGATATCCAACTCCTTCCCATTCCAATCCTGAGACCCTTCCTATAGCATGAGATGTGATATCTCAATGCTTCTAATACCAAACCTGAGACCCTTCTGTTAAGACGGATTTCTGAACTCTGTCCTGGTGGCGCAGAGGTTCAGAAGGCCAACCTAATTACTTGGAACAGGGTAACCTCTGGACAAGCCAGACCAATCAAGGTAGCGATCGCGGCGGTCAAGACTAGGTCTCAAGAGGGGTGAGGGTGACTGAAAGCCCGCAATGAGCACACAAAGCAAGAGCGCTTACAAACTACTCCAAACAGTTGTTTATATCAAAAATAGATACACATTTATTATAAGGCCTTGAAACTAATAACCACAGTAAAAGCAGCAATATACAACGATATTAAACCAACACATACACTATCCACCCAATATATATACAGAATACACAGTTTCACAGCATTAGCAGCACGAAATATGTTATCCACCTGCAGGGGAAGGAAAACAGGCAGTGCGAACCAATGCGTGTGATATGTCCGCCTTCTGAGGCCCCTAACTAGATGGTAGTCCAATCCCTACGAAGAGTGGAGCCTAGCGCTCAAAAGTACCTGCACACGCCGGTGCCAATGGCCAGAAGGTGAAGCTCTTCGGAGGACGTTGAACAGCTCTGTAGGGAGCTCTAATGAAGGAGAACACGGTCCGCGACTCTAGCGCAGCCTCCACTGTGAGGCAGAAGCAGGGCGCGAGTACGGACAAGGGGTGCTGTATTCACAGCGGGGAAAAGCAAGGGGCACTGCAGGAGGGCGACCAGATCCTAGCTAATCTACTCACCGGTCCCCGAAGCAAGCAGGCCCGAGCTTCTCCTCGATAGATGCAGCTTCTGGCAGGTTCTGAAGAGCAGGGAACGTCTCGTCGTCGTGCAGAGTAAAAAGACGTCCCGATCGAAGAAACAAGCACAGTTTTGTCGCCACCGCAGGGCAACGGAACGGCCGGGTGTATTCAAGCCAAACGAGCACCGCTCACCTCTAGCTTAGGACTGCTAAGCAAACGAAGCGTGTGAGCATGCCCCGGACTCAGAATACCACCCAACCTGTCGGCGATTACAGAGCAGGCCTCCTTAGTAAGCTGGTCAGTCAACTGGATGGCCCAGAGACACTTCCGAAGGCTTACAGCAGGAGTTGATGAAGGTGCCGGGAATAGCTGGTCCTGCTATTCCAATAGGTCGAAGCGCCAGTACAGGCCTTCTTGTTCGATCTTAGGTGGAAAGGGCTTCACCGGACGACAGCAATGAGGAGCAGAAGTTCTTCAGGGGGTCACCAGTGATTCCTCGGTCCAGCCTCGTGTTCGCAGGATACTTGGCTCCTGTATCCCTGGGTTCGCAAGAACTCAGGAGATCGACATGGTAGTGGTGTTTCCAGCTCCCTCTTATCCACGGTTCCCTTCGCGCCAAAACGGAGGGGAGCCAATGGGAGATCCGCTCATCAACACACATACCATACGTGGACCAATCACGGACCACAGTGGTCCCAGGCATTCACACCACCCTAGACTCTCTGGCACCCAGGATGTGTATTGGGACCAGACAGCCCAGCCCACATCCTGGGGGCACTCAAACGACATGTAGAAGCCCGCGAAAGCAACCGTGTTTCGCGGGAAACTACATGCCCAAATAAGGAAGGCCCCGGGTCGCCTGACCCGGGGGAAGGTAAAGGGAGCAAGACGGACAGTGGACGAGACAAAGGAGCCTCGTGGTCCGGCCATTTTGGGTAGCCGGGCCACCCTTTTGTGTTCGCGGCAAAAAGGTGCTCAGAACGGCAAAAGGAGCTCAAAATAAACCAAATGATCGCTGCCACCAGCCCAGTCCCTGAATGACTTGCACCGATCCAAAAACCATCCTATAAGAGTGTCTAGGGTCTGTAGAAGGCTAGAGACCCAAGAGAGCTGTAACTTAGCTTACAGTGCCCTCTTGTGTCGTGTTGCACTAAAATGGCGACACGATAAAAGAAACTACGGGAAACAGCGTTCCCCGGTACTGACTGTCTTAAGGGCATGTCAGTTTCCCCGTAAGAAAGGAGCGAAAGCCCAGAGGAGTACAGCAGAAGGCTGCACTTCTCTGGCAAAGTCAAGAAAACAGGTTGAAAACAATAGCAAAAAGTTTAGGGGTTGCCACATGGAAGGAAAGTTCCCTACAATAACGAAATCTTTCCTAACACTCGCCCCTCCCAGACTATGGACAGGGGGAACTAATCCACCCCTGGATGAGTCTCTTGTTCAGGTCGGTAAAACATTCTGGACAACCCATCAGCATTGCTATGTTGGACACCTGGCCTATGCTCAATAGTGAAGTCGAAGCCTTGTAGACTTATGGACCACCTAAGCAACTTTGGATTCTCCCCCTTCATGTTCATTAGCCACTTTAACGGCTTATGGTCAGTCTGCACAGTGAAGTGGGTCCCATAGAGGTAGGGCCGCAGCTTCCTTAGGGCCCACACAACAGAGAAACATTCTTTCTCTACCGTGGACCATCTGAGCTCTCTGTCCTTAAGCTGGCGACTAATAAAACCGATAGGGTGTTCCTTACCCTTCTCATCTACTTGTGATAGTACAGCTCCTATCCCAGTGTCAGAGGCATCCGTCTGCACGATAAAAGGTCTTTGATAATCAGGGGCCCTGAGCACAGGGGCCTGGCACAAGGAGTCTTTCAAGCCATTGAAGGCCTTCTCACACTCGTCAGTCCAAGTTACCTTCTTGGGTTTCTTCGGAGTTGTGAGGGCAGTCAGAGGAGCAGCTATGGTGCCATAGTCTGCCACAAAATTGCGGTAATAACCCGTGAGTCCTAAGAAGGCTCTCACTTGGGTTTGCGTAGTGGGGGTAGGCCAGTCTTGTACCGCTGGTACCTTACTGGATAGAGGCTGTCTCCTCCCTCCACCTACTTCATGTCCAAGGTAAACCACTGAGCCTTGTCCATTTTGGTGAGGGGCCACTGGGACACCCTCAGAAGAGCTAACTGAAGGACTGCTTGGGAACAGGTCGGGGAGAGGTTCAGACTCCTCTCCCACAACGTCTGAAGCCAGTAGCAGTGCTGCGATTTCGACGCTTGGGCCGAAAGCCTTCAGCCTATTCACGTGAAACACTTTTAGAGCCTGTCCAGGCCTTCCAAGGTCCACTGAATAGCTAACCTCACCCAGGGGCTCCACCACTGGGCAAGGGCCTGACCATTTGTCCTGTAAAGCTCGAGGCCTTATGAGATTCATGATCAGGACTTGCTGACCAAGTGTAAAGTTGATGAGGGAAGCTTTCTGGTCGTACCAATGTTTCACCAGCGCTTGCCCTGCCTTCAATTTATCACTGGCCAAGCCCATCAGAAGTACCATCCGTTTTCTGAGCCCTAGCACATAATCAACTACATTGGTAGTAACAGGGGGAGTGGGCATCTCCCATCCCTCCTTGACAATGGCTAAGGGTCCCCGTACGGGATGACCGAACAGAAGTTCGAAGGGGCTGAAGCCAACACCCTCCTGTGGTACCTCTCGGTAGGCAAACGGTAAGCATGAAACAAGAAGATCCCATTTTCTTCTCTGAGGCTCCTCCAGAGCCCCAATCATGCTTTTTAACGTCCTGTTAAGACGCCCCCCCAGACCATCGGTCTGGGGGCGGTATGCAGAAGAGAACCTGTAGGTGACCCCACATTCTTTCCACATAGCCTGCCTATACTTCGACATAAAGTTGCTGCCATGATCCGACACAACTTCTTTAGGGAAGCCAACCCTAGTAAACATGCCGAGTAAAGCTTCTGCAACTGGCTTGGCAGTTACAGTTGTAAATGGGACGGCCTCAGGATACCTGGTTGCATGGTCGACCAGCACCAGGATAAACCTATTGCCTGAGGATGTTTGCGGGTCAAGGGGACCAACCATGTCGATCCCTACCCTTTCAAATGGTACCCCCACAACTGGGAGCGGTACCAACGGAGCTTGGATTGTCGCGCCAACCTTACCAGACAACTGGCAGGAGGCACAACTCCTGCAGTGACTTTCTACTTGCACCCCCATCTTGGGCCAGTAGAAGTGCATAGATAACCTTTGCTTGGTCCTCTTCATTCCAAGGTGACCAGCAAGGGGAACTTCATGCGCCAACTGCAGGAGGAAGGGTCTAACAGAAAGGGGAACCACCAACCTCCTATGGTCTCCTTCTGTAGACTCTGTGGGCTCACTGTACAGGAGTCCACCTTCCCAATAAATCCGATGCTTCCCAGGAGGTTCACCCTCAAGCTGGGAGCAGGCCTGTCTCCTTAGGCCTTCCAGAGATGGGCACTCACGTTGGCCCTTACTGAAGTCGTCCCTATCAGGACCTCCTTCAACTAACAAGTCTTTTAGTTCAGGATGGTCGTTAGGGTCGAACACTTCAGGCATCGCCACCTCCTCGTCAGGCTCGGGCGATTGACCAACTCCCTCCACCGCAGTGGTAGGCGAGTTCGGGGGAATATTCTCTTTCCCCCGTCGGGACTTGTTGACTCCTTTCGCCTTGGGTTTCCCCTTCGGCTGGGGCGGCGTATTGGACTTGGCCAATGCTGCCCGTGCTTGAGACCGTGTGTAGGGTCTTTCGGCAGTGTCTCCTACGAGCCCTAGAGCTCTGAGATCATTGCCCAACAAGACCTTTCCCGGGACGTTTCTCTGAATGCTCACTGGAATCCTAACTGCTGTACCATTTAAAGTTAGATTAACAGGGATCACGGGAAACATACGGAGGGGGCCGTCAGCCAACTTAGTGGGCATCAGAGTAGCTCTGGCAACTTCCTCTGAGTCTACCAAGGTAGAATCCACTACAGTTCGACTGCACCCACTATCCCTAAGAGCTGGAGTATCCACTCCATTGATCAGCACACTGTCTTTAAAGTAGTGCTTGGTATTATCCGGAATCCTAGCATACGCCTCTGCGACTTTAGGCTCCCAGGAACCCAGGGACACTAAAACTACCTCAGCCTCTATTCCGCTGGGAAATGAGTCTGAGGAGAAGGATGCTCCTGTAATCTCTTCTTCCTCGTAGGAGGAGAAGGCCAGATTAGCGGAGTGGACCCCCAAAGGTCTAACCTTACAACGGGGATCCCCCTTCACATGGTCAGTTGCTCCACAAGAAAAACAAGCCCCATTGGGTCTGTTTACGTAGGGAGGCTTATTATAACCAGAGTTCTGTTTCGGAGGCGAACCTCCACTACCCTGTGAGTTCTCGGATGGCTTACCCTTATTTTTCTTTTTGTGGCCCTTATGGGAAGAAGATTTAGCAGATTCCCCACCCTCCACATCTTTGGACTTTTTCCCTTCCTCCTGCTTACCAGGATGAGTTTTGTCCTTATGGGACACTCGATGTGACACCCATAAATCTGCTGCAATGGCCAGCTTCTTAGGATCTATCTCCTTCGAATCGGCCAAATGCTGCTTAAGCTCCGGGGAAGAAGAAGCAAAAATGTGTTCCAGCATGACCAGATTGATCATGCCTTCGAAGGTAGAAACCTTATAACCTTCAACCCAGCCAGTCAAGTTTTTCAGGGACTCAGCTACATACGACACCCAAGTACCACCTTCCTTTTTCTTATACTCTCTAAACCTTTTCAAATATTGGGTCGGAGTCTTCCCAAACTTTAAAATGAGAGTCTGCTTCAACATTGCAAAATCAGCGCGCTCAGCCTTCGACATTTCCATAATGGCACTGCAACCAGAATGGGGCAGTCTGCTGAGTAACCATGCAATCTTATCCGCATTATCAACCTCTTGAACCTCGCATGCATACTCAAACGCATTTAACCAGTCCATAATGTCATTTCGTTCCTCATACACACTGAGCAGATCTTTTGGAAACCGTGGATGAGAGGAAGCCCCAGAACCATGTCCAGGACCCTTGGACCCATTTGCGAACTGAAGCTTGGCCAGTTCCAACTGGTGATCCCTGTCTTTTTGTTTTTCTGCCTGGTCGATTTTCAGTTTGGCTATGCTGAATTCAAGCTCCTGCTGCCTAAACCGCAGCTCTTGCTTCTTGAATTCAAGCATAGCCTCCCCATCAACACTGGCAGAGGAAACGTTAGACATTACATCCTCCCTGTCCTCGTGGTCGTGATGGATCAGTGCAGCGGCAGAACCGTCGGTTCTGCCAGTGAGAGCAGCCCCACCACCTTCTGCACTGTCCTCGGAAGTTATAGCGTCAAGCTGCGCTTCTTGCCACGCCACGATTCTCTGGATCATTTCCAATTTAGTGCCTTGAGAGGAAACCCCTCTCTCCGCACACATCTTCTTCAATGTTTCAGATTTCGAAGCATTTAAGGTTAATAAAGTATTCGTTTCCATACTGTCGATAGGACTATGGCCTTTTTAACGTTATATTCAATACTTTACTGCGTGTCCTGGTTGGAATAACCTGAAAACGCCTTAGCTCGTGCGCAACACTGGATACCTTCAGTCGTATCCCACCGCTGTACACCAATTTGTTAAGACGGATTTCTGAACTCTGTCCTGGTGGCGCAGAGGTTCAGAAGGCCAACCTAATTACTTGGAACAGGGTAACCTCTGGACAAGCCAGACCAATCAAGGTAGCGATCGCGGCGGTCAAGACTAGGTCTCAAGAGGGGTGAGGGTGACTGAAAGCCCGCAATGAGCACACAAAGCAAGAGCGCTTACAAACTACTCCAAACAGTTGTTTATATCAAAAATAGATACACATTTATTATAAGGCCTTGAAACTAATAACCACAGTAAAAGCAGCAATATACAACGATATTAAACCAACACATACACTATCCACCCAATATATATACAGAATACACAGTTTCACAGCATTAGCAGCACGAAATATGTTATCCACCTGCAGGGGAAGGAAAACAGGCAGTGCGAACCAATGCGTGTGATATGTCCGCCTTCTGAGGCCCCTAACTAGATGGTAGTCCAATCCCTACGAAGAGTGGAGCCTAGCGCTCAAAAGTACCTGCACACGCCGGTGCCAATGGCCAGAAGGTGAAGCTCTTCGGAGGACGTTGAACAGCTCTGTAGGGAGCTCTAATGAAGGAGAACACGGTCCGCGACTCTAGCGCAGCCTCCACTGTGAGGCAGAAGCAGGGCGCGAGTACGGACAAGGGGTGCTGTATTCACAGCGGGGAAAAGCAAGGGGCACTGCAGGAGGGCGACCAGATCCTAGCTAATCTACTCACCGGTCCCCGAAGCAAGCAGGCCCGAGCTTCTCCTCGATAGATGCAGCTTCTGGCAGGTTCTGAAGAGCAGGGAACGTCTCGTCGTCGTGCAGAGTAAAAAGACGTCCCGATCGAAGAAACAAGCACAGTTTTGTCGCCACCGCAGGGCAACGGAACGGCCGGGTGTATTCAAGCCAAACGAGCACCGCTCACCTCTAGCTTAGGACTGCTAAGCAAACGAAGCGTGTGAGCATGCCCCGGACTCAGAATACCACCCAACCTGTCGGCGATTACAGAGCAGGCCTCCTTAGTAAGCTGGTCAGTCAACTGGATGGCCCAGAGACACTTCCGAAGGCTTACAGCAGGAGTTGATGAAGGTGCCGGGAATAGCTGGTCCTGCTATTCCAATAGGTCGAAGCGCCAGTACAGGCCTTCTTGTTCGATCTTAGGTGGAAAGGGCTTCACCGGACGACAGCAATGAGGAGCAGAAGTTCTTCAGGGGGTCACCAGTGATTCCTCGGTCCAGCCTCGTGTTCGCAGGATACTTGGCTCCTGTATCCCTGGGTTCGCAAGAACTCAGGAGATCGACATGGTAGTGGTGTTTCCAGCTCCCTCTTATCCACGGTTCCCTTCGCGCCAAAACGGAGGGGAGCCAATGGGAGATCCGCTCATCAACACACATACCATACGTGGACCAATCACGGACCACAGTGGTCCCAGGCATTCACACCACCCTAGACTCTCTGGCACCCAGGATGTGTATTGGGACCAGACAGCCCAGCCCACATCCTGGGGGCACTCAAACGACATGTAGAAGCCCGCGAAAGCAACCGTGTTTCGCGGGAAACTACATGCCCAAATAAGGAAGGCCCCGGGTCGCCTGACCCGGGGGAAGGTAAAGGGAGCAAGACGGACAGTGGACGAGACAAAGGAGCCTCGTGGTCCGGCCATTTTGGGTAGCCGGGCCACCCTTTTGTGTTCGCGGCAAAAAGGTGCTCAGAACGGCAAAAGGAGCTCAAAATAAACCAAATGATCGCTGCCACCAGCCCAGTCCCTGAATGACTTGCACCGATCCAAAAACCATCCTATAAGAGTGTCTAGGGTCTGTAGAAGGCTAGAGACCCAAGAGAGCTGTAACTTAGCTTACAGTGCCCTCTTGTGTCGTGTTGCACTAAAATGGCGACACGATAAAAGAAACTACGGGAAACAGCGTTCCCCGGTACTGACTGTCTTAAGGGCATGTCAGTTTCCCCGTAAGAAAGGAGCGAAAGCCCAGAGGAGTACAGCAGAAGGCTGCACTTCTCTGGCAAAGTCAAGAAAACAGGTTGAAAACAATAGCAAAAAGTTTAGGGGTTGCCACATGGAAGGAAAGTTCCCTACAATAACGAAATCTTTCCTAACACCTTCCTATAGCATGAGATGGGAAATGTGATATCCAACTCCTTCCCCTTCCAAACCTGAGAGCCTTCCTATAGCATGAGATGTGATATCCAACTCCTTCCCATTCCAATCCTGAGACCCTTATTATACCATGAGATGTCATATCTCAATGCTTCTAATACCAAACCTGAGACCCGTCCTAAAACATGAGATGTGAGATCCAAATCCTTCCCCTTCCAAACCTGAGACCTTTCCTTTAGCATGAGATGTGATATCCAACTCCTTACCATTCAAATCCTGAGACCCTTCCGATAGCATGAGATGTGCTATCTCAATGCTTCTAATATCAAACCTGAGATTCTACCTCTAACATGAAATGTGATATCCAACTCCTTCCCCTTCCAAACCTGAGCCCCTTCCTATAGCATGAGATGGGATATCCAACTACTTCCAAATCCAATCCTGATACCCTTACGATAGCATGAGATGTGATATTTCAATGCCTCTAATACTAAACCTGAGATCCTTCCGATAGCATGAGAAGTGATATCTCAATGCTTCTAATACCAAACCTGAGATCCTTCCTATAACATGAGATGTGATATCCAAGTCCTTCCCATTCCAATCCTGAGACCCTTCCTTTATCATGAGATGTGATATCCAACTCCTTCCCATTCCAATCCTGAGACCTTTCCGATATCATGAGATGTGATATCTCAATGCTTCTAATATCAAACTTGAGACCCTCCCTACAGCATGAGATGTGATATCCAAGTCCTTCCCATTCCAATCCTGAGACCCTTCCTATAGCATGAGATGTGATATCTCAATGCTTCTAATACCAAACCTGAGACCCTTCCTATGACATGAGATGGGATATCCAACTCCTTCCCATTCCAATCCTGAGACCCTTCGGATAGCAGAGATATGATATCTCAATGCTTATACCAAGCCTGAGACCCTTCCTACATCATGAGATGTGATATCCAAGTCCTTCCCATTCCAATCCTGAGACCCTTCCTATAGCATGAGATGTGATATCTCAATGCTTCTAATACCAAACCTGAGACCCTTCCTATGACATGAGATGGGATATCCAACTCCTTCCCATTCCAATCCTGAGACCCTTCCTATAGCATGAGATGTGATGTCTCAATGCTTCTAATACCAAACCTGAGATCCTTCCTATAACATGAGATGTGATATCCAACTCCTTCCCATTCCAATCCTGAGACCCTTCCTATAGCATGAGATGTGATATTTCACTGCTTATACCAAACCTGAGACCCTTCCTATAGCATGAGATGTGATATCCAACTCCTTCCCATTCCAATCCTGAGACCCTTCCTATAGCATGAGATGTGATATCTCAATGCTTCTAATATCAAACTTGAGACCCTCCCTATAGCATGAGACGTGATATCCAACTCCTTCCCATTCCAATCCTGAGACTCTTCCTATAGCGTGAGATGTGATATCTCAATGCTTCTACCAAACCTGAGACCCTTCCTATAACATGAGATGGGATATCCAACTCCTTCCCATTCCAATCCTCAGACACTTCCTATAGCATGAGATGTGATATCTCAATGCTTCTAATACCAAACCTGAGACCCTTCCTATGGCATGAGATTTGATATCAAACTCCTTCCCATTCCAATCCTGAGACCCTTCCTATAGCATGAGATATGATATCCAACTCCTTCCCATTCCAATCCTGAAACCCTTCCTATACCATGAGATGTGATATCTTAATGCTTCTAATACCAAACCTGAGACCCGTCCTATAACATGAGATGTGATATCCAAATCCTTCCCCTTCAAAACCTGAGACCCTTCCTTTAGCATGAGATGTGATATCCAGCTCCTTCCCATTCCAATCCTGAGACCCTTCCGATGGCATGAGATGTGATATCTCAATGCTTCTAATATCAAAACTGAAACCCTCCCTATAGCATGAGATGTGATATCTAAGTCCTTCCCATTCCAATCCTGAGTCCCTTCCGATAGCAGAGATGTGATATCTCAATGCTTATACCAAACCTGAGACCCTTCCTATGGCATGAGATGTGATATCCAACTCCTTCCCATTTCAATCCTGAGACCCTTCCTATAGCATGAGATGTGATATCTCAATGCTTCTACCAAATATGAGACCCTTCCTTTAGCATGAGATGTGATATCCATCTCCTTCCCATTCCAATCCTGAGACCCTTCCTATAGCATGAGATGTGATATCTCAATGCTTCTAATACCAAACCTGAGATCCTTCCGATAACATGAGATGTGATATCCAAATCCTTCCCCTTCCAAACCTGAGACCCTCCCTTTAGCATGAGATGTGATATCCAACTCCTTCCCATTCCAATCCTGAGACCCTTCTGATAGCATGAGATGTGATATCTCAATTCTTCTAATACTAAACCTGAGATCCTTCCGATAGCATAAGAAGTGATGTCTCAATGCTTCTAATACCAAACCTGGGACCCGTCCTATAACATGAGATATTATATCCAAATCCTTCCCATTCCAATCCTGAAACCCTTCCTTTAGCATGAGATGTGATATCTCAATGTTTCTAATAAAAAACCTGAGACCCTTCCTATAGCAAGAGATGTGATATTCAGCTCCTTCCCATTCCAATCCTGAGACCCTTCCGATAGCATGAGATGTGATATCTCAATGCTTCTAATATCAAAACTGAAACCCTCCCTATAGCATGAGATGTGATATCTAAGTCCTTCCCATTCCAATCCTGAGACCCTTCCGATAGCAGAGATGTGATATCTCAATGCTTATACTAAACCTGAGACCCTTCCTATGGCATGAGATGTGATATCCAACTCCTTCCCATTTCAATCCTGAGACCCTTCCTATAGCATGAGATGTGATATCTCAATGCTTCTACCAAACATGAGACCCTTCCTTTAGCATGAGATGTGATATCCATCTCCTTCCCATTCCAATCCTGAGACCCTTCCTATAGCATGAGATGTGATATCTCAATGCTTCTAATACCAAACCTGAGATCCTTCCGATAACATGAGATGTGATATCCAAATCCTTCCCCTTCCAAACCCGAGACCCTCCCTTTAGCATGAGATGTGATATCCAAATCCTTCCCATTTCAATCCTGAGACCCTACCTATAACATGAGATGTGATATCCAACTCCTTCCCATTCCAACCTGAGACCCTTCCTATAACATGAGATGTGATATCCAACTCCTTCCCATTCCAATCCTGAAACCCCTCCTATAGCATGAGATGTGATATCTCAATGTTTCTAATAAAAAACTGAGACCCTTCCTATAGCAAGAGATGTGATATCCAAATCCTTCCCATTTCAATCCTGAGACCCTACCTATAGCATGAGATGTGATATCCAACTCCTTCCCATTCCAACCTGAGACCGTTCCTATAGCATGAGAAGGGATATCCAACTCCTTCCCATTCCAATCCTGAGACCCTTCCTATAGCAAGAGATGTGATATCCAAATCCTTCCCATTCCAATCCTGAGATGCTTCCTATAACATGAGATGTGATACCCAATTATTTCCCATTCCAAACCTGAGACCCTTCCTATTGGATGAGATGTGATATCCAACACCTTCCCATTCCAATCCTGACACCCTTCCTAAACCATGAGATGTGATATCTCAATGCGTCTAATACCAAACCTGGGACTCGTCCTATAACATGAGATATGATATCCAAATCCTTCCCCTTCCAAACCTGAGACCCTTCCTTTAGCATGAGATGTGATATCCAAATCCTTCCCATTCCAATCCTGAAACCCCTCCTATAGCATGAGATGTGATATCTCAATGTTTCTAATAAAAAACTGAGACCCTTCCTATAGCAAGAGATGTGATATCCAAATCCTTCCCATTTCAATCCTGAGATCCTACCTATAACATGAGATGTGATATCCAACTCCTTCCCATTCCAACCTGAGACCCTTCCTATAACATGAGATGTGATATCCAACTCCTTCCCATTCCAATCCTGAAACCCTTCCTATAGCATGAGATGTGATATCTCAATGTTTCTAATAAAAAACCTGAGACCATTCCAATAGCAAGAGATGTGCTATCCAAATCCTTCCCATTCCAATCCTGAGACCCTTCCTATAACATGAGATGTGATATCCAACTCCTTCCCATTCCAACCTGAGACGTTTCCTATAGCATGAGAAGGGATATCCAACTCCTTCCCATTCCAATCCTGAGACCCTTCCTATAGCAAGAGATGTGATATCCAAATCCTTCCCATTCCAATCCTGAGATCCTTCCTATAACATGAGATGTGATACCCAATTATTTCCCATTCCAAACCTGAGACCCTTCCTATTGGATGAGATGTGATATCCAACACCTTCCCATTCCAATCCTGACACCCTTCCTATACCATGAGATGTGATATCTCAATGCTTCTAATACCAAACCTGGGACCCGTCCTATAACATGAGATATGATATCCAAATCCTTCCCCTTCCAAACCTGAGACCCTTCCTTTAGCATGAGATGTGATATCCAAATCCTTCCCATTCCAATCCTGAAACCCCTCCTATAGCATGAGATGTGATATCTCAATGTTTCTAATAAAAAACTGAGACCCTTCCTATAGCAAGAGATGTGATATCCAAATCCTTCCCATTTCAATCCTGAGACCCTACCTATAGCATGAGATGTGATATCCAACTCCTTCCCATTCCAACCTGAGACCCTTCCTATAACATGAGATGTGATATCCAACTCCTTCCCATTCCAATCCTGAAACCCTTCCTATAGCATGAGATGTGATATCTCAATGTTTCTAATAAAAAACCTGAGACCCTTCCAATAGCAAGAGATGTGATATCCAAATCCTTCCCATTCCAATCCTGAGACCCTTTCTATAACATGAGATGTGATATCCAACTCCTTCCCATACCAACCTGAGACCCTTCCTATTGCATGAGAAGGGATATCCAACTCCTTCCCATTCCAATCCTGAGACCCTTCCTATAGCAAGAGATGTGATATCCAAATCCTTCCCATTCCAATCCTGAGATCCTTCCTATAACATGAGATGTGATATCTCAATGCTTCTAATACCAAACCTGAGACCCTTCCTATGACATGAGATGGGATATCCAACTCCTTCCCATTCCAATCCTGAGACCCTTCGGGTAGCATAGATGTGATATCTCAATGCTTATACCAAGCCTGAGACCCTTCCTATGGCATGAGATGTGATATCCAACTCCTTCCCATTCCAATCCTGAGACCCTTCCTATAGCATGAGATGTGATGTCTCAATGCTTCTAATACCAAACCTGAGATCCTTCCTATAACATGAGATGTGATATCCAACTCCTTCCCATTCCAATCCTGAGACCCTTCCTATAGCATGAGATGTGATATCTCACTGCTTATACCAAACCTGAGACCCTTCCTATAGCATGAGATGTGATATCCAACTCCTTCCCATTCCAATCCTGAGACCCTTCCTATAGCATGAGATGTGATATCTCAATGCTTCTAATATCAAACTTGAGACCCTCCCTATAGCATGAGACGTGATATCCAACTCCTTCCCATTCCAATCCTGAGACTCTTCCTATAGCATGAGATGTGATATCTCAATGCTTCTACCAAACCTGAGACCCTTCCTATAACATGAGATGGGATATCCAACTCCTTCCCATTCCAATCCTCAGACACTTCCTATAGCATGAGATGTGATATCTCAATGCTTCTAATACCAAACCTGAGACCCTTCCTATGGCATGAGATTTGATATCAAACTCCTTCCCATTCCAATCCTGAGACCCTTCCTATAGCATGAGATATGATATCCAACTCCTTCCCATTCCAATCCTGAAACCCTTCCTATACCATGAGATGTGATATCTCAATGCTTCTAATACCAAACCTGAGATCCTTCCGATAACATGAGATGTGATATCCAATCCTTCCCCTTCCAAACCTGAGACCCTCCCTTTAGCATGAGATGTGATATCCAACTACTTCCCATTCCAATCCTGAGACCCTTCTGATAGCATGAGATGTGATATCTCAATGCTTCTAATACTAAACCTGAGATCCTTCCGATAGCATGAGAAGTGATATCTCAATGCTTCTAATACCAAACCTGGGACCCATCCTATAACATGAGATATTATATCCAAATCCTTCCCATTCCAATCCTGAAACCCTTCCTTTAGCATGAGATGTGATATCTCAATGTTTCTAATAAAAAACCTGAGACCCTTCCTATAGCAAGAGATGTGATATCCAAATCCTTCCCATTCCAATCCTGAGACCATTCCTATAACATGAGATGTGATATCCAACTCCTTCCCATTCCAATCCTGAGACCCTTCCTATAGCATGAGATGTGATATCTCAATTTTTCTAATAAAAAACCTGAGACCCTTCCAATAGCAAGAGATGTGATATCCAAATCCTTCCCATTCCAATCCTGAGACCCTTCCTATAACATGAGATGTGATATCCAACTCCTTCCCATTCCAACCTGAGACCCTTCCTATAGCATGAGAAGGGATATCCAACGCCTTCCCATTCCAATCCTGAGACCCTTCCTATAGCAAGAGATGTGATATCCAATTCCTTCCCATTCCAATCCTGAGATCCTTCCTATAACATGAGATGTGATACCCAATTATTTCCCATTCCAAACCTGAGACCCTTCCTATTGGATGATATCCAACACCTTCCCATTCCAATCTGACACCCTTCCTATACCATGAGATGTGATATCTCAATGCTTCTAATACCAAACCTGGGACCCGTCCTATTACATGAGATATGATATCCAAATCCTTCCCCTTCCAAACCTGAGACCCTTCCTTTAGCATGAGATGTGATATCCAAATCCTTCCCATTCCAATCCTGAAACCCCTCCTATAGCATGAGATGTGATATCTCAATGTTTCTAATAAAAAACTGAGACCCTTCCTATAGCAAGAGATGTGATATCCAAATCCTTCCCATTTCAATCCTGAGACCCTACCTATAACATGAGATGTGATATCCAACTCCTTCCCATTCCAACCTGAGACCCTTCCTATAGCATGAGATGTGATCTCTCTATACTTCTAATACCAAACCTGAGATCCTTCCTATAACATGAGATGTGATATCCAACTCCTTCCCATTCCAATCCTGAGGCCCTTCCTATAGCATGAGATGTGATATCTCACTGCTTATACCAAACCTGAGACCCTTCCTATAGCATGAGATGTGATATCCAACTCCTTCCCAGTCCAATCCTGAGACCTTTCCTATAGCATGAGATGTGATATCTCAATGCTTCTAATATCAAACTTGAGACCCTCCCTATAGCATGAGACGTGATATCCAACTCCTTCCCATTCCAATCCTGAGACTCTTCCTATAGCATGAGATGTGATATCTCAATGCTTCTACCAAACCTGAGACCCTTCCTATAACATGAGATGGGATATCCAACTCCTTCCCATTCCAATCCTCAGACACTTCCTATAGCATGAGATGTGATATATCAATGCTTCTAATACCAAACCTGAGACCCTTCCTATGGCATGAGATTTGATATCAAACTCCTTCCCATTCCAATCCTGAGACCCTTCCTATAGCATGAGATATGATATCCAACTCCTTCCCATTCCAATCCTGAAACCCTTCCTATACCATGAGATGTGATATCTTAATGCTTCTAATACCAAACCTGAGACCCGTCCTATAACATGAGATGTGATATCCAAATCCTTCCCCTTCCAAACTTGAGACCCTTCCTTCAGCATGAGATGTGATATCCAGCTCCTTCCCATTCCAATCCTGAGACCCTTCCGATAGCATGAGATGTGATATATCAATGCTTCTAATATCAAAACTGAGACCCTCCCTATAGCATGAGATGTGATATCTAAGACCTTCCCATTCCAATCCTGAGACCCTTCCGATAGCAGAGATGTGATATCTCAATGCTTATACCAAACCTGAGACCCTTCCTATGGCATGAGATGTGATATCCAACTCCTTCCCATTTCAATCCTGAGACCCTTCCTATAGCATGAGATGTGATATCTCAATGCTTCTACCAAACATGAGACCCTTCCTTTAGCATGGGATGTGATATCCATCTCCTTCCCATTCCAATCCTGAGACCCTTCCTATAGCATGAGATGTGATATCTCAATGCTTCTAATACCAAACCTGAGATCCTTCCGATAACATGAGATGTGATATCCAAATCCTTCCCCTTCCAAACCTGAGACCCTCCCTTTAGCATGAGATGTGATATCCAACTCCTTCCCATTCCAATCCTGAGACCCTTCCTATAGCATGAGATGTGATATCTCAATGTTTCTAATAAAAAACTGAGACCCTTCCTATAGCAAGAGATGTGATATCCAAATCCTTCCCATTTCAATCCTGAGATCCTACCTATAACATGAGATGTGATATCCAACTCCTTCCCATTCCAACCTGAGACCCTTCCTATAACATGAGATGTGATATCTAACTCCTTCCCATTCCAATCCTGAAACCCTTCCTATAGCATGAGATGTGATATCTCAATGTTTCTAATAAAAAACCTGAGACCATTCCAATAGCAAGAGATGTGCTATCCAAATCCTTCCCATTCCAATCCTGAGACCCTTCCTATAACATGAGATGTGATATCCAACTCCTTCCCATTCCAACCTGAGACGTTTCCTATAGCATGAGAAGGGATATCCAACTCCTTCCCATTCCAATCCTGAGACCCTTCCTATAGCAAGAGATGTGATATCCAAATCCTTCCCATTCCAATCCTGAGATCCTTCCTATAACATGAGATGTGATACCCAATTATTTCCCATTCCAAACCTGAGACCCTTCCTATTGGATGAGATGTGATATCCAACACCTTCCCATTCCAATCCTGACACCCTTCCTATACCATGAGATGTGATATCTCAATGCTTCTAATACCAAACCTGGGACCCGTCCTATAACATGAGATATGATATCCAAATCCTTCCCCTTCCAAACCTGAGACCCTTCCTTTAGCATGAGATGTGATATCCAAATCCTTCCCATTCCAATCCTGAAACCCCTCCTATAGCATGAGATGTGATATCTCAATGTTTCTAATAAAAAACTGAGACCCTTCCTATAGCAAGAGATGTGATATCCAAATCCTTCCCATTTCAATCCTGAGACCCTACCTATAGCATGAGATGTGATATCCAACTCCTTCCCATTCCAACCTGAGACCCTTCCTATAACATGAGATGTGATATCCAACTCCTTCCCATTCCAATCCTGAAACCCTTCCTATAGCATGAGATGTGATATCTCAATGTTTCTAATAAAAAACCTGAGACCCTTCCAATAGCAAGAGATGTGATATCCAAATCCTTCCCATTCCAATCCTGAGACCCTTTCTATAACATGAGATGTGATATCCAACTCCTTCCCATACCAACCTGAGACCCTTCCTATTGCATGAGAAGGGATATCCAACTCCTTCCCATTCCAATCCTGAGACCCTTCCTATAGCAAGAGATGTGATATCCAAATCCTTCCCATTCCAATCCTGAGATCCTTCCTATAACATGAGATGTGATATCTCAATGCTTCTAATACCAAACCTGAGATCCTTCCTATAACATGAGATGTGATATCCAACTCCTTCCCATTCCAATCCTGAGACCCTTCCTATAGCATGAGATGTGATGTCTCAATGCTTCTAATACCAAACCTGAGATCCTTCCTATAACATGAGATGTGATATCCAACTCCTTCCCATTCCAATCCTGAGACCCTTCCTATAGCATGAGATGTGATATCTCACTGCTTATACCAAACCTGAGACCCTTCCTATAGCATGAGATGTGATATCCAACTCCTTCCCATTCCAATCCTGAGACCCTTCCTATAGCATGAGATGTGATATCTCAATGCTTCTAATATCAAACTTGAGACCCTCCCTATAGCATGAGACGTGATATCCAACTCCTTCCCATTCCAATCCTGAGACTCTTCCTATAGCATGAGATGTGATATCTCAATGCTTCTACCAAACCTGAGACCCTTCCTATAACATGAGATGGGATATCCAACTCCTTCCCATTCCAATCCTCAGACACTTCCTATAGCATGAGATGTGATATCTCAATGCTTCTAATACCAAACCTGAGACCCTTCCTATGGCATGAGATTTGATATCAAACTCCTTCCCATTCCAATCCTGAGACCCTTCCTATAGCATGAGATATGATATCCAACTCCTTCCCATTCCAATCCTGAAACCCTTCCTATACCATGAGATGTGATATCTTAATGCTTCTAAAACCAAACCTGAGACCCGTCCTATAACATGAGATGTGATATCCAAATCCTTACCCTTCCAAACCTGAGACCCTTCCTTTAGCATGAGATGTGATATCCAGCTCCTTCCCATTCCAATCCTGAGACCCTTCCGATAGCATGAGATGTGATATCTCAATGCTTCTAATATCAAAACTGAGACCCTCCCTATAGCATGAGATGTGATATCTAAGTCCTTCCCATTCCAATCCTGAGACCCTTCCAATAGCAGAGATGTGATATCTCAATGCTTATACCAAACCTGAGACCCTTCCTATGGCATGAGATGTGATATCCAACTCCTTCCCATTTCAATCCTGAGACCCTTCCTATAGCATGAGATGTGATATCTCAATGCTTCTACCAAACATGAGACCCTTCCTTTAGCATGAGATGTGATATCCATCTCCTTCCCATTCCAATCCTGAGACCCTTCCTATAGCATGAGATGTGATATCTCAATGCTTCTAATACCAAACCTGAGATCCTTCCGATAACATGAGATGTGATATCCAAATCCTTCCCCTTCCAAACCTGAGACCCTCCCTTTAGCATGAGATGTGATATCCAACTACTTCCCATTCCAATCCTGAGACCCTTCTGATAGCATGAGATGTGATATCTCAATGCTTCTAATACTAAACCTGAGATCCTTCCGATAGCATGAGAAGTGATATCTCAATGCTTCTAATACCAAACCTGGGACCCATCCTATAACATGAGATATTATATCCAAATCCTTCCCATTCCAATCCTGAAACCCTTCCTTTAGCATGAGATGTGATATCTCAATGTTTCTAATAAAAAACCTGAGACCCTTCCTATAGCAAGAGATGTGATATCCAAATCCTTCCCATTCCAATCCTGAGACCATTCCTATAACATGAGATGTGATATCCAACTCCTTCCCATTCCAATCCTGAGACCCTTCCTATAGCATGAGATGTGATATCTCAATTTTTCTAATAAAAAACCTGAGACCCTTCCAATAGCAAGAGATGTGATATCCAAATCCTTCCCATTCCAATCCTGAGACCCTTCCTATAACATGAGATGTGATATCCAACTCCTTCCCATTCCAACCTGAGACCCTTCCTATAGCATGAGAAGGGATATCCAACGCCTTCCCATTCCAATCCTGAGACCCTTCCTATAGCAAGAGATGTGATATCCAATTCCTTCCCATTCCAATCCTGAGATCCTTCCTATAACATGAGATGTGATACCCAATTATTTCCCATTCCAAACCTGAGACCCTTCCTATTGGATGATATCCAACACCTTCCCATTCCAATCCTGACACCCTTCCTATACCATGAGATGTGATATCTCAATGCTTCTAATACCAAACCTGGGACCCGTCCTATTACATGAGATATGATATCCAAATCCTTCCCCTTCCAAACCTGAGACCCTTCCTTTAGCATGAGATGTGATATCCAAATCCTTCCCATTCCAATCCTGAAACCCCTCCTATAGCATGAGATGTGATATCTCAATGTTTCTAATAAAAAACTGAGACCCTTCCTATAGCAAGAGATGTGATATCCAAATCCTTCCCATTTCAATCCTGAGACCCTACCTATAACATGAGATGTGATATCCAACTCCTTCCCATTCCAACCTGAGACCCTTCCTATAGCATGAGATGTGATCTCTCTATACTTCTAATACCAAACCTGAGATCCTTCCTATAACATGAGATGTGATATCCAACTCCTTCCCATTCCAATCCTGAGGCCCTTCCTATAGCATGAGATGTGATATCTCACTGCTTATACCAAACCTGAGACCCTTCCTATAGCATGAGATGTGATATCCAACTCCTTCCCAGTCCAATCCTGAGACCCTTCCTATAGCATGAGATGTGATATCTCAATGCTTCTAATATCAAACTTGAGACCCTCCCTATAGCATGAGACGTGATATCCAACTCCTTCCCATTCCAATCCTGAGACTCTTCCTATAGCATGAGATGTGATATCTCAATGCTTCTACCAAACCTGAGACCCTTCCTATAACATGAGATGGGATATCCAACTCCTTCCCATTCCAATCCTCAGACACTTCCTATAGCATGAGATGTGATATATCAATGCTTCTAATACCAAACCTGAGACCCTTCCTATGGCATGAGATTTGATATCAAACTCCTTCCCATTCCAATCCTGAGACCCTTCCTATAGCATGAGATATGATATCCAACTCCTTCCCATTCCAATCCTGAAACCCTTCCTATACCATGAGATGTGATATCTTAATGCTTCTAATACCAAACCTGAGACCCGTCCTATAACATGAGATGTGATATCCAAATCCTTCCCCTTCCAAACTTGAGACCCTTCCTTCAGCATGAGATGTGATATCCAGCTCCTTCCCATTCCAATCCTGAGACCCTTGCGATAGCATGAGATGTGATATATCAATGCTTCTAATATCAAAACTGAGACCCGCCCTATAGCATGAGATGTGATATCTAAGACCTTCCCATTCCAATCCTGAGACCCTTCCGATAGCAGAGATGTGATATCTCAATGCTTATACCAAACCTGAGACCCTTCCTATGGCATGAGATGTGATATCCAACTCCTTCCCATTTCAATCCTGAGACCCTTCCTATAGCATGAGATGTGATATCTCAATGCTTCTACCAAACATGAGACCCTTCCTTTAGCATGGGATGTGATATCCATCTCCTTCCCATTCCAATCCTGAGACCCTTCCTATAGCATGAGATGTGATATCTCAATGCTTCTAATACCAAACCTGAGATCCTTCCGATAACATGAGATGTGATATCCAAATCCTTCCCCTTCCAAACCTGAGACCCTCCCTTTAGCATGAGATGTGATATCAAACTCCTTCCCATTCCAATCCTGAGACCCTTCTGATAGCATGAGATGTGATATCTCAATGCTTCTAATACTAAACCTGAGATCCTTCCGATAGCATGAGAAGTGATATCTCAATGCTTCTAATACCAAACCTGGGACCCGTCCTATAACATGAGATATTATATCCAAATCCTTCCCATTCCAATCCTGAAACCCTTCCTTTAGCATGAGATGTGATATCTCAATGTTTCTAATAAAAAACCTGAGACCCTTCCTATAGCAAGAGATGTGATATCCAGCTCCTTCCCATTCCAATCCTGAGACCCTTCCGATAGCATGAGATGTGATATCTCAATGCTTTTTATATCAAAATTGAGACCCTCCCTATAGCATGAGATGTGATATCTAAGACCTTCGCATTCCAATCCTGAGACCCTTCCGATAGCAGAGATGTGATATCTCAATGCTTATACCAAACCTGAGACCCTTCCTATGGCATGAGATGTGATATCCAACTCCTTCCCATTTCAATCCTGAGACCCTTCCTATAGCATGAGATGTGATATCTCAATGCTTCTACCAAACATGAGACCCTTCCTTTAGCATGAGATGTGATATCCATCTCCTTCCCATTCCAATCCTGAGACCCTTCCTATAGCATGAGATGTGATATCTCAATGCTTCTAATACCAAACCTGAGATCCTTCCGATAACATGAGATGTGATATCCAAATCCTTCCCCTTCCAAACCTGAGACCCTCCCTTTAGCATGAGATGTGATATCCAACTCCTTCCCATTCCAATCCTGAGACCCTTCTGATAGCATGAGATGTGATATCTCAATGCTTCTAATACTAAACCTGAGATCCTTCCGATAGCATGAGAAGTGATATCTCAATGCTTCTAATACCAAACCTGGGATCCGTCCTATAACATGAGATATTATATCCAAATCCTTCCCATTCCAATCCTGAAACCCTTCCTTTAGCATGAGATGTGATATCTCAATGTTTCTAATAAAAAACCTGAGACCCTTCCTATAGCAAGAGATGTGATATCCAGCTCCTTCCCATTCCAATCCTGAGACCCTTCCGATAGCATGAGATGTGATATCTCAATGCTTTTTATATCAAAATTGAGACCCTCCCTATAGCATGAGATGTGATATCTAAGTCCTTCGCATTCCAATCCTGAGACCCTTCCGATAGCAGAGATGTGATATCTCAATGCTTATACCAAACTTGAGACCCTTCCTATGGCATGAGATGTGATATCCAACTCCTTCCCATTTCAATCCTGAGACCCTTCCTATAGCATGAGATGTGATATCTCAATGCTTCTAACAAACATGAGACCCTTCCTTTAGCATGAGATGTGATATCCATCTCCTTCCCATTCCAATCCTGAGACCCTTCCTATAGCATGAGATGTGATATCTCAATGCTTCTAATACCAAACCTGAGATCCTTCCGATAACATGAGATGTGATATCCAAATCCTTCCCCTTCCAAACCTGAGAACCTCCCTTTAGCATGAGATGTGATATCCAACTCCTTCCCATTCCAATCCTGAGACCCTTCTGATAGCATGAGATGTGATATCTCAATGCTTCTAATACTAAACCTGAGATCCTTCCGATAGCATGAGAAGTGATATCTCAATGCTTCTAATACCAAACCTGGGACCCGTCCTATAACATGAGATATGATATCCAAATCCTTCCCATTCCAATCCTGAAACCCTTCCTTTAGCATGAGATGTGATATCTCAATGTTTCTAATAAAAAACCTGAGACCCTTCCTATAGCAAGAGATGTGATATCCAAATCCTTCCCATTCCAATCCTGAGACCCTTCCTATAACATGAGATTTGATATCCAACTCCTTCCCATTCCAATCCTGAAACCCTTCCTATAGCATGAGATGTGATATCTCAATGTTTCTAATAAAAAACCTGAGACCCTTCCTATAGCAAGAGATGTGATATCCAAATCCTTCCCATTCCAACCTGAGACCCTTCCTATAGTATGAGAAGGGATATCCAACTCCTTCCCATTCCAATCCTGAGACCCTTCCTATAGCAAGAGATGTGATATCCAAATCCTTCCCATTCCAATCCTGACACCCTTCCTATACCATGAGATGTGATATCTCAATGCTTCTAATACCAAACCTGGGACCCGTCCTATAACATGAGATATGATATCCAAATCCTTCCCCTTCCAAACCTGAGACCCTTCCTTTAGCATGAGATGTGATATCCAAATCCTTCCCATTCCAATCCTGAAACCCCTCCTATAGCATGAGATGTGATATCTCAATGTTTCTAATAAAAAACCTGAGACCCTTCCAATAGCAAGAGATGTGATATCCAAATCCTTCCCATTCCAATCCTGAGACCCTTCCTATAACATGAGATGTGATATCCAACTCCTTCCCATTCCAACCTGAGACCCTTCCTATAGCAGGAGAAGGGATATCCAACTCCTTCCCATTCCAATCCTGAGACCCTTCCTATAGCAAGAGATGTGATATCCAAATCCTTCCCATTCCAATCCTGAGATCCTTCCTATAACATGAGATGTGATACCCAATTATTTCCCATTCCAAACCTGAGACCCTTCCTATTGGATGAGATGTGATATTCAACACCTTCCCATTCCAATCCTGACACCCTTCCTATACCATGAGATGTGATATCTCAATGTTTCTAATACAAAACTGAGACCCTTCCTATAGCAAGAGATGTGATATCCAAATCCTTCCCATTTCAATCCTGAAACCCCTCCTAAAGCATGAGATCTGATTTCTCAATGTTTCTAATAAAAAACTGAGACCCTTCCTATAGCAAGAGATGTGATATCCAAATCCTTCCCATTTCAATCCTGAGACCCTACCTATAACATGAGATGTGATATCCAACTCCTTCCCATTCCAACCTGAGACCCTCCCTTTAGCATGAGATGTGATATCCAACTCCTTCCCATTCCAATCCTGAGACCCTTCTGATAGCATGAGATGTGATATCTCAATGCTTCTAATACTAAACCTGAGATCCTTCCGATAGCATGAGAAGTGATATCTCAATGCTTCTAATACCAAACCTGGGACCCGTCCTATAACATGAGATATTATATCCAAATCCTTCCCATTCCAATCCTGAAACCCTTCCTTTAGCATGAGATGTGATATCTCAATGTTTCTAATAAAAAACCTGAGACCCTTCCTATAGCAAGAGATGTGATATCCAAATCCTTCCCATTCCAATCCTGAGACCCTTCCTATAACATGAGATGTGATATCCAACTCCTTCCCATTCCAATCCTGAAACCCTTCCTATAGCATGAGATGTGATATCTCAATTTTTCTAATAAAAAACCTGAGACCCTTCCAATAGCAAGAGATGTGATATCCAAATCCTTCCCATTCCAATCCTGAGAACCTTCCTATAACATGAGATGTGATATCCAACTCCTTCCCATTCCAACCTGAGACCCTTCCTATAGCATGAGAAGGGATATCCAACTCCTTCCCATTCCAATCCTGAGACCCTTCCTATAGCAAGAGATGTGATATCCAAATCCTTCCCATTCCAATCCTGAGATCCTTCCTATAACATGAGATGTGATACCCAATTATTTCCCATTCCAAACCTGAGACCCTTCCTATTGGATGAGATGTGATATCCAACACCTTCCCATTCCAATCCTGACACCCTTCCTATACCATGAGATGTGATATCTCAATGCTTCTAATACCAAACCTGGGACCCGTCCTATAACATGAGATATGATATCCAAATCCTTCCCCTTCCAATCCTGAAACCCCTCCTATAGTATGAGATGTGATATCTCAATGTTTCTAATAAAAAACTGAGACCCTTCCTATAGCAAGAGATGTGATATCCAAATCCTTCCCATTTCAATCCTGAGACCCTACCTATAACATGAGATGTGATATCCAACTCCTTCCCATTCCAACCTGAGACCCTTCCTATAGCATGAGATGTGATGTCTCAATGCTTCTAATACCAAACCTGAGATCCTTCCTATAACATGAGATGTGATATCCAACTCCTTCCCATTCCAATCCTGAGGCCCTTCCTATAGCATGAGATGTGATATCTCACTGCTTATACCAAACCTGAGACCCTTCCTATAGCATGAGATGTGATATCCAACTCCTTCCCATTCCAATCCTGAGACCCTTCCTATAGCATGAGATGTGATATCTCAATGCTTCTAATATCAAACTTGAGACCCTCCCTATAGCATGAGACGTGATATCCAACTCCTTCCCATTCCAATCCTGAGACTCTTCCTATAGCATGAGATGTGATATCTCAATGCTTCTACCAAACCTGAGACCCTTCCTATAACATGAGATGGGATATCCAACTCCTTCCCATTCCAATCCTCAGACACTTCCTATAGCATGAGATGTGATATCTCAATGCTTCTAATACCTGTTAGGAAAGATTTCGTTATTGTAGGGAAATTTCCTTCCATGTGGCAACCCCTAAACTTTTTGCTATTGTTTTTAACCTCGTTCTTGACTTTGCCAGAGAAGTACAGCCTTCTGCCGCACTTCTCTGGGCTTTCGCTCCTTTCTTACGGGGAAACTGACATGCCCTTAAGACAGTCAGTACCGGGGAACGTTGTTTCCCGTAGTTTCTTCTATCGTGTCGCAGCTTTAGTGCAACACGACACAAGAGGGCACAGTAAGCTAAGTTACAGCTCTCTTGGGTCTCTAGCCTTCTACAGGCCCTAGATACTCTTTTAGGATGGTATTTGATCGGTGCAAGTCATTCAGGGACTGGAATGGTGGCAGCGATCGTAATGAATATTTTGAGCTCCTTTTGCCGTTCTGAGCACGTTTTTGCACTGAACCCAAAATGGTGGCCTGGCTCCCCAAAATGGCCAGACCACGAGGCTCCTTTGTCCTGTCCACTGTCTGTCTTGCTCCCTTCACCTTCCCCAGGTCCCGCGACCCGGGGCCTTCCTTATTTGGGCATGTACTTTCCCGCGAAACGTGGTTGCTTTCGCGGGCTTCTATATGCCGTTTGTGTGCCTCCAGGGTGTGGGCTGGGATGTCTGGTCCCAATACACATCCTGGGTGCCAGAGAGTCTAGGGTGGTGTGAATGCCTGGGACCACCGTGGTCCGTGATTGGTCCACGTATGGTATGTGTTTTGATGAGCGGATCTCCCATTGGTTCCCCTCCGTTTTGGCGCGAAGGGAACCGTGGATAAGAGGGGGATGGAAACACCACTACCATGTCGATCTCCTGAGTTCTCACGAACGAAGGAATACAGGAGCCAAGTATCCTGCAACCAAAAGGCTGGACCGAGGAATCGCTGGTGACCCGCTGAAGGAATCCTCCTTTGCACTGCTGTCGTCCTGAGAGCCACTGTCCTCCTTTGATCGAACCAGAAGGCCTGTACTTGTGCTTCGACCTTTGGAATAGCAGGAACAGCTATTCCCGGCATCTTCAACCATCTCCTGCCAAGTAAGCCTTCGGAAGCGTCTCTGGGCCATCCAGTTGACTGACCAGCTTACAAAGGAGTCTGGCTCTGCAACCGCCGCCAGGCTGTGCAGTATCTCGAGTCCTTGTCACTCTCCCACGCTTCGTACTCTTGGCGTTCCCAAGTCTGAAGGGAGGAGTGTACTTTTGACTCGGATACGCACGGCCGCTTCGTTGTCCTGCTGCGTCAACAAAACTGTGCTGGTTTCGTCGATTGGGACGTCTTTTTGATCTACACGACTACAAAGCGTTCCCTGCTCTTCTGAACCTGCCAGCTGCGGAAAACTAACGTGGAGAAGCCTGGGACTGCTTGCTTCGGGGACCGGTGAGTAGTATATCTAGGATCTGGTCGCCCTCCTGCAGTAACCCATTGCTTTTCCCCGCTGTGTAAAACAGCACCCTTTTCGCCCGTACTCGCGCTCTGCTTCTGCCCGCTGTGGAGGCTGCGCTTGAGTTGCGGACCCTGTTCTACTTCTGCTGTGCACTAACACGAACTGCCTGACTTCCTCCGAAGAGCTTCTCCTTTTGCCCGTTGGCACCAGCGCGTGCAGGTACATTGAGCATTAGGCTCCACTCTTCGCAGGGCTTGGACTTCCATCTAGTTAGGTGCCTCTGAAGGCGAACTGAGTCGAAAGCATTATCGCACTGCCTGTTTTCCTTCCCTTGCAGGTGGACTACATATTTCGTGCTTTAAACGCTTGCGACTGTGTATTTGTATATATATTGTGTTGATTTGGTATGTGTTGGCTTAATACTGTGTTATTGTGACTTTCTTGCTACGGTCGTTGTTTTAAAGCCTTAAAATAAATGTGTTTATATTTTTGATATAACACCTGTTTGGAGTAGTTTGTAAGCGCTCTTGCTTTGTGTGCTCACTGCGGGCTTTCAGTCACCCTCACCCCTCTTGAGACCTAGTCTTGACCGCCGCGATCGCTACCTTGATTGGTCTGGCTTGTCCAGAGGTTACCCTGTTCCAAGTAATTAGGTTGGCCTTCTGAACTTCTGCGCCACCAGGACAGAGTTCAGAAATCCGTCTTAACAATACCAAACCTGAGACCCTTCCTATGGCATGAGATTTGATATCAAACTCCTTCCCATTCCAATCCTGAGACCCTTCCTATAGCATGAGATATGATATCCAACTCCTTCCCATTCCAATCCTGAAACCCTTCCTATACCATGAGATGTGATATCTTAATGCTTCTAATACCAAACCTGAGACCCGTCCTATAACATGAGATGTGATATCCAAATCCTTCCCCTTCCAAACCTGAGACCCTTCCTTTAGCATGAGATGTGATATCCAGCTCCTTCCCATTCCAATCCTGAGACCCTTCCGATAGCATGAGATGTGATATATCAATGCTTCTAATATCAAAACTGAGACCCTCCCTATAGCATGAGATGTGATATCTAAGACCTTCCCATTCCAATCCTGAGACCCTTCCGATAGCAGAGATGTGATATCTCAGTGCTTATACCAAACCTGAGACCCTTCCTATGGCATGAGATGTGATATCCAACTCCTTCCCATTTCAATCCTGAGACCCTTCCTATAGCATGAGATGTGATATCTCAATGCTTCTACCAAACATGAGACCCTTCCTATAACATGAGATGGGATATCCAACTCCTTCCCATTCCAATCCTCAGACACTTCCTATAGCATGAGATGTGATATCTCAATGCTTCTAATACCAAACCTGAGACCCTTCCTATGGCATGAGATTTGATATCAAACTCCTTCCCATTCCAATCCTGAGACCCTTCCTATAGCATGAGATATGATATCCAACTCCTTCCCATTCCAATCCTGAAACCCTTCCTATACCATGAGATGTGATATCTTAATGCTTCTAATACCAAACCTGAGACCCGTCCTATAACATGAGATGTGATATCCAAATCCTTCCCCTTCCAAACCTGAGACCCTTCCTTTAGCATGAGATGTGATATCCAGCTCCTTCCCATTCCAATCCTGAGACCCTTACAATAGCATGAGATGTGATATATCAATGCTTCTAATATCAAAACTGAGGCCCTCCCTATAGCATGAGATGTGATATCTAAGACCTTCCCATTCCAATCCTGAGACCCTTCCGATAGCAGAGATGTGATATCTCAGTGCTTATACCAAACCTGAGACCCTTCCTATGGCATGAGATGTGATATCCAACTCCTTCCCATTTCAATCCTGAGACCCTTCCTTTAGCATGAGATGTGATATCCATCTCCTTCCCATTCCAATCCTGAGACCCTTCCTATAGCATGAGATGTGATATCTCAATGCTTCTAATACCAAACCTGAGATCCTTCCGATAACATGAGATGTGATATCCAAATCCTTCCCCTTCCAAACCTGAGACCCTCCCTTTAGCATGAGATGTGATATCCAACTCCTTCCCATTCCAATCCCGAGACCCTTCTGATAGCATGAGATGTGATATCTCAATGCTTCTAATACTAAACCTGAGATCCTTCCGATAGCATGAGAAGTGATATCTCAATGCTTCTAATACCAAACCTGGGACCCGTCCTATAACATGAGATATTATATCAAAATCCTTCCCATTCGAATCCTGAAACCCTTCCTTTAGCATGAGATGTGATATCTCAATGTTTCTAATAAAAAACCTGAGACCCTTCCTATAGCAAGAGATGTGATATCCAGCTCCTTCCCATTCCAATCCTGAGACCCTTCCGATAGCATGAGATGTGATATCTCAATGCTTCTAATATCAAAACTGAGACCCTCCCTATAGCATGAGATGTGATATCTAAGTCCTTCGCATTCCAATCCTGAGACCCTTCCGATAGCAGAGATGTGATATCTCAATGCTTATACCAAACCTGAGACCCTTCCTATGGCATGAGATGTGATATCCAACTCCTTCCCATTTCAATCCTGAGACCCTTCCTATAGCATGAGATGTGATATCTCAATGCTTCTACCAAACATGAGACCCTTCCTTTAGCATGAGATGTGATATCCATCTCCTTCCCATTCCAATCCTGAGACCCTTCCTATAGCATGAGATGTGATATCTCAATGCTTCTAATACCAAACCTGAGATCCTTCCGATAACATGAGATGTGATATCCAAATCCTTCCCCTTCCAAACCTGAGACCCTCCCTTTAGCATGAGATGTGATATCCAACTCCTTCCAATTCCAATCCTGAGACCCTTCTGATAGCATGAGATGTGATATCTCAATGCTTCTAATACTAAACCTGAGATCCTTCTGATAGCATGAGAAGTGATATCTCAATGCTTCTAATACCAAACCTGGGACCCGTCCTATAACATGAGATATGATATCCAAATCCTTCCCATTCCAATCCTGAAACCCTTCCTTTAGCATGAGATGTGATATCTCAATGTTTCTAATAAAAAACCTGAGACCCTTCCTATAGCAAGAGATGTGATATCCAAATCCTTCCCATTCCAATCCTGAGACCCTTCCTATAACATGAGATGTGATATCCAACTCCTTCCCATTCCAATCCTGAAACCCTTCCTATAGCATGAGATGTGATATCTCAGTGTTTCTAATAAAAAACCTGAGACCCTTCCAATAGCAAGAGATGTGATATCCAAATCCTTACCATTCCAATCCTGAGACCCTTCCTATAACATGAGATGTGATATCCAACTCCTTCCCATTCCAACCTGAGACCCTTCCTATAGTATGAGAAGGGATATCCAACTCCTTCCCATTCTAATCCTGAGACCCTTCCTATAGCAAGAGATGTGATATCCAAATCCTTCCCATTCCAATCCTGAGATCCTTCCTACAACATGAGATGTGATACCCAATTATTTCCCATTCCAAACCTGAGACCCTTCCTATTGGATGAGATGTGATATCCAACACCTTCCCATTCCAATCCTGACACCCTTCCTATACCATGAGATGTGATATCTCAATGCTTCTAATACCAAACCTGGGACACGTCCTATAACATGAGATATGATATCCAAATCCTTCCCTTTCCAAACCTGAGACCCTTCCTTTAGCATGAGATGTGATATCCAAATCCTTCCCATTCCAATCCTGAAACCCCTCCTATAGCATGAGATGTGATATCTCAATGTTTCTAATAAAAAACCTGAGACCCTTCCAATAGCAAGAGATGTGATATCAAAATCCTTCCCATTCCAATCCTGAGACCCTTCCTATAACATGAGATGTGATATCCAACTCCTTCCCATTCCAACCTGAGACCCTTCCTATAGCATGAGAAGGGATATCCAACTCCTTCCCATTCCAATCCTAAAACCCTTCCTATAGCAAGAGATGTGATATCCAAATCCTTCCCATTCCAATCCTGAGATCCTTCCTATAACATGAGATGTGATACCCAATTATTTCCCATTCCAAACCTGAGACCCTTCCTATTGGATGAGATGTGATATTCAACACCTTCCCATTCCAATCCTGACACCCTTCCTATACCATGAGATGTGATATCTCAATGTTTCTAATACAAAACTGAGACCCTTCCTATAGCAAGAGATGTGATATCCAAATCCTTCCCATTTCAATCCTGAAACCCCTCCTAAAGCATGAGATCTGATTTCTCAATGTTTCTAATAAAAAACTGAGACCCTTCCTATAGCAAGAGATGTGATATCCAAATCCTTCCCATTTCAATCCTGAGACCCTACCTATAACATGAGATGTGATATCCAACTCCTTCCCATTCCAACCTGAGACCCTCCCTTTAGCATGAGATGTGATATCCAACTCCTTCCCATTCCAATCCTGAGACCCTTCTGATAGCATGAGATGTGATATCTCAATGCTTCTAATACTAAACCTGAGATCCTTCCGATAGCATGAGAAGTGATATCTCAATGCTTCTAATACCAAACATGGGACCCGTCCTATAACATGAGATATTATATCCAAATCCTTCCCATTCCAATCCTGAAACCCTTCCTTTAGCATGAGATGTGATATCTCAATGTTTCTAATAAAAAACCTGAGACCTTTCCTATAGCAAGAGATGTGATATCCAAATCCTTCCCATTCCAATCCTGAGACCCTTCCTATAACATGAGATGTGATATCCAACTCCTTCCCATTCCAATCCTGAAACCCTTCCTATAGCATGAGATGTGATATCTCAATTTTTCTAATAAAAAACCTGAGACCCTTCCAATAGCAAGAGATGTGATATCCAAATCCTTCCCATTCCAATCCTGAGAACCTTCCTATAACATGAGATGTGATATCCAACTCCTTCCCATTCCAACCTGAGACCCTTCCTATAGCATGAGAAGGGATATCCAACTCCTTCCCATTCCAATCCTGAGACCCTTCCTATAGCAAGAGATGTGATATCCAAATCCTTCCCATTCCAATCCTGAGATCCTTCCTATAACATGAGATGTGATACCCAATTATTTCCCATTCCAAACCTGAGACCCTTCCTATTGGATGAGATGTGATATCCAACACCTTCCCATTCCAATCCTGACACCCTTCCTATACCATGAGATGTGATATCTCAATGCTTCTAATACCAAACCTGGGACCCGTCCTATAACATGAGATATGATATCCAAATCCTTCCCCTTCCAATCCTGAAACCCCTCCTATAGCATGAGATGTGATATCTCAATGTTTCTAATAAAAAACTGAGACCCTTCCTATAGCAAGAGATGTGATATCCAAATCCTTCCCATTTCAATCCTGAGACCCTACCTATAACATGAGATGTGATATCCAACTCCTTCCCATTCCAACCTGAGACCCTTCCTATAGCATGAGATGTGATGTCTCAATGCTTCTAATACCAAACCTGAGATCCTTCCTATAACATGAGATGTGATATCCAACTCCTTCCCATTCCAATCCTGAGGCCCTTCCTATAGCATGAGATGTGATATCTCACTGCTTATACCAAACCTGAGACCCTTCCTATAGCATGAGATGTGATATCCAACTCCTTCCCATTCCAATCCTGAGACCCTTCCTATAGCATGAGATGTGATATCTCAATGCTTCTAATATCAAACTTGAGACCCTCCCTATAGCATGAGACGTGATATCCAACTCCTTCCCATTCCAATCCTGAGACTCTTCCTATAGCATGAGATGTGATATCTCAATGCTTCTACCAAACCTGAGACCCTTCCTATAACATGAGATGGGATATCCAACTCCTTCCCATTCCAATCCTCAGACACTTCCTATAGCATGAGATGTGATATCTCAATGCTTCTAATACCTGTTAGGAAAGATTTCGTTATTGTAGGGAAATTTCCTTCCATGTGGCAACCCCTAAACTTTTTGCTATTGTTTTTAACCTCGTTCTTGACTTTGCCAGAGAAGTACAGCCTTCTGCCGCACTTCTCTGGGCTTTCGCTCCTTTCTTACGGGGAAACTGACATGCCCTTAAGACAGTCAGTACCGGGGAACGTTGTTTCCCGTAGTTTCTTCTATCGTGTCGCAGCTTTAGTGCAACACGACACAAGAGGGCACAGTAAGCTAAGTTACAGCTCTCTTGGGTCTCTAGCCTTCTACAGGCCCTAGATACTCTTTTAGGATGGTATTTGATCGGTGCAAGTCATTCAGGGACTGGAATGGTGGCAGCGATCGTAATGAATATTTTGAGCTCCTTTTGCCGTTCTGAGCACGTTTTTGCACTGAACCCAAAATGGTGGCCTGGCTCCCCAAAATGGCCAGACCACGAGGCTCCTTTGTCCTGTCCACTGTCCGTCTTGCTCCCTTCACCTTCCCCAGGTCCCGCGACCCGGGGCCTTCCTTATTTGGGCATGTACTTTCCCGCGAAACGTGGTTGCTTTCGCGGGCTTCTACATGCCGTTTGTGTGCCTCCAGGGTGTGGGCTGGGATGTCTGGTCCCAATACACATCCTGGGTGCCAGAGAGTCTAGGGTGGTGTGAATGCCTGGGACCACCGTGGTCCGTGATTGGTCCACGTATGGTATGTGTTTTGATGAGCGGATCTCCCATTGGTTCCCCTCCGTTTTGGCGCGAAGGGAACCGTGGATAAGAGGGGGCTGGAAACACCACTACCATGTCGATCTCCTGAGTTCTCACGAACGAAGGAATACAGGAGCCAAGTATCCTGCAACCAAAAGGCTGGACCGAGGAATCGCTGGTGACCCGCTGAAGGAATCCTCCTTTGCACTGCTGTCGTCCTGAGAGCCACTGTCCTCCTTTGATCGAACCAGAAGGCCTGTACTGGTGCTTCGACCTTTGGAATAGCAGGAACAGCTATTCCCGGCATCTTCAACCATCTCCTGCCAAGTAAGCCTTCGGAAGCGTCTCTGGGCCATCCAGTTGACTGACCAGCTTACAAAGGAGTCTGGCTCTGCAACCGCCGCCAGGCTGTGCAGTATCTCGAGTCCTTGTCACTCTCCCACGCTTCGTACACTTGGCGTTCCCAAGTCTGAAGGGAGGAGTGTACTTTTGACTCGGATACGCACGGCCGCTTCGTTGTCCTGCTGCGGCAACAAAACTGTGCTGGTTTCGTCGATTGGGACGTCTTTTTGATCTACACGACTACAAAGCGTTCCCTGCTCTTCTGAACCTGCCAGCTGCGGAAAACTAACGTGGAGAAGCCTGGGACTGCTTGCTTCGGGGACCGGTGAGTAGTATATCTAGGATCTGGTCGCCCTCCTGCAGTAACCCATTGCTTTTCCCCGCTGTGTAAAACAGCACCCTTTTCGCCCGTACTCGCGCTCTGCTTCTGCCCGCTGTGGAGGCTGCGCTTGAGTTGCGGACCCTGTTCTACTTCTGCTGTGCACTAACACGAACTGCCTGACTTCCTCCGAAGAGCTTCTCCTTTTGCCCGTTGGCACCAGCGCGTGCAGGTACATTGAGCATTAGGCTCCACTCTTCGCAGGGCTTGGACTTCCATCTAGTTAGGTGCCTCTGAAGGCGAACTGAGTCGAAAGCATTATCGCACTGCCTGTTTTCCTTCCCTTGCAGGTGGACTACATATTTCGTGCTTTAAACGCTTGCGACTGTGTATTTGTATATATATTGTGTTGATTTGGTATGTGTTGGCTTAATACTGTGTTATTGTGACTTTCTTGCTACGGTCGTTGTTTTAAAGCCTTAAAATAAATGTGTTTATATTTTTGATATAACACCTGTTTGGAGTAGTTTGTAAGCGCTCTTGCTTTGTGTGCTCACTGCGGGCTTTCAGTCACCCTCACCCCTCTTGAGACCTAGTCTTGACCGCCGCGATCGCTACCTTGATTGGTCTGGCTTGTCCAGAGGTTACCCTGTTCCAAGTAATTAGGTTGGCCTTCTGAACTTCTGCGCCACCAGGACAGAGTTCAGAAATCCGTCTTAACAATACCAAACCTGAGACCCTTCCTATGGCATGAGATTTGATATCAAACTCCTTCCCATTCCAATCCTGAGACCCTTCCTATAGCATGAGATATGATATCCAACTCCTTCCCATTCCAATCCTGAAACCCTTCCTATACCATGAGATGTGATATCTTAATGCTTCTAATACCAAACCTGAGACCCGTCCTATAACATGAGATGTGATATCCAGCTCCTTCCCATTCCAATCCTGAGACCCTTCCGATAGCATGAGATGTGATATATCAATGCTTCTAATATCAAAACTGAGACCCTCCCTATAGCATGAGATGTGATATCTAAGACCTTCCCATTCCAATCCTGAGACCCTTCCGATAGCAGAGATGTGATATCTCAGTGCTTATACCAAACCTGAGACCCTTCCTATGGCATGAGATGTGATATCCAACTCCTTCCCATTTCAATCCTGAGACCCTTCCTATAGCATGAGATGTGATATCTCAATGCTTCTACCAAACATGAGACCCTTCCTATAACATGAGATGGGATATCCAACTCCTTCCCATTCCAATCCTCAGACACTTCCTATAGCATGAGATGTGATATCTCAATGCTTCTAATACCAAACCTGAGACCCTTCCTATGGCATGAGATTTGATATCAAACTCCTTCCCATTCCAATCCTGAGACCCTTCCTATAGCATGAGATATGATATCCAACTCCTTCCCATTCCAATCCTGAAACCCTTCCTATACCATGAGATGTGATATCTTAATGCTTCTAATACCAAACCTGAGACCCGTCCTATAACATGAGATGTGATATCCAAATCCTTCCCCTTCCAAACCTGAGACCCTTCCTTTAGCATGAGATGTGATATCCAGCTCCTTCCCATTCCAATCCTGAGACCCTTACAATAGCATGAGATGTGATATATCAATGCTTCTAATATCAAAACTGAGACCCTCCCTATAGCATGAGATGTGATATCTAAGACCTTCCCATTCCAATCCGGAGACCCTTCCGATAGCAGAGATGTGATATCTCAGTGCTTATACCAAACCTGAGACCCTTCCTATGGCATGAGATGTGATATCCAACTCCTTCCCATTTCAATCCTGAGACCCTTCCTTTAGCATGAGATGTGATATCCATCTCCTTCCCATTCCAATCCTGAGACCCTTCCTATAGCATGAGATGTGATATCTCAATGCTTCTAATACCAAACCTGAGATCCTTCCGATAACATGAGAAGTGATATCTCAATGCTTCTAATACCAAACCTGGGACCCGTCCTATAACATGAGATATTATATCAAAATCCTTCCCATTCGAATCCTGAAACCCTTCCTTTAGCATGAGATGTGATATCTCAATGTTTCTAATAAAAAACCTGAGAACCTTCCTATAGCAAGAGATGTGATATCCAGCTCCTTCCCATTCCAATCCTGAGACCCTTCCGATAGCATGAGATGTGATATCTCAATGCTTCTAATATCAAAACTGAGACCCTCCCTATAGCATGAGATGTGATATCTAAGTCCTTCGCATTCCAATCCTGAGACCCTTCCGATAGCAGAGATGTGATATCTCAATGCTTATACCAAACCTGAGACCCTTCCTATGGCATGAGATGTGATATCCAACTCCTTCCCATTTCAATCCTGAGACCCTTCCTATAGCATGAGATGTGATATCTCAATGCTTCTACCAAACATGAGACCCTTCCTTTAGCATGAGATGTGATATCCATCTCCTTCCCATTCCAATCCTGAGACCCTTCCTATAGCATGAGATGTGATATCTCAATGCTTCTAATACCAAACCTGAGATCCTTCCGATAACATGAGATGTGATATCCAAATCCTTCCCCTTCCAAACCTGAGACCCTCCCTTTAGCATGAGATGTGATATCCAACTCCTTCCCATTCCAATCCTGAGACCCTTCTGATAGCATGAGATGTGATATCTCAATGCTTCTAATACTAAACCTGAGATCCTTCTGATAGCATGAGAAGTGATATCTCAATGCTTCTAATACCAAACCTGGGACCCGTCCTATAACATGAGATATGATATCCAAATCCTTCCCATTCCAATCCTGAAACCCTTCCTTTAGCATGAGATGTGATATCTCAATGTTTCTAATAAAAAACCTGAGACCCTTCCTATAGCAAGAGATGTGATATCCAAATCCTTCCCATTCCAATCCTGAGACCCTTCCTATAACATGAGATGTGATATCCAACTCCTTCCCATTCCAATCCTGAAACCCTTCCTATAGCATGAGATGTGATATCTCAATGTTTCTAATAAAAAACCTGAGACCCTTCCAATAGCAAGAGATGTGATATCCAAATCCTTACCATTCCAATCCTGAGACCCTTCCTATAACATGAGATGTAATATCCAACTCCTTCCCATTCCAACCTGAGACCCTTCCTATAGTATGAGAAGGGATATCCAACTCCTTCCCATTCTAATCCTGAGACCCTTCCTATAGCAAGAGATGTGATATCCAAATCCTTCCCATTCCAATCCTGAGATCCTTCCTATAACATGAGATGTGATACCCAATTATTTCCCATTCCAAACCTGAGACCCTTCCTATTGGATGAGATGTGATATCCAACACCTTCCCATTCCAATCCTGACACCCTTCCTATACCATGAGATGTGATATCTCAATGCTTCTAATACCAAACCTGGGACACGTCCTATAACATGAGATATGATATCCAAATCCTTCCCTTTCCAAACCTGAGACCCTTCCTTTAGCATGAGATGTGATATCCAAATCCTTCCCATTCCAATCCTGAAACCCCTCCTATAGCATGAGATGTGATATCTCAATGTTTCTAATAAAAAACCTGAGACCCTTCCAATAGCAAGAGATGTGATATCCAAATCCTTCCCATTCCAATCCTGAGACCCTTCCTATAACATGAGATGTGATATCCAACTCCTTCCCATTCCAACCTGAGACCCTTCCTATAGCATGAGAAGGGATATCCAACTCCTTCCCATTCCAATCCTAAAACCCTTCCTATAGCAAGAGATGTGATATCCAAATCCTTCCCATTCCAATCCTGAGATCCTTCCTATAACATGAGATGTGATACCCAATTATTTACCATTCCAAACCTGAGACCCTTCCTATTGGATGAGATGTGATATTCAACACCTCCCCATTCCAATCCTGACACCCTTCCTATACCATGAGATGTGATATCTCAATGTTTCTAATACAAAACTGAGACCCTTCCTATAGCAAGAGATGTGATATCCAAATCCTTCCCATTTCAATCCTGAAACCCCTCCTAAAGCATGAGATCTGATATCTCAATGTTTCTAATAAAAAACTGAGACCCTTCCTATAGCAAGAGATGTGATATCCAAATCCTTCCCATTTCAATCCTGAGACCCTACCTATAACATGAGATGTGATATCCAACTCCTTCCCATTCCAACCTGAGACCCTCCCTTTAGCATGAGATGTGATATCCAACTCCTTCCCATTCCAATCCTGAGACCCTTCTGATAGCATGAGATGTGATATCTCAATGCTTCTAATACTAAACCTGAGATCCTTCTGATAGCATGAGAAGTGATATCTCAATGCTTCTAATACCAAACCTGGGACCCGTCCTATAACATGAGATATGATATCCAAATCCTTCCCATTCCAATCCTGAAACCCTTCCTTTAGCATGAGATGTGATATCTCAATGTTTCTAATAAAAAACCTGAGACCCTTCCTATAGCAAGAGATGTGATATCCAAATCCTTCCCATTCCCATCCTGAGACCCTTCCTATAACATGAGATGTGATATCCAACTCCTTCCCATTCCAATCCTGAAACCCTTCCAATAGCAAGAGATGTGATATCCAAATCCTTCCCATTCCAATCCTGAGACCCTTTCTATAACATGAGATGTGATATCCAACTCCTTCCCATTCCAACCTGAGACCCTTCCTATAGCATGAGAAGGGATATCCAACTCCTTCCCATTCCAATCCTGAGACCCTTCCTATAGCAAGAGATGTGATATCCAAATCCTTCCCATTCCAATCCTGAGATCCTTCCTATAACATGAGATGTGATACCCAATTATTTCCCATTCCAAACCTGAGACCCTTCCTATTGGATGAGATGTGATATCCAACACCTTCCCATTCCAATCCTGACACCCTTCCTATACCATGAGATGTGATATCTCAATGCTTCTAATACCAAACCTGGGACCCTTCCTATAACATGAGATGTGATATCCAAATCCTTCCCATTCCAATCCTGAAACCCCTCCTATAGCATGAGATGTGATATCTCAATGTTTCTAATAAAAAACGTGAGACCCTTCCAATAGCAAGAGATGTGATATCCAAATCCTTCCCATTCCAATCCTGAGACCCTTCCTATAACATGAGATGTGATATCCAACTCCTTCCCATTCCAACCTGAGACCCTTCCTATAGCATGAGAAGGGATATCCAACTCCTTCCCATTCCAATCGTGAGACCCTTCCTATCGCAAGAGATGTGATATCCAAATCCTTCCCATTCCAATCCTGAGATCCTTCCTATAACATGAGATGTGATACCCAATTATTTCCCATTCCAAACCTGAGACCCTTCCTATTGGATGAGATGTGATATTCAACACCTTCCCATTCCAATCCTGACACCCTTCCTATACCATGAGATGTGATATCTCAATGCGTCTAATACCAAACCTGGGACTCGTCCTATAACATGAGATATGATATCCAAATCCTTCCCCTTCCAAACCTGAGACCCTTCCTTTAGCATGAGATGTGATATCCAAATCCTTCCCATTCCAATCCTGAAACCCCTCCTATAGCATGAGATGTGATATCTCAATGTTTCTAATAAAAAACTGAGACCCTTCCTATAGCAAGAGATGTGATATCCAAATCCTTCCCATTTCAATCCTGAGACCCTACCTATAACATGAGATGTGATATCCAACTCCTTCCCATTCCAACCTGAGACCCTTCCTATAACATGAGATGTGATATCCAACTCCTTCCCATTCCAATCCTGAAACCCTTCCTATAGCATGAGATGTGATATCTCAATGTTTCTAATAAAAAACCTGAGACCCTTCCAATAGCAAGAGATGTGCTATCCAAATCCTTCCCATTCCAATCCTGAGACCCTTCCTATAACATGAGATGTGATATCCAACTCCTTCCCATTCCAACCTGAGACGTTTCCTATAGCATGAGAAGGGATATCCAACTCCTTCCCATTCCAATCCTGAGACCCTTCCTATAGCAAGAGATGTGATATCCAAATCCTTCCCATTCCAATCCTGAGATCCTTCCTATAACATGAGATGTGATACCCAATTATTTCCCATTCCAAACCTGAGACCCTTCCTATTGGATGAGATGTGATATCCAACACCTTCCCATTCCAATCCTGACACCCTTCCTATACCATGAGATGTGATATCTCAATGCTTCTAATACCAAACCTGGGACCCGTCCTATAACATGAGATATGATATCCAAATCCTTCCCCTTCCAAACCTGAGACCCTTCCTTTAGCATGAGATGTGATATCCAAATCCTTCCCATTCCAATCCTGAAACCCCTCCTATAGCATGAGATGTGATATCTCAATGTTTCTAATAAAAAACTGAGACCCTTCCTATAGCAAGAGATGTGATATCCAAATCCTTCCCATTTCAATCCTGAGACCCTACCTATAGCATGAGATGTGATATCCAACTCCTTCCCATTCCAACCTGAGACCGTTCCTATAGCATGAGAAGGGATATCCAACTCCTTCCCATTCCAATCCTGAGACCCTTCCTATAGCAAGAGATGTGATATCCAAATCCTTCCCATTCCAATCCTGAGATGCTTCCTATAACATGAGATGTGATACCCAATTATTTCCCATTCCAAACCTGAGACCCTTCCTATTGGATGAGATGTGATATCCAACACCTTCCCATTCCAATCCTGACACCCTTCCTATACCATGAGATGTGATATCTCAATGCGTCTAATACCAAACCTGGGACTCGTCCTATAACATGAGATATGATATCCAAATCCTTCCCCTTCCAAACCTGAGACCCTTCCTTTAGCATGAGATGTGATATCCAAATCCTTCCCATTCCAATCCTGAAACCCCTCCTATAGCATGAGATGTGATATCTCAATGTTTCTAATAAAAAACTGAGACCCTTCCTATAGCAAGAGATGTGATATCCAAATCCTTCCCATTTCAATCCTGAGACCCTACCTATAACATGAGATGTGATATCCAACTCCTTCCCATTCCAACCTGAGACCCTTCCTATAACATGAGATGTGATATCCAACTCCTTCCCATTCCAATCCTGAAACCCTTCCTATAGCATGAGATGTGATATCTCAATGTTTCTAATAAAAAACCTGAGACCCTTCCAATAGCAAGAGATGTGATATCCAAATCCTTCCCATTCCAATCCTGAGACCCTTCCTATAACATGAGATGTGATATCCAACTCCTTCCCATACCAACCTGAGACCCTTCCTATTGCATGAGAAGGGATATCCAACTCCTTCCCATTCCAATCCTGAGACCCTTCCTATAGCAAGAGATGTGATATCCAAATCCTTCCCATTCCAATCCTGAGATTCTTCCTATAACATGAGATGTGATATCTCAATGCTTCTAATACCAAACCTGAGACCCTTCCTATGACATGAGATGGGATATCCAACTCCTTCCCATTCCAATCCTGAGACCCTTCGGGTAGCATAGATGTGATATCTCAATGCTTATACCAAGCCTGAGACCCTTCCTATGGCATGAGATGTGATATCCAAATCCTTCCCATTCCAATCCTGAGACCCTTCCTATAGCATGAGATGTGATGTCTCAATGCTTCTAATACCAAACCTGAGATCCTTCCTATAACATGAGATGTGATATCCAACTCCTTCCCATTCCAATCCTGAGACCCTTCCTATAGCATGAGATGTGATATCTCACTGCTTATACCAAACCTGAGACCCTTCCTATAGCATGAGATGTGATATCCAACTCCTTCCCATTCCAATCCTGAGACCCTTCCTATAGCATGAGATGTGATATCTCAATGCTTCTAATATCAAACTTGAGACCCTCCCTATAGCATGAGACGTGATATCCAACTCCTTCCCATTCCAATCCTGAGACTCTTCCTATAGCATGAGATGTGATTTCTCAATGCTTCTACCAAACCTGAGACCCTTCCTATAACATGAGATGGGATATCCAACTCCTTCCCATTCCAATCCTCAGACACTTCCTATAGCATGAGATGTGATATCTCAATGCTTCTAATACCAAACCTGAGACCCTTCCTATGGCATGAGATTTGATATCAAACTCCTTCCCATTCCAATCCTGAGACCCTTCCTATAGCATGAGATATGATATCCAACTCCTTCCCATTCCAATCCTGAAACCCTTCCTATACCATGAGATGTGATATCTTAATGCTTCTAAAACCAAACCTGAGACCCGTCCTATAACATGAGATGTGATATCCAAATCCTTACCCTTCCAAACCTGAGACCCTTCCTTTAGCATGAGATGTGATATCCAGCTCCTTCCCATTCCAATCCTGAGACCCTTCCGATAGCATGAGATGTGATATCTCAATGCTTCTAATATCAAAACTGAGACCCTCCCTATAGCATGAGATGTGATATCTAAGTCCTTCCCATTCCAATCCTGAGACCCTTCCAATAGCAGAGATGTGATATCTCAATGCTTATACCAAACCTGAGACCCTTCCTATGGCATGAGATGTGATATCCAACTCCTTCCCATTTCAATCCTGAGACCCTTCCTATAGCATGAGATGTGATATCTCAATGCTTCTACCAAACATGAGACCCTTCCTTTAGCATGAGATGTGATATCCATCTCCTTCCCATTCCAATCCTGAGACCCTTCCTATAGCATGAGATGTGATATCTCAATGCTTCTAATACCAAACCTGAGATCCTTCCGATAACATGAGATGTGATATCCAAATCCTTCCCCTTCCAAACCTGAGACCCTCCCTTTAGCATGAGATGTGATATCCAACTACTTCCCATTCCAATCCTGAGACCCTTCTGATAGCATGAGATGTGATATCTCAATGCTTCTAATACTAAACCTGAGATCCTTCCGATAGCATGAGAAGTGATATCTCAATGCTTCTAATACCAAACCTGGGACCCGTCCTATAACATGAGATATTATATCCAAATCCTTCCCATTCCAATCCTGAAACCCTTCCTTTAGCATGAGATGTGATATCTCAATGTTTCTAATAAAAAACCTGAGACCCTTCCTATAGCAAGAGATGTGATATCCAAATCCTTCCCATTCCAATCCTGAGACCCTTCCTATAACATGAGATGTGATATCCAACTCCTTCCCATTCCAATCCTGAAACCCTTCCTATAGCATGAGATGTGATATCTCAATTTTTCTAATAAAAAACCTGAGACCCTTCCAATAGCAAGAGATGTGATATCCAAATCCTTCCCATTCCAATCCTGAGACCCTTCCTATAACATGAGATGTGATATCCAACTCCTTCCCATTCCAACCTGAGACCCTTCCTATAGCATGAGAAGGGATATCCAACGCCTTCCCATTCCAATCCTGAGACCCTTCCTATAGCAAGAGATGTGATATCCAATTCCTTCCCATTCCAATCGTGAGATCCTTCCTATAACATGAGATGTGATACCCAATTATTTCCCATTCCAAACCTGAGACCCTTCCTATTGGATGATATCCAACACCTTCCCATTCCAATCCTGACACCCTTCCTATACCATGAGATGTGATATCTCAATGCTTCTAATACCAAACCTGGGACCCGTCCTATAACATGAGATATGATATCCAAATCCTTCCCCTTCCAAACCTGAGACCCTTCCTTTAGCATGAGATGTGATATCCAAATCCTTCCCATTCCAATCCTGAAACCCCTCCTATAGCATGAGATGTGATATCTCAATGTTTCTAATAAAAAACTGAGACCCTTCCTATAGCAAGAGATGTGATATCCAAATCCTTCCCATTTCAATCCTGAGACCCTACCTATAACATGAGATGTGATATCCAACTCCTTCCCATTCCAACCTGAGACCCTTCCTATAGCATGAGATGTGATCTCTCTATGCTTCTAATACCAAACCTGAGATCCTTCCTATAACATGAGATGTGATATCCAACTCCTTCCCATTCCAATCCTGAGGCCCCTCCTATAGCATGAGATGTGATATCTCAATGTTTCTAATAAAAAACTGAGACCCTTCCTATAGCAAGAGATGTGATATCCAAATCCTTCCCATTTCAATCCTGAGACCCCACCTATAGCATGAGATGTGATATCCAACTCCTTCCCATTCCAACCTGAGACCCTTCCTATAACATGAGATGTGATATCCAACTCCTTCCCATTCCAATCCTGAAACCCTTTATATAGCATGAGATGTGATATCTCAATGTTTCTAATAAAAAACCTGAGACCCTTCCAATAGCAAGAGATGTGATATCCAAATCCTTCCCATTCCAATCCTGAGACCCTTCCTATAACATGAGATGTGATATCCAACTCCTTCCCATACCAACCTGAGACCCTTCCTATTGCATGAGAAGGGATATCCAACTCCTTCCCATTCCAATCCTGAGACCCTTCCTATAGCAAGAGATGTGATATCCAAATCCTTCCCATTCCAATCCTGAGATCCTTCCTATAACATGAGATGTGATATCTCAATGCTTCTAATACCAAACCTGAGACCCTTCCTATGACATGAGATGGGATATCCAACTCCTTCCCATTCCAATCCTGAGACCCTTCGGGTAGCATAGATGTGATATCTCAATGCTTATACCAAGCCTGAGACCCTTCCTATGGCATGAGATGTGATATCCAACTCCTTCCCATTCCAATCCTGAGACCCTTCCTATAGCATGAGATGTGATGTCTCAATGCTTCTAATACCAAACCTGAGATCCTTCCTATAACATGAGATGTGATATCCAACTCCTTCCCATTCCAATCCTGAGACCCTTCCTATAGCATGAGATGTGATATCTCACTGCTTATACCAAACCTGAGACCCTTCCTATAGCATGAGATGTGATATCCAACTCCTTCCCATTCCAATCCTGAGACCCTTCCTATAGCATGAGATGTGATATCTCAATGCTTCTAATATCAAACTTGAGACCCTCCCTATAGCATGAGACGTGATATCCAACTCCTTCCCATTCCAATCCTGAGACTCTTCCTATAGCATGAGATGTGATATCTCAATGCTTCTACCAAACCTGAGACGCTTCCTATAACATGAGATGGGATATCCAACTCCTTCCCATTCCAATCCTCAGACACTTCCTATAGCATGAGATGTGATATCTCAATGCTTCTAATACCAAACCTGAGACCCTTCCTATGGCATGAGATTTGATATCAAACTCCTTCCCATTCCAATCCTGAGACCCTTCCTATAGCATGAGATATGATATTCAACTCCTTCCCATTCCAATCCTGAAACCCTTCCTATACCATGAGATGTGATATCTTAATGCTTCTAAAACCAAACCTGAGACCCGTCCTATAACATGAGATGTGATATCCAAATCCTTACCCTTCCAAACCTGAGACCCTTCCTTTAGCATGAGATGTGATATCCAGCTCCTTCCCATTCCAATCCTGAGACCCTTCCGATAGCATGAGATGTGATATCTCAATGCTTCTAATATCAAAACTGAGACCCTCCCTATAGCATGAGATGTGATATCTAAGTCCTTCCCATTCCAATACTGAGACCCTTCCAATAGCAGAGATGTGATATCTCAATGCTTATACCAAACCTGAGACCCTTCCTATGGCATGAGATGTGATATCCAACTCCTTCCCATTTCAATCCTGAGACCCTTCCTATAGCATGAGATGTGATATCTCAATGCTTCTACCAAACATGAGACCCTTCCTTTAGCATGAGATGTGATATCCATCTCCTTCCCATTCCAATCCTGAGACCCTTCCTATAGCATGAGATGTGATATCTCAATGCTTCTAATACCAAACCTGAGATCCTTCCGATAACATGAGATGTGATATCCAAATCCTTCCCCTTCCAAACCTGAGACCCTCCCTTTAGCATGAGATGTGATATCCAACTACTTCCCATTCCAATCCTGAGACCCTTCTGATAGCATGAGATGTGATATCTCAATGCTTCTAATACTAAACCTGAGATCCTTCCGATAGCATGAGAAGTGATATCTCAATGCTTCTAATACCAAACCTGGGACCCGTCCTATAACATGAGATATTATATCCAAATCCTTCCCATTCCAATCCTGAAACCCTTCCTTTAGCATGAGATGTGATATCTCAATGTTTCTAATAAAAAACCTGAGACCCTTCCTATAGCAAGAGATGTGATATCCAAATCCTTCCCATTCCAATCCTGAGACCCTTCCTATAACATGAGATGTGATATCCAACTCCTTCCCATTCCAATCCTGAAACCCTTCCTATAGCATGAGATGTGATATCTCAATTTTTCTAATAAAAAACCTGAGACCCTTCCAATAGCAAGAGATGTGATATCCAAATCCTTCCCATTCCAATCCTGAGACCCTTCCTATAACATGAGATGTGATATCCAACTCCTTCCCATTCCAACCTGAGACCCTTCCTATAGCATGAGAAGGGATATCCAACGCCTTCCCATTCCAATCCTGAGACCCATCCTATAGCAAGAGATGTGATATCCAATTCCTTCCCATTCCAATCCTGAGATCCTTCCTATAACATGAGATGTGATACCCAATTATTTCCCATTCCAAACCTGAGACCCTTCCTATTGGATGATATCCAACACCTTCCCATTCCAATCCTGACACCCTTCCTATACCATGAGATGTGATATCTCAATGCTTCTAATACCAAACCTGGGACCCGTCCTATAACATGAGATATGATATCCAAATCCTTCCCCTTCCAAACCTGAGACCCTTCCTTTAGCATGAGATGTGATATCCAAATCCTTCCCATTCCAATCCTGAAACCCCTCCTATAGCATGAGATGTGATATCTCAATGTTTCTAATAAAAAACTGAGACCCTTCCTATAGCAAGAGATGTGATATCCAAATCCTTCCCATTTCAATCCTGAGACCCTACCTATAACATGAGATGTGATATCCAACTCCTTCCCATTCCAACCTGAGACCCTTCCTATAGCATGAGATGTGATCTCTCTATGCTTCTAATACCAAACCTGAGATCCTTCCTATAACATGAGATGTGATATCCAACTCCTTCCCATTCCAATCCTGAGGCCCCTCCTATAGCATGAGATGTGATATCTCAATGTTTCTAATAAAAAACTGAGACCCTTCCTATAGCAAGAGATGTGATATCCAAATCCTTCCCATTTCAATCCTGAGACCCTACCTATAGCATGAGATGTGATATCCAACTCCTTCCCATTCCAACCTGAGACCCTTCCTATAACATGAGATGTGATATCCAACTCCTTCCCATTCCAATCCTGAAACCCTTCCTATAGCATGAGATGTGATATCTCAATGTTTCTAATAAAAAACCTGAGACCCTTCCAATAGCAAGAGATGTGATATCCAAATCCTTCCCATTCCAATCCTGAGACCCTTCCTATAACATGAGATGTGATATCCAACTCCTTCCCATTCCAATCCTGAGGCCCCTCCTATAGCATGAGATGTGATATCTCAATGTTTCTAATAAAAAACTGAGACCCTTCCTATAGCAAGAGATGTGATATCCAAATCCTTCCCATTTCAATCCTGAGACCCTACCTATAGCATGAGATGTGATATCCAACTCCTTCCCATACCAACCTGAGACCCTTCCTATTGCATGAGAAGGGATATCCAACTCCTTCCCATTCCAATCCTGAGACCCTTCCTATAGCAAGAGATGTGATATCCAAATCCTTCCCATTCCAATCCTGAGATCCTTCCTATAACATGAGATGTGATATCTCAATGCTTCTAATACCAAACCTGAGACCCTTCCTATGACATGAGATGGGATATCCAACTCCTTCCCATTCCATTCCTGAGACCCTTCGGGTAGCATAGATGTGATATCTCAATGCTTATACCAAGCCTGAGACCCTTCCTATGGCATGAGATGTGATATCCAACTCCTTCCCATTCCAATCCTGAGACCCTTCCTATAGCATGAGATGTGATGTCTCAATGCTTCTAATACCAAACCTGAGATCCTTCCTATAACATGAGATGTGATATCCAACTCCTTCCCATTCCAATCCTGAGACCCTTCCTATAGCATGAGATGTGATATCTCACTGCTTATACCAAACCTGAGACCCTTCCTATAGCATGAGATGTGATATCCAACTCCTTCCCATTCCAATCCTGAGACCCTTCCTATAGCATGAGATGTGATATCTCAATGCTTCTAATATCAAACTTGAGACCCTCCCTATAGCATGAGACGTGATATCCAACTCCTTCCCATTCCAATCCTGAGACTCTTCCTATAGCATGAGATGTGATATCTCAATGCTTCTACCAAACCTGAGACCCTTCCTATAACATGAGATGGGATATCCAACTCCTTCCCATTCCAATCCTCAGACACTTCCTATAGCATGAGATGTGATATCTCAATGCTTCTAATACCAAACCTGAGACCCTTCCTATGGCATGAGATTTGATATCAAACTCCTTCCCATTCCAATCCTGAGACCCTTCCTATAGCATGAGATATGATATCCAACTCCTTCCCATTCCAATCCTGAAACCCTTCCTATACCATGAGATGTGATATCTTAATGCTTCTAAAACCAAACCTGAGACCCGTCCTATAACATGAGATGTGATATCCAAATCCTTACCCTTCCAAACCTGAGACCCTTCCTTTAGCATGAGATGTGATATCCAGCTCCTTCCCATTCCAATCCTGAGACCCTTCCGATAGCATGAGATGTGATATCTCAATGCTTCTAATATCAAAACGGAGACCCTCCCTATAGCATGAGATGTGATATCTAAGTCCTTCCCATTCCAATACTGAGACCCTTCCAATAGCAGAGATGTGATATCTCAATGCTTATACCAAACCTGAGACCCTTCCTATGGCATGAGATGTGATATCCAACTCCTTCCCATTTCAATCCTGAGACCCTTCCTATAGCATGAGATGTGATATCTCAATGCTTCTACCAAACATGAGACCCTTCCTTTAGCATGAGATGTGATATCCATCTCCTTCCCATTCCAATCCTGAGACCCTTCCTATAGCATGAGATGTGATATCTCAATGCTTCTAATACCAAACCTGAGATCCTTCCGATAACATGAGATGTGATATCCAAATCCTTCCCCTTCCAAACCTGAGACCCTCCCTTTAGCATGAGATGTGATATCCAACTACTTCCCATTCCAATCCTGAGACCCTTCTGATAGCATGAGATGTGATATCTCAATGCTTCTAATACTAAACCTGAGATCCTTCCGATAGCATGAGAAGTGATATCTCAATGCTTCTAATACCAAACCTGGGACACGTCCTATAACATGAGATATTATATCCAAATCCTTCCCATTCCAATCCTGAAACCCTTCCTTTAGCATGAGATGTGATATCTCAATGTTTCTAATAAAAAACCTGAGACCCTTCCTATAGCAAGAGATGTGATATCCAAATCCTTCCCATTCCAATCCTGAGACCCTTCCTATAACATGAGATGTGATATCCAACTCCTTCCCATTCCAATCCTGAAACCCTTCCTATAGCATGAGATGTGATATCTCAATTTTTCTAATAAAAAACCTGAGACCCTTCCAATAGCAAGAGATGTGATATCCAAATCCTTCCCATTCCAATCCTGAGACCCTTCCTATAACATGAGATGTGATATCCAACTCCTTCCCATTCCAACCTGAGACCCTTCCTATAGCATGAGAAGGGATATCCAACGCCTTCCCATTCCAATCCTGAGACCCTTCCTATAGCAAGAGATGTGATATCCAATTCCTTCCCATTCCAATCCTGAGATCCTTCCTATAACATGAGATGTGATACCCAATTATTTCCCATTCCAAACCTGAGACCCTTCCTATTGGATGATATCCAACACCTTCCCATTCCAATCCTGACACCCTTCCTATACCATGAGATGTGATATCTCAATGCTTCTAATACCAAACCTGGGACCCGTCCTATAACATGAGATATGATATCCAAATCCTTCCCCTTCCAAACCTGAGACCCTTCCTTTAGCATGAGATGTGATATCCAAATCCTTCCCATTCCAATCCTGAAACCCCTCCTATAGCATGAGATGTGATATCTCAATGTTTCTAATAAAAAACTGAGACCCTTCCTATAGCAAGAGATGTGATATCCAAATCCTTCCCATTTCAATCCTGAGACCCTACCTATAACATGAGATGTGATATCCAACTCCTTCCCATTCCAACCTGAGACCCTTCCTATAGCATGAGATGTGATCTCTCTATGCTTCTAATACCAAACCTGAGATCCTTCCTATAACATGAGATGTGATATCCAACTCCTTCCCATTCCAATCCTGAGGCCCCTCCTATAGCATGAGATGTGATATCTCAATGTTTCTAATAAAAAACTGAGACCCTTCCTATAGCAAGAGATGTGATATCCAAATCCTTCCCATTTCAATCCTGAGACCCTACCTATAGCATGAGATGTGATATCCAACTCCTTCCCATTCCAACCTGAGACCCTTCCTATAACATGAGATGTGATATCCAACTCCTTCCCATTCCAATCCTGAAACCCTTCCTATAGCATGAGATGTGATATCTCAATGTTTCTAATAAAAAACCTGAGACCCTTCCAATAGCAAGAGATGTGATATCCAAATCCTTCCCATTCCAATCCTGAGACCCTTCCTATAACATGAGATGTGATATCCAACTCCTTCCCATACCAACCTGAGACCCTTCCTATTGCATGAGAAGGGATATCCAACTCCTTCCCATTCCAATCCTGAGACCCTTCCTATAGCAAGAGATGTGATATCCAAATCCTTCCCATTCCAATCCTGAGATCCTTCCTATAACATGAGATGTGATATCTCAATGCTTCTAATACCAAACCTGAGACCCTTCCTATGACATGAGATGGGATATCCAACTCCTTCCCATTCCAATCCTGAGACCCTTCGGGTAGCATAGATGTGATATCTCAATGCTTATACCAAGCCTGAGACCCTTCCTATGGCATGAGATGTGATATCCAACTCCTTCCCATTCCAATCCTGAGACCCTTCCTATAGCATGAGATGTGATGTCTCAATGCTTCTAATACCAAACCTGAGATCCTTCCTATAACATGAGATGTGATATCCAACTCCTTCCCATTCCAATCCTGAGACCCTTCCTATAGCATGAGATGTGATATCTCACTGCTTATACCAAACCTGAGACCCTTCCTATAGCATGAGATGTGATATCCAACTCCTTCCCATTCCAATCCTGAGACCCTTCCTATAGCATGAGATGTGATATCTCAATGCTTCTAATATCAAACTTGAGACCCTCCCTATAGCATGAGACGTGATATCCAACTCCTTCCCATTCCAATCCTGAGACTCTTCCTATAGCATGAGATGTGATATCTCAATGCTTCTACCAAACCTGAGACCCTTCCTATAACATGAGATGGGATATCCAACTCCTTCCCATTCCAATCCTCAGACACTTCCTATAGCATGAGATGTGATATCTCAATGCTTCTACCAAACCTGAGACCCTTCCTATAACATGAGATGTGATATCCAAATCCTTCCCATTCCAATCCTGAAACCCCTCCTATAGCATGAGATGTGATATCTCAATGTTTCTAATAAAAAACTGAGACCCTTCCTATAGCAAGAGATGTGATATCCAAATCCTTCCCATTTCAATCCTGAGACCCTACCTATAACATGAGATGTGATATCCAACTCCTTCCCATTCCAACCTGAGACCCTTCCTATAGCATGAGATGTGATCTCTCTATGCTTCTAATACCAAACCTGAGATCCTTCCTATAACATGAGATGTGATATCCAACTCCTTCCCATTCCAATCCTGAGGCCCCTCCTATAGCATGAGATGTGATATCTCAATGTTTCTAATAAAAAACTGAGACCCTTCCTATAGCAAGAGATGTGATATCCAAATCCTTCCCATTTCAATCCTGAGACCCTACCTATAGCATGAGATGTGATATCCAACTCCTTCCCATTCCAACCTGAGACCCTTCCTATAACATGAGATGTGATATCCAACTCCTTCCCATTCCAATCCTGAAACCCTTCCTATAGCATGAGATGTGATATCTCAATGTTTCTAATAAAAAACCTGAGACCCTTCCAATAGCAAGAGATGTGATATCCAAATCCTTCCCATTCCAATCCTGAGACCCTTCCTATAACATGAGATGTGATATCCAACTCCTTCCCATACCAACCTGAGACCCTTCCTATTGCATGAGAAGGGATATCCAACTCCTTCCCATTCCAATCCTGAGACCCTTCCTATAGCAAGAGATGTGATATCCAAATCCTTCCCATTCCAATCCTGAGATCCTTCCTATAACATGAGATGTGATATCTCAATGCTTCTAATACCAAACCTGAGACCCTTCCTATGACATGAGATGGGATATCCAACTCCTTCCCATTCCAATCCTGAGACCCTTCGGGTAGCATAGATGTGATATCTCAATGCTTATACCAAGCCTGAGACCCTTCCTATGGCATGAGATGTGATATCCAACTCCTTCCCATTCCAATCCTGAGACCCTTCCTATAGCATGAGATGTGATGTCTCAATGCTTCTAATACCAAACCTGAGATCCTTCCTATAACATGAGATGTGATATCCAACTCCTTCCCATTCCAATCCTGAGACCCTTCCTATAGCATGAGATGTGATATCTCACTGCTTATACCAAACCTGAGACCCTTCCTATAGCATGAGATGTGATATCCAACTCCTTCCCATTCCAATCCTGAGACCCTTCCTATAGCATGAGATGTGATATCTCAATGCTTCTAATATCAAACTTGAGACCCTCCCTATAGCATGAGACGTGATATCCAACTCCTTCCCATTCCAATCCTGAGACTCTTCCTATAGCATGAGATGTGATATCTCAATGCTTCTACCAAACCTGAGACCCTTCCTATAACATGAGATGGGATATCCAACTCCTTCCCATTCCAATCCTCAGACACTTCCTATAGCATGAGATGTGATATCTCAATGCTTCTAATACCAAACCTGAGACCCTTCCTATGGCATGAGATTTGATATCAAACTCCTTCCCATTCCAATCCTGAGACCCTTCCTATAGCATGAGATATGATATCCAACTCCTTCCCATTCCAATCCTGAAACCCTTCCTATACCATGAGATGTGATATCTTAATGCTTCTAAAACCAAACCTGAGACCCGTCCTATAACATGAGATGTGATATCCAAATCCTTACCCTTCCAAACCTGAGACCCTTCCTTTAGCATGAGATGTGATATCCAGCTCCTTCCCATTCCAATCCTGAGACCCTTCCGATAGCATGAGATGTGATATCTCAATGCTTCTAATATCAAAACTGAGACCCTCCCTATAGCATGAGATGTGATATCTAAGTCCTTCCCATTCCAATCCTGAGACCCTTCCAATAGCAGAGATGTGATATCTCAATGCTTATACCAAACCTGAGACCCTTCCTATGGCATGAGATGTGATATCCAACTCCTTCCCATTTCAATCCTGAGACCCTTCCTATAGCCTGAGATGTGATATCTCAATGCTTCTACCAAACATGAGACCCTTCCTTTAGCATGAGATGTGATATCCATCTCCTTCCCATTCCAATCCTGAGACCCTTCCTATAGCATGAGATGTGATATCTCAATGCTTCTAATACCAAACCTGAGATCCTTCCGATAACATGAGATGTGATATCCAAATCCTTCCCCTTCCAAACCTGAGAAACTCCCTTTAGCATGAGATGTGATATCCAACTACTTCCCATTCCAATCCTGAGACCCTTCTGATAGCATGAGATGTGATATCTCAATGCTTCTAATACTAAACCTGAGATCCTTCCGATAGCATGAGAAGTGATATCTCAATGCTTCTAATACCAAACCTGGGACCCGTCCTATAACATGAGATATTATATCCAAATCCTTCCCATTCCAATCCTGAAACCCTTCCTTTAGCATGAGATGTGATATCTCAATGTTTCTAATAAAAAACCTGAGACCCTTCCTATAGCAAGAGATGTGATATCCAAATCCTTCCCATTCCAATCCTGAGACCCTTCCTATAACATGAGATGTGATATCCAACTCCTTCCCATTCCAATCCTGAAACCCTTCCTATAGCATGAGATGTGATATCTCAATTTTTCTAATAAAAAACCTGAGACCCTTCCAATAGCAAGAGATGTGATATCCAAATCCTTCCCATTCCAATCCTGAGACCCTTCCTATAACATGAGATGTGATATCCAACTCCTTCCCATTCCAACCTGAGACCGTTCCTATAGCATGAGAAGGGATATCCAACGCCTTCCCATTCCAATCCTGAGACCCTTCCTATAGCAAGAGATGTGATATCCAATTCCTTCCCATTCCAATCCTGAGATCCTTCCTATAACATGAGATGTGATACCCAATTATTTCCCATTCCAAACCTGAGACCCTTCCTATTGGATGATATCCAACACCTTCCCATTCCAATCCTGACACCCTTCCTATACCATGAGATGTGATATCTCAATGCTTCTAATACCAAACCTGGGACCCGTCCTATAACATGAGATATGATATCCAAATCCTTCCCCTTCCAAACCTGAGACCCTTCCTTTAGCATGAGATGTGATATCCAAATCCTTCCCATTCCAATCCTGAAACCCCTCCTATAGCATGAGATGTGATATCTCAATGCTTCTACCAAACCTGAGACCCTTCCTATAACATGAGATGGGATATCCAACTCCTTCCCATTCCAATCCTCAGACACTTCCTATAGCATGAGATGTGATATCTCAATGCTTCTAATACCAAACCTGAGACCCTTCCTATGGCATGAGATTTGATATCAAACTCCTTCCCATTCCAATCCTGAGACCCTTCCTATAGCATGAGATATGATATCCAACTCCTTCCCATTCCAATCCTGAAACCCTTCCTATACCATGAGATGTGATATCTTAATGCTTCTAAAACCAAACCTGAGACCCGTCCTATAACATGAGATGTGATATCCAAATCCTTACCCTTCCAAACCTGAGACCCTTCCTTTAGCATGAGATGTGATATCCAGCTCCTTCCCATTCCAATCCTGAGACCCTTCCGATAGCATGAGATGTGATATCTCAATGCTTCTAATATCAAAACTGAGACCCTCCCTATAGCATGAGATGTGATATCTAAGTCCTTCCCATTCCAATCCTGAGACTCTTCCTATAGCATGAGATGTGATATCTCAATGCTTCTACCAAACCTGAGACCCTTCCTATAACATGAGATGGGATATCCAACTCCTTCCCATTCCAATCCTCAGACACTTCCTATAGCATGAGATGTGATATCTCAATGCTTCTAATACCAAACCTGAGACCCTTCCTATGGCATGAGATTTGATATCAAACTCCTTCCCATTCCAATCCTGAGACCCTTCCTATAGCATGAGATATGATATCCAACTCCTTCCCATTCCAATCCTGAAACCCTTCCTATACCATGAGATGTGATATCTTAATGCTTCTAAAACCAAACCTGAGACCCGTCCTATAACATGAGATGTGATATCCAAATCCTTACCCTTCCAAACCTGAGACCCTTCCTTTAGCATGAGATGTGATATCCAGCTCCTTCCCATTCCAATCCTGAGACCCTTCCGATAGCATGAGATGTGATATCTCAATGCTTCTAATATCAAAACTGAGACCCTCCCTATAGCATGAGATGTGATATCTAAGTCCTTCCCATTCCAATCCTGAGACCCTTCCAATAGCAGAGATGTGATATCTCAATGCTTATACCAAACCTGAGACCCTTCCTATGGCATGAGATGTGATATCCAACTCCTTCCCATTTCAATCCTGAGACCCTTCCTATAGCCTGAGATGTGATATCTCAATGCTTCTACCAAACATGAGACCCTTCCTTTAGCATGAGATGTGATATCCATCTCCTTCCCATTCCAATCCTGAGACCCTTCCTATAGCATGAGATGTGATATCTCAATGCTTCTAATACCAAACCTGAGATCCTTCCGATAACATGAGATGTGATATCCAAATCCTTCCCCTTCCAAACCTGAGAAACTCCCTTTAGCATGAGATGTGATATCCAACTACTTCCCATTCCAATCCTGAGACCCTTCTGATAGCATGAGATGTGATATCTCAATGCTTCTAATACTAAACCTGAGATCCTTCCGATAGCATGAGAAGTGATATCTCAATGCTTCTAATACCAAACCTGGGACCCGTCCTATAACATGAGATATTATATCCAAATCCTTCCCATTCCAATCCTGAAACCCTTCCTTTAGCATGAGATGTGATATCTCAATGTTTCTAATAAAAAACCTGAGACCCTTCCTATAGCAAGAGATGTGATATCCAAATCCTTCCCATTCCAATCCTGAGACCCTTCCTATAACATGAGATGTGATATCCAACTCCTTCCCATTCCAATCCTGAAACCCTTCCTATAGCATGAGATGTGATATCTCAATTTTTCTAATAAAAAACCTGAGACCCTTCCAATAGCAAGAGATGTGATATCCAAATCCTTCCCATTCCAATCCTGAGACCCTTCCTATAACATGAGATGTGATATCCAACTCCTTCCCATTCCAACCTGAGACCGTTCCTATAGCATGAGAAGGGATATCCAACGCCTTCCCATTCCAATCCTGAGACCCTTCCTATAGCAAGAGATGTGATATCCAATTCCTTCCCATTCCAATCCTGAGATCCTTCCTATAACATGAGATGTGATACCCAATTATTTCCCATTCCAAACCTGAGACCCTTCCTATTGGATGATATCCAACACCTTCCCATTCCAATCCTGACACCCTTCCTATACCATGAGATGTGATATCTCAATGCTTCTAATACCAAACCTGGGACCCGTCCTATAACATGAGATATGATATCCAAATCCTTCCCCTTCCAAACCTGAGACCCTTCCTTTAGCATGAGATGTGATATCCAAATCCTTCCCATTCCAATCCTGAAACCCCTCCTATAGCATGAGATGTGATATCTCAATGCTTCTACCAAACCTGAGACCCTTCCTATAACATGAGATGGGATATCCAACTCCTTCCCATTCCAATCCTCAGACACTTCCTATAGCATGAGATGTGATATCTCAATGCTTCTAATACCAAACCTGAGACCCTTCCTATGGCATGAGATTTGATATCAAACTCCTTCCCATTCCAATCCTGAGACCCTTCCTATAGCATGAGATATGATATCCAACTCCTTCCCATTCCAATCCTGAAACCCTTCCTATACCATGAGATGTGATATCTTAATGCTTCTAAAACCAAACCTGAGACCCGTCCTATAACATGAGATGTGATATCCAAATCCTTACCCTTCCAAACCTGAGACCCTTCCTTTAGCATGAGATGTGATATCCAGCTCCTTCCCATTCCAATCCTGAGACCCTTCCGATAGCATGAGATGTGATATCTCAATGCTTCTAATATCAAAACTGAGACCCTCCCTATAGCATGAGATGTGATATCTAAGTCCTTCCCATTCCAATCCTGAGACCCTTCCAATAGCAGAGATGTGATATCTCAATGCTTATACCAAACCTGAGACCCTTCCTATGGCATGAGATGTGATATCCAACTCCTTCCCATTTCAATCCTGAGACCCTTCCTATAGCCTGAGATGTGATATCTCAATGCTTCTACCAAACATGAGACCCTTCCTTTAGCATGAGATGTGATATCCATCTCCTTCCCATTCCAATCCTGAGACCCTTCCTATAGCATGAGATGTGATATCTCAATGCTTCTAATACCAAACCTGAGATCCTTCCGATAACATGAGATGTGATATCCAAATCCTTCCCCTTCCAAACCTGAGAAACTCCCTTTAGCATGAGATGTGATATCCAACTACTTCCCATTCCAATCCTGAGACCCTTCTGATAGCATGAGATGTGATATCTCAATGCTTCTAATACTAAACCTGAGATCCTTCCGATAGCATGAGAAGTGATATCTCAATGCTTCTAATACCAAACCTGGGACCCGTCCTATAACATGAGATATTATATCCAAATCCTTCCCATTCCAATCCTGAAACCCTTCCTTTAGCATGAGATGTGATATCTCAATGTTTCTAATAAAAAACCTGAGACCCTTCCTATAGCAAGAGATGTGATATCCAAATCCTTCCCATTCCAATCCTGAGACCCTTCCTATAACATGAGATGTGATATCCAACTCCTTCCCATTCCAATCCTGAAACCCTTCCTATAGCATGAGATGTGATATCTCAATTTTTCTAATAAAAAACCTGAGACCCTTCCAATAGCAAGAGATGTGATATCCAAATCCTTCCCATTCCAATCCTGAGACCCTTCCTATAACATGAGATGTGATATCCAACTCCTTCCCATTCCAACCTGAGACCGTTCCTATAGCATGAGAAGGGATATCCAACGCCTTCCCATTCCAATCCTGAGACCCTTCCTATAGCAAGAGATGTGATATCCAATTCCTTCCCATTCCAATCCTGAGATCCTTCCTATAACATGAGATGTGATACCCAATTATTTCCCATTCCAAACCTGAGACCCTTCCTATTGGATGATATCCAACACCTTCCCATTCCAATCCTGACACCCTTCCTATACCATGAGATGTGATATCTCAATGCTTCTAATACCAAACCTGGGACCCGTCCTATAACATGAGATATGATATCCAAATCCTTCCCCTTCCAAACCTGAGACCCTTCCTTTAGCATGAGATGTGATATCCAAATCCTTCCCATTCCAATCCTGAAACCCCTCCTATAGCATGAGATGTGATATCTCAATGTTTCTAATAAAAAACTGAGACCCTTCCTATAGCAAGAGATGTGATATCCAAATCCTTCCCATTTCAATCCTGAGACCCTACCTATAACATGAGATGTGATATCCAACTCCTTCCCATTCCAACCTGAGACCCTTCCTATAGCATGAGATGTGATCTCTCTATGCTTCTAATACCAAACCTGAGATCCTTCCTATAACATGAGATGTGATATCCAACTCCTTCCCATTCCAATCCTGAGGCCCTTCATATAGCATGAGATGTGATATCTCACTGCTTATACCAAACCTGAGACCCTTCAAATAGCATGAGATGTGATATCCAACTCCTTCCCATTCCAATCCTGAGACCCTTCCTATAGCATGAGATGTGATATCTCAATGCTTCTAATATCAAACTTGAGACCCTCCCTATAGCATGAGACGTGATATCCAACTCCTTCCCATTCCAATCCTGAGACTCTTCCTATAGCATGAGATGTGATATCTCAATGCTTCTACCAAACCTGAGACCCTTCCTATAACATGAGATGGGATATCCAACTCCTTCCCATTCCAATCCTCAGACACTTCCTATAGCATGAGATGTGATATCTCAATGCTTCTAATACCAAACCTGAGACCCTTCCTATGGCATGAGATTTGATATCAAACTCCTTCCCATTCCAATCCTGAGACCCTTCCTATAGCATGAGATATGATATCCAACTCCTTCCCATTCCAATCCTGAAACCCTTCCTATACCATGAGATGTGATATCTTAATGCTTCTAATACCAAACCTGAGACCCGTCCTATAACATGAGATGTGATATCCAAATCCTTCCCCTTCCAAACTTGAGACCCTTCCTTTAGCATGAGATGTGATATCCAGCTCCTTCCCATTCCAATCCTGAGACCCTTCCGATAGCATGAGATGTGATATATCAATGCTTCTAATATCAAAACTGAGACCCTCCCTATAGCATGAGATGTGATATCTAAGACCTTCCCATTCCAATCCTGAGACCCTTCCGATAGCAGAGATGTGATATCTCAATGCTTATACCAAACCTGAGACCCTTCCTATGGCATGAGATGTGATATCCAACTCCTTCCCATTTCAATCCTGAGACCCTTCCTATAGCATGAGATGTGATATCTCAATGCTTCTACCAAACATGAGACCCTTCCTTTAGCATGAGATGTGATATCCATCTCCTTCCCATTCCAATCCTGAGACCCTTCCTATAGCATGAGATGTGATATCTCAATGCTTCTAATACCAAACCTGAGATCCTTCCGATAACATGAGATGTGATATCCAAATCCTTCCCCTTCCAAACCTGAGACCCTCCCTTTAGCATGAGATGTGATATCCAACTCCTTCCCATTCCAATCCTGAGACCCTTCTGATAGCATGAGATGTGATATCTCAATGCTTCTAATACTAAACCTGAGATCCTTCCGATAGCATGAGAAGTGATATCTCAATGCTTCTAATACCAAACCTGGGACCCGTCCTATAACATGAGATATTATATCCAAATCCTTCCCATTCCAATCCTGAAACCCTTCCTTTAGCATGAGATGTGATATCTCAATGTTTCTAATAAAAAACCTGAGACCCTTCCTATAGCAAGAGATGTGATATCCAGCTCCTTCCCATTCCAATCCTGAGACCCTTCCGATAGCATGAGATGTGATATCTCAATGCTTTTTATATCAAAATTGAGACCCTCCCTATAGCATGAGATGTGATATCTAAGTCCTTCGCATTCCAATCCTGAGACCCTTCCGATAGCAGAGATGTGATATCTCAATGCTTATACCAAACCTGAGACCCTTCCTATGGCATGAGATGTGATATCCGACTCCTTCCCATTTCAATCCTGAGACCCTTCCTATAGCATGAGATGTGATATCTCAATGCTTCTACCAAACATGAGACCCTTCCTTTAGCATGAGATGTGATATCCATCTCCTTCCCATTCCAATCCTGAGACCCTTCCTATAGCATGAGATGTGATATCTCAATGCTTCTAATACCAAACCTGAGATCCTTCCGATAACATGAGATGTGATATCCAAATCCTTCCCCTTCCAAACCTGAGACCCTCCCTTTAGCATGAGATGTGATATCCAACTCCTTCCCATTCCAATCCTGAGACCCTTCTGATAGCATGAGATGTGATATCTCAATGCTTCTAATACTAAACCTGAGATCCTTCCGATAGCATGAGAAGTGATATCTCAATGCTTCTAATACCAAACCTGGGACCCGTCCTATAACATGAGATATTATATCCAAATCCTTCCCATTCCAATCCTGAAACCCTTCCTTTAGCATGAGATGTGATATCTCAATGTTTCTAATAAAAAACCTGAGACCCTTCCTATAGCAAGAGATGTGATATCCAGCTCCTTCCCATTCCAATCCTGAGACCCTTCCGATAGCATGAGATGTGATATCTCAATGCTTTTTTATATCAAAATTGAGACCCTCCCTATAGCATGAGATGTGATATCTAAGTCCTTCGCATTCCAATCCTGAGACCCTTCCGATAGCAGAGATGTGATATCTCAATGCTTATACCAAACTTGAGACCCTTCCTATGGCATGAGATGTGATATCCAACTCCTTCCCATTTCAATCCTGAGACCCTTCCTATACCATGAGATGTGATATCTCAATGCTTCTAACAAACATGAGACCCTTCCTTTAGCATGAGATGTGATATCCATCTCCTTCCCATTCCAATCCTGAGACCCTTCCTATAGCATGAGATGTGATATCTCAATGCTTCTAATACCAAACCTGAGATCCTTCCGATAACATGAGATGTGATATCCAAATCCTTCCCCTTCCAAACCTGAGACCCTCCCTTTAGCATGAGATGTGATATCCAACTCCTTCCCATTCCAATCCTGAGACCCTTCTGATAGCATGAGATGTGATATCTCAATGCTTCTAATACTAAACCTGAGATCCTTCCGATAGCATGAGAAGTGATATCTCAATGCTTCTAATACCAAACCTGGGACCCGTCCTATAACACGAGATATGATATCCAAATCCTTCCCATTCCAATCCTGAAACCCTTCCTTTAGCATGAGATGTGATATCTCAATGTTTCTAATAAAAAACCTGAGACCCTTCCTATAGCAAGAGATGTGATATCCAAATCCTTCCCATTCCAATCCTGAGACCCTTCCTATAACATGAGATGTGATATCCAACTCCTTCCCATTCCAATCCTGAAACCCTTCCTATAGCATGAGATGTGATATCTCAATGTTTCTAATAAAAAACCTGAGACCCTTCCAATAGCACGAGATGTGATATCCAAATCCTTCCCTTTCCAATCCTGAGACCCTTCCTATAACATGAGATGTGATATCCAACTCCTTCCCATTCCAACCTGAGACCCTTCCTATAGTATGAGAAGGGATATCCAACTCCTTCCCATTCCAATCCTGAGACCCTTCCTATAGCAAGAGATGTGATATCCAGCTCCTTCCCATTCCAATCCTGAGACCCTTCCGATAGCATGAGATGTGATATCTCAATGCTTTTTATATCAAAATTGAGACCCTCCCTATAGCATGAGATGTGATATCTAAGTCCTTCGCATTCCAATCCTGAGACCCTTCCGATAGCAGAGATGTGATATCTCAATGCTTATACCAAACTTGAGACCCTTCCTATGGCATGAGATGTGATATCCAACTCCTTCCCATTTCAATCCTGAGACCCTTCCTATAGCATGAGATGTGATATCTCAATGCTTCTAACAAACATGAGACCCTTCCTTTAGCATGAGATGTGATATCCATCTCCTTCCCATTCCAATCCTGAGACCCTTCCTATAGCATGAGATGTGATATCTCAATGCTTCTAATACCAAACCTGAGATCCTTCCGATAACATGAGATGTGATATCCAAATCCTTCCCCTTCCAAACCTGAGACCCTCCCTTTAGCATGAGATGTGATATCCAACTCCTTCCCATTCCAATCCTGAGACCCTTCTGATAGCATGAGATGTGATATCTCAATGCTTCTAATACTAAACCTGAGATCCTTCCGATAGCATGAGAAGTGATATCTCAATGCTTCTAATACCAAACCTGGGACCCGTCCTATAACATGAGATATGATATCCAAATCCTTCACATTCCAATCCTGAAACCCTTCCTTTAGCATGAGATGTGATATCTCAATGTTTCTAATAAAAAACCTGAGACCCTTCCTATAGCAAGAGATGTGATATCCAAATCCTTCCCATTCCAATCCTGAGACCCTTCCTATAACATGAGATGTGATATCCAACTCCTTCCCATTCCAATCCTGAAACCCTTCCTATAGCATGAGATGTGATATCTCAATGTTTCTAATAAAAAACCTGAGACCCTTCCAATAGCACGAGATGTGATATCCAAATCCTTCCCATTCCAATCCTGAGACCCTTCCTATAACATGAGATGTGATATCCAACTCCTTCCCATTCCAACCTGAGACCCTTCCTATAGTATGAGAAGGGATATCCAACTCCTTCCCATTCCACTCCTGAGACCCTTCCTATAGCAAGAGATGTGATATCCAAATCCTTCCCATTCCAAACCTGAGATCCTTCCTATAACATGAGATGTGATACCCAATGATTTCCCATTCCAAACCTGAGACCCTTCCTATTGGATGAGATGTGATATCCAACACCTTCCCATTCCAATCCTGACACCCTTCCTATACCCTGAGATGTGATATCTCAATGTTTCTAATAAAAAACCTGAGACCCTTCCAATAGCAAGAGATGTGATATCCAAATCCTTCCCATTCCAATCCTGAGACCCTTCCTATAACATGAGATGTGATATCCAACTCCTTCCCATACCAACCTGAGACCCTTCCTATTGCATGAGAAGGGATATCCAACTCCTTCCCATTCCAATCCTGAGACCCTTCCTATAGCAAGAGATGTGATATCCAAATCCTTCCCATTCCAATCCTGAGATCCTTCCTATAACATGAGATGTGATATCTCAATGCTTCTAATACCAAACCTGAGACCCTTCCTATGACATGAGATGGGATATCCAACTCCTTCCCATTCCAATCCTGAGACCCTTCGGGTAGCATAGATGTGATATCTCAATGCTTATACCAAGCCTGAGACCCTTCCTATGGCATGAGATGTGATATCCAACTCCTTCCCATTCCAATCCTGAGACCCTTCCTATAGCATGAGATGTGATGTCTCAATGCTTCTAATACCAAACCTGAGATCCTTCCTATAACATGAGATGTGATATCCAACTCCTTCCCATTCCAATCCTGAGACCCTTCCTATAGCATGAGATGTGATATCTCACTGCTTATACCAAACCTGAGACCCTTCCTATAGCATGAGATGTGATATCCAACTCCTTCCCATTCCAATCCTGAGACCCTTCCTATAGCATGAGATGTGATATCTCAATGCTTCTAATATCAAACTTGAGACCCTCCCTATAGCATGAGACGTGATATCCAACTCCTTCCCATTCCAATCCTGAGACTCTTCCTATAGCATGAGATGTGATATCTCAATGCTTCTACCAAACCTGAGACCCTTCCTATAACATGAGATGGGATATCCAACTCCTTCCCATTCCAATCCTCAGACACTTCCTATAGCATGAGATGTGATATCTCAATGCTTCTAATACCAAACCTGAGACCCTTCCTATGGCATGAGATTTGATATCAAACTCCATCCCATTCCAATCCTGAGACCCTTCCTATAGCATGAGATATGATATCCAACTCCTTCCCATTCCAATCCTGAAACCCTTCCTATACCATGAGATGTGATATCTTAATGCTTCTAAAACCAAACCTGAGACCCGTCCTATAACATGAGATGTGATATCCAAATCCTTACCCTTCCAAACCTGAGACCCTTCCTTTAGCATGAGATGTGATATCCAGCTCCTTCCCATTCCAATCCTGAGACCCTTCCGATAGCATGAGATGTGATATCTCAATGCTTCTAATATCAAAACTGAGACCCTCCCTATAGCATGAGATGTGATATCTAAGTCCTTCCCATTCCAATCCTGAGACCCTTCCAATAGCAGAGATGTGATATCTCAATGCTTATACCAAACCTGAGACCCTTCCTATGGCATGAGATGTGATATCCAACTCCTTCCCATTTCAATCCTGAGACCCTTCCTATAGCATGAGATGTGATATCTCAATGCTTCTACCAAACATGAGACCCTTCCTTTAGCATGAGATGTGATATCCATCTCCTTCCCATTCCAATCCTGAGACCCTTCCTATAGCATGAGATGTGATATCTCAATGCTTCTAATACCAAACCTGAGATCCTTCCGATAACATGAGATGTGATATCCAAATCCTTCCCCTTCCAAACCTGAGACCCTCCCTTTAGCATGAGATGTGATATCCAACTACTTCCCATTCCAATCCTGAGACCCTTCTGATAGCATGAGATGTGATATCTCAATGCTTCTAATACTAAACCTGAGATCCTTCCGATAGCATGAGAAGTGATATCTCAATGCTTCTAATACCAAACCTGGGACCCGTCCTATAACATGAGATATTATATCCAAATCCTTCCCATTCCAATCCTGAAACCCTTCCTTTAGCATGAGATGTGATATCTCAATGTTTCTAATAAAAAACCTGAGACCCTTCCTATAGCAAGAGATGTGATATCCAAATCCTTCCCATTCCAATCCTGAGACCCTTCCTATAACATGAGATGTGATATCCAACTCCTTCCCATTCCAATCCTGAAACCCTTCCTATAGCATGAGATGTGATATCTCAATTTTTCTAATAAAAAACCTGAGACCCTTCCAATAGCAAGAGATGTGATATCCAAATCCTTCCCATTCCAATCCTGAGACCCTTCCTATAACATGAGATGTGATATCCAACTCCTTCCCATTCCAACCTGAGACCCTTCCTATAGCATGAGAAGGGATATCCAACGCCTTCCCATTCCAATCCTGAGACCCTTCCTATAGCAAGAGATGTGATATCCAATTCCTTCCCATTCCAATCCTGAGATCCTTCCTATAACATGAGATGTGATACCCAATTATTTCCCATTCCAAACCTGAGACCCTTCCTATTGGATGATATCCAACACCTTCCCATTCCAATCCTGACACCCTTCCTATACCATGAGATGTGATATCTCAATGCTTCTAATACCAAACCTGGGACCCGTCCTATAACATGAGATATGATATCCAAATCCTTCCCCTTCCAAACCTGAGACCCTTCCTTTAGCATGAGATGTGATATCCAAATCCTTCCCATTCCAATCCTGAAACCCCTCCTATAGCATGAGATGTGATATCTCAATGTTTCTAATAAAAAACTGAGACCCTTCCTATAGCAAGAGATGTGATATCCAAATCCTTCCCATTTCAATCCTGAGACCCTACCTATAACATGAGATGTGATATCCAACTCCTTCCCATTCCAACCTGAGACCCTTCCTATAGCATGAGATGTGATCTCTCTATGCTTCTAATACCAAACCTGAGATCCTTCCTATAACATGAGATGTGATATCCAACTCCTTCCCATTCCAATCCTGAGGCCCTTCCTATAGCATGAGATGTGATATCTCACTGCTTATACCAAACCTGAGACCCTTCCTATAGCATGAGATGTGATATCCAACTCCTTCCCATTCCAATCCTGAGACCCTTCCTATAGCATGAGATGTGATATCTCAATGCTTCTAATATCAAACTTGAGACCCTCCCTATAGCATGAGACGTGATATCCAACTCCTTCCCATTCCAATCCTGAGACTCTTCCTATAGCATGAGATGTGATATCTCAATGCTTCTACCAAACCTGAGACCCTTCCTATAACATGAGATGTGATATCCAGCTCCTTCCCATTCCAATCCTGAGACCCTTCCGATAGCATGAGATGTGATATCTCAATGCTTTTTATATCAAAATTGAGACCCTCCCTATAGCATGAGATGTGATATCTAAGTCCTTCGCATTCCAATCCTGAGACCCTTCCGATAGCAGAGATGTGATATCTCAATGCTTATACCAAACTTGAGACCCTTCCTATGGCATGAGATGTGATATCCAACTCCTTCCCATTTCAATCCTGAGACCCTTCCTATAGCATGAGATGTGATATCTCAATGCTTCTAACAAACATGAGACCCTTCCTTTAGCATGAGATGTGATATCCATCTCCTTCCCATTCCAATCCTGAGACCCTTCCTATAGCATGAGATGTGATATCTCAATGCTTCTAATACCAAACCTGAGATCCTTCCGATAACATGAGATGTGATATCCAAATCCTTCCCCTTCCAAACCTGAGACCCTCCCTTTAGCATGAGATGTGATATCCAACTCCTTCCCATTCCAATCCTGAGACCCTTCTGATAGCATGAGATGTGATATCTCAATGCTTCTAATACTAAACCTGAGATCCTTCCGATAGCATGAGAAGTGATATCTCAATGCTTCTAATACCAAACCTGGGACCCGTCCTATAACACGAGATATGATATCCAAATCCTTCCCATTCCAATCCTGAAACCCTTCCTTTAGCATGAGATGTGATATCTCAATGTTTCTAATAAAAAACCTGAGACCCTTCCTATAGCAAGAGATGTGATATCCAAATCCTTCCCATTCCAATCCTGAGACCCTTCCTATAACATGAGATGTGATATCCAACTCCTTCCCATTCCAATCCTGAAACCCTTCCTATAGCATGAGATGTGATATCTCAATGTTTCTAATAAAAAACCTGAGACCCTTCCAATAGCACGAGATGTGATATCCAAATCCTTCCCATTCCAATCCTGAGACCCTTCCTATAACATGAGATGTGATATCCAACTCCTTCCCATTCCAACCTGAGACCCTTCCTATAGTATGAGAAGGGATATCAAACTCCTTCCCATTCCAATCCTGAGACCCTTCCTATAGCAAGAGATGTGATATCCAGCTCCTTCCCATTCCAATCCTGAGACCCTTCCGATAGCATGAGATGTGATATCTCAATGCTTTTTATATCAAAATTGAGACCCTCCCTATAGCATGAGATGTGATATCTAAGTCCTTCGCATTCCAATCCTGAGACCCTTCCGATAGCAGAGATGTGATATCTCAATGCTTATACCAAACTTGAGACCCTTCCTATGGCATGAGATGTGATATCCAACTCCTTCCCATTTCAATCCTGAGACCCTTCCTATAGCATGAGATGTGATATCTCAATGCTTCTAACAAACATGAGACCCTTCCTTTAGCATGAGATGTGATATCCATCTCCTTCCCATTCCAATCCTGAGACCCTTCCTATAGCATGAGATGTGATATCTCAATGCTTCTAATACCAAACCTGAGATCCTTCCGATAACATGAGATGTGATATCCAAATCCTTCCCCTTCCAAACCTGAGACCCTCCCTTTAGCATGAGATGTGATATCCAACTCCTTCCCATTCCAATCCTGAGACCCTTCTGATAGCATGAGATGTGATATCTCAATGCTTCTAATACTAAACCTGAGATCCTTCCGATAGCATGAGAAGTGATATCTCAATGCTTCTAATACCAAACCTGGGACCCGTCCTATAACATGAGATATGATATCCAAATCCTTCCCATTCCAATCCTGAAACCCTTCCTTTAGCATGAGATGTGATATCTCAATGTTTCTAATAAAAAACCTGAGACCCTTCCTATAGCAAGAGACGTGATATCCAAATCCTTCCCATTCCAATCCTGAGACCCTTCCTATAACATGAGATGTGATATCCAACTCCTTCCCATTCCAATCCTGAAACCCTTCCTATAGCATGAGATGTGATATCTCAATGTTTCTAATAAAAAACCTGAGACCCTTCCAATAGCACGAGATGTGATATCCAAATCCTTCCCATTCCAATCCTGAGACCCTTCCTATAACATGAGATGTGATATCCAACTCCTTCCCATTCCAACCTGAGACCCTTCCTATAGTATGAGAAGGGATATCCAACTCCTTCCCATTCCAATCCTGAGACCCTTCCTATAGCAAGAGATGTGATATCCAAATCCTTCCCATTCCAAACCTGAGATCCTTCCTATAACATGAGATGTGATACCCAATGATTTCCCATTCCAAACCTGAGACCCTTCCTATTGGATGAGATGTGATATCCAACACCTTCCCATTCCAATCCTGACACCCTTCCTATACCATGAGATGTGATATCTCAATGCTTCTAATACCAAACCTGGGACCCGTCCTATAACATGAGATATGATATCCAAATCCTTCCCCTTCCAAACCTGAGACCCTTCCTTTAGCATGAGATGTGATATCCAAATCCTTCCCATTCCAATCCTGAAACCCCTCCTATAGCATGAGATGTGATATCTCAATGTTTCTAATAAAAAACATGAGACCCTTCCAATAGCAAGAGATGTGATATCCAAATCCTTCCCATTCCAATCCTGAGACCCTTCCTATAACATGAGATGTGATATCCAACTCCTTCCCATTCCAACCTGAGACCCTTCCTATAGCAGGAGAAGGGATATCCAACTCCTTCCCATTCCAATCCTGAGACCCTTCCTATAGCAAGAGATGTGATATCCAAATCCTTCCCATTCCAATCCTGAGATCCTTCCTATAACATGAGATGTGATACCCAATTATTTCCCATTCCAAACCTGAGACCCTTCCTATTGGATGAGATGTGATATTCAACACCTTCCCATTCCAATCCTGACACCCTTCCTATACCATGAGATGTGATATCTCAATGTTTCTAATACAAAACTGAGACCCTTCCTATAGCAAGAGATGTGATATCCAAATCCTTCCCATTTCAATCCTGAAACCCCTCCTAAAGCATGAGATCTGATATCTCAATGTTTCTAATAAAAAACTGAGACCCTTCCTATAGCAAGAGATGTGATATCCAAATCCTTCCCCTTCCAAACCTGAGACCCTCCCTTTAGCATGAGATGTGATATCCAACTACTTCCCATTCCAATCCTGAGACCCTTCTGATAGCATGAGATGTGATATCTCAATGCTTCTAATACTAAACCTGAGATCCTTCCGATAGCATGAGAAGTGATATCTCAATGCTTCTAATACCAAACCTGGGACCCGTCCTATAACATGAGATATTATATCCAAATCCTTCCCATTCCAATCCTGAAACCCTTCCTTTAGCATGAGATGTGATATCTCAATGTTTCTAATAAAAAACCTGAGACCCTTCCTATAGCAAGAGATGTGATATCCAAATCCTTCCCATTCCAATCCTGAGACCCTTCCTATAACATGAGATGTGATATCCAACTCCTTCCCATTCCAATCCTGAAACCCTTCCTATAGCATGAGATGTGATATCTCAATTTTTCTAATAAAAAACCTGAGACCCTTCCAATAGCAAGAGATGTGATATCCAAATCCTTCCCATTCCAATCCTGAGACCCTTCCTATAACATGAGATGTGATATCCAACTCCTTCCCATTCCAACCTGAGACCCTTCCTATAGCATGAGAAGGGATATCCAACGCCTTCCCATTCCAATCCTGAGACCCTTCCTATAGCAAGAGATGTGATATCCAATTCCTTCCCATTCCAATCCTGAGATCCTTCCTATAACATGAGATGTGATACCCAATTATTTCCCATTCCAAACCTGAGACCCTTCCTATTGGATGATATCCAACACCTTCCCATTCCAATCCTGACACCCTTCCTATACCATGAGATGTGATATCTCAATGCTTCTAATACCAAACCTGGGACCCGTCCTATAACATGAGATATGATATCCAAATCCTTCCCCTTCCAAACCTGAGACCCTTCCTTTAGCATGAGATGTGATATCCAAATCCTTCCCATTCCAATCCTGAAACCCCTCCTATAGCATGAGATGTGATATCTCAATGTTTCTAATAAAAAACTGAGACCCTTCCTATAGCAAGAGATGTGATATCCAAATCCTTCCCATTTCAATCCTGAGACCCTACCTATAACATGAGATGTGATATCCAACTCCTTCCCATTCCAACCTGAGACCCTTCCTATAGCATGAGATGTGATCTCTCTATGCTTCTAATACCAAACCTGAGATCCTTCCTATAACATGAGATGTGATATCCAACTCCTTCCCATTCCAATCCTGAGGCCCCTCCTATAGCATGAGATGTGATATCTCAATGTTTCTAATAAAAAACTGAGACCCTTCCTATAGCAAGAGATGTGATATCCAAATCCTTCCCATTTCAATCCTGAGACCCTACCTATAGCATGAGATGTGATATCCAACTCCTTCCCATTCCAACCTGAGACCCTTCCTATAACATGAGATGTGATATCCAACTCCTTCCCATTCCAATCCTGAAACCCTTCCTATAGCATGAGATGTGATATCTCAATGTTTCTAATAAAAAACCTGAGACCCTTCCAATAGCAAGAGATGTGATATCCAAATCCTTCCCATTCCAATCCTGAGACCCTTCCTATAACATGAGATGTGATATCCAACTCCTTCCCATACCAACCTGACACCCTTCCTATTGCATGAGAAGGGATATCCAACTCCTTCCCATTCCAATCCTGAGACCCTTCCTATAGCAAGAGATGTGATATCCAAATCCTTCCCATTCCAATCCTGAGATCCTTCCTATAACATGAGATGTGATATCTCAATGCTTCTAATACCAAACCTGAGACCCTTCCTATGACATGAGATGGGATATCCAACTCCTTCCCATTCCAATCCTGAGACCCTTCGGGTAGCATAGATGTGATATCTCAATGCTTATACCAAGCCTGAGACCCTTCCTATGGCATGAGATGTGATATCCAACTCCTTCCCATTCCAATCCTGAGACCCTTCCTATAGCATGAGATGTGATGTCTCAATGCTTCTAATACCAAACCTGAGATCCTTCCTATAACATGAGATGTGATATCCAACTCCTTCCCATTCCAATCCTGAGACCCTTCCTATAGCATGAGATGTGATATCTCACTGCTTATACCAAACCTGAGACCCTTCCTATAGCATGAGATGTGATATCCAACTCCTTCCCATTCCAATCCTGAGACCCTTCCTATAGCATGAGATGTGATATCTCAATGCTTCTAATATCAAACTTGAGACCCTCCCTATAGCATGAGACGTGATATCCAACTCCTTCCCATTCCAATCCTGAGACTCTTCCTATAGCATGAGATGTGATATCTCAATGCTTCTACCAAACCTGAGACCCTTCCTATAACATGAGATGGGATATCCAACTCCTTCCCATTCCAATCCTCAGACACTTCCTATAGCATGAGATGTGATATCTCAATGCTTCTAATACCAAACCTGAGACCCTTCCTATGGCATGAGATTTGATATCAAACTCCTTCCCATTCCAATCCTGAGACCCTTCCTATAGCATGAGATATGATATCCAACTCCTTCCCATTCCAATCCTGAAACCCTTCCTATACCATGAGATGTGATATCTTAATGCTTCTAAAACCAAACCTGAGACCCGTCCTATAACATGAGATGTGATATCCAAATCCTTACCCTTCCAAACCTGAGACCCTTCCTTTAGCATGAGATGTGATATCTAAGTCCTTCCCATTCCAATCCTGAGACCCTTCCAATAGCAGAGATGTGATATCTCAATGCTTATACCAAACCTGAGACCCTTCCTATGGCATGAGATGTGATAATCAACTCCTTCCCATTTCAATCCTGAGACCCTTCCTATAGCATGAGATGTGATATCTCAATGCTTCTACCAAACATGAGACCCTTCCTTTAGCATGAGATGTGATATCCATCTCCTTCCCATTCCAATCCTGAGACCCTTCCTATAGCATGAGATGTGATATCTCAATGCTTCTAATACCAAACCTGAGATCCTTCCGATAACATGAGATGTGATATCCAAATCCTTCCCCTTCCAAACCTGAGACCCTCCCTTTAGCATGAGATGTGATATCCAACTACTTCCCATTCCAATCCTGAGACCCTTCTGATAGCATGAGATGTGATATCTCAATGCTTCTAATACTAAACCTGAGATCCTTCCGATAGCATGAGAAGTGATATCTCAATGCTTCTAATACCAAACCTGGGACCCGTCCTATAACATGAGATATTATATCCAAATCCTTCCGATTCCAATCCTGAAACCCTTCCTTTAGCATGAGATGTGATATCTCAATGTTTCTAATAAAAAACCTGAGACCCTTCCTATAGCAAGAGATGTGATATCCAAATCCTTCCCATTCCAATCCTGAGACCCTTCCTATAACATGAGATGTGATATCCAACTCCTTCCCATTCCAATCCTGAAACCCTTCCTATAGCATGAGATGTGATATCTCAATTTTTCTAATAAAAAACCTGAGACCCTTCCAATAGCAAGAGATGTGATATCCAAATCCTTCCCATTCCAATCCTGAGACCCTTCCTATAACATGAGATGTGATATCCAACTCCTTCCCATTCCAACCTGAGACCCTTCCTATAGCATGAGAAGGGATATCCAACGCCTTCCCATTCCAATCCTGAGACCCTTCCTATAGCAAGAGATGTGATATCCAATTCCTTCCCATTCCAATCCTGAGATCCTTCCTATAACATGAGATGTGATACCCAATTATTTCCCATTCCAAACCTGAGACCCTTCCTATTGGATGATATCCAACACCTTCCCATTCCAATCCTGACACCCTTCCTATACCATGAGATGTGATATCTCAATGCTTCTAATACCAAACCTGGGACCCGTCCTATAACATGAGATATGATATCCAAATCCTTCCCCTTCCAAACCTGAGACCCTTCCTTTAGCATGAGATGTGATATCCAAATCCTTCCCATTCCAATCCTGAAACCCCTCCTATAGCATGAGATGTGATATCTCAATGTTTCTAATAAAAAACTGAGACCCTTCCTATAGCAAGAGATGTGATATCCAAATCCTTCCCATTTCAATCCTGAGACCCTACCTATAACATGAGATGTGATATCCAACTCCTTCCCATTCCAACCTGAGACCCTTCCTATAGCATGAGATGTGATCTCTCTATGCTTCTAATACCAAACCTGAGATCCTTCCTATAACATGAGATGTGATATCCAACTCCTTCCCATTCCAATCCTGAGGCCCTTCCTATAGCATGAGATGTGATATCTCACTGCTTATACCAAACCTGAGACCCTTTCTATAGCATGAGATGTGATATCCAACTCCTTCCCATTCCAATCCTGAGACCCTTCCTATAGCATGAGATGTGATATCTCAATGCTTCTAATATCAAACTTGAGACCCTCCCTATAGCATGAGACGTGATATCCAACTCCTTCCCATTCCAATCCTGAGACTCTTCCTATAGCATGAGATGTGATATCTCAATGCTTCTACCAAACCTGAGACCCTTCCTATAACATGAGATGGGATATCCAACTCCTTCCCATTCCAATCCTCAGACACTTCCTATAGCATGAGATGTGATATCTCAATGCTTCTAATACCAAACCTGAGACCCTTCCTATGGCATGAGATTTGATATCAAACTCCTTCCCATTCCAATCCTGAGACCCTTCCTATAGCATGATATATGATATCCAACTCCTTCCCATTCCAATCCTGAAACCCTTCCTATACCATGAGATGTGATATCTTAATGCTTCTAATACCAAACCTGAGACCCGTCCTATAACATGAGATGTGATATCCAAATCCTTCCCCTTCCAAACTTGAGACCCTTCCTTTAGCATGAGATGTGATATCCAGCTCCTTCCCATTCCAATCCTGAGACCCTTCCGATAGCATGAGATGTGATATATCAATGCTTCTAATATCAAAACTGAGACCCTCCCTATAGCATGAGATGTGATATCTAAGACCTTCCCATTCCAATCCTGAGACCCTTCCGATAGCAGAGATGTGATATCTCAATGCTTATACCAAACCTGAGACCCTTCCTATGGCATGAGATGTGATATCCAACTCCTTCCCATTTCAATCCTGAGACCCTTCCTATAGCATGAGATGTGATATCTCAATGCTTCTACCAAACATGAGACCCTTCCTTTAGCATGAGATGTGATATCCATCTCCTTCCCATTCCAATCCTGAGACCCTTCCTATAGCATGAGATGTGATATCTCAATGCTTCTAATACCAAACCTGAGATCCTTCCGATAACATGAGATGTGATATCCAAATCCTTCCCCTTCCAAACCTGAGACCCTCCCTTTAGCATGAGATGTGATATCCAACTCCTTCCCCTTCCAATCCTGAGACCCTTCTGATAGCATGAGATGTGATATCTCAATGCTTCTAATACTAAACCTGAGATCCTTCCGATAGCATGAGAAGTGATATCTCAATGCTTCTAATACCAAACCTGGGACCCGTCCTATAACATGAGATATTATATCCAAATCCTTCCCATTCCAATCCTGAAACCCTTCCTTTAGCATGAGATGTGATATCTCAATGTTTCTAATAAAAAACCTGAGACCCTTCCTATAGCAAGAGATGTGATATCCAGCTCCTTCCCATTCCAATCCTGAGACCCTTCCGATAGCATGAGATGTGATATCTCAATGCTTTTTATATCAAAATTGAGACCCTCCCTATAGCATGAGATGTGATATCTAAGTCCTTCGCATTCCAATCCTGAGACCCTTCCGATAGCAGAGATGTGATATCTCAATGCTTATACCAAACCTGAGACCCTTCCTATGGCATGAGATGTGATATCCAACTCCTTCCCATTTCAATCCTGAGACCCTTCCTATAGCATGAGATGTGATATCTCAATGCTTCTACCAAACATGAGACCCTTCCTTTAGCATGAGATGTGATATCCATCTCCTTCCCATTCCAATCCTGAGACCCTTCCTATAGCATGAGATGTGATATCTCAATGCTTCTAATACCAAACCTGAGATCCTTCCGATAACATGAGATGTGATATCCAAATCCTTCCCCTTCCAAACCTGAGACCCTCCCTTTAGCATGAGATGTGATATCCAACTCCTTCCCATTCCAATCCTGAGACCCTTCTGATAGCATGAGATGTGATATCTCAATGCTTCTAATACTAAACCTGAGATCCTTCCGATAGCATGAGAAGTGATATCTCAATGCTTCTAATACCAAACCTGGGACCCGTCCTATAACATGAGATATTATATCCAAATCCTTCCCATTCCAATCCTGAAACCCTTCCTTTAGCATGAGATGTAATATCTCAATGTTTCTAATAAAAAACCTGAGACCCTTCCTATAGCAAGAGATGTGATATCCAGCTCCTTCCCATTCCAATCCTGAGACCCTTCCGATAGCATGAGATGTGATATCTCAATGCTTTTTATATCAAAATTGAGACCCTCCCTATAGCATGAGATGTGATATCTAAGTCCTTCGCATTCCAATCCTGAGACCCTTCCGATAGCAGAGATGTGATATCTCAATGCTTATACCAAACTTGAGACCCTTCCTATGGCATGAGATGTGATATCCAACTCCTTCCCATTTCAATCCTGAGACCCTTCCTATAGCATGAGATGTGATATCTCAATGCTTCTAACAAACATGAGACCCTTCCTTTAGCATGAGATGTGATATCCATCTCCTTCCCATTCCAATCCTGAGACCCTTCCTATAGCATGAGATGTGATATCTCAATGCTTCTAATACCAAACCTGAGATCCTTCCGATAACATGAGATGTGATATCCAAATCCTTCCCCTTCCAAACCTGAGACCCTCCCTTTAGCATGAGATGTGATATCCAACTCCTTCCCATTCCAATCCTGAGACCCTTCTGATAGCATGAGATGTGATATCTCAATGCTTCTAATACTAAACCTGAGATCCTTCCGATAGCATGAGAAGTGATATCTCAATGCTTCTAATACCAAACCTGGGACCCGTCCTATAACACGAGATATGATATCCAAATCCTTCCCATTCCAATCCTGAAACCCTTCCTTTAGCATGAGATGTGATATCTCAATGTTTATAATAAAAAACCTGAGACCCTTCCTATAGCAAGAGATGTGATATCCAAATCCTTCCCATTCCAATCCTGAGACCCTTCCTATAACATGAGATGTGATATCCAACTCCTTCCCATTCCAATCCTGAAACCCTTCCTATAGCATGAGATGTGATATCTCAATGTTTCTAATAAAAAACCTGAGACCCTTCCAAAAGCACGAGATGTGATATCCAAATCCTTCCCATTCCAATCCTGAGACCCTTCCTATAACATGAGATGTGATATCCAACTCCTTCCCATTCCAACCTGAGACCCTTCCTATAGTATGAGAAGGGATATCCAACTCCTTCCCATTCCAATCCTGAGACCCTTCCTATAGCAAGAGATGTGATATCCAGCTCCTTCCCATTCCAATCCTGAGACCCTTCCGATAGCATGAGATGTGATATCTCAATGCTTTTTATATCAAAATTGAGACCCTCCCTATAGCATGAGATGTGATATCTAAGTCCTTCGCATTCCAATCCTGAGACCCTTCCGATAGCAGAGATGTGATATCTCAATGCTTATACCAAACTTGAGACCCTTCCTATGGCATGAGATGTGATATCCAACTCCTTCCCATTTCAATCCTGAGACCCTTCCTATAGCATGAGATGTGATATCTCAATGCTTCTAACAAACATGAGACCCTTCCTTTAGCATGAGATGTGATATCCATCTCCTTCCCATTCCAATCCTGAGACCCTTCCTATAGCATGAGATGTGATATCTCAATGCTTCTAATACCAAACCTGAGATCCTTCCGATAACATGAGATGTGATATCCAAATCCTTCCCCTTCCAAACCTGAGACCCTCCCTTTAGCATGAGATGTGATATCCAACTCCTTCCCATTCCAATCCTGAGACCCTTCTGATAGCATGAGATGTGATATCTCAATGCTTCTAATACTAAACCTGAGATCCTTCCGATAGCATGAGAAGTGATATCTCAATGCTTCTAATACCAAACCTGGGACCCGTCCTATAACATGAGATATGATATCCAAATCCTTCTCATTCCAATCCTGAAACCCTTCCTTTAGCATGAGATGTGATATCTCAATGTTTCTAATAAAAAACCTGAGACCCTTCCTATAGCAAGAGATGTGATATCCAAATCCTTCCCATTCCAATCCTGAGACCCTTCCTATAACATGAGATGTGATATCCAACTCCTTCCCATTCCAATCCTGAAACCCTTCCTATAGCATGAGATGTGATATCTCAATGTTTCTAATAAAAAACCTGAGACCCTTCCAATAGCACGAGATGTGATATCCAAATCCTTCCCATTCCAATCCTGAGACCCTTCCTATAACATGAGATGTGATATCCAACTCCTTCCCATTCCAACCTGAGACCCTTCCTATAGTATGAGAAGGGATATCCAACTCCTTCCCATTCCAATCCTGAGACCCTTCCTATAGCAAGAGATGTGATATCCAAATCCTTCCCATTCCAAACCTGAGATCCTTCCTATAACATGAGATGTGATACCCAATGATTTCCCATTCCAAACCTGAGACCCTTCCTATTGGATGAGATGTGATATCCAACACCTTCCCATTCCAATCCTGACACCCTTCCTATACCATGAGATGTGATATCTCAATGCTTCTAATACCAAACCTGGGACCCGTCCTATAACATGAGATATGATATCCAAATCCTTCCCCTTCCAAACCTGAGACCCTTCCTTTAGCATGAGATGTGATATCCAAATCCTTCCCATTCCAATCCTGAAACCCCTCCTATAGCATGAGATGTGATATCTCAATGTTTCTAATAAAAAACCTGAGACCCTTCCAATAGCAAGAGATGTGATATCCAAATCCTTCCCATTCCAATCCTGAGACCCTTCCTATAACATGAGATGTGATATCCAACTCCTTCCCATTCCAACCTGAGACCCTTCCTATAGCAGGAGAAGGGATATCCAACTCCTTCCCATTCCAATCCTGAGACCCTTCCTATAGCAAGAGATGTGATATCCAAATCCTTCCCATTCCAATCCTGAGATCCTTCCTATAACATGAGATGTGATACCCAATTATTTCCCATTCCAAACCTGAGACCCTTCCTATTGGATGAGATGTGATATTCAACACCTTCCCATTCCAATCCTGACACCCTTCCTATACCATGAGATGTGATATCTCAATGTTTCTAATACAAAACTGAGACCCTTCCTATAGCAAGAGATGTGATATCCAAATCCTTCCCATTTCAATCCTGAAACCCCTCCTAAAGCATGAGATCTGATATCTCAATGTTTCTAATAAAAAACTGAGACCCTTCCTATAGCAAGAGATGTGATATCCAAATCCTTCCCATTTCAATCCTGAGACGCTACCTATAACATGAGATGTGATATCCAACTCCTTCCCATTCCAACCTGAGACCCTCCCTTTAGCATGAGATGTGATAATCAACTCCTTCCCATTCCAATCCTGAGACCCTTCTGATAGCATGAGATGTGATATCTCAATGCTTCTAATACTAAACCTGAGATCCTTCCGATAGCATGAGAAGTGATATCTCAATGCTTCTAATACCAAACCTGGGACCCGTCCTATAACATGAGATATTATATCCAAATCCTTCCCATTCCAATCCTGAAACCCTTCCTTTAGCATGAGATGTGATATCTTAATGTTTCTAATAAAAAACCTGAGACCCTTCCTATAGCAAGAGATGTGATATCCAAATCCTTCCCATTCCAATCCTGAGACCCTTCCTATAACATGAGATGTGATATCCAACTCCTTCCCATTCCAATCCTGAAACCCTTCCTATAGCATGAGATGTGATATCTCAATTTTTCTAATAAAAAACCTGAGACCCTTCCAATAGCAAGAGATGTGATATCCAAATCCTTCCCATTCCAATCCTGAGAACCTTCCTATAACATGAGATGTGATATCCAACTCCTTCCCATTCCAACCTGAGACCCTTCCTATAGCATGAGAAGGGATATCCAACTCCTTCCCATTCCAATCCTGAGACCCTTCCTATAGCAAGAGATGTGATATCCAAATCCTTCCCATTCCAATCCTGAGATCCTTCCTATAACATGAGATGTGATACCCAATTATTTCCCATTCCAAACCTGAGACCCTTCCTATTGGATGAGATGTGATATCCAACACCTTCCCATTCCAATCCTGACACCCTTCCTATACCATGAGATGTGATATCTCAATGCTTCTAATACCAAACCTGGGACCCGTCCTATAACATGAGATATGATATCCAAATCCTTCCCCTTCCAATCCTGAAACCCCTCCTATAGCATGAGATGTGATATCTCAATGTTTCTAATAAAAAACTGAGACCCTTCCTATAGCAAGAGATGTGATATCCAAATCCTTCCCATTTCAATCCTGAGACCCTACCTATAACATGAGATGTGATATCCAACTCCTTCCCATTCCAACCTGAGACCCTTCCTATAGCATGAGATGTGATGTCTCAATGCTTCTAATACCAAACCTGAGATCCTTCCTATAACATGAGATGTGATATCCAACTCCTTCCCATTCCAATCCTGAGGCCCTTCCTATAGCATGAGATGTGATATCTCACTGCTTATACCAAACCTGAGACCCTTCCTATAGCATGAGATGTGATATCCAACTCCTTCCCATTCCAATCCTGAGACCCTTCCTATAGCATGAGATGTGATATCTCAATGCTTCTAATATCAAACTTGAGACCCTCCCTATAGCATGAGACGTGATATCCAACTCCTTCCCATTCCAATCCTGAGACTCTTCCTATAGCATGAGATGTGATATCTCAATGCTTCTACCAAACCTGAGACCCTTCCTATAACATGAGATGGGATATCCAACTCCTTCCCATTCCAATCCTCAGACACTTCCTATAGCATGAGATGTGATATCTCAATGCTTCTAATACCAAACCTGAGACCCTTCCTATGGCATGAGATTTGATATCAAACTCCTTCCCATTCCAATCCTGAGACCCTTCCTATAGCATGAGATATGATATCCAACTCCTTCCCATTCCAATCCTGAAACCCTTCCTATACCATGAGATGTGATATCTTAATGCTTCTAATACCAAACCTGAGACCCGTCCTATAACATGAGATGTGATATCCAAATCCTTCCCCTTCCAAACCTGAGACCCTTCGTTTAGCATGAGATGTGATATCCAGCTCCTTCCCATTCCAACCTGAGACCCTTCCTATAGCATGAGATGTGATGTCTCAATGCTTCTAATACCAAACCTGAGATCCTTCCTATAACATGAGATGTGATATCCAACTCCTTCCCATTCCAATCCTGAGGCCCTTCCTATAGCATGAGATGTGATATCTCACTGCTTATACCAAACCTGAGACCCTTCCTATAGCATGAGATGTGATATCCAACTCCTTCCCATTCCAATCCTGAGACCCTTCCTATAGCATGAGATGTGATATCTCAATGCTTCTAATATCAAACTTGAGACCCTCCCTATAGCATGAGACGTGATATCCAACTCCTTCCCATTCCAATCCTGAGACTCTTCCTATAGCATGAGATGTGATATCTCAATGCTTCTACCAAACCTGAGACCCTTCCTATAACATGAGATGGGATATCCAACTCCTTCCCATTCCAATCCTCAGACACTTCCTATAGCATGAGATGTGATATCTCAATGCTTCTAATACCAAACCTGAGACCCTTCCTATGGCATGAGATTTGATATCAAACTCCTTCCCATTCCAATCCTGAGACCCTTCCTATAGCATGAGATATGATATCCAACTCCTTCCCATTCCAATCCTGAAACCCTTCCTATACCATGAGATGTGATATCTTAATGCTTCTAATACCAAACCTGAGACCCGTCCTATAACATGAGATGTGATATCCAAATCCTTCCCCTTCCAAACCTGAGACCCTTCCTTTAGCATGAGATGTGATATCCAGCTCCTTCCCATTCCAATCCTGAGACCCTTCCGATAGCATGAGATGTGATATATCAATGCTTCTAATATCAAAACTGAGACCCTCCCTATAGCATGAGATGTGATATCTAAGACCTTCCCATTCCAATCCTGAGACCCTTCCGATAGCAGAGATGTGATATCTCAGTGCTTATACCAAACCTGAGACCCTTCCTATGGCATGAGATGTGATATCCAACTCCTTCCCATTTCAATCCTGAGACCCTTCCTATAGCATGAGATGTGATATCTCAATGCTTCTACCAAACATGAGACCCTTCCTATAACATGAGATGGGATATCCAACTCCTTCCCATTCCAATCCTCAGACACTTCCTATAGCATGAGATGTGATATCTCAATGCTTCTAATACCAAACCTGAGACCCTTCCTATGGCATGAGATTTGATATCAAACTCCTTCCCATTCCAATCCTGAGACCCTTCCTATAGCATGAGATATGATATCCAACTCCTTCCCATTCCAATCCTGAAACCCTTCCTATACCATGAGATGTGATATCTTAATGCTTCTAATACCAAACCTGAGACCCGTCCTGTTAAGACGGATTTCCGAACTCTGTCCTGGTGGCGCAGAAGTTCAGAAGGCCAACCTAATTACTTGGAACAGGGTAACCTCTGGACAAGCCAGACCAATCAAGGTAGCGATCGCGGCGGTCAAGACTAGGTCTCAAGAGGGGTGAGGGTGACTGAAAGCCTGCAATGAGCACACAAAGCAAGAGCGCTTACAAACTACTCCAAACAGGTGTTATATCAAAAATATAAACACATTTATTTTAAGGCCTTTAAAATAACGACCGTTGCGAGAAAATCACAATAACCCAGTATTAAGCCAACACATACCAAATCAACACAATATATATACAAATACACAGTCGCAAGCGTTTAAAGCACGAAATATGTAGTCCACCTGCAAGGGAAGGAAAACAGGCAGTGCGATAATGCTTTCGACTCAGTTCGCCTTCAGAGGCACCTAACTAGATGGAAGTCCAAGCCCTGCGAAGAGTGGAGCCTAATGCTCAATGTACCTGCACGCGCTGGTGCCAACGGGCAAAAGGAGAAGCTCTTCGGAGGAAGTCAGGCAGTTCGTGTTAGTGCACAGCAGAAGTAGAACAGGGTCCGCAACTCAAGCGCAGCCTCCACAGCGGGCAGAAGCAGAGCGCGAGTACGGGCGAAAAGGGTGCTGTTTTACACAGCGGGGACGGGGAAAAGCAATGGGTTACTGCAGGAGGGCGACCAGATCCTAGATATACTACTCACCGGTCCCCGAAGCAAGCAGTCCCAGGCTTCTCCACGTTAGTTTTCAGCAGCTGGCAGGTTCAGAAGAGCAGGGAACGCTTTGTAGTCGTGTAGATCAAAAAGACGTCCCAATCGACGAAACCAGCACAGTTTGTTGCCGCAGCAGGACAACGGAGCGGCCGTGCGTATCTGAGTCAAAAGTACACTCCTCCCTTCAGACTTGGGAACGCCAAGGGCACGAAGTGTGGGAGAGTGACAAGGACTCGAGATACGGCACAACCTGGCGGCGGTTACAGAACAAGGCTCCCTTGTAAGCTGGTCAGTCAACTGGATGGCCCAGAGACGCTTCCGAAGGCTTACTTGGCGGGAGATGTTGTAGATGCCGGGAATAGCTGTTCCTGCTATTCCAAAGGTCGAAGCGCCAGTACAGGCCTTCTGGTTCGATCAAAGGAGGACAGTGGCTCTCAGGACGACAGCAGTGCAAAGGAGGATTCCTTCAGCGGGTCACCAGCGATTCCTCGGTCCAGCCTCTTGGTTGCAGGATACTTGGCTCCTGTATTCCTTTGTTCGTGAGAACTCAGGAGATCGACCTGGTAGTGGTGTTTCCAGCCCCCTCTTATCCACGGTTCCCTTCGCGCCAAAAACGGAGGGGGACCAATGGGAGATCCGCTCATCAAAACACATACCATACGTGGACCAATCACGGACCACGGTGGTCCCAGGCATTCACACCACCCTAGACTCTCTGGCACCCAGGATGTGTATTGGGACCAGACATCCCAGCCCACACCCTGGAGGCACACCAACGACATGTAGAAGCCCGCGAAAGCAACCACGTTTCGCGGGAAAGTACATGCCCAAATAAGGAAGGCCCCGGGTCGCTCGACCTGGGGAAGGTGAAGGGAGCAAGACGGACAGTGGACAGGACAAAGGAGCCTCGTGGTCTGGCCATTTTGGGGAGCCAGGCCACCATTTTGGGTTCAGTGCAAAAACGTGCTCAGAACGCCAAAAGGAGCTCAAAATATACAATACGATCGCTGCCACCATTCCAGTCCCTGAATGACTTGCACCGATCAAATACCATCCTAAAAGAGTATCTAGGGCCCGTAGAAGGCTAGAGACCCAAGAGAGCTGTAACTTAACTTACTGTGCTCTCTTGTGTCGTGTTGCACTAAAGCTGCGACACGATAGAAGAAACTACGGGAAACAACGTTCCCCGGTACTGACTGTCTTAAGGGCATGTCAGTTTCCCCGTAAGAAAGGAGCGAAAGCCCAGGGAAGTGCGGCAGAAGGCTGTACTTCCCTGGCAAAGTCAAGAACAAGGTTAAAAACAATAGCAAAAAGATTAGGGGTTGCCACATGGAAGGAAATTTCCCTACAATTACGAAATCTTTCCTAACACTCGCCCCTCCCAGACTATGGACAGGGGGAACTAATCCACCCCTGGATGAGTCTCATGTTCAGGTCGGTTAAACATTCTGGACAACCCATCAGCATTGCTATGTTGGACACCTGGCCTATGCTCAATAGTGAAGTCGAAGCCTTGTAGACTTATGGACCACCTAAGCAACTTTGGATTCTCCCCCTTCATGTTCATTAGCCACTTTAACGGCTTATGGTCAGTTTGCACAGTGAAGTGGGTCCCATAGAGGTAGGGCCTCAGCTTCCTTAGGGCCCACACAACAGAGAAACATTCTTTCTCTACCGTGGACCATCTGAGCTCTCTGTCCTTAAGCTGGCGACTAATAAAACCGATAGGGTGTTCCTTACCCTTCTCATCTACTTGTGATAGTACAGCTCCTATCCCAGTGTCAGAGGCGTCCGTCTGCACGATAAAAGGTCTTTGATAATCAGGGGCCCTGAGGACAGGGGCCTGGCACAAGGAGTCTTTCAAGCCATTGAAGGCCTTCTCACACTCGTCAGTCCAAGTTACCTTCTTGGGTTTCTTCGGAGTGGTGAGGGCAGTCAGAGGAGCAGCTATGGTGCCATAGTCTGCCATAAAATTCCGGTAATACCCCGTGAGTCCTAAGAAGGCTCTCACTTGGGTTTGCGTAGTGGGGGTAGGCCAGTCTTGTACGGCTTGTACTTTACTGGGAAGAGGCTGTATCCTCCCTCCACCTACTTCATGTCCAAGGTAAACCACTGAGCCTTGTCCAATCTGGCATCTACTAGCCTTTATGGTCAAGTGGGCTTTCTGAAGAGCCTGGAGCACAATCCCGAGGTGTTTCACATGGTCTTCCCAGGTGGCACTGAAAACTACGATATCGTCCAGATATGCGAGACAGAATTCGTCCAACCCATTCAACACATGATTCACAAGCCTCTGGAAAGTGGCAGGTGCATTCTTCAACCCGAACGGCATTACCCGGAATTGGTAAAGGCCGTCTGGCGTAGAAAATGCTGTCTTCTCCTTGGCATGTTCTGCTAACGCTATTTGCCAATAGCCAGCAGTAAGGTCAAAAGTGCTGAGGTACTTGGAGGCACCCAAAGTATCCACCAGCTCATCTGTTCGAGGCAAGGGGTGTGCATCTGTCTTGGTGACAGCATTCAGAGCCCTGTAATCCACGCAGAACCTCAATTCAGAAGTGCCTGCCTTTGGAACCAAAACCACAGGGCTGGACCAAGGACTACTAGAGGGTTCAATCACCCCAAGGTCTAACATCTTGTTGACCTCGGTCTTAATATAAGACCGTACTTTGTCCGACATCCTGTATCCCCTACTTTTGGTAGGTACACTGTCTCCTGTGTCAATGTTATGTTTGCACCAAGGTGTCAAACCAGGGGACTGTGAAAACAGGGGGGAAAACTGCCGAAGCAAATTTTTCACCTCCGCCTGCTGATCAGAAGTCAGGTGAGGGGCCACTCGGACACCCTCACTGGAGCTATCTGAAGGACCGCCGTGGAACAGGTCGGGGAGAGGTTCTGACTCCTCTTCCTCAACGTCTGAAGCCAGTAGCAGTGCTGCGATTTCGACTCTTGGGACGAAAGCCTTCAGCCTATTCACGTGGAACACTTTTGGAGCCTGTCCAGGCCTTCCAAGGTCCACTAAATAGTTCACCTCACCCAGGGGCTCCACCACTGTGTAAGGGCCTGACCACTTGTCCTGTAAAGCGCGAGGCCTTATAGGATTCATGATCAGGACTTGCTGACCAGGTGTGAAGTTGATGAGGGAAGCTTTCTGGTCATACCAATGTTTCACCAGCGCTTGCCCTGCCTTCAATTTCTCACTAGCCAAGCCCATCAGAAGTACCATCCGTTTTCTGAGCCCTAGCACATAATCAACTACGTTGGTAGTAACAGGGGGAGTGGGCATCTCCCATCCCTCCTTGACGATGGCTAAGGGTCCCCGTACGGGATGACCGAACAGAAGTTCGAAGGGGCTGAAGCCAACACCCTCCTGTGGTACCTCGCGGTAGGCAAACAACAAGCATGGTAAAAGAAGATCCCATTTTCTTCTCTGAGGCTCCTCCAGAGCCCCAATCATGCTTTTTAACGTTCTGTTGAAACGTTCCACCAGACCATTGGTCTGGGGGTGGTATGCAGAAGAGAACTTGTAGGTGACCCCACATTCTTTCCACATAGCCTGCATATACTTCGACATAAAGTTGCTGCCACGATCTGACACAACTTCTTTAGGGAAGCCAACCCTAGTGAATATGCCGAGTAACGCTTTTGCAACTGACTTGGCAGTTACAGTTTTTAATGGGATGGCCTCAGGATACCTGGTTGCATGGTCGACCAGCACCAGGATAAACCTATTGCCCGAGGATGTTTGCGGGTCAAGGGGACCGACGATGTCGATCCCTACCCTTTCGAATGGTACCCCCACAACTGGGAGCGGTACCAACGGAGCTTGGATTGTCGCGCCAACCTTCCCAGACAACTGGCAGGAGGCGCAACTCCTGCAGTGACTTTCTACTTGCACCCCCATCTTGGGCCAGTAGAAGTGCATGGATAACCTTTGCTTGGTCCTCTTCATACCAAGGTGACCAGCAAGGGGAACTTCATGCGCCAACTGCAGGAGGAAGGGCCTAACAGCAAGGGGAACCACCAACCTCCTATGGTCTCCTTCTGTAGACTCTGTGGGCTCGCTATACAGGAGTCCACCTTCCCAATAAATCCTATGCGTCCCATGAGGTTCACCCTCAAGCTGGGAGCAGGCCTGTCTCCTTAGGCCTTCCAGAGATGGGCACTCACGTTGGCCTTTACTGAATTCGTCCCTATCAGGACCTCCTTCAACTAACAAGTCTTTTAGTTCAGGATGATCGTTGGGGTCGAATACTTCAGGCATCGCCACTTCCTCGTCAGGCTCGGGCGATCGACCAACTTCCTCCACCGCAGTGGTAGGCGAGCTCGGGGGAATATTCTCTTTCCCTCGTCGTGACTTGTTGACTCCTTTCGCCTTGGGTTTCCCCTTCGGCTGGGGCGGCGTATTGGACTTGGCCAATGCTGCCCGTGCTTGAGACCGTGTGTAGGGTCTTTCGGCAGTGTCTCCTACGAGCCCTAAAGCTCTGAGATGATTACCTAACAAGACCTTTCCCGGGACGTTTCTCTGAATGCTCACTGGAATCCTGACTGCTGTACCATTTAAAGTAAGATTAACAGGGATCACGGGAAACATACGGAGGGGGCCGTCAGCCAACTTAGTGGGCATCAGAGTAGCTCTGGCAACTTCCTCTGAGTCTACCAAGGTAGAATCCACTACAGTGCGACTGCACCCACTATCCCTAAGAGCTGGAGTATCTACTCCATTGATCAGCACACTGTCTTTAAAGTAGTGCTTGGTATTATCTGGAATCCTAGCATACGCCTCTGCGACTTTAGGCTCCCAGGAACCCAGGGACACTAAAACTACCTCAGCCTCTATTCCGCTGGGAAATGAGTCTGAGGAGAAGGATGCTCCTGTAATCTCTTCTTCCTCGTAGGAGGAGAAGGCCAGATTAGCGGAGTGGACCCCCAAAGGTCTAACCTTACAACGGGGATCCCCCTTCACATGGTCAGTTGCTCCACAAGCAAAACAAGATCCAATGGGTCTGTTTACGTAGGGAGGCTTATTGTAACCGGAGTTCTGTTTCGGAGGCTGACCTCCACTACCCTGTGAGTTCTCTTGTGTCTTACCCTTGTTTTTCTTTTTTTGGCCCTTTTGGGAAGAAGATTTAGCAGATTCCCCACCCTCCATATCTTTGGACTTTTTCCCCTCCTCCTGCTTACCAGGATGAGTTTTGTCCTTATGGGACACTCGATGTGACACCCATAAGTCCGCTGCCATGGCCAGCTTCTTAGGATCTATCTCCTTCGAATCAGCCAAATGCTGCTTAAGCTCCGGGGAAGAAGAAGCAAAAATGTGTTCTAGCATGACAAGATTTATCATGCCGGCGAAGGTAGAAACCTTATAGCCTTCGACCCAGCCAGTTAAGTTTTTCAAAGATTCAGTGACATAAGATACCCAAGTACCACCTTCCTTTTTCTTATACTCTCGAAAACGCTTTAAATATTGGGCCGGAGTCTTCCCAAACTTTAAAATGAGAGTCTGCTTCAACATTGCGAAATCAGCTCGCTCAGCCTTCGACATCTCCATAATGGCACTACAGCCAGAATGGGACAGTCTACTGAGCAACCACGCAATCTTGTCAGCATTGTCAACTTTCTGAACTTCGCATGCATACTCAAACGCATTCAGCCAGTCCATAATGTCATTCCGTTCTTCATACACACTGAGCAGATCTTTTGGAAACCGTGGATGAGAGGAGGCCCCAGACCCATGTCCAGGACCCGTGGACCCATTTGCAACCTGAAGCTTGGCCAGTTCCAACTGGTGATCCCTGTCTTTTTGTTTTTCTGCCTGTTCGATTTTCAGTTTGGCTATGCTGAATTCAAGCTCCTGCTGCCTAAACCGCAGCTCTTGCTTCTTGAATTCAAGCCTAGCCTCCCCGTCAGCACTGGCAGAGGAAACATTAGACATCTCGTCCTCCCTGTCCTCATGGTCGCGGTGGAACAGTGCGGCGACAGAACCGTCGGTTCTGCCAGTGAGAGCAGCCCCACCACCTTCCGCACTGTCCTCAGAAGTAATAGCGTCAAGCTGCGCTTCTTGCCACGCCACGATTCTTTGGATCATTTCAAATTTTGTGCCTTGAGAGGAAACACCTCTCTCCGCACACATCTTTTTCAGCGTTTCTGATTTGGAAGCATTTAAAGTTAACAACGTACTTGTTTCCATACTGTGTGATAGGACTATGGCCTTTTTAAAGTTATATTACAACAATCCACTACGTGCACTGGTTGGAATAACCCGAAATGCCCTAGCCCGTGCGCAACACTGGATACCTTCAGTCGTATCCCACCGCTGTACACCAATTTGTTAAGACGGATTTCCGAACTCTGTCCTGGTGGCGCAGAAGTTCAGAAGGCCAACCTAATTACTTGGAACAGGGTAACCTCTGGACAAGCCAGACCAATCAAGGTAGCGATCGCGGCGGTCAAGACTAGGTCTCAAGAGGGGTGAGGGTGACTGAAAGCCCGCAATGAGCACACAAAGCAAGAGCGCTTACAAACTACTCAAACAGGTGTTATATCAAAAATATAAACACATTTATTTTAAGGCCTTTAAAATAACGGCCGTAGCGAGAAAATCACAATAACCCAGTATTAAGCCAACACATACCAAATCAACACAATATATATACAAATACACAGTCTCAAGCGTTTAAAGCACGAAATATGTAGTCCACCTGCAAGGGAAGGAAAACAGGCAGTGCGATAATGCTTTCGACTCAGTTCGCCTTCAGAGGCACCTAACTAGATGGAAGTCCAAGCCCTGCGAAGAGTGGAGCCTAATGCTCAATGTACCTGCACGCGCTGGTGCCAACGGGCAAAAGGAGAAGCTCTTCGGAGGAAGTCAGGCAGTTCGTGTTAGTGCACAGCAGAAGTAGAACAGGGTCCGCAACTCAAGCGCAGCCTCCACAGCGGGCAGAAGCAGAGCGCGAGTACGGGCGAAAAGGGTGCTGTTTTACACAGCGGGGAAAAGCAATGGGTTACTGCAGGAGGGCGACCAGATCCTAGATATACTACTCACCGGTCCCCGAAGCAAGCAGTCCCAGGCTTCTCCACGTTAGTTTTCAGCAGCTGGCAGGTTCAGAAGAGCAGGGAACGCTTTGTAGTCGTGTAGATCAAAAAGACGTCCCAATCGACGAAACCAGCACAGTTTGTTGCCGCAGCAGGACAACGGAGCGGCCGTGCGTATCTGAGTCAAAAGTACACTCCTCCCTTCAGACTTGGGAACGCCAAGGGCACGAAGTGTGGGAGAGTGACAAGGACTCGAGATACGGCACAACCTGGCGGCGGTTACAGAACAAGGCTCCCTTGTAAGCTGGTCAGTCAACTGGATGGCCCAGAGACGCTTCCGAAGGCTTACTTGGCGGGAGATGTTGTAGATGCCGGGAATAGCTGTTCCTGCTATTCCAAAGGTCGAAGCGCCAGTACAGGCCTTCTGGTTCGATCAAAGGAGGACAGTGGCTCTCAGGACGACAGCAGTGCAAAGGAGGATTCCTTCAGCGGGTCACCAGCGATTCCTCGGTCCAGCCTCTTGGTTGCAGGATACTTGGCTCCTGTATTCCTTCATTCGTGAGAACTCAGGAGATCGACCTGGTAGTGGTGTTTCCAGCCCCCTCTTATCCACGGTTCCCTTCGCGCCAAAAACGGAGGGGGACCAATGGGAGATCCGCTCATCAAAACACATACCATACGTGGACCAATCACGGACCACGGTGGTCCCAGGCATTCACACCACCCTAGACTCTCTGGCACCCAGGATGTGTATTGGGACCAGACATCCCAGCCCACACCCTGGAGGCACACCAACGACATGTAGAAGCCCGCGAAAGCAACCACGTTTCGCGGGAAAGTACATGCCCAAATAAGGAAGGCCCCGGGTCGCTCGACCTGGGGAAGGTGAAGGGAGCAAGACGGACAGTGGACAGGACAAAGGAGCCTCGTGGTCTGGCCATTTTGGGGAGCCAGGCCACCATTTTGGGTTCAGTGCAAAAACGTGCTCAGAACGGCAAAAGGAGCTCAAAATATACAATACGATCGCTGCCACCATTCCAGTCCCTGAATGACTTGCACCGATCAAATACCATCCTAAAAGAGTATCTAGGGCCCGTAGAAGGCTAGAGACCCAAGAGAGCTGTAACTTAACTTACTGTGCTCTCTTGTGTCGTGTTGCACTAAAGCTGCAACACGATAGAAGAAACTACGGGAAACAACGTTCCCCGGTACTGACTGTCTTAAGGGCATGTCAGTTTCCCCGTAAGAAAGGAGCGAAAGCCCAGGGAAGTGCGGCAGAAGGCTGTACTTCCCTGGCAAAGTCAAGAACAAGGTTAAAAACAATAGCAAAAAGTTTAGGGGTTGCCACATGGAAGGAAATTTCCCTACAATTACGAAATCTTTCCTAACACGTCCTATAACATGAGATGTGATATCCAAATCCTTCCCCTTCCAAACCTGAGACCCTTCCTTTAGCATGAGATGTGATATCCAGCTCCTTCCCATTCCAATCCTGAGACCCTTACAATAGCATGAGATGTGATATATCAATGCTTCTAATATCAAAACTGAGACCCTCCCTATAGCATGAGATGTGATATCTAAGACCTTCCCATTCCAATCCTGAGACCCTTCCGATAGCAGAGATGTGATATCTCAGTGCTTATACCAAACCTGAGACCCTTCCTATGGCATGAGATGTGATATCCAACTCCTTCCCATTTCAATCCTGAGACCCTTCCTTTAGCATGAGATGTGATATCCATCTCCTTCCCATTCCAATCCTGAGACCCTTCCTATAGCATGAGATGTGATATCTCAATGCTTCTAATACCAAACCTGAGATCCTTCCGATAACATGAGATGTGATATCCAAATCCTTCCCCTTCCAAACCTGAGACCCTCCCTTTAGCATGAGATGTGATATCCAACTCCTTCCCATTCCAATCCCGAGACCCTTCTGATAGCATGAGATGTGATATCTCAATGCTTCTAATACTAAACCTGAGATCCTTCCGATAGCATGAGAAGTGATATCTCAATGCTTCTAATACCAAACCTGGGACCCGTCCTATAACATGAGATATTATATCAAAATCCTTCCCATTCGAATCCTGAAACCCTTCCTTTAGCATGAGATGTGATATCTCAATGTTTCTAATAAAAAACCTGAGACCCTTCCTATAGCAAGAGATGTGATATCCAGCTCCTTCCCATTCCAATCCTGAGACCCTTCCGATAGCATGAGATGTGATATCTCAATGCTTCTAATATCAAAACTGAGACCCTCCCTATAGCATGAGATGTGATATCTAAGTCCTTCGCATTCCAATCCTGAGACCCTTCCGATAGCAGAGATGTGATATCTCAATGCTTATACCAAACCTGAGACCCTTCCTATGGCATGAGATGTGATATCCAACTCCTTCCCATTTCAATCCTGAGACCCTTCCTATAGCATGAGATGTGATATCTCAATGCTTCTACCAAACATGAGACCCTTCCTTTAGCATGAGATGTGATATCCATCTCCTTCCCATTCCAATCCTGAGACCCTTCCTATAGCATGAGATGTGATATCTCAATGCTTCTAATACCAAACCTGAGATCCTTCCGATAACATGAGATGTGATATCCAAATCCTTCCCCTTCCAAACCTGAGACCCTCCCTTTAGCATGAGATGTGATATCCAACTCCTTCCCATTCCAATCCTGAGACCCTTCTGATAGCATGAGATGTGATATCTCAATGCTTCTAATACTAAACCTGAGATCCTTCTGATAGCATGAGAAGTGATATCTCAATGCTTCTAATACCAAACCTGGGACCCGTCCTATAACATGAGATATGATATCCAAATCCTTCCCATTCCAATCCTGAAACCCTTCCTTTAGCATGAGATGTGATATCTCAATGTTTCTAATAAAAAACCTGAGACCCTTCCTATAGCAAGAGATGTGATATCCAAATCCTTCCCATTCCAATCCTGAGACCCTTCCTATAACATGAGATGTGATATCCAACTCCTTCCCATTCCAATCCTGAAACCCTTCCTATAGCATGAGATGTGATATCTCAATGTTTCTAATAAAAAACCTGAGACCCTTCCAATAGCAAGAGATGTGATATCCAAATCCTTACCATTCCAATCCTGAGACCCTTCCTATAACATGAGATGTGATATCCAACTCCTTGACATTCCAACCTGAGACCCTTCCTATAGTATGAGAAGGGATATCCAACTCCTTCCCATTCTAATCCTGAGACCCTTCCTATAGCAAGAGATGTGATATCCAAATCCTTCCCATTCCAATCCTGAGATCCTTCCTATAACATGAGATGTGATACCCAATTATTTCCCATTCCAAACCTGAGACCCTTCCTATTGGATGAGATGTGATATCCAACACCTTCCCATTCCAATCCTGACACCATTCCTATACCATGAGATGTGATATCTCAATGCTTCTAATACCAAACCTGGGACACGTCCTATAACATGAGATATGATATCCAAATCCTTCCCCTTCCAAACCTGAGACCCTTCCTTTAGCATGAGATGTGATATCCAAATCCTTCCCATTCCAATCCTGAAACCCCTCCTATAGCATGAGATGTGATATCTCAATGTTTCTAATAAAAAACCTGAGACCCTTCCAATAGCAAGAGATGTGATATCCAAATCCTTCCCATTCCAATCCTGAGACCCTTCCTATAGTATGAGAAGGGATATCCAACTCCTTCCCATTCTAATCCTGAGACCCTTCCTATAGCAAGAGATGTGATATCCAAATCCTTCCCCTTCCAAACCTGAGACCCTTCCTTTAGCATGAGATGTGATATCCAAATCCTTCCCATTCCAATCCTGAAACCCCTCCTATAGCATGAGATGTGATATCTCAATGTTTCTAATAAAAAACCTGAGACCCTTCCAATAGCAAGAGATGTGATATCCAAATCCTTCCCATTCCAATCCTGAGACCCTTCCTATAACATGAGATGTGATATCCAACTCCTTGACATTCCAACCTGAGACCCTTCCTATAGTATGAGAAGGGATATCCAACTCCTTCCCATTCTAATCCTGAGACCCTTCCTATAGCAAGAGATGTGATATCCAAATCCTTCCCATTCCAATCCTGAGATCCTTCCTATAACATGAGATGTGATACCCAATTATTTCCCATTCCAAACCTGAGACCCTTCCTATTGGATGAGATGTGATATCCAACACCTTCCCATTCCAATCCTGACACCCTTCCTATACCATGAGATGTGATATCTCAATGCTTCTAATACCAAACCTGGGACACGTCCTATAACATGAGATATGATATCCAAATCCTTCCCCTTCCAAACCTGAGACCCTTCCTTTAGCATGAGATGTGATATCCAAATCCTTCCCATTCCAATCCTGAAACCCCTCCTATAGCATGAGATGTGATATCTCAATGTTTCTAATAAAAAAACTGAGACCCTTCCAATAGCAAGAGATGTGATATCCAAATCCTTCCCATTCCAATCCTGAGACCCTTCCTATAACATGAGATGTGATATCCAACTCCTTCCCATTCCAACCTGAGACCCTTCCTATAGCATGAGAAGGGATATCCAACTCCTTCCCATTCCAATCCTGAGATCCTTCCTATAACATGAGATGTGATACCCAATTATTTACCATTCCAAACCTGAGACCCTTCCTATTGGATGAGATGTGATATTCAACACCTTCCCATTCCAATCCTGACACCCTTCCTATACCATGAGATGTGATATCTCAATGTTTCTAATACAAAACTGAGACCCTTCCTATAGCAAGAGATGTGATATCCAAAGCCTTCCCATTTCAATCCTGAAACCCCTCCTAAAGCATGAGATCTGATATCTCAATGTTTCTAATAAAAAACTGAGACCCTTCCTATAGCAAGAGATGTGATATCCAAATACTTCCCATTTCAATCCTGAGACCCTACCTATAACATGAGATGTGATATCCAACTCCTTCCCATTCCAACCTGAGACCCTCCCTTTAGCATGAGATGTGATATCCAACTCCTTCCCATTCCAATCCTGAGACCCTTCTGATAGCATGAGATGTGATATCTCAATGCTTCTAATACTAAACCTGAGATCCTTCCGATAGCATGAGAAGTGATATCTCAATGCTTCTAATACCAAACCTGGGACCCGTCCTATAACATGAGATATGATATCCAAATCCTTCCCATTCCAATCCTGAAACCCTTCCTTTAGCATGAGATGTGATATCTCAATGTTTCTAATAAAAAACCTGAGACCCTTCCTATAGCAAGAGATGTGATATCCAAATCCTTCCCATTCCCATCCTGAGACCCTTCCTATAACATGAGATGTGATATCCAACTCCTTCCCATTCCAATCCTGAAACCCTTCCAATAGCAAGAGATGTGATATCCAAATCCTTCCCATTCCAATCCTGAGACCCTTTCTATAACATGAGATGTGATATCCAACTCCTTCCCATTCCAACCTGAGACCCTTCCTATAGCATGAGAAGGGATATCCAACTCCTTCCCATTCCAATCCTGAGACCCTTCCTATAGCAAGAGATGTGATATCCAAATCCTTCCCATTCCAATCCTGAGATCCTTCCTATAACATGAGATGTGATACCCAATTATTTCCCATTCCAAACCTGAGACCCTTCCTATTGGATGAGATGTGATATCCAACACCTTCCCATTCCAATCCTGACACCCTTCCTATACCATGAGATGTGATATCTCAATGCTTCTAATACCAAACCTGGGACCCTTCCTATAACATGAGATGTGATATCCAAATCCTTCCCATTCCAATCCTGAAACCCCTCCTATAGCATGAGATGTGATATCTCAATGTTTCTAATAAAAAACGTGAGACCCTTCCAATAGCAAGAGATGTGATATCCAAATCCTTCCCATTCCAATCCTGAGACCCTTCCTATAACATGAGATGTGATATCCAACTCCTTCCCATTCCAACCTGAGACCCTTCCTATAGCATGAGAAGGGATATTCAACTCCTTCCCATTCCAATCCTGAGACCCTTCCTATCGCAAGAGATGTGATATCCAAATCCTTCCCATTCCAATCCTGAGATCCTTCCTATAACATGATATGTGATACCCAATTATTTCCCATTCCAAACCTGAGACCCTTCCTATTGGATGAGATGTGATATTCAACACCTTCCCATTCCAATCCTGACACCCTTCCTATACCATGAGATGTGATATCTCAATGTTTCTAATACAAAACTGAGACCCTTCCTATAGCAAGAGATGTGATATCCAAATCCTTCCCATTTCAATCCTGAGACCCTACCTATAACATATGTGATATCCAACTCCTTCCCATTCCAACCTGTGACGCTTCCTATAGCATGAGAAGGGATATCCAACTCCTTCCCAATCCAATCCTGAGACCCTTCCGATAGCAGAGATGTGATATCTCAATGCTTATAGCAATCCTGAGACCCTTCCTTTAGCATGAGATGTGATATCCAAATCCTTCACATTCCAATCCTGAGACCATTCCTATAGCATGAGATATGATATCTCAATGCTTCTAATACCAAACCTGAGATCCTTCCTATAACATGAGACGGGATATCCAACTCCTTCCCATTCCAATCCTGAGACTCTTCCTATAGCATGAGATGTGATATCTCAATGCTTCTACCAAACCTGAGACCCTTCCTATAACATGAGATAATATCCAAATCCTTCCCATTCCAATTCTGAGACCCGTCCTATAACATGAGTAATATCCAACTCCTTCCCATTCCAATTCTGAAACCCGTCCTATACCATGAGACTTGATATCTCAATGCTTCTAATACCAAACCTGAGACCGGTCTATAACATGAGATGTGATACCCAAATCCTTCCCCTTCCAAACCCTAGACCCTTCCTATAGCATGAGATGTGATATCTCAATGCTTCTAATACCAAACCTGAGACCCTTCCTATAACGAGATGGGATATCCAACTCCTTCCCATTCCAATCCTGAGACCCTTCCGATAGCAGAGATGTGATATCTCAATGCTTATACCAAACCTGAGACCCTTCCTATGGCATGAGATGTCATATACAACTCCTTCCGATTCCAATCCTGAGACCCTTCCTATAGCATGAGATGTGATATCTCAATGCTTCTAATACCAAACCTGAGATCCTTCCTATAACATGAGATGTGATATCAAACTCCTTCCCATTCCAAACCTGAGACCCTTCCGATAGCATGATATGTGATATCACAATGCTTCTAAAACCAAACATGAGAACCATCCTATAACATGAGATGTGAAATCCAAATCATTCCCTTTCCAAACCTGAGACCCTTCCTATAGCTTGAGATGTGATGTCAAGCTCCTTCCCATTCAATGTGATATCCAACTCCTTCCCATTCCAATCCTGAGACCCTTCCTATACCATGAGATGTGATATTTCAATGCTTCTAATACCAAACCTGAGACCCGTCCTAAAACATGAGATGTGAGATCCAAATCCTTCCCCTTCCAAACCTGAGACCTTTCCTATAGCATGAGATGTGATATCTCAATGCTTCTTATACCAAACCTGAAATCCTTCCGATAGCATGAGATGTGATATCTCAATGCTTCTAATACCAAACCTGAGATCCTTCCTATAACATGAGATGTGATATCCAAATCCTTCGCCTTCCAAACCTGAGACCCTCCCTTTAGAATGAGATGTGATATCCAACTCCTTCCAATTCCAATCCTGATACCCTTCTGATAGCATGAGATGTGATATCTCAATGCCTCTAATACCAAACCTGAGATCCTACCTCTAACATGAAATGTGATATCCAACTCCTTCCCTTTCCAAACCTGAGAGCCTTCCTACAGCATGAGATGTGATATCCAAATCCTTCACATTCCAATCCTGAGACTCTTCCTATAGCATGAGATGTGATATCTCAATGCTTCTACCAAACCTGAGACCCTTCCTATAACATGAGATAATATCCAAATCCTTCCCATTCCAATTCTGAGACCCGTCCTAAAACATGAGTAATATCCAACTCCTTCCCATTCCAATTCTGAGACCCGTCCTATACCATGAGACTTGATATCTCAATGCTTCTAATACCAAACCTGAGACCGGTCCTATAACATGAGATGTGATACCCAAATCCTTCCCCTTCCAAACCATAGACCCTTCCTATAGCATGAGATGTGATATCTCAATGCTTCTAATACCAAACCTGAGACCCTTCCTATAACGAGATGGGATATCCAACTCCTTCCCATTCCAATCCTGAGACCCTTCCGATAGCAGAGATGTGATATCTCAATGCTTATACCAAACCTGAGACCCTTCCTATGGCATGAGATGTCATATACAACTCCTTCCGATTCCAATCCTGAGACCCTTCCTATAGCATGAGATGTGATATCTCAATGCTTCTAATACCAAACCTGAGATCCTTCCTATAACATGAGATGTGATATCAAACTCCTTCCCATTCCAAACCTGAGACCCTTCCGATAGCATGATATGTGATATCACAATGCTTCTAAAACCAAACATGAGAACCATCCTATAACATGAGATGTGAAATCCAAATCATTCCCTTTCCAAACCTGAGACCCTTCCTATAGCTTGAGATGTGATATCAAACTCCTTCCCATTCAATGTGATAACCAACTCCTTCCCATTCCAATCCTGAGACGCTTCCTATACCATGAGATGTGATATTTCAATGCTTCTAATACCAAACCTGAGACCCGTCCTAAAACATGAGATGTGAGATCCAAATCCTTCCCCTTCCAAACCTGAGACCTTTCCTATAGCATGAGATGTGATATCTCAATGCTTCTTATACCAAACCTGAAATCCTTCCGATAGCATGAGATGTGATATCTCAATGCTTCTAATACCAAACCTGAGATCCTTCCTATAACATGAGATGTGATATCCAAATCCTTCGCCTTCCAAACCTGAGACCCTCCCTTTAGAATGAGATGTGATATCCAACTCCTTCCAATTCCAATCCTGATACCCTTCTGATAGCATGAGATGTGATATCTCAATGCCTCTAATACCAAACCTCAGATCCTACCTCTAACATGAAATGTGATATCCAACTCCTTCCCTTTCCAAACCTGAGAGCCTTCCTACAGCATGAGATGTGATATCCAAGTCCTTCCCATTCCAATCCTGAGACCCTTCCTATAACATGAGATGTGATATCCAACTCCTTCCCATTCCAACCTGAGACCCTTCCTATAGCATGAGATGGGATATCCAACTCCTTCCAAATCCAATCCTGATACCCTTCCGATAGCATGAGATGTGATATCCCAATGCTTCTACAAAACCTGAGACCCATACCATGGCATGAGATGTCATATCAAACTCCCCTCCTATACCATGAGATGTGATATCTCAATGCTTCTAATACCAAACCTGGGACCCGTCCTATAACATGAGATATGATATCCAAATCCTTCCCCTTCCAAACCTGAAACCCTTACTATAGCATGAGAAGGGATATCCAACTCCTTCCCATTCCAATCCTGAGACCCTTCCTATACCATGAGATGTGATATCTCAATGCTTCTAATAAAAAACCTGAGACCCTTCATATAGCAAGAGATGTGATATCCAAATCCTTCCCATTCCAATCCTGAGATCCTTCCTATAACATGAGATGTGATATCCAATTCATTCCCATTCCAAACCTGAGACCCTTCCTATTGGATGAGATGTGATATCCAACTCCTTCCCATTCCAATCCTGAGTCCCTTCCTATACCATGAGATGTGATATCTCAATGCTTCTAATACCAAACCTGGGACCCGCCGTATAACATGAGATGTGATATCCAAATCCTTCCCATTCCAATCCTGAAACCCTTCCAATAGCATGAGAAGGGATATCCAACTCCTTCCCATTCCAATCCTGAGACCCTTCCTATACCATGAGATGTGATATCTCAATGCTTCTAATAAAAAACCTGAGACCCTTCCTATAGCAAGAGATGTGATATCCGAATCCTTCCCATTCCAATCCTGAGATCCTTCCTATAACATGAGATGTGATATCCAATTCATTCCCATTCCAAACCTGAGACCCTTCCTATTGGATGAGATGTGATATCCAACTCCTTCCCATTCCAATCCTGAGACCCTTCCTATACCATGAGATGTGATATCTCAATGCTTATAATACCAAACCTGGGACCCGCCCTATAACATGAGATATGATATCCAAATCCTTCCCCTTCCAAACCTGAGACCCTTCCTTTTGTTAAGACGGATTTCTGAACTCTGTCCTGGTGGCGCAGAAGTTCAGAAGGCCAACCTAATTACTTGGAACAGGGTAACCTCTGGACAAGCCAGACCAATCAAGGTAGCGATCGCGGCGGTCAAGACTAGGTCTCAAGAGGGGTGAGGGTGACTGAAAGCCCGCAATGAGCACACAAAGCAAGAGCGCTTCCAAACTACTCCAAACAGGTGTTATATCAAAAATATAAACACATTTATTTTAAGGCCTTTAAAACAACGACCGTAGCGAGAAAATCACAATATCACAATATTAAACCAACACATACCATATCAACACAATATATATACAAATACACAGTCGCAAGCGTTTAAAGCACAAAATATGTAGTCCACCTGAAAGGAAAGGAAAACAGGCAGTGCGATAACGCTTTAGACTCAGTTCGCCTTCAGAGGCACCTAACTAGATGGAAGTCCGAGCCCTGCGAAGAGTGGAGCCTTGTGCTCAAAGTACCTGCCACGCCGGTGCCAACGGGCAAAAGGGGAAGCTCTTCGGAGGAAGTCAGGCAGTTCGGGTTAGTGCACAGCAGAAGGAGAACAGGGTCCGCAACTCAAGCGCAGCCTCCACAGCGAGCAGAAGCAGAGCGCGAGTACGGCCAAAAGGGTGCTGATTTTACACAGCAGGGAAAAGCAATGGGATACTGCAGGAGGGCGACCAGATCCTAGCTAAACTACTCACCGGTCCCCGAAGCAAGCAGACCCAGGCTTCTCCACGTAGATTCAGCAACTGGCAGGTTCAGAAGAGCAGGGAACGCCTCGTAGTCGTGTAGAGCAAAAAGACGTCCCAATCGACGAAACCAGCACAGTTTTGTTGCCGCAGCAGGACAACGGAGCGGCCGTGTGTATTCAAGCCAAATGAACACTCCTCCCTTCAGACTTGGGAACGCCAAGCGTACGAAGCGTGGGAGAGTGATCAGGACTCGAAATACAACACAACCTGGCGGCAGTTGCAGAGCAGGACTCCCTTGTAAGCTGGTCAGTCAACTGGATGGCCCAGAGACACTTCCGAAGGCTTACTTGGCAGGAGATGATGAAGTCGCCGGGAATAGCTGTTCCTGCTATTCCAAAGGTCGAAGCACCAGTACAGGCCTTCTGGTTCGATCCAAGGAGGAAAGGGTTTCACAGGACGACAGCAGTGCAAAGGAGGATTCCTTCAGCGGGTCACCAGCGATTCCTCGGTCCAGCCTCTTGGTTGCAGGATACTTGGCTCCTGTATTCCTTCGTTCGTGAGAACTCAGGAGATCGACATGGTAGTGGTGTTTCCAGCTCCCTCTTATCCACGGTTCCCTTCGCGCCAAAACGGAGGGGAGCCAATGGGAGATCCGCTCATCAACACACATACCATACGTGGACCAATCACGGACCACGGTGGTCCCAGGCATTCACACCACCCCAGACTCTCTGGCACCCAGGATGTGTATTGGGACCAGACATCCCAGCCCACACCCTGGAGGCACACAATCGACATGTAGAAGCCCGCGAAAGCAACCACGTTTCGCGGGAAAGTACATGCCCAAATAAGGAAGGCCCCGGGTCGCCCGACCTGGGGAAGGTGAAGGGAGCAAGACGGTCAGTGGACAAGACAAAGGAGCCTCGTGGTCTGGCCATTTTGGAGAGCCAGGCCACCATTTTGGGTTCAGGGCAAAAACGTGCTCAGAACGCCAAAAGGAGCTCAAAATAAACAAAACGATCGCTGCCACCATTCGAGTCCCTGAATGACTTGCACCGATCAAATACCATCCTAAAAGAGTATCTAGGGTCTGTAGAAGGCTAGAGACCCAAGAGAGCTGTAACTTAGCTTACAGTGCCCTCTTGTGTCATGTTGCACTAAAGCCGCAACACGATAAAAGAAACTACGGGAAACAGCGTTCCCCGGTACTGACTGTCTTAAGGGCATGTCAGTTTCCCCGTAAGAAAGGAGCGAAAGCCCAGAGAAGTGCGGCAGAAGGCTGTACTTCTCTGGCAAAGTCAAGAACAAGGTTAAAAACAATAGCAAAAAGTTTAGGGGTTGCCACATGGAAGGAAAATTCCCTACAATTACGAAATCTTTCCTAACACTCACCCCTCCCAGACTATGGACAGGGGGAACTAATCCACCCCTGGATGAGTCTCTTGTTCAGGTCGGTAAAACATTCTGGACAACCCATCAGCATTGCTATGTTGGACACCTGGCCTATGCTCAATAGTGAAGTCGAAGCCTTGTAGACTTATGGACACACCTAAGCAACTTTGGATTCTCCCCCTTCATGTTCATTAGCCACTTTAACGGCTTATGGTCAGTCTGCACAGTGAAGTGGGTCCCATAGAGGTAGGGCCTCAGCTTCCTTAGGGCCCACACAACAGAGAAACATTCTTTCTCTACCGTGGACCATCTGAGCTCTCTGTCCTTAAGCTGGCGACTAATAAAACCGATAGGGTGTTCCTTACCCTTCTCATCTACTTGTGATAGTACAGCTCCTATCCCAGTGTCAGAGGCATCCGTCTGCACGATAAAAGGTCTTTGATAATCAGGGGCCCTGAGCACAGGGGCCTGGCACAAGGAGTCTTTTAAGCCATTGAAGGCCTTCTCACACTCGTCGGTCCAAGTTACCTTCTTGGGTTTCTTCGGAGTTGTGAGGGCAGTCAGAGGAGCAGCTATGGTGCCATAGTCTGCCATAAAATTCCGATAATACCCCGTGAGTCCTAAGAAGGCTCTCACTTGGGTTTGCGTAGTGGGGGTAGGCCAGTCTTGTACTGCTTGTACTTTACTGGGTAGAGGCTGTATCCTCCCTCCACCTACTTCATGTCCAAGGTAAACCACTGAGCCTTGTCCAATCTGGCATTTACTAACCTTTATGGTCAAGTGGGCTTTCTGAAGAGCCTGGAGCACAATCCCGAGGTGTTTCACATGGTCTTCCCAGGTGGCACTGAAAACTGCTATATCGTCCAGATATGCAAGACAGAATTCGTCCAACCCATTCAACACATGATTCACAAGCCTCTGGAAAGTGGCAGGTGCATTCTTCAACCCGAACGGCATTACCCGGAATTGGTAAAGGCCGTCTGGAGTAGAAAATGCTGTCTTCTCCTTGGCATGTTCTGCTAAAGCTATTTGCCAATAGCCAGCAGTGAGGTCAAACGTGCTGAGGTACTTGGAGGCACCCAAAGTATCCACCAGCTCATCCGTTCGAGGCAAGGGGTGTGCATCTGTCTTGGTGACAGCATTCAGAGCCCTGTAATCCACGCAGAACCTCAATTCAGAAGTGCCTGCCTTTGGAACCAAGACCACCGGGCTGGACCAAGGACTACTAGAGGGTTCAATCACCCCAAGGTCTAACATCTTGTTGACCTCGGTCTTAATATAAGACCGTACTTTATCCGACATTCTGTATCCCCTACTTTTGGTAGGTACACTGTCTCCTGTGTCAATGTTATGTTTGCACCAAGGTGTCAAACCAGGCGACTGTGAAAACAGGGGGGAAAACTGCCTAAGCAAACTTTTCACCTCAGCCTGCTGATCAGAAGTCAGGTGAGGGGCCACTCGGAACCCTCAATGGAGCTATCTGAAGGACCGCCGTGGAACAGGTCGGGGAGAGGTTCTGACTCCTCTTCCTCAACGTCTGAAGCCAGTAGCAGTGCTGCGATTTCGACTCTTGGGACGAAAGCCTTCAGCCTATTCACGTGGAACACTTTTGGAGCCTGTGCAGGCCTTCCAAGGTCCACTAAATAGTTCACCTCACCCAGGGGCTCCACCACTGTGTAAGGGCCTGACCATTTGTCCTGTAAAGCTCGAGGCCTTATTGGATTCATGATCAGGACTTGCTGACCAGGTGTAAAGTTGATGAGGGAAGCTTTCTGGTCGTACCAATGTTTCACCAGCGCTTGCCCTGCCTTCAATTTATCACTAGCCAAGCCCATCAGAAGTACCATCCGTTTTCTGAGCCCTAGCACATAGTCAACTACATTGGTAGTAACAGGGGGAGTGGGCATCTCCCATCCCTCTTTGACGATGGCTAAGGGTCCCCGTACGGGATGACCGAACAGAAGTTCGAAGGGGCTGAAGCCAACACCCTCCTGTGGTACCTCTCGGTAGGCAAACAGTAGGCATGGTAAAAGAAGATCCCATTTTCTTCTCTGAGGCTCCTCCAGAGCCCCAATCATGCTCTTTAACGTTCTGTTGAAACGTTCCACCAGACCATTGGTCTGGGGGTGATATGCAGAAGAGAACTTGTAGGTGACCCCACATTCTTTCCACATAGCCTGCATATACTTCGACATAAAGTTGCTGCCACGATCTGACACAACTTCTTTAGGGAAGCCAACCCTAGTAAATATGCCGAGTAAAGCTTTTGCAACTGACTTGGCAGTTACAGTTTTCAATGGGATGGCCTCAGGGTACCTGGTTGCATGGTCGACCAGCACCAGGATAAACCTATTGCCCGAGGATGTTTGCGGGTCAAGGGGACCAACGATGTCGATCCCTACCCTTTCAAATGGTACCCCCACAACTGGGAGCAGTACCAACGGAGCTTGGATTGTCGCGCCAACCTTACCAGACAACTGGCAGGAGGCACAACTCCTGCAGTGACTTTCTACTTGCACCCCCATCTTGGGCCAGTAGAAGTGCATGGATAACCTTTGCTTGGTCCTCTTCATACCAAGGTGACCAGCAAGGGGAACTTCATGTGCCAACTGCAGGAGGAAGGGCCTAACAGCAAGGGGAACCACCAACCTCCTATGGTCTCCTTCTGTAGACTCTGTGGGCTCACTATACAGGAGTCCACCTTCCCAATAAATCCTATGCTTCCCAGGAGGTTCACCCTCAAGCTGGGAGCAGGCCTGTCTCCTTAGGCCTTCCAGAGATGGGCACTCACGTTGGCCTTTACTGAATTCGTCCCTATCAGGACCTCCTTCAACTAACAAGTCTTTTAGTTCAGGATGATCGTTGGGGTCGAATACTTCAGGCATCGCCACCTCCTCGTCAGGCCCGGGCGATTGACCAACTTCCTCCACCGCAGTGGTAGGCGAGCTCGGGGGAATATTCTCTTTCCCTCGTCTTGACTTGTAGACTCCTTTCGCCTTGGGTTTCCCCTTTGGCTGGGGCGGCGTATTGGACTTGGCCAATGCTGCCCGTGCTTGAGACCGTGTGTAGGGTCTATCGGCAGTGTCTCCTACGAGCCCTAAAGCTCTGAGATCATTGCCCAACAAGACCTTTCCCGGGACGTTTCTCTGAATGCTCACTGGAATCCTGACTGCTGTACCATTTAAAGTAAGATTTACAGGGATCACGGGAAACATACGGAGGGGGCCGTCAGACAACTTAGTGGGCATCAGAGTAGCTCTGGCAACTTCCTCTGAGTCTACCAAGGTAGAATCCACTACAGTTCGACTGCACCCACTATCCCTAAGAGCTGGAGTATCCACTCCATTGATCAGCACACTGTCTTTAAAGTAGTGCTTGGTATTATCCGGAATCCTAGCATAAGCCTCTGCGACTTTAGGCTCCCAGGAACCCAGGGACACTAAAACTACCTTAGCCTCTATTCCGCTGGGAAATGAGTCTGAGGAGAAGGATGCTCCTGTAATCTCTTCTTCCTCGTAGGAGGAGAAGGCCAGATTAGCGGAGTGGACCCCCAAAGGTCTAACCTTACAACGGGGATCCCCCTTCACATGGTCAGTTGCTCCACAAGAAAAACAAGCCCCAGTGGGTCTGTTTACGTAGGGAGGCTTATTGTAACCAGAGTTCTGTTTCGGAGGCTGACCTCCACTACCCTGTGAGTTCTCTTGTGTCTTACCCTTGTTTTTCTTTTTGTGGCCCTTATGGGAAGAAGATTTAGCAGATTCCCCACCCTCCATATCTTTGGACTTTTTCCCTTCCTCCTGCTTACCAGGATGAGTTTTGTCCTTATGTGACACTCGATGTGACACCCATAAGTCTGCTGCAATGGCCAGCTTCTTAGGATCTATCTCCTTCGAATCGGCCAAATGCTGCTTAAGCTCCGGGGAAAAGAAGCAAAAATGTGTTCCAGCATGACCAGATTGATCATGCCTTCGAAGGTAGAAACCTTATAACCTTCGACCCAGCCAGTTAAGTTTTTCAAGGATTCAGCGACATAAGATACCCAAGTACCACCTTCCTTTTTCTTATACTCTCGAAAACGCTTTAAATATTGGGCCGGAGTCTTCCCAAACTTTAAAATGAGAGTTTGCTTTAACATTGCGAAATCAGCCCGCTCAGCCTTCGACATTTCCATAATGGCACTGCAGCCAGAATGGGGCAGTCTACTGAGCAACCACGCAATCTTATCAGCATTGTCAACTTCTTGAACCTCGCATGCATACTCAAACGCATTCAGCCAGTCCATAATGTCATTCCTTTCTTCATACACACTGAGCAGATCTTTTGGAAACCGTGGATGAGAGGAAGCCCCAGACCCATGTCTAGGACCCTTGGATCCATTTGCAACCTGAAGCTTGGCCAGTTCCAACTGGTGATCCCTATCTTTCTGTTTTTCTGCCTGTCCGATTTTTAGTTTGGCTATGCTGAATTCAAGCTCCTGCTGCCTAAACCGCAGCTCTTGCTTCTTGAATTCAAGCATAGCCTCCCCATCAACACTGGCAGAGGAAACATTAGACATTACATCCTCCCTGTCCTCGTGGTCGCGATGGATCAGTGCAGCGGCAGAACCGTCGGTTCTGCCAGTGAGAGCAGCCCCACCACCTTCTGCACTGTCCTCGGAAGTTATAGCGTCAAGCTGCGCTTCTTGCCACGCCACGATTCTCTGGATCATTTCCAATTTTGTGCCTTGAGAGGAAACACCTCTCTCCGCACACATCTTTTTCAGCGTTTCTGATTTGGAAGCATTTAAAGTTAACAAGGTATTTGCTTCCATACTGTTCGATAGGACTATGGCCTTTTTAAAGTTATATTACAACAATTCACTACGTGTACTACAACAATTCACTACGTGTACTGTTTGGAATAACCTGAAATGCCTTAGTTCGAGCGCAACACTGGATACCTTCAGTCGTATCCCACCGCTGTACACCAATTTGTTAAAACGGATTTCTGAACTCTGTCCTGGTGGCGCAGAAGTTCAGAAGGCCAACCTAATTACTTGGAACAGGGTAACCTCTGGACAAGCCAGACCAATCAAGGTAGCGATCGCGGCAGTCAAGACTAGGTCTCAAGAGGGGTGAGGGTGACTGAAAGCCCGCAATGAGCACACAAAGCAAGAGCGCTTCCAATCTACTCCAAACAGGTGTTATATCAAAAATATAAACACATTTATTTTAAGGCCTTTAAAACAACGACCGTAGCGAGAAAATCACAATATCACAATATTAAACCAACACATACCATATCAACACAATATATATACAAATACACAGTCGCAAGCGTTTAAAGCACGAAATATGTAGTCCACCTGAAAGGAAAGGAAAACAGGCAGTGCGATAACGCTTTAGACTCAGTTCGCCTTCAGAGGCACCTAACTAGATGGAAGTCCGAGCCCTGCGAAGAGTGGAGCCTTGTGCTCAAAGTACCTGCCACGCCGGTGCCAACGGGCAAAAGGGGAGGCTCTTCGGAGGAAGTCAGGTAGTTCGGGTTAGTGCACAGCAGAAGGAGAACAGGGTCCGCAACTCAAGCGCAGCCTCCACAGCGAGCAGAAGCAGAGCGCGAGTACGGCCAAAAGGGTGCTGATTTTACACAGCAGGGAAAAGCAATGGGATACTGCAGGAGGGCGACCAGATCCTAGCTAAACTACTCACCGGTCCCCGAAGCAAGCAGACCCAGGCTTCTCCACGTAGATTCAGCAACTGGCAGGTTCAGAAGAGCAGGGAACGCCTCGTAGTCGTGTAGAGCGAAAAGACGTCCCAATCGACGAAACCAGCACAGTTTTGTTGCCGCAGCAGGACAACGGAGCGGCCGTGTGTATTCAAGCCAAATGAACACTCCTCCCTTCAGACTTGGGAACGCCAAGCGTACGAAGCGTGGGAGAGTGACCAGGACTCGAAATACAACACAACCTGGCGGCAGTTGCAGAGCAGGACTCCCTTGTAAGCTGGTCAGTCAACTGGATGGCCCAGAGACACTTCCGAAGGCTTACTTGGCAGGAGATGATGAAGTCGCCGGGAATAGCTGTTCCTGCTATTCCAAAGGTCGAAGCACCAGTACAGGCCTTCTGGTTCGATCCAAGGAGGAAAGGGTTTCACAGGACGACAGCAGTGCAAAGGAGGATTCCTTCAGCGGGTCACCAGCGATTCCTCGGTCCAGCCTCTTGGTTGCAGGATACTTGGCTCCTGTATTCCTTCGTTCGTGAGAACTCAGGAGATCGACATGGTAGTGGTGTTTCCAGCTCCCTCTTATCCACGGTTCCCTTCGCGCCAAAACGGAGGGGAGCCAATGGGAGATCCGCTCATCAACACACATACCATACGTGGACCAATCACGGACCACGGTGGTCCCATGCATTCACACCACCCCAGACTCTCTGGCACCCAGGATGTGTATTGGGACCAGACATCCCAGCCCACACCCTGGAGGCACACAATCGACATGTAGAAGCCCGCGAAAGCAACCACGTTTCGCGGGAAAGTACATGCCCAAATAAGGAAGGCCCCGGGTCGCCCGACCTGGGGAAGGTGAAGGGAGCAAGACGGTCAGTGGACAAGACAAAGGAGCCTCGTGGTCTGGCCATTTTGGAGAGCCAGGCCACCATTTTGGGTTCAGGGCAAAAACGTGCTCAGAACGCCAAAAGGAGCTCAAAATAAACAAAACGATCGCTGCCACCATTCGAGTCCCTGAATGACTTGCACCGATCAAATACCATCCTAAAAGAGTATCTAGGGTCTGTAGAAGGCTAGAGACCCAAGAGAGCTGTAACTTAGCTTACAGTGCCCTCTTGTGTCATGTTGCACTAAAGCCGCAACACGATAAAAGAAACTACGGGAAACAGCGTTCCCCGGTACTGACTGTCTTAAGGGCATGTCAGTTTCCCCGTAAGAAAGGAGCGAAAGCCCAGAGAAGTGCGGCAGAAGGCTGTACTTCTCTGGCAAAGTCAAGAACAAGGTTAAAAACAATAGCAAAAAGTTTAGGGGTTGCCACATGGAAGGAAAATTCCCTACAATTACGAAATCTTTCCTAACACTCACCCCTCCCAGACTATGGACAGGGGGAACTAATCCACCCCTGGATGAGTCTCTTGTTCAGGTCGGTAAAACATTCTGGACAACCCATCAGCATTGCTATGTTGGACACCTGGCCTATGCTCAATAGTGAAGTCGAAGCCTTGTAAACTTATGGACACACCTAAGCAACTTTGGATTCTCCCCCTTCATGTTCATTAGCCACTTTAACGGCTTATGGTCAGTCTGCACAGTGAAGTGGGTCCCATAGAGGTAGGGCCTCAGCTTCCTTAGGGCCCACACAACAGAGAAACATTCTTTCTCTACCGTGGACCATCTGAGCTCTCTGTCCTTAAGCTGGCGACTAATAAAACCGATAGGGTGTTCCTTACCCTTCTCATCTACTTGTGATAGTACAGCTCCTATCCCAGTGTCAGAGGCATCCGTCTGCACGATAAAAGGTCTTTGATAATCAGGGGCCCTGAGCACAGGGGCCTGGCACAAGGAGTCTTTTAAGCCATTGAAGGCCTTCTCACACTCGTCGGTCCAAGTTACCTTCTTGGGTTTCTTCGGAGTTGTGAGGGCAGTCAGAGGAGCAGCTATGGTGCCATAGTCTGCCATAAAATTCCGATAATACCCCGTGAGTCCTAAGAAGGCTCTCACTTGGGTTTGCGTAGTGGGGGTAGGCCAGTCTTGTACTGCTTGTACTTTACTGGGTAGAGGCTGTATCCTCCCTCCACCTACTTCATGTCCAAGGTAAACCACTGAGCCTTGTCCAATCTGGCATTTACTAACCTTTATGGTCAAGTGGGCTTTCTGAAGAGCCTGGAGCACAATCCCGAGGTGTTTCACATGGTCTTCCCAGGTGGCACTGAAAACTGCTATATCGTCCAGATATGCAAGACAGAATTCGTCCAACCCATTCAACACATGATTCACAAGCCTCTGGAAAGTGGCAGGTGCATTCTTCAACCCGAACGGCATTACCCGGAATTGGTAAAGGCCGTCTGGAGTAGAAAATGCTGTCTTCTCCTTGGCATGTTCTGCTAAAGCTATTTGCCAATAGCCAGCAGTGAGGTCAAACGTGCTGAGGTACTTGGAGGCACCCAAAGTATCCACCAGCTCATCCGTTCGAGGCAAGGGGTGTGCATCTGTCTTGGTGACAGCATTCAGAGCCCTGTAATCCACGCAGAACCTCAATTCAGAAGTGCCTGCCTTTGGAACCAAGACCACCGGGCTGGACCAAGGACTACTAGAGGGTTCAATCACCCCAAGGTCTAACATCTTGTTGACCTCGGTCTTAATATAAGACCGTACTTTATCCGACATTCTGTATCCCCTACTTTTGGTAGGTACACTGTCTCCTGTGTCAATGTTATGTTTGCACCAAGGTGTCAAACCAGGCGACTGTGAAAACAGGGGGGAAAACTGCCTAAGCAAACTTTTCACCTCAGCCTGCTGATCAGAAGTCAGGTGAGGGGCCACTCGGACACCCTCAATGGAGCTATCTGAAGGACCGCCGTGGAACAGGTCGGGGAGAGGTTCTGACTCCTCTTCCTCAACGTCTGAAGCCAGTAGCAGTGCTGCGATTTCGACTCTTGGGACGAAAGCCTTCAGCCTATTCACGTGGAACACTTTTGGAGCCTGTGCAGGCCTTCCAAGGTCCACTAAATAGTTCACCTCACCCAGGGGCTCCACCACTGTGTAAGGGCCTGACCATTTGTCCTGTAAAGCTCGAGGCCTTATTGGATTCATGATCAGGACTTGCTGACCAGGTGTAAAGTTGATGAGGGAAGCTTTCTGGTCGTACCAATGTTTCACCAGCGCTTGCCCTGCCTTCAATTTATCACTAGCCAAGCCCATCAGAAGTACCATCCGTTTTCTGAGCCCTAGCACATAGTCAACTACATTGGTAGTAACAGGGGGAGTGGGCATCTCCCATCCCTCTTTGACGATGGCTAAGGGTCCCCGTACGGGATGACCGAACAGAAGTTCGAAGGGGCTGAAGCCAACACCCTCCTGTGGTACCTCTCGGTAGGCAAACAGTAGGCATGGTAAAAGAAGATCCCATTTTCTTCTCTGAGGCTCCTCCAGAGCCCCAATCATGCTCTTTAACGTTCTGTTGAAACGTTCCACCAGACCATTGGTCTGGGGGTGATATGCAGAAGAGAACTTGTAGGTGACCCCACATTCTTTCCACATAGCCTGCATATACTTCGACATAAAGTTGCTGCCACGATCTGACACAACTTCTTTAGGGAAGCCAACCCTAGTAAATATGCCGAGTAAAGCTTTTGCAACTGACTTGGCAGTTACAGTTTTCAATGGGATGGCCTCAGGGTACCTGGTTGCATGGTCGACCAGCACCAGGATAAACCTATTGCCCGAGGATGTTTGCGGGTCAAGGGGACCAACAATGTCGATCCCTACCCTTTCAAATGGTACCCCCACAACTGGGAGCAGTACCAACGGAGCTTGGATTGTCGCGCCAACCTTACCAGACAACTGGCAGGAGGCACAACTCCTGCAGTGACTTTCTACTTGCACCCCCATCTTGGGCCAGTAGAAGTGCATGGATAACCTTTGCTTGGTCCTCTTCATACCAAGGTGACCAGCAAGGGGAACTTCATGTGCCAACTGCAGGAGGAAGGGCCTAACAGCAAGGGGAACCACCAACCTCCTATGGTCTCCTTCTGTAGACTCTGTGGGCTCACTATACAGGAGTCCACCTTCCCAATAAATCCTATGCTTCCCAGGAGGTTCACCCTCAAGCTGGGAGCAGGCCTGTCTCCTTAGGCCTTCCAGAGATGGGCACTCACGTTGGCCTTTACTGAATTCGTCCCTATCAGGACCTCCTTCAACTAACAAGTCTTTTAGTTCAGGATGATCGTTGGGGTCGAATACTTCAGGCATCGCCACCTCCTCGTCAGGCCCGGGCGATTGACCAACTTCCTCCACCGCAGTGGTAGGCGAGCTCGGGGGAATATTCTCTTTCCCTCGTCTTGACTTGTAGACTCCTTTCGCCTTGGGTTTCCCCTTTGGCTGGGGCGGCGTATTGGACTTGGCCAATGCTGCCCGTGCTTGAGACCGTGTGTAGGGTCTATCGGCAGTGTCTCCTACGAGCCCTAAAGCTCTGAGATCATTGCCCAACAAGACCTTTCCCGGGACGTTTCTCTGAATGCTCACTGGAATCCTGACTGCTGTACCATTTAAAGTAAGATTTACAGGGATCACGGGAAACATACGGAGGGGGCCGTCAGACAACTTAGTGGGCATCAGAGTAGCTCTGGCAACTTCCTCTGAGTCTACCAAGGTAGAATCCACTACAGTTCGACTGCACCCACTATCCCTAAGAGCTGGAGTATCCACTCCATTGATCAGCACACTGTCTTTAAAGTAGTGCTTGGTATTATCCGGAATCCTAGCATAAGCCTCTGCGACTTTAGGCTCCCAGGAACCCAGGGACACTAAAACTACCTTAGCCTCTATTCCGCTGGGAAATGAGTCTGAGGAGAAGGATGCTCCTGTAATCTCTTCTTCCTCGTAGGAGGAGAAGGCCAGATTAGCGGAGTGGACCCCCAAAGGTCTAACCTTACAACGGGGATCCCCCTTCACATGGTCAGTTGCTCCACAAGAAAAACAAGCCCCAGTGGGTCTGTTTACGTAGGGAGGCTTATTGTAACCAGAGTTCTGTTTCGGAGGCTGACCTCCACTACCCTGTGAGTTCTCTTGTGTCTTACCCTTGTTTTTCTTTTTGTGGCCCTTATGGGAAGAAGATTTAGCAGATTCCCCACCCTCCATATCTTTGGACTTTTTCCCTTCCTCCTGCTTACCAGGATGAGTTTTGTCCTTATGTGACACTCGATGTGACACCCATAAGTCTGCTGCAATGGCCAGCTTCTTAGGATCTATCTCCTTCGAATCGGCCAAATGCTGCTTAAGCTCCGGGGAAAAGAAGCAAAAATGTGTTCCAGCATGACCAGATTGATCATGCCTTCGAAGGTAGAAACCTTATAACCTTCGACCCAGCCAGTTAAGTTTTTCAAGGATTCAGCGACATAAGATACCCAAGTACCACCTTCCTTTTTCTTATACTCTCGAAAACGCTTTAAATATTGGGCCGGAGTCTTCCCAAACTTTAAAATGAGAGTTTGCTTTAACATTGCGAAATCAGCCCGCTCAGCCTTCGACATTTCCATAATGGCACTGCAGCCAGAATGGGGCAGTCTACTGAGCAACCACGCAATCTTATCAGCATTGTCAACTTCTTGAACCTCGCATGCATACTCAAACGCATTCAGCCAGTCCATAATGTCATTCCTTTCTTCATACACACTGAGCAGATCTTTTGGAAACCGTGGATGAGAGGAAGCCCCAGACCCATGTCTAGGACCCTTGGATCCATTTGCAACCTGAAGCTTGGCCAGTTCCAACTGGTGATCCCTATCTTTCTGTTTTTCTGCCTGTCCGATTTTTAGTTTGGCTATGCTGAATTCAAGCTCCTGCTGCCTAAACCGCAGCTCTTGCTTCTTGAATTCAAGCATAGCCTCCCCATCAACACTGGCAGAGGAAACATTAGACATTACATCCTCCCTGTCCTCGTGGTCGCGATGGATCAGTGCAGCGGCAGAACCGTCGGTTCTGCCAGTGAGAGCAGCCCCACCACCTTCTGCACTGTCCTCGGAAGTTATAGCGTCAAGCTGCGCTTCTTGCCACGCCACGATTCTCTGGATCATTTCCAATTTTGTGCCTTGAGAGGAAACACCTCTCTCCGCACACATCTTTTTCAGCGTTTCTGATTTGGAAGCATTTAAAGTTAACAAGGTATTTGCTTCCATACTGTTCGATAGGACTATGGCCTTTTTAAAGTTATATTACAACAATTCACTACGTGTACTACAACAATTCACTACGTGTACTGTTTGGAATAACCTGAAATGCCTTAGTTCGAGCGCAACACTGGATACCTTCAGTCGTATCCCACCGCTGTACACCAATTTGTTAAAACGGATTTCTGAACTCTGTCCTGGTGGCGCAGAAGTTCAGAAGGCCAACCTAATTACTTGGAACAGGGTAACCTCTGGACAAGCCAGACCAATCAAGGTAGCGATCGCGGCAGTCAAGACTAGGTCTCAAGAGGGGTGAGGGTGACTGAAAGCCCGCAATGAGCACACAAAGCAAGAGCGCTTCCAATCTACTCCAAACAGGTGTTATATCAAAAATATAAACACATTTATTTTAAGGCCTTTAAAACAACGACCGTAGCGAGAAAATCACAATATCACAATATTAAACCAACACATACCATATCAACACAATATATATACAAATACACAGTCGCAAGCGTTTAAAGCACGAAATATGTAGTCCACCTGAAAGGAAAGGAAAACAGGCAGTGCGATAACGCTTTAGACTCAGTTCGCCTTCAGAGGCACCTAACTAGATGGAAGTCCGAGCCCTGCGAAGAGTGGAGCCTTGTGCTCAAAGTACCTGCCACGCCGGTGCCAACGGGCAAAAGGGGAGGCTCTTCGGAGGAAGTCAGGTAGTTCGGGTTAGTGCACAGCAGAAGGAGAACAGGGTCCGCAACTCAAGCGCAGCCTCCACAGCGAGCAGAAGCAGAGCGCGAGTACGGCCAAAAGGGTGCTGATTTTACACAGCAGGGAAAAGCAATGGGATACTGCAGGAGGGCGACCAGATCCTAGCTAAACTACTCACCGGTCCCCGAAGCAAGCAGACCCAGGCTTCTCCACGTAGATTCAGCAACTGGCAGGTTCAGAAGAGCAGGGAACGCCTCGTAGTCGTGTAGAGCGAAAAGACGTCCCAATCGACGAAACCAGCACAGTTTTGTTGCCGCAGCAGGACAACGGAGCGGCCGTGTGTATTCAAGCCAAATGAACACTCCTCCCTTCAGACTTGGGAACGCCAAGCGTACGAAGCGTGGGAGAGTGACCAGGACTCGAAATACAACACAACCTGGCGGCAGTTGCAGAGCAGGACTCCCTTGTAAGCTGGTCAGTCAACTGGATGGCCCAGAGACACTTCCGAAGGCTTACTTGGCAGGAGATGATGAAGTCGCCGGGAATAGCTGTTCCTGCTATTCCAAAGGTCGAAGCACCAGTACAGGCCTTCTGGTTCGATCCAAGGAGGAAAGGGTTTCACAGGACGACAGCAGTGCAAAGGAGGATTCCTTCAGCGGGTCACCAGCGATTCCTCGGTCCAGCCTCTTGGTTGCAGGATACTTGGCTCCTGTATTCCTTCGTTCGTGAGAACTCAGGAGATCGACATGGTAGTGGTGTTTCCAGCTCCCTCTTATCCACGGTTCCCTTCGCGCCAAAACGGAGGGGAGCCAATGGGAGATCCGCTCATCAACACACATACCATACGTGGACCAATCACGGACCACGGTGGTCCCATGCATTCACACCACCCCAGACTCTCTGGCACCCAGGATGTGTATTGGGACCAGACATCCCAGCCCACACCCTGGAGGCACACAATCGACATGTAGAAGCCCGCGAAAGCAACCACGTTTCGCGGGAAAGTACATGCCCAAATAAGGAAGGCCCCGGGTCGCCCGACCTGGGGAAGGTGAAGGGAGCAAGACGGTCAGTGGACAAGACAAAGGAGCCTCGTGGTCTGGCCATTTTGGAGAGCCAGGCCACCATTTTGGGTTCAGGGCAAAAACGTGCTCAGAACGCCAAAAGGAGCTCAAAATAAACAAAACGATCGCTGCCACCATTCGAGTCCCTGAATGACTTGCACCGATCAAATACCATCCTAAAAGAGTATCTAGGGTCTGTAGAAGGCTAGAGACCCAAGAGAGCTGTAACTTAGCTTACAGTGCCCTCTTGTGTCATGTTGCACTAAAGCCGCAACACGATAAAAGAAACTACGGGAAACAGCGTTCCCCGGTACTGACTGTCTTAAGGGCATGTCAGTTTCCCCGTAAGAAAGGAGCGAAAGCCCAGAGAAGTGCGGCAGAAGGCTGTACTTCTCTGGCAAAGTCAAGAACAAGGTTAAAAACAATAGCAAAAAGTTTAGGGGTTGCCACATGGAAGGAAAATTCCCTACAATTACGAAATCTTTCCTAACACCTTTAGCATGAGATGTGATATCCAAATCCTTCCCATTCCAATCCTGAAACCCTTCCTATAGCATGAGATGTGATATCTCAATGTTTCTAATAAAAAACCTGAGACCCTTCCTATAGCAAGAGATGTGATATCCAAATCCTTCCCATTTCAATCTTGAGACCCTTCCTATAGCATGAGATGTGATATCCAACTCCTTCCCATTCCAACCTGAGACCCTTCCTATAGCATGAGAAGGGATATCCAACTCCTTCCCAATCCAATCCTGAGACCCTTCCGATAGCAGAGATGTGATATCTCAATGCTTATACCAAACCTGAGACCCTACCTTTAGCATGATGTGATATCCAAATCCTTCACATTCCAATCCTGAGACCCTTCCTATAACATGAGATGTGATATCTCAATGCTTCTAATAACAAACCTGAGATCCATCCTATAACATGAGATGTGATATCCAACTCCTTCCCATTCCAAACCTGAGACCCTTCCGATAGCATGAGATGTGATATCTCAATGCTTCTAAAATTAAACATGAGAACCATCCTATAACATGAGATGTGAAATCCCAATCCTTCCCTTCCCAAACCTGAGACCCTTCCTATAGCTCGAGATGTGATATCAAACTCCTTCCCATTCCAATCCTGAGATAGCTTTAGATGTGATATCCAACTCCTTCCCATTCCAATCCTGAGACCCTTATTATACCATGAGATGTGATATCTCAAGGCTTCTAATACCAAACCTGAGACCCGTCCTAAAACATGAGATGTGAGATCCAAATCCTTCCCCTTCCAAACCTGAGACCTTTCCTTTAGCATATGTGATATCCAACTCCTTCCCATTCCAATCCTGAGACCCTTCCGATAGCATGAGATGTGATATCTCAATGCTTCTAATATCAAACCTGAGAACCTCCCTATAGCATATGTGATATCCAACTCCTTCCAATTCCAATACTGAGACCCTTCCAATAGCATATGTGATATCTCAATGCTTCTAATATCAAAACTGAGACCCTCCCTATAGCATGAGATGTGATATCTCAATGATTCTAATACCAAACCTGGGACCCGCCCTATAACATGAGATGTGATATCCAAATCCTTCCCATTCCAATCGAGACCCTTCCTATAACATGAGATGTGATATCTCTATGCTTCTAATACCAAACCTGAGACCATTCCCACAGCCTGAGATTTGAAATCTCATTTCTTCCAATACCAAACTCGAGACCCTTCCGATAGGATGAGATTTACTATCTCACTCCTTAAAATACCAACCTCGAGTCCCTTCCTAAAGGATGTGATTCTAATACCAAACCTGAGACTCTCCCTATAACAAGAGATATCATATCCAACTCCTTCCAATTCCAATCCTGAGACTCTTCCTATAGCATGACATGTGATATCGAACTTCCCATTCCAATCCTGAGACTCAGACCTCCCCGTCTAACCTTCTCACCACTCCTAGCTCCCGGATTGATCATGCACTCCTGCTGTCTCTTCTCTCCCTTCTTCTGCTTCCTTTCCTCTCTCCTTCCTCATCTGCCCTAGGTCAGGCTCCTTCTACACCTCCGCAGGGATTACTGATTTGTACCCCTCCCCACTCTCAACTCTCACTCAGTTTCAAACACTCATCTGACATCTGCCATTTCCTGGAAGTACCCGACCTTGATGTTCTTGGTCTAACCGAGGCATGGTTGACGGCCAGCGCTGTCTCGAGCTTTGACACTTTCCTCCCTGATGACAAGTTCCTCTCCATGCCCAGATCCAACCGTTCTTGAGGGGGAGTATCCTTGTTTCCTGGAGTAAATTGCTTTCCTTTGCAGGCCGACTCCTCTCACGAATGCCTTGTCTGCATGCATTCTCTCTCTCCTGGCGAATCTCTCACCGTGGCTATTTGCCTACCCCCTTCCTCTCAGTGGATGGACTTCTCCATCCTAGCCTCCTACCACTCAACTCCGCCTACTTGGAGAATTCAACATGAACCTGTATGCTTCCTGACCTGGACTTTTACGAGATCTGCAACTCTTCATGTCGCTGGCCCTACACACTGCAGGAAATACTCAGGATTTTCAGATCTCAGACCTCCCCCTCTGTAACCCTCTCAACAATCCTCTCCCGTGGTGATCAAGTTCTCATCTCCAAAGAAGGCTAACTGCCAGCTGTTCCTCCTCAGTGGAGTTCTCCCTTTCTGTCCCTGCTCCCTGCACCGTTTCGCGTTGCAAGTACTCGCTTCCCAGCTCTCTGGTTTAGACGCGTGTTCCCTGCCTTCTCTCTTCTTCCCGCTGCCTTCAAATCAACAAATGAGCTTCAAAAGATACACGGTGTATGTACTGTGTCCGTGCGTTTGTTGTCGAATCCTGACGTTTTTAACCACTGTTCTCCCATACAAGGGGGGGTCAACATCTACTGCTGTTCACAGGCTGATTGTATACGGCTGAAATCTTCAAGGCATTATCAGCTTTCCTGACTGTTTTGGAACGTGTATTTGCCATCTGTTAATGCAGTCGCCCTGTGTTCATCGTCCCTTCTACTTTACAGGCTGCACTCCCCTGGAGATCACATTCTCCTCTCCAGAGCAGGCTAACTACCAGCTGCTCCTCCTCATAGGCGTTCATCCTTTCTGTCCCTGATCCCTGCTCCGTTTCGCGTTGCAAACACTCGCTTCCCTGCTCTCTGGTTTAGACGCTGTTCCTCCTCATAGGCGTTCTTCTTTCTGTCCCTGCTCCCTGCACAGTTTCGCGTTGCAAGTACTCGCTTCCCAGCTCTCTGGTTTAGAAGCGTGTTCCCTGCCTTCTCTGCTCTTCCCGCTGCCTTCAAATCAACAAATGAGCTTCAAAAGATACACATTGCTCAGAATGCTTTATAACACCCATTATTCATCATATAGCCGTAACCCACCTGACGTATTGAAATGTGCTGTAAACTAGCAAAACCAGCTAGAAAATGTACTTTCCTCGCGTTTTTGTAAAAGCGAATTCTGATGGGTTCCCATGTTGTATGTACTGTGTCCGTGCGTTTGTTGTCGAATCCTGAAGTTTTTAACCACTGTTCTCCCATACTAAGGGGGGTTAACATCTACTGCTGTTCACAGGCTGAATGTATACGGCTGAAATCTTCAAGGCATTATCAGCTTTCCTGACTGTTTTGGAACGTGTATTTGCCATCTGTTAATGCAGTCGCCTTGTGGTCATCGTCCCTTTTAGTTTACAGGCTGCACTCCCCTGGTGATCACATTCTCCTCTCCAGAGCAGGCTAACTACCAGCTGCTCCTCCTCAGAGGCGTTCCTTCTTTCTGTCCCTGCTCCCTGCACCGTTTCGCGTTGCATGTTCTCGCTTCCCAGCTCTCTGGTTAGATGCGTATTCCCTGCCTTCTCTCCTCTTCCTACAGCCTTCCAATGAGCTCCACAAGATAGTGTTCAGAATGCTTCATAACCCCATTATTCAACATATAGCTGTAACCCGCTAGACGTATTGAAACGTGCTAAAAACTAGCAAAAACAGCTAGAAAATGTACTTCCTCGCGTTTTGGTAAATGCAGGGCACACGCGTCTAAACCAGAGAGCAGGGAAGCGAGCATTTCAGCAGTATAAATTCAGCCTGTGAACAACACATTTTGATCCTCCCTTTTATGGGAGAAGAGTGGTTCAAAAGTACAAAATGGGAATCCACCAGAATTCGCATTTACCAAAACGCGAGGAAAGTACATTTTCTAGCTGTTTTTGCTAGTTTTTAGAACGTTTCAATACGTCTAGCGGGTTACGGCTATATGTTGAATAATGGGTGTTATAAAGCATTCTGAACACTGTATCTTGTGGAGCTCATTGGAAGGCTTTAGGAAGAGGAGAGAAGCAGGGAACACGCATCTAAACCAGAGAGCTGGGAAGCGTGTACATGCAACGCGAAACGGAGCAGGGATCAGGGACAGAAAGGATGAACGCCTATGAGGAGGAGCAGCTGGTAGTTAGCCTGCTCTGGAGAGGAGAATGTGATCACCAGGGGAGTGCAGCCTGTAAAGTAGACGGGACGATGAACACAGGGCGACTGCATTAACAGATGGCAAATAAACGTTCCAAAACAGTCAGGAAAGCTGATAATGCATTGAAGATTTCAGCCGTATACATTCAGACTGTGATCAGCAGTAGATGTTGACCCCCCTTAGTATGGGAGAACAATGGTTAAAAACTTCAGGATTCGACAACAAACGCACGGACACAGTACATACAACACGGGAACCCACCAGAATTCGCATTTACAAAAACGCGAGGGAAGTACATTTTCTAGCTATTTTTGCTAGTTTTTAGCACGTTTCAATACGTCTAGCGGGAGCTAATGTTGAATAATGGGGTTATAAAGCATTCTGAACACTATCTTGTGGAGCTCATTGGAAGGCTGTAGGAAGAGGAGAGAAGGCAGGGAATACGCATCTAACCAGAGAGCTGGGAAGCGAGTACATGCAACGCGAAACGGTGCAGAGAGCAGGGACAGAAAGAAGGAACGCCTCTGAGGAGCAGCTGGTAGTTAGCCTGCTCTGGAGAGGAGAATGTGATCACCAGGGGAATGCAGCCTGTAAACTAAAAGGGACGATGACCACAAGGCGACTGCATTAACAGATGGCAAATACACGTTCCAAAACAGTCACGAAACCTGATAATGCCTTGAAGATTTCAGCCGTATACATTCAGCCTGTGAACAGCAGTAGATGTTGACCCCCCTCCTTGTATGGGAGAACAGTGGCTAAAAACTTCAGGATTCGACAACAAACGCACGGACACAGTACATACATGGGAACCCATCAGAATTCGCATTTACAAGAACGCGAGGACAGTACATTTTCTAGCTGGTTTTGCTAGTTTACAGCACATTTCAATACGTCTAGCGGGTTACGGCTTTATGATGAATAATGGGTGTTATAAAGCATTCTGAGCACCGTGTATCTTTTGAAGCTCATTTGTTGATTTGAAGGCAGCGGGAAGAGGAGAGAAGGCAGGGAACACGCGTCTAAACCAGAGAGCTGGGAAGCGAGTGTTTGCAACGCGAAACGGTGCAGGGAGCAGGGACAGAAAGGGAGAACTCCACTGAGGAGGAACAGCTGGTAGTTAGCCTTCTTTGGAGATGAGAACTTGATCACCACGGGAGAGGATTGTTGAGAGGGTTACAGAGGGGGAGGTCTGAGATCAGAAAATCCTGAGTATTCCCTGCAGTGTGTAGGGCCAGCGACATGTAGAGTTGCAGAGCTCGTAAAAGTCCAGGTCAGGAAGTATACAGGTTCATGTTGAATTCTCCAAGTAGGCTGAGTTGAGTGGTAGGAGGCTAGGATGGAGAAGTCCATCCACTGAGAGAGGAAGGGGTTAGGCAAATAGCCACGGTGAGAGAATGACCAGGAAAGAGAGAATGCATGCAGACAAGGCATTCGTGAGAGGAGTCGGCCTGCAAAGGAAAGCAATTTACTACAGGAATCAAGGATACTCCCCCTCAAGAAATCTGGGCATGGAGAGGAACTTTTCATCAGGGAGGAAAGTGTCAAAGCTCGAGACAGCGCTGGCCGTCAACCATGCCTCGGTTAGACCAAGGACATCAAGGTCGGGTTCTTCCAGGAAATGGCAGATGTCAGATGAGTGTTTGAAACTGAGTGAGAGTTGAGAGTGGGGAGGGGTACAAATCAGTAATCCCTGCTGAGGTGTAGAAGGAGCCTGACCTAGGGCAGATGAGGACGGAGAGAGGAAAGAAAGCAAAAGAAGGGAGAGAAGAGACAGCAGGACTGCATGATCAATCCGGGAGCTAGGAGTGGTGAGAAGGTTAGACGGGGAGGTCTGAGTCTCAGGATTGGAATGGGAAGTTCGATATCACATGTCATGCTATAGGAAGAGTCTCAGGAATGGAATGGGAAGGAGTTGGATATGACATCTCTTGTTATAGGGAGGGTCTCAGGTTTGGTATTAGAAGCACTGAGATATCAAATCACATCCTTTCGGAAGGGACTCGAGTTTGGTATTTTAAGGAGTGAGATAGTAAATCTCATCCTATCGGAAGGGTATCGGGTTTGGTATTGGAAGAAATGAGATTTCAAATCTCATGCTGTGGGAAGGGTCTCGGGTTTGGTATTGGAAGGGGCGAGAAATCACATTTCATGCTACAGGAAGGGTCACAAGTTTGGAATGGGAAGGAGTTGGATATCACATATACTACGGGAAGGGGCTCAGGTTTGGTATTAGAAGCATAGAGATATCACATCTCATGTTATAGGAAGGGTCTCGATTGGAATGGGAAGGAGTTGGATATCACATCTCATGCTATAGGGAGGGTCTCAGTTTTGATATTAGAAGCATTGAGATATCACATATGCTATTGGAAGGGTCTCAGTATTGGAATTGGAAGGAGTTGGATAGCACATCTCGTGCTATAGGGAGGTTCTCAGGTTTGATATTAGAAGCATTGAGATATCACATCTCATGCTATCGGAAGGGTCTCAGGATTGGAATGGGAAGTAATTGGATATCACATATGCTAAAGGAAAGGTCTCAGGTTTGGAAGGGGAAGGATTTGGATCTCACATCTCATGTTTTAGGACGGGTCTCAGGTTTGGTATTAGAAGCCTTGAGATATCACATCTCATGGTATAATAAGGGTCTCAGGATTGGAATGGGAAGGAGTTGGATATCACATCTCAAGCTATTTCAGGATTGGAATGGGAAGGAGTTTGATATCACATCTCAAGCTATAGGAAGGGTCTCAGGTTTGGGAAGGGAAGGATTGGGATTTCACATCTCATGTTATAGGATGGTTCTCATGTTTGGTTTTAGAAGCATTGAGATATCACATCTCATGCTATCGGAAGGGTCTCAGGTTTGGAATGGGAAGGAGTTGGATATCACATCTCATGTTATAGGAAGCATCTCAGGTTTGGTATTAGAAGCATTGAGATATCACATCTCATGCTATAGGAAGGGTCTCAGGATTGGAATGTGAAGGATTTGGATATCACATCTCATGCTAAAGGAAGGGTCTCAGGTTTGGTATAAGCATTGAGATATCACATCTCTGCTATCGGAAGGGTCTCAGGATTGGATTGGGAAGGAGTTGGATATCCCTTCTCATGCTATAGGAAGGGTCTCATGTTGGAATGGGAAGGAGTTGGATATCACATCTCATGTCATAGGAAGGGTCTCAAGATTGAAATGGGAAGGATTTGGATATCACATCTCTTGCTATAGGAAGGGTCTCAGGTTTTTTATTAGAAACATTGAGATATCACATCTCATGCTACAGGAAGGGTTTCAGGATTGGAATGGGAAGGATTTAGATATCACATCTCATGCTAAAGGAAGGCTCTCAGGTTTGGAAGGGGAAGGATTTGGATATCATATCTCATGTTATAGGACGGGTCCCAGGTTTGGTATTAGAAGCATTGAGATATCACATCTTATGTTATAGGAAGGGTCTCAGGATTGGAATGGGAAGGAGTTGGATATCACATCTCATGTTATAGGAAGGATCTCAGGATTGGAATGGGAAGGATTTGGATATCACATCTCTTGCTATAGGAAGGGTCTCAGGTTTTTTATTAGAAGCATTGAGATATCACATCTCATGGTATAGGAAGGGTCTCAGGATTGGAATGGGAAGGAGTTGGATATCCCTTCTCATGCTATAGGAAGGGTCTCAGGTTGGAATGGGAAGGATTTGGATATCAAATCTCTTGCTATAGGAAGGGTCTCAGGTTTTTTATTAGAAACATTGAGATATCACATCTCATGCTATAGGAAGGGTTTAAGGTTTGGAAGGGGAAGGATTTGGATATCACATCTCATGTTATTGGACCGGTCTCAGGTTTGGTATTAGAAGCATTGAGATATCAAGTCTCATGGTATAGGACGGGAGTTTGATATCACATCATGCCATGGTATGGGTCTCAGGTTTTGTAGAAGCATTGGGATATCACATCTCATGCTATCGGAAGGGTATCAGGATTGGATTTGGAAGGAGTTGGATATCCCATCTCATGCTATAGGAAGGGTCTCAAGTTGGAATGGGAAAGAGTTGGATGTCACATCTCATGTTATAGGAAGGGTCTCAGGATTGGAATGGGAAGGACTTGGATATCACATCTCATGCTGTAGGAAGGCTCTCAGGTTTGGAAAGGGAAGGAGTAGGATATCACTTTTCATGTTAGAGGTAGGATCTCAGGTTTGGTATTAGAGGCATTGAGATATCACATCTCATGCTATCAGAAGGGTATCAGGATTGTAATGGGAAGGAGTTGGATATCACATCTCATGCTAAAGGGAGGGTCTCAGGTTTGGAAGGGGAAGGATTTGGATATCACATCTCATGTTATAGGAAGGATCTCAGGTTTGGTATTAGAAGCATTGAGATATCACATCTCATGCTATCGGAAGGATCTCAGGTTTGGTATTAGAAGCATTGAGATATCACATCTCATGCTATAGGAAAGGTCTCAGGATTGGAATGGGAAGGAGTTGGATATCACATCTCATGCTAAAGGAAGGGTCTCAGTTTTGGTAGAAGCATTGCGATATCACATCTCATGCTATAGGAAGGGTCTCAGGTTTGGAATCGGAAGGAGTTGGATATCACATCTCATGCTATAGGAAGGGTCTCAGGTTTGGTATAAGCATTGAAATATCACATCTCTGCTATCGGAAGGGTCTCAGGATTGGAATGGGAAGGATTTAGATATCACATCTCATGCTACAGGGAGGGGCTCAGTTTTGATATTAGAAGAATTGAGATATCACATCTCATGGTATAGGAAGGGTCTCAGGATTGGAATGGGAAGGAGTTGGCTGTCACATCTCAAGCTATCTCAGGACTGGAATGGGAAAGATTTTGATATCACATCTCAAGCTATAGGAAGGGTCTCATTTTTGGAAAGGGAAGGATTTGGATTTCACATCTCATGTTATAGGATGGTTCTCAGGTTTGGTTTTAGAAGCATTAAGATATAACATCTCAAGCTATAGGAACGGTCTCAGGTTTGGAATGGGAAGGAGTTAGATATCACATCTCATGCTAAAGGAAAGGTCTCAGGTTTGGAAGGGGAAGGATTTGAATCTCACATCTCATGTTTTAGGACGGGTCTCAGGTTTGGTATTAGAAGCATTGAAATATCACATCTCATGGTATAGGAAGGGTCTCAGGATTGGAATGGGAAGGAATTGGATATCACATTGAATGGGAAGGAGTTTGATATCACATCTCAAGCTATAGGAAGGTTCTCAGGTTTGGAAAGGGAATGATTTGGATTTCACATCTCATGTTATAGGATGGTTCTCATGTTTGGTTTTAGAAGCATTTAGATATCACATCTCATGCTATAGGAAGGGTCTCAGGTTTGGTATAAGCATTGAGATATCCCATCTCATGCTATAGGAAGGGTCTCAGGATTGGAATCGGAAGGAGTTGTATATGACATCTCATGCCATAGGAAGGGTCTCAGGTTTGGTATAAGCATTGAGATATCACATCTCTGCTATCGGAAGGGTCTCAGGATTGGAATGGGAAGGAGTTGGATATCCCATCTCGTTATAGGAAGGGTCTCAGGTTTGGTATTAGAAGCATTGAGATATCACATCTCATGCTATAGGAAGGGTCTAAGGTTTGGAAGGGGAAGGATTTGGGTATCACATCTCATGTTATAGGACCGGTCTCAGGTTTGGTATTAGAAGCATTGAGATATCAAGTCTCATGGTATAGGACGGGTCTCAGAATTGGAATGGGAAGGAGTTGGATATCACATCTCAAGATATAGGAAGGGTCTCAGGATTGGAATGGGAAGGAGTTTGATATCACATCTCATGCCATGGTATGGGTTTCAGGTTTTGTAGAAGCATTGGGATATCACATCTCATGCTATCAGAAGGGTATCGGGATTGGATTTGGAAGGAGTTGGATATCCCATCTCATGCTATAGGAAGGGTCTAAGGTTGGAATGTGAAGGAGTTGGATATCACATCTCATGTTATAGGAAGGGTCTCAGGATTGGAATGGGAAGGACTTGGATATCACATCTCATTCTATAGGAAGGCTCTCAGGGTTGGAAGGGGAAGGAGTTGGATATCACATTTCATGTAGAGGTAGGATCTCAGTTTTGGTATTAGAGGCATTGAGATATAACATCTCATGCTATCAGAAGGGTCTCAGGATTGGAATGGGAAGGAGTTGGATATCACATCTCATGCCATAGGAAGGGTCTCAGGTTTGGTATAAGCATTGAGATATCACATCTCATGCTATAGGAAGGGTCTCTGGATTGGAATGGGAAGGACTTGGATATCACATCTCATGTTATAGGAAGGGTCTCAGGTTTGGTATTAGAAGCATTGAGATATCACATCTCATGCTATAGGAAGGGTCTCAGGAATGGAATGGGAAGGACTTGGATATCGCATCTCATGATAAAGGAAGGGTCTAAGGTTTGGAAGGGGAAGGATTTGGATATCACATCTCATGTTATTGGACCGGTCTCAGGTTTGGTATTAGAAGCATTGAGATATCAAGTCTCATGGTATAGGACGGGAGTTTGATATCACATCATGCCATGGTATGGGTCTCAGGTTTTGTAGAAGCATTGGGATATCACATCTCATGCTATTGGAAGGGTATCAGGATTGGATTTGGAAGGAGTTGGATATCCCATCTCATGCTATAGGAAGGGTCTCAGGTTAGAATGCGAAAGAGTTGGATATCACATCTCATGTTATAGGAAGGGTCTCAGGATTGGAATGGGAAGGACTTGGATATCACATCTCATGCTGTAGGAATGCTCTCAGGTTTGGAAAGGGAAGGAGTTGGATATCACATTTCATGTAGAGGTAGGATCTCAGTTTTGGTATTAGAGGCATTGAGATATCACATCTCATGCTATCAGAAGGGTCTCAGGATTGGAATGGGAAGGAGTTGGATATCACATCTCATGCCATAGGAAGGGTCTCAGGTTTGGTATAAGCATTGAGATATCACATCTCATGCTATAGGAAGGGTCTCAGGATTGGAATGGGAAGGACTTGGATATCACATCTCATGTTATAGGAAGGGTCTCAGGTTTGGTATTAGAAGCATTGAGATATCACATCTCATGCTATAGGAAGGGTCTCAGGAATGGAATGGGAAGGACTTGGATATCGCATCTCATGATAAAGGAAGGGTCTAAGGTTTGGAAGGGGAAGGATTTGGATATCACATCTCATGTTATTGGACCGGTCTCAGGTTTGGTCTTAGAAGCATTGAGATATCAAGTCTCATGGTATAGGACGGGAGTTTGATATCACATCATGCCATGGTATGGGTCTCAGGTTTTGTAGAAGCATTGGGATATCACATCTCATGCTATCGGAAGGGTATCAGGATTGGATTTGGAAGGAGTTGGATATCCCATCTCATGCTATAGGAAGGGTCTCAGGTTGGAATGCGAAAGAGTTGGATATCACATCTCATGTTATAGGAAGGGTCTCAGGATTGGAATGGGAAGGACTTGGATATCACATCTCATGCTGTAGGAATGCTCTCAGGTTTGGAAAGGGAAGGAGTTGGATATCACATTTCATGTTAGAGGTAGGATCTCAGGTTTGGTATTAGAGGCATTGAGATATCACATCTCATGCTATCAGAAGGGTATCAGGATTGGAATGGGAAGGAGTTGGATATCACATCTCATGCTAAAGGGAGGGTCTCAGGTTTGGAAGGGAAAGGATTTGGATATCACATCTCATGTTATAGGAAGGATCTCAGGTTTGGTATTAGAAGCATTGAGATATCACATCTCATGCTATCGGAAGGATCTCAGGTTTGGTATTAGAAGCATTGAGATATCACATCTCATGCTATAGGACGGGTCTCAGGATTGGAATGGGAAGGAGTTGGATATCACATCTCATGCTAAAGGAAGGGTCTCAGTTTTGGTAGAAGCATTGCGATATCACATCTCATGCTATAGGAAGGGTCTGAGGATTGGAATGGGAAGGACTTAGATATCACATCTCATGCTATAGGGAGGGTCTCAGTTTTGATATTAGAAGCATTGAGATATCACATCTCATGCTAAATGAAGGATCTCAGGTTTGGTATTAGAGGCATTGAGATATCACATCTCATGCTAAAGGGAGGGTCTCGGGTTTGGAAGGGAAAGGATTTGGATATCACATCTCTTGTTATAGGAAGGATCACAGGTTTGGTATTAGAAGCATTGAGATATCACATCTCATGCTATCGGAAGGGTCTCAGGATTGGAATGGGAAGGAGTTGGATATCACATCTCATGCTATAGGAAGGGTCTCAGGTTTGGAACGGGAAGGAGTTGGATATCACATCTCATGTTATAGGAAGAGTCTCAGGTTTGGTATAAGCATTGAGATATCACATCTCTGCTATCGGAGGTGTCTCAGGATTGGGACGGGAAGGAATTGGATATCACATCTCATGCTATAGGAAGGGTATCAGTTTTGGAACATGAAGGATTTGGATATCACATCTCATGTTATTGGACCGGTCTCAGGTTTGGTATTAGAAGCATTGAGATATCAAGTCTCATGGTATAGGACGGGAGTTTGATATCACATCTCATGCCATGGTATGGGTCTCAGGTTTTGTAGAAGCATTGGCATATCACATCTCATGCTATCGGAAGGGTATCAGGATTGGATTTGGAAGGAGTTGGATATCCCATCTCATGCTATAGGAAGGGTCTCAGGATTGGAATGGGAAGGACTTGGATATCACATCTCATGCTGTAGGAAGGCTCTCAGGTTTGGAAAGGGAAGGAGTTGGATATCACATTTCATGTTAGAGGTACGATCTCAGGTTTGGTATTAGAGACATTGAGATATCACACCTCATGCTATCAGAAGTGTTAGGAAAGATTTCGTAATTGTAGGTAATTTTCCTTCCACGTGGCAACCCCTAAACTTTTTGCTGTTGTTTTTCACCTTGTTCTTGACTTTGCCAGAGAAGTGCAGCCTTCTGCTGCACTCCTCTGGGCTTTCGCTCCTTTTCTCATGGGGAAACTGACATGCCCTTAAGACAGTCAGTACCGGGGAACGCTGTTTCCCGTAGTTTCTTTTATCATGTTGCGGCTTTAGTGCAACATGACACAAGAGGGCACTGTAAGCTAAGTTACAGCTCTCTTGGGTCTCTAGCCTTCTACGGGCCCTAGATACTCGTTTAGGATTGTATCTGATCGGTGCAAGTAATTCAGGGACGGGAATGGTGGCAGCGATCGTTTTCTTGTGTTTTGAGCTCCTTTTGGCGTTCTAAGCGCATTTCTCGCGCTTAACCCAAAATGGTGGCCTGGCTCCCAAAATGGCCAGACCACGAGGCTCCTTTGTCCTGTCCGCTGACCGTCTTGCTCCCTTCACCTTTCCCAGGTCGAGCCGACCCGGGGCCTTCCTTATTTGGGCATGTACTTTCCCGCGAAACACGGATGCTTTTGCGGGCTTCTACATGTCGTGTGTGTGCCTCCAGGATGTGGGCTGGGATGTCTGGTCCCAATACACATCCTGGGTGCCAGAGAGTCTAGGGTGGTGTGAATGCCTGGGACCACCGTGGTCCGTGATTGGTCCACGAATGGTGTGAGTGTTGATGAGCGGATCTCCCATCGGGTCCCCTCCGTTTTGGCGCGAAGGGAACCGTGGATAAGAGGGGGCTGGAAACACCACTACCATGTCGATCTCCTGAGTTCTCACGAACGAAGGAATACAGGAGCCAAGTATCCTGCAACCAAGAGGCTGGACCGAGGAATCGCTGGTGACCCGCTGAAGGACTCCTCCTTTGCACTGCTGTCGTCCTGTGAAACCCTTTCCTCCTTTGATCGAACCAGAAGGCCTGTACTGGTGCTTCGACCTTTGGAATAGCAGGAACAGCTATTCTCGGCAACTTCATCATCTCCTGCCAGTAAGCCTTCGGAAGCGTCTCTGGGCCATCCAGTTGACTGACCAGCTTACACGGGAGTCCTGCTCTGTAACCGCCGCCAGGTTGTGTAGTATCTCGAGTCCTTGTCACTCTCCCACGCTTCGTACTCTTGGCGTTCCCAGGTCTGAAGGGAGGAGTGGACATTTGGCTCAGATACACACGGCCGCTCCGTTGCCCTGCTGCGGCAACAAACTGTGCAGGTTTCTTCGATTGGGACGTCTTTTTGCTCTACACGACGACGAGGTGTTCCCTGCTCTTCTGAACCTGCCAGCTGCTGAAACTGACGCGGAGAAGCCTGGGTCTGCTTGCATCGGGGACCGGTGAGTAGCATAGCTAGGATCTGGTCGCCCTCCTGCAGGAGCCCATTGCTTTTCCCCGCTGTGTAAAACAGCACCCTTGTCCGTACTCGCGCTCTGCTTCTGCCCACTGTGGAGGCTGCGCTTGAGTCGCGGAACTTGTTCTTCTTCTTTCGTGCACTAAACTGAACTGCCTGACTTCCTTCAAAGAGCTTCTCCTTTTGCCCGTTGGCACCAGCGCGTGCAGGTACTTTGAGCACAAGGCTCCACTCTTCGCAGGGCTCGGACTTCCATCTAGTTAGGTGCCTCTGAAGGCGAACTGAGTCTAAGCATTATATCGCACTGCCTGTTTTCCTTCCCTTTTAGGTGGGCTACACATTTCGTGCCTATAACGCTTGCGACTGTCGTATTTGTATATATATTGTGTGGATATGGTATGTGTTGGTTTAATATTGTGATATTGTGATTTTCTCGCTACGGTCATTGTTTTAAAGGCCTTAAAATAAATGTGTATATATTTTTTATATAACAACTGTTTGGAGTAGTTTGTAAGTGATCTTGCTTTGTGGGCTCATTACGAGCTTTCAGTCACCCTCACCCCTCTTGAGACCTAGTCTTGCCCGCCGCGATCGCTACCTTGATTGGTCTGGCTCGTCCAGAGGTTATCCTGTTCCAAGTAACTAGGTTGGCCTTCTGAACTTCTGCGCCACCAGGACAGAGTTCAGAAATCCGTCTTAACAAGAAGGGTATCAGGATTGGAATGGGAAGGAGTTGGATATCACATCTCATGCTAAAGGGAGGGTCTCAGGTTTGGAAGGGGAAGGATTTGGATATCACATCTCATGTTATAGGAAGGATCTCAGGTTTGGTATTAGAAGCATTGAGATATCACATCTCATGCTATCGGAAGGATCTCAGGTTTGGTATTAAAAGCATTGAGATATCACATCTCATGCTATAGGAAGGGTCTCAGGATTGGAATGGGAAGGAGTTGGATATCACATCTCATGTTATAGGAAGGATCTCAGGTTTGGTATTAGAAGCATTGAGATATCACATCTCATGCTAAAGGAAGGTTCTCAGGATTGGAATGGGAAGGAGTTGGATATCACATCTCATGCTAAAGGAAGGTTCTCAGTTTTGGTAGAAGCATTGCGATATCACATCTCATGCTATAGGAAGGGTCTCAGGATTGGAATCGGAAGGAGTTGGATATCACATCTCATGCTATAGGAAGGGTCTCAGGTTTGGTATAAGCATTGAAATATCACATCTCTGCTATCGGAAGGGTCTCAAGATTGGAATGGGAAGGACTTGGATATCACATCTCATGCTATAGGGAGGGTCTCAGTTTTGATATCAGAAGCATTGAGATATCACATCTCATGCTATCGGAAGGGTCTCAGGATTGGAATGGGAGGAGCTGGATATCACATCTCATGCTAAAGGAAGGGTCTCAGGTTTGGAAGGGGAAGGATTTGGATATCACATCTCATGTTATAGGACGGGTCTCAGGTTTGGTATTAGAAGCATTGTGATATCACATCTCATGCTATAGGAAGTGTCTCAGGATTGGAATGGGAAGGAGTTGGATATCACATCTCATGCTATAGGAAGGGTTTCAGGTTTGGTAGAAGCATTGAGATATCACATCTCATGCTATGGGAAGAGTCTCAGGTTTGGGAAGGGAAGGATTTGGATTTCACATCTCATGTTATAGGATGGTTCTCATGTTTGGTTTTTGAAGCATTGAGATATCACATCTCATGCTATCGGAAGGGTCTCAGGTTTGGAATGGGAAGGAGTTGGATATCACATCTCATATTATAGGAAGGATCTCAGGTTTGGTATTAGAAGCATTGAGATATCACATCTCATGCTATAGGAAGGGTCTCAGGATTGGAATGGCAAGGAGTTGGATATCACATCTCATGCTAAAGGAAGGGTCTCAGGTTTGATAGAAGCATTGAGATATCACATCTCATGCTATAGGAAGGAACTCAGGATTGGAATGGGAAGGAGTTGGATATCACATCTCATGCCATAGGAAGGGTTATCAGGTTTGGTATAAACATTGAGATATCACATCTCATGCTATAGGAAGGATCTCAGGTTTGGTATTAGAAGCATTGAGACATCACATCTCATGCTATAGGAAGGGTCTCAGGTTTGGTATAAGCATTGAGATATCACCACATCCCATGCTATAGGAAGGGTCTCAGGATTGGAATTGGAAGTTGTATATGACATCTCATGCCATAGGAAGGATCTCAGGTTTGGTATAAGCATTGAGATATCACATCTCTGCTATCGGAAGGGTATCAGGATTGGAATGGGAAGGAGTTGGATATCCCATCTCATGTTATAGGAAGAGTCTCAGGTTTGGTATTAGAAGCATTGAGACATCACATCTCATGCTATAGGAAGGGTCTCAGGATTGGAATGGGAAGGAGTTGGATATCCCATCTCATGTTATAGGAAGGGTCTCAAGTTTGATATTAGAAGCATTGAGATATCACATCTCATGATATCGGAAGGGTCTCAGGATTGGAATGGGAAGGAGTTGGATATCACATCTCATGATAAAGGAAGGGTCTCAGGATTGGAATGGGAAGGACTTGGATATCACATCTCATGCTATAGGAAGGCTCTCAGGTTTGGAAGGGGAAGGAGTTGGATACCACATTTCATGTTAGAGGTAGAATCGCAGGTTTGGAATTAGAGGCATTGAGATATCACATCTCATGCTATCAGAAGGGTCTCAGGATTGGGATGGGAAGGCGTTGGATATCACATCTCATGCTAAAGGGAGGGTCTCAGATTTGGAAGGGGAAGGATTTGGATATCACATCTCATGTTATAGGAAGGATCTCAGGTTTGGTATTAGAAGCATTGAGATATCACTTCTCATGCTATCGGAAGGATCTCAGGTTTAGTATTAGAGGCATTGAAACATCACATCTCATGCTATCGGAAGGGTATCAGGATTGGATTTGGAAGTAGTTGGATATCCCATCTCATGCTATCTACCAAACCTGAGACCCTTCCTTTAGCATGAGATGTGATATCCAACTCCTTCCCATTCCAATCCTGAGACCCTTCCTATAGCATGAGATGTGATATCTCAATGCTTCTAATACCAAACCTGAGACCCTTCCTATAGCATGAGATGGGAAATGTGATATCCAACTCCTTCCCCTTCCAAACCTGAGAGTCTTCCTATAGCATGAGATGTGATATCCAACTCCTTCCCATTCCAATCCTGAGACCCTTATTATACCATGAGATGTCATATCTCAATGCTTCTAATACCAAACCTGAGACCCGTCCTAAAACATGAGATGTGAGATCCAAATCCTTCCCCTTCCAAACCTGAGACCTTTCCTTTAGCATGAGATGTGATATCCAACTCCTTACCATTTCAATCCTGAGACCCTTCCGATAGCATGAGATGTGCTATCTCAATGCTTCTAATATCAAACCTGAGATTCTACCTCTAACATGAAATGTGATATCCAACTCCTTCCCCTTCCAAACCTGAGCCCCTTCCTATAGCATGAGATGGGATATCCAACTACTTCCAAATCCAATCCTGATACCCTTACGATAGCATGAGATGTGATATTTCAATGCCTCTAATACTAAACCTGAGATCCTTCCGATAGCATGAGAAGTGATATCTCAATGCTTCTAATACCAAACCTGAGATCCTTCCTATAACATGAGATGTGATATCCAAGTCCTTCCCATTCCAATCCTGAGACCCTTCCTTTATCATGAGATGTGATATCCAACTCCTTCCCATTCCAATCCTGAGACCTTTCCGATATCATGAGATGTGATATCTCAATGCTTCTAATATCAAACTTGAGACCCTCCCTACAGCATGAGATGTGATATCCAAGACCTTCCCATTCCAATCCTGAGACCCTTCCTATAGCATGAGATGTGATATCTCAATGCTTCTAATACCAAACCTGAGACCCTTCCTATGACATGAGATGGGATATCCAACTCCTTCCCATTCCAATCCTGAGACCCTTCGGATAGCAGAGATATGATATCTCAATGCTTATACCAAGCCTGAGACCCTTCCTACAGCATGAGATGTGATATCCAAGTCCTTCCCATTCCAATCCTGAGACCCTTCCTATAGCATGAGATGTGATATCTCAATGCTTCTAATACCAAACCTGAGACCCTTCCTATGACATGAGATGGGATATCCAACTCCTTCCCATTCCAATCCTGAGACCCTTCCTATAGCATGAGATGTGATGTCTCAATGCTTCTAATACCAAACCTGAGATCCTTCCTATAACATGAGATGTGATATCCAACTCCTTCCCATTCCAATCCTGAGACCCTTCCTATAGCATGAGATGTGATATTTCACTGCTTATACCAAACCTGAGACCCTTCCTATAGCATGAGATGTGATATCCAACTCCTTCCCATTCCAATCCTGAGACCCTTCCTATAGCATGAGATGTGATATCTCAATCCTTCTAATATCAAACTTGAGACCCTCCCTATAGCATGAGACGTGATATCCAACTCCTTCCCATTCCAATCCTGAGACTCTTCCTATAGCATGAGATGTGATATCTCAATGCTTCTACCAAACCTGAGACCCTTCCTATAACATGAGATGGGATATCCAACTCCTTCCCATTCCAATCCTCAGACACTTCCTATAGCATGAGATGTGATATCTCAATGCTTCTAATACCAAACCTGAGACCCTTCCTATGGCATGAGATTTGATATCAAAGTCCTTCCCATTCCAATCCTGAGACCCTTCCTATAGCATGAGATATGATATCCAACTCCTTCCCATTCCAATCCTGAAACCCTTCCTATACCATGAGATGTGATATCTTAATGCTTCTAATACCAAACCTGAGACCCGTCCTATAACATGAGATGTGATATCCAAATCCTTCCCCTTCCAAACCTGAGACCCTTCCTTTAGCATGAGATGTGATATCCAGCTCCTTCCCATTCCAATCCTGAGACCCTTCCGATGGCATGAGATGTGATATCTCAATGCTTCTAATATCAAAACTGAGAACCTCCCTATAGCATGAGATGTGATATCTAAGTCCTTCCCATTCCAATCCTGAGTCCCTTCCGATAGCAGAGATGTGATATCTCAATGCTTATACCAAACCTGAGACCCTTCCTATGGCATGAGATGTGATATCCAACTACTTCCCATTTCAATCCTGAGACCCTTCCTATAGCATGAGATGTGATATCTCAATGCTTCTACCAAACATGAGACCCTTCCTTTAGCATGAGATGTGATATCCATCTCCTTCCCATTCCAATCCTGAGACCCTTCCTATAGCATGAGATGTGATATCTCAATGCTTCTAATACCAAACCTGAGATCCTTCCGATAACATGAGATGTGATATCCAAATCCTTCCCCTTCCAAACCTGAGACCCTCCCTTTAGCATGAGATGTGATATCCAACTCCTTCCCATTCCAATCCTGAGACCCTTCTGATAGCATGAGATGTGATATCTCAATTCTTCTAATACTAAACCTGAGATCCTTCCGATAGCATAAGAAGTGATGTCTCAATGCTTCTAATACCAAACCTGGGACCCGTCCTATAACATGAGATATTATATCCAAATCCTTCCCATTCCAATCCTGAAACCCTTCCTTTAGCATGAGATGTGATATCTCAATGTTTCTAATAAAAAACCTGAGACCCTTCCTATAGCAAGAGATGTGATATCCAGCTCCTTCCCATTCCAATCCTGAGACCCTTCCGATAGCATGAGATGTGATATCTCAATGCTTCTAATATCAAAACTGAAACCCTCCCTATAGCATGAGATGTGATATCTAAGTCCTTCCCATTCCAATCCTGAGACCCTTCCGATAGCAGAGATGTGATATCTCAATGCTTATACTAAACCTGAGACCCTTCCTATGGCATGAGATGTGATATCCAACTCCTTCCCATTTCAATCCTGAGACCCTTCCTATAGCATGAGATGTGATATCTCAATGCTTCTACCAAACATGAGACCCTTCCTTTAGCATGAGATGTGATATCCATCTCCTTCCCATTTCAATCCTGAGACCCTTCCTATAGCATGAGATGTGATATCTCAATGCTTCTAATACCAAACCTGAGATCCTTCCGATAACATGAGATGTGATATCCAAATCCTTCCCCTTCCAAACCCGAGACCCTCCCTTTAGCATGAGATGTGATATCCAACTCCTTCCCATTCCAATCCTGAGACCCTTCTGATAGCATGAGATGTGATATCTCAATGCTTCTAATACTAAACCTGAGATCCTTCCGATAGCATGAGAAGTGATATCTCAATGCTTCTAATACCAAACCTGGGACCCGTCCTATAACATGAGATATGATATCCAAATCCTTCCCATTCCAATCCTGAAACCCTTCCTTTAGCATGAGATGTGATATCTCAATGTTTCTAATAAAAAACCTGAGACCGTTCCTATAGCATGACAAGGGATATCCAACTCCTTCCCATTCCAATCCTGAGACCCTTCCTATAGCAAGAGATGTGATATCCAAATCCTTCCCATTCCAATCCTGAGATGCTTCCTATAACATGAGATGTGATACCCAATTATTTCCCATTCCAAACCTGAGACCCTTCCTATTGGATGAGATGTGATATCCAACACCTTCCCATTCCAATCCTGACACCCTTCCTATACCATGAGATGTGATATCTCAATGCTTCTAATACCAAACCTGGGACCCGTCCTATAACATGAGATATGATATCCAAATCCTTCCCCTTCCAAACCTGAGACCCTTCCTTTAGCATGAGATGTGATATCCAAATCCTTCCCATTCCAATCCTGAAACCCCTCCTATAGCATGAGATGTGATATCTCAATGTTTCTAATAAAAAACTGAGACCCTTCCTATAGCAAGAGATGTGATATCCAAATCCTTCCCATTTCAATCCTGAGACCCTACCTATAGCATGAGATGTGATATCCAACTCCTTCCCATTCCAACCTGAGACCGTTCCTATAGCATGAGAAGGGATATCCAACTCCTTCCCATTCCAATCCTGAGACCCTTCCTATAGCAAGAGATGTGATATCCAAATCCTTCCCATTCCAATCCTGAGATGCTTCCTATAACATGAGATGTGATACCCAATTATTTCCCATTCCAAACCTGAGACCCTTCCTATTGGATGAGATGTGATATCCAACACCTTCCCATTCCAATCCTGACACCCTTCCTATACCATGAGATGTGATATCTCAATGCTTCTAATACCAAACCTGGGACCCGTCCTATCACATGAGATATGATATCCAAATCCTTCCCCTTCCAAACCTGAGACCCTTCCTTTAGCATGAGATGTGATATCCAAATCCTTCCCATTCCAATCCTGAAACCCCTCCTATAGCATGAGATGTGATATCTCAATGTTTCTAATAAAAAACTGAGACCCTTCCTATAGCAAGAGATGTGATATCCAAATCCTTCCCATTTCAATCCTGAGACCCTACCTATAACATGAGATGTGATATCCAACTCCTTCCCATTCCAACCTGAGACCCTTCCTATAACATGAGATGTGATATCCAACTCCTTCCCATTCCAATCCTGAAACCCTTCCTATAGCATGAGATGTGATATCTCAATGTTTCTAATAAAAAACCTGAGACCCTTCCAATAGCAAGAGATGTGCTATCCTAATCCTTCCCATTCCAATCCTGAGACCCTTCCTATAACATGAGATGTGATATCCAACTCCTTCCCATTCCAACCTGAGACGTTTCCTATAGCATGAGAAGGGATATCCAACTCCTTCCCATTCCAATCCTGAGACCCTTCCTATAGCAAGAGATGTGATATCCAAATCCTTCCCATTCCAATCCTGAGATCCTTCCTATAACATGAGATGTGATATCTCAATGCTTCTAATACCAAACCTGAGACCCTTCCTATGACATGAGATGGGATATCCAACTCCTTCCCATTCCAATCCTGAGACCCTTCGGGTAGCATAGATGTGATATCTCAATGCTTATACCAAGCCTGAGACCCTTCCTATGGCATGAGATGTGATATCCAACTCCTTCCCATTCCAATCCTGAGACCCTTCCTATAGCATGAGATGTGATGTCTCAATGCTTCTAATACCAAACCTGAGATCCTTCCTATAACATGAGATGTGATATCCAACTCCTTCCCATTCCAATCCTGAGACCCTTCCTATAGCATGAGATGTGATATCTCACTGCTTATACCAAACCTGAGACCCTTCCTATAGCATGAGATGTGATATCCAACTCCTTCCCATTCCAATCCTGAGACCCTTCCTATAGCATGAGATGTGATATCTCAATGCTTCTAATATCAAACTTGAGACCCTCCCTATAGCATGAGACGTGATATCCAACTCCTTCCCATTCCAATCCTGAGACTCTTCCTATAGCATGAGATGTGATATCTCAATGCTTCTACCAAACCTGAGACCCTTCCTATAACATGAGATGGGATATCCAACTCCTTCCCATTCCAATCCTCAGACACTTCCTATAGCATGAGATGTGATATCTCAATGCTTCTAATACCAAACCTGAGACCCTTCCTATGGCATGAGATTTGATATCAAACTCCTTCCCATTCCAATCCTGAGACCCTTCCTATAGCATGAGATATGATATCCAACTCCTTCCCATTCCAATCCTGAAACCCTTCCTATACCATGAGATGTGATATCTTAATGCTTCTAAAACCAAACCTGAGACCCGTCCTATAACATGAGATGTGATATCCAAATCCTTACCCTTCCAAACCTGAGACCCTTCCTTTAGCATGAGATGTGATATCCAGCTCCTTCCCATTCCAATCCTGAGACCCTTCCGATAGCATGAGATGTGATATCTCAATGCTTCTAATATCAAAACTGAGACCCTCCCTATAGCATGAGATGTGATATCTAAGTCCTTCCCATTCCAATCCTGAGACCCTTCCAATAGCAGAGATGTGATATCTCAATGCTTATACCAAACCTGAGACCCTTCCTATGGCATGAGATGTGATATCCAACTCCTTCCCATTTCAATCCTGAGACCCTTCCTATAGCATGAGATGTGATATCTCAATGCTTCTACCAAACATGAGACCCTTCCTTTAGCATGAGATGTGATATCCATCTCCTTCCCATTCCAATCCTGAGACCCTTCCTATAGCATGAGATGTGATATCTCAATGCTTCTAATACCAAACCTGAGATCCTTCCGATAACATGAGATGTGATATCCAAATCCTTCCCCTTCCAAACCTGAGACCCTCCCTTTAGCATGAGATGTGATATCCAACTACTTCCCATTCCAATCCTGAGACCCTTCTGATAGCATGAGATGTGATATCTCAATGCTTCTAATACTAAACCTGAGATCCTTCCGATAGCATGAGAAGTGATATCTCAATGCTTCTAATACCAAACCTGGGACCCGCCCAATAACATGAGATATTATATCCAAATCCTTCCCATTCCAATCCTGAAACCCTTCCTTTAGCATGAGATGTGATATCTCAATGTTTCTAATAAAAAACCTGAGACCCTTCCTATAGCAAGAGATGTGATATCCAAATCCTTCCCATCCCAATCCTGAGACCCTTCCTATAACATGAGATGTGATATCCAACTCCTTCCCATTCCAATCCTGAAACCCTTCCTATAGCATGAGATGTGATATCTCAATTTTTCTAATAAAAAACCTGAGACCCTTCCAATAGCAAGAGATGGGATATCCAAATCCTTCCCATTCCAATCCTGAGACCCTTCCTATAACATGAGATGTGATATCCAACTCCTTCCCATTCCAACCTGAGACCCTTCTTATAGCATGAGAAGGGATATCCAACGCCTTCCCATTCCAATCCTGAGACCCTTCCTATAGCAAGAGATGTGATATCCAATTCCTTCCCATTCCAATCCTGAGATCCTTCCTATAACATGAGATGTGATACCCAATTATTTCCCATTCCAAACCTGAGACCCTTCCTATTGGATGATATCCAACACCTTCCCATTCCAATCCTGACACCCTTCCTATACCATGAGATGTGATATCTCAATGCTTCTAATACCAAACCTGGGACCCGTCCTATAACATGAGATATGATATCAAAATCCTTCCCCTTCCAAACCTGAGACCCTTCCTTTAGCATGAGATGTGATATCCAAATCCTTCCCATTCCAATCCTGAAACCCCTCCTATAGCATGAGATGTGATATCTCAATGTTTCTAATAAAAAACTGAGACCCTTCCTATAGCAAGAGATGTGATATCCAAATCCTTCCCATTTCAATCCTGAGACCCTACCTATAACATGAGATGTGATATCCAACTCCTTCCCATTCCAACCTGAGACCCTTCCTATAGCATGAGATGTGATCTCTCTATGCTTCTAATACCAAACCTGAGATCCTTCCTATAACATGAGATGTGATATCCAACTCCTTCCCATTCCAATCCTGAGGCCCTTCCTATAGCATGAGATGTGATATCTCACTGCTTATACCAAACCTGAGACCCTTCCTATAGCATGAGATGTGATATCCAACTCCTTCCCATTCCAATCCTGAGACCCTTCCTATAGCATGAGATGTGATATCTCAATGCTTCTAATATCAAACTTGAGACCCTCCCTATAGCATGAGACGTGATATCCAACTCCTTCCCATTCCAATCCTGAGACTCTTCCTATAGCATGAGATGTGATATCTCAATGCTTCTACCAAACCTGAGACCCTTCCTATAACATGAGATGGGATATCCAACTCCTTCCCATTCCAATCCTCAGACACTTCCTATAGCATGAGATGTGATATCTCAATGCTTCTAATACCAAACCTGAGACCCTTCCTATGGCATGAGATTTGATATCAAACTCCTTCCCATTCCAATCCTGAGACCCTTCCTATAGCATGAGATATGATATCCAACTCCTTCCCATTCCAATCCTGAAACCCTTCCTATACCATGAGATGTGATATCTTAATGCTTCTAATACCAAACCTGAGACCCGTCCTATAACATGAGATGTGATATCCAAATCCTTCCCCTTCCAAACTTGAGACCCTTCCTTTAGCATGAGATGTGATGTCCAGCTCCTTCCCATTCCAATCCTGAGACCCTTCCGATAGCATGAGATGTGATATATCAATGCTTCTAATATCAAAACTGAGACCCTCCCTATAGCATGAGATGTGATATCTAAGACCTTCCCATTCCAATCCTGAGACCCTTCCGATAGCAGAGATGTGATATCTCAATGCTTATACCAAACCTGAGACCCTTCCTATGGCATGAGATGTGATATCCAACTACTTCCCATTTCAATCCTGAGACCCTTCCTATAGCATGAGATGTGATATCTCAATGCTTCTACCAAACATGAGACCCTTCCTTTAGCATGAGATGTGATATCCATCTCCTTCCCATTCCAATCCTGAGACCCTTCCTATAGCATGAGATGTGATATCTCAATGCTTCTAATACCAAACCTGAGATCCTTCCGATAACATGAGATGTGATATCCAAATCCTTCCCCTTCCAAACCTGAGACCCTCCCTTTAGCATGAGATGTGATATCCAACTCCTTCCCATTCCAATCCTGAGACCCTTCTGATAGCATGAGATGTGATATCTCAATGCTTCTAATACTAAACCTGAGATCCTTCCGATAGCATGAGAAGTGATATCTCAATGCTTCTAATACCAAACCTGGGACCCGTCCTATAACATGAGATATTATATCCAAATCCTTCCCATTCCAATCCTGAAACCCTTCCTTTAGCATGAGATGTGATATCTCAATGTTTCTAATAAAAAACCTGAGACCCTTCCTATAGCAAGAGATGTGATATCCAGCTCCTTCCCATTCCAATCCTGAGACCCTTCCGATAGCATGAGATGTGATATCTCAATGCTTTTTATATCAAAATTGAGACCCTCCCTATAGCATGAGATGTGATATCTAAGTCCTTCGCATTCCAATCCTGAGACCCTTCCGATAGCAGAGATGTGATATCTCAATGCTTATACCAAACCTGAGACCCTTCCTATGGCATGAGATGTGATATCCAACTCCTTCCCATTTCAATCCTGAGACCCTTCCTATAGCATGAGATGTGATATCTCAATGCTTCTACCAAACATGAGACCCTTCCTTTAGCATGAGATGTGATATCCATCTCCTTCCCATTCCAATCCTGAGACCCTTCCTATAGCATGAGATGTGATATCTCAATGCTTCTAATACCAAACCTGAGATCCTTCCGATAGCATGAGATGTGATATCCAAATCCTTCCCCTTCCAAACCTGAGACCCTCCCTTTAGCATGAGATGTGATATCCAACTCCTTCCCATTCCAATCCTGAGACCCTTCTGATAGCATGAGATGTGATATCTCAATGCTTCTAATACTAAACCTGAGATCCTTCCGATAGCATGAGAAGTGATATCTCAATGCTTCTAATACCAAACCTGGGACCCGTCCTATAACATGAGATGTTATATCCAAATCCTTCCCATTCCAATCCTGAAACCCTTCCTTTAGCATGAGATGTGATATCTCAATGTTTCTAATAAAAAACCTGAGACCCTTCCTATAGCAAGAGATGTGATATCCAGCTCCTTCCCATTCCAATCCTGAGACCCTTCCGATAGCATGAGATGTGATATCTCAATGCTTTTTATATCAAAATTGAGACCCTCCCTATAGCATGAGATGTGATATCTAAGTCCTTCGCATTCCAATCCTGAGACCCTTCCGATAGCAGAGATGTGATATCTCAATGCTTATACCAAACTTGAGACCCTTCCTATGGCATGAGATGTGATATCCAACTCCTTCCCATTTCAATCCTGAGACCCTTCCTATAGCATGAGATGTGATATCTCAATGCTTCTAACAAACATGAGACCCTTCCTTTAGCATGAGATGTGATATCCATCTCCTTCCCATTCCAATCCTGAGACCCTTCCTATAGCATGAGATGTGATATCTCAATGCTTCTAATACCAAACCTGAGATCCTTCCGATAACATGAGATGTGATATCCAAATCCTTCCCCTTCCAAACCTGAGACCCTCCCTTTAGCATGAGATGTGATATCCAACTCCTTCCCATTCCAATCCTGAGACCCTTCTGATAGCATGAGATGTGATATCTCAATGCTTCTAATACTAAACCTGAGATCCTTCCGATAGCATGAGAAGTGATATCTCAATGCTTCTAATACCAAACCTGGGACCCGTCCTATAACATGAGATATGATATCCAAATCCTTCCCATTCCAATCCTGAAACCCTTCCTTTAGCATGAGATGTGATATCTCAATGTTTCTAATAAAAAACCTGAGACCCTTCCTATAGCAAGAGATGTGATATCCAAATCCTTCCCATTCCAATCCTGAGACCCTTCCTATAACATGAGATGTGATATCCAACTCCTTCCCATTCAAATCCTGAAACCCTTCCTATAGCATGAGATGTGATATCTCAATGTTTCTAATAAAAAAACCTGAGACCCTTCCAATAGCACGAGATGTGATATCCAAATCCTTCCCATTCCAATCCTGAGACCCTTCCTATAACATGAGATGTGATATCCAACTCCTTGCCATTCCAACCTGAGACCCTTCCTATAGTATGAGAAGGGATATCCAACTCCTTCCCATTCCAATCCTGAGACCCTTCCTATAGCAAGAGATGTGATATCCAAATCCTTCCCATTCCAAACCTGAGATCCTTCCTATAACATGAGATGTGATACCCAATTATTTCCCATTCCAAACCTGAGACCCTTCCTATTGGATGAGATGTGATATCCAACACCTTCCCATTCCAATCCTGACACCCTTCCTATACCATGAGATGTGATATCTCAATGCTTCTAATACCAAACCTGGGACCCGTCCTATAACATGAGATATGATATCCAAATCCTTCCCCTTCCAAACCTGAGACCCTTCCTTTAGCATGAGATGTGATATCCAAATCCTTCCCATTCCAATCCTGAAACCCCTCCTATAGCATGAGATGTGATATCTCAATGTTTCTAATAAAAAACCTGAGACCCTTCCAATAGCAAGAGATGTGATATCCAAATCCTTCCCATTCCAATCCTGAGACCCTTCCTATAACATGAGATGTGATATCCAACTCCTTCCCATTCCAACCTGAGACCCTTCCTATAGCAGGAGAAGGGATATCCAACTCCTTCCCATTCCAATCCTGAGACCCTTCCTATAGCAAGAGATGTGATATCCAAATCCTTCCCATTCCAATCCTGAGATCCTTCCTATAACATGAGATGTGATACCCAATTATTTCCCATTCCAAACCTGAGACCCTTCCTATTGGATGAGATGTGATATTCAACACCTTCCCATTCCAATCCTGACACCCTTCCTATACCATGAGATGTGATATCTCAATGTTTCTAATACAAAACTGAGACCCTTCCTATAGCAAGAGATGTGATATCCAAATCCTTCCCATTTCAATCCTGAAACCCCTCCTAAAGCATGAGATCTGATATCTCAATGTTTCTAATAAAAAACTGAGACCCTTCCTATAGCAAGAGATGTGATATCCAAATCCTTCCCATTTCAATCCTGAGACCCTACCTATAACATGAGATGTGATATCCAACTCCTTCCCATTCCAACCTGAGACCCTCCCTTTAGCATGAGATGTGATATCCAACTCCTTCCCATTCCAATCCTGAGACCCTTCTGATAGCATGAGATGTGATATCTCAATGCTTCTAATACTAAACCTGAGATCCTTCCGATAGCATGAGAAGTGATATCTCAATGCTTCTAATACCAAACCTGGGACCCGTCCTATAACATGAGATATTATATCCAAATCCTTCCCATTCCAATCCTGAAACCCTTCCTTTAGCATGAGATGTGATATCTCAATGTTTCTAATAAAAAACCTGAGACCCTTCCTATAGCAAGAGATGTGATATCCAAATCCTTCCCATTCCAATCCTGAGACCCTTCCTATAACATGAGATGTGATATCCAACTCCTTCCCATTCCAATCCTGAAACCCTTCCTATAGCATGAGATGTGATATCTCAATTTTTCTAATAAAAAACCTGAGACCCTTCCAATAGCAAGAGATGTGATATCCAAATCCTTCCCATTCCAATCCTGAGAACCTTCCTATAACATGAGATGTGATATCCAACTCCTTCCCATTCCAACCTGAGACCCTTCCTATAGCATGAGAAGGGATATCCAACTCCTTCCCATTCCAATCCTGAGACCCTTCCTATAGCAAGAGATGTGATATCCAAATCCTTCCCATTCCAATCCTGAGATCCTTCCTATAACATGAGATGTGATACCCAATTATTTCCCATTCCAAACCTGAGACCCTTCCTATTGGATGAGATGTGATATCCAACACCTTCCCATTCCAAACCTGACACCCTTCCTATACCATGAGATGTGATAGCTCTATGCTTCTAATACCAAACCTGGGACCCGTCCTATAACATGAGATATGATATCCAAATCCTTCCCCTTCCAATCCTGAAACCCCTCCTATAGCATGAGATGTGATATCTCAATGTTTCTAATAAAAAACTGAGACCCTTCCTATAGCAAGAGATGTGATATCCAAATCCTTCCCATTTCAATCCTGAAACCCTACCTATAACATGAGATGTGATATCCAACTCCTTCCCATTCCAACCTGAGACCCTTCCTATAGCATGAGATGTGATGTCTCAATGCTTCTAATACCAAACCTGAGATCCTTCCTATAACATGAGATGTGATATCCAACTCCTTCCCATTCCAATCCTGAGGCCCTTCCTATAGCATGAGATGTGATATCTCACTGCTTATACCAAACCTGAGACCCTTCCTATAGCATGAGATGTGATATCCAACTCCTTCCCATTCCAATCCTGAGACCCTTCCTATAGCATGAGATGTGATATCTCAATGCTTCTAATATCAAACTTGAGACCCTCCCTATAGCATGAGACGTGATATCCAACTCCTTCCCATTCCAATCCTGAGACTCTTCCTATAGCATGAGATGTGATATCTCAATGCTTCTACCAAACCTGAGACCCTTCCTATAACATGAGATGGGATATCCAACTCCTTCCCATTCCAATCCTCAGACACTTCCTATAGCATGAGATGTGATATCTCAATGCTTCTAATACCAAATCTGAGACCCTTCCTATGGCATGAGATTTGATATCAAACTCCTTCCCATTCCAATCCTGAGACCCTTCCGATAGCAGAGATGTGATATCTCAGTGCTTATACCAAACCTGAGACCCTTCCTATGGCATGAGATGTGATATCCAACTCCTTCCCATTTCAATCCTGAGACCCTTCCTATAGCATGAGATGTGATATCTCAATGCTTCTACCAAACATGAGACCCTTCCGATAACATGAGATGGGATATCCAACTCCTTCCCATTCCAATCCTCAGACACTTCCTATAGCATGAGATGTGATATCTAAATGCTTCTAATACCAAACCTGAGACCCTTCCTATGGCATGAGATTTGATATCAAACTCCTTCCCATTCCAATCCTGAGACCCTTCCTATAGCATGAGATATGATATCCAACTCCTTCCCATTCCAATCCTGAAACCCTTCCTATACCATGAGATGTGATATCTTAATGCTTCTAATACCAAACCTGAGACCCGTCCTATAACATGAGATGTGATATCCAAATCCTTCCCCTTCCAAACCTGAGACCCTTCCTTTAGCATGAGATGTGATATCCAGCTCCTTCCCATTCCAATCCTGAGACCCTTACAATAGCATGAGATGTGATATATCAATGCTTCTAATATCAAAACTGAGACCCTCCCTATAGCATGAGATGTGATATCTAAGACCTTCCCATTCCAATCCTGAGACCCTTCCGATAGCAGAGATGTGATATCTCAGTGCTTATACCAAATCTGAGACCCTTCCTATGGCATGAGATGTGATATCCAACTCCTTCCCATTTCAATCCTGAGACCCTTCCTTTAGCATGAGATGTGATATCCATCTCCTTCCCATTCCAATCCTGAGACCCTTCCTATAGCATGAGATGTGATATCTCAATGCTTCTAATACCAAACCTGAGATCCTTCCGATAACATGAGATGTGATATCCAAATCCTTCCCCTTCCAAACCTGAGACCCTCCCTTTAGCATGAGATGTGATATCCAACTCCTTCCCATTCCAATCCCGAGACCCTTCTGATAGCATGAGATGTGATATCTCAATGCTTCTAATATTAAACCTGAGATCCTTCCGATAGCATGAGAAGTGATATCTCAATGCTTCTAATACCAAACCTGGGACCCGTCCTATAACATGAGATATTATATCAAAATCCTTCCCATTCGAATCCTGAAACCCTTCCTTTAGCATGAGATGTGATATCTCAATGTTTCTAATAAAAAACCTGAGACCCTTCCTATAGCAAGAGATGTGATATCCAGCTCCTTCCCATTCCAATCCTGAGACCCTTCCGATAGCATGAGATGTGATATCTCAATGCTTCTAATATCAAAACTGAGACCCTCCCTATAGCATGAGATGTGATATCTAATTCCTTCGCATTCCAATCCTGAGACCCTTCCGATAGCAGAGATGTGATATCTCAATGCTTATACCAAACCTGAGACCCTTCCTATGGCATGAGATGTGATATCCAACTCCTTCCCATTTCAATCCTGAGACCCTTCCTATAGCATGAGATGTGATATCTCAATGCTTCTACCAAACATGAGACCCTTCCTTTAGCATGAGATGTGATATCCATCTCCTTCCCATTCCAATCCTGAGACCCTTCCTATAGCATGAGATGGGATATCTCAATGCTTCTAATACCAAACCTGAGATCCTTCCGATAACATGAGATGTGATATCCAAATCCTTCCCCTTCCAAACCTGAGACCCTCCCTTTAGCATGAGATGTGATATCCAACTCCTTCCCATTCCAATCCTGAGACCCTTCTGATAGCATGAGATGTGATATCTCAATGCTTCTAATACTAAACCTGAGATCCTTCTGATAGCATGAGAAGTGATATCTCAATGCTTCTAATACCAAACCTGGGACCCGTCCTATAACATGAGATATGATATCCAAATCCTTCCCATTCCAATCCTGAAACCCTTCCTTTAGCATGAGATGTGATATCTCAATGTTTCTAATAAAAAACCTGAGACCCTTCCTATAGCAAAAGATGTGATATCCAAATCCTTCCCATTCCAATCCTAAGACCCTTCCTATAACATGAGATGTGATATCCAACTCCTTCCCATTCCAATCCTGAAACCCTTCCTATACCATGAGATGTGATATCTTAATGCTTCTAATATCAAACCTGAGACCCGTCCTATAACATGAGATGTGATATCCAAATCCTTCCCCTTCCAAACTTGAGACCCTTCCTTTAGCATGAGATGTGATATCCAGCTCCTTCCCATTCCAATCCTGAGACCCTTCCGATAGCATGAGATGTGATATATCAATGCTTCTAATATCAAAACTGAGACCCTCCCTATAGCATGAGATGTGATATCTAAGACCTTCCCATTCCAATCCTGAGACCCTTCCGATAGCAGAGATGTGATATCTCAATGCTTATACCAAACCTGAGACCCTTCCTATGGCATGAGATGTGATATCCAATTCCTTCCCATTTCAATCCTGAGACCCTTCCTATAGCATGAGATGTGATATCTCAATGCTTCTACCAAACATGAGACCCTTCCTTTAGCATGAGATGTGATATTCATCTCCTTCCCATTCCAATCCTGAGACCCTTCCTATAGCATGAGATGTGATATCTCAATGCTTCTAATACCAAACCTGAGATCCTTCCGATAACATGAGATGTGATATCCAAATCCTTCCCCTTCCAAACCTGAGACCCTCCCTTTAGCATGAGATGTGATATCCAACTCCTTCCCATTCCAATCCTGAGACCCTTCTGATAGCATGAGATGTGATATCTCAATGCTTCTAATACTAAACCTGAGATCCTTCCGATAGCATGAGAAGTGATATCTCAATGCTTCTAATACCAAACCTGGGACCCGTCCTATAACATGAGATATTATATCCAAATCCTTCCCATTCCAATCCTGAAACCCTTCCTTTAGCATGAGATGTGATATCTCAATGTTTCTAATAAAAAACCTGAGACCCTTCCTATAGCAAGAGATGTGATATCCAGCTCCTTCCCATTCCAATCCTGAGACCCTTCCGATAGCATGAGATGTGATATCTCAATGCTTTTTATATCAAAATTGAGACCCTCCCTATAGCATGAGATGTGATATCTAAGTCCTTCGCATTCCAATCCTGAGACCCTTCCGATAGCAGAGATGTGATATCTCAATGCTTATACCAAACCTGAGACCCTTCCTATGGCATGAGATGTGATATCCAACTCCTTCCCATTTCAATCCTGAGACCCTTCCTATAGCATGAGATGTGATATCTCAATGCTTCTACCAAACATGAGACCCTTCCTTTAGCATGAGATGTGATATCCATCTCCTTCCCATTCCAATCCTGAGACCCTTCCTATAGCATGAGATGTGATATCTCAATGCTTCTAATACCAAACCTGAGATCCTTCCGATAACATGAGATGTGATATCCAAATCCTTCCCCTTCCAAACCTGAGACCCTCCCTTTAGCATGAGATGTGATATCCAACTCCTTCCCATTCCAATCCTGAGACCCTTCTGATAGCATGAGATGTGATATCTCAATGCTTCTAATACTAAACCTGAGATCCTTCCGATAGCATGAGAAGTGATATCTCAATGCTTCTAATACCAAACCTGGGACCCGTCCTATAACATGAGATATTATATCCAAATCCTTCCCATTCCAATCCTGAAACCCTTCCTTTAGCATGAGATGTGATATCTCAATGTTTCTAATAAAAAACCTGAGACCCTTCCTATAGCAAGAGATGTGATATCCAGCTACTTCCCATTCCAATCCTGAGACCCTTCCGATAGCATGAGATGTGATATCTCAATGCTTTTTATATCAAAATTGAGACCCTCCCTATAGCATGAGATGTGATATCTAAGTCCTTCGCATTCCAATCCTGAGACCCTTCCGATAGCAGAGATGTGATATCTCAATGCTTATACCAAACTTGAGACCCTTCCTATGGCATGAGATGTGATATCCAACTCCTTCCCATTTCAATCCTGAGACCCTTCCTATAGCATGAGATGTGATATCTCAATGCTTCTAACAAACATGAGACCCTTCCTTTAGCATGAGATGTGATATCCATCTCCTTCCCATTCCAATCCTGAGACCCTTCCTATAGCATGAGATGTGATATCTCAATGCTTCTAATACCAAACCTGAGATCCTTCCGATAACATGAGATGTGATATCCAAATCCTTCCCCTTCCAAACCTGAGACCCTCCCTTTAGCATGAGATGTGATATCCAACTCCTTCCCATTCCAATCCTGAGACCCTTCTGATAGCATGAGATGTGATATCTCAATGCTTCTAATACTAAACCTGAGATCCTTCCGATAGCATGAGAAGTGATATCTCAATGCTTCTAATACCAAACCTGGGACCCGTCCTATAACATGAGATATGATATCCAAATCCTTCCCATTCCAATCCTGAAACCCTTCCTTTAGCATGAGATGTGATATCTCAATGTTTCTAATAAAAAACCTGAGACCCTTCCTATAGCAAGAGATGTGATATCCAAATCCTTCCCATTCCAATCCTGAGACCCTTCCTATAACATGAGATGTGATATCCAACTCCTTCCCATTCCAATCCTGAAACCCTTCCTATAGCATGAGATGTGATATCTCAATGTTTCTAATAAAAAACCTGAGACCCTTCCAATAGCACGAGATGTGATATCCAAATCCTTCCCATTCCAATCCTGAGACCCTTCCTATAACATGAGATGTGATATCCAACTCCTTGCCATTCCAACCTGAGACCCTTCCTATAGTATGAGAAGGGATATCCAACTCCTTCCCATTCCAATCCTGAGACCCTTCCTATAGCAAGAGATGTGATATCCAAATCCTTCCCATTCCAAACCTGAGATCCTTCCTATAACATGAGATGTGATACCCAATTATTTCCCATTCCAAACCTGAGACCCTTCCTATTGGATGAGATGTGATATCCAACACCTTCCCATTCCAATCCTGACACCCTTCCTATACCATGAGATGTGATATCTCAATGCTTCTAATACCAAACCTGGGACCCGTCCTATAACATGAGATATGATATCCAAATCCTTCCCCTTCCAAACCTGAGACCCTTCCTTTAGCATGAGATGTGATATCCAAATCCTTCCCATTCCAATCCTGAAACCCCTCCTATAGCATGAGATGTGATATCTCAATGTTTCTAATAAAAAACCTGAGACCCTTCCAATAGCAAGAGATGTGATATCCAAATCCTTCCCATTCCAATCCTGAGACCCTTCCTATAACATGAGATGTGATATCCAACTCCTTCCCATTCCAACCTGAGACCCTTCCTATAGCAGGAGAAGGGATATCCAACTCCTTCCCATTCCAATCCTGAGACCCTTCCTATAGCAAGAGATGTGATATCCAAATCCTTCCCATTCCAATCCTGAGATCCTTCCTATAACATGAGATGTGATACCCAATTATTTCCCATTCCAAACCTGAGACCCTTCCTATTGGATGAGATGTGATATTCAACACCTTCCCATTCCAATCCTGACACCCTTCCTATACCATGAGATGTGATATCTCAATGTTTCTAATACAAAACTGAGACCCTTCCTATAGCAAGAGATGTGATATCCAAATCCTTCCCATTTCAATCCTGAAACCCCTCCTAAAGCATGAGATCTGATATCTCAATGTTTCTAATAAAAAACGGAGACCCTTCCTATAGCAAGAGATGTGATATCCAAATCCTTCCCATTTCAATCCTGAGACCCTACCTATAACATGAGATGTGATATCCAACTCCTTCCCATTCCAACCTGAGACCCTCCCTTTAGCATGAGATGTGATATCCAACTCCTTCCCATTCCAATCCTGAGACCCTTCTGATAGCATGAGATGTGATATCTCAATGCTTCTAATACTAAACCTGAGATCCTTCCGATAGCATGAGAAGTGATATCTCAATGCTTCTAATACCAAACCTGGGACCCGTCCTATAACATGAGATATTATATCCAAATCCTTCCCATTCCAATCCTGAAACCCTTCCTTTAGCATGAGATGTGATATCTCAATGTTTCTAATAAAAAACCTGAGACCCTTCCTATAGCAAGAGATGTGATATCCAAATCCTTCCCATTCCAATCCTGAGACCCTTCCTATAACATGAGATGTGATATCCAACTCCTTCCCATTCCAATCCTGAAACCCTTCCTATAGCATGAGATGTGATATCTCAATTTTTCTAATAAAAAACCTGAGACCCTTCCAATAGCAAGAGATGTGATATCCAAATCCTTCCCATTCCAATCCTGAGAACCTTCCTATAACATGAGATGTGATATCCAACTCCTTCCCATTCCAACCTGAGACCCTTCCTATAGCATGAGAAGGGATATCCAACTCCTTCCCATTCCAATCCTGACACCCTTCCTATACCATGAGATGTGATATCTCAATGCTTCTAATACCAAACCTGGGACCCGTCCTATAACATGAGATATGATATCCAAATCCTTCCCCTTCCAATCCTGAAACCCCTCCTATAGCATGAGATGTGATATCTCAATGTTTCTAATAAAAAACTGAGACCCTTCCTATAGCAAGAGATGTGATATCCAAATCCTTCCCATTTCAATCCTGAGACCCTACCTATAACATGAGATGTGATATCCAACTCCTTCCCATTCCAACCTGAGACCCTTCCTATAGCATGAGATGTGATGTCTCAATGCTTCTAATACCAAACCTGAGATCCTTCCTATAACATGAGATGTGATATCCAACTCCTTCCCATTCCAATCCTGAGGCCCTTCCTATAGCATGAGATGTGATATCTCACTGCTTATACCAAACCTGAGACCCTTCCTATAGCATGAGATGTGATATCCAACTCCTTCCCATTCCAATCCTGAGACCCTTCCTATAGCATGAGATGTGATATCTCAATGCTTCTAATATCAAACTTGAGACCCTCCCTATAGCATGAGACGTGATATCCAACTCCTTCCCATTCCAATCCTGAGACTCTTCCTATAGCATGAGATGTGATATCTCAATGCTTCTACCAAACCTGAGACCCTTCCTATAACATGAGATGGGATATCCAACTCCTTCCCATTCCAATCCTCAGACACTTCCTATAGCATGAGATGTGATATCTCAATGCTTCTAATACCAAACCTGAGACCCTTCCTATGGCATGAGATTTGATATCAAACTCCTTCCCATTCCAATCCTGAGACCCTTCCTATAGCATGAGATATGATATCCAACTCCTTCCCATTCCAATCCTGAAACCCTTCCTATACCATGAGATGTGATATCTTAATGCTTCTAATACCAAACCTGAGACCCGTCCTATAACATGAGATGTGATATCCAAATCCTTCCCCTTCCAAACCTGAGACCCTTCCTTTAGCATGAGATGTGATATATCAATGCTTCTAATATCAAAACTGAGACCCTCCCTATAGCATGAGATGTGATATCTAAGACCTTCCCATTCCAATCCTGAGACCCTTCCGATAGCAGAGATGTGATATCTCAGTGCTTATACCAAACCTGAGACCCTTCCTATGGCATGAGATGTGATATCCAACTCCTTCCCATTTCAATCCTGAGACCCTTCCTATAGCATGAGATGTGATATCTCAATGCTTCTACCAAACATGAGACCCTTCCTATAACATGAGATGGGATATCCAACTCCTTCCCATTCCAATCCTCAGACACTTCCTATAGCATGAGATGTGATATCTCAATGCTTCTAAAACCAAACCTGAGACCCTTCCTATGGCATGAGATTTGATATCAAACTCCTTCCCATTCCAATCCTGAGACCCTTCCTATAGCATGAGATATGATATCCAACTCCTTCCCATTCCAATCCTGAAACCCTTCCTATACCATGAGATGTGATATCTTAATGCTTCTAATACCAAACCTGAGACCCGTCCTATAACATGAGATGTGATATCCAAATCCTTCCCCTTCCAAACCTGAGACCCTTCCTTTAGCATGAGATGTGATATCCAGCTCCTTCCCATTCCAATCCTGAGACCCTTACAATAGCATGAGATGTGATATATCAATGCTTCTAATATCAAAACTGAGACCCTCCCTATAGCATGAGATGTGATATCTAAGACCTTCCCATTCCAATCCTGAGACCCTTCCGATAGCAGAGATGTGATATCTCAGTGCTTATACCAAACCTGAGACCCTTCCTATGGCATGAGATGTGATATCCAACTCCTTCCCATTTCAATCCTGAGACCCTTCCTTTAGCATGAGATGTGATATCCATCTCCTTCCCATTCCAATCCTGAGACCCTTCCTATAGCATGAGATGTGATATCTCAATGCTTCTAATACCAAACCTGAGATCCTTCCGATAACATGAGATGTGATATCCAAATCCTTCCCCTTCCAAACCTGAGACCCTCCCTTTAGCATGAGATGTGATATCCAACTCCTTCCCATTCCAATCCCGAGACCCTTCTGATAGCATGAGATGTGATATCTCAATGCTTCTAATACTAAACCTGAGATCCTTCCGATAGCATGAGAAGTGATATCTCAATGCTTCTAATACCAAACCTGGGACCCGTCCTATAACATGAGATATTATATCAAAATCCTTCCCATTCGAATCCTGAAACCCTTCCTTTAGCATGAGATGTGATATCTCAATGTTTCTAATAAAAAACGTGAGACCCTTCCTATAGCAAGAGATGTGATATCCAGCTCCTTCCCATTCCAATCCTGAGACCCTTCCGATAGCAGAGATGTGATATCTCAATGCTTATACCAAACCTGAGACCCTTCCTATGGCATGAGATGTGATATCCAACTCCTTCCCATTTCAATCCTGAGACCCTTCCTATAGCATGAGATGTGATATCTCAATGCTTCTACCAAACATGAGACCCTTCCTTTAGCATGAGATGTGATATCCATCTCCTTCCCATTCCAATCCTGAGACCCTTCCTATAGCATGAGATGTGATATCTCAATGCTTCTAATACCAAACCTGAGATCCTTCCGATAACATGAGATGTGATATCCAAATCCTTCCCCTTCCAAACCTGAGACCCTCCCTTTAGCATGAGATGTGATATCCAACTCCTTCCCATTCCAATCCTGAGACCCTTCTGATAGCATGAGATGTGATATCTCAATGCTTCTAATACTAAACCTGAGATCCTTCTGATAGCATGAGAAGTGATATCTCAATGCTTCTAATACCAAACCTGGGACCCGTCCTATAACATGAGATATGATATCCAAATCCTTCCCATTCCAATCCTGAAACCCTTCCTTTAGCATGAGATGTGATATCTCAATGTTTCTAATAAAAAACCTGAGACCCTTCCTATAGCAAGAGATGTGATATCCAAATCCTTCCCATTCCAATCCTGAGACCCTTCCTATAACATGAGATGTGATATCCAACTCCTTCCCATTCCAATCCTGAAACCCTTCCTATAGCATGAGATGTGATATCTCAATGTTTCTAATAAAAAACCTGAGACCCTTCCAATAGCAAGAGATGTGATATCCAAATCCTTACCATTCCAATCCTGAGACCCTTCCTATAACATGAGATGTGATATACAACTCCTTCCCATTCCAACCTGAGACCCTTCCTATAGTATGAGAAGGGATATCCAACTCCTTCCCATTCTAATCCTGAGACCCTTCCTATAGCAAGAGATGTGATATCCAAATCCTTCCCATTCCAATCCTGAGATCCTTCCTATAACATGAGATGTGATACCCAATTATTTCCCATTCCAAACCTGAGACCCTTCCTATTGGATGAGATGTGATATCCAACACCTTCCCATTCCAATCCTGACACCCTTCCTATACCATGAGATGTGATATCTCAATGCTTCTAATACCAAACCTGGGACACGTCCTATAACATGAGATACGATATCCAAATCCTTCCCCTTCCAAACCTGAGACCCTTCCTTTAGCATGAGATGTGATATCCAAATCCTTCCCATTCCAATCCTGAAACCCCTCCTATAGCATGAGATGTGATATCTCAATGTTTCTAATAAAAAACCTGAGACCCTTCCAATAGCAAGAGATGTGATATCCAAATCCTTCCCATTCCAATCCTGAGACCCTTCCTATAACATGAGATGTGATATCCAACTCCTTCCCATTCCAACCTGAGACCCTTCCTATAGCATGAGAAGGGATATCCAACTCCTTCCCATTCCAATCCTAAAACCCTTCCTATAGCAAGAGATGTGATATCCAAATCCTTCCCATTCCAATCCTGAGATCCTTCCTATAACATGAGATGTGATACCCAATTATTTACCATTCCAAACCTGAGACCCTTCCTATTGGATGAGATGTGATATTCAACACCTTCCCATTCCAATCCTGACACCCTTCCTATACCATGAGATGTGATATCTCAATGTTTCTAATACAAAACTGAGACCCTTCCTATAGCAAGAGATGTGATATCCAAATCCTTCCCATTTCAATCCTGAAACCCCTTCTAAAGCATGAGATCTGATATCTCAATGTTTCTAATAAAAAACTGAGACCCTTCCTATAGCAAGAGATGTGATATCCAAATCCTTCCCATTTCAATCCTGAGACCCTACCTATAACATGAGATGTGATATCCAACTCCTTCCCATTCCAACCTGAGACCCTCCCTTTAGCATGAGATGTGATATCCAACTCCTTCCCATTCCAATCCTGAGACCCTTCTGATAGCATGAGATGTGATATCTCAATGCTTCTAATACTAAACCTGAGATCCTTCCGATAGCATGAGAAGTGATATCTCAATGCTTCTAATACCAAACCTGGGACCCGTCCTATAACATGAGATATGATATCCAAATCCTTCCCATTCCAATCCTGAAACCCTTCCTTTAGCATGAGATGTGATATCTCAATGTTTCTAATAAAAAACCTGAGACCCTTCCTATAGCAAGAGATGTGATATCCAAATCCTTCCCATTTCCATCCTGAGACCCTTCCTATAACATGAGATGTGATATCCAACTCCTTCCCATTCCAATCCTCAAACCCTTCCAATAGCAAGAGATGTGATATCCAAATCCTTCCCATTCCAATCCTGAGACCCTTTCTATAACATGAGATGTGATATCCAACTCCTTCCCATTCCAACCTGAGACCCTTCCTATAGCATGAGAAGGGATATCCAACTCCTTCCCATTCCAATCCTGAGACCCTTCCTATAGCAAGAGATGTGATATCCAAATCCTTCCCATTCCAATCCTGAGATCCTTCCTATAACATGAGATGTGATACCCAATTATTTCCCATTCCAAACCTGAGACCCTTCCTATTGGATGAGATGTGATATCCAACACCTTCCCATTCCAATCCTGACACCCTTCCTATACCATGAGATGTGATATCTCAATGCTTCTAATACCAAACCTGGGACCCTTCCTATAACATGAGATGTGATATCCAAATCCTTCCCATTCCAATCCTGAAACCCCTCCTATAGCATGAGATGTGATATCTCAATGTTTCTAATAAAAAACGTGAGACCCTTCCAATAGCAAGAGATGTGATATCCAAATCCTTCCCATTCCAATCCTGAGACCCTTCCTATAACATGAGATGTGATATCCAACTCCTTCCCATTCCAACCTGAGACCCTTCCTATAGCATGAGAAGGGATATCCAACTCCTTCCCATTCCAATCCTGAGACCCTTCCTATCGCAAGAGATGTGATATCCAAATCCTTCCCATTCCAATCCTGAGATCCTTCCTATAACATGAGATGTGATACCCAATTATTTCCCATTCCAAACCTGAGACCCTTCCTATTGGATGAGATGTGATATTCAACACCTTCCCATTCCAATCCTGACACCCTTCCTATACCATGAGATGTGATATCTCAATGTTTCTAATACAAAACTGAGACCCTTCCTATAGCAAGAGATGTGATATCCAAATCCTTCCCATTTCAATCCTGAGACCCTACCTATAACATATGTGATATCCAACTCCTTCCCATTCCAACCTGTGACCCTTCCTATAGCATGAGAAGGGATATCCAACTCCTTCCCAATCCAATCCTGAGACCCTTCCGATAGCAGAGATGTGATATCTCAATGCTTATAGCAATCCTGAGACCCTTCCTATTGCATGAGATGTGATATCTCAATGCTTCTGCCAAACCTGAGACCCTTCCTTTAGCATGAGATGTGATATCCAAATCCTTCACATTCCAATCCTGAGACCCTTCCTATAGCATGAGATATGATATCTCAATGCTTCTAATACCAAACCTGAGATCCTTCCTATAACATGAGACGGGATATCCAACTCCTTCCCATTCCAATCCTGAGACTCTTCCTATAGCATGAGATGTGATATCTCAATGCTTCTACCAAACCTGAGACCCTTCCTATAACATGAGATAATATCCAAATCCTTCCCATTCCAATTCTGAGACCCGTCCTATAACATGAGTAATATCCAACTCCTTCCCATTCCAATTCTGAGACCCGTCCTATACCATGAGACTTGATATCTCAATGCTTCTAATACCAAACCTGAGACCGGTCTATAACATGAGATGTGATACCCAAATCCTTCCCCTTCCAAACCATAGACCCTTCCTATAGCATGAGATGTGATATCTCAATGCTTCTAATACCAAACCTGAGACCCTTCCTATAACGAGATGGGATATCCAACTCCTTCCCATTCCAATCCTGAGACCCTTCCGATAGCAGAGATGTGATATCTCAATGCTTATACCAAACCTGAGACCCTTCCTATGGCATGAGATGTCATATACAACTCCTTCCGATTCCAATCCTGAGACCCTTCCTATAGCATGAGATGTGATATCTCAATGCTTCTAATACCAAACCTGAGATCCTTCCTATAACATGAGATGTGATATCAAACTCCTTCCCATTCCAAACCTGAGACCCTTCCGATAGCATGATATGTGATATCACAATGCTTCTAAAACCAAACATGAGAACCATCCTATAACATGAGATGTGAAATCCAAATCATTCCCTTTCCAAACCTGAGACCCTTCCTATAGCTTGAGATGTGATATCAAACTCCTTCCCATTCAATGTGATATCCAACTCCTTCCCATTCCAATCCTGAGACCCTTCCTATACCATGAGATGTGATATTTCAATGCTTCTAATACCAAACCTGAGACCCGTCCTAAAACATGAGATGTGAGATCCAAATCCTTCCCCTTCCAAACCTGAGACCTTTCCTATAGCATGAGATGTGATATCTCAATGCTTCTTATACCAAACCTGAAATCCTTCCGATAGCATGAGAAGTGATATCTCAATGCTTCTAATACCAAACCTGGGACCCGTCCTATAACATGAGATATGATATCCAAATCCTTCCCATTCCAATCCTGAAACCCTTCCTTTAGCATGAGATGTGATATCTCAATGTTTCTAATAAAAAACCTGAGACCCTTCCTATAGCAAGAGATGTGATATCCAAATCCTTCCCATTCCAATCCTGAGACCCTTCCTATAACATGAGATGTGATATCCAACTCCTTCCCATTCCAATCCTGAAACCCTTCCTATAGCATGAGATGTGATATCTCAATGTTTCTAATAAAAAACCTGAGACCCTTCCAATAGCAAGAGATGTGATATCCAAATCCTTACCATTCCAATCCTGAGACCCTTCCTATAACATGAGATGTGATATCCAACTCCTTCCCATTCCAACCTGAGACCCTTCCTATAGTATGAGAAGGGATATCCAACTCCTTCCCATTCTAATCCTGAGACCCTTCCTATAGCAAGAGATGTGATATCCAAATCCTTCCCATTCCAATCCTGAGATCCTTCCTATAACATGAGATGTGATACCCAATTATTTCCCATTCCAAACCTGAGACCCTTCCTATTGGATGAGATGTGATATCCAACACCTTCCCATTCCAATCCTGACACCCTTCCTATACCATGAGATGTGATATCTCAATGCTTCTAATACCAAACCTGGGACACGTCCTATAACATGAGATATGATATCCAAATCCTTCCCCTTCCAAACCTGAGACCCTTCCTTTAGCATGAGATGTGATATCCAAATCCTTCCCATTCCAATCCTGAAACCCCTCCTATAGCATGAGATGTGATATCTCAATGTTTCTAATAAAAAACCTGAGACCCTTCCAATAGCAAGAGATGTGATATCCAAATCCTTCCCATTCCAATCCTGAGACCCTTCCTATAACATGAGATGTGATATCCAACTCCTTCCCATTCCAACCTGAGACCCTTCCTATAGCATGAGAAGGGATATCCAACTCCTTCCCATTCCAATCCTAAAACCCTTCCTATAGCAAGAGATGTGATATCCAAATCCTTCCCATTCCAATCCTGAGATCCTTCCTATAACATGAGATGTGATACCCAATTATTTACCATTCCAAACCTGAGACCCTTCCTATTGGATGAGATGTGATATTCAACACCTTCCCATTCCAATCCTGACACCCTTCCTATACCATGAGATGTGATATCTCAATGTTTCTAATACAAAACTGAGACCCTTCCTATAGCAAGAGATGTGATATCCAAATCCTTCCCATTTCAATCCTGAAACCCCTCCTAAAGCATGAGATCTGATATCTCAATGTTTCTAATAAAAAACTGAGACCCTTCCTATAGCAAGAGATGTGATATCCAAATCCTTCCCATTTCAATCCTGAGACCCTACCTATAACATGAGATGTGATATCCAACTCCTTCCCATTCCAACCTGAGACCCTCCCTTTAGCATGAGATGTGATATCCAACTCCTTCCCATTCCAATCCTGAGACCCTTCTGATAGCATGAGATGTGATATCTCAATGCTTCTAATACTAAACCTGAGATCCTTCCGATAGCATGAGAAGTGATATCTCAATGCTTCTAATACCAAACCTGGGACCCGTCCTATAACATGAGATATGATATCCAAATCCTTCCCATTCCAATCCTGAAACCCTTCCTTTAGCATGAGATGTGATATCTCAATGTTTCTAATAAAAAACCTGAGACCCTTCCTATAGCAAGAGATGTGATATCCAAATCCTTCCCATTCCCATCCTGAGACCCTTCCTATAACATGAGATGTGATATCCAACTCCTTCCCATTCCAATCCTGAAACCCTTCCAATAGCAAGAGATGTGATATCCAAATCCTTCCCATTCCAATCCTGAGACCCTTTCTATAACATGAGATGTGATATCCAACTCCTTCCCATTCCAACCTGAGACCCTTCCTATAGCATGAGAAGGGATATCCAACTCCTTCCCATTCCAATCCTGAGACCCTTCCTATAGCAAGAGATGTGATATCCAAATCCTTCCCATTCCAATCCTGAGATCCTTCCTATAACATGAGATGTGATACCCAATTATTTCCCATTCCAAACCTGAGACCCTTCCTATTGGATGAGATGTGATATCCAACACCTTCCCATTCCAATCCTGACACCCTTCCTATACCATGAGATGTGATATCTCAATGCTTCTAATACCAAACCTGGGACCCTTCCTATAACATGAGATGTGATATCCAAATCCTTCCCATTCCAATCCTGAAACCCCTCCTATAGCATGAGATGTGATATCTCAATGTTTCTAATAAAAAACGTGAGACCCTTCCAATAGCAAGAGATGTGATATCCAAATCCTTCCCATTCCAATCCTGAGACCCTTCCTATAACATGAGATGTGATATCCAACTCCTTCCCATTCCAACCTGAGACCCTTCCTATAGCATGAGAAGGGATATCCAACTCCTTCCCATTCCAATCCTGAGACCCTTCCTATCGCAAGAGATGTGATATCCAAATCCTTCCCATTCCAATCCTGAGATCCTTCCTATAACATGAGATGTGATACCCAATTATTTCCCATTCCAAACCTGAGACCCTTCCTATTGGATGAGATGTGATATTTAACACCTTCCCATTCCAATCCTGACACCCTTCCTATACCATGAGATGTGATATCTCAATGTTTCTAATACAAAACTGAGACCCTTCCTATAGCAAGAGATGTGATATCCAAATCCTTCCCATTTCAATCCTGAGACCCTACCTATAACATATGTGATATCCAACTCCTTCCCATTCCAACCTGTGACCCTTCCTATAGCATGAGAAGGGATATCCAACTCCTTCCCAATCCAATCCTGAGACCCTTCCGATAGCAGAGATATGATATCTCAATGCTTATAGCAATCCTGAGACCCTTCCTATTGCATGAGATGTGATATCTCAATGCTTCTGCCAAACCTGAGACCCTTCCTTTAGCATGAGATGTGATATCCAAATCCTTCACATTCCAATCCTGAGACCCTTCCTATAGCATGAGATATGATATCTCAATGCTTCTAATACCAAACCTGAGATCCTTCCTATAACATGAGACGGGATATCCAACTCCTTCCCATTCCAATCCTGAGACTCTTCCTATAGCATGAGATGTGATATCTCAATGCTTCTACCAAACCTGAGACCCTTCCTATAACATGAGATAATATCCAAATCCTTCCCATTCCAATTCTGAGACCCGTCCTATAACATGAGTAATATCCAACTCCTTCCCATTCCAATTCTGAGACCCGTCCTATACCATGAGACTTGATATCTCAATGCTTCTAATACCAAACCTGAGACCGGTCTATAACATGAGATGTGATACCCAAATCCTTCCCCTTCCAAACCATAGACCCTTCCTATAGCATGAGATGTGATATCTCAATGCTTCTAATACCAAACCTGAGACCCTTCCTATAACGAGATGGGATATCCAACTCCTTCCCATTCCAATCCTGAGACCCTTCCGATAGCAGAGATGTGATATCTCAATGCTTATACCAAACCTGAGACCCTTCCTATGGCATGAGATGTCATATACAACTCCTTCCGATTCCAATCCTGAGACCCTTCCTATAGCATGAGATGTGATATCTCAATGCTTCTAATACCAAACCTGAGATCCTTCCTATAACATGAGATGTGATATCAAACTCCTTCCCATTCCAAACCTGAGACCCTTCCGATAGCATGATATGTGATATCACAATGCTTCTAAAACCAAACATGAGAACCATCCTATAACATGAGATGTGAAATCCAAATCATTCCCTTTCCAAACCTGAGACCCTTCCTATAGCTTGAGATGTGATATCAAACTCCTTCCCATTCAATGTGATATCCAACTCCTTCCCATTCCAATCCTGAGACCCTTCCTATACCATGAGATGTGATATTTCAATGCTTCTAATACCAAACCTGAGACCCGTCCTAAAACATGAGATGTGAGATCCAAATCCTTCCCCTTCCAAACCTGAGACCTTTCCTATAGCATGAGATGTGATATCTCAATGCTTCTTATACCAAACCTGAAATCCTTCCGATAGCATGAGATGTGATATCTCAATGCTTCTAATACCAAACCTGAGATCCTTCCTATAACATGAGATGTGATATCCAAATCCTTCGCCTTCCAAACCTGAGACCCTCCCTTTAGAATGAGATGTGATATCCAACTCCTTCCAATTCCAATCCTGATACCCTTCTGATAGCATGAGATGTGATATCTCAATGCCTCTAATACCAAACCTGAGATCCTACCTCTAACATGAAATGTGATATCCAACTCCTTCCCTTTCCAAACCTGAGAGCCTTCCTACAGCATGAGATGTGATATCCAAATCCTTCACATTCCAATCCTGAGACTCTTCCTATAGCATGAGATGTGATATCTCAATGCTTCTACCAAACCTGAGACCCTTTCTATAACATGAGATAATATCCAAATCCTTCCCATTCCAATTCTGAGACCCGTCCTAAAACATGAGTAATATCCAACTCCTTCCCATTCCAATTCTGAGACCCGTCCTATACCATGAGACTTGATATCTCAATGCTTCTAATACCAAACCTGAGACCGGTCCTATAACATGAGATGTGATACCCAAATCCTTCCCCTTCCAAACCATAGACCCTTCCTATAGCATGAGATGTGATATCTCAATGCTTCTAATACCAAACCTGAGACCCTGCCTATAACGAGATGGGATATCCAACTCCTTCCCATTCCAATCCTGAGACCCTTCCATTAGCAGAGATGTGATATCTCAATGCTTATACCAAACCTGAGACCCTTCCTATGGCATGAGATGTCATATACAACTCCTTCCGATTCCAATCCTGAGACCCTTCCTATAGCATGAGATGTGATATCTCAATGCTTCTAATACCAAACCTGAGATCCTTCCTATAACATGAGATGTGATATCAAACTCCTTCCCATTCCAAACCTGAGACCCTTCCGATAGCATGATATGTGATATCACAATGCTTCTAAAACCAAACATGAGAACCATCCTATAACATGAGATGTGAAATCCAAATCATTCCCTTTCCAAACCTGAGACCCTTCCTATAGCTTGAGATGTGATATCAAACTCCTTCCCATTCAATGTGATATCCAACTCCTTCCCATTCCAATCCTGAGACCCTTCCTATACCATGAGATGTGATATTTCAATGCTTCTAATACCAAACCTGAGACCCGTCCTAAAACATGAGATGTGAGATCCAAATCCTTCCCCTTCCAAACCTGAGACCTTTCCTATAGCATGAGATGTGATATCTCAATGCTTCTTATACCAAACCTGAAATCCTTCCGATAGCATGAGATGTGATATCTCAATGCTTCTAATACCAAACCTGAGATCCTTCCTATAACATGAGATGTGATATCCAAATCCTTCGCCTTCCAAACCTGAGACCCTCCCTTTAGAATGAGATGTGATATCCAACTCCTTCCAATTCCAATCCTGATACCCTTCTGATAGCATGAGATGTGATATCTCAATGCCTCTAATACCAAACCTCAGATCCTACCTCTAACATGAAATGTGATATCCAACTCCTTCCCTTTCCAAACCTGAGAGCCTTCCTACAGCATGAGATGTGATATCCAAGTCATTCCCATTCCAATCCTGAGACCCTTCCTATAACATGAGATGTGATATCCAACTCCTTCCCATTCCAACCTGAGACCCTTCCTATAGCATGAGATGGGATATCCAACTCCTTCCAAATCCAATCCTGATACCCTTCCGATAGCATGAGATGTGATATCCCAATGCTTCTACAAAACCTGAGACCCATACCATGGCATGAGATGTCATATCAAACTCCCCTCCTATACCATGAGATGTGATATCTCAATGCTTCTAATACCAAACCTGGGACCCGTCCTATAACATGAGATATGATATCCAAATCCTTCCCCTTCCAAACCTGAAACCCTTCCTATAGCATGAGAAGGGATATCCAACTCCTTCCCATTCCAATCCTGAGACCCTTCCTATACCATGAGATGTGATATTTCAATGCTTCTAATACCAAACCTGAGACCCGTCCTAAAACATGAGATGTGAGATCCAAATCCTTCCCCTTCCAAACCTGAGACCTTTCCTATAGCATGAGATGTGATATCTCAATGCTTCTTATACCAAACCTGAAATCCTTCCGATAGCATGAGATGTGATATCTCAATGCTTCTAATACCAAACCTGAGATCCTTCCTATAACATGAGATGTGATATCCAAATCCTTCGCCTTCCAAACCTGAGACCCTCCCTTTAGAATGAGATGTGATATCCAAATCCTTCCCATTCCAATCCTGAGATCCTTCCTATAACATGAGATGTGATATCCAATTCATTCCCATTCCAAACCTGAGACCCTTCCTATTGGATGAGATGTGATATCCAACTCCTTCCCATTCCAATCCTGAGTCCCTTCCTATACCATGAGATGTGATATCTCAATGCTTCTAATACCAAACCTGGGACCCGCCGTATAACATGAGATGTGATATCCAAATCCTTCCCATTCCAATCCTGAAACCCTTCCAATAGCATGAGAAGGGATATCCAACTCCTTCCCATTCCAATCCTGAGACCCTTCCTGTACCATGAGATGTGATATCTCAATGCTTCTAATAAAAAACCTGAGACCCTTCCTATAGCAAGAGATGTGATATCCGAATCCTTCCCATTCCAATCCTGAGATCCTTCCTATAACATGAGATGTGATATCCAATTCATTCCCATTCCAAACCTGAGACCCTTCCTATTGGATGAGATGTGATATCCAACTCCTTCCCATTCCAATCCTGAGACCCTTCCTATACCATGAGATGTGATATCTCAATGCTTATAATACCAAACCTGCGACCCGCCCTATAACATGAGATATGATATCCAAATCCTTCCCCTTCCAAACCTGAGACCCTTCCTTTAGCATGAGATGTGATATCCAAATCCTTCCCATTCCAATCCTGAAACCCTTCCTATAGCATGAGATGTGATATCTCAATGTTTCTAATAAAAATCCTGAGACCCTTCCTATAGCAAGAGATGTGATATCCAAATCCTTCCCATTTCAATCTTGAGACCCTTCCTATAGCATGAGATGTGATATCCAACTCCTTCCCATTCCAACCTGAGACCCTTCCTATAGCATGAGAAGGGATATCCAACTCCTTCCCAATCCAATCCTGAGACCCTTCCGATAGCAGAGATGTGATATATCAATGCTTATACCAAACCTGAGACCCTAACTTTAGCATGATGTGATATCCAAATCCTTCACATTCCAATCCTGAGACCCTTCCTATAACATGAGATGTGATATCTCAATGCTTCTAATAACAAACCTGAGATCCTTCCTATAACATGAGATGTGATATCCAACTCCTTCCCCTTCCAAACCTGAGACCTTTCCTTTAGCATATGTGATATCCAACTCCTTCCCATTCCAATCCTGAGACCCTTCCGATAGCATGAGATGTGATATCTCAATGCTTCTAATATCAAACCTGAGAACCTCCCTATAGCATATGTGATATCCAACTCCTTCCAATTCCAATACTGAGACCCTTCCAATAGCATATGTGATATCTCAATGCTTCTAATATCAAAACTGAGACCCTCCCTATAGCATGAGATGTGATATTTCAATGCTTCTAATACCAAACCTGGGACCCGCCCTATAACATGAGATGTGATATCCAAATCCTTCCCATTCCAATCGAGACCCTTCCTATAACATGAGATGTGATATCTCTATGCTTCTAATACCAAACCTGAGACCATTCCCACAGCCTGAGATTTGAAATCTCATTTCTTCCAATACCAAACTCGAGACCCTTCCGATAGGATGAGATTTACTATCTCACTCCTTAAAATACCAACCTCGAGTCCCTTCCTAAAGGATGTGATTCTAATACCAAACCTGAGACTCTCCCTATAACAAGAGATGTCATATCCAACTCCTTCCCATTCCAATCCTGAGACTCTTCCTATAGCATGACATGTGATATCGAACTTCCCATTCCAATCCTGAGACTCAGACCTCCCCGTCTAACCTTCTCACCACTCCTAGCTCCCGGATTGATCATGCACTCCTGCTGTCTCTTCTCTCCCTTCTTCTGCTTCCTTTCCTCTCTCCTTCCTCATCTGCCCTAGGTCAGGCTCCTTCTACACCTCCGCAGGGATTACTGATTTGTACCCCTCCCCACTCTCAACTCTCACTCAGTTTCAAACACTCATCTGACATCTGCCATTTCCTGGAAGTACCCGACCTTGATGTTCTTGGTCTAACCGAGACATGGTTGACGGCCAGCGCTGTCTCGAGCTTTGACACTTTCCTCCCTGATGACAAGTTCCTCTCCATGCCCAGATCCAACCGTTCTTGAGGGGGAGTATCCTTGTTTCCTGTAGTAAATTGCTTTCCTTTGCAGGCCGACTCCTCTCACGAATGCCTTGTCTGCATGCATTCTCTCTTTCCTGGCGAATCTCTCACCGTGGCTATTTGCCTACCCCCTTCCTCTCAGTGGATGGACTTCTCCATCCTAGCCTCCTACCACTCAACTCCGCCTACTTGGAGAATTCAACATGAACCTGTATGCTTCCTGACCTGGACTTTTACGAGATCTGCAACTCTTCATGTCGCTGGCCCTACACACTGCAGGAAATACTCAGGATTTTCAGATCTCAGACCTCCCCCTCTGTAACCCTCTCAACAATCCTCTCCCGTGGTGATCAAGTTCTCATCTCCAAAGAAGGCTAACTGCCAGCTGTTCCTCCTCAGTGGAGTTCTCCCTTTCTGTCCCTGCTCCCTGCACCGTTTCGCGTTGCAAGTACTCGCTTCCCAGCTCTCTGGTTTAGACGCGTGTTCCCTGCCTTCTCTCTTCTTCCCGCTGCCTTCAAATCAACAAATGAGCTTCAAAAGATACACGGTGTATGTACTGTGTCCGTGCGTTTGTTGTCGAATCCTGAAGTTTTTAACCACTGTTCTCCCATACTAAGGGGGGTTAACATCTACTGCTGTTCACAGGCTGAATGTATACGGCTGAAATCTTCAAGGCATTATCAGCTTTCCTGACTGTTTTGGAACGTGTATTTGCCATCTGTTAATGCAGTCGCCTTGTGGTCATCGTCCCTTTTAATTTACAGGCTGCACTCCCCTGGTGATCACATTCTCCTCTCCAGAGCAGGCTAACTACCAGCTGCTCCTCCTCAGAGGCGTTCCTTCTTTCTGTCCCTGCTCCCTGCACCGTTTCGCGTTGCATGTTCTCGCTTCCCAGCTCTCTGGTTAGATGCGTATTCCCTGCCTTCTCTCCTCTTCCTACAGCCTTCCAATGAGCTCCACAAGATAGTGTTCAGAATGCTTTATAACCCCATTATTCAACATATAGCTGTAACCCGCTAGACGTATTGAAACGTGCTAAAAACTAGCAAAAACAGCTAGAAAATGTACTTCCTCGCGTTTTGGTAAATGCAGGGCACACGCGTCTAAACCAGAGAGCAGGGAAGCGAGCATTTCAGCAGTATAAATTCAGCCTGTGAACAACACATTTTGATCCTCACTTTTATGGGAGAAGAGTGGTTCAAAAGTACAAAATGGGAATCCACCAGAATTCGCATTTACCAAAACGCGAGGAAAGTACATTTTCTAGCTGTTTTTGCTAGTTTTTAGAACGTTTCAATACGTCTAGCGGGTTACGGCTATATGTTGAATAATGGGTGTTATAAAGCATTCTGAACACTGTATCTTGTGGAGCTCATTGGAAGGCTTTAGGAAGAGGAGAGAAGCAGGGAACACGCATCTAAACCAGAGAGCTGGGAAGCGTGTACATGCAACGCGAAACGGAGCAGGGATCAGGGACAGAAAGGATGAACGCCTATGAGGAGGAGCAGCTGGTAGTTAGCCTGCTCTGGAGAGGAGAATGTGATCACCAGGGGAGTGCAGCCTGTAAAGTAGAAGGGACGATGAACACAGGGCGACTGCATTAACAGATGGCAAATACACGTTCCAAAACAGTCAGGAAAGCTGATAATGCATTGAAGATTTCAGCCGTATACATTCAGACTGTGAACAGCAGTAGATGTTGACCCCCCTTAGTATGGGAGAACAATGGTTAAAAACTTCAGGATTCGACAACAAACGCACGGACACAGTACATACAACATGGGAACCCACCAGAATTCGCATTTACAAAAACGCGAGGGAAGTACATTTTCTAGCTATTTTTGCTAGTTTTTAGCACGTTTCAATACGTCTAGCGGGAGCTAATGTTGAATAATGGGGTTATAAAGCATTCTGAACACTATCTTGTGGAGCTCATTGGAAGGCTGTAGGAAGAGGAGAGAAGGCAGGGAATACGCATCTAACCAGAGAGCTGGGAAGCGAGTACATGCAACGTGAAACGGTGCAGAGAGCAGGGACAGAAAGAAGGAACGCCTCTGAGGAGCAGCTGGTAGTTAGCCTGCTCTGGAGAGGAGAATGTGATCACCAGGGGAATGCAGCCTGTAAACTAAAAGGGACGATGACCACAAGGCGACTGCATTAACAGATGGCAAATACACGTTCCAAAACAGTCACGAAACCTGATAATGCCTTGAAGATTTCAGCCGTATACATTCAGCCTGTGAACAGCAGTAGATGTTGACCCCCCTCCTTGTATGGGAGAACAGTGGCTAAAAACTTCAGGATTCGACAACAAACGCACGGACACAGTACATACATGGGAACCCATCAGAATTCGCATTTACAAGAACGCGAGGACAGTACATTTTCTAGCTGGTTTTGCTAGTTTACAGCACATTTCAATACGTCTAGCGGGTTACGGCTTTATGATGAATAATGGGTGTTATAAAGCATTCTGAGCACCGTGCATCTTTTGAAGCTCATTTGTTGATTTGAAGGCAGCGGGAAGAGGAGAGAAGGCAGGGAACACGCGTCTAAACCAGAGAGCTGGGAAGCGAGTGTTTGCAACGCGAAACGGTGCAGGGAGCAGGGACAGAAAGGGAGAACTCCACTGAGGAGGAACAGCTGGTAGTTAGCCTTCTTTGGAGATGAGAACTTGATCACCACGGGAGAGGATTGTTGAGAGGGTTACAGAGGGGGAGGTCTGAGATCAGAAAATCCTGAGTATTCCCTGCAGTGTGTAGGGCCAGCGACATGTAGAGTTGCAGAGCTCGTAAAAGTCCAGGTCAGGAAGTATACAGGTTCATGTTGAATTCTCCAAGTAGGCTGAGTTGAGTGGTAGGAGGCTAGGATGGAGAAGTCCATCCACTGAGAGAGGAAGGGGTTAGGCAAATAGCCACGGTGAGAGAATGACCAGGAAAGAGAGAATGCATGCAGACAAGGCATTCGTGAGAGGAGTCGGCCTGCAAAGGAAAGCAATTTACTACAGGAATCAAGGATACTCCCCCTCAAGAAATCTGGGCATGGAGAGGAACTTGTCATCAGGGAGGAAAGTGTCAAAGCTCGAGACAGCGCTGGCCGTCAACCATGTCTCGGTTAGACCAAGGACATCAAGGTCGGGTTCTTCCAGGAAATGGCAGATGTCAGATGAGTGTTTGAAACTGAGTGAGAGTTGAGAGTGGGGAGGGGTACAAATCAGTAATCCCTGCTGAGGTGTAGAAGGAGCCTGACCTAGGGCAGATGAGGACGGAGAGAGGAAAGAAAGCAAAAGAAGGGAGAGAAGAGACAGCAGGACTGCATGATCAATCCGGGAGCTAGGAGTGGTGAGAAGGTTAGACGGGGAGGTCTGAGTCTCAGGATTGGAATGGGAAGTTCGATATCACATGTCATGCTATAGGAAGAGTCTCAGGAATGGAATGGGAAGGAGTTGGATATGACATCTCTTGTTATAGGGAGGGTCTCAGGTTTGGTATTAGAAGCACTGAGATATCAAATCACATCCTTTCGGAAGGGACTCGAGTTTGGTATTTTAAGGAGTGAGATAGTAAATCTCATCCTATCGGAAGGGTATCGGGTTTGGTATTGGAAGAAATGAGATTTCAAATCTCATGCTGTGGGAAGGGTCTCGGGTTTGGTATTGGAAGGGGTGAGAAATCACATTTCATGCTACAGGAAGGGTCACAAGTTTGGAATGGGAAGGAGTTGGATATCACATATACTACGGGAAGGGGCTCAGGTTTGGTATTAGAAGCATAGAGATATCACATCTCATGTTATAGGAAGGGTCTCGATTGGAATGGGAAGGAGTTGGATATCACATCTCATGCTATAGGGAGGGTCTCAGTTTTGATATTAGAAGCATTGAGATATCACATATGCTATTGGAAGGGTCTCAGTATTGGAATTGGAAGGAGTTGGATAGCACATCTCGTGCTATAGGGAGGTTCTCAGGTTTGATATTAGAAGCATTGAGATATCACATCTCATGCTATCGGAAGGGTCTCAGGATTGGAATGGGAAGTAGTTGGATATCACATATGCTAAAGGAAAGGTCTCAGGTTTGGAAGGGGAAGGATTTGGATCTCACATCTCATGTTTTAGGACGGGTCTCAGGTTTGGTATTAGAAGCCTTGAGATATCACATCTCATGGTATAATAAGGGTCTCAGGATTGGAATGGGAAGGAGTTGGATATCACATCTCAAGCTATTTCAGGATTGGAATGGGAAGGAGTTTGATATCACATCTCAAGCTATAGGAAGGGTCTCAGGTCTGGGAAGGGAAGGATTGGGATTTCACATCTCATGTTATAGGATGGTTCTCATGTTTGGTTTTAGAAGCATTGAGATATCACATCTCATGCTATCGGAAGGGTCTCAGGTTTGGAATGGGAAGGAGTTGGATATCACATCTCATGTTATAGGAAGCATCTCAGGTTTGGTATTAGAAGCATTGAGATATCACATCTCATGCTATAGGAAGGGTCTCAGGATTGGAATGTGAAGGATTTGGATATCACATCTCATGCTAAAGGAAGGGTCTCAGGTTTGGTATAAGCATTGAGATATCACATCTCTGCTATCGGAAGGGTCTCAGGATTGGATTGGGAAGGAGTTGGATATCCCTTCTCATGCTATAGGAAGGGTCTCATGTTGGAATGGGAAGGAGTTGGATATCACATCTCATGTCATAGGAAGGGTCTCAAGATTGAAATGGGAAGGATTTGGATATCACATCTCTTGCTATAGGAAGGGTCTCAGGTTTTTTATTAGAAACATTGAGATATCACATCTCATGCTATAGGAAGGGTTTCAGGATTGGAATGGGAAGGATTTAGATATCACATCTCATGCTAAAGGAAGGCTCTCAGGTTTGGAAGGGGAAGGATTTGGATATCATATCTCATGTTATAGGACGGGTCCCAGGTTTGGTATTAGAAGCATTGAGATATCACATTTTATGTTATAGGAAGGGTCTCAGGATTGGAATGGGAAGGAGTTGGATATCACATCTCATCCAATAGGAAGGGTCTCAGGTTTGGAATGGGAAGGAATTGGATATCACATCTCATGTTATAGGAAGGATCTCAGGATTGGAATGGGAAGGATTTGGATATCACATCTCTTGCTATAGGAAGGGTCTCAGGTTTTTTATTAGAAGCATTGAGATATCACATCTCATGGTATAGGAAGGGTCTCAGGATTGGAATGGGAAGGAGTTGGATATCCCTTCTCATGCTATAGGAAGGGTCTCAGGTTGGAATGGGAAGGATTTGGATATCAAATCTCTTGCTATTGGAAGGGTCTCAGGTTTTTTATTAGAAACATTGAGATATCACATCTCATGCTATAGGAAGGGTTTAAGGATTGGAATGGGAAGGATTTGGATATCACATCTCATGCTAAAGGAAGGGTCTCAGGTTTGGAAGGGGAAGGATTTGGATATCACATCTCATGTTATTGGACCGGTCTCAGGTTTGGTATTAGAAGCATTGAGATATCAAGTCTCATGGTATAGGACGGGAGTTTGATATCACATCATGCCATGGTATGGGTCTCAGGTTTTGTAGAAGCATTGGGATATCACATCTCATGCTATCGGAAGGGTATCAGGATTGGATTTGGAAGGAGTTGGATATCCCATCTCATGCTATAGGAAGGGTCTCAAGTTGGAATGGGAAAGAGTTGGATGTCACATCTCATGTTATAGGAAGGGTCTCAGGATTGGAATGGGAAGGACTTGGATATCACATCTCATGCTGTAGGAAGGCTTTCAGGTTTGGAAAGGGAAGGAGTTGGATATCACTTTTCATGTTAGAGGTAGGATCTCAGGTTTGGTATTAGAGGCATTGAGATATCACATCTCATGCTATCAGAAGGGTATCAGGATTGTAATGGGAAGGAGTTGGATATCACATCTCATGCTAAAGGGAGGGTCTCAGGTTTGGAAGGGGAAGGATTTGGATATCACATCTCATGTTATAGGAAGGATCTCAGGTTTGGTATTAGAAGCATTGAGATATCACATCTCATGCTATCGGAAGGATCTCAGGTTTGGTATTAGAAGCATTGAGATATCACATCTCATGCTATAGAAAAGGTCTCAGGATTGGAATGGGAAGGAGTTGGATATCACATCTCATGCTAAAGGAAGGGTCTCAGTTTTGGTAGAAGCATTGCGATATCACATCTCATGCTATAGGAAGGGTCTCAGGATTGCAATCGGAAGGAGTTGGATATCACATCTCATGCTATAGGAAGGGTCTCAGGTTTGGTATAAGCATTGAAATATCACATCTCTGCTATCGGAAGGGTCTCAGGATTGGAATGGGAAGGATTTAGATATCACATCTCATGCTACAGGGAGGGGCTCAGTTTTGATATTAGAAGCATTGAGATATCACATCTCATGGTATAGGAAGGGTCTCAGGATTGGAATGGGAAGGAGTTGGCTGTCACATCTCAAGCTATCTCAGGACTGGAATGGGAAAGATTTTGATATCACATCTCAAGCTATAGGAAGGGTCTCAGGTTTGGAAAGGGAAGGATTTGGATTTCACATCTCATGTTATAGGATGGTTCTCAGGTTTGGTTTTAGAAGCATTAAGATATAACATCTAAAGCTATAGAAACGGTCTCAGGTTTGGAATGGGAAGGAGTTAGATATCACATCTCATGCTAAAGGAAAGGTCTCAGGTTTGGAAGGGGAAGGATTTGGATCTCACATCTCATGTTTTAGGACGGGTCTCAGGTTTGGTATTAGAAGCATTGAAATATCACATCTCATGGTATAGGAAGGGTCTCAGGATTGGAATGGGAAGGAATTGGATATCACATTGAATGGGAAGGAGTTTGATATCACATCTCAAGCTATAGGAAGGGTCTCAGGTTTGGAAAGGGAATGATTTGGATTTCACATCTCATGTTATAGGATGGTTCTCATGTTTGGTTTTAGAAGCATTTAGATATCACATCTCATGCTATAGGAAGGGTCTCAGGATTGGAATGGGAAGGAGTTGGATATCACATCTCATGCTATAGGAAGGGTCTCAGGTTTGGTATAAGCATTGAGATATCCCATCTCATGCTATAGGAAGGGTCTCAGGATTGGAATCGGAAGGAGTTGTATATGACATCTCATGCCATAGGAAGGGTCTCAGGTTTGGTATAAGCATTGAGATATCACATCTCTGCTATCGGAAGGGTCTCAGGATTGGAATGGGAAGGAGTTGGATATCCCATCTCGTTATAGGAAGGGTCTCAGGTTTGGTATTAGAAGCATTGAGATATCACATCTCATGCTATAGGAAGGGTCTAAGGTTTGGAAGGGGAAGGATTTGGGTATCACATCTCATGTTATAGGACCGGTCTCAAATTTGGTATTAGAAGCATTGAGATATCAAGTCTCATGGTATAGGACGGGTCTCAGAATTGGAATGGGAAGGAGTTGGATATCACATCTCAAGCTATAGGAAGGGTCTCAGGATTGGAATGGGAAGGAGTTTGATATCACATCTCATGCCATGGTATGGGTTTCAGGTTTTGTAGAAGCATTGGGATATCACATCTCATGCTATCAGAAGGGTATCGGGATTGGATTTGGAAGGAGTTGGATATCCCATCTCATGCTATAGGAAGGGTCTAAGGTTGGAATGTGAAGGAGTTGGATATCACATCTCATGTTATAGGAAGGGTCTCAGGATTGGAATGGGAAGGACTTGGATATCACATCTCATTCTATAGGAAGGCTCTCAGGGTTGGAAGGGGAAGGAGTTGGATATCACATTTCATGTAGAGGTAGGATCTCAGTTTTGGTATTAGAGGCATTGAGATATCACATCTCATGCTATCAGAAGGGTCTCAGGATTGGAATGGGAAGGAGTTGGATATCACATCTCATGCCATAGGAAGGGTCTCAGGTTTGGTATAAGCATTGAGATATCACATCTCATGCTATAGGAAGGGTCTCAGGATTGGAATGGGAAGGACTTGGATATCACATCTCATGTTATAGGAAGGGTCTCAGGTTTGGTATTAGAAGCATTGAGATATCACATCTCATGCTATAGGAAGGGTCTCAGGAATGGAATGGGAAGGACTTGGATATCGCATCTCATGATAAAGGAAGGGTCTAAGGTTTGGAAGGGGAAGGATTTGGATATCACATCTCATGTTATTGGACCGGTCTCAGGTTTGGTATTAGAAGCATTGAGATATCAAGTCTCATGGTATAGGACGGGAGTTTGATATCACATCATGCCATGGTATGGGTCTCAGGTTTTGTAGAAGCATTGGGATATCACATCTCATGCTATCGGAAGGGTATCAGGATTGGATTTGGAAGGAGTTGGATATCCCATCTCATGCTATAGGAAGGGTCTCAGGTTGGAATGCGAAAGAGTTGGATATCACATCTCATGTTATAGGAAGGGTCTCAGGATTGGAATGGGAAGGACTTGGATATCACATCTCATGCTGTAGGAATGCTCTCAGGTTTGGAAAGGGAAGGAGTTGGATATCACATTTCATGTAGAGGTAGGATCTCAGTTTTGGTATTAGAGGCATTGAGATATCACATCTCATGCTATCAGAAGGGTCTCAGGATTGGAATGGGAAGGAGTTGGATATCACATCTCATGCCATAGGAAGGGTCTCAGGTTTGGTATAAGCATTGAGATATCACATCTCATGCTATAGGAAGGGTCTCAGGATTGGAATGGGAAGGACTTGGATATCACATCTCATGTTATAGGAAGGGACTCAGGTTTGGTATTAGAAGCATTGAGATATCACATCTCATGCTATAGGAAGGGTCTCAGGAATGGAATGGGAAGGACTTGGATATCGCATCTCATGATAAAGGAAGGGTCTAAGGTTTGGAAGGGGAAGGATTTGGATATCACATCTCATGTTATTGGACCGGTCTCAGGTTTGGTATTAGAAGCATTGAGATATCAAGTCTCATGGTATAGGACGGGAGTTTGATATCACATCATGCCATGGTATGGGTCTCAGGTTTTGTAGAAGCATTGGGATATCACATCTCATGCTATCGGAAGGGTATCAGGATTGGATTTGGAAGGAGTTGGATATCCCATCTCATGCTATAGGAAGGGTCTCAGGTTGGAATGCGAAAGAGTTGGATATCACATCTCATGTTATAGGAAGGGTCTCAGGATTGGAATGGGAAGGACTTGGATATCACATCTCATGCTGTAGGAATGCTCTCAGGTTTGGAAAGGGAAGGAGTTGGATATCACATTTCATGTTAGAGGTAGGATCTCAGGTTTGGTATTAGAGGCATTGAGATATCACATCTCATGCTATCAGAAGGGTATCAGGATTGGAATGGGAAGGAGTTGGATATCACATCTCATGCTAAAGGGAGGGTCTCAGGTTTGGAAGGGAAAGGATTTGGATATCACATCTCATGTTATAGGAAGGATCTCAGGTTTGGCATTAGAAGCATTGAGATATCACATCTCATGCTATCGGAAGGATCTCAGGTTTGGTATTAGAAGCATTGAGATATCACATCTCATGCTATAGGACGGGTCTCAGGATTGGAATGGGAAGGAGTTGGATATCACATCTCATGCTAAAGGAAGGGTCTCAGTTTTGGTAGAAGCATTGCGATATCACATCTCATGCTATAGGAAGGGTCTGAGGATTGGAATGGGAAGGACTTAGATATCACATCACATGCTATAGGGAGGGTCTCAGTTTTGATATTAGAAGCATTGAGATATCACATCTCATGCTATCGGAAGGGTCTCAGGGTTGGAATGGGAGGAGCTGGATATCACATCTCATGCTAAAGGAAGGGTCTCAGGTTTGGAAGGGGAAGGATTTGGATATCACATCTCATGCTATAGGAAGGGTTTCAGGTTTGGTAGAAGCATTGAGATATCACATCTCATGCTATAGGAAGAGTCTCAGGTTTGGGAAGGGAAGGATTTGGATTTCACATCTCATGTTATAGGATGGTTCTCATGTTTGGTTTTTGAAGCATTGAGATATCACATCTCATGCTATCGGTAGGGTCTCAGATTTGGTATTAGAAGCATTGAGATATCACATCTCATGCTATAGGATTGGGCTCCAGATTGGAATGTGAAGGATTTGGAAATCACATCTCATGCTAAAGGAAGGGTCTCAGGTTTGGAATGGGAAGGAGTTGGATATGACATCTCTTGTTATAGGGAGGGTCTCAGGATTTGAATTGCAAGGGGTTGGATATCACATCTCATGCCGTAGGAAGGGTCTCAGGTTTGGTATAAGCATTGAGATATCACATCTCTGCTATTGGAAGGGTCTCAGGATTGGATTGGGAAGGAGTTGGATATCACATCTCATGTTATAGGAAGGGTCTCCGGATTGGAATGTGAAGGATTTGGATATCACATCTCATGCTAAAGGAAGGGTCTCAGGTTTGGAATGGGAAGGAGTTGGATATGACATCTCTTGTTATAGGGAGGGTCTCAGGATTTGAATGGCAAGGAGTTGGATATCACATCTCATGCCATAGGAAGGGTCTCAGGTTTGGTATAAGCATTGAGATATCACATCTCTGCTATCGGAAGGGTCTCAGGATTGTATTGGGAAGGAGTTGGATATCACATCTCATGCCATAGGAAGGGTCTCAGGTTTGGTAGAAGCATTGAGATATCACATCTCATGCTATAGGAAGGGTCTCAGGATTGGAATGGGAAGGACTTAGATATCACATATCATGCTATAGGGAGGGTTTCAGTTTTGATATTAGAAGCATTGAGATATCACATCTCATGCTATCGGAAGTGTCTCAGGATTGGAATGCGAAGGAGCTGGATATCACATCTCATGCTAAAGGAAGGGTCTCAGGTTTGGAACGAAAAGGAGTTGGATATCCGATCTCATGTTATAGGAAGGGTCTCAGGTTTGGTATAAGCATTGAGATATCACATCTCTGCTATCGGAAGTGTCTCAGGATTGGAATGGGAAGGAATTGGATATCCCATCTCATGTTATAGGACGGGTCTCAGGATTGTTATTAGAATCATTGAGATATCATATTGCATGCTGTAGGAAGGGTCTAAGGATTGGAATGGGAAGGGCTTGGATATCACATCTCATGCTATAGGAAGGGTCTCAGGTTTGGTATAAGCATTGAGATATCAAATCTCATGCTATAGGAAGGGTCTCAGGATTGGAATGGAAGGAGTTGGATATCACATCTCATGTTATAGGAAGGATCTCAGGTTTGGTATTAGAAGCATTGAGACATCACATCTCATGCTATAGGAAGGGTCTCAGGATTGGAATGGGAAGGAGTTGGATATCACATCTCATACTATAGGAAGGGTCTCAGGTTTGGTATAAGCATTGAGATATCACATCTCATGCTATAGGAAGGGTCTCAGGATTGGAATGGGAAGGAGTTGTATATGGCATCTCATGCCGTAGGAAGGGTCTCAGGTTTGGTATAAGCATTGAGATATCACATCTCTGCTATCGGAAGGGTCTCAGGATTGGAATGGGAAGGAGTTGGATATCCCATCTCATGTTATAGGAAGAGTCTCAGGTTTGGTATTAGAAGCATTGAGATATCACATCTCATGCTATAGGAAGTGTCTCAGGATTGGAATGGGAAGGACTTGGATATCACATCTCATGCTATAGGGAGGGTCTCAAGTTTGATATTAGAAGCATTGAGATATCACATCTCATGCTATAGGAAGGGTCTCAGGATTGGAATGGGAAGGAGTTGTATATGACATCTCATGCCGTAGGAAGGGTCTCAGGTTTGGTATAAGCATTGAGATATCACATCTCTGCTATCGGAAGGGTCTCAGGATTGGAATGGGATGGAGTTGGATATCCCATCTCATTTTATAGGAAGAGTCTCAGGTTTGGTATTAGAGGCATTGAGATATCACATCTCATGCTGTAGGAAGTGTCTCAGGATTGGAATGGGAAGGACTTGGATATCACATCTCATGCTATAGGGAGGCTCTCAAGTTTGATATTAGAAGCATTGAGATATCACATCTCATGCTATAGGAAGGGTCTCAGGATTGGAATGGGAAGGAGTTGGATATCACATCTCATGCTATAGGAAGGGTCTCAGGTTTGGTATAAGCAGTGAGATATCACATCTCATGCTATAAGCAGTGTCTCAGTATTGGAATGGGAAGGAGTTGGATATCACATCTCATGTTATAGGAAGGGTCTCAGGTTTGGTATAAGCATTGAGATATCACATCTCTGCTATCGGAAGTGTCTCAGGATTGGAATGGGAAGGAGTTGGATATCCCATCTCATGTTATAGGACGGGTCTCAGGTTTGTTATTAGAATCATTGAGATATCATATTGCATGCTGTAGGAAGGGTCTAAGGATTGGAATGGGAAGGACTTGGATATCACATCTCATGCTATAGATAGGCTCTCAGGTTTGGAAAGGGAAGGAGTTGGATATCACATTTCATGTTAGAGGAAGGATCTCAGGTTTGGTATTAGAGGCATTGAGATATCACATCTCATGCTATAGGAAGGGTCTCAGGTTGGAATGGGAAGGAGTTGGATATCACATCTCATGTTAAAGGGAGGGTCTCAGAATTGGAAGGGGAAGGATTTGGATATCACATCTCATGTTATAGGAAGGATCTCAGGTTTAGTATTAGAAGCATTGAGATATCACATCTCATGCTATCGGAAGGATCTCAGGTTTGGTATTAGAAGCATTGAGATATCACATCTCATGCTATCAGAAGGGTCTCAGGATTGGAATGGGAAGGAGTTGGATATCACATCTCATGCTAAAATGGAGGGTCTCAGGTTTGGAAGGGGAAGGATTTGGATATCACATCTCATGTTATCGGAAGGATCTCAGGTTTGGTATTAGAAGTATTGAGATATCACATCTCATGCTATAGGAAGGGTCTCAGGATTAGAATGGGAAGGAGTTGGATATCACATCTCATGCTAAAGGAAGGGTCTCAGGTTTGGTAGAAGCATTGAGATATCACATCTCATGCTATAGGAAGGGTCTCAGGATTGGAATGGGAAGGACTTAGATATCACATATCATGCTATAGGGAGGGTTTCCGTTTTGATATTAGAAGCATTGAGAAATCACATCTCATGCTATCGGAAGTGTCTCAGGATTGGAATGGGAAGGAGCTGGATATCACATCTCATGCTAAAGGAAGGGTCTCAGGTTTGGAACGGGAAGGAGTTGGATATCCGATCTCATGTTATAGGAAGGGTCTAAGGTCTGGTATAAGCATTGAGATATCACATCTCTGCTATCGGAAGTGTCTCAGGATTGGAATGGGAAGGAGTTGGATATCCCATCTCATGTTATAGGAAGGGTCTCAGATTTGGTATAAGCATTGAGATATCACATCTCATGCTATAGGAAGGGTCTCAGGATTGGAATGGGAAGTAGTTGGATATCACATCTCATGCTATAGGAAGGGTCTCAGGTTTGGCATAAGCATTGAGATATCAATCTCATGCTATAGGAAGGGTCTCAGGATTGGAATGGGAAGGAGTTGTATATGACATCTCATGCCGTAGGAAGGGTCTCAGGTTTGGTATAAGCATTGAGATATCACATCTCATGCTATAGGAAGGGTCTCAGGATTGGAATGGGAAGGAGTTGGATATCACATCTCATGCTATAGGAAGGGTCTCAGGTTTGGTATAAGCATTGAGATATCACATCTCATGCTATAGGAAGGGTCTCAGGATTGGAATGGGAAGGAGTTGTATATGACATCTCATGCCGTAGGAAGGGTCTCAGGTTTGGTATAAACATTGAGATATCACATCTCTGCTATCGCAAGGGTCTCTGGATTTGAATTGGAAGGAGTTGGATATCCCATCTCATGTTATAGGAAGAGTCTCAGGTTTGGTATTAGAAGCATTGAGATATCACATCTCATGCTATAGGAAGTGTCTCAGGATTGGAATGGGAAGGACTTGGATATCACATCTCATGCTATAGGGAGGCTCTCAAGTTTGATATTAGAAGCATTGAGATATCACATCTCATGCTATAGGAAGGGTCTCAGGATTGGAATGGGAAGGAGTTGGATATCACATCTCATGCTATAGGAAGGGTCTCAGGTTTGGTATAAGCAGTGAGATATCACATTGCATGCTGTAGGAAGGGTCTCAGGTTTGGTATTAGAAGCATTGAGATATCACATCTCATGCTATAGGAAGGATCTCAGGTTTGGTATTAGAAGTATTGAGATATCACATCTCATGCTATAGGAAGGGTCTCAGGATTAGAATGGGAAGGAGTTGGATATCACATCTCATGCTAAAGGAAGGGTCTCAGGTTTGGTAGAAGCATTGAGATATCACATCTCATGCTATAGGAAGGGTCTCAGGATTGGAATGGGAAGGACTTAGATATCACATATCATGCTATAGGGAGGGTTTCCGTTTTGATATTAGAAGCATTGAGATATCACATCTCATGCTATCGGAAGTGTCTCAGGATTGGAATGGGAAGGAGCTGGATATCACAGCTCATGCTAAAGGAAGGGTCTCAGGTTTGGAACGGGAAGGAGTTGGATATCCGATCTCATGTTATAGGAAGGGTCTCAGGTTTGGTATAAGCATTGAGATATCACATCTCATGCTATAGGAAGGGTCTCAGGATTGGAATGGGAAGTAGTTGGATATCACATCTCATGCTATAGGAAGGGTCTCAGGTTTGGTATAAGCATTGAGATATGACATCTCATGCTATAGGAAGGGTCTCAGGATTGGAATGGGAAGGAGTTGTATATGACATCTCATGCCGTAGGAAGGGTCTCAGGTTTGGTATAAGCATTGAGATATCACATCTCATGCTATAGGAAGGGTCTCAGGATTGGAATGGGAAGGAGTTGTATATGACATCTAATGCCGTAGGAAGGGTCTCAGGTTTGGTATAAGCATTGAGATATCACATCTCTGCTATCGCAAGGGTCTCTGGATTTGAATGGGAAGGAGTTGGATATCCCATCTAATGTTATAGGAAGAGTCTCAGGTTTGGTATTAGAAGCATTGAGATATCACATCTCATGCTATAGGAAGTGTCTCAGGATTGGAATGGGAAGGACTTGGATATCACATCTCATGCTATAGGGAGGCTCTCAAGTTTGATATTAGAAGCATTGAGATATCACATCTCATGCTATAGGAAGGGTCTCAGGATTGGAATGGGAAGGAGTTGGATATCACATCTCATGCTATAGGAAGGGTCTCAGGTTTGGTATAAGCAGTGAGATATCACATCGCATGCTGTAGGAAGGGTCTCAGGTTTGGTATTAGAAGCATTGAGATATCACATCTCATGCTATAGGAAGGATCTCAGGTTTGGTATTAGAAGTATTGAGATATCACATCTCATGCTATAGGAAGGGTCTCGGGATTGGAATGGGAAGGAGTTGGATATCACATCTCATACTATAGGAAGGGTCTCAGGTTTGGTATAAGCATTGAGATATCACATCTCATGCTATAGGAAGGGTCTCAGGATTGGAATGGGAAGGAGTTGTATATGACATCTCATGCCGTAGGAAGGGTCTCAGGTTTGGTATAAGCATTGAGATATCACATCTCTGCTATCGGAAGGGTCTCAGGATTGGAATGGGAAGGAGTTGGATATCCCATCTCATGTTATAGGAAGAGTCTCAGGTTTGGTATTAGAAGCATTGAGATATCACATCTCATGCTATAGGAAGTGTCTCAGGATTGGAATGCGAAGGACTTGGATATCACATCTCATGCTATAGGGAGGGTCTCAAGTTTGATATTAGAAGCATTGAGATATCACATCTCATGCTATAGGAAGGGTCTCAGGATTGGAATGGGAAGGAGTTGTATATGACATCTCATGCCGTAGGAAGGGTCTCAGGTTTGGTATAAGCATTGAGATATCACATCTCTGCTATCGGAAGGGTCTCAGGATTGGAATGGGATGGAGTTGGATATCCCATCTCATGTTATAGGAAGAGTCTCAGGTTTGGTATTAGAGGCATTGAGATATCACATCTCATGCTGTAGGAAGTGTCTCAGGATTGGAATGGGAAGGACTTGGATATCACATCTCATGCTATAGGGAGGCTCTCAAGTTTGATATTAGAAGCATTGAGATATCACATCTCATGCTATAGGAAGGGTCTCAGGATTGGAATGGGAAGGAGTTGGATATCACATCTCATGCTATAGGAAGGGTCTCAGGTTTGGTATAAGCAGTGAGATATCACATCTCATGCTATAGGCAGTGTCTCAGTATTGGAATGGGAAGGAGTTGGATATCACATCTCATGTTATAGGAAGGATCTCAGGTTTGGTATAAACATTGAGATATCACATCTCTGCTATCGGAAGGGTCTCAGGATTGGAATGTAAGGATTTGGATATTCCCATCTCATGTTATAGGAAGGGTCTCAGGTTTGGTATTAGAAGCATTGAGATATCACATCTCATGCTATAGGAAGGGTCTCAGGATTGGAATGGGAAGGACTTTGATATCACATCTCATGCTATAGGGAGGGTCTCAAGTTTGATATTAGAAGCATTGAGATATCACATCTCATGATATCGGAAGGGTCTCAGGATTGGAATGGGAAGGAGTTGGATATCACATCTCATGATAAAGGAAGGGTCTAAGGTTTGGAAGGGGAAGGATTTGGATATCACATCTCATGTTATAGGACGGGTCTCAGGTTTGGTATTAGAAGCATTGAGATAGCAAGTCTCATGGTATAGGAAGGGTCTCAGAATTGGAATGGGAAGGAGTTTGATATCACATCTCATGCCATAGTATGGGTCTCAGGTTTGGTAGAAGCATTGGGATATCACATCTCATGCTATCGGAATGGTATCAGGATTGGATTTGGAAGGAGTTGGATATCCCATCTCATGCTATAGGAAGGGTCTCAGGTTGGAATGGGAAGGAGTTGGATATCACATCTCATGTTATAGGAAGGGTCTCAGGATTGGAATGGGAAGGACTTGGATATCACATCTCATGCTATAGGAAGGCTCTCAGGTTTGGAAGGGGAGAGAGTTGGATATCACATTTCATGTTAGAGGTAGGATCTCAGGTTTGGTATTAGAGGCATTGAGATATCACATCTCATGCTATCAGAAGGGTCTCAGGATTGGAATGGGAAGGACTTAGATATCACATATCATGCTATAGGGAGGGTCTCAGTTTTGATATTAGAAGCATTGAGATATCACATCTCATGCTATCGGAAGTGTCTCAGGATTGGAATGGGAAGGAGCTGGATATCACATCTCATGCTAAAGGAAGAGTCTCAGGTTTGGAACGGGAAGGAGTTGGATATCACATCTCATGTTATAGGAAGGGTCTCAGGTTTGGTATAAGCATTGAGATATCACATCTCTGCTATCGGAAGTGTCTCAGGATTGGAATGGGAAGGAGTTGGATATCCCATCTCATGTTATAGGACGGGTCTCAGGTTTGTTATTAGAATCATTGAGATATCATATTGCATGCTGTAGGAAGGGTCTAAGGATTGGAATGGGAAGGACTTGGATATCACATCTCATGCTATAGATAGGATCTCAGGTTTGGAAAGGGAAGGAGTTGGATATCACATTTCATGTTAGAGGAAGGATCTCAGGTTTGGTATTAGAGGCAATGAGATATCACATCTCATGCTATAGGAAGGGTCTCAGGTTGGAATGGGAAGGAGTTGGATATCACATCTCATGTTAAAGGGAGGGTCTCAGAATTGGAAGGGGAAGGATTTGGATATCACATCTCATGTTATAGGAAGGATCTCAGGTTTGGTATTAGAAGCATTGAGATATCACATCTCATGCTATCGGAAGGATCTCAGGTTTGGTATTAGAAGCATTGAGATATCACATCTCATGCTATCAGAAGGGTCTCAGGATTGGAATGGGAAGGAGTTGGATATCACATCTCATGCTAAAATGGAGGGTCTCAGGTTTGGAAGGGGAAGGATTTGGATATCACATCTCATGTTATCGGAAGAATCTCAGGTTTGGTATTAGAAGTATTGAGATATCACATCTCATGCTATAGGAAGGGTCTCAGGATTAGAATGGGAAGGAGTTGGATATCACATCTCATGCTAAAGGAAGGGTCTCAGGTTTGGTAGAAGCATTGAGATATCACATCTCATGCTATAGGAAGGGTCTCAGGATTGGAATGGGAAGGACTTAGATATCACATATCATGCTATAGGGAGGGTTTCCGTTTTGATATTAGAAGCATTGAGAAATCACATCTCATGCTATCGGAAGTGTCTCAGGATTGGAATGGGAAGGAGCTGGATATCACATCTCATGCTAAAGGAAGGGTCTCAGGTTTGGAACGGGAAGGAGTTGGATATCCGATCTCATGTTATAGGAAGGGTCTAAGGTCTGGTATAAGCATTGAGATATCACATCTCTGCTATCGGAAGTGTCTCAGGATTGGAATGGGAAGGAGTTGGATATCCCATCTCATGTTATAGGAAGGGTCTCAGGTTTGGTATAAGCATTGAGATATCACATCTCATGCTATAGGAAGGGTCTCAGGATTGGAATGGGAAGTAGTTGGATATCACATCTCATGCTATAGGAAGGGTCTCAGGTTTGGTATAAGCATTGAGATATCACATCTCATGCTATAGGAAGGGTCTCAGGATTGGAATGGGAAGGAGTTGTATATGACATCTCATGCCGTAGGAAGGGTCTCAGGTTTGGTATAAGCATTGAGATATCACATCTCATGCTATAGGAAGGGTCTCAGGATTGGAATGGGAAGGAGTTGGATATCACATCTCATGCTATAGGAAGGGTCTCAGGTTTGGTATAAGCATTGAGATATCACATCTCATGCTATAGGAAGGGTCTCAGGATTGGAATGGGAAGGAGTTGTATATGACATCTCATGCCGTAGGAAGGGTCTCAGGTTTGGTATAAGCATTGAGATATCACATCTCTGCTATCGCAAGGGTCTCTGAATTTGAATGGGAAGGAGTTGGATATCCCATCTCATGTTATAGGAAGAGTCTCAGGTTTGGTATTAGAAGCATTGAGATATCACATCTCATGCTATAGGAAGTGTCTCAGGATTGGAATGGGAAGGACTTGGATATCACATCTCATGCTATAGGGAGGCTCTCAAGTTTGATATTAGAAGCATTGAGATATCACATCTCATGCTATAGGAAGGGTCTCAGGATTGGAATGGGAAGGAGTTGGATATCACATCTCATGCTATAGGAAGGGTCTCAGGTTTGGTATAAGCAGTGAGATATCACATTGCATGCTGTAGGAAGGGTCTCAGGTTTGGTATTAGAAGCATTGAGATATCACATCTCATGCTATAGGAAGGATCTCAGGTTTGGTATTAGAAGTATTGAGATATCACATCTCATGCTATAGGAAGGGTCTCAGGATTAGAATGGGAAGGAGTTGGATATCACATCTCATGCTAAAGGAAGGGTCTTAGGTTTGGTAGAAGCATTGAGATATCACATCTCATGCTATAGGAAGGGTCTCAGGATTGGAATGGGAAGGACTTAGATATCACATATCATGCTATAGGGAGGGTTTCCGTTTTGATATTAGAAGCATTGAGATATCACATCTCATGCTATCGGAAGTGTCTCAGGATTGGAATGGGAAGGAGCTGGATATCACATCTCATGCTAAAGGAAGGGTCTCAGGTTTGGAACGGGAAGGAGTTGGATATCCGATCTCATGTTATAGGAAGGGTCTCAGGTTTGGTATAAGCATTGAGATATCACATCTCATGCTATAGGAAGGGTCTCAGGATTGGAATGGGAAGTAGTTGGATATCACATCTCATGCTATAGGAAGGGTCTCAGGTTTGGTATAAGCATTGAGATATCACATCTCATGCTATAGGAAGGGTCTCAGGATTGGAATGGGAAGGAGTTGTATATGACATCTCATGCCGTAGGAAGGGTCTCAGGTTTGGTATAAGCATTGAGATATCACATCTCATGCTATAGGAAGGGTCTCAGGATTGGAATGGGAAGGAGTTGTATATGACATCTAATGCCGTAGGAAGGGTCTCAGGTTTGGTATAAGCATTGAGATATCACATCTCTGCTATCGCAAGGGTCTCTGGATTTGAATGGGAAGGAGTTGGATATCCCATCTAATGTTTTAGGAAGAGTCTCAGGTTTGGTATTAGAAGCATTGAGATATCACATCTCATGCTATAGGAAGTGTCTCAGGATTGGAATGGGAAGGACTTGGATATCACATCTCATGCTATAGGGAGGCTCTCAAGTTTGATATTAGAAGCATTGAGATATCACATCTCATGCTATAGGAAGGGTCTCAGGATTGGAATGGGAAGGAGTTGGATATCACATCTCATGCTATAGGAAGGGTCTCAGGTTTGGTATAAGCAGTGAGATATCACATCGCATGCTGTAGGAAGGGTCTCAGGTTTGGTATTAGAAGCATTGAGATATCACATCTCATGCTATAGGAAGGATCTCAGGTTTGGTATTAGAAGTATTGAGATATCACATCTCATGCTATAGGAAGGGTCTCAGGATTGGAATGGGAAGGAGTTGGATATCACATCTCATACTATAGGAAGGGTCTCAGGTTTGGTATAAGCATTGAGATATCACATCTCATGCTATAGGAAGGGTCTCAGGATTGGAATGGGAAGGAGTTGTATATGACATCTCATGCCGTAGGAAGGGTCTCAGGTTTGGTATAAGCATTGAGATATCACATCTCTGCTATCGGAAGGGTCTCAGGATTGGAATGGGAAGGAGTTGGATATCCCATCTCATGTTATAGGAAGAGTCTCAGGTTTGGTATTAGAAGCATTGAGATATCACATCTCATGCTATAGGAAGTGTCTCAGGATTGGAATGGGAAGGACTTGGATATCACATCTCATGCTATAGGGAGGGTCTCAAGTTTGATATTAGAAGCATTGAGATATCACATCTCATGCTATAGGAAGGGTCTCAGGATTGGAATGGGAAGGAGTTGTATATGACATCTCATGCCGTAGGAAGGGTCTCAGGTTTGGTATAAGCATTGAGATATCACATCTCTGCTATCGGAAGGGTCTCAGGATTGGAATGGGATGGAGTTGGATATCCCATCTCATGTTATAGGAAGAGTCTCAGGTTTGGTATTAGAGGCATTGAGATATCACATCTCATGCTGTAGGAAGTGTCTCAGGATTGGAATGGGAAGGACTTGGATATCACATCTCATGCTATAGGGAGGCTCTCAAGTTTGATATTAGAAGCATTGAGATATCACATCTCATGCTATAGGAAGGGTCTCAGGATTGGAATGGGAAGGAGTTGGATATCACATCTCATGCTATAGGAAGGGTCTCAGGTTTGGTATAAGCAGTGAGATATCACATCTCATGCTATAGGCAGTGTCTCAGTATTGGAATGGGAAGGAGTTGGATATCACATCTCATGTTATAGGAAGGATCTCAGGTTTGGTATAAACATTGAGATATCACATCTCTGCTATCGGAAGGGTCTCAGGATTGGAATGTAAGGATTTGGATATTCCCATCTCATGTTATAGGAAGGGTCTCAGGTTTGGTATTAGAAGCATTGAGATATCACATCTCATGCTATAGGAAGGGTCTCAGGATTGGAATGGGAAGGACTTGGATATCACATCTCATGCTATAGGGAGGGTCTCAAGTTTGATATTAGAAGCATTGAGATATCACATCTCATGATATCGGAAGGGTCTCAGGATTGGAATGGGAAGGAGTTGGATATCACATCTCATGATAAAGGAAGGGTCTAAGGTTTGGAAGGGGAAGGATTTGGATATCACATCTCATGTTATAGGACGGGTCTCAGGTTTGGTATTAGAAGCATTGAGATAGCAAGTCTCATGGTATAGGAAGGGTCTCAGAATTGGAATGGGAAGGAGTTTGATATCACATCTCATGCCATAGTATGGGTCTCAGGTTTGGTAGAAGCATTGGGATATCACATCTCATGCTATCAGAATGGTATCAGGATTGGATTTGGAAGGAGTTGGATATCCCATCTCATGCTATAGGAAGGGTCTCAGGTTGGAATGGGAAGGAGTTGGATATCACATCTCATGTTATAGGAAGGGTCTCAGGATTGGAATGGGAAGGACTTGGATATCACATCTCATGCTATAGGAAGGCTCTCAGGTTTGGAAGGGGAGAGAGTTGGATATCACATTTCATGTTAGAGGTAGGATCTCAGGTTTGGTATTAGAGGCATTGAGATATCACATCTCATGCTATCAGAAGGGTCTCAGGATTGGAATGGGAAGGACTTAGATATCACATATCATGCTATAGGGAGGGTCTCAGTTTTGATATTAGAAGCATTGAGATATCACATCTCATGCTATCGGAAGTGTCTCAGGATTGGAATGGGAAGGAGCTGGATATCACATCTCATGCTAAAGGAAGAGTCTCAGGTTTGGAACGGGAAGGAGTTGGATATCACATCTCATGTTATAGGAAGGGTCTCAGGTTTGGTATAAGCATTGAGATATCACATCTCTGCTATCGGAAGTGTCTCAGGATTGGAATGGGAAGGAGTTGGATATCCCATCTCATGTTATAGGACGGGTCTCAGGTTTGTTATTAGAATCATTGAGATATCATATTGCATGCTGTAGGAAGGGTCTAAGGATTGGAATGGGAAGGACTTGGATATCACATCTCATGCTATAGATAGGCTCTCAGGTTTGGAAAGGGAAGGAGTTGGATATCACATTTCATGTTAGAGGAAGGATCTCAGGTTTGGTATTAGAGGCATTGAGATATCACATCTCATGCTATAGGAAGGGTCTCAGGTTGGAATGGGAAGGAGTTGGATATCACATCTCATGTTAAAGGGAGGGTCTCAGAATTGGAAGGGGAAGGATTTGGATATCACATCTCATGTTATAGGAAAGATCTCAGGTTTGGTATTAGAAGCATTGAGATATCACATCTCATGCTATCGGAAGGATCTCAGGTTTGGTATTAGAAGCATTGAGATATCACATCTCATGCTATCAGAAGGGTCTCAGGATTGGAATGAGAAGGAGTTGGATATCACATCTCATGCTAAAATGGAGGGTCTCAGGTTTGGAAGGGGAAGGATTTGGATATCACATCTCATGTTATCGGAAGGATCTCAGGTTTGGTATTAGAAGTATTGAGATATCACATCTCATGCTATAGGAAGGGTCTCAGGATTAGAATGGGAAGGAGTTGGATATCACATCTCATGCTAAAGGAAGGGTCTCAGGTTTGGTAGAAGCATTGAGATATCACATCTCATGCTATAGGAAGGGTCTCAGGATTGGAATGGGAAGGACTTAGATATCACATATCATGCTATAGGGAGGGTTTCCGTTTTGATATTAGAAGCATTGAGAAATCACATCTCATACTATCGGAAGTGTCTCAGGATTGGAATGGGAAGGAGCTGGATATCACATCTCATGCTAAAGGAAGGGTCTCAGGTTTGGAACGGGAAGGAGTTGGATATCCGATCTCATGTTATAGGAAGGGTCTAAGGTCTGGTATAAGCATTGAGATATCACATCTCTGCTATCGGAAGTGTCTCAGGATTGGAATGGGAAGGAGTTGGATATCCCATCTCATGTTATAGGAAGGGTCTCAGGTTTGGTATAAGCATTGAGATATCACATCTCATGCTATAGGAAGGGTCTCAGGATTGGAATGGGAAGTAGTTGGATATCACATCTCATGCTATAGGAAGGGTCTCAGGTTTGGTATAAGCATTGAGATATCACATCTCATGCTATAGGAAGGGTCTCAGGATTGGAATGGGAAGGAGTTGTATATGACATCTCATGCCGTAGGAAGGGTCTCAGGTTTGGTATAAGCATTGAGATATCACATCTCATGCTATAGGAAGGGTCTCAGGATTGGAATGGGAAGGAGTTGGATATCACATCTCATGCTATAGGAAGGGTCTCAGGTTTGGTATAAGCATTGAGATATCACATCTCATGCTATAGGAAGGGTCTCAGGATTGGAATGGGAAGGAGTTGTATATGACATCTCATGCCGTAGGAAGGGTCTCAGGTTTGGTATAAGCATTGAGATATCACATCTCTGCTATCGCAAGGGTCTCTGGATTTGAATGGGAAGGAGTTGGATATCCCATCTCATGTTATAGGAAGAGTCTCAGGTTTGGTATTAGAAGCATTGAGATATCACATCTCATGCTATAGGAAGTGTCTCAGGATTGGAATGGGAAGGACTTGGATATCACATCTCATGCTATAGGGAGGCTCTCAAGTTTGATATTAGAAGCATTGAGATATCACATCTCATGCTATAGGAAGGGTCTCAGGATTGGAATGGGAAGGAGTTGGATATCACATCTCATGCTATAGGAAGGGTCTCAGGTTTGGTATAAGCAGTGAGATATCACATTGCATGCTGTAGGAAGGGTCTCAGGTTTGGTATTAGAAGCATTGAGATATCACATCTCATGCTATAGGAAGGATCTCAGGTTTGGTATTAGAAGTATTGAGATATCACATCTCATGCTATAGGAAGGGTCTCAGGATTAGAATGGGAAGGAGTTGGATATCACATCTCATGCTAAAGGAAGGGTCTCAGGTTTGGTAGAAGCATTGAGATATCACATCTCATGCTATAGGAAGGGTCTCAGGATTGGAATGGGAAGGACTTAGATATCACATATCATGCTATAGGGAGGGTTTCCGTTTTGATATTAGAAGCATTGAGATATCACATCTCATGCTATCGGAAGTGTCTCAGGATTGGAATGGGAAGGAGCTGGATATCACATCTCATGCTAAAGGAAGGGTCTCAGGTTTGGAACGGGAAGGAGTTGGATATCCGATCTCATGTTATAGGAAGGGTCTCAGGTTTGGTATAAGCATTGAGATATCACATCTCATGCTATAGGAAGGGTCTCAGGATTGGAATGGGAAGTAGTTGGATATCACATCTCATGCTATAGGAAGGGTCTCAGGTTTGGTATAAGCATTGAGATATCACATCTCATGCTATAGGAAGGGTCTCAGGATTGGAATGGGAAGGAGTTGTATATGACATCTCATGCCGTAGGAAGGGTCTCAGGTTTGGTATAAGCATTGAGATATCACATCTCATGCTATAGGAAGGGTCTCAGGATTGGAATGGGAAGGAGTTGTATATGACATCTAATGCCGTAGGAAGGGTCTCAGGTTTGGTATAAGCATTGAGATATCACATCTCTGCTATCGCAAGGGTCTCTGGATTTGAATGGGAAGGAGTTGGATATCCCATCTAATGTTATAGGAAGAGTCTCAGGTTTGGTATTAGAAGCATTGAGATATCACATCTCATGCTATAGGAAGTGTCTCAGGATTGGAATGGGAAGGACTTGGATATCACATCTCATGCTATAGGGAGGCTCTCAAGTTTGATATTAGAAGCATTGAGATATCACATCTCATGCTATAGGAAGGGTCTCAGGATTGGAATGGGAAGGAGTTGGATATCACATCTCATGCTATAGGAAGGGTCTCAGGTTTGGTATAAGCAGTGAGATATCACATCGCATGCTGTAGGAAGGGTCTCAGGTTTGGTATTAGAAGCATTGAGATATCACATCTCATGCTATAGGAAGGATCTCAGGTTTGGTATTAGAAGTATTGAGATATCACATCTCATGCTATAGGAAGGGTCTCAGGATTGGAATGGGAAGGAGTTGGATATCACATATCATGCTAAAGGAAGGGTCTCAGGTTTGGTAGAAGCATTGAGATATCACATCTCATGCTATAGGAAGGGTCTCAGGATTGGAATGGGAAGGACTTAGATATCACATATCATGCTATAGGGAGGGTCTCAGTTTTGATATTAGAAGCATTGAGATATCACATCTCATGCTATCGGAAGTGTCTCAGGATTGGAATGGGAAGGAGCTGGATATCACATCTCATGCTAAAGGAAGAGTCTCAGGTTTGGAACGGGAAGGAGTTGGATATCACATCTTATGTTATAGGAAGGGTCTCAGGTTTGGTATAAGCATTGAGATATCACATCTCTGCTATCGGAAGTGTCTCAGGATTGGAAATGGAAGGAGTTGGATATCCCATCTCATGTTATAGGACGGGTCTCAGGTTTGTTATTAGAATCATTGAGATATCATATTGCATGCTGTAGGAAGGGTCTAAGGATTGGAATGGGAAGGACTTGGATATCACATCTCATGCTATAGATAGGCTCTCAGGTTTGGAAAGGGAAGGAGTTGGATATCACATTTCATGTTAGAGGAAGGATCTCAGGTTTGGTATTAGAGGCATTGAGATATCACATCTCATGCTATAGGAAGGGTCTCAGGTTGGAATGGGAAGGAGTTGGATATCACATCTCATGTTAAAGGGAGGGTCTCAGAATTGGAAGGGGAAGGATTTGGATATCACATCTCATGTTATAGGAAGGATCTCAGGTTTGGTATTAGAAGCATTGAGATATCACATCTCATGCTATCGGAAGGATCTCAGGTTTGGTATTAGAAGCATTGAGATATCACATCTCATGCTATCAGAAGGGTCTCAGGATTGGAATGGGAAGGAGATGGATATCACATCTCATGCTAAAGGGAGGGTCTCAGGTTTGGAAGGGGAAGGATTTGGATATCACATCTCATGTTATCGGAAGGATCTCAGGTTTGGTATTAGAAGTATTGAGATATCACATCTCATGCTATAGGAAGGGTCTCAGGATTGGAATGGGAAGGAGTTGGATATCACATCTCATGCTAAAGGAAGGGTCTCAGGTTTGGTAGAAGCATTGAGATATCACATCTCATGCTATAGGAAGTGTCTCAGGATTGGAATGGGAAGGAGCTGGATATCACATCTCATGCTAAAGGAAGGGTCTCAGGTTTGGAACGGGAAGGAGTTGGATATCCGATCTCATGTTATAGGAAGGGTTTAAGGTCTGGTATAAGCATTGAGATATCACATCTCTGCTATCGGAAGTGTCTCAGGATTGGAATGGGAAGGAGTTGGATATCCGATCTCATGCTATCGGAAGGATCTCAGGTTTGGTATTAGAAGCATTGAGATATCACATCTCATGCTATAGGAAGGGTCTCAGGATTGGAATGGGAAGGACTTAGATATCACATATCATGCTATAGGGAGGGTTTCCGTTTTGATATTAGAAGCATTGAGATATCACATCTCATGCTATCGGAAGTGTCTCAGGATTGGAATGGGAAGGAGCTGGATATCACATCTCATGCTAAAGGAAGGGTCTCAGGTTTGGAACGGGAAGGAGTTGGATATCCGATCTCATGTTATAGGAAGGGTCTAAGGTCTGGTATAAGCATTGAGATATCACATCTCTGCTATGGGAAGTGTCTCAGGATTGGAATGGGAAGGAGTTGGATATCCCATCTCATGTTATAGGAAGGGTCTCAGGTTTGGTATAAGCATTGAGATATCACATCTCATGCTATAGGAAGGGTCTCAGGTTGGAATGGGAAGGTGTTGGATATCACATCTCATGTTAAAGGGAGGGTCTCAGAATTGGAAGGGGAAGGATTTGGATATCACATCTCATGTTATAGGAAGGATCTCAGGTTTGGTATTAGAAGCATTGAGATATCACATCTCATGCTATCGGAAGGATCTCAGGTTTGGTATTAGAAGCATTGAGATATCACATCTCATGCTATCAGAAGGGTCTCAGGATTGGAATGGGAAGGAGTTGGATATCACATCTCATGCTAAAGGGAGGGTCTCAGGTTTGGAAGGGGAAGGATTTTGATATCACATCTCATGTTATCGGAAGGATTTCAGGTTTGGTATTAGAAGTATTGAGATATCACATCTCATGCTATAGGAAGGGTCTCAGGATTGGAATGGGAAGGAGTTGGATATCACATCTCATGCTAAAGGAAGGGTCTCAGGTTTGGTAGAAGCATTGAGATATCACATCTCATGCTATAGGAAGGGTCTCAGGACTGGAATGGGAAGGACTTAGATATCACATATCATGCTATAGGGAGGGTTTCTGTTTTGATATTAGAAGCATTGAGATATCACATCTCATGCTAAAGGGAGGGTCTCAGGATTGGAATGGGAAGGAGCTGGATATCACATCTCATGCTAAAGGAAGGGTCTCAGGTTTGGAACGGGAAGGAGTTGGATATCCGATCTCATGTTATAGGAAGTGTCTGAGGTCTGGTATAAGCATTGAGATATCACATCTCTGCTATCGGAAGTGTCTCAGGATTGGAATGGGAAGGAGTTGGATATCCCATCTCATGTTATAGGAAGGGTCTCAGGTTTGGTATAAGCATTGAGATATCACATCTCATGCTATAGGAAGGGTCTCAGGATTGGAATGGGAAGGAGTTGGATATCACATCTCATGCTATAGGAAGGGTCTCAGGTTTGGTATAAGCATTGAGATATCACATCTCATGCTATAGGAAGGGTCTCAGGATTGGAATGGGAAGGAGTTGTATATGACATCTCATGCCATAGGAAGGGTCTCAGGTTTGGTATAAGCATTGAGATATCACATCTCATGCTATAGGAAGGGTCTCAGGATTGGAATGGGAAGGAGTTGGATATCACATCCCATGCTATAGGAAGGGTCTCAGGTTTGGTATAAGCATTGAGATATCACATCTCATGCTATAGGAAGGGTCTCAGGATTGGAATGGGAAGGAGTTGTATATGACATCTCATGCCGTAGGAAGGGTCTCAGGTTTGGTATAAGCATTGAGATATCACATCTCTGCTATCGGAAGGGTCTCAGGATTGGAATGGGAAGGAGTTGGATATCACATCTCATGTTATAGGAAGAGTCTCAGGTTTGGTATTAGAAGCATTGAGATATCACATCTCATGCTATAGGAAGTGTCTCAGGATTGGAATGGGAAGGACTTGGATATCACATCTCATGCTATAGGGAGGCTCTCAAGTTTGATATTAGAAGCATTGAGATATCACATCTCATGCTATAGGAAGGGTCTCAGGATTGGAATGGGAAGGAGTTGGATATCACATCTCATGCTATAGGAAGGGTCTCAGGTTTGGTATAAGCAGTGAGATATCACATCGCATGCTGTAGGAAGGGTCTCAGGTTTGGTATTAGAAGCATTGAGATATCACATCTCATGCTATAGAAAGGATCTCAGGTTTGGTATTAGAAGTATTGAGATATCACATCTCATGCTATAGGAAGGGTCTCAGGATTGGAATGGGAAGGAGTTGGATATCACATCTCATGCTAAAGGAAGGGTCTCAGGTTTGGTAGAAGCATTGAGATATCACATCTCATGCTATAGGAAGGGTCTCAGGATTGGAATGGGAAGGACTTAGATATCACATATCATGCTATAGGGAGGGTCTCAGTTTTGATATTAGAAGCATTGAGATATCACATCTCATGCTATCGGAAGTGTCTCACGATTGGAATGGGAAGGAGCTGGATATCACATCTCATGCTAAAGGAAGAGTCTCAGGATTGGAACGGGAAGGAGTTGGATATCACATCTCATGTTATAGGAAGGGTCTCAGGTTTGGTATAAGCATTGAGATATCACATCTCTGCTATCGGAAGTGTCTCAGGATTGGAAATGGAAGGAGTTGGATATCCCATCTCATGTTATAGGACGGGTCTCAGGTTTGTTATTAGAATCATTGAGATATCATATTGCATGCTGTAGGAAGGGTCTAAGGATTGGAATGGAAAGGACTTGGATATCACATCTCATGCTATAGATAGGCTCTCAGGTTTGGAAAGGGAAGGAGTTGGATATCACATTTCATGTTAGAGGAAGGATCTCAGGTTTGGTATTAGATGCATTGAGATATCATATTGCATGCTGTAGGAAGGGTCTAAGGATTGGAATGGGAAGGACTTGGATATCACATCTCATGCTATAGGAAGGGTCTCAGGTTGGAATGGGAAGGAGTTGGATATCACATCTCATGTTAAAGGGAGGGTCTCAGAATTGGAAGGGGAAGGATTTGGATATCACATCTCATGTTATAGGAAGGATCTCAGGTTTGGTATTAGAAGCATTGAGATATCACATCTCATGCTATCGGAAGGATCTCAGGTTTGGTATTAGAAGCATTGAGATATCACATCTCATGCTATCAGAAGGGTCTCAGGATTGGAATGGGAAGGAGATGGATATCACATCTCATGCTAAAGGGAGGGTCTCAGGTTTGGAAGGGGAAGGATTTGGATATCACATCTCATGTTATCGGAAGGATCTCAGGTTTGGTATTAGAAGTATTGAGATATCACATCTCATGCTATAGGAAGGGTCTCAGGATTGGAATGGGAAGGAGTTGGATATCACATCTCATGCTAAAGGAAGGGTCTCAGGTTTGGTAGAAGCATTGAGATATGACATCTCATGCTATAGGAAGTGTCTCAGGATTGGAATGGGAAGGAGCTGGATATCACATCTCATGCTAAAGGAAGGGTCTCAGGTTTGGAACGGGAAGGAGTTGGATATCCGATCTCATGTTATAGGAAGGGTCTAAGGTCTGGTATAAGCATTGAGATATCACATCTCTGCTATCGGAAGTGTCTCAGGATTGGAATGGGAAGGAGTTGGATATCCGATCTCATGCTATCGGAAGGATCTCAGGTTTGGTATTAGAAGCATTGAGATATCACATCTCATGCTATAGGAAGGGTCTCAGGATTGGAATGGGAAGGACTTAGATATCACATATCATGCTATAGGGAGGGTTTCCGTTTTGATATTAGAAGCATTGAGATATCACATCTCATGCTATCGGAAGTGTCTCAGGATTGGAATGGGAAGGAGCTGGATATCACATCTCATGCTAAAGGAAGTGTCTCAGGATTGGAATGGGAAGGAGTTGGATATCCCATCTCATGTTATAGGAAGGGTCTCAGGTTTGGTATAAGCATTGAGATATCACATCTCATGCTATAGGAAGGGTCTCAGGATTGGAATGGGAAGTAGTTGGATATCACATCTCATGCTATAGGAAGGGTCTCAGGTTTGGTATAAGCATTGAGATATCACATCTCATGCTATAGGAAGGGTCTCAGGATTGGAATGGGAAGGAGTTGTATATGACATCTCATGCCGTAGGAAGGGTCTCAGGTTTGGTATAAGCATTGAGATATCACATCTCATGCTATAGGAAGGGTCTCAGGATTGGAATGGGAAGGAGTTGGATATCACATCTCATGCTATAGGAAGGGTCTCAGGTTTGGTATAAGCATTGAGATATCACATCTCATGCTATAGGAAGGGTCTCAGGATTGGAATGGGAAGGAGTTGTATATGACATCTAATGCCGTAGGAAGGGTCTCAGGTTTGGTATAAGCATTGAGATATCACATCTCATGCTATAGGAAGTGTCTCAGGATCGGAATGGGAAGGACTTGGATATCACATCTCATGCTATCGGAAGGATCTCAGGTTTGGTATTAGAAGCATTGAGATATCACATCTCATGCTATAGGAAGGGTCTCAGGATTGGAATGGGAAGGACTTAGATATCACATATCATGCTATAGGGAGGGTTTCCGTTTTGATATTAGAAGCTTTGAGATATCACATCTCATGCTATCGGAAGTGTCTCAGGATTCAAATGGGAAGGAGCTGGATATCACATCTCATGCTAAAGGAAGGGTCTCAGGTTTGGAACGGGAAGGAGTTGGATATCCGATCTCATGTTATAGGAAGGGTCTAAGGTCTGGTATAAGCATTGAGATATCACATCTCTGCTATGGGAAGTGTCTCAGGATTGGAATGGGAAGGAGTTGGATATCCCATCTCATGTTATAGGAAGGGTCTCAGGTTTGGTATAAGCATTGAGATATCACATCTCATGCTATAGGAAGGGTCTCAGGTTGGAATGGGAAGGAGTTGGATATCACATCTCATGTTAAAGGGAGGGTCTCAGAATTGGAAGGGGAAGGATTTGGATATCACATCTCATGTTATAGGAAGGATCTCAGGTTTGGTATTAGAAGCATTGAGATATCACATCTCATGCTATCGGAAGGATCTCAGGTTTGGTATTAGAAGCATTGAGATATCACATCTCATGCTATCAGAAGGGTCTCAGGATTGGAATGGGAAGGAGTTGGATATCACATCTCATGCTAAAGGGAGGGTCTCAGGTTTGGAAGGGGAAGGATTTGGATATCACATCTCATGTTATCGGAAGGATTTCAGGTTTGGTATTAGAAGTATTGAGATATCACATCTCATGCTATAGGAAGGGTCTCAGGATTGGAATGGGAAGGAGTTGGATATCACATCTCATGCTAAAGGAAGGGTCTCAGGTTTGGTAGAAGCATTGAGATATCACATCTCATGCTATAGGAAGGGTCTCAGGATTGGAATGGGAAGGACTTAGATATCACATATCATGCTATAGGGAGGGTTTCTGTTTTGATATTAGAAGCATTGAGATATCACATCTCATGCTAAAGGGAGGGTCTCAGGATTGGAATGGGAAGGAGCTGGATATCACATCTCATGCTAAAGGAAGGGTCTCAGGTTTGGAACGGGAAGGAGTTGGATATCCGATCTCATGTTATAGGAAGGGTCTAAGGTCTGGTATAAGCATTGAGATATCACATCTCTGCTATCGGAAGTGTCTCAGGATTGGAATGGGAAGGAGTTGGATATCCCATCTCATGTTATAGGAAGGGTCTCAGGTTTGGTATAAGCATTGAGATATCACATCTCATGCTATAGGAAGGGTCTCAGGATTGGAATGGGAAGGAGTTGGATATCACATCTCATGCTATAGGAAGGGTCTCAGGTTTGGTATAAGCATTGAGATATCACATCTCATGCTATAGGAAGGGTCTCAGGATTGGAATGGGAAGGAGTTGTATATGACATCTCATGCCGTAGGAAGGGTCTCAGGTTTGGTATAAGCATTGAGATATCACATCTCATGCTATAGGAAGGGTCTCAGGATTGGAATGGGAAGGAGTTGGATATCACATCTCATGCTATAGGAAGGGTCTCAGGTTTGGTATAAGCATTGAGATATCACATCTCATGCTATAGGAAGGGTCTCAGGATTGGAATGGGAAGGAGTTGTATATGACATCTAATGCCGTAGGAAGGGTCTCAGGTTTGGTATAAGCATTGAGATATCACATCTCATGCTATAGGAAGTGTCTCAGGATCGGAATGGGAAGGACTTGGATATCACATCTCATGCTATCGGAAGGATCTCAGGTTTGGTATTAGAAGCATTGAGATATCACATCTCATGCTATAGGAAGGGTCTCAGGATAGGATTGGAATGGGAAGGAGTTGTATATGACATCTCATGCCGTAGGAAGGGTCTCAGGTTTGGTATAAGCATTGAGATATCACATCTCATGCTATAGGAAGTGTCTCAGGATTGGAATGGGAAGGAGTTGGATATCACATCTCATGCTATCGGAAGGGTCTCAGGTTTGGTATAAGCATTGAGATATCACATCTCATGCTATAGGAAGGGTCTCAGGATTGGAATGGGAAGGAGTTGTATATGACATCTCATGCCGTAGGAAGGGTCTCAGGTTTGGTATAAGCATTGAGATATCACATCTCATGCTATAGGAAGGGTCTCAGGATTGGAATGGGAAGGAGTTGGATATCACATCTCATGCTATAGGAAGGGTCTCAGGTTTGGTATAAGCATTGAGATATCACATCTCATGCTATAGGAAGGGTCTCAGGATTGGAATGGGAAGGAGTTGTATATGACATCTCATGCCGTAGGAAGGGTCTCAGGTTTGGTATAAGCATTGAGATATCACATCTCTGCTATCGGAAGGGTCTCAGGATTGGAATGGGAAGGAGTTGGATATCCCATCTCATGTTATAGGAAGAGTCTCAGGTTTGGTATTAGAAGCATTGAGATATCACATCTCATGCTATAGGAAGTGTCTCAGGATTGGAATGGGAAGGACTTGGATATCACATCTCATGCTATAGGGAGGCTCTCAAGTTTGATATTAGAAGCATTGAGATATCACATCTCATGCTATAGGAAGGGTCTCAGGATTGGAATGGGAAGGAGTTGGATATCACATCTCATGCTATAGGAAGGGTCTCAGGTTTGGTATAAGCAGTGAGATATCACATCGCATGCTGTAGGAAGGGTCTCAGGTTTGGTATTAGAAGCATTGAGATATCACATCTCATGCTATAGGAAGGATCTCAGGTTTGGTATTAGAAGTATTGAGATATCACATCTCATGCTATAGGAAGGGTCTCAGGATTGGAATGGGAAGGAGTTGGATATCACATCTCATGCTAAAGGAAGGGTCTCAGGTTTGGTAGAAGCATTGAGATATCACATCTCATGCTATAGGAAGGGTCTCAGGATTGGAATGGGAAGGACTTAGATATCACATATCATGCTATAGGGAGGGTCTCAGTTTTGATATTAGAAGCATTGAGATATCACATCTCATGCTATCGGAAGTGTCTCACGATTGGAATGGGAAGGAGCTGGATATCACATCTCATGCTAAAGGAAGAGTCTCAGGATTGGAACGGGAAGGAGTTGGATATCACATCTCATGTTATAGGAAGGGTCTCAGGTTTGGTATAAGCATTGAGATATCACATCTCTGCTATCGGAAGTGTCTCAGGATTGGAAATGGAAGGAGTTGGATATCCCATCTCATGTTATAGGACGGGTCTCAGGTTTGTTATTAGAATCATTGAGATATCATATTGCATGCTGTAGGAAGGGTCTAAGGATTGGAATGGAAAGGACTTGGATATCACATCTCATGCTATAGATAGGCTCTCAGGTTTGGAAAGGGAAGGAGTTGGATATCACATTTCATGTTAGAGGAAGGATCTCAGGTTTGGTATTAGAGGCATTGAGATATCATATTGCATGCTGTAGGAAGGGTCTAAGGATTGGAATGGGAAGGACTTGGATATCACATCTCATGCTATAGGAAGGGTCTCAGAATTGGAAGGGGAAGGATTTGGATATCACATCTCATGTTATAGGAAGGATCTCAGGTTTGGTATTAGAAGCATTGAGATATCACATCTCATGCTATCGGAAGGATCTCAGGTTTGGTATTAGAAGCATTGAGATATCACATCTCATGCTATCAGAAGGGTCTCAGGATTGGAATGGGAAGGAGATGGATATCACATCTCATGCTAAAGGGAGGGTCTCAGGTTTGGAAGGGGAAGGATTTGGATATCACATCTCATGTTATCGGAAGGATCTCAGGTTTGGTATTAGAAGTATTGAGATATCACATCTCATGCTATAGGAAGGGTCTCAGGATTGGAATGGGAAGGAGTTGGATATCACATCTCATGCTAAAGGAAGGGTCTCAGGTTTGGTAGAAGCATTGAGATATCACATCTCATGCTATAGGAAGTGTCTCAGGATTGGAATGGGAAGGAGCTGGATATCACATCTCATGCTAAAGGAAGGGTCTCAGGTTTGGAACGGGAAGGAGTTGGATATCCGATCTCATGTTATAGGAAGGGTCTAAGGTCTGGTATAAGCATTGAGATATCACATCTCTGCTATCGGAAGTGTCTCAGGATTGGAATGGGAAGGAGTTGGATATCCGATCTCATGCTATCGGAAGGATCTCAGGTTTGGTATTAGAAGCATTGAGATATCACATCTCATGCTATAGGAAGGGTCTCAGGATTGGAATGGGGAGGACTTAGATATCACATATCATGCTATAGGGAGGGTTTCCGTTTTGATATTAGAAGCATTGAGATATCACATCTCATGCTATCGGAAGTGTCTCAGGATTGGAATGGGAAGGAGCTGGATATCACATCTCATGCTAAAGGAAGGGTCTCAGGTTTGGAACGGGAAGGAGTTGGATATCCGATCTCATGTTATAGGAAGGGTCTAAGGTCTGGTATAAGCATTGAGATATCACATCTCTGCTACGGGAAGTGTCTCAGGATTGGAATGGGAAGGAGTTGGATATCCCATCTCATGTTATAGGAAGGGTCTCAGGTTTGGTATAAGCATTGAGATATCACATCTCATGCTATAGGAAGGGTCTCAGGTTGGAATGGGAAGGAGTTGGATATCACATCTCATGTTAAAGGGAGGGTCTCAGAATTGGAAGGGGAAGGATTTGGATATCACATCTCATGTTATAGGAAGGATCTCAGGTTTGGTATTAGAAGCATTGAGATATCACATCTCATGCTATCGGAAGGATCTCAGGTTTGGTATTAGAAGCATTGAGATATCACATCTCATGCTATCAGAAGGGTCTCAGGATTGGAATGGGAAGGAGTTGGATATCACATCTCATGCTAAAGGGAGGGTCTCAGGTTTGGAAGGGGAAGGATTTGGATATCACATCTCATGTTATCGGAAGGATTTCAGGTTTGGTATTAGAAGTATTGAGATATCACATCTCATGCTATAGGAAGGGTCTCAGGATTGGAATGGGAAGGAGTTGGATATCACATCTCATGCTAAAGGAAGGGTCTCAGGTTTGGTAGAAGCATTGAGATATCACATCTCATGCTATAGGAAGGGTCTCAGGATTGGAATGGGAAGGACTTAGATATCACATATCATGCTATAGGGAGGGTTTCTGTTTTGATATTAGAAGCATTGAGATATCACATCTCATGCTAAAGGGAGGGTCTCAGGATTGGAATGGGAAGGAGCTGGATATCACATCTCATGCTAAAGGAAGGGTCTCAGGTTTGGAACGGGAAGGAGTTGGATATCCGATCTCATGTTATAGGAAGGGTCTAAGTTCTGGTATAAGCATTGAGATATCACATCTCTGCTATCGGAAGTGTCTCAGGATTGGAATGGGAAGGAGTTGGATATCCCATCTCATGTTATAGGAAGGGTCTCAGGTTTGGTATAAGCATTGAGATATCACATCTCATGCTGTAGGAAGGGTCTCAGGATTGGAATGGGAAGGAGTTGGATATCACATCTCATGCTATAGGAAGGGTCTCAGGTTTGGTATAAGCATTGAGATATCACATCTCATGCTATAGGAAGGGTCTCAGGATTGGAATGGGAAGGAGTTGTATATGACATCTCATGCCGTAGGAAGGGTCTCAGGTTTGGTATAAGCATTGAGATATCACATCTCATGCTATAGGAAGGGTCTCAGGATTGGAATGGGAAGGAGTTGGATATCACATCTCATGCTATAGGAAGGGTCTCAGGTTTGGTATAAGCATTGAGATATCACATCTCATGCTATAGGAAGGGTCTCAGGATTGGAATGGGAAGGAGTTGTATATGACATCTCATGCCGTAGGAAGGGTCTCAGGTTTGGTATAAGCATTGAGATATCACATCTCTGCTATCGGAAGGGTCTCAGGATTGGAATGGGAAGGAGTTGGATATCCCATCTCATGTTATAGGAAGAGTCTCAGGTTTGGTATTAGAAGCATTGAGATATCACATCTCATGCTATAGGAAGTGTCTCAGGATTGGAATGGGAAGGACTTGGATATCACATCTCATGCTATAGGGAGGCTCTCAAGTTTGATATTAGAAGCATTGAGATATCACATCTCATGCTATAGGAAGGGTCTCAGGATTGGAATGGGAAGGAGTTGGATATCACATCTCATGCTATAGGAAGGGTCTCAGGTTTGGTATAAGCAGTGAGATATCACATTGCATGCTGTAGGAAGGGTCTCAGGTTTGGTATTAGAAGCATTGAGATATCACATCTCATGCTATAGGAAGGATCTCAGGTTTGGTATTAGAAGTATTGAGATATCACATCACATGCTATAGGAAGGGTCTCAGGATTGGAATGGGAAGGAGTTGGATATCACATCTCATGCTAAAGGAAGGGTCTCAGGTTTGGTAGAAGCATTGAGATATCACATCTCATGCTATAGGAAGGGTCTCAGGATTGGAATGGGAAGGACTTAGATATCACATATCATGCTATAGGGAGGGTCTCAGTTTTGATATTAGAAGCATTGAGATATCACATCTCATGCTATCGGAAGTGTCTCACGATTGGAATGGGAAGGAGCTGGATATCACATCTCATGCTAAAGGAAGAGTCTCAGGATTGGAACGGGAAGGAGTTGATTATCACATCTCATGTTATAGGAAGGGTCTCAGGTTTGGTATAAGCATTGAGATATCACATCTCTGCTATCGGAAGTGTCTCAGGATTGGAAATGGAAGGAGTTGGATATCCCATCTCATGTTATAGGACGGGTCTCAGGTTTGTTATTAGAATCATTGAGATATCATATTGCATGCTGTAGGAAGGGTCTAAGGATTGGAATGGAAAGGACTTGGATATCACATCTCATGCTATAGATAGGCTCTCATGTTTGGAAAGGGAAGGAGTTGGATATCACATTTCATGTTAGAGGAAGGATCTCAGGTTTGGTATTAGAGGCATTGAGATATCATATTGCATGCTGTAGGAAGGGTCTAAGGATTGGAATGGGAAGGACTTGGATATCACATCTCATGCTATAGGAAGGGTCTCAGGTTGGAATGGGAAGGAGTTGGATATCACATCTCATGTTAAAGGGAGGGTCTCAGAATTGGAAGGGGAAGGATTTGGATATCACATCTCATGTTATAGGAAGGATCTCAGGTTTGGTATTAGAAGCATTGAGATATCACATCTCATGCTATCGGAAGGATCTCAGGTTTGGTATTAGAAGCAATGAGATATCACATCTCATGCTATCAGAAAGGTCTCAGGATTGGAATGGGAAGGAGATGGATATCACATATGCTAAAGGGAGGGTCTCAGGTTTGGAAGGGGAAGGATTTGGATATCACATCTCATGTTATCGGAAAGGATCTCAGGTTTGGTATTAGAAGTATTGAGATATCACATCTCATGCTATAGGAAGGGTCTCAGGATTGGAATGGGAAGGAGTTGGATATCACATCTCATGCTAAAGGAAGGGTCTCAGGTTTGGTAGAAGCATTGAGATATCACATCTCATGCTATAGGAAGTGTCTCAGGATTGGAATGGGAAGGAGCTGGATATCACATCTCATGCTAAAGGAAGGGTCTCAGGTTTGGAACGGGAAGGAGTTGGATGTCCGATCTCATGTTATAGGAAGGGTCTAAGGTCTGGTATAAGCATTGAGATATCACATCTCTGCTATCGGAAGTGTCTCAGGATTGGAATGGGAAGGAGTTGGATATCCGATCTCATGCTATCGGAAGGATCTCAGGTTTGGTATTAGAAGCATTGAGATATCACATCTCATGCTATAGGAAGGGTCTCAGGATTGGAATGGGAAGGACTTAGATATCACATATCATGCGATAGGGAGGGTTTCCGTTTTGATATTAGAAGCATTGAGATATCACATCTCATGCTATCGGAAGTGTCTCAGGATTGGAATGGGAAGGAGCTGGATATCACATCTCATGCTAAAGGAAGGGTCTCAGGTTTGGAACGGGAAGGAGTTGGATATCCGATCTCATGTTATAGGAAGGGTCTAAGGTCTGGTATAAGCATTGAGATATCACATCTCTGCTATCGGAAGTGTCTCAGGATTGGAATGGGAAGGAGTTGGATATCCCATCTCATGCTAAAGGAAGGGTCTCAGTTTTGGTAGAAGCATTGCGATATCACATCTCATGCTATAGGAAGGGTCTGAGGATTGGAATGGGAAGGACTTAGATATCACATCTCATGCTATAGGGAGGGTCTCAGTTTTGATATTAGAAGCATTGAGATATCACATCTCATGCTATCGGAAGGGTCTCAGGGTTGGAATGGGAGGAGCTGGATATCACATCTCATGCTAAAGGAAGGGTCTCAGGTTTGGAAGGGGAAGGATTTGGATATCGCATCTCATGCTATAGGAAGGGTTTCAGGTTTGGTAGAAGCATTGAGATATCACATCTCATGCTATAGGAAGAGTCTCAGGTTTGGGAAGGGAAGGATTTGGATTTCACATCTCATGTTATAGGATGGTTCTCATGTTTGGTTTTTGAAGCATTGAGATATCACATCTCATGCTATCGGTAGGGTCTCAGATTTGGTATTAGAAGCAATGAGATATCACATCTCATGCTATAGGATTGGGCTCCAGATTGGAATGTGAAGGATTTGGAAATCACATCTCATGCTAAAGGAAGGGTCTCAGGTTTTGAATGGGAAGGAGTTGGATATGACATCTCTTGTTATAGGGAGGGTCTCAGGATTTGAATTGCAAGGGGTTGGATATCACATCTCATGCCGTAGGAAGGGTCTCAGGTTTGGTATAAGCATTGAGATATCACATCTCTGCTATCAGAAGGGTCTCAGGATTGGATTGGGAAGGAGTTGGATATCACATCTCATGTTATAGGAAGGGTCTCCGGATTGGAATGTGAAGGATTTGGATATCACATCTCATGCTAAAGGAAGGGTCTCAGGTTTGGAATGGGAAGGAGTTGGATATGACATCTCTTGTTATAGGGAGGGTCTCAGGATTTGAATGGCAAGGAGTTGGATATCACATCTCGTGCCATAGGAAGGGTCTCAGGTTTGGTATAAGCATTGAGATATCACATCTCTGCTATCGGAAGGGTCTCAGGATTGTATTGGGAAGCAGTTGGATATCACATCTCATGCCATAGGAAGGGTCTCAGGTTTGGTAGAAACATTGAGATATCACATCTCATGCTATAGGAAGGGTCTCAGGATTGGAATGGGAAGGACTTAGATATCACATATCATGCTATATGGAGGGTTTCAGTTTTGATATTAGAAGCATTGAGATATCACATCTCATGCTATCGGAAGTGTCTCAGGATTGGAATGCGAAGGAGCTGGATATCACATCTCATGCTAAAGGAAGGGTCTCAGGTTTGGAACGAAAAGGAGTTGGATATCCGATCTCATGTTATAGGAAGGGTCTCAGGTTTGGTATAAGCATTGAGATATCACATCTCTGCTATCGGAAGTGTCTCAGGATTGGAATGGGAAGGAATTGGATATCCCATCTCATGTTATAGGACGGGTCTCAGGATTGTTATTAGAATCATTGAGATATCATATTGCATGCTGTAGGAAGGGTCTAAGGATTGGAATGGGAAGGACTTGGATACCACATCTCATGCTATAGGAAGGGTCTCAGGTTTGGTATAAGCATTGAGATATCAAATCTCATGCTATAGGAAGGGTCTCAGGATTGGAATGGAAGGAGTTGGATATCACATCTCATGTTATAGGAAGGATCTCAGGTTTGGTATTAGAAGCATTGAGACATCACATCTCATGCTATAGGAAGGGTCTCAGGATTGGAATGGGAAGGAGTTGGATATCACATCTCATACTATAGGAAGGGTCTCAGGTTTGGTATAAGCATTGAGATATCACATCTCATGCTATAGGAAGGGTCTCAGGATTGGAATGGGAAGGAGTTGTATATGACATCTCATGCCGTAGGAAGGGTCTCAGGTTTGGTATAAGCATTGAGATATCACATCTCTGCTATCGGAAGGGTCTCAGGATTGGAATGGGAAGGAGTTGGATATCCCATCTCATGTTATAGGAAGAGTCTCAGGTTTGGTATTAGAAGCATTGAGATATCACATCTCATGCTATAGGAAGTGTCTCAGGATTGGAATGGGAAGGACTTGGATATCACATCTCATGCTATAGGGAGGGTCTCAAGTTTGATATTAGAAGCATTGAGATATCACATCTCATGCTATAGGAAGGGTCTCAGGATTGGAATGGGAAGGAGTTGTATATGACATCTCATGCCGTAGGAAGGGTCTCAGGTTTGGTATAAGCATTGAGATATCACATCTCTGCTATCGGAAGGGTCTCAGGATTGGAATGGGAAGGAGTTGGATATCCCATCTCATGTTATAGGAAGAGTCTCAGGTTTGGTATTAGAGGCATTGAGATATCACATCTCATGCTGTAGGAAGTGTCTCAGGATTGGAATGGGAAGGACTTGGATATCACATCTCATGCTATAGGGAGGCTCTCAAGTTTGATATTAGAAGCATTGAGATATCACATCTCATGCTATAGGAAGGGTCTCAGGATTGGAATGGGAAGGAGTTGGATATCACATCTCATGCTATAGGAAGGGTCTCAGGTTTGGTATAAGCAGTGAGATATCACATCTCATGCTATAGGCAGTGTCTCAGTATTGGAATGGGAAGGAGTTGGATATCACATCTCATGTTATAGGAAGGATCTCAGGTTTGGTATAAACATTGAGATATCACATCTCTGCTATCGGAAGGGTCTCAGGATTGGAATGTAAGGAGTTGGATATTCCCATCTCATGTTATAGGAAGGGTCTCAGGTTTGGTATTAGAAGCATTGAGATATCACATCTCATGCTATAGGAAGGGTCTCAGGATTGGAATGGTAAGGACTTGGATATCACATCTCATGCTATAGGGAGGGTCTCAAGTTTGATATTAGAAGCATTGAGATATCACATCTCATGATATCGGAAGGGTCTCAGGATTGGAATGGGAAGGAGTTGGATATCACATCTCATGATAAAGGAAGGGTCTAAGGTTTGGAAGGGGAAGGATTTGGATATCACATCTCATGTTATAGGACGGGTCTCAGGTTTGGTATTAGAAGCATTGAGATAGCAAGTCTCATGGTATAGGAAGGGTCTCAGAATTGGAATGGGAAGGAGTTTGATATCACATCTCATGCCATAGTATGGGTCTCAGGTTTGGTAGAAGCATTGGGATATCACATCTCATGCTATCGGAATGGTATCAGGATTGGATTTGGAAGGAGTTGGATATCCCATCTCATGCTATAGGAAGGGTCTCAGGTTGGAATGGGAAGGAGTTGGATATCACATCTCATGTTATAGGAAGGGTCTCAGGATTGGAATGGGAAGGACTTGGATATCACATCTCATGCTATAGGAAGGCTCTCAGGTTTGGAAGGGGAGAGAGTTGGATATCACATTTCATGTTAGAGGTAGGATCTCAGGTTTGGTATTAGAGGCATTGAGATATCACATCTCATGCTATCAGAAGGGTCTCAGGATTGGAATGGGAAGGACTTAGATATCACATATCATGCTATAGGGAGGGTCTCAGTTTTGATATTAGAAGCATTGAGATATCACATCTCATGCTATCGGAAGTGTCTCAGGATTGGAATGGGAAGGAGCTGGATATCACATCTCATGCTAAAGGAAGAGTCTCAGGTTTGGAACGGGAAGGAGTTGGATATCACATCTCATGTTATAGGAAGGGTCTCAGGTTTGGTATAAGCATTGAGATATCACATCTCTGCTATCGGAAGTGTCTCAGGATTGGAATGGGAAGGAGTTGGATATCCCATCTCATGTTATAGGACGGGTCTCAGGTTTGTTATTAGAATCATTGAGATATCATATTGCATGCTGTAGGAAGGGTCTAAGGATTGGAATGGGAAGGACTTGGATATCACATCTCATGCTATAGATAGGCTCTCAGGTTTGGAAAGGGAAGGAGTTGGATATCACATTTCATGTTAGAGGAAGGATCTCAGGTTTGGTATTAGAGGCATTGAGATATCACATCTCATGCTATAGGAAGGGTCTCAGGTTGGAATGGGAAGGAGTTGGATATCATATCTCATGTTAAAGGGAGGGTCTCAGAATTGGAAGGGGAAGGATTTGGATATCACATCTCATGTTATAGGAAGGATCTCAGGTTTGGTATTAGAAGCATTGAGATATCACATCTCATGCTATCGGAAGGATCTCAGGTTTGGTATTAGAAGCATTGAGATATCACATCTCATGCTATCAGAAGGGTCTCAGGATTGGAATGGGAAGGAGTTGGATATCACATCTCATGCTAAAATGGAGGGTCTCAGGTTTGGAAGGGGAAGGATTTGGATATCACATCTCATGTTATCGGAAGGATCTCAGGTTTGGTATTAGAAGTATTGAGATATCACATCTCATGCTATAGGAAGGGTCTCAGGATTAGAATGGGAAGGAGTTGGATATCACATCTCATGCTAAAGGAAGGGTCTCAGGTTTGGTAGAAGCATTGAGATATCACATCTCATGCTATAGGAAGGGTCTCAGGATTGGAATGGGAAGGACTTAGATATCACATATCATGCTATAGGGAGGGTTTCCGTTTTGATATTAGAAGCATTGAGATATCACATATCATGCTATAGGAAGTGTCTCAGGATTGGAATGGGAAGGAGCTGGATATCACATCTCATGCTAAAGGAAGGGTCTCAGGTTTGGAACGGGAAGGAGTTGGATATCCGATCTCATGTTATAGGAAGGGTCTAAGGTCTGGTATAAGCATTGAGATATCACATCTCTGCTATCTGAAGTGTCTCAGGATTGGAATGGGAAGGAGTTGGATATCCCATCTCATGTTATAGGAAGGGTCTCAGGTTTGGTATAAGCATTGAGATATCACATCTCATGCTATAGGAAGGGTCTCAGGATTGGAATGGGAAGTAGTTGGATATCACATCTCATGCTATAGGAAGGGTCTCAGGTTTGGTATAAGCATTGAGATATCACATCTCATGCTATAGGAAGGGTCTCAGGATTGGAATGGGAAGGAGTTGTATATGACATCTCATGCCGTAGGAAGGGTCTCAGGTTTGGTATAAGCATTGAGATATCACATCTCATGCTATAGGAAGGGTCTCAGGATTGGAATGGGAAGGAGTTGGATATCACATCTCATGCTATAGGAAGGGTCTCAGGTTTGGTATAAGCATTGAGATATCACATCTCATGCTATAGGAAGGGTCTCAGGATTGGAATGGGAAGGAGTTGTATATGACATCTCATGCCGTAGGAAGGGTCTCAGGTTTGGTATAAGCATTGAGATATCACATCTCTGCTATCGCAAGGGTCTCTCGATTTGAATGGGAAGGAGTTGGATATCCCATCTCATGTTATAGGAAGAGTCTCAGGTTTGGTATTAGAAGCATTGAGATATCACATCTCATGCTATAGGAAGTGTCTCAGGATTGGAATGGGAAGGACTTGGATATCACATCTCATGGTATAGGGAGGCTCTCAAGTTTGATATTAGAAGCATTGAGATATCACATCTCATGCTATAGGAAGGGTCTCAGGATTGGAATGGGAAGGAGTTGGATATCACATCTCATGCTATAGGAAGGGTCTCAGGTTTGGTATAAGCAGTGAGATATCACATCGCATGCTGTAGGAAGGGTCTCAGGTTTGGTTTTAGAAGCATTGAGATATCACATCTCATGCTATAGGAAGGATCTCAGGTTTGGTATTAGAAGTATTGAGATATCACATCTCATGCTATAGGAAGGGTCTCAGGATTGGAATGGGAAGGAGTTGGATATCACATATCATGCTAAAGGAAGGGTCTCAGGTTTGGTAGAAGCATTGAGATATTACATCTCATGCTATAGGAAGGGTCTCAGGATTGGAATGGGAAGGACTTAGATATCACATATCATGCTATAGGGAGGGTCTCAGTTTTGATATTAGAAGCATTGAGATATCACATCTCATGCTATCGGAAGTGTCTCAGGATTGGAATGGGAAGGAGCTGGATATCACATCTCATGCTAAAGGAAGAGTCTCAGGTTTGGAACGGGAAGGAGTTGGATATCACATCTTATGTTATAGGAAGGGTCTCAGGTTTGGTATAAGCATTGAGATATCACATCTCTGCTATCGGAAGTGTCTCAGGATTGGAAATGGAAGGAGTTGGATATCCCATCTCATGTTATAGGACGGGTCTCAGGTTTGTTATTAGAATCATTGAGATATCATATTGCATGCTGTAGGAAGGGTCTAAGGATTGGAATGGGAAGGACTTGGATATCACATCTCATGCTATAGATAGGCTCTCAGGTTTGGAAAGGGAAGGAGTTGGATATCACATTTCATGTTAGAGGAAGGATCTCAGGTTTGGTATTAGAGGCATTGAGATATCACATCTCATGCTATAGGAAGGGTCTCAGGTTGGAATGGGAAGGAGTTGGATATCACATCTCATGTTAAAGGGAGGGTCTCAGAATTGGAAGGGGAAGGATTTGGATATCACATCTCATGTTATAGGAAGGATCTCAGGTTTGGTATTAGAAGCATTGAGATATCACATCTCATGCTATCGGAAGGATCTCAGGTTTGGTATTAGAAGCATTGAGATATCACATCTCATGCTATCAGAAGAGTCTCAGGATTGGAATGGGAAGGAGATGGATATCACATCTCATGCTAAAGGGAGGGTCTCAGGTTTGGAAGGGGAAGGATTTGGATATCACATCTCATGTTATCGGAAGGATCTCAGGTTTGGTATTAGGAGTATTGAGATATCACATCTCATGCTATAGGAAGGGTCTCAGGATTGGAATGGGAAGGAGTTGGATATCACATCTCATGCTAAAGGAAGGGTCTCAGGTTTGGTAGAAGCATTGAGATATCACATCTCATGCTATAGGAAGTGTCTCAGGATTGGAATGGGAAGGAGCTGGATATCACATCTCATGCTAAAGGAAGGGTCTCAGGTTTGGAACGGGAAGGAGTTGGATATCCGATCTCATGTTATAGGAAGGGTCTAAGGTCTGGTATAAGCATTGAGATATCACATCTCTGCTATCGGAAGTGTCTCAGGATTGGAATGGGAAGGAGTTGGATATCCGATCTCATGCTATCGGAAGGATCTCAGGTTTGGTATAAGAAGCATTGAGATATCACATCTCATGCTATAGGAAGGGTCTCAGGATTGGAATGGGAAGGACTTAGATATCACATATCATGCTATAGGGAGGGTTTCCGTTTTGATATTAGAAGCATTGAGATATCACATCTCATGCTATCGGAAGTGTCTCAGGATTGGAATGGGAAGGAGCTGGATATTACATCTCATGCTAAAGGAAGGGTCTCAGGTTTGGAACGGGAAGGAGTTGGATATCCGATCTCATGTTATAGGAAGGGTCTAAGGTCTGGTATAAGCATTGAGATATCACATCTCTGCTACGGGAAGTGTCTCAGGATTGGAATGGGAAGGAGTTGGATATCCCATCTCATGTTATAGGAAGGGTCTCAGGTTTGGTATAAGCATTGAGATATCACATCTCATGCTATAGGAAGGGTCTCAGGTTGGAATGGGAAGGAGTTGGATATCACATCTCATGTTAAAGGGAGGGTCTCAGAATTGGAAAGGGAAGGATTTGGATATCACATCTCATGTTATAGGAAGGATCTCAGGTTTGGTATTAGAAGCATTGAGATATCACATCTCATGCTATCGGAAGGATCTCAGGTTTGGTATTAGAAGCATTGAGATATCACATCTCATGCTATCAGAAGGGTCTCAGGATTGGAATGGGAAGGAGTTGGATATCACATCTCATGCTAAAGGGAGGGTCTAAGGTTTGGAAGGGGAAGGATTTGGATATCACATCTCATGTTATCGGAAGGATTTCAGGTTTGGTATTAGAAGTATTGAGATATCACATCTCATGCTATAGGAAGGGTCTCAGGATTGGAATGGGAAGGAGTTGGATATCACATCTCATGCTAAAGGAAGGGTCTCAGGTTTGGTAGAAGCATTGAGATATCACATCTCATGCTATAGGAAGGGTCTCAGGATTGGAATGGGAAGGACTTAGATATCACATATCATGCTATAGGGAGGGTTTCTGTTTTGATATTAGAAGCATTGAGATATCACATCTCATGCTAAAGGGAGGGTCTCAGGATTGGAATGGGAAGGAGCTGGATATCACATCTCATGCTAAAGGAAGGGTCTCAGGTTTGGAACGGGAAGTAGTTGGATATCCGATCTCATGTTATAGGAAGGGTCTAAGGTCTGGTATAAGCATTGAGATATCACATCTCTGCTATCGGAAGTGTCTCAGGATTGGAATGGGAAGGAGTTGGATAACCCATCTCATGTTATAGGAAGGGTCTCAGGTTTGGTATAAGCATTGAGATATCACATCTCATGCTATAGGAAGGGTCTCAGGATTGGAATGGGAAGGACTTGGATATCACATCTCATGCTATAGGGAGGCTCTCAAGTTTGATATTAGAAGCATTGAGATATCACATCTCATGCTATAGGAAGGGTCTCAGGATTGGAATGGGAAGGAGTTGGATATCACATCTCATGCTATAGGAAGGGTCTCAGGTTTGGTATAAGCAGTGAGATATCACATCGCATGCTGTAGGAAGGGTCTCAGGTTTGGTTTTAGAAGCATTGAGATATCACATCTCATGCTATAGGAAGGATCTCAGGTTTGGTATTAGAAGTATTGAGATATCACATCTCATGCTATAGGAAGGGTCTCAGGATTGGAATGGGAAGGAGTTGGATATCACATATCATGCTAAAGGAAGGGTCTCAGGTTTGGTAGAAGCATTGAGATATCACATCTCATGCTATAGGAAGGGTCTCAGGATTGGAATGGGAAGGACTTAGATATCACATATCATGCTATAGGGAGGGTCTCAGTTTTGATATTAGAAGCATTGAGATATCACATCTCATGCTATCGGAAGTGTCTCAGGATTGGAATGGGAAGGAGCTGGATATCACATCTCATGCTAAAGGAAGAGTCTCAGGTTTGGAACGGGAAGGAGTTGGATATCACATCTTATGTTATAGGAAGGGTCTCAGGTTTGGTATAAGCATTGAGATATCACATCTCTGCTATCGGAAGTGTCTCAGGATTGGAAATGGAAGGAGTTGGATATCCCATCTCATGTTATAGGACGGGTCTCAGGTTTGTTATTAGAATCATTGAGATATCATATTGCATGCTGTAGGAAGGGTCTAAGGATTGGAATGGGAAGGACTTGGATATCACATCTCATGCTATAGATAGCCTCTCAGGTTTGGAAAGGGAAGGAGTTGGATATCACATTTCATGTTAGAGGAAGGATCTCAGGTTTGGTATTAGAGGCATTGAGATATCACATCTCATGCTATAGGAAGGGTCTCAGGTTGGAATGGGAAGGAGTTGGATATCACATCTCATGTTAAAGGGAGGGTCTCAGAATTGGAAGGGGAAGGATTTGGATATCACATCTCATGTTATAGGAAGGATCTCAGGTTTGGTATTAGAAGCATTGAGATATCACATCTCATGCTATCGGAAGGATCTCAGGTTTGGTATTAGAAGCATTGAGATATCACATCTCATGCTATCAGAAGGGTCTCAGGATTGGAATGGGAAGGAGATGGATATCACATCTCATGCTAAAGGGAGGGTCTCAGGTTTGGAAGGGGAAGGATTTGGATATCACATCTCATGTTATCGGAAGGATCTCAGGTTTGGTATTAGAAGTATTGAGATATCACATCTCATGCTATAGGAAGGGTCTCAGGATTGGAATGGGAAGGAGTTGGATATCACATCTCATGCTAAAGGAAGGGTCTCAGGTTTGGTAGAAGCATTGAGATATCACATCTCATGCTATAGGAAGTGTCTCAGGATTGGAATGGGAAGGAGCTGGATATCACATCTCATGCTAAAGGAAGGGTCTCAGGTTTGGAACGGGAAGGAGTTGGATATCCGATCTCATGTTATAGGAAGGGTCTAAGGTCTGGTATAAGCATTGAGATATCACATCTCTGCTATCGGAAGTGTCTCAGGATTGGAATGGGAAGGAGTTGGATATCCGATCTCATGCTATCGGAAGGATCTCAGGTTTGGTATTAGAAGCATTGAGATATCACATCTCATGCTATAGGAAGGGTCTCAGGATTGGAATGGGAAGGACTTAGATATCACATATCATGCTATAGGGAGGGTTTCCGTTTTGATATTAGAAGCATTGAGATATCACATCTCATGCTATCGGAAGTGTCTCAGGATTGGAATGGGAAGGAGCTGGATATCACATCTCATGCTAAAGGAAGGGTCTCAGGTTTGGAACGGGAAGGAGTTGGATATCCGATCTCATGTTATAGGAAGGGTCTAAGGTCTGGTATAAGCATTGAGATATCACATCTCTGCTACGGGAAGTGTCTCAGGATTGGAATGGGAAGGAGTTGGATATCCCATCTCATGTTATAGGAAGGGTCTCAGGTTTGGTATAAGCATTGAGATATCACATCTCATGCTATAGGAAGGGTCTCAGGTTGGAATGGGAAGGAGTTGGATATCACATCTCATGTTAAAGGGAGGGTCTCAGAATTGGAAAGGGAAGGATTTGGATATCACATCTCATGTTATAGGAAGGATCTCAGGTTTGGTATTAGAAGCATTGAGATATCACATCTCATGCTATCGGAAGGATCTCAGGTTTGGTATTAGAAGCATTGAGATATCACATCTCATGCTATCAGAAGGGTCTCAGGATTGGAATGGGAAGGAGTTGGATATCACATCTCATGCTAAAGGGAGGGTCTAAGGTTTGGAAGGGGAAGGATTTGGATATCACATCTCATGTTATCGGAAGGATTTCAGGTTTGGTATTAGAAGTATTGAGATATCACATCTCATGCTATGGGAAGGGTCTCAGGATTGGAATGGGAAGGAGTTGGATATCACATCTCATGCTAAAGGAAGGGTCTCAGGTTTGGTAGAAGCATTGAGATATCACATCTCATGCTATAGGAAGGGTCTCAGGATTGGAATGGGAAGGACTTAGATATCACATATCATGCTATAGGGAGGGTTTCTGTTTTGATATTAGAAGCATTGAGATATCACATCTCATGCTAAAGGGAGGGTCTCAGGATTGGAATGGGAAGGAGCTGGATATCACATCTCATGCTAAAGGAAGGGTCTCAGGTTTGGAACGGGAAGGAGTTGGATATCCGATCTCATGTTATAGGAAGGGTCTAAGGTCTGGTATAAGCATTGAGATATCACATCTCTGCTATCGGAAGTGTCTCAGGATTGGAATGGGAAGGAGTTGGATAACCCATCTCATGTTATAGGAAGGGTCTCAGGTTTGGTATAAGCATTGAGATATCACATCTCATGCTATAGGAAGGGTCTCAGGATTGGAATGGGAAGGAGTTGGATATCACATCTCATGCTATAGGAAGGGTCTCAGGTTTGGTATAAGCATTGAGATATCACATCTCATGCTATAGGAAGGGTCTCAGGATTGGAATGGGCAGGAGTTGTATATGACATCTCATGCCGTAGGAAGGGTCTCAGGTTTGGTATAAGCATTGAGATATCACATCTCATGCTATAGGAAGGGTCTCAGGATTGGAATGGGAAGGAGTTGGATATCACATCTCATGCTATAGGAAGGGTCTCAGGTTTGGTATAAGCATTGAGATATCACATCTCATGCTATAGGAAGGGTCTCAGGATTGGAATGGGAAGGAGTTGTATATGACATCTCATGCCGTAGGAAGGGTCTCAGGTTTGGTATAAGCATTGAGATATCACATCTCTGCTATCGGAAGGGTCTCAGGATTGGAATGGGAAGGAGTTGGATATCCCATCTCATGTTATAGGAAGAGTCTCAGGTTTGGTATTAGAAGCATTGAGATATCACATCTCATGCTATAGGAAGTGTCTCAGGATTGGAATGGGAAGGACTTGGATATCACATCTCATGCTATAGGGAGGCTCTCAAGTTTGATATTAGAAGCATTGAGATATCACATCTCATGCTATAGGAAGGGTCTCAGGATTGGAATGGGAAGGAGTTGGATATCACATCTCATGCTATAGGAAGGGTCTCAGGTTTGGTATAAGCAGTGAGATATCACATCGCATGCTGTAGGAAGGGTCTCAGGTTTGGTATTAGAAGCATTGAGATATCACATCTCACGCTATAGGAAGGATCTCAGGTTTGGTATTAGAAGTATTGAGATATCACATCACATGCTATAGGAAGGGTCTCAGGTTTGGAACGGGAAGGAGTTGGATATCCGATCTCATGTTATAGGAAGGGTCTAAGGTCTGGTATAAGCATTGAGATATCACATCTCTGCTATCGGAAGTGTCTCAGGATTGGAATGGGAAGGAGTTGGATAACCCATCTCATGTTATAGGAAGGGTCTCAGGTTTGGTATAAGCATTGAGATATCACATCTCATGCTATAGGAAGGGTCTCAGGATTGGAATGGGAAGGAGTTGGATATCACATCTCATGCTATAGGAAGGGTCTCAGGTTTGGTATAAGCATTGAGATATCACATCTCATGCTATAGGAAGGGTCTCAGGATTGGAATGGGCAGGAGTTGTATATGACATCTCATGCCGTAGGAAGGGTCTCAGGTTTGGTATAAGCATTGAGATATCACATCTCATGCTATAGGAAGGGTCTCAGGATTGGAATGGGAAGGAGTTGGATATCACATCTCATGCTATAGGAAGGGTCTCAGGTTTGGTATAAGCATTGAGATATCACATCTCATGCTATAGGAAGGGTCTCAGGATTGGAATGGGAAGGAGTTGTATATGACATCTCATGCCGTAGGAAGGGTCTCAGGTTTGGTATAAGCATTGAGATATCACATCTCTGCTATCGGAAGGGTCTCAGGATTGGAATGTGAAGGAGTTGGATAACCCATCTCATGTTATAGGAAGGGTCTCAGGTTTGGTATAAGCAGTGAGATATCACATCGCATGCTGTAGGAAGGGTCTCAGGTTTGGTATTAGAAGCATTGAGATATCACATCTCATGCTATAGGAAGGATCTCAGGTTTGGTATTAGAAGTATTGAGATATCACATCACATGCTATAGGAAGGGTCTCAGGATTGGAATGGGAAGGAGTTGGATATCACATCTCATGCTAAAGGAAGGGTCTCAGGTTTGGTAGAAGCATTGAGATATCACATCTCATGCTATAGGAAGGGTCTCAGGATTGGAATGGGAAGGACTTAGATATCACATATCATGCTATAGGGAGGGTCTCAGTTTTGATATTAGAAGCATTGAGATATCACATCTCATGCTATCGGAAGTGTCTCACGATTGGAATGGAAGGAGCTGGATATCACATCTCATGCTAAAGGAAGAGTCTCAGGATTGGAACGGGAAGGAGTTGATTATCACATCTCATGTTATAGGAAGGGTCTCAGGTTTGGTATAAGCATTGAGATATCACATCTCTGCTATCGGAAGTGTCTCAGGATTGGAAATGGAAGGAGTTGGATATCCCATCTCATGTTATAGGACGGGTCTCAGGTTTGTTATTAGAATCATTGAGATATCATATTGCATGCTGTAGGAAGGGTCTAAGGATTGGAATGGAAAGGACTTGGATATCACATCTCATGCTATAGATAGGCTCTCAGGTTTGGAAAGGGAAGGAGTTGGATATCACATTTCATGTTAGAGGAAGGATCTCAGGTTTGGTATTAGAGGCATTGAGATATCATATTGCATGCTGTAGGAAGGGTCTAAGGATTGGAATGGGAAGGACTTGGATATCACATCTCATGCTATAGGAAGGGTCTCAGGTTGGAATGGGAAGGAGTTGGATATCACATCTCATGTTAAAGGGAGGGTCTCAGAATTGGAAGGGGAAGGATTTGGATATCACATCTCATGTTATAGGAAGGATCTCAGGTTTGGTATTAGAAGCATTGAGATATCACATCTCATGCTATCGGAAGGATCTCAGGTTTGGTATTAGAAGCATTGAGATATCACATCTCATGCTATCAGAAGGGTCTCAGGATTGGAATGGGAAGGAGATGGATATCACATATGCTAAAGGGAGGGTCTCAGGTTTGGAAGGGGAAGGATTTGGATATCACATCTCATGTTATCGGAAAGGATCTCAGGTTTGGTATTAGAAGTATTGAGATATCACATCTCATGCTATAGGAAGGGTCTCAGGATTGGAATGGGAAGGAGTTGGATATCACATCTCATGCTAAAGGAAGGGTCTCAGGTTTGGTAGAAGCATTGAGATATCACATCTCATGCTATAGGAAGTGTCTCAGGATTGGAATGGGAAGGAGCTGGATATCACATCTCATGCTAAAGGAAGGGTCTCAGGTTTGGAACGGGAAGGAGTTGGATATCCGATCTCATGTTATAGGAAGGGTCTAAGGTCTGGTATAAGCATTGAGATATCACATCTCTGCTATCGGAAGTGTCTCAGGATTGGAATGGGAAGGAGTTGGAGATCCGATCTCATGCTATCGGAAGGATCTCAGGTTTGGTATTAGAAGCATTGAGATATCACATCTCATGCTATAGGAAGGGTCTGAGGATTGGAATGGGAAGGACTTAGATATCACATATCATGCGATAGGGAGGGTTTCCGTTTTGATATTAGAAGCATTGAGATATCACATCTCATGCTATCGGAAGTGTCTCAGGATTGGAATGGGAAGGAGCTGGATATCACATCTCATGCTAAAGGAAGGGTCTCAGGTTTGGAACGGGAAGGAGTTGGATATCCGATCTCATGTTATAGGAAGGGTCTAAGGTCTGGTATAAGCATTGAGATATCACATCTCTGCTATCGGAAGTGTCTCAGGATTGGAATGGGAAGGAGTTGGATATCCCATCTCATGTTATAGGAAGGGTCTCAGGTTTGGTATAAGCATTGAGATATCACATCTCATGCTATAGGAAGGGTCTCAGGATTGGAATGGGAAGGAGTTGGATATCACATCTCATGCTATAGGAAGGGTCTCAGGTTTGGTATAAGCATTGAGATATCACATCTCATGCTATAGGAAGGGTCTCAGGATTGGAATGGGAAGGAGTTGTATATGACATCTCATGCCGTAGGAAGGGTCTCAGGTTTGGTATAAGCATTGAGATATCACATCTCTGCTATCGGAAGGGTCTCAGGATTGGAATGGGAAGGAGTTGGATATCCCATCTCATGTTATAGGAAGGGTCTCAGGTTTGGTATAAGCATTGAGATATCACATCTCATGCTATAGGAAGTGTCTCAGGATTGGAATGGGAAGGACTTGGATATCACATCTCATGCTATAGGAAGGGTCTCAGGTTGGAATGGGAAGGAGTTGGATATCACATCTCATGTTAAAGGGAGGGTCTCAGAATTGGAAGGGGAAGGATTTGGATATCACATCTCATGTTATAGGAAGGATCTCAGGTTTGGTATTAGAAGCATTGAGATATCACATCTCATGCTATCGGAAGGATCTCAGGTTTGGTATTAGAAGCATTGAGATATCACATCTCATGCTATCAGAAGGGTCTCAGGATTGGAATGGGAAGGAGATGGATATCACATATGCTAAAGGGAGGGTCTCAGGTTTGGAAGGGGAAGGAGTTGGATATCCCATCTCATGTTATAGGAAGAGTCTCAGGTTTGGTATTAGAAGCATTGAGATATCACATCTCATGCTATAGGAAGTGTCTCAGGATTGGAATGGGAAGGACTTGGATATCACATCTCATGCTATAGGGAGGCTCTCAAGTTTGATATTAGAAGCATTGAGATATCACATCTCATGCTATAGGAAGGGTCTCAGGATTGGAATGGGAAGGAGTTAGATATCACATCTCATGCTATAGGAAGGGTCTCAGGTTTGGTATAAGCAGTGAGATATCACATCTCATGCTATAGGAAGTGTCTCAGGATTGGAATGGGAAGGAGTTGGATATCACATCTCATGTTATAGGAAGGATCTCAGGTTTGGTATAAGAATTGAGATATCACATCTCAGCTATCGGAAGGTGTTAGGAAAGATTTCGTTATTGTAGGGAAATTTCCTTCCATGTGGCAACCCCTAAACTTTTTGCTATTGTTTTTAACCTTGTTCTTGACTTTGCCAGGGAAGTACAGCCTTCTGCCGCACTTCCCTGGGCTTTCGCTCCTTTCTTACGGGGAAACTGACATGCCCTTATGACAGTCAGTACCGGGGAACGTTGTTTCCCGTAGTTTCTTTTATCGTGTCGCCGCTTTAGTGCAACACGACACAAGAGAGCACTGTAAGCTAAGTTACAGCTCTCTTGGGTCTCTAGCCTTCTACAGGCCCTAGATACTCTTTTAGGATGGTATTTGATCGGTGCAAGTCATTCAGGGACTGGAATGGTGGCAGCGATCGTTTTGTATATTTTGAGCTCCTTTTGCCGTTCTGAGCACGTTTTTGCACTGAACCCAAAATGGTGGCCTGGCTCCCCAAAATGGCCAGACCACGAGGCTCCTTTGTCCTGTCCACTGTCCGTCTTGCTCCCTTCACCTTCCCCAGGTCCAGCGACCCGGGGCCTTCCTTATTTGGGCATGTACTTTCCCGCGAAACGTGGTTGCTTTCGCGGGCTTCTACATGCCGTTTGTGTGCCTCCAGGGTGTGGGCTGGGATGTCTGGTCCCAAAACACATCCTGGGTGCCAGAGAGTCTAGGGTGGTGTGAATGCCTGGGACCACCGTGGTCCGTGATTGGTCCACGTATGGTATGTGTTTTGATGAGCGGATCTCCCATTGGTTCCCCTCCGTTTTGGCGCGAAGGGAACCGTGGATAAGAGGGGGCTGGAAACACCACTACCATGTCGATCTCCTGAGTTCTCACGAACGAAGGAATACAGGAGCCAAGTATCCTGCAACCAAGAGGCTGGACCGAGGAATCGCTGGTGACCCGCTGAAGGAATCCTCCTTTGCACTGCTGTCGTCCTGAGAGCCCCCGTCCTCCTTTGATCGAACCAGAAGGCCTGTATTGGTGCTTCGACCTATTGGAATAGCAGGAACAGCTATTCCCGGCATCTTCATCAACTCCTCGCAGTAAGCCTTCGGAAGCGTCTCTGGGCCATCCAGTTGACTGACCAGCTTACAAGGGAGTCCTGCTCTGTAACCGCCGCCAGGTTGTGCCGTATCTCGAGTCCTTGTCACTCTCCCACGCTTCGTACACTTGGCGTTCCCAAGTCTGAAGGGAGGAGTGTACTTTTGACTCCGATACGCACGGCTGCTCCGTTGTCCTGCTGCGGCAACAAAACTGTGCTGGTTTCGTCGATTGGGACGTCTTTTTGATCTACACGACTGGAAAGCGTTCCCTGCTCTTCTGAACCTGCCAGCTGCTGAAACTAACGTGGAGAAGCCTGGGTCTGCTTGCTTCGGGGACCGGTGAGTAGTTTAGCTAGGATCTGGTCGCCCTCCTGCAGTAACCCATTGCTTTTCCCCGCTGTGTAAAACAGCACCCTTTTCGTCCGTACTCGCGCTCTGCTTCTGCTCGCTGTGGAGGCTGCGCTTGAGTTGCGGAACCTGTTCTTCTTCTGCTGTGCACTAACACAAACTGCCTGACCTCCTCCGAAGAGCTTCTCCTTTTGCCCGTTGGCACCAGCACTTGCAGGTACTTTGAGCACAAGGCTCCACTCTTCTCAGGGCTCGGACTTCCATCTAGTTAGGTGCCCCTGAAGGCGAACTGAGTCTAAAGCATTATCGCACTGCCTGTTTTCCTTCCCTTTCAGGTGGACTACATATTTCGTGCTTTAAACGCTTGCGACTGTGTATTTGTATATATATTGTGTTGATTTGGTATGTGTTGGTTTAATATTGTTATAGAGTGATTTTCTTGCTACGGTCATTGTTTTAAAGGCCTTAAAATAAATGTGTTTATATTTTTGATATAACACCTGTTTGGAGTAGTTTGTAAGCGCTCTTGCTTTGTGTGCTCATTGCGGGCTTTCAGTCACCCTCACCCCTCTTGAGACCTAGTCTTGACCGCCGCGATCGCTACCTTGATTGGTCTGGCTCGTCCAGAGGTTACCCTGTTCCAAGTAATTAGGTTGGCCTTCTGAACTTCTGCGCCACCAGGACAGAGTTCAGAAATCCGTCTTAACAAATTGGTGTACAGCGGTGGGATACGACTGAAGGTATCCAGTGTTGCGCACAGGCTAAGGCATTTCAGGTTATTCCAACCAGTACACGTAGTGGATTGTTGTAATATAACTTTAAAAAGGCCATAGTCCTATCACACAGTATGGAAACAAATACGTTGTTAACTTTAAATGCTTCCAAATCAGAAACGCTGAAAAAGATGTGTGCGGAGAGAGGTGTTTCCTCTCAAGGCACAAAATTGGAAATGATCCAAAGAATCGTGGCGTGGCAAGAAGCACAGCTTGAAGCTATTACTTCTGAGGACAGTGCGGAAGGTGGTGGGGCTGCTCTCACTGGCAGAACCGACGGTTCTGCCGCTGCACTGATCCACCGCGACCACGAGGACAGGGAGGACGAGATGTCTAATGTTTCCTCTGCCAGTGCTGATGGGGAGGCTATGCTTGAATTCAAGAAGCAAGAGCTGCGGTTTAGGCAGCAGGAGCTTGAATTCAGCATAGCCAAACTGAAAATCGAACAGGCAGAAAAACAAAAAGACAGGGATCACCAGTTGGAACTGGCCAAGCTTCAGGTTGCAAATGGGTCCACGGGTCCTGGACATGGGTCTGGGGCCTCCTCTCATCCACGGTTTCCAAAAGATCTGCTCAGTGTGTATGAAGAACGGAATGACATTATGGACTGGCTGAAGGCGTTTGAGTATGCATGCGAAGTTCAGAAAGTTGACAATGCTGACAAGATTGCGTGGTTGCTCAGTAGACTGCCCCATTCTGGCTGTAGTGCCATTATGGAGATGTCGAAGGCTGAGCGAGCTGATTTCGCAATGTTGAAGCAGACTCTCATTTTAAAGTTAGGGAAGACTCCGGCCCAATATTTAAAGCGTTTTCGAGAGTATAAGAAAAAGGAAGGTGGTACTTGGGTATCTTATGTCACTGAATCTTTGAAAAACTTAACTGGCTGGGGCGAAGGATATAAGGTTTCTACCTTCGAACGCATGATAAATCTTGTCATGCTTGAACACATTTTTGCTTCTTCTTCCCCGGAGCTTAAGCAGCATTTGGCCGATTCGAAGGAGATAGATCCTAAGAAGCTGGCCATTGCAGCGGACTTATGGGTGTCACATCGAGTGTCCCATAAGGACAAAACTCATCCTGGTAAGCAGGAGGAAGGGAAAAAGTCCAAAGATATGGAGGGTGGGGAATCTGCTAAATCTTCTTCCCAAAAGGGCCACAAAAAGAAAAACAAGGGTAAGACACAAGAGAACTCACAGGGTAGTGGAGGTCAGCCTCCGAAACATAACTCTGGTTACAATAAGCCTCCCTATGTAAACAGACCCAATGGATCTTGTTTTGCTTGTGGAGCAACTGACCATGTGAAGGGGGATCCCCGTTGTAAGGTTAGACCTTTCGGGGTCCACTCCGCTAATCTGGCCTTCTCCTCCTACGAGGAAGAAGAGATTACAGGAGCATCCTTCTCCTCAGACTCATTTCCCAGCGGAATAGAGGCTGAGGTAGTTTTAGTGTCCCTGGGTTCCTGGGAGCCTAAAGTCGCAGAGGCGTATGCTAGGATTCCGGATAATACCAAGCACTACTTTAAAGACAGTGTGCTGATCAATGGAGTAGATACTCCAGCTCTTAGGGATAGTGGGTGCAGTCGCACTGTAGTGGATTCTACCTTGGTAGACTCAGAGGAAGTTGCCAGAGCTACTCTGATGCCCACTAAGTTGGCTGACGGCCCCCTCCGTATGTTTCCCGTGATCCCTGTAAATCTTACTTTAAATGGTACAGCAGTCAGGATTCCAGTGAGCATTCAGAGAAACGTCCCGGGAAAGGTCTTGTTAGGCAATGATCTCAGAGCTTTAGGGCTCGTAGGAGACACTGCCGAAAGACCCTACACACGGTCTCAAGCACGGGCAGCATTGGCCAAGTCCAATACGCCGCCCCAGCCGAAGGGGAAACCCAAGGCGAAAGGAGTCTACAAGTCACGACGAGGGAAAGAGAATATTCCCCCGAGCTCGCCTACCACTGCGGTGGAGGAAGTTGGTCGATCGCCCGAGCCTGACGAGGAAGTGGCGATGCCTGAAGTATTCGACCCCAACGATCATCCTGAACTAAAAGACTTGTTAGTTGAAGGAGGTCCTGATAGGGACGAGTTCAGTAAAGGCCAACGTGAGTGCCCATCTCTGGAAGGCCTAAGGAGACAGGCCTGCTCCCAGCTTGAGGGTGAACCTCCTGGGACGCACAGGATTTATTGGGAAGGTGGACTCCTCTATAGTGAGCCCACAGAGTCTACAGAAGGAGACCATAGGAGGTTGGTGGTTCCCCTTTCTGTTAGGCCCTTCCTCCTGCAGTTGGCGCATGAAGTTCCCCTTGCTGGTCACCTTGGTATGAAGAGGACCAAGCAAAGGTTATCCATGCACTTCTACTGGCCCAAGATGGGGGTGCAAGTAGAAAGTCACTGCCGGAGTTGTGCCTCCTGCCAGTTATCTGGTAAGGTTGGCGCGACAATCCAAGCTCCGTTGGTACCGCTCCCAGTTGTGGGGGTACCATTTGAAAGGGTAGGGATCGACATCGTCGGTCCCCTTGACCCGCAAACATCCTCGGGCAATAGGTTTATCCTGGTGCTGGTCGACCATGCAACCAGGTATCCTGAGGCCATCCCATTAAAAACTGTAACTGCCAAGTCAGTTGCAAAAGCTTTACTCGGCATATTTACTAGGGTTGGCTTCCCTAAAGAAGTTGTGTCAGATCGTGGCAGCAACTTTATGTCGAAGTATATGCAGGCTATGTGGAAAGAATGGGGGGTCACCTACAAGTTCTCTTCTGCATACCACCTCCAGACCAATGGTCTGGTGGAACGTTTCAACAGAACGTTAAAGAGCATGATTGGGGCTCTGGAGGAGCCTCAGAGAAGAAAATGGGATCTTCTTTTACCATGCTTGCTGTTTGCCTACCGAGAGGTACCACAGGAGGGTGTTGGCTTCAGCCCCTTCGAACTTCTGTTCGGTCATCCCGTACGGGGACCCTTAGCCATCGTCAAAGAGGGATGGGAGATGCCCACTCCCCCTGTTACTACCAACGTAGTTGTTTATGTGCTAGGGCTCAGAAAACGGATGGTACTTCTGATGGGCTTGGCTAGTGAGAAATTGAAGGCAGGGCAAGCGCTGGTGAAACATTGGTACGACCAGAAAGCTTCCCTCATCAACTTTGCACCTGGTCAGCAAGTCCTGATCATGAATCCAATAAGGCCTCGCGCTTTACAGGACAAATGGTCAGGCCCTTACACAGTGGTGGAGCCCCTGGGTGAGGTGAACTATTTAGTGGACCTTGGAAGGCCTGGACAGGCTCCAAAAGTGTTTCACGTGAATAGGCTGAAGGCTTTCGTCCCAAGAGTCGAAATCGCAGCACTGCTACTGGCTTCAGACGTCGAGGAAGAGGAGTCTGAACCTCTCCCCGACCTGTTCCAAGGTGGTCCTTCAGATTGCTCCTTTGAGGGTGTCCGTGTGGCCCCTCACCTGACTTCTGATCAGCAGGCTGAGGTGAAAAGTTTGCTTCGGCAGTTTTCCCCCCTGTTTTCGCAGTCGCCTGGTTTGACACCTTGGTGCAAACATAACATAGACACAGGAGACAGTGTACCTACCAAAAGTAGGGGATACAGAATGTCGGATAAAGTACGGTCTTATATTAAGACCGAGGTCAACAAGATGTTAGACCTTGGGGTGATTGAACCCTCTAGTAGTCCTTGGTCCAGCCCTGTGGTTTTGGTTCCAAAGGCAGGCACTTCTGAATTGAGGTTCTGCATGGATTACAGGGCTCTGAATGCTGTCACCAAGACAGATGCACACCCCTTGCCTCGAACAGATGAGCTGGTGGATACTTTGGGTGCCTCCAAGTACCTCAGCACGTTTGACCTTACTGCTGGCTATTGGCAAATAGCGTTAGCAGAACATGCTAAGGAGAAGACAGCATTTTCTACTCCAGACGGCCTTTACCAATTCCGGGTAATGCCGTTCGGGTTGAAGAATGCACCTGCCACTTTCCAGAGGCTTGTGAATCATGTGTTGAATGGGTTGGACGAATTCTGTCTCGCATATCTGGACGATATCGCAGTTTTCAGTGCCACCTGGGAAGACCATGTGAAACACCTCGGGATTGTGCTCCAGGCTCTTCAGAAAGCCCACTTGACCATAAAGGCTAGTAAATGCCAGATTGGACAAGGCTCAGTGGTTTACCTTGGACATAAAGTAGGTGGAGGGAGGATACAGCCTCTTCCCAGTAAAGTACAAGCCGTACAAGACTGGCCTACCCCCACTACGCAAACCCAAGTGAGAGCCTTCTTAGGACTCACGGGGTATTATCGCAATTTTATGGCAGACTATGGCACCATAGCTGCTCCTCTGACTGCCCTCACAACTCCGAAGAAACCCAAGAAGGTAACTTGGACCGACGAGTGTGAGAAGGCCTTCAATGGCTTGAAAGACTCCTTGTGCCAGGCCCCTGTGCTCAGGGCCCCTGATTATCAAAGAACTTTTATCGTGCAGACGGACGCCTCTGACACTGGGATAGGAGCTGTACTATCACAAGTAGATGAGAAGGGTAAGGAACACCCTATCGGTTTTATTAGTCGCCAGCTTAAGGACAGAGAGCTCAGATGGTCCACGGTAGAGAAAGAATGTTTCTCTGTTGTGTGGGCCCTAAGGAAGCTGAGGCCCTACCTCTATGGGACCCACTTCACTGTGCAAACTGACCATAAGCCGTTAAAGTGGCTAATGAACATGAAGGGGGAGAATCCAAAGTTGCTTAGGTGGTCCATAAGTCTACAAGGCTTCGACTTCACTATTGAGCATAGGCCAGGTGTCCAACATAGCAATGCTGATGGGTTGTCCAGAATGTTTAACCGACCTGAACATGAGACTCATCCAGGGGTGGATTAGTTCCCCCTGTCCATAGTCTGGGAGGGGCGAGTGTTAGGAAAGATTTCGTTATTGTAGGGAAATTTCCTTCCATGTGGCAACCCCTAAACTTTTTGCTATTGTTTTTAACCTTGTTCTTGACTTTGCCAGGGAAGTACAGCCTTCTGCCGCACTTCCCTGGGCTTTCGCTCCTTTCTTACGGGGAAACTGACATGCCCTTATGACAGTCAGTACCGGGGAACGTTGTTTCCCGTAGTTTCTTTTATCGTGTCGCCGCTTTAGTGCAACACGACACAAGAGAGCACTGTAAGCTAAGTTACAGCTCTCTTGGGTCTCTAGCCTTCTACAGGCCCTAGATACTCTTTTAGGATGGTATTTGATCGGTGCAAGTCATTCAGGGACTGGAATGGTGGCAGCGATCGTTTTGTATATTTTGAGCTCCTTTTGCCGTTCTGAGCACGTTTTTGCACTGAACCCAAAATGGTGGCCTGGCTCCCCAAAATGGCCAGACCACGAGGCTCCTTTGTCCTGTCCACTGTCCGTCTTGCTCCCTTCACCTTCCCCAGGTCCAGCGACCCGGGGCCTTCCTTATTTGGGCATGTACTTTCCCGCGAAACGTGGTTGCTTTCGCGGGCTTCTACATGCCGTTTGTGTGCCTCCAGGGTGTGGGCTGGGATGTCTGGTCCCAAAACACATCCTGGGTGCCAGAGAGTCTAGGGTGGTGTGAATGCCTGGGACCACCGTGGTCCGTGATTGGTCCACGTATGGTATGTGTTTTGATGAGCGGATCTCCCATTGGTTCCCCTCCGTTTTGGCGCGAAGGGAACCGTGGATAAGAGGGGGCTGGAAACACCACTACCATGTCGATCTCCTGAGTTCTCACGAACGAAGGAATACAGGAGCCAAGTATCCTGCAACCAAGAGGCTGGACCGAGGAATCGCTGGTGACCCGCTGAAGGAATCCTCCTTTGCACTGCTGTCGTCCTGAGAGCCCCCGTCCTCCTTTGATCGAACCAGAAGGCCTGTATTGGTGCTTCGACCTATTGGAATAGCAGGAACAGCTATTCCCGGCATCTTCATCAACTCCTCGCAGTAAGCCTTCGGAAGCGTCTCTGGGCCATCCAGTTGACTGACCAGCTTACAAGGGAGTCCTGCTCTGTAACCGCCGCCAGGTTGTGCCGTATCTCGAGTCCTTGTCACTCTCCCACGCTTCGTACACTTGGCGTTCCCAAGTCTGAAGGGAGGAGTGTACTTTTGACTCCGATACGCACGGCCGCTCCGTTGTCCTGCTGCGGCAACAAAACTGTGCTGGTTTCGTCGATTGGGACATCTTTTTGATCTACACGACTGGAAAGCGTTCCCTGCTCTTCTGAACCTGCCAGCTGCTGAAACTAACGTGGAGAAGCCTGGGTCTGCTTGCTTCGGGGACCGGTGAGTAGTTTAGCTAGGATCTGGTCGCCCTCCTGCAGTAACCCATTGCTTTTCCCCGCTGTGTAAAACAGCACCCTTTTCGTCCGTACTCGCGCTCTGCTTCTGCTCGCTGTGGAGGCTGCGCTTGAGTTGCGGAACCTGTTCTTCTTCTGCTGTGCACTAACACGAACTGCCTGACCTCCTCCGAAGAGCTTCTCCTTTTGCCCGTTGGCACCAGCACTTGCAGGTACTTTGAGCACAAGGCTCCACTCGTCTCAGGGCTCGGACTTCCATCTAGTTAGGTGCCTCTGAAGGCGAACTGAGTCTAAAGCATTATCGCACTGCCTGTTTTCCTTCCCTTTCAGGTGGACTACATATTTCGTGCTTTAAACGCTTGCGACTGTGTATTTGTATATATATTGTGTTGATTTGGTATGTGTTGGTTTAATATTGTTATAGAGTGATTTTCTTGCTACGGTCATTGTTTTAAAGGCCTTAAAATAAATGTGTTTATATTTTTGATATAACACCTGTTTGGAGTAGTTTGTAAGCGCTCTTGCTTTGTGTGCTCATTGCGGGCTTTCAGTCACCCTCACCCCTCTTGAGACCTAGTCTTGACCGCCGCGATCGCTACCTTGATTGGTCTGGCTCGTCCAGAGGTTACCCTGTTCCAAGTAATTAGGTTGGCCTTCTGAACTTCTGCGCCACCAGGACAGAGTTCAGAAATCCGTCTTAACAGAAGGGTCTCAGGATTGGAATGGGAAGGAGTTGGATATTCCAATCTCATGTTATAGGAAGGGTCTCAGGTTTGGTATTAGAAGCATTGAGATATCACATCTCATGCTATCGGAAGGATCTCAGGTTTGGTATTAGAAGCATTGAGATATCACATCTCATGCTATCAGAAGGGTCTCAGGATTGGAATGGGAAGGAGATGGATATCACATCTCATGCTAAAGGGAGGGTCTCAGGTTTGGAAGGGGAAGGATTTGGATATCACATCTCATGTTATCGGAAGGATCTCAGGTTTGGAATTAGAAGTATTGAGATATCACATCTCATGCTATAGGAAGGGTCTCAGGATTGGAATGGGAAGGAGTTGGATATCACATCTCATGCTAAAGGAAGGGTCTCAGGTTTGGTAGAAGCATTGAGATATCACATCTCATGCTATAGGAAGGGTCTCAGGATTGGAATGGGAAGGACTTAGATATCACATATCATGCTATAGGGAGGGTTTCCGTTTTGATATTAGAAGCATTGAGATATCACATCTCATGCTATCGGAAGTGTCTCAGGATTGGAATGGGAAGGAGCTGGATATCACATCTCATGCTAAAGGAAGGGTCTCAGGTTTGGAACTGGAAGGAGTTGGATATCCGATCTCATGTTATAGGAAGGGTCTAAGGTCTGGTATAAGCATTGAGATATCACATCTCTGCTATCGGAAGTGTCTCAGGATTGGAATGGGAAGGAGTTGGATATCCCATCTCATGTTATAGGAAGGGTCTCAGGTTTGGTATAAGCATTGAGATATCACATCTCATGCTATAGGAAGGGTCTCAGGATTGGAATGGGAAGGAGTTGGATATCACATCTCATGCTATAGGAAGGGTCTCAGGTTTGGTATAAGCATTGAGATATCACATCTCATGCTATAGGAAGGGTCTCAGGATTGGAATGGGAAGGAGTTGTATATGACATCTCATGCCGTAGGAAGGGTCTCAGGTTTGGTATAAGCATTGAGATATCACATCTCATGCTATAGGAAGGGTCTCAGGATTGGAATGGGAAGGAGTTGGATATCACATCTCATGCTATAGGAAGGGTCTCAGGTTTGGTATAAGCATTGAGATATCACATCTCATGCTATAGGAAGGGTCTCAGGATTGGAATGGGAAGGAGTTGTATATGACATCTCATGCCGTAGGAAGGGTCTCAGGTTTGGTATAAGCATTGAGATATCACATCTCTGCTATCGGAAGGGTCTCAGGATTGGAATGGGAAGGAGTTGGATATCCCATCTCATGTTATAGGAAGAGTCTCAGGTTTGGTATTAGAAGCATTGAGATATCACATCTCATGCTATAGGAAGGGTCTCAGGATTGGAATGGGAAGGAGTTAGATATCACATCTCATGCTATAGGAAGGGTCTCAGGTTTGGTATAAGCAGTGAGATATCACATCTCATGCTATAGGAAGTGTCTCAGGATTGGAATGGGAAGGAGTTGGATATCACATCTCATGTTATAGGAAGGATCTCAGGTTTGGTATAAGAATTGAGATATCACATCTCTGCTATCGGAAGGGTCTCAGGATTGGAATGGGAAGGAGTTGGATATTCCAATCTCATGTTATAGGAAGGGTCTCAGGTTTGGTATTAGAAGCATTGAGATATCACATCTCATGCTATCGGAAGGATCTCAGGTTTGGTATTAGAAGCATTGGGATATCACATCTCATGCTATCAGAAGGGTCTCAGGATTGGAATGGGAAGGAGATGGATATCACATCTCATGCTAAAGGGAGGGTCTCAGGTTTGGAAGGGGAAGGATTTGGATATCACATCTCATGTTATCGGAAGGATCTCAGGTTTGGTATTAGAAGTATTGAGATATCACATCTCATGCTATAGGAAGGGTCTCAGGATTGGAATGGGAAGGAGTTGGATATCACATCTCATGCTAAAGGAAGGGTCTCAGGTTTGGTAGAAGCATTGAGATATCACATCTCATGCTATAGGAAGGGTCTCAGGATTGGAATGGGAAGGACTTAGATATCACATATCATGCTATAGGGAGGGTTTCCGTTTTGATATTAGAAGCATTGAGATATCACATCTCATGCTATCGGAAGTGTCTCAGGATTGGAATGGGAAGGAGCTGGATATCACATCTCATGCTAAAGGAAGGGTCTCAGGTTTGGAACGGGAAGGAGTTGGATATCCCATCTCATGTTATAGGAAGGGTCTAAGGTCTGGTATAAGCATTGAGAAATCACATCTCTGCTATCGGAAGTGTCTCAGGATTGGAATGGGAAGGAGTTGGATATCCCATCTCATGTTATAGGAAGGGTCTCAGGTTTGGTATAAGCATTGAGATATCACATCTCATGCTATAGGAAGGGTCTCAGGATTGGAATGGGAAGGAGTTGGATATCACATCTCATGCTATAGGAAGGGTCTCAGGTTTGGTATAAGCATTGAGATATCACATCTCATGCTATAGGAAGGGTCTCAGGATTGGAATGGGAAGGAGTTGGATATCACATCTCATGCTATAGGAAGGGTCTCAGGTTTGGTATAAGCATTGAGATATCACATCTCATGCTATAGGAAGGGTCTCAGGATTGGAATGGGAAGGAGTTGTATATGACATCTCATGCCGTAGGAAGGGTCTCAGGTTTGGTATAAGCATTGAGATATCACATCTCTGCTATCGGAAGGGTCTCAGGATTGGAATGGGAAGGAGTTGGATATCCCATCTCATGTTATAGGAAGAGTCTCAGGTTTGGTATTAGAAGCATTGAGATATCACATCTCATGCTATAGGAAGTGTCTCAGGATTGGAATGGGAAGGACTTGGATATCACATCTCATGCTATAGGGAGGCTCTCAAGTTTGATATTAGAAGCATTGAGATATCACATCTCATGCTATAGGAAGGGTCTCAGGATTGGAATGGGAAGGAGTTGGATATCACATCTCATGCTATTGGAAGGGTCTCAGGTTTGGTATAAGCAGTGAGATATCACATCTCATGCTATAGGAAGTGTCTCAGGATTGGAATGGGAAGGAGTTGGATATCACATCTCATGTTATAGGAAGGATCTCAGGTTTGGTATAAGAATTGAGATATCACATCTCTGCTATCGGAAGGGTCTCAGGATTGGAATGGGAAGGAGTTGGATATTCCAATCTCATGTTATAGGAAGGGTCTCAGGTTTGGTATTAGAAGCATTGAGATATCACATCTCATGCTATAGGAAGGGTCTCAGGATTGGAATGGGAAGGACTTGGATATCACATCTCATGCTATAGGGAGGGTCTCAAGTTTGATATTAGAAGCATTGAGATATTACATCTCATGATATCGGAAGGGTCTCAGGATTGGAATGGGAAGGAGTTGGATATCACATCTCATGATAAAGGAAGGGTCTAAGGTTTGGAAGGGGAAGGATTTGGATATCACATCTCATGTTATAGGACGGGTCTCAGGTTTGGTATTAGAAGCATTGAGATATCAAGTCTCATGGTATAGAAAGGGGATCAGAAATGGAATGGGAAGGAGTTGGATGTCACAACTCAAGCTATAGGAAGGGTCTCAGGATTGGAATGGGAAGGACTTGGATATCACATCTCATGCTATAGGGAGGGTCTCAAGTTTGATATTAGAAGCATTGAGATATCACATCTCATGATATCGGAAGGGTCTCAGGATTGGAATGGGAAGGAGTTGGATATCACATCTCATGATAAAGGAAGGGTCTAAGGTTTGGAAGGGGAAGGATTTGGATATCACATCTCATGTTATAGGACGGGTCTCAGGTTTGGTATTAGAAGCATTGAGATATCAAGTCTCATGGTATAGGAAGGGGCTCAGAATTGGAATGGGAAGGAGTTGGATATCAAGTCTCATGGTATAGGAAGGGGCTCAGAATTGGAATGGGAAGGAGTTGGATATCACATCTCATGCTAAAGGGAGGGTCTCAGGTTTGGAAGGGGAAGGATTTGGATATCACATCTCATGTTATAGGAAGGATCTCAGGTTTGGTATTAGAAGCATTGAGATATCACATCTCATGCTATCGGAAGTATCTCAGGTTTGGTATTAGAGGCATTGAGATATCACATCTCATGCTATCTATCATAAGGGTCTCAGGATTGGAATGGGAAGGAGTTGGATATCACATCTCATGCTAAAGGGAGGGTCTCAGGTTTGGAAGGGGAAGGATTTGGATATCACATCACATGTTATAAGAAGGATCTCAGGTTTGGTATTAGAAGCATTGAGATATCACATCTCATGCTATCGGAAGGGTCTCAGGATTGGAATGGGAAGGAGTCGGATATCACATCTCATGCTATAGGAAGGCCCTCAGGTTTGGAAGGGGAAAGAGTTGGATATCACATTTCATGTTAGAGGTAGGATCTCAGGTTTGGTATTAGAGGCATTGAGATATCACATCTCATGCTATCAGAAGGGTCTCAGGATTGGAATGGGAAGGAGTTGGATATCACATCTCATGCTAAAGGGAGGGTCTCAGGTTTGGAAGGGGAAGGATTTGGATATCACGTCTCATGTTATAGGAAGGATCTCAGGTTTGGTATTAGAAGCATTGAGATATCACATCTCATGCTATCGGAAGGATCTCAGGTTTGGTATTAGAGGCATTGAGATATCACATCTCATGCTAAAGGGAGGGTCTCAGGTTTGGAAGGGGAAGGATTTGGATATCACATCTCTTGTTATAGGAAGGATCACAGGTTTGGTATTAGAAGCATTGAGATATCACATCTCATGCTATCGGAAGGGTCTCAGGATTGGAATGGGAAGGAGTTGGATAACACATCTCATGCTAAAGGGAGGGTCTCAGGTTTGGAAGGGGAAGGATTTGGATATCACATCTCATGTTACAGGAAGGATCTCAGGTTTGGTATTAGAAGCATTGAGATATCACATCTCATGCTATCGGAAGTATCTCAGGTTTGGTATTAGAGGCATTGAGATATCACATCTCATGCTATCTATCATAAGGGTCTCAGGATTGGAATGGGAAGGAGTTGGATATCACATCTCATGCTAAAGGGAGGGTCTCAGGTTTGGAAGGGGAAGGATTTGGATATCACATCACATGTTATAAGAAGGATCTCAGGTTTGGTATTAGAAGCATTGGGATATCACATCTCATGCTATCGGAAGGGTCTCAGGATTGGAATGGGAAGGAGTCGGATATCACATCTCATGCTATAGGAAGGCTCTCAGGTTTGGAAGGGGAAAGAGTTGGATATCACATTTCATGTTAGAGGTAGGATCTCAGGTTTGGTATTAGAGGCATTGAGATATCACATCTCATGCTATCAGAAGGGTCTCAGGATTAGAATGGGAAGGAGTTGGATATCACATCTCATGCTAAAGGGAGGGTCTCAGGTTTGGAAGGGGAAGGATTTGGATATCACGTCTCATGTTATAGGAAGGATCTCAGGTTTGGTATTAGAAGCATTGAGATATCACATCTCATGCTATCGGAAGGATCTCAGGTTTGGTATTAGAGGCATTGAGATATCACATCTCATGCTAAAGGGAGGGTCTCAGGTTTGTAAGGGGAAGGATTTGGATATCACATCTCTTGCTATAGGAGGGATCACAGGTTTGGTATTAGAAGCATTGAGATATCACATCTCATGCTATCGGAAGGGTCTCAGGATTGGAATGCGAAGGAGCTGGATATCACAACTCATGCTAAAGGAAGGGTCTCAGGTTTGGAACGAAAAGGAGTTGGATATCCGATCTCATGTTATAGGAAGGGTCTCAGGTTTGGTATAAGCATTGAGATATCACATCTCTGCTATCGGAAGTGTCTCAGGATTGGAATGGGAAGGAATTGGATATCCCATCTCATGTTATAGGACGGGTCTCAGGATTGTTATTAGAATCATTGAGATATCATATTGCATGCTGTAGGAAGGGTCTAAGGATTGGAATGGGAAGGACTTGGATATCACATCTCATGCTATAGGAAGGGTCTCAGGTTTGGTATAAGCATTGAGATATCAAATCTCATGCTATAGGAAGGGTCTCAGGATTGGAATGGAAGGATTTGGATATCACATCTCATGTTATAGGAAGGATCTCAGGTTTGGTATTAGAAGCATTGAGACATCACATCTCATGCTATAAGAAGGGTCTCAGGATTGGAATGGGAAGGAGTTGGATATCACATCTCATACTATAGGAAGGGTCTCAGGTTTGGTATAAGCATTGAGATATCACATCTCATGCTATAGGAAGGGTCTCAGGATTGGAATGGGAAGGAGTTGTATATGACATCTCATGCCGTAGGAAGGGTCTCAGGTTTGGTATAAGCATTGAGATATCACATCTCTGCTATCGGAAGGGTCTCAGGATTGGAATGGGAAGGAGTTGGATATCCCATCTCATGTTATAGGAAGAGTCTCAGGTTTGGTATTAGAAGCATTGAGATATCACATCTCATGCTATAGGAAGTGTCTCAGGATTGGAATGGGAAGGACTTGGATATCACATCTCATGCTATAGGGAGGGTCTCAAGTTTGATATTAGAAGCATTGAGATATCACATCTCATGCTATAGGAAGGGTCTCAGGATTGGAATGGGAAGGAGTTGTATTTGACATCTCATGCCGTAGGAAGGGTCTCAGGTTTGGTATAAGCATTGAGATATCACATCTCTGCTATCGGAAGGGTCTCAGGATTGGAATGGGAAGGAGTTGGATATCCCATCTCATGTTATAGGAAGAGTCTCAGGTTTGGTATCAGAGGCATTGAGATATCACATCTCATGCTGTAGGAAGTGTCTCAGGATTGGAATGGGAAGGACTTGGATATCACATCTCATGCTATAGGGAGGCTCTCAAGTTTGATATTAGAAGCATTGAGATATCACATCTCATGCTACAGGAAGGGTCTCAGGATTGGAATGGGAAGGAGTTGGATATCACATCTCATGCTATAGGAAGGGTCTCAGGTTTGGTATAAGCAGTGAGATATCACATCTCATGCTATAGGCAGTGTCTCAGTATTGGAATGGGAAGGAGTTGGATATCACATCTCATGTTATAGGAAGGATCTCAGGTTTGGTATAAACATTGAGATATCACATCTCTGCTATCGGAAGGGTCTCAGGATTGGAATGTAAGGAGTTGGATATTCCCATCTCATGTTATAGGAAGGGTCTCAGGTTTGGTATTAGAAGCATTGAGATATCACATCTCATGCTATAGGAAGGGTCTCAGGATTGGAATGGGAAGGACTTGGATATCACATCTCATGCTATAGGGAGGGTCTCAAGTTTGATATTAGAAGCATTGAGATATTACATCTTATGATATCGGAAGGGTCTCAGGATTGGAATGGGAAGGAGTTGGATATCACATCTCATGATAAAGGAAGGGTCTAAGGTTTGGAAGGGGAAGGATTTGGATATCACATCTCATGTTATAGGACGGGTCTCAGGTTTGGTATTAGAAGCATTGAGATATCAAGTCTCATGGTATAGAAAGGGGATCAGAAATGGAATGGGAAGGAGTTGGATGTCACAACTCAAGCTATAGGAAGGGTCTCAGGATTGGAATGGGAAGGACTTGGATATCACATCTCATGCTATAGGGAGGGTCTCAAGTTTGATATTAGAAGCATTGAGATATCACATCTCATGATATCGGAAGGGTCTCAGGATTGGAATGGGAAGGAGTTGGATATCACATCTCATGATAAAGGAAGGGTCTAAGGTTTGGAAGGGGAAGGATTTGGATATCACATCTCATGTTATAGGACGGGTCTCAGGTTTGGTATTAGAAGCATTGAGATATCAAGTCTCATGGTATAGGAAGGGGCTCAGAATTGGAATGGGAAGGAGTTGGATATCAAGTCTCATGGTATAGGAAGGGGCTCAGAATTGGAATGGGAAGGAGTTGGATATCACATCTCATGCTAAAGGGAGGGTCTCAGGTTTGGAAGGGGAAGGATTTGGATATCACATCTCATGTTATAGGAAGGATCTCAGGTTTGGTATTAGAAGCATTGAGATATCACATCTCATGCTATCGGAAGTATCTCAGGTTTGGTATTAGAGGCATTGAGATATCACATCTCATGCTATCTATCATAAGGGTCTCAGGATTGGAATGGGAAGGAGTTGGATATCACATCTCATGCTAAAGGGAGGGTCTCAGGTTTGGAAGGGGAAGGATTTGGATATCACATCACATGTTATAAGAAGGATCTCAGGTTTGGTATTAGAAGCATTGAGATATCACATCTCATGCTATCGGAAGGGTCTCAGGATTGGAATGGGAAGGAGTCGGATATCACATCTCATGCTATAGGAAGGCCCTCAGGTTTGGAAGGGGAAAGAGTTGGATATCACATTTCATGTTAGAGGTAGGATCTCAGGTTTGGTATTAGAGGCATTGAGATATCACATCTCATGCTATCAGAAGGGTCTCAGGATTGGAATGGGAAGGAGTTGGATATCACATCTCATGCTAAAGGGAGGGTCTCAGGTTTGGAAGGGGAAGGATTTGGATATCACGTCTCATGTTATAGGAAGGATCTCAGGTTTGGTATTAGAAGCATTGAGATATCACATCTCATGCTATCGGAAGGATCTCAGGTTTGGTATTAGAGGCATTGAGATATCACATCTCATGCTAAAGGGAGGGTCTCAGGTTTGGAAGGGGAAGGATTTGGATATCACATCTCTTGTTATAGGAAGGATCACAGGTTTGGTATTAGAAGCATTGAGATATCACATCTCATGCTATCGGAAGGGTCTCAGGATTGGAATGGGAAGGAGTTGGATAACACATCTCATGCTAAAGGGAGGGTCTCAGGTTTGGAAGGGGAAGGATTTGGATATCACATCTCATGTTACAGGAAGGATCTCAGGTTTGGTATTAGAAGCATTGAGATATCACATCTCATGCTATCGGAAGTATCTCAGGTTTGGTATTAGAGGCATTGAGATATCACATCTCATGCTATCTATCATAAGGGTCTCAGGATTGGAATGGGAAGGAGTTGGATATCACATCTCATGCTAAAGGGAGGGTCTCAGGTTTGGAAGGGGAAGGATTTGGATATCACATCACATGTTATAAGAAGGATCTCAGGTTTGGTATTAGAAGCATTGGGATATCACATCTCATGCTATCGGAAGGGTCTCAGGATTGGAATGGGAAGGAGTCGGATATCACATCTCATGCTATAGGAAGGCTCTCAGGTTTGGAAGGGGAAAGAGTTGGATATCACATTTCATGTTAGAGGTAGGATCTCAGGTTTGGTATTAGAGGCATTGAGATATCACATCTCATGCTATCAGAAGGGTCTCAGGATTAGAATGGGAAGGAGTTGGATATCACATCTCATGCTAAAGGGAGGGTCTCAGGTTTGGAAGGGGAAGGATTTGGATATCACGTCTCATGTTATAGGAAGGATCTCAGGTTTGGTATTAGAAGCATTGAGATATCACATCTCATGCTATCGGAAGTGTCTCAGGATTGGAATGGAAAGGACTTGGATATCACATCTCATGCTATAGGGAGGGTCTCAAGTTTGATATTAGAAGCATTGAGATATCACATCTCATGCTATAGGAAGGGTCTCAGGATTGGAATGGGAAGGAGTTGTATTTGACATCTCATGCCGTAGGAAGGGTCTCAGGTTTGGTATAAGCATTGAGATATCACATCTCTGCTATCGGAAGGGTCTCAGGATTGGAATGGGAAGGAGTTGGATATCCCATCTCATGTTATAGGAAGAGTCTCAGGTTTGGTATTAGAGGCATTGAGATATCACATCTCATGCTGTAGGAAGTGTCTCAGGATTGGAATGGGAAGGACTTGGATATCACATCTCATGCTATAGGGAGGCTCTCAAGTTTGATATTAGAAGCATTGAGATATCACATCTCATGCTACAGGAAGGGTCTCAGGATTGGAATGGGAAGGAGTTGGATATCACATCTCATGCTATAGGAAGGGTCTCAGGTTTGGTATAAGCAGTGAGATATTACATCTCATGCTATAGGCAGTGTCTCAGTATTGGAATGGGAAGGAGTTGGATATCACATCTCATGTTATAGGAAGGATCTCAGGTTTGGTATAAACATTGAGATATCACATCTCTGCTATCGGAAGGGTCTCAGGATTGGAATGTAAGGAGTTGGATATTCCCATCTCATGTTATAGGAAGGGTCTCAGGTTTGGTATTAGAAGCATTGAGATATCACATCTCATGCTATAGGAAGGGTCTCAGGATTGGAATGGGAAGGACTTGGATATCACATCTCATGCTATAGGGAGGGTCTCAAGTTTGATATTAGAAGCATTGAGATATCACATCTCATGATATCGGAAGGGTCTCAGGATTGGAATGGGAAGGAGTTGGATATCACATCTCATGATAAAGGAAGGGTCTAAGGTTTGGAAGGGGAAGGATTTGGATATCACATCTCATGTTATAGGACGGGTCTCAGGTTTGGTATTGGAAGCATTGAGATAGCAAGTCTCATGGTATAGGAAGGGTCTCAGAATTGGAATGGGAAGGAGTTTGATATCACATCTCATGCCATAGTATGGGTCTCAGGTTTGGTAGAAGCATTGGGATATCACATCTCATGCTATCGGAATGGTATCAGGATTGGATTTGGAAGGAGTTGGATATCCCATCTCATGCTATAGGAAGGGTCTCAGGTTGGAATGGGAAGGAGTTGGATATCACATCTCATGTTATAGGAAGGGTCTCAGGATTGGAATGGGAAGGTCTTGGATATCACATCTCATGCTATAGGAAGGCTCTCAGGTTTGGAAGGGGAGAGAGTTGGATATCACATTTCATGTTAGAGGTAGGATCTCAGGTTTGGTATTAGAGGCATTGAGATATCACATCTCATGCTATCAGAAGGGTCTCAGGATTGGAATGGGAAGGACTTAGATATCACATATCATGCTATAGGGAGGGTCTCAGTTTTGATATTAGAAGCATTGAGATATCACATCTCATGCTATCGGAAGTGTCTCAGGATTGGAATGGGAAGGAGCTGGATATCACATCTCATGCTAAAGGAAGAGTCTCAGGTTTGGAACGGGAAGGAGTTGGATATCACATCTCATGTTATAGGAAGGGTCTCAGGTTTGGTATAAGCATTGAGATATCACATCTCTGCTATCGGAAGTGTCTCAGGATTGGAATGGGAAGGAGTTGGATATCCCATCTCATGTTATAGGACGGGTCTCAGGTTTGTTATTAGAATCATTGAGATATCATATTGCATGCTGTAGGAAGGGTCTAAGGATTGGAATGGGAAGGACTTGGATATCACATCTCATGCTATAGATAGGCTCTCAGGTTTGGAAAGGGAAGGAGTTGGATATCACATTTCATGTTAGAGGAAGGATCTCAGGTTTGGTATTAGAGGCATTGCGATATCACATCTCATGCTATAGGAAGGGTCTCAGGTTGGAATGGGAAGGAGTTGGATATCACATCTCATGTTAAAGGGAGGGTCTCAGAATTGGAAGGGGAAGGATTTGGATATCACATCTCATGTTATAGGAAGGATCTCAGGGTTGGTATTAGAAGCATTGAGATATCACATCTCATGCTATCGGAAGGATCTCAGGTTTGGTATTAGAAGCATTGAGATATCACATCTCATGCTATCAGAAGGGTCTCAGGATTGGAATGGGAAGGAGTTGGATATCACATCTCATGCTAAAATGGAGGGTCTCAGGTTTGGAAGGGGAAGGATTTGGATATCACATCTCATGTTATCGGAAGGATCTCAGGTTTGGTATTAGAAGTATTGAGATATCACATCTCATGCTATAGGAAGGGTCTCAGTATTAGAATGGGAAGGAGTTGGATATCACATCTCATGCTAAAGGAAGGGTCTCAGGTTTGGTAGAAGCATTGAGATATCACATCTCATGCTATAGGAAGGGTCTCAGGATTGGAATGGGAAGGACTTAGATATCACATATCATGCTATAGGGAGGGTTTCCGTTTTGATATTAGAAGCATTGAGATATCACATCTCATGCTATCGGAAGTGTCTCAGGATTGGAATGGGAAGGAGCTGGATATCACATCTCATGCTAAAGGAAGGGTCTCAGGTTTGGAACGGGAAGGAGTTGGATATCCGATCTCATGTTATAGGAAGGGTCTAAGGTCTGGTATAAGCATTGAGATATCACATCTCTGCTATCGGAAGTGTCTCAGGATTGGAATGGGAAGGAGTTGGATATCCCATCTCATGTTATAGGAAGGGTCTCAGGTTTGGTATAAGCATTGAGATATCACATCTCATGCTATAGGAAGGGTCTCAGGATTGGAATGGGAAGTAGTTGGATATCACATCTCATGCTATAGGAAGGGTCTCAGGTTTGGTATAAGCATTGAGATATCACATCTCATGCTATAGGAAGGGTCTCAGGATTGGAATGGGAAGGAGTTGTATATGACATCTCATGCCGTAGGAAGGGTCTCAGGTTTGGTATAAGCATTGAGATATCACATCTCATGCTATAGGAAGGGTCTCAGGATTGGAATGGGAAGGAGTTGGATATCACATCTCATGCTATAGGAAGGGTCTCAGGTTTGGTATAAGCATTGAGATATCACATCTCATGCTATAGGAAGGGTCTCAGGATTGGAATGGGAAGGAGTTGTATATGACATCTCATGCCGTAGGAAGGGTCTCAGGTTTGGTATAAGCATTGAGATATCACATCTCTGCTATCGCAAGGGTCTCTGGATTTGAATGGGAAGGAGTTGGATATCCCATCTCATGTTATAGGAAGAGTCTCAGGTTTGGTATTAGAAGCATTGAGATATCACATCTCATGCTATAGGAAGTGTCTCAGGATTGGAATGGGAAGGACTTGGATATCACATCTCATGCTATAGGGAGGCTCTCAAGTTTGATATTAGCAGCATTGAGATATCACATCTCATGCTATAGGAAGGGTCTCAGGATTGGAATGGGAAGGAGTTGGATATCACATCTCATGCTATAGGAAGGGTCTCAGGTTTGGTATAAGCAGTGAGATATCACATCGCATGCTGTAGGAAGGGTCTCAGGTTTGGTATTAGAAGCATTGAGATATCACATCTCATGCTATAGGAAGGATCTCAGGTTTGGTATTAGAAGTATTGAGATATCACATCTCATGCTATAGGAAGGGTCTCAGGATTGGAATGGGAAGGAGTTGGATATCACATATCATGCTAAAGGAAGGGTCTCAGGTTTGGTAGAAGCATTGAGATATCACATCTCATGCTATAGGAAGGGTCTCAGGATTGGAATGGGAAGGACTTAGATATCACATATCATGCTATAGGGAGGGTCTCAGTTTTGATATTAGAAGCATTGAGATATCACATCTCATGCTATCGGAAGTGTCTCAGGATTGGAATGGGAAGGAGCTGGATATCACATCTCATGCTAAAGGAAGAGTCTCAGGTTTGGAACGGGAAGGAGTTGGATATCACATCTTATGTTATAGGAAGGGTCTCAGGTTTGGTATAAGCATTGAGATATCACATCTCTGCTATCGGAAGTGTCTCAGGATTGGAAATGGAAGGAGTTGGATATCCCATCTCATGTTATAGGACGGGTCTCAGGTTTGTTATTAGAATCATTGAGATATCATATTGCATGCTGTAGGAAGGGTCTAAGGATTGGAATGGGAAGGACTTGGATATCACATCTCATGCTATAGATAGGCTCTCAGGTTTGGAAAGGGAAGGAGTTGGATATCACATTTCATGTTAGAGGAAGGATCTCAGGTTTGGTATTAGAGGCATTGAGATATCACATCTCATGCTATAGGAAGGGTCTCAGGTTGGAATGGGAAGGAGTTGGATATCACATCTCATGTTAAAGGGAGGGTCTCAGAATTGGAAGGGGAAGGATTTGGATATCACATCTCATGTTATAGGAAGGATCTCAGGTTTGGTATTAGAAGCATTGAGATATCACATCTCATGCTATCGGAAGGATCTCAGGTTTGGTATTAGAAGCATTGAGATATCACATCTCATGCTATCAGAAGGGTCTCAGGATTGGAATGGGAAGGAGATGGATATCACATCTCATGCTAAAGGGAGGGTCTCAGGTTTGGAAGGGGAAGGATTTGGATATCACATCTCATGTTATCGGAAGGATCTCAGGTTTGGTATTAGAAGTATTGAGATATCACATCTCATGCTATAGGAAGGGTCTCAGGATTGGAATGGGAAGGAGTTGGATATCACATCTCATGCTAAAGGAAGGGTCTCAGGTTTGGTAGAAGCATTGAGATATCACATCTCATGCTATAGGAAGTGTCTCAGGATTGGAATGGGAAGGAGCTGGATATCACATCTCATGCTAAAGAAAGGGTCTCAGGTTTGGAACGGGAAGGAGTTGGATATCCGATCTCATGTTATAGGAAGGGTCTAAGGTCTGGTATAAGCATTGAGATATCACATCTCTGCTATCGGAAGTGTCTCAGGATTGGAATGGGAAGGAGTTGGATATCCGATCTCATGCTATCGGAAGGATCTCAGGTTTGGTATTAGAAGCATTGAGATATCACATCTCATGCTATAGGAAGGGTCTCAGGATTGGAATGGGAAGGACTTAGATATCACATATCATGCTATAGGGAGGGTTTCCGTTTTGATATTAGAAGCATTGAGATATCACATCTCATGCTATCGGAAGTGTCTCAGGATTGGAATGGGAAGGAGCTGGATATCACATCTCATGCTATAGGAAGTGTCTCAGGATTGGAATGGGAAGGAGCTGGATATCACATCTCATGCTAAAGGAAGGGTCTCAGATTTGGAACGGGAAGGAGTTGGATATCCGATCTCATGTTATAGGAAGGGTCTAAGGTCTGGTATAAGCATTGAGATATCACATCTCTGCTATAGGAAGTGTCTCAGGATTGGAATGGGAAGGAGTTGGATATCCCATCTCATGTTATAGGAAGGGTCTCAGGTTTGGTATAAGCATTGAGATATCACATCTCATGCTATAGGAAGGGTCTCAGGTTGGAATGGGAAGGAGTTGGATATCACATCTCATGTTAAAGGGAGGGTCTCAGAATTGGAAGGGGAAGGATTTGGATATCACATCTCATGTTATAGGAAGGATCTCAGGTTTGGTATTAGAAGCATTGAGATATCACATCTCATGCTATCGGAAGGATCTCAGGTTTGGTATTAGAAGCATTGAGATATCACATCTCATGCTATCAGAAGGGTCTCAGGATTGGAATGGGAAGGAGTTGGATATCACATCTCATGCTAAAGGGAGGGTCTCAGGTTTGGAATGGGAAGGATTTGGATATCACATCTCATGTTATCGGAAGGATTTCAGGTTTGGTATTAGAAGTATTGAGATATCACATCTCATGCTATAGGAAGGGTCTCAGGATTGGAATGGGAAGGAGTTGGATATCACATCTCATGCTAAAGGAAGGGTCTCAGGTTTGGTAGAAGCATTGAGATATCACATCTCATGCTATAGGAAGGGTCTCAGGACTGGAATGGGAAGGACTTAGATATCACATCTCATGATATCGGAAGGGTCTCAGGATTGGAATGGGAAGGAGTTGGATATCACATCTCATGATAAAGGAAGGGTCTAAGGTTTGGAAGGGGAAGGATTTGGATATCACATCTCATGTTATAGGACGGGTCTCAGGTTTGGTATTAGAAGCATTGAGATATCAAGTCTCATGGTATAGGAAGGGGCTCAGAATTGGAATGGGAAGGAGTTGGATATCAAGTCTCATGGTATAGGAAGGGGCTCAGAATTGGAATGGGAAGGAGTTGGATATCACATCTCATGCTAAAGGGAGGGTCTCAGGTTTGGAAGGGGAAGGATTTGGATATCACATCTCATGTTATAGGAAGGATCTCAGGTTTGGTATTAGAAGCATTGAGATATCACATCTCATGCTATCGGAAGTATCTCAGGTTTGGTATTAGAGGCATTGAGATATCACATCTCATGCTATCTATCATAAGGGTCTCAGGATTGGAATGGGAAGGAGTTGGATATCACATCTCATGCTAAAGGGAGGGTCTCAGGTTTGGAAGGGGAAGGATTTGGATATCACATCACATGTTATAAGAAGGATCTCAGGTTTGGTATTAGAAGCATTGAGATATCACATCTCATGCTATCGGAAGGGTCTCAGGATTGGAATGGGAAGGAGTCGGATATCACATCTCATGCTATAGGAAGGCCCTCAGGTTTGGAAGGGGAAAGAGTTGGATATCACATTTCATGTTAGAGGTAGGATCTCAGGTTTGGTATTAGAGGCATTGAGATATCACATCTCATGCTATCAGAAGGGTCTCAGGATTGGAATGGGAAGGAGTTGGATATCACATCTCATGCTAAAGGGAGGGTCTCAGGTTTGGAAGGGGAAGGATTTGGATATCACGTCTCATGTTATAGGAAGGATCTCAGGTTTGGTATTAGAAGCATTGAGATATCACATCTCATGCTATCGGAAGGATCTCAGGTTTGGTATTAGAGGCATTGAGATATCACATCTCATGCTAAAGGGAGGGTCTCAGGTTTGGAAGGGGAAGGATTTGGATATCACATCTCTTGTTATAGGAAGGATCACAGGTTTGGTATTAGAAGCATTGAGATATCACATCTCATGCTATCGGAAGGGTCTCAGGATTGGAATGGGAAGGAGTTGGATAACACATCTCATGTTACAGGAAGGATCTCAGGTTTGGTATTAGAAGCATTGAGATATCACATCTCATGCTATCGGAAGTATCTCAGGTTTGGTATTAGAGGCATTGAGATATCACATCTCATGCTATCTATCATAAGGGTCTCAGGATTGGAATGGGAAGGAGTTGGATATCACATCTCATGCTAAAGGGAGGGTCTCAGGTTTGGAAGGGGAAGGATTTGGATATCACATCACATGTTATAAGAAGGATCTCAGGTTTGGTATTAGAAGCATTGGGATATCACATCTCATGCTATCGGAAGGGTCTCAGGATTGGAATGGGAAGGAGTCTGATATCACATCTCATGCTATAGGAAGGCTCTCAGGTTTGGATGGGGAATGAGTTGGATATCACATTTCATGTTAGAGGTAGGATCTCAGGTTTGGTATTAGAGTCATTGAGATATCACATCTCATGCTATCAGAAGGGTCTCAGGATTAGAATGGGAAGGAGTTGGATATCACATCTCTTGCTAAAGGGAGGGTCTCAGGTTTGGAAGGGGAAGGATTTGGATATCACGTCTCATGTTATAGGAAGGATCTCAGGTTTGGTATTAGAAGCATTGAGATATCACATCTCATGCTATCGGAAGGATCTCAGGTTTGGTATTAGAGGCATTGAGATATCACATCTCATGCTAAAGGGAGGGTCTCAGGTTTGTAAGGGGAAGGATTTGGATATCACATCTCTTGTTATAGGAAGGATCACAGGTTTGGTATTAGAAGCATTGAGATATCACATCTCATGCTATCGGAAGGGTCTCAGGATTGGAATGCGAAGGAGCTGGATATCACAACTCATGCTAAAGGAAGGGTCTCAGGTTTGGAACGAAAAGGAGTTGGATATCCGATCTCATGTTATAGGAAGGGTCTCAGGTTTGGTATAAGCATTGAGATATCACATCTCTGCTATCGGAAGTGTCTCAGGATTGTAATGGGAAGGAATTGGATATCCCATCTCATGTTATAGGACGGGTCTCAGGATTGTTATTAGAATCATTGAGATATCATATTGCATGCTGTAGGAAGGGTCTAAGGATTGGAATGGGAAGGACTTGGATATCACATCTCATGCTATAGGAAGGGTCTCAGGTTTGGTATAAGCATTGAGATATCAAATCTCATGCTATAGGAAGGGTCTCAGGATTGGAATGGAAGGATTTGGATATCACATCTCATGTTATAGGAAGGATCTCAGGTTTGGTATTAGAAGCATTGAGACATCACATCTCATGCTATAAGAAGGGTCTCAGGATTGGAATGGGAAGGAGTTGGATATCACATCTCATACTATAGGAAGGGTCTCAGGTTTGGTATAAGCATTGAGATATCACATCTCATGCTATAGGAAGGGTCTCAGGATTGGAATGGGAAGGAGTTGTATATGACATCTCATGCCGTAGGAAGGGTCTCAGGTTTGGTATAAGCATTGAGATATCACATCTCTGCTATCGGAAGGGTCTCAGGATTGGAATGGGAAGGAGTTGGATATCCCATCTCATGTTATCGGAAGAGTCTTAGGTTTGGTATTAGAAGCATTGAGATATCACATCTCATGCTATAGGAAGTGTCTCAGGATTGGAATGGAAAGGACTTGGATATCACATCTCATGCTATAGGGAGGGTCTCAAGTTTGATATTAGAAGCATTGAGATATCACATCTCATGCTATAGGAAGGGTCTCAGGATTGGAATGGGAAGGAGTTGTATTTGACATCTCATGCCGTAGGAAGGGTCTCAGGTTTGGTATAAGCATTGAGATATCACATCTCTGCTATCGGAAGGGTCTCAGGATTGGAATGGGAAGGAGTTGGATATCCCATCTCATGTTATAGGAAGAGTCTCAGGTTTGGTATTAGAGGCATTGAGATATCACATCTCATGCTGTAGGAAGTGTCTCAGGATTGGAATGGGAAGGACTTGGATATCACATCTCATGCTATAGGGAGGCTCTCAAGTTTGATATTAGAAGCATTGAGATATCACATCTCATGCTACAGGAAGGGTCTCAGGATTGGAATGGGAAGGAGTTGGATATCACATCTCATGCTATAGGAAGGGTCTCAGGTTTGGTATAAGCAGTGAGATATCACATCTCATGCTATAGGCAGTGTCTCAGTATTGGAATGGGAAGGAGTTGGATATCACATCTCATGTTATAGGAAGGATCTCAGGTTTGGTATAAACATTGAGATATCACATCTCTGCTATCGGAAGGGTCTCAGGATTGGAATGTAAGGAGTTGGATATTCCCATCTCATGTTATAGGAAGGGTCTCAGGTTTGGTATTAGAAGCATTGAGATATCACATCTCATGCTATAGGAAGGGTCTCAGGATTGGAATGGGAAGGACTTGGATATCACATCTCATGCTATAGGGAGGGTCTCAAGTTTGATATTAGAAGCATTGAGATATCACATCTCATGATATCGGAAGGGTCTCAGGATTGGAATGGGAAGGAGTTGGATATCACATCTCATGATAAAGGAAGGGTCTAAGGTTTGGAAGGGGAAGGATTTGGATATCACATCTCATGTTATAGGACGGGTCTCAGGTTTGGTATAAGCATTGAGATATCACATCTCATGCTATAGGAAGGGTCTCAGGATTGGAATGGGAAGGAGTTGGATATCACATCTCATGCTATAGGAAGGGTCTCAGGTTTGGTATAAGCAGTGAGATATCACATCTCATGCTATAGGCAGTGTCTCAGTATTGGAATGGGAAGGAGTTGGATATCACATCTCATGTTATAGGAAGGATCTCAGGTTTGGTATAAACATTGAGATATCACATCTCTGCTATCGGAAGGGTCTCAGGATTGGAATGTAAGGAGTTGGATATTCCCATCTCATGTTATAGGAAGGGTCTCAGGTTTGGTATTAGAAGCATTGAGATATCACATCTCATGCTATAGGAAGGGTCTCAGGATTGGAATGGGAAGGACTTGGATATCACATCTCATGCTATAGGGAGGGTCTCAAGTTTGATATTAGAAGCATTGAGATATCACATCTCATGATATCGGAAGGGTCTCAGGATTGGAATGGGAAGGAGTTGGATATCACATCTCATGATAAAGGAAGGGTCTAAGGTTTGGAAGGGGAAGGATTTGGATATCACATCTCATGTTATAGGACGGGTCTCAGGTTTGGTATTAGAAGCATTGAGATAGCAAGTCTCATGGTATAGGAAGGGTCTCAGAATTGGAATGGGAAGGAGTTTGATATCACATCTCATGCCATAGTATGGGTCTCAGGTTTGGTAGAAGCATTGGGATATCACATCTCATGCTATCGGAATGGTATCAGGATTGGATTTGGAAGGAGTTGGATATCCCATCTCATGCTATAGGAAGGGTCTCAGGTTGGAATGGGAAGGAGTTGGATATCACATCTCATGTTATAGGAAGGGTCTCAGGATTGGAATGGGAAGGTCTTGGATATCACATCTCATGCTATAGGAAGGCTCTCAGGTTTGGAAGGGGAGAGAGTTGGATATCACATTTCATGTTAGAGGTAGGATCTCAGGTTTGGTATTAGAGGCATTGAGATATCACATCTCATGCTATCAGAAGGGTCTCAGGATTGGAATGGGAAGGACTTAGATATCACATATCATGCTATAGGGAGGGTCTCAGTTTTGATATTAGAAGCATTGAGATATCACATCTCATGCTATCGGAAGTGTCTCAGGATTGGAATGGGAAGGAGCTGGATATCACATCTCATGCTAAAGGAAGAGTCTCAGGTTTGGAACGGGAAGGAGTTGGATATCACATCTCATGTTATAGGAAGGGTCTCAGGTTTGGTATAAGCATTGAGATATCACATCTCTGCTATCGGAAGTGTCTCAGGATTGGAATGGGAAGGAGTTGGATATCCCATCTCATGTTATAGGACGGGTCTCAGGTTTGTTATTAGAATCATTGAGATATCATATTGCATGCTGTAGGAAGGGTCTAAGGATTGGAATGGGAAGGACTTGGATATCACATCTCATGCTATAGATAGGCTCTCAGGTTTGGAAAGGGAAGGAGTTGGATATCACATTTCATGTTAGAGGAAGGATCTCAGGTTTGGTATTAGAGGCATTGCGATATCACATCTCATGCTATAGGAAGGGTCTCAGGTTGGAATGGGAAGGAGTTGGATATCACATCTCATGTTAAAGGGAGGGTCTCAGAATTGGAAGGGGAAGGATTTGGATATCACATCTCATGTTATAGGAAGGATCTCAGGGTTGGTATTAGAAGCATTGAGATATCACATCTCATGCTATCGGAAGGATCTCAGGTTTGGTATTAGAAGCATTGAGATATCACATCTCATGCTATCAGAAGGGTCTCAGGATTGGAATGGGAAGGAGTTGGATATCACATCTCATGCTAAAATGGAGGGTCTCAGGTTTGGAAGGGGAAGGATTTGGATATCTCATCTCATGTTATCGGAAGGATCTCAGGTTTGGTATTAGAAGTATTGAGATATCACATCTCATGCTATAGGAAGGGTCTCAGTATTAGAATGGGAAGGAGTTGGATATCACATCTCATGCTAAAGGAAGGGTCTCAGGTTTGGTAGAAGCATTGAGATATCACATCTCATGCTATAGGAAGGGTCTCAGGATTGGAATGGGAAGGACTTAGATATCACATATCATGCTATAGGGAGGGTTTCCGTTTTGATATTAGAAGCATTGAGATATCACATCTCATGCTATCGGAAGTGTCTCAGGATTGGAATGGGAAGGAGCTGGATATCACATCTCATGCTAAAGGAAGGGTCTCAGGTTTGGAACGGGAAGGAGTTGGATATCCGATCTCATGTTATAGGAAGGGTCTAAGGTCTGGTATAAGCATTGAGATATCACATCTCTGCTATCGGAAGTGTCTCAGGATTGGAATGGGAAGGAGTTGGATATCCCATCTCATGTTATAGGAAGGGTCTCAGGTTTGGTATAAGCATTGAGATATCACATCTCATGCTATAGGAAGGGTCTCAGGATTGGAATGGGAAGTAGTTGGATATCACATCTCATGCTATAGGAAGGGTCTCAGGTTTGGTATAAGCATTGAGATATCACATCTCATGCTATAGGAAGGGTCTCAGGATTGGAATGGGAAGGAGTTGTATATGACATCTCATGCCGTAGGAAGGGTCTCAGGTTTGGTATAAGCATTGAGATATCACATCTCATGCTATAGGAAGGGTCTCAGGATTGGAATGGGAAGGAGTTGGATATCACATCTCATGCTATAGGAAGGGTCTCAGGTTTGGTATAAGCATTGAGATATCACATCTCATGCTATAGGAAGGGTCTCAGGATTGGAATGGGAAGGAGTTGTATATGACATCTCATGCCGTAGGAAGGGTCTCAGGTTTGGTATAAGCATTGAGATATCACATCTCTGCTATCGCAAGGGTCTCTGGATTTGAATGGGAAGGAGTTGGATATCCCATCTCATGTTATAGGAAGAGTCTCAGGTTTGGTATTAGAAGCATTGAGATATCACATCTCATGCTATAGGAAGTGTCTCAGGATTGGAATGGGAAGGACTTGGATATCACATCTCATGCTATAGGGAGGCTCTCAAGTTTGATATTAGCAGCATTGAGATATCACATCTCATGCTATAGGAAGGGTCTCAGGATTGGAATGGGAAGGAGTTGGATATCACATCTCATGCTATAGGAAGGGTCTCAGGTTTGGTATAAGCAGTGAGATATCACATCGCATGCTGTAGGAAGGGTCTCAGGTTTGGTATTAGAAGCATTGAGATATCACATCTCATGCTATAGGAAGGATCTCAGGTTTGGTATTAGAAGTATTGAGATATCACATCTCATGCTATAGGAAGGGTCTCAGGATTGGAATGGGAAGGAGTTGGATATCACATATCATGCTAAAGGAAGGGTCTCAGGTTTGGTAGAAGCATTGAGATATCACATCTCATGCTATAGGAAGGGTCTCAGGATTGGAATGGGAAGGACTTAGATATCACATATCATGCTATAGGGAGGGTCTCAGTTTTGATATTAGAAGCATTGAGATATCACATCTCATGCTATCGGAAGTGTCTCAGGATTGGAATGGGAAGGAGCTGGATATCACATCTCATGCTAAAGGAAGAGTCTCAGGTTTGGAACGGGAAGGAGTTGGATATCACATCTTATGTTATAGGAAGGGTCTCAGGTTTGGTATAAGCATTGAGATATCACATCTCTGCTATCGGAAGTGTCTCAGGATTGGAAATGGAAGGAGTTGGATATCCCATCTCATGTTATAGGACGGGTCTCAGGTTTGTTATTAGAATCATTGAGATATCATATTGCATGCTGTAGGAAGGGTCTAAGGATTGGAATGGGAAGGACTTGGATATCACATCTCATGCTATAGATAGGCTCTCAGGTTTGGAAAGGGAAGGAGTTGGATATCACATTTCATGTTAGAGGAAGGATCTCAGGTTTGGTATTAGAGGCATTGAGATATCACATCTCATGCTATAGGAAGGGTCTCAGGTTGGAATGGGAAGGAGTTGGATATCACATCTCATGTTAAAGGGAGGGTCTCAGAATTGGAAGGGGAAGGATTTGGATATCACATCTCATGTTATAGGAAGGATCTCAGGTTTGGTATTAGAAGCATTGAGATATCACATCTCATGCTATCGGAAGGATCTCAGGTTTGGTATTAGAAGCATTGAGATATCACATCTCATGCTATCAGAAGGGTCTCAGGATTGGAATGGGAAGGAGATGGATATCACATCTCATGCTAAAGGGAGGGTCTCAGGTTTGGAAGGGGAAGGATTTGGATATCACATCTCATGTTATCGGAAGGATCTCAGGTTTGGTATTAGAAGTATTGAGATATCACATCTCATGCTATAGGAAGGGTCTCAGGATTGGAATGGGAAGGAGTTGGATATCACATCTCATGCTAAAGGAAGGGTCTCAGGTTTGGTAGAAGCATTGAGATATCACATCTCATGCTATAGGAAGTGTCTCAGGATTGGAATGGGAAGGAGCTGGATATCACATCTCATGCTAAAGGAAGGGTCTCAGGTTTGGAACGGGAAGGAGTTGGATATCCGATCTCATGTTATAGGAAGGGTCTAAGGTCTGGTATAAGCATTGAGATATCACATCTCTGCTATCGGAAGTGTCTCAGGATTGGAATGGGAAGGAGTTGGATATCCGATCTCATGCTATCGGAAGGATCTCAGGTTTGGTATTAGAAGCATTGAGATATCACATCTCATGCTATAGGAAGGGTCTCAGGATTGGAATGGGAAGGACTTAGATATCACATATCATGCTATAGGGAGGGTTTCCGTTTTGATATTAGAAGCATTGAGATATCACATCTCATGCTATCGGAAGTGTCTCAGGATTGGAATGGGAAGGAGCTGGATATCACATCTCATGCTATAGGAAGTGTCTCAGGATTGGAATGGGAAGGAGCTGGATATCACATCTCATGCTAAAGGAAGGGTCTCAGATTTGGAACGGGAAGGAGTTGGTTATCCGATCTCATGTTATAGGAAGGGTCTAAGGTCTGGTATAAGCATTGAGATATCACATCTCTGCTATAGGAAGTGTCTCAGGATTGGAATGGGAAGGAGTTGGATATCCCATCTCATGTTATAGGAAGGGTCTCAGGTTTGGTATAAGCATTGAGATATCACATCTCATGCTATAGGAAGGGTCTCAGGTTGGAATGGGAAGGAGTTGGATATCACATCTCATGTTAAAGGGAGGGTCTCAGAATTGGAAGGGGAAGGATTTGGATATCACATCTCATGTTATAGGAAGGATCTCAGGTTTGGTATTAGAAGCATTGAGATATCACATCTCATGCTATCGGAAGGATCTCAGGTTTGGTATTAGAAGCATTGAGATATCACATCTCATGCTATCAGAAGGGTCTCAGGATTGGAATGGGAAGGAGTTGGATATCACATCTCATGCTAAAGGGAGGGTCTCAGGTTTGGAATGGGAAGGATTTGGATATCACATCTCATGTTATCGGAAGGATTTCAGGTTTGGTATTAGAAGTATTGAGATATCACATCTCATGCTATAGGAAGGGTCTCAGGATTGGAATGGGAAGGAGTTGGATATCACATCTCATGCTAAAGGAAGGGTCTCAGGTTTGGTAGAAGCATTGAGATATCACATCTCATGCTATAGGAAGGGTCTCAGGACTGGAATGGGAAGGACTTAGATATCACATATCATGCTATAGGGAGGGTTTCTGTTTTGATATTAGAAGCATTGAGATATCACATCTCATGCTAAAGGGAGGGTCTCAGGATTGGAATGGGAAGGAGCTGGATATCACATCTCATGCTAAAGGAAGGGTCTCAGGTTTGGAACGGGAAGGAGTTGGATATCCGATCTCATGTTATAGGAAGGGTCTGAGGTCTGGTATAAGCATTGAGATATCACATCTCTGCTATCGGAAGTGTCTCAGGATTGGAATGGGAAGGAGTTGGATATCCCATCTCATGTTATAGGAAGGGTCTCAGGTTTGGTATAAGCATTGAGATATCACATCTCATGCTATAGGAAGGGTCTCAGGATTGGAATGGGAAGGAGTTGGATATCACATCTCATGCTATAGGAAGGGTCTCAGGTTTGGTATAAGCATTGAGATATCACATCTCATGCTATAGGAAGGGTCTCAGGATTGGAATGGGAAGGAGTTGTATATGACATCTCATGCCGTAGGAAGGGTCTCAGGTTTGGTATAAGCATTGAGATATCACATCTCATGCTATAGGAAGGGTCTCAGGATTGGAATGGGAAGGAGTTGTATATGACATCTCATGTTATAGGAAGGGTCTCAGGTTTGGTATAAGCATTGAGATATCACATCTCATGCTATAGGAAGGGTCTCAGGATTGGAATGGGAAGGAGTTGGATATCACATCTCATGCTATAGGAAGGGTCTCAGGTTTGGTATAAGCATTGAGATATCACATCTCATGCTATAGGAAGGGTCTCAGGATTGGAATGGGAAGGAGTTGGATATCACATCTCATGCCGTAGGAAGGGTCTCAGGTTTGGTATAAGCATTGAGATATCACATCTCTGCTATCGGAAGGGTCTCAGGATTGGAATGGGAAGGAGTTGGATATCCCATCTCATGTTATAGGAAGAGTCTCAGGTTTGGTATTAGAAGCATTGAGATATCACATCTCATGCTATAGGAAGTGTCTCAGGATTGGAATGGGAAGGACTTGGATATCACATCTCATGCTATAGGGAGGCTCTCAAGTTTGATATTAGAAGCATTGAGATATCACATCTCATGCTATAGGAAGGGTCTCAGGATTGGAATGGGAAGGAGTTGGATATCACATCTCATGCTATAGGAAGGGTCTCAGGTTTGGTATAAGCAGTGAGATATCACATCACATGCTGTAGGAAGGGTCTCAGGTTTGGTATTAGAAGCATTGAGATATCACATCTCATGCTATAGGAAGGATCTCAGGTTTGGTATTAGAAGTATTGAGATATCACATCTCATGCTATAGGAAGGGTCTCAGGATTGGAATGGGAAGGAGTTGGATATCACATCTCATGCTAAAGGAAGGGTCTCAGGTTTGGTAGAAGCATTGAGATATCACATCTCATGCTATAGGAAGGGTCTCAGGATTGGAATGGGAAGGACTTAGATATCACATATCATGCTATAGGGAGGGTCTCAGTTTTGATATTAGAAGCATTGAGATATCACATCTCATGCTATCGGAAGTGTCTCACGATTGGAATGGGAAGGAGCTGGATATCACATCTCATGCTAAAGGAAGAGTCTCAGGTTTGGTATAAGCATTGAGATATCACATCTCTGCTATCGGAAGTGTCTCAGGATTGGAAATGGAAGGAGTTGGATATCCCATCTCATGTTATAGGACGGGTCTCAGGTTTGTTATTAGAATCATTGAGATATCATATTGCATGCTGTAGGAAGGGTCTAAGGATTGGAATGGAAAGGACTTGGATATCACATCTCATGCTATAGATAGGCTCTCAGGTTTGGAAAGGGAAGGAGTTGGATATCACATTTCATGTTAGAGGAAGGATCTCAGGTTTGGTATTAGAGGCATTGAGATATCATATTGCATGCTGTAGGAAGGGTCTAAGGATTGGAATGGGAAGGACTTGGATTTCACATCTCATGCTATAGGAAGGGTCTCAGGTTGGAATGGGAAGGAGTTGGATATCACATCTCATGTTAAAGGGAGGGTCTCAGAATTGGAAGGGGAAGGATTTGGATATCACATCTCATGTTATAGGAAGGATCTCAGGTTTGGTATTAGAAGCATTGAGATATCACATCTCATGCTATCGGAAGGATCTCAGGTTTGGTATTAGAAGCATTGAGATATCACATCTCATGCTATCAGCAGGGTCTCAGGATTGGAATGGGAAGGAGATGGATATCACATCTCATGCTAAAGGGAGGGTCTCAGGTTTGGAAGGGGAAGGATTTGGATATCACATCTCATGTTATCGGAAGGATCTCAGGTTTGGTATTAGAAGTATTGAGATATCACATCTCATGCTATAGGAAGGGTCTCAGGATTGGAATGGGAAGGAGTTGGATATCACATCTCATGCTAAAGGAAGGGTCTCAGGTTTGGTAGAAGCATTGAGATATCACATCTCATGCTATAGGAAGTGTCTCAGGATTGGAATGGGAAGGAGCTGGATATCACATCTCATGCTAAAGGAAGGGTCTCAGGTTTGGAACGGGAAGGAGTTGGATATCCGATCTCATGTTATAGGAAGGGTCTAAGGTCTGGTATAAGCATTGAGATATCACATCTCTGCTATCGGAAGTGTCTCAGGATTGGAATGGGAAGGAGTTGGATATCCGATCTCATGCTATCGGAAGGATCTCAGGTTTGGTATTAGAAGCATTGAGATATCACATCTCATGCTATAGGAAGGGTCTCAGGATTGGAATGGGAAGGACTTAGATATCACATATCATGCTATAGGGAGGGTTTCTGTTTTGATATTAGAAGCATTGAGATATCACATCTCATGCTATAGGAAGGGTCTCAGGATTGGAATGGGAAGGAGTTGGATATCACATCTCATGCTATAGGAAGGGTCTCAGGTTTGGTATAAGCATTGAGATATCACATCTCATGCTATAGGAAGGGTCTCAGGATTGGAATGGGAAGGAGTTGTATATGACATCTCATGCCGTAGGAAGGGTCTCAGGTTTGGTATAAGCATTGAGATATCACATCTCATGCTATAGGAAGGGTCTCAGGATTGGAATGGGAAGGAGTTGGATATCACATCTCATGCTATAGGAAGGGTCTCAGGTTTGGTATAAGCATTGAGATATCACATCTCATGCTATAGGAAGGGTCTCAGGATTGGAATGGGAAGGAGTTGTATATGACATCTCATGCCGTAGGAAGGGTCTCAGGTTTGGTATAAGCATTGAGATATCACATCTCTGCTATCGGAAGGGTCTCAGGATTGGAATGGGAAGGAGTTGGATATCCCATCTCATGTTATAGGAAGAGTCTCAGGTTTGGTATTAGAAGCATTGAGATATCACATCTCATGCTATAGGAAGTGTCTCAGGATTGGAATGGGAAGGACTTGGATATCACATCTCATGCTATAGGGAGGCTCTCAAGTTTGATATTAGAAGCATTGAGATATCACATCTCATGCTATAGGAAGGGTCTCAGGATTGGAATGGGAAGGAGTTGGATATCACATCTCATGCTATAGGAAGGGTCTCAGGTTTGGTATAAGCAGTGAGATATCACATCGCATGCTGTAGGAAGGGTCTCAGGTTTGGTATTAGAAGCATTGAGATATCACATCTCATGCTATAGGAAGGATCTCAGGTTTGGTATTAGAAGTATTGAGATATCACATCTCATGCTATAGGAAGGGTCTCAGGATTGGAATGGGAAGGAGTTGGATATCACATCTCATGCTAAAGGAAGGGTCTCAGGTTTGGTAGAAGCATTGAGATATCACATCTCATGCTATAGGAAGGGTCTCAGGATTGGAATGGGAAGGACTTAGATATCACATATCATGCTATAGGGAGGGTCTCAGTTTTGATATTAGAAGCATTGAGATATCACATCTCATGCTATCGGAAGTGTCTCACGATTGGAATGGGAAGGAGCTGGATATCACATCTCATGCTAAAGGAATAGTCTCAGGATTGGAACGGGAAGGAGTTGGATATCACATCTCATGTTATAGGAAGGGTCTCAGGTTTGGTATAAGCATTGAGATATCATATCTCTGCTATCGGAAGTGTCTCAGGATTGGAAATGGAAGGAGTTGGATATCCCATCTCATGTTATAGGACGGGTCTCAGGTTTGTTATTAGAATCATTGAGATATCATATTGCATGCTGTAGGAAGGGTCTAAGGATTGGAATGGAAAGGACTTGGATATCACATCTCATGCTATAGATAGGCTCTCAGGTTTGGAAAGGGAAGGAGTTGGATATCACATTTCATGTTAGAGGAAGGATCTCAGGTTTGGTATTAGAGGCATTGAGATATCATATTGCATGCTGTAGGAAGGGTCTAAGGATTGGAATGGGAAGGACTTGGATATCACATCTCATGCTATAGGAAGGGTCTCAGGTTGGAATGGGAAGGATTTGGATATCACATCTCATGTTATAGGAAGGATCTCAGGTTTGGTATTAGAAGCATTGAGATATCACATCTCATGCTATCGGAAGGATCTCAGGTTTGGTATTAGAAGCATTGAGATATCACATCTCATGCTATCAGAAGGGTCTCAGGATTGGAATGGGAAGGAGATGGATATCACATATGCTAAAGGGAGGGTCTCAGGTTTGGAAGGGGAAGGATTTGGATATCACATCTCATGTTATCGGAAAGGATCTCAGGTTTGGTATTAGAAGTATTGAGATATCACATCTCATGCTATAGGAAGGGTCTCAGGATTGGAATGGGAAGGAGTTGGATATCACATCTCATGCTAAAGGAAGGGTCTCAGGTTTGGTAGAAGCATTGAGATATCACATCTCATGCTATAGGAAGTGTCTCAGGATTGGAATGGGAAGGAGCTGGATATCACATCTCATGCTAAAGGAAGGGTCTCAGGTTTGGAACGGGAAGGAGTTGGATATCCGATCTCATGTTATAGGAAGGGTCTAAGGTCTGGTATAAGCATTGAGATATCACATCTCTGCTATCGGAAGTGTCTCAGGATTGGAATGGGAAGGAGTTGGATATCCGATCTCATGCTATCGGAAGGATCTCAGGTTTGGTATTAGAAGCATTGAGATATCACATCTCATGCTATAGGAAGGGTCTCAGGATTGGAATGGGAAGGACTTAGATATCACATATCATGCGATAGGGAGGGTTTCCGTTTTGATATTAGAAGCATTGAGATATCACATCTCATGCTATCGGAAATGTCTCAGGATTGGAATGGGAAGGAGCTGGATATCACATCTCATGCTAAAGGAAGGGTCTCAGGTTTGGAACGGGAAGGAGTTGGATATCCGATCTCATGTTATAGGAAGGGTCTAAGGTCTGGTATAAGCATTGAGATATCACATCTCTGCTATCGGAAGTGTCTCAGGATTGGAATGGGAAGGAGTTGGATATCCCATCTCATGTTATAGGAAGGGTCTCAGGTTTGGTATAAGCATTGAGATATCACATCTCATGCTATAGGAAGGGTCTCAGGATTGGAATGGGAAGGAGTTGGATATCACATCTCATGCTATAGGAAGGGTCTCAGGTTTGGTATAAGCATTGAGATATCACATCTCATGCTATAGGAAGGGTCTCAGGATTGGAATGGGAAGGAGTTGTATATGACATCTCATGCCGTAGGAAGGGTCTCAGGTTTGGTATAAGCATTGAGATATCACATCTCATGCTATACTAAGGGTCTCAGGATTGGAATGGGAAGGAGTTGGATATCACATCTCATGCTATAGGAAGGGTCTCAGGTTTGGTATAAGCATTGAGATATCACATCTCATGCTATAGGAAGGGTCTCAGGATTGGAATGTGAAGGAGTTGTATATGACATCTCATGCCGTAGGAAGGGTCTCAGGTTTGGTATAAGCATTGAGATATCACATCTCTGCTATCGGAAGTGTCTCAGGATTGGAATGGGAAGGAGTTGGATATCCCATCTCATGTTATAGGAAGAGTCTCAGGTTTGGTATTAGAAGCATTGAGATATCACATCTCATGCTATAGGAAGTGTCTCAGGATTGGAATGGGAAGGACTTGGATATCACATCTCATGCTATAGGGAGGCTCTCAAGTTTGATATTAGAAGCATTGAGATATCACATCTCATGCTATAGGAAGGGTCTCAGGATTGGAATGGGAAGGAGTTAGATATCACATCTCATGCTATAGGAAGGGTCTCAGGTTTGGTATAAGCAGTGAGATATCACATCTCATGCTATAGGAAGTGTCTCAGGATTGGAATGGGAAGGAGTTGGATATCACATCTCATGTTATAGGAAGGATCTCAGGTTTGGTATAAGAATTGAGATATCACATCTCTGCTATCGGAAGGGTCTCAGGATTGGAATGGGAAGGAGTTGGATATTCCAATCTCATGTTATAGGAAGGGTCTCAGGTTTGGTATTAGAAGCATTGAGATATCACATCTCATGCTATCGGAAGGATCTCAGGTTTGGTATTAGAAGCATTGAGATATCACATCTCATGCTATCAGAAGGGTCTCAGGATTGGAATGGGAAGGAGATGGATATCACATCTCATGCTAAAGGGAGGGTCTCAGGTTTGGAAGGGGAAGGATTTGGATATCACATCTCATGTTATCGGAAGGATCTCAGGTTTGGTATTAGAAGTATTGAGATATCACATCTCATGCTATAGGAAGGGTCTCAGGATTGGAATGGGAAGGAGTTAGATATCACATCTCATGCTAAAGGAAGGGTCTCAGGTTTGGTAGAAGAATTGAGATATCACATCTCATGCTATAGGAAGGGTCTCAGGATTGGAATGGGAAGGACTTAGATATCACATATCATGCTATAGGGAGGGTTTCCGTTTTGATATTAGAAGCATTGAGATATCACATCTCATGCTATCGGAAGTGTCTCAGGATTGGAATGGGAAGGAGCTGGATATCACATCTCATGCTAAAGGAAGGGTCTCAGGTTTGGAACTGGAAGGAGTTGGATATCCGATCTCATGTTATAGGAAGGGTCTAAGGTCTGGTATAAGCATTGAGATATCACATCTCTGCTATCGGAAGTGTCTCAGGATTGGAATGGGAAGGAGTTGGATATCCCATCTCATGTTATAGGAAGGGTCTCAGGTTTGGTATAAGCATTGAGATATCACATCTCATGCTATAGGAAGGGTATCAGGATTGGAATGGGAAGGAGTTGGATATCACATCTCATGCTATAGGAAGGGTCTCAGGTTTGGTATAAGCATTGAGATATCACATCTCATGCTATAGGAAGGGTCTCAGGATTGGAATGGGAAGGAGTTGTATATGACATCTCATGCCGTAGGAAGGGTCTCAGGTTTGGTATAAGCATTGAGATATCACATCTCATGCTATAGGAAGGGTCTCAGGATTGGAATGGGAAGGAGTTGGATATCACATCTCATGCTATAGGAAGGGTCTCAGGTTTGGTATAAGCATTGAGATATCACATCTCATGCTATAGGAAGGGTCTCAGGATTGGAATGGGAAGGAGTTGTATATGACATCTCATGCCGTAGGAAGGGTCTCAAGTTTGGTATAAGCATTGAGATATCACATCTCTGCTATCGGAAGGGTCTCAGGATTGGAATGTGAAGGAGTTGGATATCCCATCTCATGTTATAGGAAGAGTCTCAGGTTTGGTATTAGAAGCATTGAGATATCACATCTCATGCTATAGGAAGGGTCTCAGGATTGGAATGGGAAGGAGTTAGATATCACATCTCATGCTATAGGAAGGGTCTCAGGTTTGGTATAAGCAGTGAGATATCACATCTCATGCTATAGGAAGTGTCTCAGGATTGGAATGGGAAGGAGTTGGATATCACATCTCATGTTATAGGAAGGATCTCAGGTTTGGTATAAGAATTGAGATATCACATCTCTGCCATCGGAAGGGTCTCAGGATTGGAATGGGAAGGAGTTGGATATCACATCTCATGTTATAGGAAGGATCTCAAGTTTGGTATAAGAATTGAGATATCACATCTCTGCTATCGGAAGTGTCTCAGGATTGGAAATGGAAGGAGTTGGATATCCCATCTCATGTTATAGGACGGGTCTCAGGTTTGTTATTAGAATCATTGAGATATCATATTGCATGCTGTAGGAAGGGTCTAAGGATTGGAATGGAAAGGACTTGGATATCACATCTCATGCTATAGATAGGCTCTCAGGTTTGGAAAGGTAAGGAGTTGGATATCACATTTCATGTTAGAGGAAGGATCTCAGGTTTGGTATTAGAGGCATTGAGATATCATATTGCATGCTGTAGGAAGGGTCTAAGGATTGGAATGGGAAGGACTTGGATATCACATCTCATGCTATAGGAAGGGTCTCAGGTTGGAATGGGAAGGAGTTGGATATCACATCTCATGTTAAAGGGAGGGTCTCAGAATTGGAAGGGGAAGGATTTGGATATCACATCTCATGTTATAGGAAGGATCTCAGGTTTGGTATTAGAAGCATTGAGATATCACATCTCATGCTATCGGAAGGATCTCAGGTTTGGTATTAGAAGCATTGAGATATCACATCTCATGCTATCAGAAGGGTCTCAGGATTGGAATGGGAAGGAGATGGATATCACATATGCTAAAGGGAGGGTCTCAGGTTTGGAAGGGGAAGGATTTGGATATCACATCTCATGTTATCGGAAAGGATCTCAGGTTTGGTATTAGAAGTATTGAGATATCACATCTCATGCTATAGGAAGGGTCTCAGGATTGGAATGGGAAGGAGTTGGATATCACATCTCATGCTAAAGGAAGGGTCTCAGGTTTGGTAGAAGCATTGAGATATCACATCTCATGCTATAGGAAGTGTCTCAGGATTGGAATGGGAAGGAGCTGGATATCACATCTCATGCTAAAGGAAGGGTCTCAGATTTGGAACGGGAAGGAGTTGGATATCCGATCTCATGTTATAGGAAGGGTCTAAGGTCTGGTATAAGCATTGAGATATCACATCTCTGCTATCGGAAGTGTCTCAGGATTGGAATGGGAAGGAGTTGGATATCCGATCTCATGCTATCGGAAGGATCTCAGGTTTGGTATTAGAAGCATTGAGATATCACATCTCATGCTATAGGAAGGGTCTCAGGATTGGAATGGGAAGGACTTAGATATCACATATCATGCGATAGGGAGGGTTTCCGTTTTGATATTAGAAGCATTGAGATATCACATCTCATGCTATCGGAAGTGTCTCAGGATTGGAATGGGAAGGAGCTGGATATCACATCTCATGCTAAAGGAAGGGTCTCAGGTTTGGAACGGGAAGGAGTTGGATATCCGATCTCATGTTATAGGAAGGGTCTAAGGTCTGGTATAAGCATTGAGATATCACATCTCTGCTATCGGAAGTGTCTCAGGATTGGAATGGGAAGGAGTTGGATATCCCATCTCATGTTATAGGAAGGGTCTCAGGTTTGGTATAAGCATTGAGATATCACATCTCATGCTATAGGAAGGGTCTCAGGATTGGAATGGGAAGGAGTTGGATATCACATCTCATGCTATAGGAAGGGTCTCAGGTTTGGTATAAGCATTGAGATATCACATCTCATGCTATAGGAAGGGTCTCAGGATTGGAATGGGAAGGAGTTGTATATGACATCTCATGCCGTAGGAAGGGTCTCAGGTTTGGTATAAGCATTGAGATATCACATCTCATGCTATACTAAGGGTCTCAGGATTGGAATGGGAAGGAGTTGGATATCACATCTCATGCTATAGGAAGGGTCTCAGGTTTGGTATAAGCATTGAGATATCACATCTCATGCTATAGGAAGGGTCTCAGGATTGGAATGGGAAGGAGTTGTATATGACATCTCATGCCGTAGAAAGGGTCTCAGGTTTGGTATAAGCATTGAGATATCACATCTCTGCTATCGGAAGTGTCTCAGGATTGGAATGGGAAGGAGTTGGATATCCCATCTCATGTTATAGGAAGAGTCTCAGGTTTGGTATTAGAAGCATTGAGATATCACATCTCATGCTATAGGAAGTGTCTCAGGATTGGAATGGGAAGGACTTGGATATCACATCTCATGCTATAGGGAGGCTCTCAAGTTTGATATTAGAAGCATTGAGATATCACATCTCATGCTATAGGAAGGGTCTCAGGATTGGAATGGGAAGGAGTTAGATATCACATCTCATGCTATAGGAAGGGTCTCAGGTTTGGTATAAGCAGTGAGATATCACATCTCATGCTATAGGAAGTGTCTCAGGATTGGAATGGGAAGGAGTTGGATATCACATCTCATGTTATAGGAAGGATCTCAGGTTTGGTATAAGAATTGAGATATCACATCTCTGCTATCGGAAGGGTCTCAGGATTGGAATGGGAAGGAGTTGGATATTCCAATCTCATGTTATAGGAAAGGTCTCAGGTTTGGTATTAGAAGCATTGAGATATCACATCTCATGCTATCGGAAGGATCTCAGGTTTGGTATTAGAAGCATTGAGATATCACATCTCATGCTATCAGAAGGGTCTCAGGATTGGAATGGGAAGGAGATGGATATCACATCTCATGCTAAAGGGAGGGTCTCAGGTTTGGAAGGGGAAGGATTTGGATATCACATCTCATGTTATCGGAAGGATCTCAGGTTTGGTATTAGAAGTATTGAGATATCACATCTCATGCTATAGGAAGGGTCTCAGGATTGGAATGGGAAGGAGTTAGATATCACATCTCATGCTAAAGGAAGGGTCTCAGGTTTGGTAGAAGCATTGAGATATCACATCTCATGCTATAGGAAGGGTCTCAGGATTGGAATGGGAAGGACTTAGATATCACATATCATGCTATAGGGAGGGTTTCCGTTTTGATATTAGAAGCATTGAGATATCACATCTCATGCTATCGGAAGTGTCTCAGGATTGGAATGGGAAGGAGCTGGATATCACATCTCATGCTAAAGGAAGGGTCTCAGGTTTGGAACTGGAAGGAGTTGGATATCCGATCTCATGTTATAGGAAGGGTCTAAGGTCTGGTATAAGCATTGAGATATCACATCTCTGCTATCGGAAGTGTCTCAGGATTGGAATGGGAAGGAGTTGGATATCCCATCTCATGTTATAGGAAGGGTCTCAGGTTTGGTATAAGCATTGAGATATCACATCTCATGCTATAGGAAGGGTCTCAGGATTGGAATGGTAAGGAGTTGGATATCACATCTCATGCTATAGGAAGGGTCTCAGGTTTGGTATAAGCATTGAGATATCACATCTCATGCTATAGGAAGGGTCTCAGGATTGGAATGGGAAGGAGTTGTATATGACATCTCATGCCGTAGGAAGGGTCTCAGGTTTGGTATAAGCATTGAGATATCACATCTCATGCTATAGGAAGGGTCTCAGGATTGGAATGGGAAGGAGTTGGATATCACATCTCATGCTATAGGAAGGGTCTCAGGTTTGGTATAAGCATTGAGATATCACATCTCATGCTATAGGAAGGGTCTCAGGATTGGAATGGGAAGGAGTTGTATATGACATCTCATGCCGTAGGAAGGGTCTCAGGTTTGGTATAAGCATTGAGATATCACATCTCTGCTATCGGAAGGGTCTCAGGATTGGAATGGGAAGGAGTTGGATATCCCATCTCATGTTATAGGAAGAGTCTCAGGTTTGGTATTAGAAGCATTGAGATATCACATCTCATGCTATAGGAAGGGTCTCAGGATTGGAATGGGAAGGAGTTAGATATCACATCTCATGCTATAGGAAGGGTCTCAGGTTTGGTATAAGCAGTGAGATATCACATCTCATGCTATAGGAAGTGTCTCAGGATTGGAATGGGAAGGAGTTGGATATCACATCTCATGTTATAGGAAGGATCTCAGGTTTGGTATAAGAATTGAGATATCACATCTCTGCTATCGGAAGGGTCTCAGGATTGGAATGGGAAGGAGTTGGATATCACATCTCATGTTATAGGAAGGATCTCAGGTTTGGTATAAGAATTGAGATATCACATCTCTGCTATCGGAAGGGTCTCAGGATTGGAATGGGAAGGAGTTGGATATTCCAATCTCATGTTATAGGAAGGGTCTAAGGTTTGGTATTAGAAGCATTGAGATATCACATCTCATTGTATAGGAAGGGTCTCAGGATTGGAATGGGAAGGACTTGGATATCACATCTCATGCTATAGGGAGGGTCTCAAGTTTGATATTAGAAGCATTGAGATATTACATCTCATGATATCGGAAGGGTCTCAGGATTGGAATGGGAAGGAGTTGGATATCACATCTCATGATAAAGGAAGGGTCTAAGGTTTGGAAGGGGAAGGATTTGGATATCACATCTCATGTTATAGGACGGGTCTCAGGTTTGGTATTAGAAGCATTGAGATATCAAGTCTCATGGTATAGAAAGGGGATCAGAATTGGAATGGGAAGGAGTTGGATGTCACAACTCAAGCTATAGGAAGGGTCTCAGGATTGGAATGGGAAGGACTTGGATATCACATCTCATGCTATAGGGAGGGTCTCAAGTTTGATATTAGAAGCATTGAGATATCACATCTCATGATATCGGAAGGGTCTCAGGATTGGAATGGGAAGGAGTTGGATATCACATCTCATGATAAAGGAAGGGTCTAAGGTTTGGAAGGGGAAGGATTTGGATATCACATCTCATGTTATAGGCCGGGTCTCAGGTTTGGTATTAGAAGCATTGAGATATCAAGTCTCATGGTATAGGAAGGGGCTCAGAATTGGAATGGGAAGGAGTTGGATATCAAGTCTCATGGTATAGGAAGGGGCTCAGAATTGGAATGGGAAGGGGTTGGATATCACATCTCATGCTAAAGGGAGGGTCTCAGGTTTGGAAGGGGAAGGATTTGGATATCACATCTCATGTTATAGGAAGGATCTCAGGTTTGGTATTAGAAGCATTGAGATATCACATCTCATGCTATCGGAAGTATCTCAGGTTTGGTATTAGAGGCATTGAGATATCACATCTCATGCTATCTATCATAAGGGTCTCAGGATTGGAATGGGAAGGGGTTGGATATCACATCTCATGCTAAAGGGAGAGTCTCAGGTTTGGAAGGGGAAGGATTTGGATATCACATCACATGTTATAAGAAGGATCTCAGGTTTGGTATTAGAAGCATTGAGATATCACATCTCATGCTATCGGAAGGGTCTCAGGATTGGAATGGGAAGGAGTCGGATATCACATCTCATGCTATAGGAAGGCCCTCAGGTTTGGAAGGGGAAAGAGTTGGATATCACATTTCATGTTAGAGGTAGGATCTCAGGTTTGGTATTAGAGGCATTGAGATATCACATCTCATGCTATCAGAAGGGTCTCAGGATTGGAATGGGAAGGAGTTGGATATCACATCTCATGCTAAAGGGAGGGTCTCAGGTTTGGAAGGGGAAGGATTTGGATATCACGTCTCATGTTATAGGAAGGATCTCAGGTTTGGTATTAGAAGCATTGAGATATCACATCTCATGCTATCGGAAGGATCTCAGGTTTGGTATTAGAGGCATTGAGATATCACATCTCATGCTAAAGGGAGGGTCTCAGGTTTGGAAGGGGAAGGATTTGGATATCACATCTCTTGTTATAGGAAGGATCACAGGTTTGGTATTAGAAGCATTGAGATATCACATCTCATGCTATCGGAAGGGTCTCAGGATTGGAATGGGAAGGAGTTGGATAACACATCTCATGTTACAGGAAGGATCTCAGGTTTGGTATTAGAAGCATTGAGATATCACATCTCATGCTATCGGAAGTATCTCAGGTTTGGTATTAGAGGCATTGAGATATCACATCTCATGCTATCTATCATAAGGGTCTCAGGATTGGAATGGGAAGGAGTTGGATATCACATCTCATGCTAAAGGGAGGGTCTCAGGTTTGGAAGGGGAAGGATTTGGATATCACATCACATGTTATAAGAAGGATCTCAGGTTTGGTATTAGAAGCATTGGGATATCACATCTCATGCTATCGGAAGGGTCTCAGGATTGGAATGGGAAGGAGTTGGATAACACATCTCATGTTACAGGAAGGATCTCAGGTTTGGTATTAGAAGCATTGAGATATCACATCTCATGCTATCGGAAGTATCTCAGGTTTGGTATTAGAGGCATTGAGATATCACATCTCATGCTATCTATCATAAGGGTCTCAGGATTGGAATGGGAAGGAGTTGGATATCACATCTCATGCTAAAGGGAGGGTCTCAGGTTTGGAAGGGGAAGGATTTGGATATCACATCACATGTTATAAGAAGGATCTCAGGTTTGGTATTAGAAGCATTGGGATATCACATCTCATGCTATCGGAAGGGTCTCAGGATTGGAATGGGAAGGAGTCGGATATCACATCTCATGCTATAGGAAGGCTCTCAGGTTTGGAAGGGGAAAGAGTTGGATATCACATTTCATGTTAGAGGTAGGATCTCAGGTTTGGTATTAGAGGCATTGAGATATCACATCTCATGCTATCAGAAGGATCTCAGGATTAGAATGGGAAGGAGTTGGATATCACATCTCATGCTAAAGGGAGGGTCTCAGGTTTGGAAGGGGAAGGATTTGGATATCACGTCTCATGTTATAGGAAGGATCTCAGGTTTGGTATTAGAAGCATTGAGATATCACATTTCATGCTATCGTAAGGATCTCAGGTTTGGTATTAGAGGCATTGAGATATCACATCTCATGCTAAAGGGAGGGTCTCAGGTTTGTAAGGGGAAGGATTTGGATATCACATCTCTTGTTATAGGAAGGATCACAGGTTTGGTATTAGAAGCATTGAGATATCACATCTCATGCTATCGGAAGGGTCTCAGGATTGGAATGGGACGGAGTTGGATATCACATCTCATGCTAAAGGGAGGGTCTCAGGTTTGGAAGGGGAAGGATGTGGATATCACATTTCATGTTAGAGGTAGGATCTCAGGTTTGGTATTGGAGGCATTGAGATATCACATCTCATGCTATCAGAAGGGTCTCAGGATGGGAATGGGAAAGAGTTGGATATCACATCTCATGCTAAAGGGAGGGTCTCAGGTTTGGAAGGGGTAGGATTTGGATATCACATCTCATGTTATCGGAAGGATTTCAGGTTTGGTATTAGAAGCATTGAGATATCACATCTCATGCTATAGGAAGGGTCTCAGGTTTGGTATTAGAAGCATTGAGATATCAAGTCTCATGGTATAGGAAGGGTCTCAGAATTGGAATGGGAAGGAGTTGGATATCTCAAGCTATAGGAAGGGTCTCAGGTTTGGAATGGGAAGGGGTTTGATATCACAACTCATGCCATAGTATGGGTCTCAGGTTTGGTAGAAACATTGGGATATCACATCTCATGCTATCGGAAGGGTATCAGGATTTGATTTGGAAGGAGTTGGATATCCCATCTCATGCTATAGGAAGGGTCTCAGGTTGGAATGGGAAGGAGTTGGATATCACATCTCATGTTATAGGAAGGGTCCCAGGATTGGAATGGGAAGGACTTGGATATCATATCTCATGCTATAGGAAGGCTCTCAGGTTTGGAAGGGGAAGGAGTTGGATATCACATTTCATGTTAGAGGAAGGATCTCAGGTTTGGTATTAGAGGCATTGAGATATCACCTCTTGTTATAGGAAGGGTCTCACGTTTGGTACAAGCATTGAGATATCACATCTCATGCTATAGGAAGGGTCTCAGGATTGGAATGGGAAGGAGTTGTATATCACATCTCAAGCTATAGGAAGGGTCTCACGTTTGGTATAAGCATTGAGATATCACATCTCATGCTATAGGAAGGGTCTCAGGATTGGAATGGGAAGGTGTTGGATATCACATCTCATGTTATAGGAAAGATCTCAGGTTTGGTATTAGAAGCATTGCGACATCACATCTCATGTTATAGGAAGGGTCTCAGGATTGGAATGGGAAGAAGTTGGCTATCACATCTCATGCTATAGGAAGGGTCTCAGGTTTGGTATAAGCATTAAGATATCACATCTCATGCTATAGGAAGGGTCTCAGGATTGGAATGGGAAGGAGTTGTATATGACATCTCATGCCATAGGAAGGGTCTCAGGTTTGGAATAAGCATTGAGATATCACATCTCATGCTATAGGAAGGGTCTCAGGATTGGAATGGGACGGACTTGGATATCACATCTCATGCTATAGGGAGGGTCTCAGGTTTGGAAGGGGAAGGATTTGGATATCACATCGCATGTTATAGGAAGGATCTCAGGTTTGGTAAGGGAAGGAGTTGGATATCACATTTCATGTTAGAGGTAGGATCTCAGGTTTGGTATTAGAGGCATTGAGGTATCACATCTCATGCTATCAGAAGGGTCTCAGGATTGGAATGGGAAGGAGTTGGATATCACATCTCATGCTAAAGGGAGGGTCTCAGGTTTGGAAGGGGAAGGATTTGGATATCACATCGCGTGTTATAGGAAGGATCTCAGGTTTGGTATTAGAATCATTGAGATATCACATCTCATGCTATCGGAAGTATCTCAGGTTTGGTATTAGAGGCATTGAGATATCACATCTCATGCTATCATAAGGGTCTCAGGATTGGAATGGGAAGGAGTTGGATATCACTTCTCATGCTAAAGGGAGGGTCTCAGGTTTGGAAGGGGAAGGATTTGGATATCACATCACATGTTATAAGAAGGATCTCAGGTTTGGTATTAGAAGCATTGAGCTATCACATCTCATGCTATCGGAAGGGTCTCAGGATTGGAATGGGAAGGAGTTGGATATCACATCTCATGCTATAGGAAGGGTCTCAGGTTTGGAACGGGAAGGAGTTGGATATCACATCTCATGTTATAGGAAGAGTCTCAGGTTTGGTATAAGCATTGAGATATCACATCTCTGCAATCGGAAGGGTCTCAGGATTGGGATGGGAAGGAGTTGGATATCACATCTCATGCTATAGGAAGGGTCTCAGGTTTGGAACGGGAAGGAGTTGGATATCCCATCTCATGTTATAGGATGGGTCTCAGGTTTGGTATTAGAAGCATTGAGATATCACATCGCATGCTGTAGGAAGGGTCTCAGGATTGGAATGGGAAGGAGTTGGATATTACATCTCATGCTATAGGAAGGTTCTCAGGTTTGGTATAAGCATTGAGGTATCACATCTCTGCTATCGAAAGTGTCTCAGGATTGGAATGGGAAGGAGTTGGATACCCATCTCATTTTATAGGAGGGGTCTCAGGTTTGTTATTAGAATCATTGAGATATCATATTGCATGCTGTAGGAAGGGTCTAAGGATTGGAATGGGAAGGACTTGAATATCACATCTCATGCTATAGGTAGGCTCTCAGGTTTGGAAAGGGAAGGAGTTGGATATCACATCTCATGTTATAGGAAGGATCTCAGGTTTGGTATTAGAAGCATTGAGATATCACATCTCATGCTATAGGAAGGGTCTCAGGATTGGAATGGGAAGGAGTTGTATATGACATCTCATGCCATAGGAAGGGTCTCAGGTTTGGTATAAGCATTGAGATGTCACATCTCTGCTATCGGAAGGGTCTCAGGATTGGAATGGGAAGGAGTTGGATATCCCATCTCATGTTATAGGAAGAGTCTCAGGTTTGGTATTAGAAGCATTGAGATATCACATCTGATGCTATAGGAAGTGTCTCAGGATTGGAATGGGAAGGAGTTTGATATCACATCTCATGCCATGTATGGGTCTCAGGTTTTGTAGAAGCATTGTGATATCACATCTCATGCTATCGGAAGGGTATCAGGATTGGATTTGGAAGGAGTTGGATATCCCATGTCATGCTATAGGAAGGGTCTCAGGTTGGAATGGGAAGGAGTTGGATATCACATCTCATGTTATAGGAAGGGTCTCAGGATTGGAATGGGAAGGACTTGGATATCACATTTCATGCTATAGGAAGGCTCTCAGGTTTGGAAGGGGAAGGGGTTGGATATCACATTTCATGTTAGAGGTAGGATCTCAGGTTTGGTATTAGAGGCATTGAGATATCACATCTCATGCTATCAGAAGGGTCTCAGGATTGGAATGTGTTAGGAAAGATTTCGTAATTGTAGGTAATTTTCCTTCCATGTGGCAACCCCTAAACTTTTTGCTGTTGTTTTTCACCTTGTTCTTGACTTTGCCAGAGAAGTGCAGCCTTCTGCCGCACTCCTCTTTGCTTTCGCTCCTTTCTTACGGGGAAACTGACATGCCCTTAAGACAGTCAGTACCGGGGAACGCTGTTTCCCGTAGTTTCTTTTACCATGTTGCGGCTTTAGTGCAACATGACACAAGAGGGCACTGTAAGCTAAGTTACAGCTCTCTTGGGTCTCTAGCCTTCTACAGGCCCTAGATACTCATTTAGGATGGTATTTGATCGGTGCAAGTCATTCAGGGACTGGAATGGTGGCAGCGATCGTTTTGTGTATTTTGAGCTCCTTTTGGCGTTCTAAGTGCGTTTTTCGCGCTGAACCCAAAATGGTGGCCTGGCTCCCAAAATGGCCAGACCACGAGGCTCCTTTGTCTTGTCCACTGACCGTCTTGCTCCCTTCACCTTCCCCAGGTCGAGCCGACCCGGGGCCTTCCTTATTTGGGCATGTACTTTCCCGCGAAAGACGGATGCTTTCGCGGGCTTCTACATGTCGTATGTGTGCCTCCAGGGTGTGGGCTGGGATGTCTGGTCCCAATACACATCCTGGGTGCCAGAGAGTCTAGGGTGGTGTGAATGCCTGGGACCACCGTGGTCCGTGATTGGTCCACGAATGGTGTGCGTGTTTGATGTGCGGATCTCCCATTGGGTCCCCTCCGTTTTGGCGCGAAGGGAACCGTGGATAAGAGGGGGCTGGAAACACCACTACCATGTCGATCTCCTGAGTTCTCACGAACGAAGGAATACAGGAGCCAAGTATCCTGCAACCAAGAGGCTGGACCGAGGAATCGCTGGTGACCCGCTGAAGGACTCCTCCTTTGCACTGCTGTCGTCCTGTGAAACCCTTTCCTCCTTTGATCGAACCAGAAGGCCTGTACTGGTGCTTCGACCTTTGGAATAGCAGGAACAGCTATTCTCGGCAACTTCATCATCTCCTGCCAGTAAGCCTTCGGAAGCGTCTCTGGGCCATCCAGTTGACTGACCAGCTTACACGGGAGTCCTGCTCTGTAACCGCCGCCAGGTTGTGTAGTATCTCGAGTCCTTGTCACTCTCCCACGCTTCGTACACTTGGCGTTCCCAGGTCGGAAGGCAGGAGTGTACATTTGGCTCAGATACACACGGCCGCTCCGTTGTCCTGCTGCGGCAAAAAACTGTGCAGGTTTCTTCGATTGGGACGTCTTTTTGCTCTACACGACGACGAGGCATTCCTGGCTCTTCTGAACCTGCCAGCTGCTGAAACTGACGTGGAGAAGCCTGGGTCTGCTTGCATCGGGGACCGGTGAGTAGCATAGCTAGGATCTGGTCGCCCTCCTGCAGTAGCCCATTGCTTTTCCCCGCTGTGTAAAACAGCACCCTTTTGTCCGTACTCGCGCTCTGCTTCTGCCCACTGTGGAGGCTGCGCTTGAGTCGCGGAACCTGTTCTTCTTCTTTAGTGCACTAATCTGAACTGCCTGACTTCCTTCGAAGAGCTTCCCCTTTTGCCCGTTGGCACCAGCGCGTGCAGGTACTTTGAGCACAAGGCTCCACTGTTCGCAGGGCTCGGACTTCCATCTAGTTAGGTGCCGCTGAAGGCGAACTGAGTCTAAAGCATTATCGCACTGCCAGTTTTCCTTCCCTTTCAGGTGGACTACACATTTCGTGCGTATAACGCTTGCGACTGTCGTATTTGTATATATATTGTCTTGATATGGTATGTGTTGGTTTAATATTGTGATATTGTGATTTTCTCGCTACGGTCATTGTTTTAAAGGCCTTAAAATAAACATGTATATATTTTTATATAACACCTGTTTGGAGTAGTTTGTAAGTGTTCTGGTTTTGTGTGCTCATTGCGGGCTTTCAGTCACCCTCACCCCTCTTGAGACCTAGTCTTGACCGCCGCAATCGCTACCTTGATTGGTCTGGCTCGTCCAGAGGTTACCCTGTTCCAAGTAATTAGGTTGGCCTTCTGAACTTCTGCGCCACCAGGACAGAGTTCAGAAATCCGTCTTAACAAATTGGTGTACAGCGGTGGGATACGACTGAAGGTATCTAGTGTTGCGCACGAACTAAGGCATTTCAGGTTATTCCAACCAGGACACGTAGTGAATTGTTGTAGTATAACTTTAAAAAAGCCATAGTCCTATCTAACAGTATGGAAACAAATACCTTGTTAACTTTAAATGCTTCCAAATCAGAAACATTGAAGAAGATGTGTGCGGAGAGAGGTGTTTCCTCTCAAGGCACGAAATTGGAAATGATCCAAAGAATCGTGGCGTGGCAGGAAGCGCAGCTTGACGCTATAACTTCTGAGGACAGTGCGGAAGGTGGTGGGGTTCCTCCACCGCAGTGGTAGGCGAGCTCGGGGGAATATTCTCTTTCCCCCATCATGACTTGTTGACTCCTTTCGCCTTGGGTTTCCCCTTCGGCTGGGGCGGCGTATTGGACTTGGCCAATGCTGCCCGTGCTTGAGACCGTGTGTAGGGTCTTTCGGCAGTGTCTCCTACGAGCCCTAAAGCTCTGAGATCATTACCTAACAAGACCTTTCCCGGGACGTTTCTCTGAATGCTCACTGGAATCCTGACTGCTGTACCATTTAAAGTAAGATTTACAGGTATTACTGGAAACATACGGAGGGGGCCGTCAGTCTCATGCTATAGGAAGGGTCTCAGGATTGGAATGGGAAGGATTTGGATATCACATCTCATGCTATAGGAAGGGTCTCAGGTTTGGTATAAGCATGGAGATATCACTTCTCATGCTATAGGAAGTGTCTCAGGATTGGAATTGGAAGGAGTTGGATATCACATCTCATGTTATAGGAAGGATCTCAGGTTTGGTATTAGAAGCATCGAGACATCACATCTCATGCTATAGGAAGTGTCTCAGGATTGGAATGGGAAGGAGTTGGATATCACATCTCATGCTAAAGGGAGGGTCTCAGGTTTGGAAGGGGAAGGATTTGGATATTACATCTCGTGTTATAGGAATGATCTCAGGTTTGGTATTAGAAGCATTGAGATATCACATCTCATGCTATCGGAAGGATCTCAGGTTTGGTATTAGAAGCATTGAGATATCAAAACTCATGCTATAGGAAGGGTCTCAGGATTGGAATGGGAAGGAGTTCGATATCACATCTCATGCTATAGGAAGGGTCTCAGGATTGGAATGGGAAGGTGTTTTATATGACATCTCATGCCATAGGAAGGATCTCAGGTTTGGTATTAGAAGCATTGAGACATCACATCTCATGTTATAGGAAGGGTCTCAGGATTGGAATGAGAAGGAGTTGGATATCACATCTCATGCTATAGGAAGGGTCTCAGGTTTGGTATAAGCATTGAGATATCACATCTCATGCTATAGGAAGGGTCTCAGGATTGGAATGGGAAGGAGTTGTATATGACATCTGTAAGGATATTTGGCGTGTTATAGCACAGAGTACAGCACTACTGCACAGGTAGCATTTTTTTTTTGATGCAGCACCACCACATGGGTGTGGTGCATTGCTATATGTGTTGCCAGAGTGACATGGACATATAAGTAAAGACAGGCTATTCAGTCAAAAACGATTTTTACATATAAGATGCAAATCTATTTTTACAGTTAAAAGCACACATGTGCACATTCAAAATGCACACTATTTTTCACCTGAAATGCCTATGTTGCAAGAGACACATTTGAAAATTAATAACTAACCTTATTAATAACTAACCTGACTAATAAAACTTCATTTAACATAACCCACTAATAAAAATGTGTCTCCACTGCAGAATTAGGCCTACTCTGAAAGTGAACTTTTAAACGCACATTCATTTTTTTTCTCTGCTGCTCTGTCCACATAACTACAGGAAGCAAAGAGCTCGAAGGAACAGGAAATCAGTTTGTTACAATTTTTACTGTAGAAGTGAGCCATTGTGTAGTGAGGGAGGAGATGACATGATTGATTCTGATTGGAGCAGCGTCATAGCAAGTATCATGCTAGAGGCTGTGATTAGAACTTTGCTGGAGAAGCTTGAGGGGAGGGAGAACAATCGAGATCTTGCAGAGCTGGGAGAAGGATCTGTTTCCTGGCTGAGGCATTCCTGCTGCAAAAGCTGAGAGTTCCAGGCAATAACCCCGGTTTGAGAACGGCAGACGCTTGTTCTCACTGGGTTGATTTTCAAGGGAGCCAAATTCAGAAAGAGAATAGCCGAAGAAAACTCATGCTGAACAGATAAGGTAATTACAGAAGCGAGTGGGAGCTGTGCGAAAGTGTGCGAAACTGTTCAGTCAGTGTATTAAAGGGAGTCTCAGTCTCTTATCAGCATATTTAATGTTACCAATTGAATATATTCTCGCCGCTCTCTGTTCATTTTATCACAAATAATGTTGTACCATTTCATTTATTTCTGTAAAAAAAGTTAAACTGTGTTTACAAGAAATTGCTATAATACAAAAACATTTGAAAACAGATAGCTAGTGTGTATTAGTGTGTATTATTTCTTTCTTTCATTTTGCATGGGAAAAGGTTTAAACGTGGGTAGATTTTTAAACAGTGCAATTGTCATTTTAAAACAGATGTGTGCATGATTCTATTCAGTATGGACAGTTGTGAGTGACTGTTTGTAGCATAGCCTGTTGGAGGTACATGAGTCAACGGGAAGAGAGACTCCCTGGACATAGTTCCCTACCGTATATAAGGTAGTGGAAATTACCACAAAAATACCACAATAGCCCATGGTGGCACACAACACTAACACTGAAAATGTGGTATCCCTAAAATGTAGGCCTGAGGTCTCTCTAGTGATCAAGAACAATCTAGATAAAAAACAAGGGATGTTGGATATTGGGGCCACAAATAATATCACATCTCATGCTATCGGAAGGATCTCAGGTTTGGTATTAGAAGCATTGAGATATCAAAACTCATGCTATAGGAAGGGTCTCAGGATTGGAATGGGAAGGAGTTCGATATCACATCTCATGCTATAGGAAGGGTCTCAGGATTGGAATGGGAAGGATTTTTATATGACATCTCATGCCATAGGAAGGATCTCAGGTTTGGTATTAGAAGCATTGAGACATCACATCTCATGTTATAGGAAGGGTCTCAGGATTGGAATGAGAAGGAGTTGGATATCACATCTCATGCTATATGAAGGGTCTCAGGTTTGGTATAAGCATTGAGATATCACATCTCATGCTATAGGAAGGGTCTCAGGATTGGAATGGGAAGGAGTTGTATATGACATCTGTAAGGATATTTGGCGTGTTATAGCACAGAGTACAGCACTACTGCACAGGTAGCATTTTTTTTTTGATGCAGCACCACCACATGGGTGTGGTGCATTGCTATATGTGTTGCCAGAGTGACATGGACATATAAGTAAAGACAGGCTATTCAGTCAAAAACGATTTTTACATATAAGATGCAAATCTATTTTTACAGTTAAAAGCACACATGTGCACATTCAAAATGCACACTATTTTTCACCTGAAATGCCTATGTTGCAAGAGACACATTTGAAAATTAATAACTAACCTTATTAATAACTAACCTGACTAATAAAACTTCATTTAACATAACCCACTAATAAAAATGTGTCTCCACTGCAGAATTAGGCCTACTCTGAAAGTGAACTTTTAAACGCACATTCATTTTTTTTCTCTGCTGCTCTGTCCACATAACTACAGGAAGCAAAGAGCTCGAAGGAACAGGAAATCAGTTTGTTACAATTTTTACTGTAGAAGTGAGCCATTGTGTAGTGAGGGAGGAGATGACATGATTGATTCTGATTGGAGCAGCGTCATAGCAAGTATCATGCTAGAGGCTGTGATTAGAACTTTGCTGGAGAAGCTTGAGGGGAGGGAGAACAATCGAGATCTTGCAGAGCTGGGAGAAGGATCTGTTTCCTGGCTGAGGCATTCCTGCTGCAAAAGCTGAGAGTTCCAGGCAATAACCCCGGTTTGAGAACGGCAGACGCTTTTTCTCACTGGGTTGATTTTCAAGGGAGCCAAATTCAGAAAGAGAATAGCCGAAGAAAACTCATGCTGAACAGATAAGGTAATTACAGAAGCGAGTGGGAGCTGTGCGAAAGTGTGCGAAACTGTTCAGTCAGTGTATTAAAGGGAGTCTCAGTCTCTTATCAGCATATTTAATGTTACCAATTGAATATATTCTCGCCGCTCTCTGTTCATTTTATCACAAATAATGTTGTACCATTTCATTTATTTCTGTAAAAAAAGTTAAACTGTGTTTACAAGAAATTGCTATAATACAAAAACATTTGAAAACAGATAGCTAGTGTGTATTATTTCTTTCTTTCATTTTGCATGGGAAAAGGTTTAAACGTGGGTAGATTTTTAAACAGTGCAATTGTCATTTTAAAACAGATGTGTGCATGATTCTATTCAGTATGGACAGTTGTGAGTGACTGTTTGTAGCATAGCCTGTTGGAGGTACATGAGTCAACGGGAAGAGAGACTCCCTGGACATAGTTCCCTACCGTATATAAGGTAGTGGAAATTACCACAAAAATACCACAATAGCCCATGGTGGCACACAACACTAACACTGAAAATGTGGTATCCCTAAAATGTAGGCCTGAGGTCTCTCTAGTGATCAAGAACAATCTAGATAAAAAACAAGGGATGTTGGATATTGGGGCCACAAATAAACCAACCACTATACCAACCAACCACGCAAACTACCGCGCACATCATCTAAATAGGTCTGAATTCTGAAATAATGCAATGTATTATTGTCATGTGTGACCCAATATGAATACAGAGAGTGATTATTGCTAAAGGTATTTTGGCGGTAAGAAAATACCGCAAAGCCCCAAATATCCACAAAATACCCAACACATCTCATGCCACAGGAAGGGTCTCAGGTTTGGTATAAGCATTGAGATATCAAATCTCTGCTATCGGAAGGGTCTCAGGATTGGAATGGGAAGGAGTTGGATATCCCATATTATGTTATAGGAAGGGTCTCAGGTTTGGTATTAGAAGCATTGAGATATCACATCTCATGCTATAGGAAGGGTCTCAGGATTGGAATGGGAAGGACTTGGATATCACATCTCATGCTATAGGGAGGGTCTCACGTTTGGAAAGGGAAGGAGTTGGATATCACATTTCATGTTAGAGGTAGGATCTCAGGTTTGGTATTAGAGGCATTGAGATATCACCTCTTGTTATAGGAAGGGTCTCACGTTTGGTACAAGCATTGAGATATCACATCTCATGCTATAGGAAGGGTCTCAGGATTGGAATGGGAAGGAGTTGTATATCACATCTCAAGCTATAGGAAGGGTCTCACGTTTGGTATAAGCATTGAGATATCACATCTCATGCTATAGGAAGGGTCTCAGGATTGGAATGGGAAGGTGTTGGATATCACATCTCATGTTATAGGAAAGATCTCAGGTTTGGTATTAGAAGCATTGCGACATCACATCTCATGTTATAGGAAGGGTCTCAGGATTGGAATGGGAAGAAGTTGGCTATCACATCTCATGCTATAGGAAGGGTCTCAGGTTTGGTATAAGCATTAAGATATCACATCTCATGCTATAGGAAGGGTCTCAGGATTGGAATGGGAAGGAGTTGTATATGACATCTCATGCCATAGGAAGGGTCTCAGGTTTGGAATAAGCATTGAGATATCACATCTCATGCTATAGGAAGGGTCTCAGGATTGGAATGGGACGGACTTGGATATCACATCTCATGCTATAGGGAGGGTCTCAGGTTTGGAAGGGGAAGGATTTGGATATCACATCGCATGTTATAGGAAGGATCTCAGGTTTGGTAAGGGAAGGAGTTGGATATCACATTTCATGTTAGAGGTAGGATCTCAGGTTTGGTATTAGAGGCATTGAGGTATCACATCTCATGCTATCAGAAGGGTCTCAGGATTGGAATGGGAAGGAGTTGGATATCACATCTCATGCTAAAGGGAGGGTCTCAGGTTTGGAAGGGGAAGGATTTGGATATCACATCACGTGTTATAGGAAGGATCTCAGGTTTGGTATTAGAATCATTGAGATATCACATCTCATGCTATCGGAAGTATCTCAGGTTTGGTATTAGAGGCATTGAGATATCACATCTCATGCTATCATAAGGGTCTCAGGATTGGAATGGGAAGGAGTTGGATATCACTTCTCATGCTAAAGGGAGGGTCTCAGGTTTGGAAGGGGAAGGATTTGGATATCACATCACATGTTATAAGAAGGATCTCAGGTTTGGTATTAGAAGCATTGAGCTATCACATCTCATGCTATCGGAAGGGTCTCAGGATTGGAATGGGAAGGAGTTGGATATCACATCTCATGCTATAGGAAGGGTCTCAGGTTTGGAACGGGAAGGAGTTGGATATCACATCTCATGTTATAGGAAGAGTCTCAGGTTTGGTATAAGCATTGAGATATCACATCTCTGCAATCGGAAGTGTCTCAGGATTGGGATGGGAAGGAGTTGGATATCACATCTCATGCTATAGGAAGGGTCTCAGGTTTGGAACGGGAAGGAGTTGGATATCCCATCTCATGTTATAGGATGGGTCTCAGGTTTGGTATTAGAAGCATTGAGATATCACATCGCATGCTGTAGGAAGGGTCTCAGGATTGGAATGGGAAGGAGTTGGATATTACATCTCATGCTATAGGAAGGTTCTCAGGTTTGGTATAAGCATTGAGGTATCACATCTCTGCTATCGAAAGTGTCTCAGGATTGGAATGGGAAGGAGTTGGATACCCATCTCATTTTATAGGAGGGGTCTCAGGTTTGTTATTAGAATCATTGAGATATCATATTGCATGCTGTAGGAAGGGTCTAAGGATTGGAATGGGAAGGACTTGAATATCACATCTCATGCTATAGGTAGGCTCTCAGGTTTGGAAAGGGAAGGAGTTGGATATCACATCTCATGTTATAGGAAGGATCTCAGGTTTGGTATTAGAAGCATTGAGATATCACATCTCATGCTATAGGAAGGGTCTCAGGATTGGAATGGGAAGGAGTTGTATATGACATCTCATGCCATAGGAAGGGTCTCAGGTTTGGTATAAGCATTGAGATGTCACATCTCTGCTATCGGAAGGGTCTCAGGATTGGAATGGGAAGGAGTTGGATATCCCATCTCATGTTATAGGAAGAGTCTCAGGTTTGGTATTAGAAGCATTGAGATATCACATCTGATGCTATAGGAAGTGTCTCAGGATTGGAATGGGAAGGAGTTTGATATCACATCTCATGCCATGTATGGGTCTCAGGTTTTGTAGAAGCATTGTGATATCACATCTCATGCTATCGGAAGGGTATCAGGATTGGATTTGGAAGGAGTTGGATATCCCATGTCATGCTATAGGAAGGGTCTCAGGTTGGAATGGGAAGGAGTTGGATATCACATCTCATGTTATAGGAAGGGTCTCAGGATTGGAATGGGAAGGACTTGGATATCACATTTCATGCTATAGGAAGGCTCTCAGGTTTGGAAGGGGAAGGAGTTGGATATCACATTTCATGTTAGAGGTAGGATCTCAGGTTTGGTATTAGAGGCATTGAGATATCACATCTCATGCTATCAGAAGGGTCTCAGGATTGGAATGTGTTAGGAAAGATTTCGTAATTGTAGGTAATTTTCCTTCCATGTGGCAACCCCTAAACTTTTTGCTGTTGTTTTTCACCTTGTTCTTGACTTTGCCAGAGAAGTGCAGCCTTCTGCCGCACTCCTCTTTGCTTTCGCTCCTTTCTTACGGGGAAACTGACATGCCCTTAAGACAGTCAGTACCGGGGAACGCTGTTTCCCGTAGTTTCTTTTACCATGTTGCGGCTTTAGTGCAACATGACACAAGAGGGCACTGTAAGCTAAGTTACAGCTCTCTTGGGTCTCTAGCCTTCTACAGGCCCTAGATACTCATTTAGGATGGTATTTGATCGGTGCAAGTCATTCAGGGACTGGAATGGTGGCAGCGATCGTTTTGTGTATTTTGAGCTCCTTTTGGCGTTCTAAGTGCGTTTTTCGCGCTGAACCCAAAATGGTGGCCTGGCTCCCAAAATGGCCAGACCACGAGGCTCCTTTGTCTTGTCCACTGACCGTCTTGCTCCCTTCACCTTCCCCAGGTCGAGCCGACCCGGGGCCTTCCTTATTTGGGCATGTACTTTCCCGCGAAAGACGGATGCTTTCGCGGGCTTCTACATGTCGTATGTGTGCCTCCAGGGTGTGGGCTGGGATGTCTGGTCCCAATACACATCCTGGGTGCCAGAGAGTCTAGGGTGGTGTGAATGCCTGGGACCACCGTGGTCCGTGATTGGTCCACGAATGGTGTGCGTGTTTGATGTGCGGATCTCCCATTGGGTCCCCTCCGTTTTGGCGCGAAGGGAACCGTGGATAAGAGGGGGCTGGAAACACCACTACCATGTCGATCTCCTGAGTTCTCACGAACGAAGGAATACAGGAGCCAAGTATCCTGCAACCAAGAGGCTGGACCGAGGAATCGCTGGTGACCCGCTGAAGGACTCCTCCTTTGCACTGCTGTCGTCCTGTGAAACCCTTTCCTCCTTTGATCGAACCAGAAGGCCTGTACTGGTGCTTCGACCTTTGGAATAGCAGGAACAGCTATTCTCGGCAACTTCATCATCTCCTGCCAGTAAGCCTTCGGAAGCGTCTCTGGGCCATCCAGTTGACTGACCAGCTTACACGGGAGTCCTGCTCTGTAACCGCCGCCAGGTTGTGTAGTATCTCGAGTCCTTGTCACTCTCCCACGCTTCGTACACTTGGCGTTCCCAGGTCGGAAGGCAGGAGTGTACATTTGGCTCAGATACACACGGCCGCTCCGTTGTCCTGCTGCGGCAAAAAACTGTGCAGGTTTCTTCGATTGGGACGTCTTTTTGCTCTACACGACGACGAGGCATTCCTGGCTCTTCTGAACCTGCCAGCTGCTGAAACTGACGTGGAGAAGCCTGGGTCTGCTTGCATCGGGGACCGGTGAGTAGCATAGCTAGGATCTGGTCGCCCTCCTGCAGTAGCCCATTGCTTTTCCCCGCTGTGTAAAACAGCACCCTTTTGTCCGTACTCGCGCTCTGCTTCTGCCCACTGTGGAGGCTGCGCTTGAGTCGCGGAACCTGTTCTTCTTCTTTAGTGCACTAATCTGAACTGCCTGACTTCCTTCGAAGAGCTTCCCCTTTTGCCCGTTGGCACCAGCGCGTGCAGGTACTTTGAGCACAAGGCTCCACTGTTCGCAGGGCTCGGACTTCCATCTAGTTAGGTGCCGCTGAAGGCGAACTGAGTCTAAAGCATTATCGCACTGCCAGTTTTCCTTCCCTTTCAGGTGGACTACACATTTCGTGCGTATAACGCTTGCGACTGTCGTATTTGTATATATATTGTCTTGATATGGTATGTGTTGGTTTAATATTGTGATATTGTGATTTTCTCGCTACGGTCATTGTTTTAAAGGCCTTAAAATAAACATGTATATATTTTTATATAACACCTGTTTGGAGTAGTTTGTAAGTGTTCTGGTTTTGTGTGCTCATTGCGGGCTTTCAGTCACCCTCACCCCTCTTGAGACCTAGTCTTGACCGCCGCAATCGCTACCTTGATTGGTCTGGCTCGTCCAGAGGTTACCCTGTTCCAAGTAATTAGGTTGGCCTTCTGAACTTCTGCGCCACCAGGACAGAGTTCAGAAATCCGTCTTAACAAATTGGTGTACAGCGGTGGGATACGACTGAAGGTATCCAGTGTTGCGCACGAACTAAGGCATTTCAGGTTATTCCAACCAGGACACGTAGTGAATTGTTGTAGTATAACTTTAAAAAAGCCATAGTCCTATCTAACAGTATGGAAACAAATACCTTGTTAACTTTAAATGCTTCCAAATCAGAAACATTGAAGAAGATGTGTGCGGAGAGAGGTGTTTCCTCTCAAGGCACGAAATTGGAAATGATCCAAAGAATCGTGGCGTGGCAGGAAGCGCAGCTTGACGCTATAACTTCTGAGGACAGTGCGGAAGGTGGTGGGGTTCCTCCACCGCAGTGGTAGGCGAGCTCGGGGGAATATTCTCTTTCCCCCATCATGACTTGTTGACTCCTTTCGCCTTGGGTTTCCCCTTCGGCTGGGGCGGCGTATTGGACTTGGCCAATGCTGCCCGTGCTTGAGACCGTGTGTAGGGTCTTTCGGCAGTGTCTCCTACGAGCCCTAAAGCTCTGAGATCATTACCTAACAAGACCTTTCCCGGGACGTTTCTCTGAATGCTCACTGGAATCCTGACTGCTGTACCATTTAAAGTAAGATTTACAGGTATTACTGGAAACATACGGAGGGGGCCGTCAGTCTCATGCTATAGGAAGGGTCTCAGGATTGGAATGGGAAGGATTTGGATATCACATCTCATGCTATAGGAAGGGTCTCAGGTTTGGTATAAGCATGGAGATATCACTTCTCATGCTATAGGAAGTGTCTCAGGATTGGAATTAGAAGGAGTTGGATATCACATCTCATGTTATAGGAAGGATCTCAGGTTTGGTATTAGAAGCATCGAGACATCACATCTCATGCTATAGGAAGTGTCTCAGGATTGGAATGGGAAGGAGTTGGATATCACATCTCATGCTAAAGGGAGGGTCTCAGGTTTGGAAGGGGAAGGATTTGGATATTACATCTCGTGTTATAGGAATGATCTCAGGTTTGGTATTAGAAGCATTGAGATATCACATCTCATGCTATCGGAAGGATCTCAGGTTTGGTATTAGAAGCATTGAGATATCAAAACTCATGCTATAGGAAGGGTCTCAGGATTGGAATGGGAAGGAGTTCGATATCACATCTCATGCTATAGGAAGGGTCTCAGGATTGGAATGGGAAGGATTTTTATATGACATCTCATGCCATAGGAAGGATCTCAGGTTTGGTATTAGAAGCATTGAGACATCACATCTCATGTTATAGGAAGGGTCTCAGGATTGGAATGAGAAGGAGTTGGATATCACATCTCATGCTATAGGAAGGGTCTCAGGTTTGGTATAAGCATTGAGATATCACATCTCATGCTATAGGAAGGGTCTCAGGATTGGAATGGGAAGGAGTTGTATATGACATCTGTAAGGATATTTGGCGTGTTATAGCACAGAGTACAGCACTACTGCACAGGTAGCATTTTTTTTTTGATGCAGCACCACCACATGGGTGTGGTGCATTGCTATATGTGTTGCCAGAGTGACATGGACATATAAGTAAAGACAGGCTATTCAGTCAAAAACGATTTTTACATATAAGATGCAAATCTATTTTTACAGTTAAAAGCACACATGTGCACATTCAAAATGCACACTATTTTTCACCTGAAATGCCTATGTTGCAAGAGACACATTTGAAAATTAATAACTAACCTTATTAATAACTAACCTGACTAATAAAACTTCATTTAACATAACCCACTAATAAAAATGTGTCTCCACTGCAGAATTAGGCCTACTCTGAAAGTGAACTTTTAAACGCACATTCATTTTTTTTCTCTGCTGCTCTGTCCACATAACTACAGGAAGCAAAGAGCTCGAAGGAACAGGAAATCAGTTTGTTACAATTTTTACTGTAGAAGTGAGCCATTGTGTAGTGAGGGAGGAGATGACATGATTGATTCTGATTGGAGCAGCGTCATAGCAAGTATCATGCTAGAGGCTGTGATTAGAACTTTGCTGGAGAAGCTTGAGGGGAGGGAGAACAATCGAGATCTTGCAGAGCTGGGAGAAGGATCTGTTTCCTGGCTGAGGCATTCCTGCTGCAAAAGCTGAGAGTTCCAGGCAATAACCCCGGTTTGAGAACGGCAGACGCTTGTTCTCACTGGGTTGATTTTCAAGGGAGCCAAATTCAGAAAGAGAATAGCCGAAGAAAACTCATGCTGAACAGATAAGGTAATTACAGAAGCGAGTGGGAGCTGTGCGAAAGTGTGCGAAACTGTTCAGTCAGTGTATTAAAGGGAGTCTCAGTCTCTTATCAGCATATTTAATGTTACCAATTGAATATATTCTCGCCGCTCTCTGTTCATTTTATCACAAATAATGTTGTACCATTTCATTTATTTCTGTAAAAAAAGTTAAACTGTGTTTACAAGAAATTGCTATAATACAAAAACATTTGAAAACAGATAGCTAGTGTGTATTAGTGTGTATTATTTCTTTCTTTCATTTTGCATGGGAAAAGGTTTAAACGTGGGTAGATTTTTAAACAGTGCAATTGTCATTTTAAAACAGATGTGTGCATGATTCTATTCAGTATGGACAGTTGTGAGTGACTGTTTGTAGCATAGCCTGTTGGAGGTACATGAGTCAACGGGAAGAGAGACTCCCTGGACATAGTTCCCTACCGTATATAAGGTAGTGGAAATTACCACAAAAATACCACAATAGCCCATGGTGGCACACAACACTAACACTGAAAATGTGGTATCCCTAAAATGTAGGCCTGAGGTCTCTCTAGTGATCAAGAACAATCTAGATAAAAAACAAGGGATGTTGGATATTGGGGCCACAAATAATATCACATCTCATGCTATCGGAAGGATCTCAGGTTTGGTATTAGAAGCATTGAGATATCAAAACTCATGCTATAGGAAGGGTCTCAGGATTGGAATGGGAAGGAGTTCGATATCACATCTCATGCTATAGGAAGGGTCTCAGGATTGGAATGGGAAGGATTTTTATATGACATCTCATGCCATAGGAAGGATCTCAGGTTTGGTATTAGAAGCATTGAGACATCACATCTCATGTTATAGGAAGGGTCTCAGGATTGGAATGAGAAGGAGTTGGATATCACATCTCATGCTATATGAAGGGTCTCAGGTTTGGTATAAGCATTGAGATATCACATCTCATGCTATAGGAAGGGTCTCAGGATTGGAATGGGAAGGAGTTGTATATGACATCTGTAAGGATATTTGGCGTGTTATAGCACAGAGTACAGCACTACTGCACAGGTAGCATTTTTTTTTTGATGCAGCACCACCACATGGGTGTGGTGCATTGCTATATGTGTTGCCAGAGTGACATGGACATATAAGTAAAGACAGGCTATTCAGTCAAAAACGATTTTTACATATAAGATGCAAATCTATTTTTACAGTTAAAAGCACACATGTGCACATTCAAAATGCACACTATTTTTCACCTGAAATGCCTATGTTGCAAGAGACACATTTGAAAATTAATAACTAACCTTATTAATAACTAACCTGACTAATAAAACTTCATTTAACATAACCCACTAATAAAAATGTGTCTCCACTGCAGAATTAGGCCTACTCTGAAAGTGAACTTTTAAACGCACATTCATTTTTTTTCTCTGCTGCTCTGTCCACATAACTACAGGAAGCAAAGAGCTCGAAGGAACAGGAAATCAGTTTGTTACAATTTTTACTGTAGAAGTGAGCCATTGTGTAGTGAGGGAGGAGATGACATGATTGATTCTGATTGGAGCAGCGTCATAGCAAGTATCATGCTAGAGGCTGTGATTAGAACTTTGCTGGAGAAGCTTGAGGGGAGGGAGAACAATCGAGATCTTGCAGAGCTGGGAGAAGGATCTGTTTCCTGGCTGAGGCATTCCTGCTGCAAAAGCTGAGAGTTCCAGGCAATAACCCCGGTTTGAGAACGGCAGACGCTTTTTCTCACTGGGTTGATTTTCAAGGGAGCCAAATTCAGAAAGAGAATAGCCGAAGAAAACTCATGCTGAACAGATAAGGTAATTACAGAAGCGAGTGGGAGCTGTGCGAAAGTGTGCGAAACTGTTCAGTCAGTGTATTAAAGGGAGTCTCAGTCTCTTATCAGCATATTTAATGTTACCAATTGAATATATTCTCGCCGCTCTCTGTTCATTTTATCACAAATAATGTTGTACCATTTCATTTATTTCTGTAAAAAAAGTTAAACTGTGTTTACAAGAAATTGCTATAATACAAAAACATTTGAAAACAGATAGCTAGTGTGTATTATTTCTTTCTTTCATTTTGCATGGGAAAAGGTTTAAACGTGGGTAGATTTTTAAACAGTGCAATTGTCATTTTAAAACAGATGTGTGCATGATTCTATTCAGTATGGACAGTTGTGAGTGACTGTTTGTAGCATAGCCTGTTGGAGGTACATGAGTCAACGGGAAGAGAGACTCCCTGGACATAGTTCCCTACCGTATATAAGGTAGTGGAAATTACCACAAAAATACCACAATAGCCCATGGTGGCACACAACACTAACACTGAAAATGTGGTATCCCTAAAATGTAGGCCTGAGGTCTCTCTAGTGATCAAGAACAATCTAGATAAAAAACAAGGGATGTTGGATATTGGGGCCACAAATAAACCAACCACTATACCAACCAACCACGCAAACTACCGCGCACATCATCTAAATAGGTCTGAATTCTGAAATAATGCAATGTATTATTGTCATGTGTGACCCAATATGAATACAGAGAGTGATTATTGCTAAAGGTATTTTGGCGGTAAGAAAATACTGCAAAGCCCCAAATATCCACAAAATACCCAACACATCTCATGCCACAGGAAGGGTCTCAGGTTTGGTATAAGCATTGAGATATCACATCTCTGCTATCGGAAGGGTCTCAGGATTGGAATGGGAAGGAGTTGGATATCCCATATTATGTTATAGGAAGGGTCTCAGGTTTGGTATTAGAAGCATTGAGATATCACATCTCATGCTATAGGAAGGGTCTCAGGATTGGAATGGGAAGGACTTGGATATCACATCTCATGCTATAGGGAGGGTCTCACGTTTGGAAAGGGAAGGAGTTGGATATCACATTTCATGTTAGAGGTAGGATCTCAGGTTTGGTATTAGAAGCATTGAGATATCACATCTCATGCTATCGGAAGTATCTCAGGTTTGGTATTAGAGGCATTGAGATATCACATCTCATGCTATCTATCATAAGGGTCTCAGGATTGGAATGGGAAGGAGTTGGATATCACATCTCATGCTAAAGGGAGGGTCTCAGGTTTGGAAGGGGAAGGATTTGGATATCACATCACATGTTATAAGAAGGATCTCAGGTTTGGTATTAGAAGCATTGAGATATCACATCTCATGCTATCGGAAGGGTCTCAGGATTGGAATGGGAAGGAGTTGGATATCACATCTCATGCTAAAGGGAGGGTCTCAGGTTTGGAAGGGGAAGGATTTGGATATCACATCTCATGTTATAGGAAGGATCTCAGGTTTGGTATTAGAAGCATTGAGATATCACATCTCATGCTATCGGAAGTATCTCAGGTTTGGTATTAGAGGCATTGAGATATCACATCTCATGCTATCTATCATAAGGGTCTCAGGATTGGAATGGGAAGGAGTTGGATATCACATCTCATGCTAAAGGGAGGGTCTCAGGTTTGGAAGGGGAAGGATTTGGATATCACATCACATGTTATAAGAAGGATCTCAGGTTTGGTATTAGAAGCATTGAGATATCACATCTCATGCTATCGGAAGGGTCTCAGGATTGGAATGGGAAGGAGTCGGATATCACATCTCATGCTATAGGAAGGCTCTCAGGTTTGGAAGGGGAAAGAGTTGGATATCACATTTCATGTTAGAGGTAGGATCTCAGGTTTGGTATTAGAGGCATTGAGATATCACATCTCATGCTATCAGAAGGGTCTCAGGATTGGAATGGGAAGGAGTTGGATATCACATCTCATGCTAAAGGGAGGGTCGCAGGTTTGGAAGGGGAAGGATTTGGATATCACGTCTCATGTTATAGGAAGGATCTCAGGTTTGGTATTAGAAGCATTGAGATATCACATCTCATGCTATCGGAAGGATCTCAGGTTTGGTATTAGAGGCATTGAGATATCACATCTCATGCTAAAGGGAGGGTCTCAGGTTTGGAAGGGGAAGGATTTGGATATCACATCTCTTGTTATAGGAAGGATCACAGGTTTGGTATTAGAAGCATTGAGATATCACATCTCATGCTATCGGAAGGGTCTCAGGATTGGAATGGGAAGGAGTTGGATATCACATCTCATGCTAAAGGGAGGGTCTCAGGTTTGGAAGGGGAAGGATTTGGATATCACATCTCATGTTATAGGAAGGATCTCAGGTTTGGTATTAGAAGCATTGAGATATCACATCTCATGCTATCGGAAGTATCTCAGGTTTGGTATTAGAGGCATTGAGATATCACATCTCATGCTATCTATCATAAGGGTCTCAGGATTGGAATGGGAAGGAGTTGGATATCACATCTCATGCTAAAGGGAGGGTCTCAGGTTTGGAAGGGGAAGGATTTGGATATCACATCACATGTTATAAGAAGGATCTCAGGTTTGGTATTAGAAGCATTGAGATATCACATCTCATGCTATCGGAAGGGTCTCAGGATTGGAATGGGAAGGAGTCGGATATCACATCTCATGCTATAGGAAGGCTCTCAGGTTTGGAAGGGGAAAGAGTTGGATATCACATTTCATGTTAGAGATAGGATCTCAGGTTTGGTATTAGAGGCATTGAGATATCACATATCATGCTATCAGAAGGGTCTCAGGTTTGGAAGGGGAAGGATTTGGATATCACATCTCTTGTTATAGGAAGGATCACAGGTTTGGTATTAGAAGCATTGAGATATCACAACTCATGCTATCGGAAGGGTCTCAGGATTGGAATGGGACGGAGTTGGATATCACATCTCATGCTAAAGGGAGGGTCTCAGGTTTGGAAGGGGAAGGATGTGGATATCACATTTCATGTTAGAGGTAGGATCTCAGGTTTGGTATTGGAGGCATTGAGATATCACATCTCATGCTATCAGAAGGGTCTCAGGATGGGAATGGGAAGGAGTTGGATATCACATCTCATGCTAAAGGGAGGGTCTCAGGTTTGGAAGGGGAAGGATTTGGATATCACATCTCATGTTATCGGAAGGATCTCAGGTTTGGTATTAGAAGCATTGAGATATCACATCTCATGCTATAGGAAGGGTCTCAGGTTTGGTATTAGAAGCATTGAGATATCAAGTCTCATGGTATAGGAAGGGTCTCAGAATTGGAATGGGAAGGAGTTGGATATCTCAAGCTATAGGAAGGGTCTCAGGATTGGAATGGGAAGGGTTTTGATATCACAACTCATGCCATAGTATGGGTCTCAGGTTTGGTAGAAACATTGGGATATCACATCTCATGCTATCGGAAGGGTATCAGGATTTGATCTGGAAGGAGTTGGATATCCCATCTCATGCTATAGGAAGGGTCTCAGGTTGGAATGGGAAGGAGTTGGATATCACATCTCATGTTATAGGAAGGGTCCCAGGATTGGAATGGGAAGGACTTGGATATCACATTTCATGTTAGAGGAAGGATCTCAGGTTTGGTATTAGAGGCATTAAGATATCACATCTCATGTTATAGGAAGGGTCTCACGTTTGGTATAAGCATTGAGATATCACATCTCATGCTATAGGAAGGGTCTCAGGATTGGAATGGGAAGGAGTTGGATATCACATCTCGAGCTATAGGAAGGGTCTCACGTTTGGTATAAGCATTGAGATATCACATCTCATGCTATAGGAAGGGTCTCAGGATTGGAATGGGAAGGTGTTGGATATCACATCTCATGTTATAGGAAAGATCTCAGGTTTGGTATTAGAAGCATTGCGACATCACATCTCATGTTATAGGAAGGGTCTCAGGATTGGAATGGGAAGAAGTTGGCTATCACATCTCATGCTATAGGAAGGGTCTCAGGTTTGGTATAAGCATTGAGATATCACATCTCATGCTATAGGAAGGGTCTCAGGATTGGAATGGGAAGGAGTTGTATATGACATCTCATGCCATAGGAAGGGTCTCAGGTTTGGAATAAGCATTGAGATATCACATCTCATGCTATAGGAAGGGTCTCAGGATTGGAATGGGACGGACTTGGATATCACATCTCATGCTATAGGGAGGGTCTCAGGTTTGGAACGGGAAGGATTTGGATATCACATCGCATGTTATAGGAAGGATCTCAGGTTTGGTAAGGGAAGGAGTTGGATATCACATTTCATGTTAGAGGTAGGATTTCAGGTTTGGTATTAGAGGCATTGAGGTATCACATCTCATGCTATCAGAAGGGTCTCAGGATTGGAATGGGAAGGAGTTGGATATCACATCTCATGCTAAAGGGAGGGTCTCAGGTTTGTAAGGGGAAGGATTTGGATATCACATCGCATGTTATAGGAAGGATCTCAGGTTTGGTATTAGAATCATTGAGATATCACATCTCATGCTATCGGAAGTATCTCAGGTTTGGTATTAGAGGCATTGAGATATCACATCTCATGCTATAGGAAGGGTCTCAGGATTGGAATGGGAAGGATTTTTATATGACATCTCATGCCGTAGGAAGGGTCTCAGGTTTGGTATAAGCATTGAGATATCACATCTCATGCTATACTAAGGGTCTCAGGATTGGAATGGGAAGGAGTTGGATATCACATCTCATGCTATAGGAAGGGTCTCAGGTTTGGTATAAGCATTGAGATATCACATCTCATGCTATAGGAAGGGTCTCAGGATTGGAATGGGAAGGAGTTGTATATGACATCTCATGCCGTAGGAAGGGTCTCAGGTTTGGTATAAGCATTGAGATATCACATCTCTGCTATCGGAAGTGTCTCAGGATTGGAATGGGAAGGAGTTGGATATCCCATCTCATGTTATAGGAAGAGTCTCAGGTTTGGTATTAGAAGCATTGAGATATCACATCTCATGCTATAGGAAGTGTCTCAGGATTGGAATGGGAAGGACTTGGATATCACATCTCATGCTATAGGGAGGCTCTCAAGTTTGATATTAGAAGCATTGAGATATCACATCTCATGCTATAGGAAGGGTCTCAGGATTGGAATGGGAAGGAGTTAGATATCACATCTCATGCTATAGGAAGGGTCTCAGGTTTGGTATAAGCAGTGAGATATCACATCTCATGCTATAGGAAGTGTCTCAGGATTGGAATGGGAAGGAGTTGGATATCACATCTCATGTTATAGGAAGGATCTCAGGTTTGGTATAAGAATTGAGATATCACATCTCTGCTATCGGAAGGGTCTCAGGATTGGAATGGGAAGGAGTTGGATATTCCAATCTCATGTTATAGGAAAGGTCTCAGGTTTGGTATTAGAAGCATTGAGATATCACATCTCATGCTATCGGAAGGATCTCAGGTTTGGTATTAGAAGCATTGAGATATCACATCTCATGCTATCAGAAGGGTCTCAGGATTGGAATGGGAAGGAGATGGATATCACATCTCATGCTAAAGGGAGGGTCTCAGGTTTGGAAGGGGAAGGATTTGGATATCACATCTCATGTTATCGGAAGGATCTCAGGTTTGGTATTAGAAGTATTGAGATATCACATCTCATGCTATAGGAAGGGTCTCAGGATTGGAATGGGAAGGAGTTAGATATCACATCTCATGCTAAAGGAAGGGTCTCAGGTTTGGTAGAAGCATTGAGATATCACATCTCATGCTATAGGAAGGGTCTCAGGATTGGAATGGGAAGGACTTAGATATCACATATCATGCTATAGGGAGGGTTTCCGTTTTGATATTAGAAGCATTGAGATATCACATCTCATGCTATCGGAAGTGTCTCAGGATTGGAATGGGAAGGAGCTGGATATCACATCTCATGCTAAAGGAAGGGTCTCAGGTTTGGAACTGGAAGGAGTTGGATATCCGATCTCATGTTATAGGAAGGGTCTAAGGTCTGGTATAAGCATTGAGATATCACATCTCTGCTATCGGAAGTGTCTCAGGATTGGAATGGGAAGGAGTTGGATATCCCATCTCATGTTATAGGAAGGGTCTCAGGTTTGGTATAAGCATTGAGATATCACATCTCATGCTATAGGAAGGGTCTCAGGATTGGAATGGTAAGGAGTTGGATATCACATCTCATGCTATAGGAAGGGTCTCAGGTTTGGTATAAGCATTGAGATATCACATCTCATGCTATAGGAAGGGTCTCAGGATTGGAATGGGAAGGAGTTGTATATGACATCTCATGCCGTAGGAAGGGTCTCAGGTTTGGTATAAGCATTGAGATATCACATCTCATGCTATAGGAAGGGTCTCAGGTTTGGTATAAGCAGTGAGATATCACATCTCATGCTATAGGAAGTGTCTCAGGATTGGAATGGGAAGGAGTTGGATATCACATCTCATGTTATAGGAAGGATCTCAGGTTTGGTATAAGAATTGAGATATCACATCTCTGCTATCGGAAGGGTCTCAGGATTGGAATGGGAAGGAGTTGGATATTCCAATCTCATGTTATAGGAAAGGTCTCAGGTTTGGTATTAGAAGCATTGAGATATCACATCTCATGCTATCGGAAGGATCTCAGGTTTGGTATTAGAAGCATTGAGATATCACATCTCATGCTATCAGAAGGGTCTCAGGATTGGAATGGGAAGGAGATGGATATCACATCTCATGCTAAAGGGAGGGTCTCAGGTTTGGAAGGGGAAGGATTTGGATATCACATCTCATGTTATCGGAAGGATCTCAGGTTTGGTATTAGAAGTATTGAGATATCACATCTCATGCTATAGGAAGGGTCTCAGGATTGGAATGGGAAGGAGTTAGATATCACATCTCATGCTAAAGGAAGGGTCTCAGGTTTGGTAGAAGCATTGAGATATCACATCTCATGCTATAGGAAGGGTCTCAGGATTGGAATGGGAAGGACTTAGATATCACATATCATGCTATAGGGAGGGTTTCCGTTTTGATATTAGAAGCATTGAGATATCACATCTCATGCTATCGGAAGTGTCTCAGGATTGGAATGGGAAGGAGCTGGATATCACATCTCATGCTAAAGGAAGGGTCTCAGGTTTGGAACTGGAAGGAGTTGGATATCCGATCTCATGTTATAGGAAGGGTCTAAGGTCTGGTATAAGCATTGAGATATCACATCTCTGCTATCGGAAGTGTCTCAGGATTGGAATGGGAAGGAGTTGGATATCCCATCTCATGTTATAGGAAGGGTCTCAGGTTTGGTATAAGCATTGAGATATCACATCTCATGCTATAGGAAGGGTCTCAGGATTGGAATGGTAAGGAGTTGGATATCACATCTCATGCTATAGGAAGGGTCTCAGGTTTGGTATAAGCATTGAGATATCACATCTCATGCTATAGGAAGGGTCTCAGGATTGGAATGGGAAGGAGTTGTATATGACATCTCATGCCGTAGGAAGGGTCTCAGGTTTGGTATAAGCATTGAGATATCACATCTCATGCTATAGGAAGGGTCTCAGGATTGGAATGGGAAGGAGTTGGATATCACATCTCATGCTATAGGAAGGGTCTCAGGTTTGGTATAAGCATTGAGATATCACATCTCATGCTATAGGAAGGGTCTCAGGATTGGAATGGGAAGGAGTTGTATATGACATCTCATGCCGTAGGAAGGGTCTCAGGTTTGGTATAAGCATTGAGATATCACATCTCTGCTATCGGAAGGGTCTCAGGATTGGAATGGGAAGGAGTTGGATATCCCATCTCATGTTATAGGAAGAGTCTCAGGTTTGGTATTAGAAGCATTGAGATATCACATCTCATGCTATAGGAAGGGTCTCAGGATTGGAATGGGAAGGAGTTAGATATCACATCTCATGCTATAGGAAGGGTCTCAGGTTTGGTATAAGCAGTGAGATATCACATCTCATGCTATAGGAAGTGTCTCAGGATTGGAATGGGAAGGAGTTGGATATCACATCTCATGTTATAGGAAGGATCTCAGGTTTGGTATAAGAATTGAGATATCACATCTCTGCTATCGGAAGGGTCTCAGGATTGGAATGGGAAGGAGTTGGATATCACATCTCATGTTATAGGAAGGATCTCAGGTTTGGTATAAGAATTGAGATATCACATCTCTGCTATCGGAAGGGTCTCAGGATTGGAATGGGAAGGAGTTGGATATTCCAATCTCATGTTATAGGAAGGGTCTCAGGTTTGGTATTAGAAGCATTGAGATATCACATCTCATTGTATAGGAAGGGTCTCAGGATTGGAATGGGAAGGACTTGGATATCACATCTCATGCTATAGGGAGAGGTCTCAAGTTTGATATTAGAAGCATTGAGATATTACATCTCATGATATCGGAAGGGTCTCAGGATTGGAATGGGAAGGAGTTGGATATCACATCTCATGATAAAGGAAGGGTCTAAGGTTTGGAAGGGGAAGGATTTGGATATCACATCTCATGTTATAGGACGGGTCTCAGGTTTGGTATTAGAAGCATTGAGATATCAAGTCTCATGGTATAGAAAGGGGATCAGAATTGGAATGGGAAGGAGTTGGATGTCACAACTCAAGCTATAGGAAGGGTCTCAGGATTGGAATGGGAAGGACTTGGATATCACATCTCATGCTATAGGGAGGGTCTCAAGTTTGATATTAGAAGCATTGAGATATCACATCTCATGATATCGGAAGGGTCTCAGGATTGGAATGGGAAGGAGTTGGATATCACATCTCATGATAAAGGAAGGGTCTAAGGTTTGGAAGGGGAAGGATTTGGATATCACATCTCATGTTATAGGCCGGGTCTCAGGTTTGGTATTAGAAGCATTGAGATATCAAGTCTCATGGTATAGGAAGGGGCTCAGAATTGGAATGGGAAGGAGTTGGATATCAAGTCTCATGGTATAGGAAGGGGCTCAGAATTGGAATGGGAAGGGGTTGGATATCACATCTCATGCTAAAGGGAGGGTCTCAGGTTTGGAAGGGGAAGGATTTGGATATCACATCTCATGTTATAGGAAGGATCTCAGGTTTGGTATTAGAAGCATTGAGATATCACATCTCATGCTATCGGAAGTATCTCAGGTTTGGTATTAGAGGCATTGAGATATCACATCTCATGCTATCTATCATAAGGGTCTCAGGATTGGAATGGGAAGGAGTTGGATATCACATCTCATGCTAAAGGGAGAGTCTCAGGTTTGGAAGGGGAAGGATTTGGATATCACATCACATGTTATAAGAAGGATCTCAGGTTTGGTATTAGAAGCATTGAGATATCACATCTCATGCTATCGGAAGGGTCTCAGGATTGGAATGGGAAGGAGTCGGATATCACATCTCATGCTATAGGAAGGCCCTCAGGTTTGGAAGGGGAAAGAGTTGGATATCACATTTCATGTTAGAGGTAGGATCTCAGGTTTGGTATTAGAGGCATTGAGATATTACATCTCATGCTATCAGAAGGGTCTCAGGATTGGAATGGGAAGGAGTTGGATATCACATCTCATGCTAAAGGGAGGGTCTCAGGTTTGGAAGGGGAAGGATTTGGATATCACGTCTCATGTTATAGGAAGGATCTCAGGTTTGGTATTAGAAGCATTGAGATATCACATCTCATGCTATCGGAAGGATCTCAGGTTTGGTATTAGAGGCATTGAGATATCACATCTCATGCTAAAGGGAGGGTCTCAGGTTTGGAAGGGGAAGGATTTGGATATCACATCTCTTGTTATAGGAAGGATCACAGGTTTGGTATTAGAAGCATTGAGATATCACATCTCATGCTATCGGAAGGGTCTCAGGATTGGAATGGGAAGGAGTTGGATAACACATCTCATGCTAAAGGGAGGGTCTCAGGTTTGGAAGGGGAAGGATTTGGATATCACATCTCATGTTACAGGAAGGATCTCAGGTTTGGTATTAGAAGCATTGAGATATCACATCTCATGCTATCGGAAGTATCTCAGGTTTGGTATTAGAGGCATTGAGATATCACATCTCATGCTATCTATCATAAGGGTCTCAGGATTGGAATGGGAAGGAGTTGGATATCACATCTCATGCTAAAGGGAGGGTCTCAGGTTTGGAAGGGGAAGGATTTGGATATCACATCACATGTTATAAGAAGGATCTCAGGTTTGGTATTAGAAGTATTGGGATATCACATCTCATGCTATCGGAAGGGTCTCAGGATTGGAATGGGAAGGAGTCGGATATCACATCTCATGCTATAGGAAGGCTCTCAGGTTTGGAAGGGGAAAGAGTTGGATATCACATTTCATGTTAGAGGTAGGATCTCAGGTTTGGTATTAGAGGCATTGAGATATCACATCTCATGCTATCAGAAGGATCTCAGGATTAGAATGGGAAGGAGTTGGATATCACATCTCATGCTAAAGGGAGGGTCTCAGGTTTGGAAGGGGAAGGATTTGGATATCACGTCTCATGTTATAGGAAGGATCTCAGGTTTGGTATTAGAAGCATTGAGATATCACATTTCATGCTATCGTAAGGATCTCAGGTTTGGTATTAGAGGCATTAAGATATCACATCTCATGCTAAAGGGAGGGTCTCAGGTTTGTAAGGGGAAGGATTTGGATATCACATCTCTTGTTATAGGAAGGATCACAGGTTTGGTATTGGAAGCATTGAGATATCACATCTCATGCTATCGGAAGGGTCTCAGATTGGAATGGGACGGAGTTGGATATCACATCTCATGCTAAAGGGAGGGTCTCAGGTTTGGAAGGGGAAGGATGTGGATATCACATTTCATGTTAGAGGTAGGATCTCAGGTTTGGTATTGGAGGCATTGAGATATCACATCTCATGCTATCAGAAGGGTCTCAGGATGGGAATGGGAAAGAGTTGGATATCACATCTCATGCTAAAGGGAGGGTCTCAGGTTTGGAAGGGGTAGGATTTGGATATCACATCTCATGTTATCGGAAGGATTTCAGGTTTGGTATTAGAAGCATTGAGATATCACATCTCATGCTATAGGAAGGGTCTCAGGTTTGGTATTAGAAGCATTGAGATATCAAGTCTCATGGTATAGGAAGGGTCTCAGAATTGGAATGGGAAGGAGTTGGATATCTCAAGCTATAGGAAGGGTCTCAGGTTTGGAATGGGAAGGGGTTTGATATCACAACTCATGCCATAGTATGGGTCTCAGGTTTGGTAGAAACATTGGGATATCACATCTCATGCTATCGGAAGGGTATCAGGATTTGATTTGGAAGGAGTTGGATATCCCATCTCATGCTATAGGAAGGGTCTCAGGTTGGAATGGGAAGGAGTTGGATATCACATCTCATGTTATAGGAAGGGTCCCAGGATTGGAATGGGAAGGACTTGGATATCATATCTCATGCTATAGGAAGGCTCTCAGGTTTGGAAGGGGAAGGAGTTGGATATCACATTTCATGTTAGAGGAAGGATCTCAGGTTTGGTATTAGAGGCATTGAGATATCACCTCTTGTTATAGGAAGGGTCTCACGTTTGGTACAAGCATTGAGATATCACATCTCATGCTATAGGAAGGGTCTCAGGATTGGAATGGGAAGGAGTTGTATATCACATCTCAAGCTATAGGAAGGGTCTCACGTTTGGTATAAGCATTGAGATATCACATCTCATGCTATAGGAAGGGTCTCAGGATTGGAATGGGAAGGTGTTGGATATCACATCTCATGTTATAGGAAAGATCTCAGGTTTGGTATTAGAAGCATTGCGACATCACATCTCATGTTATAGGAAGGGTCTCAGGATTGGAATGGGAAGAAGTTGGCTATCACATCTCATGCTATAGGAAGGGTCTCAGGTTTGGTATAAGCATTAAGATATCACATCTCATGCTATAGGAAGGGTCTCAGGATTGGAATGGGAAGGAGTTGTATATGACATCTCATGCCATAGGAAGGGTCTCAGGTTTGGAATAAGCATTGAGATATCACATCTCATGCTATAGGAAGGGTCTCAGGATTGGAATGGGACGGACTTGGATATCACATCTCATGCTATAGGGAGGGTCTCAGGTTTGGAAGGGGAAGGATTTGGATATCACATCGCATGTTATAGGAAGGATCTCAGGTTTGGTAAGGGAAGGAGTTGGATATCACATTTCATGTTAGAGGTAGGATCTCAGGTTTGGTATTAGAGGCATTGAGGTATCACATCTCATGCTATCAGAAGGGTCTCAGGATTGGAATGGGAAGGAGTTGGATATCACATCTCATGCTAAAGGGAGGGTCTCAGGTTTGGAAGGGGAAGGATTTGGATATCACATCGCGTGTTATAGGAAGGATCTCAGGTTTGGTATTAGAATCATTGAGATATCACATCTCATGCTATCGGAAGTATCTCAGGTTTGGTATTAGAGGCATTGAGATATCACATCTCATGCTATCATAAGGGTCTCAGGATTGGAATGGGAAGGAGTTGGATATCACTTCTCATGCTAAAGGGAGGGTCTCAGGTTTGGAAGGGGAAGGATTTGGATATCACATCACATGTTATAAGAAGGATCTCAGGTTTGGTATTAGAAGCATTGAGCTATCACATCTCATGCTATCGGAAGGGTCTCAGGATTGGAATGGGAAGGAGTTGGATATCACATCTCATGCTATAGGAAGGGTCTCAGGTTTGGAACGGGAAGGAGTTGGATATCACATCTCATGTTATAGGAAGAGTCTCAGGTTTGGTATAAGCATTGAGATATCACATCTCTGCAATCGGAAGTGTCTCAGGATTGGGATGGGAAGGAGTTGGATATCACATCTCATGCTATAGGAAGGGTCTCAGGTTTGGAACGGGAAGGAGTTGGATATCCCATCTCATGTTATAGGACGGGTCTCAGGTTTGGTATTAGAAGCATTGAGATATCACATCGCATGCTGTAGGAAGGGTCTCAGGATTGGAATGGGAAGGAGTTGGATATTACATCTCATGCTATAGGAAGGTTCTCAGGTTTGGTATAAGCATTGAGGTATCACATCTCTGCTATCGAAAGTGTCTCAGGATTGGAATGGGAAGGAGTTGGATACCCATCTCATTTTATAGGAGGGGTCTCAGGTTTGTTATTAGAATCATTGAGATATCATATTGCATGCTGTAGGAAGGGTCTAAGGATTGGAATGGGAAGGACTTGAATATCACATCTCATGCTATAGGTAGGCTCTCAGGTTTGGAAAGGGAAGGAGTTGGATATCACATCTCATGTTATAGGAAGGATCTCAGGTTTGGTATTAGAAGCATTGAGATATCACATCTCATGCTATAGGAAGGGTCTCAGGATTGGAATGGGAAGGAGTTGTATATGACATCTCATGCCATAGGAAGGGTCTCAGGTTTGGTATAAGCATTGAGATGTCACATCTCTGCTATCGGAAGGGTCTCAGGATTGGAATGGGAAGGAGTTGGATATCCCATCTCATGTTATAGGAAGAGTCTCAGGTTTGGTATTAGAAGCATTGAGATATCACATCTGATGCTATAGGAAGTGTCTCAGGATTGGAATGGGAAGGAGTTTGATATCACATCTCATGCCATGTATGGGTCTCAGGTTTTGTAGAAGCATTGTGATATCACATCTCATGCTATCGGAAGGGTATCAGGATTGGATTTGGAAGGAGTTGGATATCCCATGTCATGCTATAGGAAGGGTCTCAGGTTGGAATGGGAAGGAGTTGGATATCACATCTCATGTTATAGGAAGGGTCTCAGGATTGGAATGGGAAGGACTTGGATATCACATTTCATGCTATAGGAAGGCTCTCAGGTTTGGAAGGGGAAGGAGTTGGATATCACATTTCATGTTAGAGGTAGGATCTCAGGTTTGGTATTAGAGGCATTGAGATATCACATCTCATGCTATCAGAAGGGTCTCAGGATTGGAATGTGTTAGGAAAGATTTCGTAATTGTAGGTAATTTTCCTTCCATGTGGCAACCCCTAAACTTTTTGCTGTTGTTTTTCACCTTGTTCTTGACTTTGCCAGAGAAGTGCAGCCTTCTGCCGCACTCCTCTTTGCTTTCGCTCCTTTCTTACGGGGAAACTGACATGCCCTTAAGACAGTCAGTACCGGGGAACGCTGTTTCCCGTAGTTTCTTTTACCATGTTGCGGCTTTAGTGCAACATGACACAAGAGGGCACTGTAAGCTAAGTTACAGCTCTCTTGGGTCTCTAGCCTTCTACAGGCCCTAGATACTCATTTAGGATGGTATTTGATCGGTGCAAGTCATTCAGGGACTGGAATGGTGGCAGCGATCGTTTTGTGTATTTTGAGCTCCTTTTGGCGTTCTAAGTGCGTTTTTCGCGCTGAACCCAAAATGGTGGCCTGGCTCCCAAAATGGCCAGACCACGAGGCTCCTTTGTCTTGTCCACTGACCGTCTTGCTCCCTTCACCTTCCCCAGGTCGAGCCGACCCGGGGCCTTCCTTATTTGGGCATGTACTTTCCCGCGAAAGACGGATGCTTTCGCGGGCTTCTACATGTCGTATGTGTGCCTCCAGGGTGTGGGCTGGGATGTCTGGTCCCAATACACATCCTGGGTGCCAGAGAGTCTAGGGTGGTGTGAATGCCTGGGACCACCGTGGTCCGTGATTGGTCCACGAATGGTGTGCGTGTTTGATGTGCGGATCTCCCATTGGGTCCCCTCCGTTTTGGCGCGAAGGGAACCGTGGATAAGAGGGGGCTGGAAACACCACTACCATGTCGATCTCCTGAGTTCTCACGAACGAAGGAATACAGGAGCCAAGTATCCTGCAACCAAGAGGCTGGACCGAGGAATCGCTGGTGACCCGCTGAAGGACTCCTCCTTTGCACTGCTGTCGTCCTGTGAAACCCTTTCCTCCTTTGATCGAACCAGAAGGCCTGTACTGGTGCTTCGACCTTTGGAATAGCAGGAACAGCTATTCTCGGCAACTTCATCATCTCCTGCCAGTAAGCCTTCGGAAGCGTCTCTGGGCCATCCAGTTGACTGACCAGCTTACACGGGAGTCCTGCTCTGTAACCGCCGCCAGGTTGTGTAGTATCTCGAGTCCTTGTCACTCTCCCACGCTTCGTACACTTGGCGTTCCCAGGTCGGAAGGCAGGAGTGTACATTTGGCTCAGATACACACGGCCGCTCCGTTGTCCTGCTGCGGCAAAAAACTGTGCAGGTTTCTTCGATTGGGACGTCTTTTTGCTCTACACGACGACGAGGCATTCCTGGCTCTTCTGAACCTGCCAGCTGCTGAAACTGACGTGGAGAAGCCTGGGTCTGCTTGCATCGGGGACCGGTGAGTAGCATAGCTAGGATCTGGTCGCCCTCCTGCAGTAGCCCATTGCTTTTCCCCGCTGTGTAAAACAGCACCCTTTTGTCCGTACTCGCGCTCTGCTTCTGCCCACTGTGGAGGCTGCGCTTGAGTCGCGGAACCTGTTCTTCTTCTTTAGTGCACTAATCTGAACTGCCTGACTTCCTTCGAAGAGCTTCCCCTTTTGCCCGTTGGCACCAGCGCGTGCAGGTACTTTGAGCACAAGGCTCCACTGTTCGCAGGGCTCGGACTTCCATCTAGTTAGGTGCCGCTGAAGGCGAACTGAGTCTAAAGCATTATCGCACTGCCAGTTTTCCTTCCCTTTCAGGTGGACTACACATTTCGTGCGTATAACGCTTGCGACTGTCGTATTTGTATATATATTGTCTTGATATGGTATGTGTTGGTTTAATATTGTGATATTGTGATTTTCTCGCTACGGTCATTGTTTTAAAGGCCTTAAAATAAACGTGTATATATTTTTATATAACACCTGTTTGGAGTAGTTTGTAAGTGTTCTGGTTTTGTGTGCTCATTGCGGGCTTTCAGTCACCCTCACCCCTCTTGAGACCTAGTCTTGACCGCCGCAATCGCTACCTTGATTGGTCTGGCTCGTCCAGAGGTTACCCTGTTCCAAGTAATTAGGTTGGCCTTCTGAACTTCTGCGCCACCAGGACAGAGTTCAGAAATCCGTCTTAACAAATTGGTGTACAGCGGTGGGATACGACTGAAGGTATCCAGTGTTGCGCACGAACTAAGGCATTTCAGGTTATTCCAACCAGGACACGTAGTGAATTGTTGTAGTATAACTTTAAAAAAGCCATAGTCCTATCTAACAGTATGGAAACAAATACCTTGTTAACTTTAAATGCTTCCAAATCAGAAACATTGAAGAAGATGTGTGCGGAGAGAGGTGTTTCCTCTCAAGGCACGAAATTGGAAATGATCCAAAGAATCGTGGCGTGGCAGGAAGCGCAGCTTGACGCTATAACTTCTGAGGACAGTGCGGAAGGTGGTGGGGTTCCTCCACCGCAGTGGTAGGCGAGCTCGGGGGAATATTCTCTTTCCCCCATCATGACTTGTTGACTCCTTTCGCCTTGGGTTTCCCCTTCGGCTGGGGCGGCGTATTGGACTTGGCCAATGCTGCCCGTGCTTGAGACCGTGTGTAGGGTCTTTCGGCAGTGTCTCCTACGAGCCCTAAAGCTCTGAGATCATTACCTAACAAGACCTTTCCCGGGACGTTTCTCTGAATGCTCACTGGAATCCTGACTGCTGTACCATTTAAAGTAAGATTTACAGGTATTACTGGAAACATACGGAGGGGGCCGTCAGTCTCATGCTATAGGAAGGGTCTCAGGATTGGAATGGGAAGGATTTGGATATCACATCTCATGCTATAGGAAGGGTCTCAGGTTTGGTATAAGCATGGAGATATCACTTCTAATGCTATAGGAAGTGTCTTAGGATTGGAATTGGAAGGAGTTGGATATCACATCTCATGTTATAGGAAGGATCTCAGGTTTGGTATTAGAAGCATCGAGACATCACATCTCATGCTATAGGAAGTGTCTCAGGATTGGAATGGGAAGGAGTTGGATATCACATCTCATGCTAAAGGGAGGGTCTCAGGTTTGGAAGGGGAAGGATTTGGATATTACATCTCGTGTTATAGGAATGATCTCAGGTTTGGTATTAGAAGCATTGAGATATCACATCTCATGCTATCGGAAGGATCTCAGGTTTGGTATTAGAAGGATTGAGATATCAAAACTCATGCTATAGGAAGGGTCTCAGGATTGGAATGGGAAGGAGTTCGATATCACATCTCATGCTATAGGAAGGGTCTCAGGATTGGAATGGGAAGGATTTTTATATGACATCTCATGCCATAGGAAGGATCTCAGGTTTGGTATTAGAAGCATTGAGACATCACATCTCATGTTATAGGAAGGGTCTCAGGATTGGAATGAGAAGGAGTTGGATATCACATCTCATGCTATAGGAAGGGTCTCAGGTTTGGTATAAGCATTGAGATATCACATCTCATGCTATAGGAAGGGTCTCAGGATTGGAATGGGAAGGAGTTGTATATGACATCTGTAAGGATATTTGGCGTGTTATAGCACAGAGTACAGCACTACTGCACAGGTAGCATTTTTTTTTTGATGCAGCACCACCACATGGGTGTGGTGCATTGCTATATGTGTTGCCAGAGTGACATGGACATATAAGTAAAGACAGGCTATTCAGTCAAAAACGATTTTTACATATAAGATGCAAATCTATTTTTACAGTTAAAAGCACACATGTGCACATTCAAAATGCACACTATTTTTCACCTGAAATGCCTATGTTGCAAGAGACACATTTGAAAATTAATAACTAACCTTATTAATAACTAACCTGACTAATAAAACTTCATTTAACATAACCCACTAATAAAAATGTGTCTCCACTGCAGAATTAGGCCTACTCTGAAAGTGAACTTTTAAACGCACATTCATTTTTTTTCTCTGCTGCTCTGTCCACATAACTACAGGAAGCAAAGAGCTCGAAGGAACAGGAAATCAGTTTGTTACAATTTTTACTGTAGAAGTGAGCCATTGTGTAGTGAGGGAGGAGATGACATGATTGATTCTGATTGGAGCAGCGTCATAGCAAGTATCATGCTAGAGGCTGTGATTAGAACTTTGCTGGAGAAGCTTGAGGGGAGGGAGAACAATCGAGATCTTGCAGAGCTGGGAGAAGGATCTGTTTCCTGGCTGAGGCATTCCTGCTGCAAAAGCTGAGAGTTCCAGGCAATAACCCCGGTTTGAGAACGGCAGACGCTTGTTCTCACTGGGTTGATTTTCAAGGGAGCCAAATTCAGAAAGAGAATAGCCGAAGAAAACTCATGCTGAACAGATAAGGTAATTACAGAAGCGAGTGGGAGCTGTGCGAAAGTGTGCGAAACTGTTCAGTCAGTGTATTAAAGGGAGTCTCAGTCTCTTATCAGCATATTTAATGTTACCAATTGAATATATTCTCGCCGCTCTCTGTTCATTTTATCACAAATAATGTTGTACCATTTCATTTATTTCTGTAAAAAAAGTTAAACTGTGTTTACAAGAAATTGCTATAATACAAAAACATTTGAAAACAGATAGCTAGTGTGTATTATTTCTTTCTTTCATTTTGCATGGGAAAAGGTTTAAACGTGGGTAGATTTTTAAACAGTGCAATTGTCATTTTAAAACAGATGTGTGCATGATTCTATTCAGTATGGACAGTTGTGAGTGACTGTTTGTAGCATAGCCTGTTGGAGGTACATGAGTCAACGGGAAGAGAGACTCCCTGGACATAGTTCCCTACCGTATATAAGGTAGTGGAAATTACCACAAAAATACCACAATAGCCCATGGTGGCACACAACACTAACACTGAAAATGTGGTATCCCTAAAATGTAGGCCTGAGGTCTCTCTAGTGATCAAGAACAATCTAGATAAAAAACAAGGGATGTTGGATATTGGGGCCACAAATAAACCAACCACTATACCAACCAACCACGCAAACTACCGCGCACATCATCTAAATAGGTCTGAATTCTGAAATAATGCAATGTATTATTGTCATGTGTGACCCAATATGAATACAGAGAGTGATTATTGCTAAAGGTATTTTGGCGGTAAGAAAATACCGCAAAGCCCCAAATATCCACAAAGTACCCAACACATCTCATGCCACAGGAAGGGTCTCAGGTTTGGTATAAGCATTGAGATATCACATCTCTGCTATCGGAAGGGTCTCAGGATTGGAATGGGAAGGAGTTGGATATCCCATATTATGTTATAGGAAGGGTCTCAGGTTTGGTATTAGAAGCATTGAGATATCACATCTCATGCTATAGGAAGGGTCTCAGGATTGGAATGGGAAGGACTTGGATATCACATCTCATGCTATAGGGAGGGTCTCACGTTTGGAAAGGGAAGGAGTTGGATATCACATTTCATGTTAGAGGTAGGATCTCAGGTTTGGTATTAGAAGCATTGAGATATCACATCTCATGCTATCGGAAGTATCTCAGGTTTGGTATTAGAGGCATTGAGATATCACATCTCATGCTATCTATCATAAGGGTCTCAGGATTGGAATGGGAAGGAGTTGGATATCACATCTCATGCTAAAGGGAGGGTCTCAGGTTCGGAAGGGGAAGGATTTGGATATCACATCACATGTTATAAGAAGGATCTCAGGTTTGGTATTAGAAGCATTGAGATATCACAACTCATGCTATCGGAAGGGTCTCAGGATTGGAATGGGAAGGAGTTGGATATCACATCTCATGCTAAAGGGAGGGTCTCAGGTTTGGAAGGGGAAGGATTTGGATATCACATCTCATGTTATAGGAAGGATCTCAGGTTTGGTATTAGAAGCATTGAGATATCACATCTCATGCTATCGGAAGTATCTCAGGTTTGGTATTAGAGGCATTGAGATATCACATCTCATGCTATCTATCATAAGGGTCTCAGGATTGGAATGGGAAGGAGTTGGATATCACATCTCATGCTAAAGGGAGGGTCTCAGGTTTGGAAGGGGAAGGATTTGGATATCACATCACATGTTATAAGAAGGATCTCAGGTTTGGTATTAGAAGCATTGAGATATCACATCTCATGCTATCGGAAGGGTCTCAGGATTGGAATGGGAAGGAGTCGGATATCACATCTCATGCTATAGGAAGGCTCTCAGGTTTGGAAGGGGAAAGAGTTGGATATCACATTTCATGTTAGAGGTAGGATCTCAGGTTTGGTATTAGAGGCATTGAGATATCACATCTCATGCTATCAGAAGGGTCTCAGGATTGGAATGGGAAGGAGTTGGATATCACATCTCATGCTAAAGGGAGGGTCGCAGGTTTGGAAGGGGAAGGATTTGGATATCACGTCTCATGTTATAGGAAGGATCTCAGGTTTGGTATTAGAAGCATTGAGATATCACATCTCATGCTATCGGAAGGATCTCAGGTTTGGTATTAGAGGCATTGAGATATCACATCTCATGCTAAAGGGAGGGTCTCAGGTTTGGAAGGGGAAGGATTTGGATATCACATCTCTTGTTATAGGAAGGATCACAGGTTTGGTATTAGAAGCATTGAGATATCACATCTCATGCTATCGGAAGGGTCTCAGGATTGGAATGGGAAGGAGTTGGATATCACATCTCATGCTAAAGGGAGGGTCTCAGGTTTGGAAGGGGAAGGATTTGGATATCACATCTCATGTTATAGGAAGGATCTCAGGTTTGGTATTAGAAGCATTGAGATATCACATCTCATGCTATCGGAAGTATCTCAGGTTTGGTATTAGAGGCATTGAGATATCACATCTCATGCTATCTATCATAAGGGTCTCAGGATTGGAATGGGAAGGAGTTGGATATCACATCTCATGCTAAAGGGAGGGTCTCAGGTTTGGAAGGGGAAGGATTTGGATATCACATCACATGTTATAAGAAGGATCTCAGGTTTGGTATTAGAAGCATTGAGATATCACATCTCATGCTATCGGAAGGGTCTCAGGATTGGAATGGGAAGGAGTCGGATATCACATCTCATGCTATAGGAAGGCTCTCAGGTTTGGAAGGGGAAAGAGTTGGATATCACATTTCATGTTAGAGATAGGATCTCAGGTTTGGTATTAGAGGCATTGAGATATCACATATCATGCTATCAGAAGGGTCTCAGGTTTGGAAGGGGAAGGATTTGGATATCACATCTCTTGTTATAGGAAGGATCACAGGTTTGGTATTAGAAGCATTGAGATATCACAACTCATGCTATCGGAAGGGTCTCAGGATTGGAATGGGACGGAGTTGGATATCACATCTCATGCTAAAGGGAGGGTCTCAGGTTTGGAAGGGGAAGGATGTGGATATCACATTTCATGTTAGAGGTAGGATCTCAGGTTTGGTATTGGAGGCATTGAGATATCACATCTCATGCTATCAGAAGGGTCTCAGGATGGGAATGGGAAGGAGTTGGATATCACATCTCATGCTAAAGGGAGGGTCTCAGGTTTGGAAGGGGAAGGATTTGGATATCACATCTCATGTTATCGGAAGGATCTCAGGTTTGGTATTAGAAGCATTGAGATATCACATCTCATGCTATAGGAAGGGTCTCAGGTTTGGTATTAGAAGCATTGAGATATCAAGTCTCATGGTATAGGAAGGGTCTCAGAATTGGAATGGGAAGGAGTTGGATATCTCAAGCTATAGGAAGGGTCTCAGGATTGGAATGGGAAGGGTTTTGATATCACAACTCATGCCATAGTATGGGTCTCAGGTTTGGTAGAAACATTGGGATATCACATCTCATGCTATCGGAAGGGTATCAGGATTTGATCTGGAAGGAGTTGGATATCCCATCTCATGCTATAGGAAGGGTCTCAGGTTGGAATGGGAAGGAGTTGGATATCACATCTCATGTTATAGGAAGGGTCCCAGGATTGGAATGGGAAGGACTTGGATATCACATTTCATGTTAGAGGAAGGATCTCAGGTTTGGTATTAGAGGCATTAAGATATCACATCTCATGTTATAGGAAGGGTCTCACGTTTGGTATAAGCATTGAGATATCACATCTCATGCTATAGGAAGGGTCTCAGGATTGGAATGGGAAGGAGTTGGATATCACATCTCGAGCTATAGGAAGGGTCTCACGTTTGGTATAAGCATTGAGATATCACATCTCATGCTATAGGAAGGGTCTCAGGATTGGAATGGGAAGGTGTTGGATATCACATCTCATGTTATAGGAAAGATCTCAGGTTTGGTATTAGAAGCATTGCGACATCACATCTCATGTTATAGGAAGGGTCTCAGGATTGGAATGGGAAGAAGTTGGCTATCACATCTCATGCTATAGGAAGGGTCTCAGGTTTGGTATAAGCATTGAGATATCACATCTCATGCTATAGGAAGGGTCTCAGGATTGGAATGGGAAGGAGTTGTATATGACATCTCATGCCATAGGAAGGGTCTCAGGTTTGGAATAAGCATTGAGATATCACATCTCATGCTATAGGAAGGGTCTCAGGATTGGAATGGGACGGACTTGGATATCACATCTCATGCTATAGGGAGGGTCTCAGGTTTGGAACGGGAAGGATTTGGATATCACATCGCATGTTATAGGAAGGATCTCAGGTTTGGTAAGGGAAGGAGTTGGATATCACATTTCATGTTAGAGGTAGGATTTCAGGTTTGGTATTAGAGGCATTGAGGTATCACATCTCATGCTATCAGAAGGGTCTCAGGATTGGAATGGGAAGGAGTTGGATATCACATCTCATGCTAAAGGGAGGGTCTCAGGTTTGTAAGGGGAAGGATTTGGATATCACATCGCATGTTATAGGAAGGATCTCAGGTTTGGTATTAGAATCATTGAGATATCACATCTCATGCTATCGGAAGTATCTCAGGTTTGGTATTAGAGGCATTGAGATATCACATCTCATGCTATCATAAGGGTCTCAGGATTGGAATGGGAAGGAGTTGGATATCACTTCTCATGCTAAAGGGAGGGTCTCAGGTTTGGAAGGGGAAGGATTTGGATATCACATCACATGTTATAAGAAGGATCTCAGGTTTGGTATTAGAAGCATTGAGATATCACATCTCATGCTATCAGAAGGGTCTCAGGATTGGAATGGGAGGGAGTTGGATATCACATCTCATGCTATAGGAAGGGTCTCAGGTTTGGAACGGGAAGGAGTTGGATATCCCATCTCATGTTATAGGAAGAGTCTCAGGTTTGGTATAAGCATTGAGATATCACATCTCTGCAATCGGAAGTGTCTCAGGATTGGGATGGGAAGGAGTTGGATATCACATCTCATGCTATAGGAAGGGTCTCAGGTTTGGAACGGGAAGGAGTTGGATATCCCATCTCATGTTATAGGACAGGTCTCAGGTTTGATATTAGAAGCATTGAGATATCACATCGCATGCTGTAGGAAGGGTCTCAGGATTGGAATGGGAAGGAGTTGGATATTACATCTCATGCTATAGGAAGGGTCTCAGGTTTGGTAAAAGCATTGAGATATCACATCTCTTCTATCGGAAGTGTCTCAGGATTGGAATGGGAAGGAGTTGGATATCCCATCTCATGTTATAGGACGGGTCTCAGGTTTGTTATTAGAATCATTGAGATATCATATTGCATGCTGTAGGAAGGGTCTAAGGATTGGAATGGGAAGGTCTTGAATATCACATCTCATGCTATAGGTAGGCTCTCAGGTTTGGAAAGGGAAGGAGTTGGATATCACATTTCATGTTAGAGGAAGGATCTCAGGTTTGGTATTAGAGGCATTGAGATATCACATCTCATGCTATAGGAAGGGTCTCAGGATTGGAATGGGAAGGAGTTGGATATCACATTTCATGCTATAGGAAGGGTCTCAGGTTTGGTATAAGCATTGAGATGTCACATCTCATGCTATAGGAAGGGTTTCAGGATTGGAATGGGAAGGAGTTGGATATCACATCTCATGTTATAGGAAGGATCTCAGGTTTGGTATTAGAAGCATTAAGATATCACATCTCATGCTATAGGAAGGGTCTCAGGATTGGAATGGGAAGGAGTTGTATATGACATCTCATGCCATAGGAAGGGTCTCAGGTTTGGTATAAGCATTGAGATATCACATCTCTGCTATCGGAAGGGTCTCAGGATTGGAATGGGAAGGAGTTGGATATCCCATCTCATGTTATAGGAAGAGTCTCAGGTTTGGTATTAGAAGCATTGAGATATCACATCTGATGCTATAGGAAGTGTCTCAGGATTGGATTGGGAAGGAGTTTGATATCACATCTCATGCCATGTATGGGTCTCAGGTTTTGTAGAAGCATTGGGATATCACATCTCATGCTATCGGAAGGGTATCAGGATTGGATTTGGAAGGAGTTGGATATCACATCTCATGTTATAGGAAGGGTCTCAGGATTGGAATGGGAAGGACTTGGATATCACATCTCATGCTATAGGAAGGCTCTCAGGTTTGGAAGGGGAAGGAGTTGGATATCACATTTCATGTTAGAGGTAGGATCTCAGGTTTGGTATTAGAGGCATTGAGATATCACATCTCATGCTATCAGAAGGGTCCCAGGATTGGAATGGGAAGGAGTTGGATATCACATCTCATGCTAAAGGGAGGGTCTCAGGTTTGGAAGGGGAAGGATTTGGATATCACGTCTCATGTTATAGGAAGGATCTCAGGTTTGGTATTAGAAGCATTGAGATATCACATCTCATGCTATCGGAAGGATCTCAGGTTTGGTATTAGAGGCATTGAGATATCACATCTCATGCTAAAGGGAGGGTCTCAGGTTTGGAAGGGGAAGGATTTGGATATCACATCTCTTGTTATAGGAAGGATCACAGGTTTGGTATTAGAAGCATTGAGATATCACATCTCATGCTATCGGAAGGGTCTCAGGATTGGAATGGGAAGGAGTTGGATATCACATCTCATGCTAAAGGGAGGGTCTCAGGTTTGGAAGGGGAAGGATTTGGATATCACATCTCTTGTTATAGGAAGGATCACAGGTTTGGTATTAGAAGCATTGAGATATCACATCTCATGCTATCGGAAGGGTCTCAGGATTGGAACGGGAAGGAGTCGGATATCACATCTCATGCTATAGGAAGGCTCTCAGGTTTGGAAGGGGAAAGAGTTGGATATCACATTTCATGTTAGAGGTAGGATCTCAGGTTTTGTATTAGAGGCATTGAGATATCACATCTCATGCTATCTATCATAAGGGTCTCAGGATTGGAATGGGAAGGAGTTGGATATCACATCTCATGCTAAAGGGAGGGTCTCAGGTTTGGAAGGGGAAGGATTTGGATATCACATCACATGTTATAAGAAGGATCTCAGGTTTGGTATTAGAAGCATTGAGATATCACATCTCATGTATCGGAAGGGTCTCAGGATTGGAATGGGAAGGAGTCGGATATCACATCTCATGCTATAGGAAGGCTCTCAGGTTTGGAAGGGGAAAGAGTTGGATATCACATTTCATGTTAGAGGTAGGATCTCAGGTTTGGTATTAGAGGCATTGAGATATCACATCTCATGCTATCAGAAGGGTCTCAGGATTGGAATGGGAAGGAGTTGGATATCACATCTCATGCTAAAGGGAGGGTCTCAGGTTTGGAAGGGGAAGGATTTGGATATCACGTCTCATGTTATAGGAAGGATCTCAGGTTTGGTATTAGAAGCATTGAGATATCACATCTCATGCTATCGGAAGGATCTCAGGTTTGGTATTAGAGGCATTGAGATATCACATCTCATGCTATCGGAAGGGTCTCAGGATTGGAATGGGACGGAGTTGGATATCACATCTCATGCTAAAGGGAGGGTCTCAGGTTTGGAAGGGGAAGGATGTGGATATCACATTTCATGTTAGAGGTAGGATCTCAGGTTTGGTATTGGAGGCATTGAGATATCACATCTCATGCTATCAGAAGGGTCTCAGGATGGGAATGGGAAGGAGTTGGATATCACATCTCATGCTAAAGTGAGGGTCTCAGGTTTGGAAGGGGAAGGATTTGGATATCACATCTCATGTTATCGGAAGGGTCTCAGGTTTGGTATTAGAAGCATTGAGATATCACATCTCATGCTATAGGAAGGGTCTCAGGTTTGGTATTAGAAGCATTGAGATATCAAGTCTCATGGTATAGGAAGGGTCTCAGAATTGGAATGGGAAGGAGTTGGATATCCCAAGCTATAGGAAGGGTCTCAGGATTGGAATGGGAAGGGGTTTGATATCACAACTCATGCCATAGTATGGGTCTCAGGTTTGGTAGAAACATTGGGATATCACATCTCATGCTATCGGAAGGGTATCAGGATTTGATCTGGAAGGAGTTGGATATCCCATCTCATGCTATAGGAAGGGTCTCAGGTTGGAATGGGAAGGAGTTGGATATCACATCTCATGTTATAGGAAGGGTCCCAGGATTGGAATGGGAAGGACTTGGATATCACATTTCATGTTAGAGGAAGGATCTCAGGTTTGGTATTAGAGGCATTAAGATATCACATCTCATGTTATAGGAAGGGTCTCACGTTTGGTATAAGCATTGAGATATCACATCTCATGCTATAGGAAGGGTCTCAGGATTGGAATGGGAAGGAGTTGGATATCACATCTCGAGCTATAGGAAGGGTCTCACGTTTGGTATAAGCATTGAGATATCACATCTCATGCTATAGGAAGGGTCTCAGGATTGGAATGGGAAGGTGTTGGATATCACATCTCATGTTATAGGAAAGATCTCAGGTTTGGTATTAGAAGCATTTCGACATCACATCTCATGTTATAGGAAGGGTCTCAGGATTGGAATGGGAAGGAGTTGTATATGACATCTCATGCCATAGGAAGGGTCTCAGGTTTGGAATAAGCATTGAGATATCACATCTCATGCTATAGGAAGGGTCTCAGGATTGGAATGGGACGGACTTGGATATCACATCTCATGCTATAGGGAGGGTCTCAGGTTTGGAACGGGAAGGATTTGGATATCACATCGCATGTTATAGGAAGGATCTCAGGTTTGGTAAGGGAAGGAGTTGGATATCACATTTCATGTTAGAGGTAGGATCTCAGGTTTGGTGTTAGAGGCATTGAGGTATCACATCTCATGCTATCAGAAGGGTCTCAGGATTGGAATGGGAAGGAGTTGGATATCACATCTCATGCTAAAGGGAGGGTCTCAGGTTTGGAAGGGGAAGGATTTGGATATCACATCGCATGTTATAGGAAGGATCTCAGGTTTGGTATTAGAATCATTGAGATATCACATCTCATGCTATCGGAAGTATCTCAGGTTTGGTATTAGAGGCATTGAGATATCACATCTCATGCTATCATAAGGGTCTCAGGATTGGAATGGGAAGGAGTTGGATATCACTTCTCATGCTAAAGGGAGGGTCTCAGGTTTGGAAGGGGAAGGATTTGGATATCACATCACATGTTATAAGAAGGATCTCAGGTTTGGTATTAGAAGCATTGAGATATCACATCTCATGCTATCAGAAGGGTCTCAGGATTGGAATGGGAGGAAGTTGGATATCACATCTCATGCTATAGGAAGGGTCTCAGGTTTGGAACGGGAAGGAGTTGGATATCACATCTCATGTTATAGGAAGAGTCTCAGGTTTGGTATAAGCATTGAGATATCACATCTCTGCAATCGGAAGTGTCTCAGGATTGGGATGGGAAGGAGTTGGATATCACATCTCATGCTATAGGAAGGGTCTCAGGTTTGGAACGGGAAGGAGTTGGATATCCCATCTCATGTTATAGGACAGGTCTCAGGTTTGGTATTAGAAGCATTGAGATATCACATCGCATGCTGTAGGAAGGGTCTCAGGATTGGAATGGGAAGGAGTTGGATATTACATCTCATGCTATAGGAAGGGTCTCAGGTTTGGTATAAGCATTGAGATATCACATCTCTGCTATCGGAAGTGTCTCAGGATTGGAATGGGAAGGAGTTGGATATCCCATCTCATGTTATAGGACGGGTCTCAGGTTTGTTATTAGAATCATTGAGATATCATATTGCATGCTGTAGGAAGGGTCTAAGGATTGGAATGGGAAGGTCTTGAATATCACATCTCATGCTATAGGTTGGCTCTCAGGTTTGGAAAGGGAAGGAGTTGGATATCACATTTCATGCTATAGGAAGGGTCTCAGGTTTGGTATAAGCATTGAGATGTCACATCTCATGCTATAGGAAGGGTCTCAGGATTGGAATGGGAAGGAGTTGGATATCACATCTCATGTTATAGGAAGGATCTCAGGTTTGGTATTAGAAGCATTGAGATATCACATCTCATGCTATAGGAAGGGTCTCAGGATTGGAATGGGAAGGAGTTGTATATGACATCTCATGCCATAGGAAGGGTCTCAGGTTTGGTATAAGCATTGAGATATCACATCTCTGCTATCGGAAGGGTCTCAGGATTGGAATGGGAAGGAGTTGGATATCCCATCTCATGTTATAGGAAGAGTCTCAGGTTTGGTATTAGAAGCATTGAGATATCACATCTGATGCTATAGGAAGTGTCTCAGGATTGGAATGGGAAGGAGTTTGATATCACATCTCATGCCATGTATGGGTCTCAGGTTTTGTAGAAGCATTGGGATATCACATCTCATGCTATCGGAAGGGTATCAGGATTGGATTTGGAAGGAGTTGGATATCACATCTCATGTTATAGGAAGGGTCTCAGGATTGGAATGGGAAGGACTTGGATATCACATCTCATGCTATAGGAAGGCTCTCAGGTTTGGAAGGGGAAGGAGTTGGATATCACATTTCATGTTAGAGGTAGGATCTCAGGTTTGGTATTAGAGGCATTGAGATATCACATCTCATGCTATCAGAAGGGTCCCAGGATTGGAATGGGAAGGAGTTGGATATCACATCTCATGCTAAAGGGAGGGTCTCAGGTTTGGAAGGGGAAGGATTTGGATATCACGTCTCATGTTATAGGAAGGATCTCAGGTTTGGTATTAGAAGCATTGAGATATCACATCTCATGCTATCGGAAGGATCTCAGGTTTGGTATTAGAGGCATTGAGATATCACATCTCATGCTAAAGGGAGGGTCTCAGGTTTGGAAGGGGAAGGATTTGGATATCACATCTCTTGTTATAGGAAGGATCACAGGTTTGGTATTAGAAGCATTGAGATATCACATCTCATGCTATCGGAAGGGTCTCAGGATTGGAATGGGAAGGAGTTGGATATCACATCTCATGCTAAAGGGAGGGTCTCAGGTTTGGAAGGGGAAGGAGTTGCATATCACATCTCATGCTATCGGAAGGGTCTCAGGATTGGAACGGGAAGGAATCGGATATCACATCTCATGCTATAGGAAGGCTCTCAGGTTTGGAAGGGGAAAGAGTTGGATATCACATTTCATGTTAGAGGTAGGATCTCAGGTTTGGTATTAGAGGCATTGAGATATCACATCTCATGCTATCAGAAGGGTCTCAGGATTGGAATGGGAAGGAGTTGGATATCACATCTCATGCTAAAGGGAGGGTCTCAGGTTTGTAAGGGGAAGGATTTGGATATCACGTCTCATGTTATAGGAAGGATCTCAGGTTTGGTATTAGAAGCATTGAGATATCACATCTCATGTTATCGGAAGGATCTCAGGTTTGGTATTAGAGGCATTGAGATATCACATCTCATGCTAAAGGGAGGGTCTCAGGTTTGGAAGGGGAAGGATTTGGATATCACATCTCTTGTTATAGGAAGGATCACAGGTTTGGTATTAGAGGCATTGAGATATCACATCTCTTGCTATCGGAAGGGTCTCAGGATTGGAATGGGACGGAGTTGGATATCACATCTCATGCTAAAGGGAGTGTCTCAGGTTTGGAAGGGGAAGGATGTGGATATCACATTTCATGTTAGAGGTAGGATCTCAGGTTTGGTATTGGAGGCATTGAGATATCACATCTCATGCTATCAGAAGGGTCTCAGGATGGGAATGGGAAGGAGTTGGATATCACATCTCATGCTATAGGAAGGGTCTCAGGTTTGGAACGGGAAGGAGTTGGATATCCCATCTCATGTTGTAGGACGGGTCTCAGGTTTGGTATTAGAAGCATTGAGATATCACATCGCATGCTGTAGGAAGGGTCTCAGGATTGGAATGGGAAGGAGTTGGATATTACATCTCATGCTATAGGAAGGGTCTCAGGTTTGGTATAAGCATTGAGATATCACATCTCTGAATGGGAAGGAGTTGGATATCCCATCTCGTTATAGGAAGGGTCTCAGGTTTTGTATTAGAAGCATTGAGATATCACATCTCATGGTATAGGACGGGTCTCAGAATTGGAATGGGAAGGAGTTAGATATCACTTCTCAAGCTATAGGAAGGGTCTCAGGATTGGAATGGGAAGGAGTTGGATATCACATCGCATGTTATAGGAAGGATCTCAGGTTTGGTATTAGAATCATTGAGATATCACATCTCATGCTATCGGAAGTATCTCAGGTTTGGTATTAGAGGCATTGAGATATCACATCTCATGCTATCATAAGGGTCTCAGGATTGGAATGGGAAGGAGTTGGATATCACTTCTCATGCTAAAGGGAGGGTCTCAGGTTTGGAAGGGGAAGGATTTGGATATCACATCACATGTTATAAGAAGGATCTCAGGTTTGGTATTAGAAGCATTGAGATATCACATCTCATGCTATCAGAAGGGTCTCAGGATTGGAATGGGAGGGAGTTGGATATCACATCTCATGCTATAGGAAGGGTCTCAGGTTTGGAACGGGAAGGAGTTGGATATCACATCTCATGTTATAGGAAGAGTCTCAGGTTTGGTATAAGCATTGAGATATCACATCTCTGCAATCGGAAGTGTCTCAGGATTGGGATGGGAAGGAGTTGGATATCACATCTCATGCTATAGGAAGGGTCTCAGGTTTGGAACGGGAAGGAGTTGGATATCCCATCTCATGTTATAGGACGGGTCTCAGGTTTGGTATTAGAAGCATTGAGATATCACATCGCATGCTGTAGGAAGGGTCTCAGGATTGGAATGGGAAGGAGTTGGATATTACATCTCATGCTATAGGAAGGGTCTCAGGTTTGGTATAAGCATTGAGATATCACATCTCTGCTATCGGAAGTGTCTCAGGATTGGAATGGGAAGGAGTTGGATATCACTTCTCATGCTAAAGGGAGGGTCTCAGGTTTGGAAGGGGAAGGATTTGGATATCACATCACATGTTATAAGAAGGATCTCAGGTTTGGTATTAGAAGCATTGAGATATCACATCTCATGCTATCAGAAGGGTCTCAGGATTGGAATGGGAGGGAGTTGGATATCACATCTCATGCTATAGGAAGGGTCTCAGGTTTGGAACGGGAAGGAGTTGGATATCACATCTCATGTTATAGGAAGAGTCTCAGGTTTGGTATAAGCATTGAGATATCACATCTCTGCAATCGGAAGTGTCTCAGGATTGGGATGGGAAGGAGTTGGATATCACATCTCATGCTATAGGAAGGGTCTCAGGTTTGGAACGGGAAGGAGTTGGATATCCCATCTCATGTTATAGGACGGGTCTCAGGTTTGGTATTAGAAGCATTGAGATATCACATCGCATGCTGTAGGAAGGGTCTCAGGATTGGAATGGGAAGGAGTTGGATATTACATCTCATGCTATAGGAAGGGTCTCAGGTTTGGTATAAGCATTGAGATATCACATCTCTGCTATCGGAAGTGTCTCAGGATTGGAATGGGAAGGAGTTGGATATCCCATCTCATGTTATAGGACGGGTCTCAGGTTTGTTATTAGAATCATTGAGATATCATATTGCATGCTGTAGGAAGGGTCTAAGGATTGGAATGGGAAGGACTTGAATATCACATCTCATGCTATAGGTAGGCTCTCAGGTTTGGAAAGGGAAGGAGTTGGATATCACATTTCATGTTAGAGGAAGGATCTCCGGTTTGGTATTAGAGGCATTGAGATATCACATCTCATGCTATAGGAAGGGTCTCAGGATTGGAATGGGAAGGAGTTGGATATCACATTTCATGCTATAGGAAGGGTCTCAGGTTTGGTATAAGCATTGAGATGTCACATCTCATGCTATAGGAAGGGTCTCAGGATTGGAATGGGAAGGAGTTGGATATCACATCTCATGTTATAGGAAGGATCTCAGGTTTGGTATTAGAAGCATTGAGATATCACATCTCATGCTATAGGAAGGGTCTCAGGATTGGAATGGGAAGGAGTTGTATATGACATCTCATGCCATAGGAAGGGTCTCAGGTTTGGTATAAGCATTGAGATATCACATCTCTGCTATCGGAAGGGTCTCAGGATTGGAATGGGAAGGAGTTGGATATCCCATCTCATGTTATAGGAAGAGTCTCAGGTTTGGTATTAGAAGCATTGAGATATCACATCTGATGCTATAGGAAGTGTCTCAGGATTGGAATGGGAAGGAGTTTGATATCACATCTCATGCCATGTATGGGTCTCAGGTTTTGTAGAAGCATTGGGATATCACATCTCATGCTATCGGAAGGGTATCAGGATTGGATTTGGAAGGAGTTGGATATCACATCCCATGTTATAGGAAGGGTCTCAGGATTGGAATGGGAAGGACTTGGATATCACATCTCATGCTATAGGAATGCTCTCAGGTTTGGAAGGGGAAGAAGTTGGATATCACATTTCATGTTAGAGGTAGGATCTCAGGTTTGGTATTAGAGGCATTGAGATATCACATATCATGCTATCAGAAGGGTCTAAGGATTGGAATGGGAAGTAGTTGGATATCACATCTCATGCTAAAGGGAGGGTCTCAGGTTTGGAAGGGGAAGGATTTGGATATCACGTCTCATGTTATAGGAAGGATCTCAGGTTTGGTATTAGAAGCATTGAGATATCACATCTCATGCTATCGGAAGGATCTCAGGTTTGGTATTAGAGGCATTGAGATATCACATCTCATGCTAAAGGGAGGGTCTCAGGTTTGGAAGGGGAAGGATTTGGATATTACATCTCTTGTTATAGGAAGGATCACAGGTTTGGTATTAGAAGCATTGAGATATCACATCTCATGCTATCGGAAGGGTCTCAGTATTGGAATGGGAAGGAGTTGGATATCACATCTCATGCTAAAGGGAGGGTCTCAGGTTTGGAAGGGGAAGGATTTGGATATCACATCTCATGTTATAGGAAGGATCTCAGGTTTGGTATTAGAGGCATTGAGATATCACATCTCATGCTATCTATCATAAGGGTCTCAGGATTGGAATGGGAAGGAGTTGGATATCACATCTCATGCTAAAGGGAGGGTCTCAGGTTTGGAAGGGGAAGGATTTGGATATCACATCACATGTTATAAGAAGGATCTCAGGTTTGGTATTAGAAGCATTGAGATATCACATCTCATGCTATCGGAAGGGTCTCAGGATTGGAACGGGAAGGAGTCGGATATCACATCTCATGCTATAGGAAGGCTCTCAGGTTTGGAAGGGGAAAGAGTTGGATATCACATTTCATGTTAGAGGTAGGATCTCAGGTTTGGTATTAGAGGCATTGAGATATCACATCTCATGCTATCAGAAGGGTCTCAGGATTGGAATGGGAAGGAGTTGGATATCACATCTCATGCTAAAGGGAGGGTCTCAGGTTTGGAAGGGGAAGGATTTGGATATCACGTCTCATGTTATAGGAAGGATCTCAGGTTTGGTATTAGAAGCATTGAGATATCACATCTCATGCTATCGGAAGGATCTCAGGTTTGGTGGTTTGGTATTAGAGGCATTGAGATATCACATCTCATGCTAAAGGGAGGGTCTCAGGTTTGGAAGGGGAAGGATTTGGATATCACATCTCTTGTTATAGGAAGGATCACAGGTTTGGTATTAGAAGCATTGAGATATCACATCTCATGCTATCGGAAGGGTCTCAGGATTGGAATGGGACGGAGTTGGATATCACATCTCATGCTAAAGGGAGGGTCTCAGGTTTGGAAGGGGAAGGATTTGGATATCACATCTCATGTTATCGGAAGGATCTCAGGTTTGGTATTAGAAGCATTGAGATATCACATCTCATGCTATAGGAAGGGTCTCAGGTTTGGTATTAGAAGCATTGAGATATCAAGTCTCATGGTATAGGAAGGGTCTCAGAATTGGAATGGGAAGGAGTTGGATATCTCAAGCTATAGGATGGGTCTCAGGATTGGAATGGGAAGGGGTTTGATATCACAACTCATGCCATAGTATGGGTCTCAGGTTTGGTAGAAACATTGGGATATCACATCTCATGCTATCGGAAGGGTATCAGGATTTGATTTGGAAGGAGTTGGATATCCCATCTCATGCTATAGGAAGGGTCTCAGGTTGGAATGGGAAGGAGTTGGATATCACATCTCATGTTATAGGAAGGGTCCCAGGATTGGAATGGGAAGAACTTGGATATCATATCTCATGCTATAGGAAGGCTCTCAGGTTTGGAAGGGGAAGGAGTTGGATATCACATTTCATGTTAGAGGAAGGATCTCAGGTTTGGTATTAGAGGCATTAAGATATCACATCTCATTTTATAGGAAGGGTCTCACGTTTGGTATAAGCATTGAGATATCACATCTCATGCTATAGGAAGGGTCTCAGGATTGGAATGGGAAGGAGTTGGATATCACATCTCAAGCTATAGGAAGGGTCTCACGTTTGGTATAAGCATTGAGATATCACATCTCATGCTATAGGAAGGGTCTCAGGATTGGAATGGGAAGGTGTTGGATATCACATCTCATGTTATAGGAAAGATCTCAGGTTTGGTATTAGAAGCATTGCGACATCACATCTCATGTTATAGGAAGGGTATCAGGATTGGAATGGGAAGAAGTTGGCTATCACATCTCATGCTATAGGAAGGGTCTCAGGTTTGGTATAAGCATAGAGATATCACATCTCATGCTATAGGAAGGGTCTCAGGATTGGAATGGGAAGGAGTTGTATATGACATCTCATGCCATAGGAAGGGTCTCAGGTTTGGAATAAGCATTGAGATATCACATCTCATGCTATAGGAAGGGTCTCAGGATTGGAATGGGACGGACTTGGATATCACATCTCATGCTATAGGGAGGGTCTCAGGTTTGGAAGGGGAAGGATTTGGATATCACATCGCATGTTATAGGAAGGATCTCAGGTTTGGTAAGGGAAGGAGTTGGATATCACATTTCATGTTAGAGGTAGGATCTCAGGTTTGGTATTAGAGGCATTGAGGTATCACATCTCATGCTATCAGAAGGGTCTCAGGATTGGAATGGGAAGGAGTTGGATATCACATCTCATGCTAAAGGGAGGGTCTCAGGTTTGGAAGGGGAAGGATTTGGATATCACATCGCATGTTATAGGAAGGATCTCAGGTTTGGTATTAGAATCATTGAGATATCACATCTCATGCTATCGGAAGTATCTCAGGTTTGGTATTAGAGGCATTGAGATATCACATCTCATGCTATCATAAGGGTCTCAGGATTGGAATGGGAAGGAGTTGGATATCACTTCTCATGCTAAAGGGAGGGTCTCAGGTTTGGAAGGGGAAGGATTTGGATATCACATCACATGTTATAAGAAGGATCTCAGGTTTGGTATTAGAAGCATTGAGATATCACATCTCATGCTATCAGAAGGGTCTCAGGATTGGAATGGGAAGGAGTTGGATATCACATCTCATGCTATAGGAAGGGTCTCAGGTTTGGAACGGGAAGGAGTTGGATATCACATCTCATGTTATAGGAAGAGTCTCAGGTTTGGTATAAGCATTGAGATATCACATCTCTGCAATCGGAAGTGTCTCAGGATTGGGATGGGAAGGAGTTGGATATCACATCTCATGCTATAGGAAGGGTCTCAGGTTTGGAACGGGAAGGAGTTGGATATCCCATCTCATGTTATAGGACGGGTCTCAGGTTTGGTATTAGAAGCATTGAGATATCACATCGCATGCTGTAGGAAGGGTCTCAGGATTGGAATGGGAAGGAGTTGGATATTACATCTCATGCTATAGGAAGGGTCTCAGGTTTGGTATAAGCATTGAGATATCACATCTCTGCTATCGGAAGTGTCTCAGGATTGGAATGGGAAGGAGTTGGATATCCCATCTCATGTTATAGGACGGGTCTCAGGTTTGTTATTAGAATCATTGAGATATCATATTGCATGCTGTAGGAAGGGTCTAAGGATTGGAATGGGAAGGACTTGAATATCACATCTCATGCTATAGGTAGGCTCTCAGGTTTGGAAAGGGAAGGAGTTGGATATCACATTTCATGTTAGAGGAAGGATCTCAGGTTTGGTATTAGAGGCATTGAGATATCATATCTCATGCTATAGGAAGGGTCTCAGGAATGGAATGGGAAGGAGTTGTATATGACATCTCATGCCATAGGAAGGGTCTCAGGTTTGGTATAAGCATTGAGATATCACATCTCTGCTATCGGAAGGGTCTCAGGATTGGAATGGGAAGGAGTTGGATATCACATCTCATGTTATAGGAAGGATCTCAGGTTTGGTATTAGAAGCATTGAGATATCACATCTCATGCTATAGGAAGGGTCTCAGGATTGGAATGGGAAGGAGTTGTATATGACATCTAATGCCATAGGAAGGGTCTCAGGTTTGGTATAAGCATTGAGATATCACATCTCTGCTATCGGAAGGGTCTCAGGATTGGAATGGGAAGGAGTTGGATATCCCATCTCAGGTTATAGGAAGAGTCTCAGGTTTGGTATTAGAAGCATTGAGATATCACATCTGATGCTATAGGAAGTGTCTCAGGATTGGAATGGGAAGGAGTTTGATATCACATCTCATGCCATGTATGGGTCTCAGGTTTTGTAGAAGCATTGGGATATCACATCTCATGCTATCGGAAGGGTATCAGGATTGGATTTGGAAGGAGTTGGATATCACATCTCATGTTATAGGAAGGGTCTCAGGATTGGAATGGGAAGGACTTGGATATCACATCTCATGCTATAGGAAGGCTCTCAGGTTTGGAAGGGGAAGGAGTTGGATATCACATTTCATGTTAGAGGTAGGATCTCAGGTTTGGTATTAGAGGCATTGAGATATCATATCTCATGCTATAGGAAGGGTCTCAGGAATGGAATGGGAAGGAGTTGTATATGACATCTCATGCCATAGGAAGGGTCTCAGGTTTGGTATAAGCATTGAGATATCACATCTCTGCTATCGGAAGGGTCTCAGGATTGGAATGGGAAGGAGTTGGATATCACATCTCATGTTATAGGAAGGATCTCAGGTTTGGTATTAGAAGCATTGAGATATCACATCTCATGCTATAGGAAGGGTCTCAGGATTGGAATGGGAAGGAGTTGTATATGACATCTCATGCCATAGGAAGGGTCTCAGGTTTGGTATAAGCATTGAGATATCACATCTCTGCTATCGGAAGGGTCTCAGGATTGGAATGGGAAGGAGTTGGATATCCCATCTCAGGTTATAGGAAGAGTCTCAGGTTTGGTATTAGAAGCATTGAGATATCACATCTGATGCTATAGGAAGTGTCTCAGGATTGGAATGGGAAGGAGTTTGATATCACATCTCATGCCATGTATGGGTCTCAGGTTTTGTAGAAGCATTGGGATATCACATCTCATGCTATCGGAAGGGTATCAGGATTGGATTTGGAAGGAGTTGGATATCACATCTCATGTTATAGGAAGGGTCTCAGGATTGGAATGGGAAGGACTTGGATATCACATCTCATGCTATAGGAAGGCTCTCAGGTTTGGAAGGGGAAGGAGTTGGATATCACATTTCATGTTAGAGGTAGGATCTCAGGTTTGGAATTAGAGGCATTGAGATATCACATATCATGCTATCAGAAGGGTCTCAGGATTGGAATGGGAAGGAGTTGGATATCACATCTCATGCTAAAGGGAGGGTCTCAGGTTTGGAATGGGAAGGATTTGGATATCACGTCTCATGTTATAGGAAGGATCTCAGGTTTGGTATTAGAAGCATTGAGATATCACATCTCATGCTATCGGAAGGATCTCAGGTTTGGTATTAGAGGCATTGAGATATCACATCTCATGCTAAAGGGAGGGTCTCAGGTTTGGAAGGGGAAGGATTTGGATATCACATCACTTGTTATAGGAAGGATCACAGGTTTGGTATTAGAAGCATTGAGATATCACATCTCATGCTATCGGAAGGGTCTCAGGATTGGAATGGGAAGGAGTTGGATATCACATCTCATGCTAAAGGGAGGGTCTCAGGTTTGGAAGGGGAAGGATTTGGATATCACATCTCATGTTATAGGAAGGATCTCAGGTTTGGTATTAGAGGCATTGAGATATCACATCTCATGCTATCTATCATAAGGGTCTCAGGATTGGAATGGGAAGGAGTTGGATATCACATCTCATGCTAAAGGGAGGGTCTCAGGTTTGGAAGGGGAAGGATTTGGATATCACATCACATGTTATAAGAAGGATCTCAGGTTTGGTATTAGAGGCATTGAGATATCACATCTCATGCTATCTATCATAAGGGTCTCAGGATTGGAATGGGAAGGAGTTGGATATCACATCTCATGCTAAAGGGAGGGTCTCAGGTTTGGAAGGGGAAGGATTTGGATATCACATCTCATGTTATAGGAAGGATCTCAGGTTTGGTATTAGAGGCATTGAGATATCACATCTCATGCTATCTATCATAAGGGTCTCAGGATTGGAATGGGAAGGAGTTGGATATCACATCTCATGCTAAAGGGAGGGTCTCAGGTTTGGAAGGGGAAGGATTTGGATATCACATCTCATGTTATCGGAAGGATCTCAGGTTTGGTATTAGAAGCATTGAGATATCACATCTCATGCTATCGGAAGGGTCTCAGGATTGGAATGGGACGGAGTTGGATATCACATCTCATGCTAAAGGGAGGGTCTCAGGTTTGGAAGGGGAAGGATGTGGATATCACATTTCATGTTAGAGGTAGGATCTCAGGTTTGGTATTGGAGGCATTGAGATATCACATCTCATGCTATCAGAAGGGTCTCAGGATGGGAATGGGAAGGAGTTGGATATCACATCTCATGCTAAAGGGAGGGTCTCAGGTTTGGAAGGGGAAGGATTTGGATATCACATCTCATGTTATCGGAAGGATCTCAGGTTTGGTATTAGAAGCATTGAGATATCACATCTCATGCTATAGGAAGGGTCTCAGGTTTGGTATTAGAAGCATTGAGATATCAAGTCTCATGGTATAGGAAGGGTCTCAGAATTGGAATGGGAAGGAGTTGGATATCTCAAGCTATAGGATGGGTCTAAGGATTGGAATGGGAAGGGGTTTGATATCACAACTCATGCCATAGTATGGGTCTCAGGTTTGGTAGAAACATTGGGATATCACATCTCATGCTATCGGAAGGGTATCAGGATTTGATTTGGAAGGAGTTGGATATCCCATCTCATGCTATAGGAAGGGTCTCAGGTTGGAATGGGAAGGAGTTGGATATCACATCTCATGTTATAGGAAGGGTCCCAGGATTGGAATGGGAAGGACTTGGATATCATATCTCATGCTATAGGAAGGCTCTCAGGTTTGGAAGGGGAAGGAGTTGGATATCACATTTCATGTTAGAGGAAGGATCTCAGGTTTGGTATTAGAGGCATTAAGATATCACATCTCATGTTATAGGAAGGGTCTCACGTTTGGTATAAGCATTGAGATATCACATCTCATGCTATAGGAAGGGTCTCAGGATTGGAATGGGAAGGAGTTGGATATCACATCTCAAGCTATAGGAAGGGTCTCACGTTTGGTATAAGCATTGAGATATCACATCTCATGCTATAGGAAAGGTCTCAGGATTGGAATGGGAAGGTGTTGGATATCACATCTCATGTTATAGGAAAGATCTCAGGTTTGGTATTAGAAGCATTGCGACATCACATCTCATGTTATAGGAAGGGTCTCAGGATTGGAATGGGAAGAAGTTGGCTATCACATCTCATGCTATAGGAAGGGTCTCAGGTTTGGTATAAGCATTGAGATATCACATCTCATGCTATAGGAAGGGTCTCAGGATTGGAATGGGAAGGAGTTGTATATGACATCTCATGCCATAGGAAGGGTCTCAGGTTTGGAATAAGCATTGAGATATCACATCTCATGCTATAGGAAGGGTCTCAGGATTGGAATGGGACGGACTTGGATATCACATCTCATGCTATAGGGAGGGTCTCAGGTTTGGAAGGGGAAGGATTTGGATATCACATCGCATGTTATAGGAAGGATCTCAGGTTTGGTAAGGGAAGGAGTTGGATATCACATTTCATGTTAGAGGTAGGATCTCAGGTTTGGTATTAGAGGCATTGAGGTATCACATCTCATGCTATCAGAAGGGTCTCAGGATTGGAATGGGAAGGAGTTGGATATCACATCTCATGCTAAAGGGAGGGTCTCAGGTTTGGAAGGGGAAGGATTTGGATATCACATCGCATGTTATAGGAAGGATCTCAGGTTTGGTATTAGAATCATTGAGATATCACATCTCATGCTATCGGAAGTATCTTAGGTTTGGTATTAGAGGCATTGAGATATCACATCTCATGCTATCATAAGGGTCTCAGGATTGGAATGGGAAGAAGTTGGATATCACTTCTCATGCTAAAGGGAGGGTCTCAGGTTTGGAAGGGGAAGGATTTGGATATCACATCACATGTTATAAGAAGGATCTCAGGTTTGGTATTAGAAGCATTGAGATATCACATCTCATGCTATCAGAAGGGTCTCAGGATTGGAATGGGAAGGAGTTGGATATCACATCTCATGCTATAGGAAGGGTCTCAGGTTTGGAACGGGAAGGAGTTGGATATCACATCTCATGTTATAGGAAGAGTCTCAGGTTTGGTATAAGCATTGAGATATCACATCTCTGCAATCGGAAGTGTCTCAGGATTGGGATGGGAAGGAGTTGGATATCACATCTCATGCTATAGGAAGGGTCTCAGGTTTGGAACGGGAAGGAGTTGGATATCCCATCTCATGTTATAGGACGGGTCTCAGGTTTGGTATTAGAAGCATTGAGATATCACATCGCATGCTGTAGGAAGGGTCTCAGGATTGGAATGGGAAGGAGTTGGATATTACATCTCATGCTATAGGAAGGGTCTCAGGTTTGGTATAAGCATTGAGATATCACATCTCTGCTATCGGAAGTGTCTCAGGATTGGAATGGGAAGGAGTTGGATATCCCATCTCATGTTATAGGACGGGTCTCAGGTTTGTTATTAGAATCATTGAGATATCATATTGCATGCTGTAGGAAGGGTCTAAGGATTGGAATGGGAAGGACTTGAATATCACATCTCATGCTATAGGTAGGCTCTCAGGTTTGGAAAGGGAAGGAGTTGGATATCACATTTCATGTTAGAGGAAGGATCTCAGGTTTGGTATTAGAGGCATTGAGATATCACATCTCATGCTATAGGAAGGGTCTCAGGATTGGAATGGGAAGGAGTTGGATATCACATCTGATGCTATAGGAAGGGTCTCAGGTGTGGTATAAGCATTGAGATGTCACATCTCATGCTATAGGAAGGGTCTCAGGATTGGAATGGGAAGGAGTTGGATATCACATCTCATGTTATAGGAAGGATCTCAGGTTTGGTATTAGAAGCATTGAGATATCACATCTCATGCTATAGGAAGGGTCTCAGGATTGGAATGGGAAGGAGTTGTATATGACATCTCATGCCATAGGAAGGGTCTCAGGTTTGGTATAAGCATTGAGATATCACATCTCTGCTATTGAAGGGTCTCAGGATTGGAATGGGAAGGAGTTGGATATCCCATCTCATGTTATAGGAAGAGTCTCAGGTTTGGTATTAGAATCATTGAGATATCACATCTGATGCTATAGGAAGTGTCTCAGGATTGGAATGGGAAGGAGTTTGATATCACATCTCATGCCATGTATGGGTCTCAGGTTTTGTAGAATCATTGGGATATCACATCTCATGCTATCGGAAGGGTATCAGGATTGGATTTGGAAGGAGTTGGATATCACATCTCATGTTATAGGAAGGGTCTCAGGATTGGAATGGGAAGGACTTGGATATCACATCTCATGCTATAGGAAGACTCTCAGGTTTGGAAGGGGAAGGAGTTGGATATCACATTTCATGTTAGAGGTAGGATCTCACGTTTGGTATTAGAGGCATTGAGATATCACATCTCATGCTATCAGAAGGGTCTCAGGATTGGAATGGGAAGGAGTTGGATATCACATCTCATGCTAAAGGGATGGTCTCAGGTTTGGAAGGGGAAGGATTTGGATATCACATCTCATGTTATAGGAAGGATCTCAGGTTTGGTATTAGAAGCAATGAGATATCACATCTCATGCTATCGGAAGGATCTCAGGTTTGGTATTAGAGGCATTGAGATATCACATCTCATGCTATCAGAAGGGTCTCAGGATTGGAATGGGAAGGAGTCGGATATCACATCTCATGCTAAAGGGAGGGTCTCAGGTTTGGAAGTGGAAGGATTTGGATATCACATCTCATGTTATAGGAAGGATCTCAGGTTTGGTATTAGAAGCATTGAGATATCACATCTCATGCTATAGGAAGGGTCTCAGTATTGGAATGGGAAGGAGTTGGATATCACATCTCAAGCTATAGAAAGGGTCTCAGGATTGGAATGGGAAGGAGTTGGATATCACATCTCAAGCTATAGTAAGGGTCTCAGGATTGGAATGGGAAGGAGTTGGATATCACATCTCATGCTATAGGAAGGGTCTCAGGTTTGGTATTAGCATTGAGATATCCCATCTCATGCTATAGGAAGGGTCTCAGGTTTGGAATCGGAAGGAGTTGTATATGACATCTCATGCCATAGGTAGGGTCTCAGGTTTGGTATAAGCATTGAGATATCACATCTCTGCTATCGGAAGGGTCTCAGGATTGGAATGGGAAGGAGTTGGATATCCCATCTCGTTATAGGAAGGGTCTCAGGTTTGGTATAAGAAGCATTGAGATATCACATCTCATGGTATAGGAGGGGTCTCAGGATTGGAATGGGAAGGAGTTGGATATCACATCTCATGCTAAAGGGAGGGTCTCAGGTTTGGAAGGGGAAGGATTTGGATATCACATCGCATGTTATAGGAAGGATCTCAGGTTTGGTATTAGAATCATTGAGATATCACATCTCATGCTATCGGAAGTATCTCAGGTTTGGTATTAGAGGCATTGAGATATCACATCTCATGCTATCATAAGGGTCTCAGGATTGGAATGGGAAGGAGTTGGATATCACTTCTCATGCTAAAGGGAGGGTCTCAGGTTTGGAAGGGGAAGGATTTGGATATCACATCACATGTTATAAGAAGGATCTCAGGTTTGGTATTAGAAGCATTGAGATATCACATCTCATGCTATCAGAAGGGTCTCAGGATTGGAATGGGAGGGAGTTGGATATCACATCTCATGCTATAGGAAGGGTCTCAGGTTTGGAACGGGAAGGAGTTGGATATCACATCTCATGTTATAGGAAGAGTCTCAGGTTTGGTATAAGCATTGAGATATCACATCTCTGCAATCGGAAGTGTCTCAGGATTGGGATGGGAAGGAGTTGGATATCACATCTCATGCTATAGGAAGGGTCTCAGGTTTGGAACGGGAAGGAGTTGGATATCCCATCTCATGTTATAGGACGGGTCTCAGGTTTGGTATTAGAAGCATTGAGATATCACATCGCATGCTGTAGGAAGGGTCTCAGGATTGGAATGGGAAGGAGTTGGATATTACATCTCATGCTATAGGAAGGGTCTCAGGTTTGGTATAAGCATTGAGATATCACATCTCTGCTATCGGAAGTGTCTCAGGATTGGAATGGGAAGGAGTTGGATATCCCATCTCATGTTATAGGACGGGTCTCAGGTTTGTTATTAGAATCATTGAGATATCATATTGCATGCTGTAGGAAGGGTCTAAGGATTGGAATGGGAAGGAATTGAATATCACATCTCATGCTATAGGTAGGCTCTCAGGTTTGGAAAGGGAAGGAGCTGGATATCACATTTCATGTTAGAGGAAGGATCTCAGGTTTGGTATTAGAGGCATTGAGATATCACATCTCATGCTATAGGAAGGGTCTCAGGATTGGAATGGGAAGGAGTTGGATATCACATCTCATGCTATCGGAAGGGTATCAGGATTGGATTTGGAAGGAGTTGGATATCACATCTCATGTTATAGGAAGGGTCTCAGGATTGGAATGGGAAGGACTTGGATATCACATCTCATGCTATAGGAAGGCTCTCAGGTTTGGAAGGGGAAGGAGTTGGATATCACATTTCATGTTAGAGGTAGGATCTCAGGTTTGGTATTAGAGGCATTGAGATATCACATCTCATGCTATCAGAAGGGTCCCAGGATTGGAATGGGAAGGAGTTGGATATCACATCTCATGCTAAAGGGAGGGTCTCAGGTTTGGAAGGGGAAGGATTTGGATATCACGTCTCATGTTATAGGAAGGATCTCAGGTTTGGTATTAGAAGCATTGAGATATCACATCTCATGCTATCGGAAGGATCTCAGGTTTGGTATTAGAGGCATTGAGATATCACATCTCATGCTAAAGGGAGGGTCTCAGGTTTGGAAGGGGAAGGATTTGGATATCACATCTCTTGTTATAGGAAGGATCACAGGTTTGGTATTAGAAGCATTGAGATATCACATCTCATGCTATCGGAAGGGTCTCAGGATTGGAATGGGAAGGAGTTGGATATCACATCTCATGCTAAAGGGAGGGTCTCAGGTTTGGAAGGGGAAGGAGTTGGATATCACATCTCATGCTATCGGAAGGGTCTCAGGATTGGAACGGGAAGGAATCGGATATCACATCTCATGCTATAGGAAGGCTCTCAGGTTTGGAAGGGGAAAGAGTTGGATATCACATTTCATGTTAGAGGTAGGATCTCAGGTTTGGTATTAGAGGCATTGAGATATCACATCTCATGCTATCAGAAGGGTCTCAGGATTGGAATGGGAAGGAGTTGGATATCACATCTCATGCTAAAGGGAGGGTCTCAGGTTTGGAAGGGGAAGGATTTGGATATCACGTCTCATGTTATAGGAAGGATCTCAGGTTTGGTATTAGAAGCATTGAGATATCACATCTCATGCTATCGGAAGGATCTCAGGTTTGGTATTAGAGGCATTGAGATATCACATCTCATGCTAAAGGGAGGGTCTCAGGTTTGGAAGGGGAAGGATTTGGATATCACATCTCTTGTTATAGGAAGGATCACAGGTTTGGTATTAGAAGCATTGAGATATCACATCTCATGCTATCGGAAGGGTCTCAGGATTGGAATGGGACGGAGTTGGATATCACATCTCATGCTAAAGGGAGTGTCTCAGGTTTGGAAGGGGAAGGATGTGGATATCACATTTCATGTTAGAGGTAGGATCTCAGGTTTGGTATTGGAGGCATTGAGATATCACATCTCATGCTATCAGAAGGGTCTCAGGCTGGGAATGGGAAGGAGTTGGATATCACATCTCATGCTATAGGAAGGGTCTCAGGTTTGGAACGGGAAGGAGATGGATATCCCATCTCATGTTGTAGGACGGGTCTCAGGTTTGGTATTAGAAGCATTGAGATATCACATCGCATGCTGTAGGAAGGGTCTCAGGATTGGAATGGGAAGGAGTTGGATATTACATCTCATGCTATAGGAAGGGTCTCAGGTTTGGTATAAGCATTGAGATATCACATCTCTGAATGGGAAGGAGTTGGATATCCCATCTCGTTATAGGAAGGGTCTCAGGTTTTGTATTAGAAGCATTGAGATATCACATCTCATGGTATAGGACGGGTCTCAGAATTGGAATGGGAAGGAGTTAGATATCACTTCTCAAGCTATAGGAAGGGTCTCAGGATTGGAATGGGAAGGAGTTGGATATCACATCTCATGCTAAAGGGAGGGTCTCAGGTTTGGAAGGGGAAGGATTTGGATATCACATCGCATGTTATAGGAAGGATCTCAGGTTTGGTATTAGAATCATTGAGATATCACATCTCATGCTATCGGAAGTATCTCAGGTTTGGTATTAGAGGCATTGAGATATCACATCTCATGCTATCATAAGGGTCTCAGGATTGGAATGGGAAGGAGTTGGATATCACTTCTCATGCTAAAGGGAGGGTCTCAGGTTTGGAAGGGGAAGGATTTGGATATCACATCACATGTTATAAGAAGGATCTCAGGTTTGGTATTAGAAGCATTGAGATATCACATCTCATGCTATCAGAAGGGTCTCAGGATTGGAATGGGAGGGAGTTGGATATCACATCTCATGCTATAGGAAGGGTCTCAGGTTTGGAACGGGAAGGAGTTGGATATCACATCTCATGTTATAGGAAGAGTCTCAGGTTTGGTATAAGCATTGAGATATCACATCTCTGCAATCGGAAGTGTCTCAGGATTGGGATGGGAAGGAGTTGGATATCACATCTCATGCTATAGGAAGGGTCTCAGGTTTGGAACGGGAAGGAGTTGGATATCCCATCTCATGTTATAGGACGGGTCTCAGGTTTGGTATTAGAAGCATTGAGATATCACATCGCATGCTGTAGGAAGGGTCTCAGGATTGGAATGGGAAGGAGTTGGATATTACATCTCATGCTATAGGAAGGGTCTCAGGTTTGGTATAAGCATTGAGATATCACATCTCTGCTATCGGAAGTGTCTCAGGATTGGAATGGGAAGGAGTTGGATATCCCATCTCATGTTATAGGACGGGTCTCAGGTTTGTTATTAGAATCATTGAGATATCATACTGCATGCTGTAGGAAGGGTCTAAGGATTGGAATGGGAAGGACTTGAATATCACATCTCATGCTATAGGTAGGCTCTCAGGTTTGGAAAGGGAAGGAGTTGGATATCACATTTCATGTTAGAGGAAGGATCTCCGGTTTGGTATTAGAGGCATTGAGATATCACATCTCATGCTATAGGAAGGGTCTCAGGATTGGAATGGGAAGGAGTTGGATATCACATTTCATGCTATAGGAAGGGTCTCAGGTTTGGTATAAGCATTGAGATGTCACATCTCATGCTATAGGAAGGGTCTCAGGATTGGAATGGGAAGGAGTTGGATATCACATCTCATGTTATAGGAAGGATCTCAGGTTTGGTATTAGAAGCATTGAGATATCACATCTCATGCTATCGGACGGGTCTCAGAATTGGAATGGGAAGGAGTTAGATATCACTTCTCAAGCTATAGGAAGGGTCTCAGGATTGGAATGGGAAGGAGTTGGATATCACATCTCATGCTAAAGGGAGGGTCTCAGGTTTGGAAGGGGAAGGATTTGGATATCACATCGCATGTTATAGGAAGGATCTCAGGTTTGGTATTAGAATCATTGAGATATCACATCTCATGCTATCGGAAGTATCTCAGGTTTGGTATTAGAGGCATTGAGATATCACATCTCATGCTATCATAAGGGTCTCAGGATTGGAATGGGAAGGAGTTGGATATCACTTCTCATGCTAAAGGGAGGGTCTCAGGTTTGGAAGGGGAAGGATTTGGATATCACATCACATGTTATAAGAAGGATCTCAGGTTTGGTATTAGAAGCATTGAGATATCACATCTCATGCTATCAGAAGTGTCTCAGGATTGGAATGGGAGGGAGTTGGATATCACATCTCATGCTATAGGAAGGGTCTCAGGTTTGGAACGGGAAGGAGTTGGATATCACATCTCATGTTATAGGAAGAGTCTCAGGTTTGGTATAAGCATTGAGATATCACATCTCTGCAATCGGAAGTGTCTCAGGATTGGGATGGGAAGGAGTTGGATATCACATCTCATGCTATAGGAAGGGTCTCAGGTTTGGAACGGGAAGGAGTTGGATATCCCATCTCATGTTATAGGACGGGTCTCAGGTTTGGTATTAGAAGCATTGAGATATCACATCGCATGCTGTAGGAAGGGTCTCAGGATTGGAATGGGAAGGAGTTGGATATTACATCTCATGCTATAGGAAGGGTCTCAGGTTTGGTATAAGCATTGAGATATCACATCTCTGCTATCGGAAGTGTCTCAGGATTGGAATGGGAAGGAGTTGGATATCCCATCTCATGTTATAGGACGGGTCTCAGGTTTGTTATTAGAATCATTGAGATATCATATTGCATGCTGTAGGAAGGGTCTAAGGATTGGAATGGGAAGGACTTGAATATCACATCTCATGCTATAGGTAGGCTCTCAGGTTTGGAAAGGGAAGGAGTTGGATATCACATTTCATGTTAGAGGAAGGATCTCCGGTTTGGTATTAGAGGCATTGAGATATCACATCTCATGCTATAGGAAGGGTCTCAGGATTGGAATGGGAAGGAGTTGGATATCACATTTCATGCTATAGGAAGGGTCTCAGGTTTGGTATAAGCATTGAGATGTCACATCTCATGCTATAGGAAGGGTCTCAGGATTGGAATGGGAAGGAGTTGGATATCACATCTCATGTTATAGGAAGGATCTCAGGTTTGGTATTAGAAGCATTGAGATATCACATCTCATGCTATAGGAAGGGTCACAGGATTGGAATGGGAAGGAGTTGTATATGACATCTCATGCCATAGGAAGGGTCTCAGGTTTGGTATAAGCATTGAGATATCACATCTCTGCTATCGGAAGGGTCTCAGGATTGGAATGGGAAGGAGTTGGATATCCCATCTCATGTTATAGGAAGAGTCTCAGGTTTGGTATTAGAAGCATTGAGATATCACATCTGATGCTATAGGAAGTGTCTCAGGATTGGAATGGGAAGGAGTTTGATATCACATCTCATGCCATGTATGGGTCTCAGGTTTTGTAGAAGCATTGGGATATCACATCTCATGCTATCGGAAGGGTATCAGGATTGGATTTGGAAGGAGTTGGATATCACATCCCATGTTATAGGAAGGGTCTCAGGATTGGAATGGGAAGGACTTGGATATCACATCTCATGCTATAGGAAGGCTCTCAGGTTTGGAAGGGGAAGAAGTTGGATATCACATTTCATGTTAGAGGTAGGATCTCAGGTTTGGTATTAGAGGCAATGAGATATCACATATCATGCTATCAGAAGGGTCTAAGGATTGGAATGGGAAGTAGTTGGATATCACATCTCATGCTAAAGGGAGGGTCTCAGGTTTGGAAGGGGAAGGATTTGGATATCACGTCTCATGTTATAGGAAGGATCTCAGGTTTGGTATTAGAAGCATTGAGATATCACATCTCATGCTATCGGAAGGATCTCAGGTTTGGTATTAGAGGCATTGAGATATCACATCTCATGCTAAAGGGAGGGTCTCAGGTTTGGAAGGGGAAGGATTTGGATATCACATCTCTTGTTATAGGAAGGATCACAGGTTTGGTATTAGAAGCATTGAGATATCACATCTCATGCTATCGGAAGGGTCTCAGTATTGGAATGGGAAGGAGTTGGATATCACATCTCATGCTAAAGGGAGGGTCTCAGGTTTGGAAGGGGAAGGATTTGGATATCACATCTCATGTTATAGGAAGGATCTCAGGTTTGGTATTAGAGGCATTGAGATATCACATCTCATGCTATCTATCATAAGGGTCTCAGGATTGGAATGGGAAGGAGTTGGATATCACATCTCATGCTAAAGGGAGGGTCTCAGGTTTGGAAGGGGAAGGATTTGGATATCACATCACATGTTATAAGAAGGATCTCAGGTTTGGTATTAGAAGCATTGAGATATCACATCTCATGCTATCGGAAGGGTCTCAGGATTGGAACGGGAAGGAGTCGGATATCACATCTCATGCTATAGGAAGGATCTCAGGTTTGGAAGGGGAAAGAGTTGGATATCACATTTCATGTTAGAGGTAGGATCTCAGGTTTGGTATTAGAGGCATTGAGATATCACATCTCATGCTATCAGAAGGGTCTCAGGATTGGAATGGGAAGGAGTTGGATATCACATCTCATGCTAAAGGGAGGGTCTCAGGTTTGGAAGGGGAAGGATTTGGATATCACGTCTCATGTTATAGGAAGGATCTCAGGTTTGGTATTAGAAGCATTGAGATATCACATCTCATGCTATCGGAAGGATCTCAGGTTTGGTGGTTTGGTATTAGAGGCATTGAGATATCACATCTCATGCTAAAGGGAGGGTCTCAGGTTTGGAAGGGGAAGGATTTGGATATCACATCTCTTGTTATAGGAAGGATCACAGGTTTGGTATTAGAAGCATTGAGATATCACATCTCATGCTATCGGAAGGGTCTCAGGATTGGAATGGGACGGAGTTGGATATCACATCTCATGCTAAAGGGAGGGTCTCAGGTTTGGAAGGGGAAGGATTTGGATATCACATCTCATGTTATCGGAAGGATCTCAGGTTTGGTATTAGAAGCATTGAGATATCACATCTCATGCTATAGGAAGGGTCTCAGGTTTGGTATTAGAAGCATTGAGATATCAAGTCTCATGGTATAGGAAGGGTCTCAGAATTGGAATGGGAAGGAGTTGGATATCTCAAGCTATAGGATGGGTCTCAGGATTGGAATGGGAAGGGGTTTGATATCACAACTCATGCCATAGTATGGGTCTCAGGTTTGGTAGAAACATTGGGATATCACATCTCATGCTATCGGAAGGGTATCAGGATTTGATTTGGAAGGAGTTGGATATCCCATCTCATGCTATAGGAAGGGTCTCAGGTTGGAATGGGAAGGAGTTGGATATCACATCTCATGTTATAGGAAGGGTCCCAGGATTGGAATGGGAAGGACTTGGATATCATATCTCATGCTATAGGAAGGCTCTCAGGTTTGGAAGGGGAAGGAGTTGGATATCACATTTCATGTTAGAGGAAGGATCTCAGGTTTGGTATTAGAGGCATTAAGATATCACATCTCATGTTATAGGAAGGGTCTCACGTTTGGTATAAGCATTGAGATATCACATCTCATGCTATAGGAAGGGTCTCAGGATTGGAATGGGAAGGAGTTGGATATCACATCTCAAGCTATAGGAAGGGTCTCACGTTTGGTATAAGCATTGAGATATTACATCTCATGCTATAGGAAGGGTCTCAGGATTGGAATGGGAAGGTGTTGGATATCACATCTCATGTTATAGGAAAGATCTCAGGTTTGGTATTAGAAGCATTGCGACATCACATCTCATGTTATAGGAAGGGTCTCAGGATTGGAATGGGAAGAAGTTGGCTATCACATCTCATGCTATAGGAAGGGTCTCAGGTTTGGTATAAGCATAGAGATATCACATCTCATGCTATAGGAAGGGTCTCAGGATTGGAATGGGAAGGAGTTGTATATGACATCTCATGCTATAGGGAGGGTCTCAGGATTGGAATGGGACGGACTTGGATATCACATCTCATGCTATAGGGAGGGTCTCAGGTTTGGAAGGGGAAGGATTTGGATATCACATCGCATGTTATAGGAAGGATCTCAGGTTTGGTAAGGGAAGGAGTTGGATATCACATTTCATGTTAGAGGTAGGATCTCAGGTTTGGTATTAGAGGCATTGAGGTATCACATCTCATGCTATCAGAAGGGTCTCAGGATTGGAATGGGAAGGAGTTGGATATCACATCTCATGCTAAAGGGAGGGTCTCAGGTTTGGAAGGGGAAGGATTTGGATATCACATCGCATGTTATAGGAAGGATCTCAGGTTTGGTATTAGAATCATTGAGATATCACATCTCATGCTATCGGAAGTATCTCAGGTTTGGTATTAGAGGCATTGAGATATCACATCTCATGCTATCATAAGGGTCTCAGGATTGGAATGGGAAGGAGTTGGATATCACTTCTCATGCTAAAGGGAGGGTCTCAGGTTTGGAAGGGGAAGGATTTGGATATCACATCACATGTTATAAGAAGGATCTCAGGTTTGGTATTAGAAGCATTGAGATATCACATCTCATGCTATCAGAAGGGTCTCAGGATTGGAATGGGAAGGAGTTGGATATCACATCTCATGCTATAGGAAGGGTCTCAGGTTTGGAACGGGAAGGAGTTGGATATCACATCTCATGTTATAGGAAGAGTCTCAGGTTTGGTATAAGCATTGAGATATCACATCTCTGCAATCGGAAGTGTCTCAGGATTGGGATGTGAAGGAGTTGGATATCACATCTCATGCTATAGGAAGGGTCTCAGGTTTGGAACGGGAAGGAGTTGGATATCCCATCTCATGTTATAGGACGGGTCTCAGGTTTGGTATTAGAAGCATTGAGATATCACATCGCATGCTGTAGGAAGGGTCTCAGGATTGGAATGGGAAGGAGTTGGATATTACATCTCATGCTATAGGTAGGCTCTCAGGTTTGGAAAGGGAAGGAGTTGGATATCACATTTCATGTTAGAGGAAGGATCTCAGGTTTGGTATTAGAGGCATTGAGATATCACATCTCATGCTATAGGAAGGGTCTCAGGAATGGAATGGGAAGGAGTTGTATATGACATCTCATGCCATAGGAAGGGCCTCAGGTTTGGTATAAGCATTGAGATATCACATCTCTGCTATCGGAAGGGTCTCAGGATTGGAATGGGAAGGAGTTGGATATCACATCTCATGTTATAGGAAGGATCTCAGGTTTGGTATTAGAAGCATTGAGATATCACATCTCATGCTATAGGAAGGGTCTCAGGATTGGAATGGGAAGGAGTTGTATATGACATCTCATGCCATAGGAAGGGTCTCAGGTTTGGTATAAGCTTTGAGATATCACATCTCTGCTATCGGAAGGGTCTCAGGATTGGAATGAGAAGGAGTTGGATATCCCATCTCAGGTTATAGGAAGAGTCTCAGGTTTGGTATTAGAAGCATTGAGATATCACATCTGATGCTATAGGAAGTGTCTCAGGATTGGAATGGGAAGGAGTTTGATATCACATCTCATGCCATGTATGGGTCTCAGGTTTTGTAGAAGCATTGGGATATCACATCTCATGCTATCGGAAGGGTATCAGGATTGGATTTGGAAGGAGTTGGATATCACATCTCATGTTATAGGAAGGGTCTCAGGATTGGAATGGGAAGGACTTGGATATCACATCTCATGCTATAGGAAGGCTCTCAGGTTTGGAAGGGGAAGGAGTTGGATATCACATTTCATGTTAGAGGTAGGATCTCAGGTTTGGAATTAGAGGCATTGAGATATCACATATCATGCTATCAGAAGGGTCTCAGGATTGGAATGGGAAGGAGTTGGATATCACATCTCATGCTAAAGGGAGGGTCTCAGGTTTGGAAGGGGAAGGATTTGGATATCACGTCTCATGTTATAGGAAGGATCTCAGGTTTGGTATTAGAAGCATTGAGATATCACATCTCATGCTATCGGAAGGATCTCAGGTTTGGTATTAGAGGCATTGAGATATCACATCTCATGCTAAAGGGAGGGTCTCAGGTTTGGAAGGGGAAGGATTTGGATATCACATCTCTTGTTATAGGAAGGATCACAGGTTTGGTATTAGAAGCATTGAGATATCACATCTCATGCTATCGGAAGGGTCTCAGGATTGGAATGGGAAGGAGTTGGATATCACATCTCATGCTAAAGGGAGGGTCTCAGGTTTGGAAGGGGAAGGATTTGGATATCACATCTCATGTTATAGGAAGGATCTCAGGTTTGGTATTAGAGGCATTGAGATATCACATCTCATGCTATCTATCATAAGGGTCTCAGGATTGGAATGGGAAGGAGTTGGATATCACATCTCATGCTAAAGGGAGGGTCTCAGGTTTGGAAGGGGAAGGATTTGGATATCACATCACATGTTATAAGAAGGATCTCAGGTTTGGTATTAGAAGCATTGAGATATCACATCTCATGCTATCGGAAGGGTCTCAGGATTGGAACGGGAAGGAGTCGGATATCACATCTCATGCTATAGGAAGGCTCTCAGGTTTGGAAGGGGAAAGAGTTGGATATCACATTTCATGTTAGAGGTAGGATCTCAGGTTTGGTATTAGAGGCATTGAGATATCACATCTCATGCTATCAGAAGGGTCTCAGGATTGGAATGGGAAGGAGTTGGATATCACATCTCATGCTAAAGGGAGGGTCTCAGGTTTGGAAGGGGAAGGATTTGGATATCACGTCTCATGTTATAGGAAGGATCTCCGGTTTGGTATTAGAAGCATTGAGATATCACATCTCATGCTATCGGAAGGATCTCAGGTTTGGTGGTTTGGTATTAGAGGCATTGAGATATCACATCTCATGCTAAAGGGAGGGTCTCAGGTTTGGAAGGGGAAGGATTTGGATATCACATCTCATGTTATCGGAAGGATCTCAGGTTTGGTATTAGAAGCATTGAGATATCACATCTCATGCTATCGGAAGGGTCTCAGGATTGGAATGGGACGGAGTTGGATATCACATCTCATGCTAAAGGGAGGGTCTCAGGTTTGGAAGGGGAAGGATGTGGATATCACATTTCATGTTAGAGGTAGGATCTCAGGTTTGGTATTGGAGGCATTGAGATATCACATCTCATGCTATCAGAAGGGTCTCAGGATGGGAATGGGAAGGAGTTGGATATCACATCTCATGCTAAAGGGAGGGTCTCAGGTTTGGAAGGGGAAGGATTTGGATATCACATCTCATGTTATCGGAAGGATCTCAGGTTTGGTATTAGAAGCATTGAGATATCACATCTCATGCTATAGGAAGGGTCTCAGGTTTGGTATTAGAAGCATTGAGATATCAAGTCTCATGGTATAGGAAGGGTCTCAGAATTGGAATGGGAAGGAGTTGGATATCTCAAGCTATAGGATGGGTCTCAGGATTGGAATGGGAAGGGGTTTGATATCACAACTCATGCCATAGTATGGGTCTCAGGTTTGGTAGAAACATTGGGATATCACATCTCATGCTATCGGAAGGGTATCAGGATTTGATTTGGAAGGAGTTGGATATCCCATCTCATGCTATAGGAAGGGTCTCAGGTTGGAATGGGAAGGAGTTGGATATCACATCTCATGTTATAGGAAGGGTCCCAGGATTGGAATGGGAAGGACTTGGATATCATATCTCATGCTATAGGAAGGCTCTCAGGTTTGGAAGGGGAAGGAGTTGGATATCACATTTCATGTTAGAGGAAGGATCTCAGGTTTGGTATTAGAGGCATTAAGATATCACATCTCATGTTATAGGAAGGGTCTCACGTTTGGTATAAGCATTGAGATATCACATCTCATGCTATAGGAAGGGTCTCAGGATTGGAATGGGAAGGAGTTGGATATCACATCTCAAGCTATAGGAAGGGTCTCACGTTTGGTATAAGCATTGAGATATCACATCTCATGCTATAGGAAAGGTCTCAGGATTGGAATGGGAAGGTGTTGGATATCACATCTCATGTTATAGGAAAGATCTCAGGTTTGGTATTAGAAGCATTGCGACATCACATCTCATGTTATAGGAAGGGTCTCAGGATTGGAATGGGAAGAAGTTGGCTATCACATCTCATGCTATAGGAAGGGTCTCAGGTTTGGTATAAGCATTGAGATATCACATCTCATGCTATAGGAAGGGTCTCAGGATTGGAATGGGAAGGAGTTGTATATGACATCTCATGCCATAGGAAGGGTCTCAGGTTTGGAATAAGCATTGAGATATCACATCTCATGCTATAGGAAGGGTCTCAGGATTGGAATGGGACGGACTTGGATATCACATCTCATGCTATAGGGAGGGTCTCAGGTTTGGAAGGGGAAGGATTTGGATATCACATCGCATGTTATAGGAAGGATCTCAGGTTTGGTAAGGGAAGGAGTTGGATATCACATTTCATGTTAGAGGTAGGATCTCAGGTTTGGTATTAGAGGCATTGAGGTATCACATCTCATGCTATCAGAAGGGTCTCAGGATTGGAATGGGAAGGAGTTGGATATCACATCTCATGCTAAAGGGAGGGTCTCAGGTTTGGAAGGGGAAGGATTTGGATATCACATCGCATGTTATAGGAAGGATCTCAGGTTTGGTATTAAAATCATTGAGATATCACATCTCATGCTATCGGAAGTATCTCAGGTTTGGTATTAGAGGCATTGAGATATCACATCTCATGCTATCATAAGGGTCTCAGGATTGGAATGGGAAGAAGTTGGATATCACTTCTCATGCTAAAGGGAGGGTCTCAGGTTTGGAAGGGGAAGGATTTGGATATCACATCACATGTTATAAGAAGGATCTCAGGTTTGGTATTAGAAGCATTGAGATATCACATCTCATGCTATCAGAAGGGTCTCAGGATTGGAATGGGAAGGAGTTGGATATCACATCTCATGCTATAGGAAGGGTCTCAGGTTTGGAACGGGAAGGAGTTGGATATCACATCTCATGTTATAGGAAGAGTCTCAGGTTTGGTATAAGCATTGAGATATCACATCTCTGCAATCGGAAGTGTCTCAGGATTGGGATGGGAAGGAGTTGGATATCACATCTCATGCTATAGGAAGGGTCTCAGGTTTGGAACGGGAAGGAGTTGGATATCCCATCTCATGTTATAGGACGGGTCTCAGGTTTGGTATTAGAAGCATTGAGATATCACATCGCATGCTGTAGGAAGGGTCTCAGGATTGGAATGGGAAGGAGTTGGATATTACATCTCATGCTATAGGAAGGGTCTCAGGTTTGGTATAAGCATTGAGATATCACATCTCTGCTATCGGAAGTGTCTCAGGATTGGAATGGGAAGGAGTTGGATATCCCATCTCATGTTATAGGACGGGTCTCAGGTTTGTTATTAGAATCATTGAGATATCATATTGCATGCTGTAGGAAGGGTCTAAGGATTGGAATGGGAAGGACTTGAATATCACATCTCATGCTATAGGTAGGCTCTCAGGTTTGGAAAGGGAAGGAGTTGGATATCACATTTCATGTTAGAGGAAGGATCTCAGGTTTGGTATTAGAGGCATTGAGATATCACATCTCATGCTATAGGAAGGGTCTCAGGATTGGAATGGGAAGGAGTTGGATATCACATCTCATGCTATAGGAAGGGTCTCAGGTGTGGTATAAGCATTGAGATGTCACATCTCATGCTATAGGAAGGGTCTCAGGATTGGAATGGGAAGGAGTTGGATATCACATCTCATGTTATAGGAAGGATCTCAGGTTTGGTATTAGAAGCATTGAGATATCACATCTCATGCTATAGGAAGGGTCTCAGGATTGGAATGGGAAGGAGTTGTATATGACATCTCATGCCATAGGAAGGGTCTCAGGTTTGGTATAAGCATTGAGATATCACATCCGTGCTATCGGAAGGGTCTCAGGATTGGAATGGGAAGGAGTTGGATATCCCATCTCATGTTATAGGAAGAGTCTCAGGTTTGGTATTAGAAGCATTGAGATATCACATCTGATGCTATAGGAAGTGTCTCAGGATTGGAATGGGAAGGAGTTTGATATCACATCTCATGCCATGTATGGGTCTCAGGTTTTGTAGAATCATTGGGATATCACATCTCATGCTATCGGAAGGGTATCAGGATTGGATTTGGAAGGAGTTGGATATCACATCTCATGTTATAGGAAGGGTCTCAGGATTGGAATGGGAAGGACTTGGATATCACATCTCATGCTATAGGAAGGCTCTCAGGTTTGGAAGGGGAAGGAGTTGGATATCACATTTCATGATAGAGGTAGGATCTCACGTTTGGTATTAGAGGCATTGAGATATCACATCTCATGCTATCAGAAGGGTCTCAGGATTGGAATGAGAAGGAGTTGGATATCACATCTCATGCTAAAGGGATGGTCTCAGGTTTGGAAGGGGAAGGATTTGGATATCACATCTCATGTTATAGGAAGGATCTCAGGTTTGGTATTAGAAGCAATGAGATATCACATCTCATGCTATCGGAAGGATCTCAGGTTTGGTATTAGAGGCATTGAGATATCACATCTCATGCTATCAGAAGGGTCTCAGGATTGGAATGGGAAGGAGTCGGATATCACATCTCATGCTAAAGGGAGGGTCTCAGGTTTGGAAGTGGAAGGATTTGGATATCACATCTCATGTTATAGGAAGGATCTCAGGTTTGGTATTAGAAGCATTGAGATATCACATCTCATGCTATAGGAAGGGTCTCAGTATTGGAATGGGAAGGAGTTGGATATCACATCTCAAGCTATAGAAAGGGTCTCAGGATTGGAATGGGAAGGAGTTGGATATCACATCTCAAGCTATAGTAAGGGTCTCAGGATTGGAATGGGAAGGAGTTGGATATCACATCTCATGCTATAGGAAGGGTCTCAGGTTTGGTATTAGCATTGAGATATCCCATCTCATGCTATAGGAAGGGTCTCAGGTTTGGAATCGGAAGGAGTTGTATATGACATCTCATGCCATAGGTAGGGTCTCAGGTTTGGTATAAGCATTGAGATATCACATCTCTGCTATCGGAAGGGTCTCAGGATTGGAATGGGAAGGAGTTGGATATCCCATCTCGTTATAGGAAGGGTCTCAGGTTTGGTATAAGAAGCATTGAGATATCACATCTCATGGTATAGGAGGGGTCTCAGGATTGGAATGGGAAGGAGTTGGATATCACATCTCATGCTAAAGGGAGGGTCTCAGGTTTGGAAGGGGAAGGATTTGGATATCACATCGCATGTTATAGGAAGGATCTCAGGTTTGGTATTAGAATCATTGAGATATCACATCTCATGCTATCGGAAGTATCTCAGGTTTGGTATTAGAGGCATTGAGATATCACATCTCATGCTATCATAAGGGTCTCAGGATTGGAATGGGAAGGAGTTGGATATCACTTCTCATGCTAAAGGGAGGGTCTCAGGTTTGGAAGGGGAAGGATTTGGATATCACATCACATGTTATAAGAAGGATCTCAGGTTTGGTATTAGAAGCATTGAGATATCACATCTCATGCTATCAGAAGGGTCTCAGGATTGGAATGGGAGGGAGTTGGATATCACATCTCATGCTATAGGAAGGGTCTCAGGTTTGGAACGGGAAGGAGTTGGATATCACATCTCATGTTATAGGAAGAGTCTCAGGTTTGGTATAAGCATTGAGATATCACATCTCTGCAATCGGAAGTGTCTCAGGATTGGGATGGGAAGGAGTTGGATATCACATCTCATGCTATAGGAAGGGTCTCAGGTTTGGAACGGGAAGGAGTTGGATATCCCATCTCATGTTATAGGACGGGTCTCAGGTTTGGTATTAGAAGCATTGAGATATCACATCGCATGCTGTAGGAAGGGTCTCAGGATTGGAATGGGAAGGAGTTGGATATTACATCTCATGCTATAGGAAGGGTCTCAGGTTTGGTATAAGCATTGAGATATCACATCTCTGCTATCGGAAGTGTCTCAGGATTGGAATGGGAAGGAGTTGGATATCCCATCTCATGTTATAGGACGGGTCTCAGGTTTGTTATTAGAATAATTGAGATATCATATTGCATGCTGTAGGAAGGGTCTAAGGATTGGAATGGGAAGGACTTGAATATCACATCTCATGCTATAGGTAGGCTCTCAGGTTTGGAAAGGGAAGGAGTTGGATATCACATTTCATGTTAGAGGAAGGATCTCAGGTTTGGTATTAGAGGCATTGAGATATCACATCTCATGCTATAGGAAGGGTCTCAGGATTGGAATGGGAAGGAGTTGGATATCACATTTCATGCTATAGGAAGGGTCTCAGGTTTGGTATAAGCATTGAGATGTCACATCTCATGCTATAGGAAGGGTCTCAGGATTGGAATGGGAAGGAGTTGGATATCACATCTCATGTTATAGGAAGGATCTCAGGTTTGGTATTAGAAGCATTGAGATATCACATCTCATGCTATAGGAAGGGTCTCAGGGTTGGAATGGGAAGGAGTTGTATATGACATCTCATGCCATAGGAAGGGTCTCAGGTTTGGTATAAGCATTGAGATATCACACCTCTGCTATCGGAAGTGTCTCAGGATTGGAATGGGAAGGAGTTGGATATCCCATCTCATGTTATAGGACGGGTCTCAGGTTTGTTATTAGAATCATTGAGATATCATATTGCATGCTGTAGGAAGGGTCTAAGGATTGGAATGGGAAGGACTTGAATATCACATCTCATGCTATAGGTAGGCTCTCAGGTTTGGAAAGGGAAGGAGTTGGATATCACATTTCATGTTAGAGGAAGGATCTCAGGTTTGGTATTAGAGGCATTGAGATATCACATCTCATGCTATAGGAAGGGTCTCAGGATTGGAATGGGAAGGAGTTGGATATCACATCTCATGCTATAGGAAGGGTCTCAGGTGTCGTATAAGCATTGAGATGTCACATCTCATGCTATAGGAAGGGTCTCAGGATTGGAATGGGAAGGAGTTGGATATCACATCTCATGTTATAGGAAGGATCTCAGGTTTGGTATTAGAAGCATTGAGATATCACATCTCATGCTATAGGAAGGGTCTCAGGATTGGAATGGGAAGGAGTTGTATATGACATCTCATGCCATAGGAAGGGTCTCAGGTTTGGTATAAGCATTGAGATATCACATCTCTGCTATCGGAAGGGTCTCAGGATTGGAATGGGAAGGAGTTGGATATCCCATCTCATGTTATAGGAAGAGTCTCAGGTTTGGTATTAGAAGCATTGAGATATCACATCTGATGCTATAGGAAGTGTCTCAGGATTGGAATGGGAAGGAGTTTGATATCACATCTCATGCCATGTATGGGTCTCAGGTTTTGTAGAATCATTGGGATATCACATCTCATGCTATCGGAAGGGTATCAGGATTGGATTTGGAAGGAGTTGGATATCACATCTCATGTTATAGGAAGGGTCTCAGGATTGGAATGGGAAGGACTTGGATATCACATCTCATGCTATAGGAAGGCTCTCAGGTTTGGAAGGGGAAGGAGTTGGATATCACATTTCATGTTAGAGGTAGGATCTCAGGTTTGGTATTAGAGGCATTGAGATATCACATCTCATGCTATCAGAAGGGTCTCAGGATTGGAATGGGAAGGAGTTGGATATCACATCTCATGCTAAAGGGAGGGTCTCAGGTTTGGAAGGGGAAGGATTTGGATATCACATCTCATGTTATAGGAAGGATCTCAGGTTTGGTATTAGAAGCAATGAGATATCACATCTCATGCTATCGGAAGGATCTCAGGTTTGGTATTAGAGGCATTGAGATATCACATCTCATGCTATCAGAAGGGTCTCAGGATTGGAATGGGAAGGAGTCGGATATCACATCTCATGCTAAAGGGAGGGTCTCAGGTTTGGAAGTGGAAGGATTTGGATATCACATCTCATGTTATAGGAAGGATCTCAGGTTTGGTATTAGAAGCATTGAGATATCACATCTCATGCTATAGGAAGGGTCTCAGTATTGGAATGGGAAGGAGTTGGATATCACATCTCAAGCTATAGAAAGGGTCTCAGGATTGGAATGGGAAGGAGTTGGATATCACATCTCAAGCTATAGTAAGGGTCTCAGGATTGGAATGGGAAGGAGTTGGATATCACATCTCATGCTATAGGAAGGGTCTCAGGTTTGGTATTAGCATTGAGATATCCCATCTCATGCTATAGGAAGGGTCTCAGGTTTGGAATCGGAAGGAGTTGTATATGACATCTCATGCCATAGGTAGGGTCTCAGGTTTGGTATAAGCATTGAGATATCACATCTCTGCTATCGGAAGGGTCTCAGGATTGGAATGGGAAGGAGTTGGATATCCCATCTCGTTATAGGAAGTGTCTCAGGTTTGGTATAAGAAGCATTGAGATATCACATCTCATGGTATAGGACGGGTCTCAGAATTGGAATGGGAAGGAGTTAGATATCACTTCTCAAGCTATAGGAAGGGTCTCAGGATTGGAATGGGAAGGAGTTGGATATCACATCTCATGCTAAAGGGAGGGTCTCAGGTTTGGAAGGGGAAGGATTTGGATATCACATCGCATGTTATAGGAAGGATCTCAGGTTTGGTATTAGAATCATTGAGATATCACATCTCATGCTATCGGAAGTATCTCAGGTTTGGTATTAGAGGCATTGAGATATCACATCTCATGCTATCATAAGGGTCTCAGGATTGGAATGGGAAGGATTTGGATATCACTTCTCATGCTAAAGGGAGGGTCTCAGGTTTGGAAGGGGAAGGATTTGGATATCACATCACATGTTATAAGAAGGATCCCAGGTTTGGTATTAGAAGCATTGAGATATCACATCTCATGCTATCAGAAGGGTCTCAGGATTGGAATGGGAGGGAGTTGGATATCACATCTCATGCTATAGGAAGGGTCTCAGGTTTGGAACGGGAAGGAGTTGGATATCACATCTCATGTTATAGGAAGAGTCTCAGGTTTGGTATAAGCATTGAGATATCACATCTCTGCAATCGGAAGTGTCTCAGGATTGGGATGGGAAGGAGTTGGATATCACATCTCATGCTATAGGAAGGGTCTCAGGTTTGGAACGGGAAGGAGTTGGATATCCCATCTCATGTTATAGGACGGGTCTCAGGTTTGGTATTAGAAGCATTGAGATATCACATTGCATGCTGTAGGAAGGGTCTCAGGATTGGAATGGGAAGGAGTTGGATATTACATCTCATGCTATAGGAAGGGTCTCAGGTTTGGTATAAGCATTGAGATATCACATCTCTGCTATCGGAAGTGTCTCAGGATTGGAATGGGAAGGAGTTGGATATCCCATCTCATGTTATAGGACGGGTCTCAGGTTTGTTATTAGAATCATTGAGATATCATATGGCATGCTGTAGGAAGGGTCTAAGGATTGGAATGGGAAGGACTTGAATATCACATCTCATGCTATAGGTAGGCTCTCAGGTTTGGAAAGGGAAGGAGTTGGATATCACATTTCATGTTAGAGGAAGGATCTCAGGTTTGGTATTAGAGGCATTGAGATATCACATCTCATGCTATAGGAAGGGTCTCAGGATTGGAATGGGAAGGAGTTGGATATCACATTTCATGCTATAGGAAGGGTCTCAGGTTTGGTATAAGCATTGAGATGTCACATCTCATGCTATAGGAAGGGTCTCAGGATTGGAATGGGAAGGAGTTGGATATCACATCTCATGTTATAGGAAGGATCTCAGGTTTGGTATTAGAAGCATTGAGATATCACATCTCATGCTATAGGAAGGGTCTCAGGGTTGGAATGGGAAGGAGTTGTATATGACATCTCATGCCATAGGAAGGGTCTCAGGTTTGGTATAAGCATTGAGATATCACATCTCTGCTATCGGAAGGGTCTCAGGATTGGAATGGGAAGGAGTTGGATATCCCATCTCATGTTATAGGAAGAGTCTCAGGTTTGGTATTAGAAGCATTGAGATATCACATCTGATGCTATAGGAAGTGTCTCAGGATTGGAATGGGAAGGAGTTTGATATCACATCTCATGCCATGTATGGGTCTCAGGTTTTGTAGAAGCATTGGGATATCACATCTCATGCTATCGGAAGGGTATCAGGATTGGATTTGGAAGGAGTTGGATATCACATCTCATGTTATAGGAAGGGTCTCAGGATTGGAATGGGAAGGACTTGGATATGACATCTCATGCTATAGGAAGGCTCTCAGGTTTGGAAGGGGAAGGAGTTGGATATCACATTTCATTTTAGAGGTAGGATCTCAGGTTTGGTATTAGAGGCATTGAGATATCACATCTCATGCTATCAGAAGGGTCTCAGGATTGGAATGGGAAGGAGTTGGATATCACATCTCATGCTAAAGGGAGGGTCTCAGGTTTGGAAGGGGAAGGATTTGGATATCACGTCTCATGTTATAGGAAGGATCTCAGGTTTGGTATTAGAAGCATTGAGATATCACATCTCATGCTATCGGAAGGATCTCAGGTTTGGTATTAGAGGCATTGAGATATCACATCTCATGCTAAAGGGAGGGTCTCAGGTTTGGAAGGGGAAGGATTTGGATATCACATCTCTTGTTATAGGAAGGATCACAGGTTTGGTATTAGAAGCATTGAGATATCACATCTCATTCTATCGGAAGGGTCTCAGGATTGGAATGGGAAGGAGTTGGATATCACATCTCATGCTAAAGGGAGGGTCTCAGGTTTGGAAGGGGAAGGATTTGGATATCACATCTCATGTTATAGGAAGGATCTCAGGTTTGGTATTAGAGGCATTGAGATATCACATCTCATGCTATCTATCATAAGGGTCTCAGGATTGGAATGGGAAGGAGTTGGATATCACATCTCATGCTAAAGGGAGGGTCTCAGGTTTGGAAGGGGAAGGATTTGGATATCACATCACATGTTATAAGAAGGATCTCAGGTTTGGTATTAGAAGCATTGAGATATCACATCTCATGCTATCGGAAGGGTCTCAGGATTGGAACGGGAAGGAGTCGGATATCACATCTCATGCTATAGGAAGGCTCTCAGGTTTGGAAGGGGAAAGAGTTGGATATCACATTTCATGTTAGAGGTAGGATCTCAGGTTTGGTATTAGAGGCATTGAGATATCACATCTCATGCTATCAGAAGGGTCTCAGGATTGGAATGGGAAGGAGTTGGATATCACATCTCATGCTAAAGGGAGGGTCTCAGGTTTGGAAGGGGAAGGATTTGGATATCACGTCTCATGTTATAGGAAGAATCTCAGGTTTGGTATTAGAAGCATTGAGATATCACATCACATGCTATCGGAAGGATCTCAGGTTTGGTATTAGAGGCATTGAGATATCACATATCACATCTCATGCTAAAGGGAGGGTCTCAGGTTTGGAAGGGGAAGGATTTGGATATCACATCTCTTGTTATAGGAAGGATCACAGGTTTGGTATTAGAAGCATTGAGATATCACATCTCATGCTATCGGAAGGGTCTCAGGATTGGAATGGGACGGAGTTGGATATCACATCTCATGCTAAAGGGAGGGTCTCAGGTTTGGAAGGGGAAGGATTTGGATATCACATCTCATGTTATCGGAAGGATCTCAGGTTTGGTATTAGAAGCATTGAGATATCACATCTCATGCTATAGGAAGGGTCTCAGGTTTGGTATTAGAAGCATTGAGATATCAAGTCTCATGGTATAGGAAGGGTCTCAGAATTGGAATGGGAAGGAGTTGGATATCTCAAGCTATAGGAAGGGTCTCAGGATTGGAATGGGAAGGGGTTTGATATCACAACTCATGCCATAGTATGGGTCTGAGGTTTGGTAGAAACATTGGGATATCACATCTCATGCTATCGGAAGGGTATCAGGATTTGATTTGGAAGGAGTTGGATATCCCATCTCATGCTATAGGAAGGGTCTCAGGTTGGAATGGGAAGGAGTTGGATATCACATCTCATGTTATAGGAAGGGTCCCAGGATTGGAATGGGAAGGACTTGGATATCATATCTCATGCTATAGGAAGGCTCTCAGGTTTGGAACGGGAAGGAGTTGGATATCACATTTCATGTTAGAGGAAGGATCTCAGGTTTGGTATTAGAGGCATTAAGATATCACATCTCATGTTATAGGAAGGGTCTCACGTTTGGTATAAGCATTGAGATATCACATCTCATGCTATAGGAAGGGTCTCAGGATTGGAATGGGAAGGAGTTGGATATCACATCTCAAGCTATAGGAAGGGTCTCACGTTTGGTATAAGCATTGAGATATCACATCTCATGCTATAGGAAGGGTCTGAGGATTGGAATGGGAAGGTGTTGGATATCACATCTCATGTTATAGGAAAGATCTCAGGTTTGGTATTAGAAGCATTGCGACATCACATCTCATGTTATAGGAAGGGTCTCAGGATTGGAATGGGAAGAAGTTGGCTATCACATCTCATGCTATAGGAAGGGTCTCAGGTTTGGTATAAGCATTGAGATATCACATCTCATGCTATAGGAAGGGTCTCAGGATTGGAATGGGAAGGAGTTGTATATGACATCTCATGCCATAGGAAGGGTCTCAGGTTTGGAATAAGCATTGGGATATCACATCTCATGCTATAGGAAGGGTCTCAGGATTGGAATGGGACGGACTTGGATATCACATCTCATGCTATAGGGAGGGTCTCAGGTTTGGAAGGGGAAGGATTTGGATATCACATCGCATGTTATAGGAAGGATCTCAGGTTTGGTAAGGGAAGGAGTTGGATATCACATTTCATGTTAGAGGTAGGATCTCAGGTTTGGTATTAGAGGCATTGAGGTATCACATCTCATGCTATCAGAAGGGTCTCAGGATTGGAATGGGAAGGAGTTGGATATCACATCTCATGCTAAAGGGAGGGTCTCAGGTTTGGAAGGGGAAGGATTTGGATATCACATCGCATGTTATAGGAAGGATCTCAGGTTTGGTATTATAATCATTGAGATATCACATCTCATGCTATCGGAAGTATCTCAGGTTTGGTATTAGAGGCATTGAGATATCACATCTCATGCTATCATAAGGGTCTCAGGATTGGAATGGGAAGGAGTTGGATATCACTTCTCATGCTAAAGGGAGGGTCTCAGGTTTGGAAGGGGAAGGATTTGGATATCACATCACATGTTATAAGAAGAGTCTCAGGTTTGGTATAAGCATTGAGATATCACATCTCTGCAATCGGAAGTGTCTCAGGATTGGGATGGGAAGGAGTTGGATATCACATCTCATGCTATAGGAAGGGTCTCAGGTTTGGAACGGGAAGGAGTTGGATATCCCATCTCATGTTATAGGACGGGTCTCAGGTTTGGTATTAGAAGCATTGAGATATCACATCGCATGCTGTAGGAAGGGTCTCAGGATTGGAATGGGAAGGAGTTGGATATTACATCTCATGCTATAGGAAGGGTCTCAGGTTTGGTATAAGCATTGAAATATCACATCTCTGCTATCGGAAGTGTCTCAGGATTGGAATGGGAAGGAGTTGGATATCCCATCTCATGTTATAGGACGGGTCTCAGGTTTGTTATTAGAATCATTGAGATATCATATTGCATGCTGTAGGAAGGGTCTAAGGATTGGAATGGGAAGGACTTGAATATCACATCTCATGCTATAGGTAGGCTCTCAGGTTTGGAAAGGGAAGGAGTTGGATATCACATTTCATGTAAGAGGAAGGATCTCAGGTTTGGTATTAGAGGCATTGAGATATCACATCTCATGCTATAGGAAGGGTCTCAGGATTGGAATGGGAAGGAGTTGGATATCACATCTCATGCTATAGGAAGGGTCTCAGGTGTGGTATAAGCATTGAGATGTCACATCTCATGCTATAGGAAGGGTCTCAGGATTGGAATGGGAAGGAGGTGGATATCACATCTCATGTTATAGGAAGGATCTCAGGTTTGGTATTAGAAGCATTGAGATATCACATCTCATGCTATAGGAAGGGTCTCAGGATTGGAATGGGAAGGAGTTGTATATGACATCTCATGCCATAGGAAGGGTCTCAGGTTTGGTATAAGCATTGAGATATCACATCTCTGCTATTGGAAGGGTCTCAGGATTGGAATGGGAAGGAGTTGGATATCCCATCTCATGTTATAGGAAGAGTCTCAGGTTTGGTATTAGAAGCATTGAGATATCACATCTGATGCTATAGGAAGTGTCTCAGGATTGGAATGGGAAGGAGTTTGATATCACATCTCATGCCATGTATGGGTCTCAGGTTTTGTAGAAGCATTGGGATATCACATCTCATGCTATCGGAAGGGTATCAGGATTGGATTTGGAAGGAGTTGGATATCACATCTCATGTTATAGGAAGGGTCTCAGGATTGGAATGGGAAGGACTTGGATATCACATCTCATGCTATAGGAAGGCTCTCAGGTTTGGAAGGGGAAGGAGTTGGATATCACATTTCATGTTATAGGAAGGATCTCAGGTTTGGTATTAGAAGCATTGAGATATCACATCTCATGCTATAGGAAGGGTCTCAGGATTGGAATGGGAAGGAGTTGGATATCACATCTCATGCTAAAGGGAGGGTCTCAGGTTTGGAAGGGGAAGGATTTGGATATCACATCTCATGTTATAGGAAGGATCTCAGGTTTGGTATTAGAAGCATTGAGATATCACATCTCATGCTATCGGAAGGATCTCAGGTTTGGTATTAGAGGCATTGAGATATCACATCTCATGCTATCAGAAGGGTCTCAGGATTGGAATGGGAAGGAGTCGGATATCACATCTCATGCTAAAGGGAGGGTCTCAGGTTTGGAAGTGGAAGGATTTGGATATCACATCTCATGTTATAGGAAGGATCTCAGGTTTGGTATTAGAAGCATTGAGATATCACATCTCATGCTATAGGAAGGGTCTCAGGATTGGAATGGGAAGGAGTTGGATATCACATCTCAAGCTATAGTAAGGGTCTCAGGATTGGAATGGGAAGGAGTTGGATATCACATCTCATGCTATAGGAAGGGTCTCAGGTTTGGTATTAGCATTGAGATATCCCATCTCATGCTATAGGAAGGGTCTCAGGTTTGGAATCGGAAGGAGTTGTATATGACATCTCATGCCATAGGTAGGGTCTCAGGTTTGGTATAAGCATTGAGATATCACATCTCTGCTATCGGAAGGGTCTCAGGATTGGAATGGGAAGGAGTTGGATATCCCATCTCGTTATAGGAAGGGTCTCAGGTTTGGTATTAGAAGCATTGAGATATCACATCTCATGGTATAGGACGGGTCTCAGAATTGGAATGGGAAGGAGTTAGATATCACATCTCAAGCTATAGGAAGGGTCTCAGGATTGGAATGGGAAGGACTTGGATATCACATCTCATGATATAGGAAGGGTCTCAGGTTTGGTATTAGAAGCATTGAGATATCACATCTCATGCTATAGGAAGGGTCTCAGGATTGGAATGGGAAGGACTTGGATAACACATCTCATGTTATAGGAAGGGTCTCAGGTTTGGTATTAGAAGCATTGAGATATCACATCTCATGCTATAGGAAGGGTCTCAGAATTGGAATGGGAAGGAGTTGGATATCACATCTCAAGCTATAGGAAGGGTCTCAGGATTGGAATGGGAAGGAGTTTGATATCACATCTCATGCGATGTATGGGTCTCAGGTTTTGTAGAAGCATTGGGATATCACATCTCATGCTATCGGAAGGGTATCAGGATTGGATTTGGAAGGAGTTGGATATCCCATCTCATGATATAGGAAGGGTCTCAGGTTGGAATGGGAAGGAGTTGGATATCACATCTCATGTTATAGGAAGGGTCTCAGGATTGGAATGGGAAGGACTTGGATATCACATCTCATGCTATAGGAAGGGGAAGGAGTTGGATATCACACTACATGTTAGAGGTAGGATCTCAGGTTTGGTATTAGAGGCATTGAGATATCACATCTCATGCTATCAGAAGGATCTCAGGATCGGAATGGGAAGGAGTTGGATGTCACATCTCATGCTAAAGGGAGGTTGTCAGGTTTGGAAGGGGAAGGATTTGGATATCACATCTCATGTTATAGGAAGGATCTCAGGTTTGGTATTAGACACATTGAGATATCACATCTCATGCTATCGGAAGGATCTCAGGTTTGGTATTAGAGGCATTGAGATATCACATCTCATGCTATCAGAAGGGTCTCAGGATTGGAATGGGAAGGAGTCGGATATCACATCTCATGCTAAAGGGAGCCTCTCAGGTTTACTATTAGAAGCATTGAGATATCACATCTCATGTTATAGGAAGGAACTCAGGTTTGGTATTAGAGGCATTGAGATATCACATCTCATGCTATCAGAAGGGTCTCAGGATTGGAATGGGAAGGAGTCGGATATCACATCTCATGCTAAAGGGAGGGTCTCAGGTTTGGAAGGGGAAGGATTTGGATATCACATCTCATGTTATAGGAAGGATCTCAGGTTTGGTATTAAAAGCATTGAGATATCACATCTCATGCTATCAGAAGGATCTCAGGTTTGGTATTAGAGGCATTGAGATATCACATCTCATGCTATCAGAACGGTCTCAGGATTGGAATGGGAAGGAGTTGGATATCACATCTCATGCTAAAGGGAGGGTCTCGAGTTTGGAAGGGGAAGGATTTGGATATCACATCTCATGTTATAGGAAGGATCTCAGGTTTGGTATTAGCATTGAGATATCCCATCTGATGCTATAGGAAGGGTCTCAGGTTTGGAATCGGAAGGAGTTGTATATGACATCTCATGCCATAGGAAGGGTCTCAGGTTTGGTATAAGCATTGAGATATCCCATCTGATGCTATAGGAAGGGTCTCAGGTTTGGAATCGGAAGGAGTTGTATATGACATCTCTGCTATCGGAAGGGTCTCAGGATTGGAATGGGAAGGAGTTGGATATCCCATCTCGTTATAGGAAGGATCTCAGGTTTGGTATTAGAAGCATTGAGATATCACATCTCATGGTATAGGACGGGTCTCAGAATTTGAATGGGAAGGAGTTGGATATCACATCTCAAACTATAGGAAGGGTCTCCGGATTGGAATGGGAAGGACTTGGATATCACATCTCATGTTATAGGAAGGGTCTCAGGTTTGGTATTAGAAGCATTAAGATATCACATCTCATGCTATAGGAAGGGTCTCAGGATTGGAATGGGAAGGACTTGGATATCACATCTCATGTTATAGGAAGGGTCTCAGGTTTGGTATTAGAAGCATTGAGATATCACATCTCATGCTAAAGGAAGGGTCTCTGGATTGGAATGGGAAGGACTTGGATATCACATCTCATGATAAAGGAAGGGTCTAAGGTTTGGAAGGGGAAGGATTTGGATATCACATCTCATGTTATAGGACCGGTCTCAGGTTTGGTATTAGAAGCATTGAGATATCAAGTCTCATGGTATAGGACGGGTCTCAGAATTGGAATGGGAAGCAGTTGGATATCACATCTCAAGATATAGGAAGGGTCTCAGGATTGGAATGGGAAGGAGTTTGATATCACATCTCATGCCATGTATGGGTCTCAGGTTTTGTAGAAGCATTGGGATATCACATCTCATGCTATCGGAAGGGTATCAGGATTGAATCTGGAAGGAGTTGGATATCCCATCTCATGCTATAGGAAGGGTCTCAGGTTGGAATGGGAAGGAGTTGGATATCACATCTCATGTTATAGGAAGGGTCTCAGGATTGGAATGGGAAGGACTTGGATATCACATCTCATGCTATAGGAAGGCTCTCAGGTTTGGAAGGGGAAGGAGTTGGATATCACATTTCATGTTAGAGGAAGGATCTCAGGTTTGGTATTAGAGTCATTGAGATATCACATCTCATGCTATCAGAAGGGTCTCAGGATTGGAATGGGAAGGAGTTGGATATCACATCTCATGCTAAAGGAAGGGTCTCAGGATTGGAATGGGAAGGAGTTTGATATCACATCTCATGCCATGTATGGGTCTCAGGTTTTGTAGAAGCATTGGGATATCACATCTCATGCTATCGGAAGGGTATCAGGATTGGATCTGGAAGGAGTTGGATATCACATTTCATGTTAGAGGAAGGATCTCAGGTTTGGTATTAGAAGCATTGAGATATCAAGTCTCATGGTATAGGACGGGTCTCAGAATTGGAATGGGAAGGAGTTGGATATCACATCTCAAGCTATAGGAAGGGTCTCAGGATTGGAATGGGAAGGAGTTTGATATCACATCTCATGCCATGTATGGGTCTCAGGTTTTGTAGAAGCATTGGGATATCACATCTCATGCTATCGGAAGGGTATCAGGATTGGATCTGGAAGGAGTTGGATATCCCATCTCATGCTATCAGAAGGGTCTCAGGATTGGAATGGGAAGGTCTTGGATATCACATCTCATGATAAAGGAAGGGTCTAAGGTTTGGAAGGGGAAGGATTTGGATATCACATCTCATGTTATAGGACCGGTCTCAGGTTTGGTATTAGAAGCATTGAGATATCAAGTCTCATGGTATAGGACGGGTCTCAGAATTGGAATGGGAAGGAGTTGGATATCACATCTCAAGCTATAGGAAGGGTCTCAGGATTGGAATGGGAAGGAGTTTGATATCACATCTCATGCCATGTATGGGTCTCAGGTTTTGTAGAAGCATTGGGATATCACATCTCATGCTATCGGAAGGGTATCAGGATTGGATCTGGAAGGAGTTGGATATCCCATCTCATGCTATAGGAAGGGTCTCAGGTTGGAATGGGAAGGAGTTGGATATCACATCTCATGTTATAGGAAGGGTCTCAGGATTGGAATGGGAAGGACTTGGATATCACATCTCATGCTATAGGAAGGCTCTCAGGTTTGGAAGGGGAAGGAGTTGGATATCACATTTCATGTTAGAGGAAGGATCTCAGGTTTGGTATTAGAGGCATTGAGATATCACATCTCATGCTATCAGAAGGGTCTCAGGATTGGAATGGGAAGGAGTTGGATATCACATCTCATGCTAAAGGGAGGGCCTCAGGTTTGGAAGGGGAAGGATTTGGAGATCACATCTCATGTTATAGGAAGGATCTCAGGTTTGGTATTAGAAGCATTGAGATATCACATCTCATGCTATAGGAAGAGTCTCAGGATTGGAATGGGAAGGAGTTGGATATCACATCTCAAGCTATAGGAAGGGTCTCAGGATTGGAATCGGAAGGAGTTGGATATCACATCTCAAGCTATAGGAAGGGTCTCAGGATTGGAATGGGAAGGAGTTGGATATCACATCTCATGCTATAGGAAGGGTCTCAGGTTTGGTATAAGCATTGAGATATCCCATCTCATTCTATAGGAAGGGTCTCAGGTTTGGAATCGGAAGGAGTTGTATATGACATCTCATGCCATAGGAAGGGTCTCAGGTTTGGTATAAGCATTGAGATATCACATCTCTGCTATCGGAAGGGTCTCAGGATTGGAATGGGAAGGAGTTGGATATCCCATCTCGTTATAGGAAGGGTCTCAGGTTTGGTATTAGAAGCATTGAGATATCACATCTCATGCTATGGGAAGGGTTTCAGAATTGGAATGGGAAGGAGTTGGATATCACATCTCAAGCTATAGGAAGGGTCTCAGGATTGGAATGGGAAGGACTTGGATATCACATCTCATGTTATAGGAAGGGTCTCAGGTTTGGTATTAGAAGCATTGAGATATCAAATCTCATGCTATAGGAAGGGTCTCAGGATTGGAATGGGAAGGACTTGGATATCACATCTCAAGCTATAGGAAGGGTCTCAGGTTTGGAAGGGGAAGGATTTGGAGATCACATCTCATGTTATAGGAAGGATCTCAGGTTTGGTATTAGAAGCATTGAGATATCACATCTCATGCTATCGGAAGGATCTCAGGTTTGGTATTAGAGGCATTGAGATATCACATCTCATGCTATCCGAAGGGTCTCAGGATTGGAATGGGAAGGAGTCGGATATCACATCTCATGCTAAATGGAGGGCCTCAGGTTTGGAAGTGGAAGGATTTGGATATCACATCTCATGTTATAGGAAGGATCTCAGGTTTGGTATTAGAAGCATTGAGATATCACATCTCATGCTATAGGAAGAGTCTCAGGATTGGAATGGGAAGGAGTTGGATATCACATCTCAAGCTATAGGAAGGGTCTCAGGATTGGAATCGGAAGGAGTTGGATATCACATCTCAAGCTATAGGAAGGGTCTCAGGATTGGAATGGGAAGGAGTTGGATATCACATCTCATGCTATAGGAAGGGTCTCAGGTTTGGTATAAGCATTGAGATATCCCATCTCATTCTATAGGAAGGGTCTCAGGTTTGGAATCGGAAGGAGTTGTATATGACATCTCATGCCATAGGAAGGGTCTCAGGTTTGGTATAAGCATTGAGATATCACATCTCTGCTATCGGAAGGGTCTCAGGATTGGAATGGGAAGGAGTTGGATATCCCATCTCGTTATAGGAAGGGTCTCAGGTTTGGTATTAGAAGCATTGAGATATCACATCTCATGCTATGGGAAGGGTTTCAGAATTGGAATGGGAAGGAGTTGGATATCACATCTCAAGCTATAGGAAGGGTCTCAGGATTGGAATGGGAAGGACTTGGATATCACATCTCATGTTATAGGAAGGGTCTCAGGTTTGGTATTAGAAGCATTGAGATATCAAATCTCATGCTATAGGAAGGGTCTCAGGATTGGAATGGGAAGGACTTGGATATCACATCTCATGTTATAGGAAGGGTCTCAGGTTTGGTATTAGAAGCATTGAGATATCACATCTCATGCTATGGGAAGGGTCTCAGAATTGGAATGGGAAGGAGTTGGATATCACATCTCAAGCTATAGGAAGGGTCTCAGGATTGGAATGGGAAGGAGTTTGATATCAAATCTCGTGCCATGTATGGGTCTCAGGTTTTGTAGAAGCATTGGGATATCACATCTCATGCTATCGGAAGGGTATCAGGATTGGATTTGGAAGAAGTTGGATATCCCATCTCATGCTATAGGAAGGGTCTCAGGTTGGAATGGGAAGGAGTTGGATATCACATCTCATGTTATAGGAAGGGTCTCAGGATTGGAATGGGAAGGACTTGGATATCACATCTCATGCTATAGGAAGGCTCTCAGGTTTGGAAGGGGAAGGAGTTGGATATCACATTACATGTTAGAGGTAGGATCTCAGGTTTGGTATTAGAGGCATTGAGATATCACATCTCATGCTATCAGAAGGATCTCAGGATCAGAATGGGAAGGAGTTGGATATCACATCTCATGCTAAAGGGAGGGTCTCAGGTTTGGAAGAGGAAGGATTTGGATATCACATCTCATGTTATAGGAAGGATCTCAGGTTTGGTATTAGAAGCATTGAGATATAACATCTCATGCTATAGGAAGGGTCTCAGGATTGGAATGGGAAGGAGTTGGATATCACATCTCAAGCTATAGGAAGGGTCTCAGGATTGGAATCGGAAGGAGTTGGATATCACATCTCAAGCTATAGGAAGGGTCTCAGGATTGGAATGGGAAGGAGTTGGATATCACATCTCATGCTATAGGAAGGGTCTCAGGTTTGGTATTAGAAGCATTGAGATATCACATCTCATGCTATCGGAAGGATCTCAGGTTTGGTATTAGAGGCATTGAGATATCACATCTCATGCTATCCGAAGGGTCTCAGGATTGGAATGGGAAGGAGTCGGATATCACATCTCATGCTAAATGGAGGGCCTCAGGTTTGGAAGTGGAAGGATTTGGATATCACATCTCATGGTATAGGAAGGATCTCAGGTTTGGTATTAGAAGCATTGAGATATCACATCTCATGCTATAGGAAGGGTCTCAGGATTGGAATGGGAAGGAGTTGGATATCACATCTCAAGCTGTAGGAAGGGTCTCAGGATTGGAATCGGAAGGAGTTGGATATCACATCTCAAGCTATAGGAAGGGTCTCAGGATTGGAATGGGAAGGAGTTGGATATCACATCTCATGCTATAGGAAGGGTCTCAGGTTTGGTATAAGCATTGAGATATCCCATCTCATTCTATAGGAAGGGTCTCAGGTTTGGAATCGGAAGGAGTTGTATATGACATCTCATGCCATAGGAAGGGTCTCAGGTTTGGTATAAGCATTGAGATATCACATCTCTGCTATCGGAAGGGTCTCAGGATTGGAATGGGAAGGAGTTGGATATCCCATCTCGTTATAGGAAGGGTCTCAGGTTTGGTATTAGAAGCATTGAGATATCACATCTCATGCTATGGGAAGGGTTTCAGAATTGGAATGGGAAGGAGTTGGATATCACATCTCAAGCTATAGGAAGGGTCTCAGGATTGGAATGGGAAGGACTTGGATATCACATCTCATGTTATAGGAAGGGTCTCAGGTTTGGTATTAGAAGCATTGAGATATCACATCTCATGCTATAGGAAGGGTCTCAGGATTGGAATGGGAAGGACTTGGATATCACATCTCATGTTATAGGAAGGGTCTCAGGTTTGGTATTAGAAGCATTGAGATATCACATCTCATGCTATGGGAAGGGTCTCAGAATTGGAATGGGAAGGAGTTGGATATCACATCTCAAGCTATAGGAAGGGTCTCAGGCTTGGAATGGGAAGGAGTTTGATATCAAATCTCATGCCATGTATGGGTCTCAGGTTTTGTAGAAGCATTGGGATATCACATCTCATGCTATCGGAAGGGTATCAGGATTGGATTTGGAAGAAGTTGGATATCCCATCTCATGCTATAGGAAGGGTCTCAGGTTGGAATGGGAAGGAGTTGGATATCACATCTCATGTTATAGGAAGGGTCTCAGGATTGGAATGGGAAGGACTTGGATATCACATCTCATGCTATAGGAAGGCTCTCAGGTTTGGAAGGGGAAGGAGTTGGATATCACATTACATGTTAGAGGAAGGATCTCACGTTTGGTATTAGAGGCATTGAGATATCACATCTCATGCTATCAGAAGGATCTCAGGATCAGAATGGGAAGGAGTTGGATATCACATCTCATGCTAAAGGGAGGGTCTCAGGTTTGGAAGAGGAAGGATTTGGATATCACATCTCATGTTATAGGAAGGATCTCAGGTTTGGTATTAGACGCATTGAGATATAACATCTCATGCTATCGGAAGGATCTCAGGTTTGGTATTAGAGGCATTGAGATATCACATCTCATGCTATCAGAAGGGTCTCAGGATTGGAATGGGAAGGAGTCGGATATCACATCTCATGCTAAAGGGAGGGTCTCAGGTTTGGAAGTGGAAGGATTTGGATATCACATCTCATGTTATAGGAAGGATCTCAGGTTTGGTATTAGAAGCATTGAGATATCACATCTCATGCTATAGGAAAGGTCTCAGGATTGGAATGGGAAGGAGTTGGATATCACATCTCAAGCTATAGGAAGGGTCTCAGGATTGGAATGGGAAGGAGTTGGATATCACATCTCAAGCTATAGGAAGGGTTTCAGGATTGGAATGGGAAGGAGTTGGATATCAAATCTCATGCTATAGGAAGGGTCTCAGGTTTGGTATAAGCATTGAGATATCCCATCTCATGCTATAGGAAGGGTCTCAGGTTTGGAATCGGAAGGAGTTGTATATGACATCTCATGCAATAGGAAGGGTCTCAGGTTTGGTATAAGCATTGAGATATCACATCTCTGCTATCGGAAGGGTCTCAGGATTGGAATGGGAAGGAGTTGGATATCCCATCTCGTTATAGGAAGGGTCTCAGGTTTGGTATTAGAAGCATTGAGATATCACATCTCATGGTATAGGACGGGTCTCAGAATTGGAATGGGAAGGAGTTGGATATCACATCTCAAGCTATAGGAAGGGTCTCAGGATTGGAATGGGAAGGACTTGGATATCACATCTCATGTTATAGGAAGGGTCTCAGGTTTGGTATTAGAAGCATTGAGATATCACATCTCATGCTATAGGAAGGGTCTTAGGATTGGAATGGGAAGGACTTGGATATCACATCTCATGTTATAGGATGGGTCTCAGGTTTGGTATTAGAAGCATTGAGATATCACATCTCATGCTATGGGAAGGGTCTCAGAATTGGAATGGGAAGGAGTTGGATATCACATCTCAAGCTATAGGAAGGGTCTCAGGATTGGAATGGGAAGGACTTGGATATCACATCTCATGTTATAGGAAGGGTCTCAGGTTTGGTATTAGAAGCATTGAGATATCACATCTCATGCTATAGGAAGGGTCTTAGGATTGGAATGGGAAGGACTTGGATATCACATCTCATGTTATAGGATGGGTCTCAGGTTTGGTATTAGAAGCATTGAGATATCACATCTCATGGTATAGGACGGGTCTCAGAATTGGAATGGGAAGGAGTTGGATATCACATCTCAAGCTATAGGAAGGGTCTCGGGATTGGAATGGGAAGGACTTGGATATCACATCTCATGTTATAGGAAGGGTCTCAGGTTTGGTATTAGAAGCATTGAGATATCACATCTCATGCTATAGGAAGGGTCTTAGGATTGGAACGGGAAGGACTTGGATATCACATCTCATGTTATAGGATGGGTCTCAGGTTTGGTATTAGAAGCATTGAGATATCACATCTCATGCTATGGGAAGGATCTCAGGTTGGAATGGGAAGGAGTTGGATATCACATCTCATGTTATAGGAAGGGTCTCAGGATTGGAATGGGAAGGACTTGGATATCACATCTCATGCTATAGGAAGGCTCTCAGGATTAGAAGGGGAAGGAGTTGGATATCACATTACATGTTAGATGTAGGATCTCAGGTTTGGTATTAGAGGCATTGAGATATCACATCTCCTGCTATCAGAAGGATCTCAGGATCGGAATGGGAAGGAGTTGGATATCACATCTCATGCTAAAGCGAGGGTCTCAGGTTTGGAAGGGGAAGGATTTGGATATCACATCTCATGTTATAGGAAGGATCTCAGGTTTGGTATTAGACGCATTGAGATATCACATATGCTATCGGAAGGATCTCAGGTTTGGTATTAGAGGCATTGAGATATCACATCTCATGCTATAGGAAGGGTCTCAGGATTGGAATGGGAAGGACTTGGATATCACATCTCATGTTATAGGAAGGGTCTCAGGTTTGGTATTAGAAGCATTGAGATATCATATCTCATGCTATGGGAAGGGTCTCAGAATTGGAATGGGAAGGAGTTGGATATCACATCTCAAGCTATAGGAAGGGTCTCAGGATTGGAATGGGAAGGAGTTTGATATCACATCTCATGCCATGTATGGGTCTCAGGTTTTGTAGAAGCATTGGGATATCACATCTCATGCTATCGGAAGGGTATCAGGATTCGATTTGGAAGGAGTTGGATATCCCATCTCATGCTATAGGAAGGGTCTCAGGTTGGAATGGGAAGGAGTTGGATATCACATCTCATGTTATAGGAAGGGTCTCAGGATTGGAATGGGAAGGACTTGGATATCACATCTCATGCTATAGGAAGGCTCTCAGGTTTGGAAGGGGAAGGAGTTGGATATCACATTACATGTTAGAGGTAGGATCTCAGGTTTGGTATTAGAGGCATTGAGATATCACATCTCATGCTATCAGAAGGATCTCAGGATCGGAATGGGAAGGAGTTGGATATCACATCTCATGCTAAAGGGAGGGTCTCAGGTTTGGAAGGGGAAGGATTTGGATATCACATCTCATGTTATAGGAAGGATCTCAGGTTTGGTATTAGATGCATTGAGATATCACATCTCATGCTATCGGAAGGATCTCAGGTTTGGTATTAGAGGCATTGAGATATAACATCTCATGCTATCAGAAGGGTCTCAGGATTGGAATGGGAAGGAGTCGGATATCACATCTCATGCTAAAGGGAGGGTCTCAGGTTTGGTATTAGAAGCATTGAGATATCACATCTCATGTTATAGGAAGGATCTCAGGTTTGGTATTAGAGGCATTGAGATATCACATCTCATGCTATCAGAAGTTTCTCAGGATTGGAAATGGAAGGAGTCGGATATCACATCTCATGCTAAAGGGAGGGTCTCAGGTTTGGAAGGGGAAGGATTTGGATATCACATCTCATGTTATAGGAAGGATCTCAGGTTTGGTATTAGAAGCATTGAGATATCACATCTCATGCTATCGGAAGGATCTCAGGTTTCGTATTAGAGGCATTGAGATATCACATCTCATGCTATCAGAAGGGTCTCGGGATTGGAATGGGAAGGAGTTGGATATCACATCTCATGACAAAGGGAGGGTCTCGGGTTTGGAAGGGGAAGGATTTGGATATCACATCTCATGTTATAGGAAGGACCTTAGGTTTGGTATTAGCATTGAGATATCCCATCTGATGCTATAGGAAGGGTCTCAGGTTTGGAATCGGAAGGAGTTGTATATGACATCTCATGCCATAGGAAGGGTCTCAGGTTTGGTATAAGCATTGAGATATCACATCTCTGCTATCGGAAGGGTCTCAGGATTGGAATGGGAAGGAGTTGGATATCCCATCTCGTTATAGGAAGGGTCTCAGGTTTGGTATTAGAAGCATTGAGATATCACATCTCATGGTATAGGACGGGTCTCAGAATTGGAATGGGAAGGAGTTGGATATCACATCTCAAGCTATAGGAAGGGTCTCAGGATTGGAATGGGAAGGTTTTGGATATCACATCTCATGTTATAGGAAGGGTCTCAGGTTTGGTATTAGAAGCATTGAGATATCACATCTCATGCTATAGGAAGGGTCTCAGGATTGGAATGGGAAGGACTTGGATATCACATCTCATGTTATAGGAAGGGTCTCAGGTTTGGTATTAGAAGCATTGAGATATCACATCTCATGCTATAGGAAGGGTCTCAGGATTGGAATGGGAAGGTCTTGGATATCACATCTCATGATAAAGGAAGGGTCTAAGGTTTGGAAGGGGAAGGATTTGGATATCACATCTCATGTTATAGGACCAGTCTCAGGTTTGGTATTAGAAGCATTGAGATATCAAGTCTCATGGTATAGGATGGGTCTCAGAATTGGAATGGGAAGGAGTTGGATATCACATCTCAAGCTATAGGAAGGGTCTCAGGATTGGAATGGGAAGGAGTTTGATATCACATCTCATGCCATGTATGTGTCTCAGGTTTTGTAGAAGCATTGGGATATCACATCTCATGCTATCGGAAGGGTATCAGGATTGGATCTGGAAGGAGTTGGATATCCCATCTCATGCTATAGGAAGGGTCTCAGGTTGGAATGGGAAGGAGTTGGATATCACATCTCATGTTATAGGAAGGGTCTCAGGATTGGAATGGGAAGGACTTGGATATCACATCTCATGCTATAGGAAGGCTCTCAGGTTTGGAAGGGGAAGGAGTTTGATATCACATTTCATGTTAGAGGAAGGATCTCACGTTTGGTATTAGAGGCATTGAGATATCACATCTCATGCTATCAGAAGCGTCTCAGGATTGGAATGGGAAGGAGTTGGATATCACATCTCATGCTAAAGGGAGGGTCTCAGGTTTGGAAGGGGAAGGATTTGGAGATCACAGCTCATGTTATAGGAAGGATCTCAGGTTTGGTATTAGAAGCATTGAGATATCACATCTCATGCTATCGGAAGGATCTCAGGTTTGGTATTAGAGGCATTGAGATATCACATCTCATGCTATCAGAAGGGTCTCAGGATTGGAATGGGAAGGAGTCGGATATCACATCTCATGCTAAAGGGAGGGTCTCAGGTTTGGAAGTGGAAGGATTTGGATATCACATCTCATGTTATAGGAAGGATCTCAGGTTTGGTATTAGAAGCATTGAGATATCACATCTCATGCTATAGGAAAGGTCTCAGGATTGGAATGGGAAGGAGTTGGATATCACATCTCAAGCTATAGGAAGGGTCTCAGGATTGGAATGGGAAGGAGTTGGATATCACACCTCAAGCTATAGGAAGGGTCTCAGGATTGGAATGGGAAGGAGTTGGATATCACATCTCATGCTATAGGAAGGGTCTCAGGTTTGGTATAAGCATTGAGATATCCCATCTCATGCTATAGGAAGGGTCTCAGGTTTGGAATCGGAAGGAGTTGTATATGACATCTCATGCCATAGGAAGGGTCTCAGGTTTGGTATAAGCATTGAGATATCACATCTCTGCTATCGGAAGGGTCTCAGGATTGGAATGGGAAGGAGTTGGATATCCCATCTCGTTATAGGAAGGGTCTCAGGTTTGGTATTAGAAGCATTGAGATATCACATCTCATGGTATAGGACGGGTCTCAGAATTGGAATGGGAAGGAGTTGGATATCACATCTCATGTTATAGGAAGGGTCTCAGGTTTGGTATTAGAAGCATTGAGATATCACATCTCATGCTATAGGAAGTGTCTTACGATCGGAATGGGAAGGACTTGGATATCACATCTCATGTTATAGGATGGGTCTCAGGTTTGGTATTAGAAGCATTGAGATATCACATCTCATGCTATGGGAAGGGTCTCAGAATTGGAATGGGAAGGAGTTGGATATCACATCTCAAGCTATAGGAAGGGTCTCAGGATTGGAATGGGAAGGAGTTTGATATCACATCTCATGCCATGTATGGGTCTCAGGTTTTGTAGAAGCATTGGGATATCACATCTCATGCTATCGGAAGGGTATCAGGATTGGATTTGGAAGGAGTTGGATATCCCATCTCATGCTATAGGAAGGGTCTCAGGTTGGAATGGGAAGGAGTTGGATATCACATCTCATGTTATAGGAAGGGTCTCAGGATTGGAATGGGAAGGACTTGGATATCACATCTCATGCTATAGGAAGGCTCTCAGGTTTAGAAGGGGAAGGAGTTGGATATCACATTACATGTTAGATGTAGGATCTCAGGTTTGGTATTAGAGGCATTGAGATATCACATCTCATGCTATCAGAAGGGTCTCAGGATTGGAATGGGAAGGAGTCGGATATCACATCTCATGCTAAAGGGAGGGTCTCAGGTTTGGAAGTGGAAGGATTTGGATATCACATCTCATGTTATAGGAAGGATCTCAGGTTTGGTATTAGAAGCATTGAGATATCACATCTCATGCTATAGGAAAGGTCTCAGGATTGGAATGGGAAGGAGTTGGATATCACATCTCAAGCTATAGGAAGGGTCTCAGGATTGGAATGGGAAGGAGTTGGATATCACATCTCAAGCTATAGGAAGGGTCTCAGGATTGGAATGGGAAGGAGTTGGATATCACATCGCATGCTATAGGAAGGGTCTCAGGTTTGGTATAAGCATTGAGATATCCCATCTCATGCTATAGGAAGGGTCTCAGGTTTGGAATCGGAAGGAGTTGTATATGACATCTCATGCCATAGGAAGGGTCTCAGGTTTGGTATAAGCATTGAGATATCACATCTCTGCTATCGGAAGGGTCTCAGGATTGGAATGGGAAGGAGTTGGATATCCCATCTCGTTATAGGAAGGGTCTCAGGTTTGGTATTAGAAGCATTGAGATATCACATCTCATGGTATAGGACGGGTCTCAGAATTGGAATGGGAAGGAGTTGGATATCACATCTCATGTTATAGGAAGGGTCTCAGGTTTGGTATTAGAAGCATTGAGATATCACATCTCATGCTATAGGAAGTGTCTTACGATCGGAATGGGAAGGACTTGGATATCACATCTCATGTTATAGGATGGGTCTCAGGTTTGGTATTAGAAGCATTGAGATATCACATCTCATGCTATGGGAAGGGTCTCAGAATTGGAATGGGAAGGAGTTGGATATCACATCTCAAGCTATAGGAAGGGTCTCAGGATTGGAATGGGAAGGAGTTTGATATCACATCTCATGCCATGTATGGGTCTCAGGTTTTGTAGAAGCATTGGGATATCACATCTCATGCTATCGGAAGGGTATCAGGATTGGATTTGGAAGGAGTTGGATATCCCATCTCATGCTATAGGAAGGGTCTCAGGTTGGAATGGGAAGGAGTTGGATATCACATCTCATGTTATAGGAAGGGTCTCAGGATTGGAATGGGAAGGACTTGGATATCACATCTCATGCTATAGGAAGGCTCTCAGGTTTAGAAGGGGAAGGAGTTGGATATCACATTACATGTTAGATGTAGGATCTCAGGTTTGGTATTAGAGGCATTGAGATATCACATCTCCTGCTATCAGAAGGATCTCAGGATCGGAATGGGAAGGAGTTGGATATCACATCTCATGCTAAAGCGAGGGTCTCAGGTTTGGAAGGGGAAGGATTTGGATATCACATCTCATGTTATAGGAAGGATCTCAGGTTTGGTATTAGACGCATTGAGATATCACATTTCATGCTATCGGAAGGATCTCAGGTTTGGTATTAGAGGCATTGAGATATCACATCTCATGCTATCAGAAGGGTCTCAGGATTGGAATGGGAAGGAGTTGGATATCACATCTCATGCTAAAGGGAGGGTCTCAGGTTTGGTATTAGAAGCATTGAGATATCACATCTCATGTTATAGGAAGGATCTCAGGTTTGGTATTAGAGGCATTGAGATATCACATCTCATGCTATCAGAAGGGTCTCAGGATTGGAATGGGAAAGAGTCGGATATCACATCTCATGCTAAAGGGGGTCTCAGGTTTGGAAGGGGAAGGATTTGGATATCACATCTCATGTTATAGGAAGGATCTCAGGTTTGGTATTAGAATCATTGAGAAATCACATCTCATGCTATCGGAAGGATCTCAGGTTTGGTATTAGAGGCATTGAGATATCACATCTCATGCTATCAGAAGGGTCTCGGGATTGGAATGGGAAGGAGTTGGATATCACATCTCATGCTAAAGGGAGGGTCTCCGGTTTGGAAGGGGAAGGATTTGGATATCACATCTCATGTTACAGGAAGGATCTCAGGTTTGGTATTAGCATTGCGATATCCCATCTGATGCTATAGGAAGGGTCTCAGGTTTGGAATCGGAAGGAGTTGTATATGACATCTCATGCCATAGGAAGGGTCTCAGGTTTGGTATAAGCATTGAGATATCACATCTCTGCTATCGGAAGGGTCTCAGGATTGGAATGGGAAGGAGTTGGATATCCCATCTCGTTATAGGAAGGGTCTCAGGTTTGGTATTAGAAGCATTGAGATATCACATCTCATGGTATAGGACGGGTCTCAAATTGGAATGGGAAGGAGTTGGATATCACATCTCAAGCTATAGGAAGGGTCTCAGGATTGGAATGGGAAGGAGTTGGATATCACATCTCATGCTATAGGAAGGGTCTCAGGAATGGAATGGGAAGGAGTTTTATATGACATCTCATGCCATAGGAAGGATCTCAGGTTTGGTATTAGAAGCATTGAGACATCACATCTCATGTTATAGGAAGGGTCTCAGGATTGGAATGGGAAGGAGTTGGATATCACATCTAATGCTATAGGAAGGGTCTCAGATTTGGTATAAGCATTGAGATATCACATCTCATGCTATAGGAAGGGTCTCAGGATTGGAATGGGAAGGAGTTGTATATGACATCTCATGCCATAGGAAGGGTCTCAGGTTTGGTATAAGCATTGAGATATCACATCTCTACTATCGGAAGGGTCTCAGGATTGGAATGAGAAGGAGTTGGGTATCCCATCTTATGTTATAGGAAGGGTCTCAGGTTTGGTATTAGAAGCATTGAGATATCACATCTCATGCTATAGGAAGGGTCTCAGGATTGGAATGGGAAGGAGTTGAATATCCCATCTCGTTATAGGAAGGGTCTCAGGTTTGGCATTAGAAGCATTGAGATATCACATCTCATGCTATAGGAAGGGTCTCAGGATTGGAATGGGAAGGACTTGTACATCACATCTCATGTTATAGGAAGGGTCTCAGGTTTGGTATTAGAAGCATTGAGATATCACATCTCATGCTATAGGAAGGGTCTCAGGATTGGAATGGGAAGGACTTGGATATCACATCTCATGATAAAGGAAGGGTCTAAGGTTTGGAAGGGAAAGGATTTGGATATCACATCTCATGTTATAGGACCGGTCTCAGGTTTGGTATTAGAAGCATTGAGATATCAAGTCTCATGGTATAGGAAGGGTCTCAGAATTGGAATGGGAAGGAGTTGGATATCACATCTCAAGCTATAGGAAGGGTCTCAGGATGGGAATGGGAAGGTGTTTGATATCACATCTCATGCCATGGTATGGGTCTCAGGTTTTGTAGAAGCATTGGGATATCACATCTCATGCTATCAGAAGGGTATCAGGATTGGATTTGGAAGGAGTTGGATATCCCATCTCATGCTATAGGAAGGGTCTCAGGTTGGAATGGGAAGGAGTTGGATATCACATCTCATGTTATAGGAAGGGTATCAGGATTGGAATGGGAAGGACTTGGATATCACATCTCATGCTATAGGAAGGCTCTCAGGTTTGGAAGGGGAAGGAGTTGGATATCACATTTCATGTTAGAGGTAGGATCTCAGGTTTGGTATTAGAGGTATTGAAATATCACATCTCATGCTATCAAAAGGGTCTCAGGATTGGAATGGGAAGGAGTTGGATATCACATCTCACGCTAAAGGGAGGGTCTCAGGATTGGAAAGGGAAGGAGTTGGATATCACATTTCATGTTAGAGGAAGGATCTCAGGTTTGGTATTAGAGGCATTGAGATATCACATCTCATGCTATAGGAAGGGTCTCAGGATTGGAATGGGAAGGATTTGGATATCACATCTCATGCTATAGGAAGGATCTCAGGTTTGGTATAAGCATTGAGATATCACATCTCATGCTATAGGAAGGGTCTCAGGATTGGAATGGGAAGGAGTTGGATATCACATCTCAGGTTATAGGAAGGATCTCAGATTTGGTATTAGAAGCATTGAGACATCACATCTCATGCTATAGGAAGGGTCTCAGAATTGGAATGGGAAGGAGTTGGATATCACATCTCATGTTATAGGAAGGGTCTCAGGATTGGAATGGGAAGGACTTCGATATCACATCTCATGTTATAGGAAGGCTCCCAGGTTTGGAAGGGGAAGGAGTTGGATATCGCATTTCATGTTAGAGGTGGGATCTCACGTTTGGTATTAGAGGCATTGAGATATAACATCTCATGCTATCAGAAGGGTCTCAGGATTGGAATGGGAAGGAATTGGATATCACATCTCATGCTAAAGGGAGGGTCTCAGGTTTGGAAGGGGAAGGATTTGGATATCACATCTCGTGTTATAGGAAGGATCTCAGGTTTGGTATTAGAAGAATTGAAATATCACATCTCATGCTATCGGAAGGATCTCAGGTTTGGTATTAGAAGCATTGAGATATCACATCTCATGCTATCAGAACGGTCTCAGGATTGGAATGGGAAGGAGTTGAATATCACATCTCATGCTAAAGGGAGGGTCTCTGGTTTGGAAGGGGAAGATTTGGATATCACATTTCATGTTATAGGAAGGATCTCAGGTTTGGTATTAGAAGCATTGAGATATCACATCTCATGCTATAGGAAGGGTCTCAGGATTGGAATGGGAAGGAGTTGGATATCACATCTCATGCTATAGGAAGGGTCTCAGGAATGGAATGGGAAGGAGTTTTATATGACATCTCATGCCATAGGAAGGATCTCAGGTTTGGTATTAGAAGCATTGAGACATCACATCTCATGTTATAGGAAGGGTCTCAGGATTGGAATGGGAAGGAGTTGGATATCACATCTCATGCTATAGGAAGGGTCTCAGGTTTGGTATAAGCATTGAGATATCACATCTCATGCTATAGGAAGGGTCTCAGGAATGGAATGGGAAGGAGTTGTATATGACATCTCATGCCATAGGAAGGGTCTCATGTTTGGTATAAGCATTGAGATATCACATCTCTGCTATCGGAAGGGTCTCAGGATTGGAATGAGAAGGAGTTGGGTATCCCATCTTATGTTATAGGAAGGGTCTCAGGTTTGGTATTAGAAGCATTGAGATATCACATCTCATGCTATAGGAAGGGTCTCAGGATTGGAATGGGAAGGACGTGAATATCACATCTCATGCTATAGGGAGGCTCTCACGTTTGGAAAGGGAAGGAGTTGGATATCACATTTCATGTTAGAGGTAGGATCTCAGGTTTGGTATTAGAGGCATTGAATATCACATCTCATGCTATCAGAAGGGTCTCAGGATTGGAATGGGAAGGAGTTGGATATCACATCTCATGCTAAAGGGAGGGTCTCAGGTTTGGAAGGGGAAGGATTTTGATATCACATCTCATGTTATAGGAAGGATCTCAGGTTTGGTATTAGAAGCATTGAGATATCACATCTCATGCTATCGGAAGGATCTCAGGTTTGGTATTAGAGGGATTGAGATATCCCATCTCATGCTATCGGAAGGGTATCAGGATTGGATTTGGAAGTAGTTGGATATCCCATCTCATGCTATAGGAAGGGTCTCAGGTTGGAATGGGAAGGAGTTGGATATCACATCTCATGTTAAAGGATGGGTCTCAGGATTGGAATGGGAAATACTTCAATATCACATCTCATGCTATAGGAAGGCTATCAGGTTTGGAAGGGGAACGAGTTGGATATCACATTTCATGTTAGAGGTAGGATCTCAGGTTTGTTATTAGAGGCATTGAGATATCACATCTCATGCTATCAGAAGGGTCTCAGGATTGGAATGGGAAGGGCTTGGATATCACATCTCATGCTAAAGGGAGGGTCTCAGGTTTGGAAGGGGAAGGATTTGGCTATCACATCTCGTGTTATAGGAATGATCTCAGGTTTGGTATTAGAAGCATTGAGATATCAAATCTCATGCTATAGGAAGGGTCTCAGGATTGGAATCGGAAGGAGTTGCATATCACATCTCATGCTATAGGAAGGGTCTCAGGATTGGAATGGGAAGGAGTTTTATATGACATCTCATGCCATAGGAACGATCTCAGGTTTGGTATTAGAAGCATTGAGACATCACATCTCTGCTATCGGAAGGGTCTCAGGATTGGAATGGGAAGGAGATGGATATCCCATCTCATGTTATAGGAAGGGTCTCAGGATTGGAATGGGAAGGAGTTCGATTTCACATCTCTTGCTATACGAAGGGCCTCAGGTTTTGTATTAGAAGCATTGAGACATCACATCTCATGCTATAGGAAGGGTCTCAGGTTTGGTATAAGCATTGAGATATCACATCTCTGCTATCGGAAGGGTCTCAGGATTGGAATGGGAAGGAGTTGGATATCCCATCTCATGTTATAGGAAGGGTCTCAGGTTTGGTATTAGAAGCATTGAGATATCACATCTCATGCTATAGGAAGGGTCTCAGGATTGGAATGGGAAGGACTTGGATATCACATCTCATGCTATAGGGAGTGTGTCAAGTTTGATATTAGAAGCATTAAGATAAACAATCTCATGATATTGGAAGGGTCTCAGGATTGGAATGGGAAGGAGTTGGATATCACATCTCATGATAAAGTAAGGGTCTAAGGTTTGGAAGGGGAAGGATTTGGATATCACATCTCATGTTATAGGAAGGGTCTCAGGATTGGAATGGGAAGGAGTTTGATATCACATCTCATGCCATAGTATGGGTCTCAGGTTTGGTAGAAGCATTGAGATATCAAGTCTCATGGTATAGGAAGGGTCTCAGAATTGGAAAGAGAAGGAGTTGGATATCACATCTCAAGCTATAGGAAGGGTCTCAGGATTGGAATGGGAAGGAGTTTGATATCAGATCTCATGTCATAGTATGGGTCTCAGGTTTGGTAGAAGCATTGGGATATCACATCTCATGCTATCGGAAGAGTATCAGGATTGGATTTGGAAGGAGTTGGATATCCCATCTCATGCTATAGGAAGGGTCTCAGGTTGGAATCGGAAGGAGTTGGATATCACATCTCATGTTATAGGAAGGGTCTCCGGATTGGAATGAGAAGGACTTGGATATCACATCTCATGCTATAGGAAGGCTCTCAGGTTTGGAAAGGGAAGGAGTTGGATATCACATTTCAAGTTAGAGGTAGGATCTCAGGTTTGGTATTAGAGGAATTGAGATATCACATCTCATGCTATCAGAAGGGTCTCAGGATTGGAATGGGAACGAGTTGGATATCACATCTCATGCTAAAGGGAAGGTCTCAGGTTTGGAAGGGGAAGGATTTGGATATCACATCTCATGTTATAGGAAGGATCTCAGGTTTGGTATTAGAAGCATTGAGATATCACATCTCATGCTATCGGAAGGATCTCAGGTTTGATATCACATCTCATGCTATCGGAAGGGTCTCAGGATTGGAATGGGAAGGAGTTGGATATCACATCTCATGGTATAGGAAGGTTCTCAGGTTTGGAACGGGGAGGAGTTGGATATCACATCTCATGTTATAGGAAGGGTCTCATGTTTGGTATAAGAATTGAGATATCACATCTCTGCTATCGAAAGTGTCTCAGTATTGGGATGGGAAGGAATTGGATATCACATCTCATGTCATAGGAAGGATCTCAGGTTTGGTATTAGAAGCATTGAGATATCACATCTCATGCTATAGGAATGGTCTCAGGATTGGAATGGGAAGGAGTTGGATATTACATTCTTGCTATAGGAAAGGGTCTCATGTTTGTAATGGGAATCATTTGGATATCACATATGCTATAGGAAGGGTCTCAGGTTTGGAACGGGAAGGAGTTGGATATCACATCTCATGTTATAGGAAGGGTCTCGGGTTTGGTATTAGAATCATTGAGATATCACATCTCATGCTGTAGGAAGTGTCTAAGGATTGGAATGGGAAGGACTTGGATATCACATCTAATGCTATAGGTAGGCTCTCAGGTTTGGAAAGGGAAGGAGTTGGATATCACATTTCATGTTAGAGGAAGGATCTCAGGTTTGGTATTAGAGGCATTGAGATATCACATCTCATGCTATAGGAAGGGTCTCAGGATTGGAATGGGAAGGATTTGGATATCACATCTCATGCTATAGGAAGGGTCTCAGGTTTGGTATAAGCATTGAGATATCACATCTCATGCTATAGGAAGGGTCTCAGGATTGGAATGGGAAGGAGTTGGATATCACATCTCATGATATAGGTAGGCTCTCAGGTTTGGAAAGGGAAGGAGTTGGATATCACATTTCATGTTAGAGGAAGGATCTCAGGTTTGGTATTAGAGGCATTGAGATATCACATCTCATGCTATAGGAAGGGTCTCAGGATTGGAATGGGAAGGATTTGGATATCACATCTCATGCCATAGGAAGGGTCTCAGGATTGGAATGGGAACGAGTTGGATATCACATCTCATGCTAAAGGGAAGATCTCAGGTTTGGAAGGAGAAGGATTTGGATATCACATCTCATGTTATAGGAAGGATCTCAGGTTTGGTATTAGAAGCATTGAGATATCACATCTCATGCTATCGGAAGGATCTCAGGTTTGGTATTAGAGGCATTGAGATATCACATCTCATGCTATCGGAAGGGTCTCAGGATTGGAATGGGAAGGAGTTGGATATCGCATCTCATGCTATAGGAAGGTTCTCAGGTTTGGAACGGGAAGGAGTTGGATATCACATCTCATGTTAGAGGAAGGGTCTCAGGTTTGGTATAAGAATTGAGATATCACATCTCTGCTATCGAAAGTGTCTCAGTATTGGGATGGGAAGGAGTTGGATATCACATCTCATTTTATAGGACGGGTCTCAGGTTTGGTATTAGAAGCATTCTCATGCTATAGGAATGGTCTCAGGATTGGAATGGGAAGGAGTTGGATATCACATATGCTATAGGAAGGGTCTCAGGTTTGGTTTAAGCATTGAGATATCACATATCATGCTATAGGAAGGGTCTCAGGATTGGAATGGGAAGGAGTTGGATATCACATCTCATGTTATAGGAAGGATCTCAGATTTGGTATTAGAACCATTGAGACATCACATCTCATGATATAGGAAGGGTCTCAGGATTGGAATGGGAAGAAGTTGGATATCACATCTCATGTTATAGGAAGGGTCTCAGGATTGGAATGGGAAGGACTTCGATATCACATCTCATGTTATAGGAAGGCTCCCAGGTTTGGAAGGGGAAGGAGTTGGATATCACATTTCATGTTAGAGGTAGGATCTCAGGTTTGGTATTAGAGGCATTGAGATATAACATCTCATGCTATCAGAAGGGTCTCAGGATTGGAATGGGAAGGAGTTGGATATCACATCTCATGCTAAAGGGAGGGTCTCAGGTTTGGAAGGGAAGGATTTGGATATCACATCTCATGTTATAGGAAGGATCTCAGGTTTATTATTAGAAGCATTGAGATATCACATCTCATGCTATAGGAAGGGTCTCAGGATTGGAATGGGAAGGAGTTGGATATCACATCTCATGCTATAGGAAGGGTCTCAGGTTTGGAAGGGGAAGGATTTGGATATCACATCTCGTGTTATAGGAATGATCTCAGGTTTGGTATTAGAAGCATTGAGATATCACATCTCATGTTATAGGAAGGGTCTCAGGATTGGAATGGGAAGGAGTTGGATATCACATTTCATGTTAGAGGAAGGATCTCAGGTTTGGTATTAGAGGCATTGAGATATCACATCTCATGCTATAGGAAGGGTCTCAGGATTGGAATGGGAAGGATTTGGATATCACATCTCATGCTATAGGAAGGGTCTCAGGTTTGGTATAAGCATTGAGATATCACATCTCATACTATAGGAAGGGTCTCAGGATTGGAATGGGAAGGAATTGGATATCACATCTCATGCTATAGGAAGGGTCTCAGGTTTGGTATAAGCATTGAGATATCACATCTCATGCTATAGGAAGGGTCTCAGGATTGGAATGGGAAGGAGTTGGATATCACATCTCATGTTATAGGAAGGATCTTAGATTTGGTATTAGAAGCATTGAGACATCACATCTCATGCTATAGGAAGGGTCTCAGGATTGGAATGGGAAGGAGTTGGATATCACATCTCATGTTATAGGAAGGGTCTCAGGATTGGAATGGGAAGGACTTCGATATCACATCTCATGTTATAGGAAGGCTCCCAGGTTTGGAAGGGGAAGGAGTTGGATATCACATTTCATGTTAGAGGTAGTATCTCAGGTTTGGTATTAGAGGCATTGAGATATAACATCTCATGCTATCAGAAGGGTCTCAGGATTGGAATGGGAAGGAGTTGGATATCACATCTCATGCTAAAGGGAGGGTCTCAGGTTTGGAAGGGGAAGGATTTGGATATCACATCTCGTGTTATAGGAAGGATCTCAGGTTTGGTATTAGAAGAATTGAAATATCACATCTCATGCTATCAAAAGGATCTCAGGTTTGGTATTAGAAGCATTGAGATATCACATCTCATGCTATCAGAACGGTCTCAGGATTGGAATGGGAAGGAGTTGGATATCACATCTCATGCTAAAGGGAGGGTCTCTGGTTTGGAAGGGGAAGGATTTGGATATCACATCTCATGTTATAGGAAGGATCTCAGGTTTGTTGTTAGAAGCATTGAGATATTACATCTCATGCTATAGGAAGGGTCTCAGGATTGGAATGGGAAGGAGTTGGATATCACATCTCATGCTATAGGAAGGGTCTCAGGAATGGAATGGGAAGGAGTTTTATATGACATCTCATGCCATAGGAAGGATCTCAGGTTTGGTATTAGAAGCATTGAGACATCACATCTCATGTTATAGGAAGGGTCTCAGGATTGGAATGGGAAGGAGTTGGATATCACATCTCATGCTATAGGAAGGGTCTCAGGTTTGGTATAAGCATTGAGATATCACATCTCATGCTATAGGAAGGGTCTCAGGATTGGAATGGGAAGGAGTTGTATATGACATCTCATGCCATAGGAAGGGTCTCAGGTTTGGTATAAGCATTGAGATATCACATCTCTGCTATTGGAAGGGTCTCAGGATTGGAATGGGAAGGAGTTGGATATCCCATCTTATGTTATAGGAAGGGTCTCAGGTTTTGTATTAGAAGCATTGAGATATCACATCTCATGCTATAGGAAGGGTCTCAGGATTGGAATGGGAAGGACTTGAATATCACATCTCATGCTATATGGAGGCTTTCACGTTTGGAAAGGGAAGGAGTTGGATATCACATTTCATGTTAGAGGTAGGATCTCAGGTTTGGTATTAGAGGCATTGAAAATCACATCTCATGCTATCAGAAGGGTCTCAGGATTGGAATGGGAAGGAGTTGGATATCACATCTCATGCTAAAGGGAGGGTCTCAGGTTTGGAAGGGGAAGGATTTTGATATCACATCTCATGTTATAGGAAGGATCTCAGGTTTGGTATTAGAAGCATTGAGATATCACATCTCATGCTATCGGAAGGATCTCAGGTTTGGTATTAGAGGGATTGAGATATCACATCTCATGCTATCGGAAGGGTATCAGGATTGGACTTGGAAGTAGTTTGATATCCCATCTCATGCTATAGGAAGGGTCTCAGGTTGGAATGGGAAGGAGTTGGATATCACATCTCATGTTATAGGAAGGGTCTCAGGATTGGAATGGGAAATACTTCGATATCACATCTCATGCTATAGGAAGGCTCCAGGTTTGGAAGGGGAAGGAGTTGGATATCAAATTTCATGTTAGAGGTAGGATCTCAGGTTTGGTATTAGAGGCATTGAGATATCACATCTCATGCTATAGGAAGGGTCTCAGGATTGGAATGGGAAGGATTTGAATATCACATCTCATGCTATAGGAAGGGTCTCAGGTTTGGTATAAGCATTGAGCTATCACATCTCATGCTATAGGAAAAGTCTCAGGATTGGAATGGGAAGGAGTAGGATATCACATCTCATGCTATAGGTAGGCTCTCAGGTTTGGAAAGGGAAGGAGTTGGATATCACATTTCATGTTAGAGGAAGGATCTCAGGTTTGGTATTAGAGGCATTGAGATATCACATCTCATGCTATAGGAAGGGTCTCAGGATTGGAATGGGAAGGATTTGGATATCACATCTCATGCTATAGGAAGGGTCTCAGGTTTGGTATAAGCATTGAGATATCACATCTCATGCTATAGGAAGGGTCTCAGGATTGGAATGGGAAGGAGTTGGATATCACATCTCATGTTATAGGAAGGATCTCAGATTTGGTATTGGAAGCATTGAGACATCACATCTCATGCTATAAGAAGGGTCTCAGGATTGGAATGAGAAGGAGTTGGATATCACATCTCATGTTATAGGAAGGGTCTCAGGATGGGAATGGGAAGGACTTCGATATCACATCTCATGTTATAGGAAGGCTCCCAGGTTTGGAAGGGGAAGGAGTTGGATATCACATTTCATGTTAGAGGTAGGATCTCAGGTTTGGTATTAGAGGCATTGAGATATAACATCTCATGCTATCAGAAGAGTCTCAGGATTGGAATGGGAAGGAGTTGGATATCACATCTCATGCTAAAGGGAGGGTCTCAGGTTTGGAAGGGGAAGGATTTGGATATCACATCTCGTGTTATAGGAAGGATCTCCGGTTTGGTATTAGAAGAATTGAAATATCACATCTCATGCTATCGGAAGGATCTCAGGTTTGGTATTGGAAGCATTGAGATATCACATCTCATACTATCAGAACGGTCTCAGGATTGGAATGGGAAGGAGTTGGATATCACATCTCATGCTAAAGGGAGGGTCTCTGGTTTGGAAGGGGAAGGATTTGGATATCACATCTCATGTTATAGGAAGGATCTCAGGTTTGGTATTCGAAGCATTGAGATATCACATCTCATGCTATAGGAAGGGTCTCAGGTTTGGAATGGGAATGAATTGGATATCACATCTCATGTCATAGGAAGGATCTCAGGTTTGGTATTGGAAGCATTGAGATATCACATCTCATGCTATAGGAATGGTCTCAGGATTGGAATGGGAAGGAGTTGGATATTACATTCTTGCTATAGAAAGGGTCTCATGTTTGTAATGGGAAGGAGTTGGATATCACATATGCTATAGGAAGGGTCTCAGGTTTGGAACGGGAAGGAGTTGGATATCACATCTCATGTTATAGGAAGGGTCTCAGGTTTGGTATAAGCTTTGAGATATCACATCTCTGATATCGGAAGTGTCTCAGGATTGAAATGGGAAGGAGTTGGATATCCCATCTCATGTTATAGGACGGGTCTCAGGTTTGGTATTAGAATCATTGAGATATCACATCTTATGCTGTAGGAAGTGTCTAAGGATTGGAATGGGAAGGACTTGGATATCACATCTAATGCTATAGGTAGGCTCTCAGGTTTGGAAAGGGAAGGAGTTGGATATCACATTTCATGTTAGAGGAAGGATCTCAGGTTTGGTTTAGAGGCATTGAGATATCACATCTCATGCTATAGGAAGGGTCTCAGGATTGGAATGGGAAGGATTTGGATATCACAGCTCATGTTATAGTAAGGGTCCCAGGTTTGGTATAAGCATTGAGATATCACATCTCATGCTATAGGAAGGGTCTCAGGATTGGAATGGGAAGGAGTTGGATATCACATCTCATGATATAGGTAGGCTCTCAGGTTTGGAAAGGGAAGGAGTTGGATATCACATTTCATGTTAGAGGAAGGATCTCAGGTTTGGTATTAGAGGCATTGAGATATCACATCTCATGCTATAGGAAGGGTCTCAGGATTGGAATGGGAAGGATTTGGATATCACATCTCATGCTATAGGAAGGGTCTCAGGATTGGAATGGGAACGAGTTGGATATCACATCTCATGCTAAAGGGAAGGTCTCAGGTTTGGAAGGGGAAGGATTTGGATATCACATCTCATGTTATAGGAAGGATCTCAGGTTTGGTATTAGAAGCATTGAGATATCACATCTCATGCTATCGGAAGGATCTCAGGTTTGGTATTAGAGGCATTGAGATATCACATCTCATGCTATCGGAAGGGTCTCAGGATTGGAATGGGAAGGAGTTGGATATCACATCTCATGCTATAGGAAGGTTCTCAGGTTTGGAACGGGAAGCAGTTGGATATCACATCTCATGTTATAGGAAGGGTCTCAGGTTTGGTATAAGCATTGAGATATCACATCTCTGCTATCGGAAGTGTCTCAGGATTGAAATGGGAAGGAGTTGGATATCCCATCTCATGTTATAGGACGGGTCTCAGGTTTGGTATTAGAATCATTGAGATATCACATCTCATGCTGTAGGAAGTGTCTAAGGATTGGAATGGGAAGGACTTGGATATCACATCTCATGCTATAGGTAGTCTCTCAGGTTTGGAAAGGGAAGGAGTTGGATATCACATTTCATGTTAGAGGAAGGATCTCAGGTTTTGTATTAGAGGCATTGAGATATCACATCTCATGCAATAGGAAGGGTCTCAGGATTGGAATGGGAGGATTTGGATATCACATCTCATGCTATAGGAAGGGTCCCAGGTTTGGTATAAGCATTGAGATATCACATCTCATGCTATAGGAAGGGTCTCAGGATTGGAATGGGAAGGAGTTGGATATCACATCTCATGCTATAGATAGGCTCTCAGGTTTGGAAAGGGAAGGATTTGGATATCACATTTCATGTTAGAGGAAGGATCTCAGGTTTGGTATTAGAGGCATTGAGATATCACATCTCATGCTATAGGAAGGGTCTCAGGATTGGAATGGGAAGGATTTGGATATCACATCTCATGCTATAGGAAGGGTCTCAGGTTTGGTATAAGCATTGAGATATCACATATCATGCTATAGGAAAAGTCTCAGGATTGGAATGGGAAGGAGTTGGATATCACATCTCATGCTATAGGTAGGCTCTCAGGTTTGGAAAGGGAAGGAGTTGGATATCACATTTCATGTTAGAGGAAGGATCTCAGGTTTGGTATTAGAGGCATTGAGATATCACATCTCATGCTATAGGAAGGGTCTCAGGATTGGAATGGGAAGGATTTGGATATCACATCTCATGCTATAGGAAGGGTCTCAGGTTTGGTATAAGCATTGAGATATCACATCTCATGCTATAGGAAGGGTCTCAGGATTGGAATGGGAAGGAGTTGGATATCACATCTCATGTTATAGGAAGGATCTCAGATTTGGTATTGGAAGCATTGAGACATCACATCTCATGCTATAAGAAGGGTCTCAGGATTGGAATGAGAAGGAGTTGGATATCACATCTCATGTTATAGGAAGGGTCTCAGGATGGGAATGGGAAGGACTTCGATATAACATCTCATGTTATAGGAAGGCTCCCAGGTTTGGAAGGGGAAGGAGTTGGATATCACATTTCATGTTAGAGGTAGGATCTCAGGTTTGGTATTAGAGGCATTGAGATATAACATCTCATGCTATCAGAAGGGTCTCAGGATTGGAATGGGAAGGAGTTGGATATCACATCTCATGCTAAAGGGAGGGTCTCAGGTTTGGAAGGGGAAGGATTTGGATATCACATCTCGTGTTATAGGAAGGATCTCCGGTTTGGTATTAGAAGAATTGAAATATCACATCTCATGCTATCGGAAGGATCTCAGGTTTGGTATTGGAAGCATTGAGATATCACATCTCATACTATCAGAACGGTCTCAGGATTGGAATGGGAAGGAGTTAGATATCACATCTCATGCTAAAGGGAGGGTCTCTGGTTTGGAAGGGGAAGGATTTGGATATCACATCTCATGTTATAGGAAGGATCTCAGGTTTGGTATTCGAAGCATTGAGATATCACATCTCATGCTATAGGAAGGGTCTCAGGTTTGGAATGGGAATGAATTGGATATCACATCTCATGTCATAGGAAGGATCTCAGGTTTGGTATTAGAAGCATTGAGATATCACATCTCATGCTATAGGAATGGTCTCAGGATTGGAATGGGAAGGAGTTGGATATTACATTCTTGCTATAGAAAGGGTCTCATGTTTGTAATGGGAAGGAGTTGGATATCACATATGCTATAGGAAGGGTCTCAGGTTTGGAACGGGAAGGAGTTGGATATCACATCTCATGTTATAGGAAGGGTCTCAGGTTTGGTATAAGCATTGAGATATCACATCTCTGCTATCGGAAGTGTCTCAGGATTGAAATGGGAAGGAGTTGGATATCACATCTCATGTTATAGGAATGATCTCAGATTTGGTATTAGAACCATTGAGACATCACATCTCATGCTATAGGAAGGGTCTCAGGATTGGAATGGGAAGAAGTTGGATATCACATCTCATGTTATAGGAAGGCTCCCAGGTTTGGAAGGGGAAGGAGTTGGATATCACATTTCATGCTATAGGAAGGGTCTCAGGTTTGGTATAAGCATTGAGATATCACATCTCATGCTATAGGAAGGGTCTCAGGATTGGAATGGGAAGGAGTTGGATATCACATCTCATGCTATAGATAGGCTCTCAGGTTTGGAAAGGGAAGGATTTGGATATCACATTTCATGTTAGAGGAAGGATCTCAGGTTTGGTATTAGAGGCATTGAGATATCACATCTCATGCTATAGGAAGGGTCTCAGGATTGGAATGGGAAGGATTTGGATATCACATCTCATGCTATAGGAAGGGTCTCAGGTTTGGTATAAGCATTGAGATATCACATATCATGCTATAGGAAGGGTCTCAGGATTGGAATGGGAAGGAGTTGGATATCACATCTCATGTTATAGGAAGGATCTCAGATTTGGTATTAGAACCATTGAGACATCACATCTCATGCTATAGGAAGGGTCTCAGGATTGGAATGGGAAGAAGTTGGATATCACATCTCATGTTATAGGAAGGCTCCCAGGTTTGGAAGGGGAAGGAGTTGGATATCACATTTCATGCTAGAGGTAGGATCTCAGGTTTGGTATTAGAGGCATTGAGATATAACATCTCATGCTATCAGAAGGGTCTCAGGATTGGAATGGGAAGGAGTTGGATATCACATCTCATGCTAAAGGGAGGGTCTCAGGTTTGGAAGGGGAAGGATTTGGATATCACAACTCATGTTATAGGAAGGATCTCAGGTTTATTATTAGAAGCATTGAGATATCACATCTCATGCTATAGGAAGGGTCTCAGGATTGGAATGGGAAGGAGTTGGATATCACATCTCATGCTATAGGAAGGGTCTCAGGTTTGGAAGGGGAAGGATTTAGATATCACATCTCGTGTTATAGGAATGATCTCAGGTTTGGTATTAGAAGCATTGAGATATCACATCTCATGTTATAGGAAGGGTCTCAGGATTGGAATGGGAAGGAGTTGGATATCACATTTCATGTTAGAGGAAGGATCTCAGGTTTGGTATTAGAGGCATTGAGATATCACATCTCATGCTATAGGAAGGGTCTCAGGATTGGAATGGGAAGGATTTGGATATCACATCTCATGCTATAGGAAGGGTCTCAGGTTTGGTATAAGCATTGAGATATCACATCTCATGCTATAGGAAGGGTCTCAGGATTGGAATGGGAAGGAGTTGGATATCACATCTCATGCTATAGGAAGGGTCTCAGGTTTGGTATAAGCATTGAGATATCACATCTCATGCTATAGGAAGGGTCTCAGGATTGGAATGGGAAGGAGTTGGATATCACATCTCATGTTATAGGAAGGATCTTAGATTTGGTATTAGAAGCATTGAGACATCACATCTCATGCTATAGGAAGGGTCTCAGGATTGGAATGGGAAGGAGTTGGATATCACATCTCATGTTATAGGAAGGGTCTCAGGATTGGAATGGGAAGGACTTCGATATCACATCTCATGTTATAGGAAGGATCCCAGGTTTGGAAGGGGAAGGAGTTGGATATCACATTTCATGTTAGAGGTAGTATCTCAGGTTTGGTATTAGAGGCATTGAGATATAACATCTCATGCTATCAGAAGGGTCTCAGGATTGGAATGGGAAGGAGTTGGATATCGCATCTCATGCTAAAGGGAGGGTCTCAGGTTTGGAAGGGGAAGGATTTGGATATCACATCTCGTGTTATAGGAAGGGTCTCAGGTTTGGTATTAGAAGAATTGAAATATCACATCTCATGCTATCAAAAGGATCTCAGGTTTGATATTAGAAGCATTGAGATATCACATCTCATGCTATCAGAACGGTCTCAGGATTGGAATGGGAAGGAGTTGGATATCACATCTCATGCTAAAGGGAGGGTCTCTGGTTTGGAAGGGGAAGGAGTTGGATATCACATCTCATGTTATAGGAAGGATCTCAGGTTTGTTGTTAGAAGCATTGAGATATCACATCTCATGCTATAGGAAGGGTCTCAGGATTGGAATGGGAAGGAGTTGGATATCACATCTCATGCTATAGGAAGGGTCTCAGGAATGGAATGGGAAGGAGTTTTATATGACATCTCATGCCATAGGAAGGATCTCAGGTTTGGTATTAGAAGCATTGAGACATCACATCTCATGTTATAGGAAGGGTCTCAGGATTGGAATGCGAAGGAGTTGGATATCACATCTCATGCTATAGGAAGGGTCTCAGGTTTGGTATAAGCATTGAGATATCACATCTCATGCTATAGGAAGGGTCTCAGGATTGGAATGGGAAGGAGTTGTATATGACATCTCATGCCATAGGAAGGGTCTCAGGTTTGGTATAAGCATTGAGATATCACATCTCTGCCATTGGAAGGGTCTCAGGATTGGAATGGGAAGGAGTTGGATATCCCATCTTATGTTATAGGAAGGGTCTCAGGTTTGGTATTAGAAGCATTGAGATATCACATCTCATGCTATAGGAAGGGTTTCAGGATTGGAATGGGAAGGCTTGAATATCACATCTCATGCTATATGGAGGCTCTCACGTTTGGAAAGGGAAGGAGTTGGATATCACATTTCATGTTAGAGGTAGGATCTCAGGTTTGGTATTAGAGGCATTGAAAATCACATCTCATGCTATCAGAAGGGTCTCAGGATTGGAATGGGAAGGAGTTGGATATCACATCTCATGCTAAAGGGAGGGTCTCAGGTTTGGAAGGGGAAGGATTTTGATATCACATCTCATGTTATAGGAAGGATCTCAGGTTTGGTATTAGAAGCATTGAGATATCACATCTCATGTTATCGGAAGGATCTCAGGTTTGGTATTAGAGGGATTGAGATATCACATCTCATGCTATCGGAAGGGTATCAGGATTGGACTTGGAAGTAGTTTGATATCCCATCTCATGCTATAGGAAGGGTCTCAGGTTGGAATGGGAAGGAGTTGGATATCACATCTCATGTTATAGGAAGGGTCTCAGGATTGGAATGGGAAATACTTCGATATCACATCTCATGCTATAGGAAGGCTCCAGGTTTGGAAGGGGAAGGAGTTGGATATCACATTTCATGTTAGAGGTAGGATCTCAGGTTTGGTATTAGAGGCATTGAGATATCACATCTCATGCTATAGGAAGGGTCTCAGGATTGGAATGGGAAGGAGTTGGATATCACATTTCATGTTAGAGGAAGGATCTCAGGTTTGGTATTAGAGGCATTGAGATATCACATCTCATGCTATAGGAAGGGTCTCAGGATTGGAATGGGAAGGATTTGGATATCACATCTCATGCTATAGGAAGGGTCTCAGGTTTGGTATAAGCATTGAGATATCACATCTCATGTTATAGGAAGGGTCTCAGGATTGGAATGGGAAGGAGTTGGATATCACATTTCATGTTAGAGGAAGGATCTCAGGTTTGGTATTAGAGGCATTGAGATATCACATCTCATGCTATAGGAAGGGTCTCAGGATTGGAATGGGAAGGATTTGGATATCACATCTCATGCTATAGGAAGGGTCTCAGGTTTGGTATAAGCATTGAGATATCACATCTCATGCTATAGGAAGGGTCTCAGGATTGGAATGGGAAGGAGTTGGATATCACATCTCATGTTATAGGAAGGGTCTCAGGATTGGAATGGGAAGGACTTCGATATCACATCTCATGTTATAGGAAGGCTCCCAGGTTTGGTATAAGCATTGAGATATCACATCTCATGCTATAGGAAGGGTCTCAGGATTGGAATGGGAAGGAGTTGGATATCACATCTCATGTTATAGGAAGGATCTTAGATTTGGTATTAGAAGCATTGGGATATCACATCTCATGCCATCAGAAGGGTATCAGGATTGGATTTGGAAGGAGTTGGATATCCCATCTCATGCTATAGGAAGGGTCTCAGGTTGGAATCGGAAGGAGTTGGATATCACATCTCATGTTACAGGAAGGGTCTCCGGATTGGAATGAGAAGGACTTGGATATCACATCTCATGCTATAGGAAGGCTCTCAGGTTTGGAAAGGGAAGGAGTTGGATATCACATTTCATGTTAGAGGTAGTATCTCAGGTTTGGTATTAGATGCATTGAGATATAACATCTCATGCTATCAGAAGGGTCTCAGGATTGGAATGGGAAGGAGTTGGATATCACATCTCATGCTAAAGGGAGGGTCTCAGGTTTGGAAGGGGAAGGATTTGGATATCACATCTCGTGTTATAGGAAGGATCTCAGGTTTGGTATTAGAAGAATTGAAATATCACATCTCATGCTATCAAAAGGATCTCAGGTTTGGTATTAGAAGCATTGAGATATCACATCTCATGCTATCAGAACGGTCTCAGGATTGGAATGGGAAGGAGTTGGATATCACATCTCATGCTAAAGGGAGGGTCTCTGGTTTGGAAGGGGAAGGATTTGGATATCACATCTCATGTTATAGGAAGGATCTCAGGTTTGTTGTTAGAAGCATTGAGATATCACATCTCATGTTATAGGAAGGGTCTCAGGATTGGAATGGGAAGGAGTTGGATATCACATCTCATGCTATAGGAAGGGTCTCAGGAATGGAATGGGAAGGAGTTTTATATGACATCTCATGCCATAGGAAGGATCTCAGGTTTGGTATTAGAAGCATTGAGACATCACATCTCATGTTATAGGAAGGGTCTCAGGATTGGAATGGGAAGGAGTTGGATATCACATCTCATGCTATAGGAAGGGTCTCAGGATTGGAATGGGAAGGAGTTGTATATGACATCTCATGCCATAGGAAGGGTCTCAGGTTTGGTATAAGCATTGAGATATCACATCTCTGCTATTGGAAGGGTCTCAGGATTGGAATGGGAAGGAGTTGGATATCCCATCTTATGTTATAGGAAGGGTCTCAGGTTTGGTATTAGAAGCATTGAGATATCACATCTCATGCTATCGGAAGGATCTCAGGTTTGGTATTAGAGGCATTGAGATATCACATCTCATGCTAAAGGGAGGGTCTCACGTTTGGAAAGGGAAGGAGTTGGATATCACATTTCATGTTAGAGGTAGGATCTCAGGTTTGGTATTAGAGGCATTGAAAATCACATCTCATGCTATCAGAAGGGTCTCAGGATTGAAATGGGAAGGAGTTGGATATCACATCTCATGCTAAAGGGAGGGTCTCAGGTTTGGAAGGGGAAGGATTTTGATATCACATCTCATGTTATAGGAAGGATCTCAGGTTTGGTATTAGAAGCATTGAGATATCACATCTCATGCTATCGGAAGGATCTCAGGTTTGGTATTAGAGGGATTGAGATATCACATCTCATGCTATCGGAAGGGTATCAGGATTGGACTTGGAAGTAGTTTGATATCCCATCTCATGCTATAGTAAGGGTCTCAGGTTGGAATGGGAAGGAGTTGGATATCACATCTCATGTTATAGGAAGGGTCTCAGGATTGGAATGGGAAATACTTCGATATCACATCTCATGCTATAGGAAGGCTCCAGGTTTGGAAGGAGAAGGATTTGGATATCACATTTCATGTTAGAGGTAGGATCTCGGGTTTGGTATTAGAGGCATTGAGATATCACATCTCATGCTATCAGAAGGGTCTCAGGATTGGAATGGGAAGGAGTTGGATATCACATCTCATGCTAAAGGGAGGGTCTCAGGTTTGGACGGGGAAGGATTTGGATATCACATCTCATGTTATAGGAAGGATCTCAGGTTTGTTGTTAGAAGCATTGAGATATCACATATCATGCTATAGGAAGGGTCTCAGGATCGGAATGGGAAGGAGTTGGATATCACATCTCATGCTATAGGAATGGTCTCAGGAATGGAATGGGAAGGCGTTTTAAATGACATCTCATGCCATAGGAAGGATCTCAGGTTTGGTATTAGAAGCATTGAGACATCACATCTCATGTTATAGGAAGGGTCTCAGGATTGGAATGGGAAGGAGTTGGATATCACATCTCATGCTATAGGAAGGGTCTCAGGTTTGGTATAAGCATTGAGATATCACATCTCATGCTATAGGAAGGGTCTCAGGATTGGAATGGGAAGGAGTTGTATATGACATCTCATGCCATAGGAAGGGTCTCAGGTTTGGTATAAGCATTGAGATATCACATCTCTGCTATCGGAAGGGTCTCAGGATTGGAATGGGAAGGAGTTGGATATCCCATCTTATGTTATAGGAAGGGTCTCAGGTTTGGTATTAGAAGCATTGAGATATCACATCTCATGCTATAGGAAGGGTCTCAGGATTGGAATGGGAAGGACTTGAATATCACATCTCATGCTATATGGAGGCTCTCACGTTTGGAAAGGGAAGGAGTTGGATATCACATTTCATGTTAGAGGTAGGATCTCAGGTTTTTATATTAGAGGCATTGAATATCACATCTCATGCTGTCAGAAGGGTCTCAGGATTGGAATGGGAAGGAGTTGGATATCACATCTCATGCTAAAGGGAGGGTTTCAGGTTTGGAAGGGGAAGCATTTTGATATCCCATCTCATGTTATAGGAAGGATCTCAGGTTTGGTATTAGAAGCATTGAGATATCACATCTCATGCTATCGGAAGGATCTCAGGTTTGGTATTAGAGGGATTGAGATATCACATCTCATGCTATCGGAAGGGTATCAGAATTGGATTTGGAAGTAGTTGGATATCCCATCTCATGCTATAGGAAGGGTCTCAGGTTGGAATAGGAAGGAGTTGGATATCACATCTCATGTTATAGGAAGGGTCTCAGGATTGGAATGGGAAATACTTCGATATCACATCTCATGCTATAGGAAGGCTCTCAGGTTTGGAAGGGGAAGGAGTTGGATATCAAATTTCATGTTAGAGGTAGGATCTCAGGTTTGGTATTAGAGGCATTGAGATATCACATCTCATGCTATCAGAAGGGTCTCAGGATTGGAATGGGAAGAAGTTGGATATCACATCTCATGCTAAAGGGAGGGTCTCAGGTTTGGAAGGCGAAGGATTTGGATATCACATCTCGTGTTATAGGAATGATCTCAGGTTTGGTATTAGAAGCATTGAGATATCACATCTCATGCTATCGGAAGGATCTCAGGTTTGGTATTAGAAGCATTGAGATATCAAATCTCATGCTATAGGAAGGGTCTCAGGATTGGAATGGGAAGGAGTTGGATATCACATCTCATGCTATAGGAAGGGTCTCAGGATTGGAATGGGAAGGAGTTTTATATGACATCTCATGCCATAGGAAGGATCTCAGGTTTGGTATTAGAAGCATTGAGACATCACATCTCATGTTATAGGAAGGGTCTCAGGATTGGAATTGGAAGAAGTTGGATATCACATCTCATGCTATAGGAAGGGTCTCAGGTTTGGTATAAGCATTGAGATATCACATCTCATGCTATAGGAAGGGTCTCAGGATTGGAATGGGAAGGAGTTGTATATGACATCTCATGCCATAGGAAGGGTCTCAGGTTTGGTATAAGCATTGAGATATCACATCTCTTCTATCAGAAGGGTCTCAGGATTGGAATGGGAAGGAGTTGGATATCACATCTCTTGCTATAGGAAGGGCCTCAGGTTTTGAATTAGAAGCATTGAGACATCACATCTCATGCTATAGGAAGGGTCTCAGGTTTGGTATAAGCATTGAGATATCACATCTCTGCTATCGGAAGGGTCTCAGGATTGGAATGGGAAGGAGTTGGATATCCCATCTCATGTTATAGGAAGAGTCACAGGTTTGGTATTAGAAGCATTGAGATATCACATCTCATGCTATAGGAAGGGTCTCAGGTTTGGTATTAGAAGCATTGAGATATCACATCTCATGCTATAGGAAGGGTCTCAGGATTGGAATGGGAAGGACTTGAATATCACATCTCATGCTATATGGAGGCTCTCACGTTTGGAAAGGGAAGGAGTTGGATATCACATTTCATGTTAGAGGTAGGATCACAGGTTTGGTATTAGAGGCATTGAAAATCACATCTCATGCTATCAGAAGGGTCTCAGGATTGGAATGGGAAGGAGTTGGATATCACATCTCATGCTAAAGGGAGGGTCTCAGGTTTGGAAGGGGAAGGATTTTGATATCACATCTCATGTTATAGGAAGGATCTCAGGTTTGGTATTAGAAGCATTGAGATATCACATCTCATGTTATCGGAAGGATCTCAGGTTTGGTATTAGAGGGATTGAGATATCACATCTCATGCTATCGGAAGGGTATCAGGATTGGACTTGGAAGTAGTTTGATATCCCATCTCATGCTATAGGAAGGGTCTCAGGTTGGAATGGGAAGGAGTTGGATATCACATCTCATGTTATAGGAAGGGTCTCAGGATTGGAATGGGAAATACTTCGATATCACATCTCATGCTATAGGAAGGCTCCAGGTTTGGAAGGGGAAGGAGTTGGATATCACATTTCATGTTAGAGGTAGGATCTCAGGTTTGGTATTAGAGGCATTGAGATATCACATCTCATGCTATAGGAAGGGTCTCAGGATTGGAATGGGAAGGAGTTGGATATCACATTTCATGTTAGAGGAAGGATCTCAGGTTTGGTATAAGAGGCATTGAGATATCACATCTCATGCTATAGGAAGGGTCTCAGGATTGGAATGGGAAGGATTTGGATATCACATCTCATGCTATAGGAAGGGTCTCAGGTTTGGTATAAGCATTGAGATATCACATCTCATGTTATAGGAAGGGTCTCAGGATTGGAATGGGAAGGAGTTGGATATCACATTTCATGTTAGAGGAAGGATCTCAGGTTTGGTATTAGAGGCATTGAGATATCACATCTCATGCTATAGGAAGGGTCTCAGGATTGGAATGGGAAGGATTTGGATATCACATCTCATGCTATAGGAAGGGTCTCAGGTTTGGTATAAGCATTGAGATATCACATCTCATGCTATAGGAAGGGTCTCAGGATTGGAAAGGGAAGGAGTTGGATATCACATCTCATGTTATAGGAAGGATCTTAGATTTGGTATTAGAAGCATTGAGACATCACATCTCATGCTATATGAAGGGTCTCAGGATTGGAATGGGAAGGAGTTGGATATCACATCTCATGTTATAGGAAGGGTCTCAGGATTGGAATGGGAAGGACTTCGATATCACATCTCATGTTATAGGAAGGCTCCCAGGTTTGGTATATGCATTGAGATATCACATCTCATGCTATAGGAAGGGTCTCAGGATTGGAATGGGAAGGAGTTGAATATCACATCTCATGTTATAGGAAGGATCTTAGATTTGGTATTAGAAGCATTGGGATATCACATCTCATGCCATCGGAAGGGTATCAGGATTGGATTTGGAAGGAGTTGGATATCCCATCTCATGCTATAGGAAGGGTCTCAGGTTGGAATCGGAAGGAGTTGGATATCACATCTCATGTTACAGGAAGGGTCTCCGGATTGGAATGAGAAGGACTTGGATATCACATCTCATGCTATAGGAAGGCTCTCAGGTTTGGAAAGGGAAGGAGTTGGATATCACATTTCATGTTAGAGGTAGTATCTCAGGTTTGGTATTAGAGGCATTGAGATATAACATCTCATGCTATCAGAAGGGTCTCAGGATTGGAATGGGAAGGAGTTGGATATAACATCTCATGCTAAAGGGAGGGTCTCAGGTTTGGAAGGGGAAGGATTTGGATATCACATCTCGTGTTATAGGGAGGATCTCAGGTTTGGTATTAGAAGAATTGAAATATCACATCTCATGCTATCAAAAGAATCTCAGGTTTGGTATTAGAAGCATTGAGATATCACATCTCATGCTATCAGAACGGTCTCAGGATTGGAATGGGAAGGAGTTGGATATCACATCTCATGCTAAAGGGAGGGTCTCTGGTTTGGAAGGGGAAGGATTTGGATATCACATCTCATGTTATAGGAAGGATCTCAGGTTTGTTGTTAGAAGCATTGAGATATCACATCTCATGCTATAGGAAGGGTCTCAGGATTGGAATGGGAAGGAGTTGGATATCACATCTCATGCTATAGGAAGGGTCTCAGGAATGGAATGGGAAGGAGTTTTATATGACATCTCATGCCATAGGAAGGATCTCAGGTTTGGTATTAGAAGCATTGAGACATCACATCTCATGTTATAGGAAGGGTCTCAGGATTGGAATGGGAAGGAGTTGGATATCACATCTCATGCTATAGGAAGGGTCTCAGGATTGGAATGGGAAGGAGTTGTATATGACATCTCATGCCATAGGAAGGGTCTCAGGTTTGGTATAAGCATTGAGATATCACATCTCTGCTATTGGAAGGGTCTCAGGATTGGAATGGGAAGGAGTTGGATATCCCATCTTATGTTATAGGAAGGGTCTCAGGTTTGGTATTAGAAGCATTGAGATATCACATCTCATGCTATAGGAAGGGTCTCAGGATTGGAATGGGAAGGACTTGAATATCACATCTCATGCTATATGGAGGCTCTCACGTTTGGAAAGGGAAGGAGTTGGATATCACATTTCATGTTAGAGGTAGGATCTCAGGTTTGGTATTAGAGGCATTGAAAATCACATCTCATGCTATCAGAAGGGTCTCAGGATTGGAATGGGAAGGAGTTAGATATCACATCTCATGCTAAAGGGAGGGTCTCAGGTTTGGAAGGGGAAGGATTTTGATATCACATCTCATGTTATAGGAAGGATCTCAGGTTTGGTATTAGAAGCATTGAGATATCACATCTCATGCTATCGGAAGGATCTCAGGTTTGGTATTAGAGGGATTGAGATATCACATCTCATGCTATCGGAAGGGTATCAGGATTGGACTTGGAAGTAGTTTGATATCCCATCTCATGCTATAGGAAGGGTCTCAGGTTGGAATGGGAAGGAGTTGGATATCACATCTCATGTTATAGGAAGGGTCTCAGGATTGGAATGGGAAATACTTCGATATCACATCTCATGCTATAGGAAGGCTCCAGGTTTGGAAGGGGAAGGAGTTGGATATCACATTTCATGTTAGAGGTAGGATCTCAGGTTTGGTATTAGAGGCATTGAGATATCACATCTCATGCTATAGGAAGGGTCTCAGGATTGGAATGGGAAGGAGTTGGATATCACATTTCATGTTAGAGGAAGGATCTCAGGTTTGGTATTAGAGGCATTGAGATATCACATCTCATGCTATAGGAAGGGTCTCAGGATTGGAATGGGAAGGATTTGGATATCACATCTCATGCTATAGGAAGGGTCTCAGGTTTGGTATAAGCATTGAGATATCACATCTCATGTTATAGGAAGGGTCTCAGGATTGGAATGGGAAGGAGTTGGATATCACATTTCATGTTAGAGGAAGGATCTCAGGTTTGGTATTAGAGGCATTGAGATATCACATCTCATGCTATAGGAAGGGTCTCAGGATTGGAATGGGAAGGATTTGGATATCACATCTCATGCTATAGGAAGGGTCTCAGGTTTGGTATAAGCATTGAGATATCACATCTCATGCTATAGGAAGGGTCTCAGGATTGGAATGGGAAGGAGTTGGATATCACATCTCATGTTATAGGAAGGATCTTAGATTTGGTATTAGAAGCATTGAGACATCACATCTCATGCTATATGAAGGGTCTCAGGATTGGAATGGGAAGGAGTTGGATATCACATCTCATGTTATAGGAAGGGTCTCAGGATTGGAATGGGAAGGACTTCGATATCACATCTCATGTTATAGGAAGGCTCCCAGGTTTGGTATAAGCATTGAGATATCACATCTCATGCTATAGGAAGGGTCTCAGGATTGGAATGGGAAGGAGTTGGATATCACATCTCATGTTATAGGAAGGATCTTAGATTTGGTATTAGAAGCATTGGGATATCACATCTCATGCCATCGGAAGGGTATCAGGATTGGATTTGGAAGGAGTTGGATATCCCATCTCATGCTATAGGAAGGGTCTCAGGTTGGAATCGGAAGGAGTTGGATATCACATCTCATGTTACAGGAAGGGTCTCCGGATTGGAATGAGAAGGACTTGGATATCACATCTCATGCTATAGGAAGGCTCTCAGGTTTGGAAAGGGAAGGAGTTGGATATCACATTTCATGTTAGAGGTAGTATCTCAGGTTTGGTATTAGAGGCATTGAGATATAACATCTCATGCTATCAGAAGGGTCTCAGGATTGGAATGGGAAGGAGTTGGATATCACATCTCATGCTAAAGGGAGGGTCTCAGGTTTGGAAGGGGAAGGATTTGGATATCACATCTCGTGTTATAGGAAGGATCTCAGGTTTGGTATTAGAAGAATTGAAATATCACATCTCATGCTATCAAAAGGATCTCAGGTTTGGTATTAGAAGCATTGAGATATCACATCTCATGCTATCAGAACAGTCTCAGGATTGGAATGGGAAGGAGTTGGATATCACATCTCATGCTAAAGGGAGGGTCTCTGGTTTGGAAGGGGAAGGATTTGGATATCACATCTCATGTTATAGGAAGGATCTCAGGTTTGTTGTTAGAAGCATTGAGATATCACATCTCATGCTATAGGATGGGTCTCAGGATTGGAATGGGAAGGAGTTGGATATCACATCTCATGCTATAGGAAGGGTCTCAGGAATGGAATGGGAAGGAGTTTTATATGACATCTCATGCCATAGGAAGGATCTCAGGTTTGGTATTAGAAGCATTGAGACATCACATCTCATGTTATAGGAAGGGTCTCAGGATTGGAATGGGAAGGAGTTGGATATCACATCTCATGCTATAGGAAGGGTCTCAGGATTGGAATGGGAAGGAGTTGTATATGACATCTCATGCCATAGGAAGGGTCTCAGGTTTGGTATAAGCATTGAGATATCACATCTCTGCTATTGGATGGGTCTCAGGATTGGAATGGGAAGGAGTTGGATATCCCATCTTATGTTATAGGAAGGGTCTCAGGTTTGGTATTAGAAGCATTGAGATATCACATCTCATGCTATAGGAAGGGTCTCAGGATTGGAATGGGAAGGACTTGAATATCACATCTCATGCTATATGGAGGCTCTCACGTTTGGAAAGGGAAGGAGTTGGATATCACATTTCATGTTAGAGGTAGGATCTCAGGTTTGGTATTAGAGGCATTGAAAATCACATCTCATGCTATCAGAAGGGTCTCAGGATTGGAATGGGAAGGAGTTGGATATCACATCTCATGCTAAAGGGAGGGTCTCAGGTTTGGAAGGGGAAGGATTTTGATATCACATCTCATGTTATAGGAAGGATCTCAGGTTTGGTATTAGAAGCATTGAGATATCACATCTCATGCTATCGGAAGGATCTCAGGTTTGGTATTAGAGGGATTGAGATATCACATCTCATGCTATCGGAAGGGTATCAGGATTGGACTTGGAAGTAGTTTGATATCCCATCTCATGCTATAGGAAGGGTCTCAGGTTGGAATGGGAAGGAGTTGGATATCACATCTCATGTTATAGGAAGGGTCTCAGGATTGGAATGGGAAATACTTCGATATCACATCTCATGCTATAGGAAGGCTCCAGGTTTGGAAGGAGAAGGAGTTGGATATCACATTTCATGTTAGAGGTAGGATCTCAGGTTTGGTATTAGAGGCATTGAGATATCACATCTCATGCTATCAGAAGGGTCTCAGGATTGGAATGGGAAGGAGTTGGATATCACATCTCATGCTAAAGGGAGGGTCTCAGGTTTGGACGGGGAAGGATTTGGATATCACATCTCATGTTATAGGAAGGATCTCAGGTTTGTTGTTAGAAGCATTGAGATATCACATATCATGCTATAGGAAGGGTCTCAGGATCGGAATGGGAAGGAGTTGGATATCACATCTCATGCTATAGGAATGGTCTCAGGAATGGAATGGGAAGGCGTTTTAAATGACATCTCATGCCATAGGAAGGATCTCAGGTTTGGTATTAGAAGCATTGAGACATCACATCTCATGTTATAGGAAGGGTCTCAGGATTGGAATGGGAAGGAGTTGGATATCACATCTCATGCTATAGGAAGGGTCTCAGGTTTGGTATAAGCATTGAGATATCACATCTCTGCTATCGGAAGGGTCTCAGGATTGGAATGGGAAGGAGTTGGATATCCCATCTTATGTTATAGGAAGGGTCTCGGGTTTGGTATTAGAAGCATTGAGATATCACATCTCATGCTATAGGAAGGGTCTCAGGATTGGAATGGGAAGGACTTGAATATCACATCTCATGCTATATGGAGGCTCTCACGTTTGGAAAGGGAAGGAGTTGGATATCACATTTCATGTTAGAGGTAGGATCTCAGGTTTGGTATTAGAGGCATTGAATATCACATCTCATGCTATCAGAAGGGTCTCAGGATTGGAATGGGAAGGAGTTGGATATCACATCTCATGCTAAAGGGAGGGTTTCAGGTTTGGAAGGGGAAGCATTTTGATATCCCATCTCATGTTATAGGAAGGATCTCAGGTTTGGTATTAGAAGCATTGAGATATCACATCTCATGCTATCGGAAGGATCTCAGGTTTGGTATTAGAGGGATTGAGATATCACATCTCATGCTATCGGAAGGGTATCAGAATTGGATTTGGAAGTAGTTGGATATCCCATCTCATGCTATAGGAAGGGTCTAAGGTTGGAATAGGAAGGAGTTGGATATCACATCTCATGTTATAGGAAGGGTCTCAGGATTGGAATGGGAAATACTTCGATATCACATCTCATGCTATAGGAAGGCTCTCAGGTTTGGAAGGGGAAGGAGTTGGATATCAAATTTCATGTTAGAGGTAGGATCTCAGGTTTGGTATTAGAGGCATTGAGATATCACATCTCATGCTATCAGAAGGGTCTCAGGATTGGAATGGGAAGAAGTTGGATATCACATCTCATGCTAAAGGGAGGGTCTCAGGTTTGGAAGGCGAAGGATTTGGATATCACATCTCGTGTTATAGGAATGATCTCAGGTTTGGTATTAGAAGCATTGAGATATCACATCTCATGCTATCGGAAGGATCTCAGGTTTGGTATTAGAAGCATTGAGATATCAAATCTCATGCTATAGGAAGGGTCTCAGGATTGGAATGGGAAGGAGTTGGATATCACATCTCATGCTATAGGAAGGGTCTCAGGATTGGAATGGGAAGGAGTTTTATATGTCATCTCATGCCATAGGAAGGATCTCAGGTTTGGTATTAGAAGCATTGAGACATCACATCTCATGTTATAGGAAGGGTCTCAGGATTGGAATTGGAAGAAGTTGGATATCACATCTCATGCTATAGGAAGGGTCTCAGGTTTGGTATAAGCATTGAGATATCACATCTCATGCTATAGGAAGGGTCTCAGGATTGGAATGGGAAGGAGTTGTATATGACATCTCATGCCATAGGAAGGGTCTCAGGTTTGGTATAAGCATTGAGATATCACATCTCTGCTATCGGAAGGGTCTCAGGATTGGAATGGGAAGGAGTTGGATATCACATCTCTTGCTATAGGAAGGGCCTCAGGTTTTGAATTAGAAGCATTGAGACATCACATCTCATGCTATAGGAAGGGTCTCAGGTTTGGTATAAGCATTGAGATATCACATCTCTGCTATCGGAAGGGTCTCAGAATTGGAATGGGAAGGAGTTGGATATCCCATCTCATGTTATAGGAAGAGTCACAGGTTTGGTATTAGAAGCATTGAGATATCACATCTCATGCTATAGGAAGGGTCTCAGGATTGGAATGGGAAGGACTTGGATATCACATCTCATGCTATAGGGAGGGTGTCAAGTTTGATATTAGAAGCATTGAGATAACAAATCTCATGATATCGGAAGGGTCTCAGGATTGGAATGGGAAGGAGTTGTATATGACATCTCATGCCATAGGAAGGGTCTCAGGTTTGGTATAAGCATTGAGATATCACATCTCTGCTATTGGAAGTGGCTCAGGATTGGAATGGGAAGGAGTTGGATATCCCATCTCATGTTATAGGACGGGTCTCTGGTTTGGTAAGCATTGAGATATCACATCTCATGCCATCGGAAGGGTATCAGGATTGGATTTGGAAGGAGTTGGATATCCCATCTCATGCTATAGGAAGGGTCTCAGGTTGGAATCGGAAGGAGTTGGATATCACATCTCATGTTACAGGAAGGGTCTCCGGATTGGAATGAGAAGGACTTGGATATCACATCGCATGCTATAGGAAGGCTCTCAGGTTTGGAAAGGGAAGGAGTTGGATATCACATTTCATGTTAGAGGTAGTATCTCAGGTTTGGTATTAGAGGCATTGAGATATAACATCTCATGCTATCAGAAGGGTCTCAGGATTGGAATGGGAAGGAGTTGGATATCACATCTCATGCTAAAGGGAGGGTCTCAGGTTTGGAAGGGGAAGGATTTGGATATCACATCTCGTGTTATAGGAAGGATCTCAGGTTTGGTATTAGAAGAATTGAAATATCACATCTCATGCTATCAAAAGGATCTCAGGTTTGGTATTAGAAGCATTGAGATATCACATCTCATGCTATCAGAACGGTCTCAGGATTGGAATGGGAAGGAGTTGGATATCACATCTCATGCTAAAGGGAGGGTCTCTGGTTTGGAAGGGGAAGGATTTGGATATCACATCTCATGTTATAGGAAGGATCTCAGGTTTGTTGTTAGAAGCATTGAGATATCACATCTCATGCTATAGGAAGGGTCTCAGGATTGGAATGGGAAGGAGTTGGATATCACATCTCATGCTATAGGAAGGGTCTCAGGAATGGAATGGGAAGGAGTTTTATATGACATCTCATGCCATAGGAAGGATCTCAGGTTTGGTATTAGAAGCATTGAGACATCACATCTCATGTTATAGGAAGGGTCTCAGGATTGGAATGGGAAGGAGTTGGATATCACATCTCATGCTATAGGAAGGGTCTCAGGATTGGAATGGGAAGGAGTTGTATATGACATCTCATGCCATAGGAAGGGTCTCAGGTTTGGTATAAGCATTGAGATATCACATCTCTGCTATTGGAAGGGTCTCAGGATTGGAATGGGAAGGAGTTGGATATCCCATCTTATGTTATAGGAAGGGTCTCAGGTTTGGTATTAGAAGCATTGAGATATCACATCTCATGCTATAGGAAGGGTCTCAGGATTGGAATGGGAAGGACTTGAATATCACATCTCATGCTATATGGAGGCTCTCAAGTTTGGAAAGGGAAGGAGTTGGATATCACATTTCATGTTAGAGGTAGGATCTCAGGTTTGGTATTAGAGGCATTGAAAATCACATCTCATGCTATCAGAAGGGTCTCAGGATTGGAATGGGATGGAGTTGGATATCACATCTCATGCTAAAGGGAGGGTCTCAGGTTTGGAAGGGGAAGGATTTTGATATCACATCTCATGTTATAGGAAGGATCTCAGGTTTGGTATTAGAAGTATTGAGATATCACATCTCATGCTATCGGAAGGATCTCAGGTTTGGTATTAGAGGGATTGAGATATCACATCTCATGCTATCGGAAGGGTATCAGGATTGGACTTGGAAGTAGTTTGATATCCCATCTCATGCTATAGGAAGGGTCTCAGGTTGGAATGGGAAGGAGTTGGATACCACATCTCATGTTATAGGAAGGGTCTCAGGATTGGAATGGGAAATACTTCGATATCACATCTCATGCTATAGGAAGGCTCCAGGTTTGGAAGGAGAAGGAGTTGGATATCACATTTCATGTTAGAGGTAGGATCTCAGGTTTGGTATTAGAGGCATTGAGATATCACATCTCATGCTATCAGAAGGGTCTCAGGATTGGAATGGGAAGGAGTTGGATATCACATCTCATGCTAAAGGGAGGGTCTCAGGTTTGGACAGGGAAGGATTTGGATATCACATCTCATGTTATAGGAAGGATCTCAGGTTTGTTGTTAGAAGCATTGAGATATCACATATCATGCTATAGGAAGGGTCTCAGGATCGGAATGGGAAGGAGTTGGATATCACATCTCATGCTATAGGAATGGTCTCAGGAATGGAATGGGAAGGCGTTTTAAATGACATCTCATGCCATAGGAAGGATCTCAGGTTTGGTATTAGAAGCATTGAGACATCACATCTCATGTTATAGGAAGGGTCTCAGGATTGGAATGGGAAGGAGTTGGATATCACATCTCATGCTATAGGAAGGGTCTCAGGTTTGGTATAAGCATTGAGATATCACATCTCATGCTATAGGAAGGGTCTCAGGATTGGAATGGGAAGGAGTTGTATATGACATCTCATGCCATAGGAAGGGTCTCAGGTTTGGTATAAGCATTGAGATATCACATCTCTGCTATCGGAAGGGTCTCAGGATTGGAATGGGAAGGAGTTGGATATCCCATCTTATGTTATAGGAAGGGTCTCAGGTTTGGTATTAGAAGCATTGAGATATCACATCTCATGCTATAGGAAGGGTCTCAGGATTGGAATGGGAAGGACTTGAATATCACATCTCATGCTATATGGAGGCTCTCACGTTTGGAAAGGGAAGGAGTTGGATATCACATTTCATGTTAGAGGTAGGATCTCAGGTTTGGTATTAGAGGCATTGAATATCACATCTCATGCTATCAGAAGGGTCTCAGGATTGGAATGGGAAGGAGTTGGATATCACATCTCATGCTAAAGGGAGGGTTTCAGGTTTGGAAGGGGAAGCATTTTGATATCCCATCTCATGTTATAGGAAGGATCTCAGGTTTGGTATTAGAAGCATTGAGATATCACATCTCATGCTATCGGAAGGATCTCAGGTTTGGTATTAGAGGGATTGAGATATCACATCTCATGCTATAGGAAGGCTCTCAGGTTTGGAAGGGGAAGGAGTTGGATATCAAATTTCATGTTAGAGGTAGGATCTCAGGTTTGGTATTAGAGGCATTGAGATATCACATCTCATGCTATCAGAAGGGTCTCAGGATTGGAATGGGAAGAAGTTGGATATCACATCTCATGCTAAAGGGAGGGTCTCAGGTTTGGAAGGCGAAGGATTTGGATATCACATCTCGTGTTATAGGAATGATCTCAGGTTTGGTATTAGAAGCATTGAGATATCACATCTCATGCTATCGGAAGGATCTCAGGTTTGGTATTAGAAGCATTGAGATATCAAATCTCATGCTATAGGAAGGGTCTCAGGATTGGAATGGGAAGGAGTTTGATATCACATCTCATGCTATAGGAAGGGTCTCAGGATTGGAATGGGAAGGAGTTTTATATGACATCTCATGCCATAGGAAGGATCTCAGGTTTGGTATTAGAAGCATTGAGACATCACATCTCTTGTTATAGGAAGGGTCTCAGGTTTGGTATAAGCATTGAGATATCACATCTCATGCTATAGGAAGGGTCTCAGGTTTGGTATAAGCATTGAGATATCACATCTCATGCTATAGGAAGGGTCTCAGGATTGGAATGGGAAGGAGTTGTATATGACATCTCATGCCATAGGAAGGGTCTCAGGTTTGGTATAAGCATTGAGATATCACATCTCTGCTATCGGAAGGGTCTCAGGATTGGAATGGGAAGGAGTTGGATATCACATCTCTTGCTATAGGAAGGGCCTCAGGTTTTGAATTAGAAGCATTGAGACATCACATCTCATGCTATAGGAAGGGTCTCAGGTTTGGTATAAGCATTGAGATATCACATCTCTGCTATCGGAAGGGTCTCAGGATTGGAATGGGAAGGAGTTGGATATCCCATCTCATGTTATAGGAAGAGTCACAGGTTTGGTATTAGAAGCATTGAGATATCACATCTCATGCTATAGGAAGGGTCTCAGGATTGGAATGGGAAGGACTTGGATATCACATCTCATGCTATAGGGAGGGTGTCAAGTTTGATATTAGAAGCATTGAGATAACAAATCTCATGATATCGGAAGGGTCTCAGGATTGGAATGGGAAGGAGTTGGATATCACATCTCATGATAAAGTAAGGGTCTAAGGTTTGGAAGGGGAAGGATTTGGATATCACATCTCATGTTAGAGGAAGGGTCTCAGGATTGGAATGGGAAGGAGTTTGATATCACATCTCATGCCATAGTATGGGTCTCAGGTTTGGTAGAAGCATTGAGATATCACATCTCTGCTATTGGAAGGGTCTCAGGATTGGAATGGGAAGGAGTTGGATATCCCATCTTATGTTATAGGAAGGGTCTCAGGTTTGGAATGGGAAGGACTTGAATATCACATCTCATGCTATATGGAGGCTTTCACGTTTGGAAAGGGAAGGAGTTGGATATCACATTTCATGTTAGAGGTAGGATCTCAGGTTTGGTATTAGAGGCATTGAAAATCACATCTCATGCTATCAGAAGGGTCTCAGGATTGGAATGGGAAGGAGTTGGATATCACATCTCATGCTAAAGGGAGGGTCTCAGGTTTGGAAGGGGAAGGATTTTGATATCACATCTCATGTTATAGGAAGGATCTCAGGTTTGGTATTAGAAGCATTGAGATATCACATCTCATGCTATCGGAAGGATCTCAGGATCGGAATGGGAAGGAGTTGGATATCACATCTCATGCTATAGAAAGGGTCTCAGGAAAGGAATGGGAAGGCGTTTTAAATGACATCTCATGCCATAGGAAGGATCTCAGGTTTGGTATTAGAAGCATTGAGACATCACATCTCATGTTATAGGAAGGGTCTCAGGATTGGAATGGGAAGGAGTTGGATATCACATCTCATGCTATAGGAAGGGTCTCAGGTTTGGTATAAGCATTGAGATATCACATCTCATGCTATAGGAAGGGTCTCAGGATTGGAATGGGAAGGAGTTGTATATGACATCTCATGCCATAGGAAGGGTCTCAGGTTTGGTATAAGCATTGAGATATCACATCTCTGCTATCGGAAGGGTCTCAGGATTGGAATGGGAAGGAGTTGGATATCCCATCTTATGTTATAGGAAGGGTCTCAGGTTTGGTATTAGAAGCATTGAGATATCACATCTCATGCTATAGGAAGGGTCTCAGGATTGGAATGGGAAGGACTTGAATATCACATCTCATGCTATATGGAGGCTTTCACGTTTGGAAAGGGAAGGAGTTGGATATCACATTTCATGTTAGAGGTAGGATCTCAGGTTTGGTATTAGAGGCATTGAAAATCACATCTCATGCTATCAGAAGGGTCTCAGGATTGGAATGGGAAGGAGTTGGATATCACATCTCATGCTAAAGGGAGGGTCTCAGGTTTGGAAGGGGAAGGATTTTGATATCACATCTCATGTTATAGGAAGGATCTCAGGTTTGGTATTAGAAGCATTGAGATATCACATCTCATGCTATCGGAAGGATCTCAGGATCGGAATGGGAAGGAGTTGGATATCACATCTCATGCTATAGAAAGGGTCTCAGGAATGGAATGGGAAGGCATTTTAAATGACATCTCATGCCATAGGAAGGATCTCAGGTTTGGTATTAGAAGCATTGAGACATCACATCTCATGTTATAGGAAGGGTCTCAGGATTGGAATGGGAAGGAGTTGGATATCACATCTCATGCTATAGGAAGGGTCTCAGGTTTGGTATAAGCATTGAGATATCACATCTCATGCTATAGGAAGGGTCTCAGGATTGGAATGGGAAGGAGTTGTATATGACATCTCATGCCATAGGAAGGGTCTCAGGTTTGGTATAAGCATTGAGATATCACATCTTTGCTATCGGAAGGGTCTCAGGATTGGAATGGGAAGGAGTTGGATATCCCATCTTATGTTATAGGAAGGGTCTCAGGTTTGGTATTAGAAGCATTGAGATATCACATCTCATGCTATAGGAAGGGTCTCAGGATTGGAATGGGAAGGACTTGAATATCACATCTCATGCTATATGGAGGCTCTCACGTTTGGAAAGGGAAGGAGTTGGATATCACATTTCATGTTAGAGGTAGGATCTCAGGTTTGGTATTAGAGGCATTGAATATCACATCTCATGCTATCAGAAGGGTCTCAGGATTGGAATGGGAAGGAGTTGGATATCACATCTCATGCTAAAGGGAGGGTCTCAGGTTTGGAAGGGGAAGGATTTTGATATCACATCTCATGTTATAGGAAGGATCTCAGGTTTGGTATTAGAAGCATTGAGATATCACATCTCATGCTATCGGAAGGATCTCAGGTTTGGTATTAGCGGGAATGAGATATCACATCTCATGCTATCGGAAGGGTATCAGAATTGGATTTGGAAGTAGTTGGATATCCCATCTCATGCTATAGGAAGGGTCTCGGGTTGGAATGGGAAGGAGTTGGATATCACATCTCATGTTATAGGAAGGGTCTCAGGATTGGAATGGGAAATACTTCGATATCACATCTCATGCTATAGGAAGGCTCTCAGGTTTGGAAGGGGAAGGAGTTGGATATCAAATTTCATGTTAGAGGTAGGATCTCAGGTTTGGTATTAGAGGCATTGAGATATCACATCTCATGCTATCAGAAGGGTCTCAGGATTGGAATGGGAAGGAGTTGGATATCACATCTCATGCTAAAGGGAGGGTCTCAGGTTTGGAAGGCGAAGGATTTGGATATCACATCTCGTGTTATAGGAATGATCTCAGGTTTGGTATTAGAAGCATTGAGATATCACATCTCATGCTATCGGAAGGATCTCAGGTTTGGTATTAGAAGCATTGAGATATCAAATCTCATGCTATAGGAAGGGTCTCAGGATTGGAATGGGAAGGAGTTGGATATCACATCTCATGCAATAGGAAGGGTCTCAGGTTTGGTAGAAGCATTGAGATATCAAGTCTCATGGTATAGGAAGGGTCTCCGAATTGGAAAGGGAAGGAGTTGGATATCACATCTCAAGCTATAGGAAGGGTCTCAGGATTGGAATGGGAAGGAGTTTGATATCAGATCTCATGTCATAGTATGGGTCTCAGGTTTGGTAGAAGCATTGGGATATCACATCTCATGCCATCGGAAGGGTATCAGGATTGGATTTGGAAGTAGTTGGATATCCCATCTCATGCTATAGAAAGGGTCTCAGGATTGGAATGGGAAATACTTCGATATCACATCTCATGCTATAGGAACGCTCTCAGGTTTGGAAGGGGAAGGAGTTGGATATCAAATTTCATGTTAGAGGTAGGATCTCAGGTTTGGTATTATAGGCATTGAGATATCACATCTCATGCTATCAGAAGGGTCTCAGGATTGGAATGGGAAGGAGTTGGATATCACATCTCATGCTAAAGGGAGGGTCTCAGGTTTGGAAGGCGAAGGATTTGAATATCACATCTCGTGTTATAGGAATGATCTCAGGTTTGGTATTAGAATCATTGAGATATCACATCTCATGCTATCGGAAGGATCTCAGGTTTGGTATTAGAAGCATTGAGATATCAAATCTCATGCTATAGGAAGGGTCTCAGGATTGGAATGGGAAGGAGTTGGATATCACATCTCATGCTATAGGAAGGGTCTCAGGATTGGAATGGGAAGGAGTTTTATATGACATCTCATGCCATAGGAAGGATCTCAGGTTTGGTATTAGAAGCATTGAGACATCACATCTCATGTTATAGGAAGGGTCTCAGGATTGGAATGGGAAGAAGTTGGATATCACATCTCATGCTATAGGAAGGGTCTCAGGTTTGGTATAAGCATTGAGATATCAAATCTCATGCTATAGGAAGGGTCTCAGGATTGGAATGGGAAGGAGTTGGATATCACATCTCATGCAATAGGAAGGGTCTCAGGTTTGGTAGAAGCATTGAGATATCAAGTCTCATGGTATAGGAAGGGTCTCCGAATTGGAAAGGGAAGGAGTTGGATATCACATCTCAAGCTATAGGAAGGGTCTCAGGATTGGAATGGGAAGGAGTTTGATATCAGATCTCATGTCATAGTATGGGTCTCAGGTTTGGTAGAAGCATTGGGATATCACATCTCATGCCATCGGAAGGGTATCAGGATTGGATTTGGAAGTAGTTGGATATCCCATCTCATGCTATAGGAAGGGTCTCAGGATTGGAATGGGAAATACTTCGATATCACATCTCATGCTATAGGAACGCTCTCAGGTTTGGAAGGGGAAGGAGTTGGATATCAAATTTCATGTTAGAGGTAGGATCTCAGGTTTGGTATTATAGGCATTGAGATATCACATCTCATGCTATCAGAAGGGTCTCAGGATTGGAATGGGAAGGAGTTGGATATCACATCTCATGCTAAAGGGAGGGTCTCAGGTTTGGAAGGCGAAGGATTTGAATATCACATCTCGTGTTATAGGAATGATCTCAGGTTTGGTATTAGAATCATTGAGATATCACATCTCATGCTATCGGAAGGATCTCAGGTTTGGTATTAGAAGCATTGAGATATCAAATCTCATGCTATAGGAAGGGTCTCAGGATTGGAATGGGAAGGAGTTGGATATCACATCTCATGCTATAGGAAGGGTCTCAGGATTGGAATGGGAAGGAGTTTTATATGACATCTCATGCCATAGGAAGGATCTCAGGTTTGGTATTAGAAGCATTGAGACATCACATCTCATGTTATAGGAAGGGTCTCAGGATTGGAATGGGAAGAAGTTGGATATCACATATCATGCTATAGGAAGGGTCTCAGGTTTGGTATAAGCATTGAGATATCACATCTCATGCTATAGGAAGGGTCTCAGGATTGGAATGGGAAGGAGTTGTATATGACATCTCATGCCATCGGAAGTGTCTCAGGCTTGGTATAAGCATTGAGATATCACATCTCTGCTATCGGAAGGGTCTCAGGATTGGAATGGGAAGGAGTTGGATATCACATCTCTTGCTATAGGAAGGGCCTCAGGTTTTGAATTAGAAGCATTGAGACATCACATCTCATGCTATAGGAAGGGTCTCAGGTTTGGTATAAGCATTGAGATATCACATCTCTGCTATCGGAAGGGTCTCAGGATTGGAATGGGAAGGAGTTGGATATCCCATCTCATGTTATAGGAAGAGTCTCAGGTTTGGTATTAGAAGCATTGAGATATCACATCTCATGCTATAGGAAGGGTCTCAGGATTGGAATTGGAAGGACTTGGATATCACATCTCATGCTATAAGGAGGGTGTCAAGTTTGATATTAGAAGCATTGAGATAACAAATCTCATGATATCGGAAGGGTCTCAGGATTGGAATGGGAAGGATTTGGATATCACATCTCATGTTAGAGGAAGGGTCTCAGGATTGGAATGGGAAGGAGTTTGATATCACATCTCATGCCATAGTATGGGTCTCAGGTTTGGTAGAAGCATTGAGATATCAAGTCTCATGTTATAAGAAGGGTCTCCGAATTGGAAAGGGAAGGAGTTGGATATCACATCTCAAGCTAGAGGAAGGGTCTCAGGATTGGAATGGGAAGGAGTTTGATATCAGATCTCATGTCATAGTATGGGTCTCAGGTTTGGTAGAAGCATTGGGATATCACATCTCATGCCATCGGAAGGGTATCAGGATTGGATTTGGAAGGAGTTGGATATCCCATCTCATGCTATAGGAAGGGTCTCAGGTTGGAATCGGAAGGAGTTGGATATCACATCTCATGTTATAGGAAGGGTCTCCGGATTGGAATGAGAAGGACTTGGATATCACATCTCATGCTATAGGAAGGCTCTCAGGTTTGGAAAGGGAAGGAGTTGGATATCACATTTCATGTTAGAGGTAGGATCTCAGGTTTGGTATTAGAGGCATTGAGATATCACATCTCATGCTATCAGAAGGGTCTCAGGATTAGAATGGGAACGAGTTGGATATCAAATCTCATGCTAAAGGGAAGGTCTCAGGTTTGGAAGGGGAAGGATTTGGATATCACATCTCATGTTACAGGAAGGATCTCAGGTTTGGTATTAGAAGCATTGAGATATCACATCTCATGCTATCGGAAGGATCTCAGGTTTGGTATTAGAGGCATTGAGATATCACATCTCATGCTATCAGAAGGGTCTCAAATTGGAATGGGAAGGAGTTGGATATCACATCTCATGCTATAGGAAGGTTCTCAGGTTTGGAACGGGAAGGAGTTGGATATCACATCTCATGTTATAGGAAGGGTCTCAGGTTTGGTATAAGAATTGAGATATCACATCTCTGCTATCGAAAGTGTCTCAGTATTGGGATGGGAAGGAGTTGAATATCACATCTCATGCTATAGGAAGGGTCTCAGGTTTTGAACGGGAAGGAGTTGGATATCCCAACTCATGTTATAGGACAGGTCTCAGGTTTGGTATTAGAAGCATTGAGATATCACATCACATGCTGTAGGAAGGGTCTCAGGTTTGGAATGGGAAGGAATTGGATATCACATCTCATGTAATAGGAAGGATCTCAGGTTTGGTATTAGAAGCATTGAGATATCACATCTCATGCTATAGGAATGGTCTCAGGATTGGAATGGTAAGGAGTTGGATATTACATTCTTGCCATAGGAAGGGTCTCATGTTTGGAATGGGAAGGAGTTGGATATCACATATGCTATAGGAAGGGTCTCAGGTTTGGAACGGGAAGGAGTTGGATATCACATCTCATGTTATAGGAAGGGTCTCAGGTTTGGTATAAGCATTGAGATATCACATTTCTGCTATCGGAAGTGTCTCAGGATTGAAATGGGAAGGAGTTGGATATCCCATCTCATGTTATAGGACGGGTCTCAGGTTTGGTATTAGAATCATTGAGATATCACATCTCATGCTGTAGGAAGTGTCTAAGGATTGGAATGGGAAGGACTTGGATATCACATCTCATGCTATACGTAGGCTCTCAGGTTTGGAAAGGGAAGGCATTGGATATCACATTTCATGTTAGAGGAAGGATCTCAGGTTTGGTATTAGAGGCATTGAGATATCACATCTCATTCTATAGGAAGGGTCTCACGATTGGAATGGGAAGGAGTTGGATATCACATCTCATGCTATAGGAATGGTCTCAGGTTTGGTATAAGCATTGAGATATCACATCGAATGCTATAGGAAGGGTCTCAGGATTGGAATGGGAAGGAGTTGTATATGACATCTCAGGCCATAGTAAGGGTCTCAGGTTTGGTATAAGCATTGAGAGATCACATCTCTGCTATCGGAAGGGTCTCAGGATTGGCATGGGAAGGAGTTGGATATCCCATCTCATGTTATAGGAAGGGTCTCAGGTTTGGTATTAGAAGCATTGAGATATCACATCTCATGCTATAGGAAGGGTCTCAGGATTGGAATGGGAAGGAGTTGGATATCCCATCTTATGTTATAGGAAGGGTCTCAGGTTTGGTATTAGAAGCATTGAGATATCACATCTCATGCTATAGGAAGGGTCTCAGGATTGGAATGGGAAGGACTTGAATATCACATCTCATGCTATATGGAGGCTCTCACGTTTGGAAAGGGAAGGAGTTGGATATCACATTTCATGTTAGAGGTAGGATCTCAGGTTTGGTATTAGAGGCATTGAAAATCACATCTCATGCTATCAGAAGGGTCTCAGGATTGGAATCGGAAGGAGTTGGATATCACATCTCATGCTAAAGGGAGGGTCTCAGGTTTGGAAGGGGAAGGATTTTGATATCACATCTCATGTTATAGGAAGGATCTCAGGTTTGGTATTAGAAGCATTGAGATATCACATCTCATGCTATCGGAAGGATCTCAGGTTTGGTATTAGAGGGATTGAGATATCACATCTCATGCTATCGGAAGGGTATCAGGATTGGACTTGGAAGTAGTTTGATATCCCATCTCATGCTATAGGAAGGGTCTCAGGTTGGAATGGGAAGGAGTTGGATATCACATCTCATGTTATAGGAAGGGTCTCAGGATTGGAATGGGAAATACTTTGATATCACATCTCATGCTATAGGAAGGCTCCAGGTTTGGAAGGGGAAGGAGTTGGATATCACATTTCATGTTAGAGGTAGGATCTCAGGTTTGGTATTAGAGGCATTGAGATATCACATCTCATGCTATCAGAAGGGTCTCAGGATTGGAATGGGAAGGAGTTGGATATCACATCTCATGCTAAAGGGAGGGTCTCAGGTTTGGACGGGGAAGGATTTGGATATCACATCTCATGTTATAGGAAGGATCTCAGGTTTGTTGTTAGAAGCATTGAGATATCACATATCATGCTATAGGAAGGGTTTCAGGATCGGAATGGGAAGGAGTTGGATATCACATCTCATGCTATAGGAAGGGTCTCAGGAATGGAATGGGAAGGCGTTTTAAATGACATCTCATGCCATAGGAAGGATCTCAGGTTTGGTATTAGAAGCATTGAGACATCACATCTCATGTTATAGGAAGGGTCTCAGGATTGGAATGGGAAGGAGTTGGATATCACATCTCATGCTATAGGAAGGGTCTCAGGTTTGGTATAAGCATTGAGATATCACATCTCATGCTATAGGAAGGGTCTCAGGATTGGAATGGGAAGGAGTTGTATATGACATCTCATGCCATAGGAAGGGTCTCAGGTTTGGTATAAGCATTGAGATATCACATCTCTGCTATCGGAAGGGTCTCAGGATTGGAATGGGAAGGAGTTGGATATCCCATCTTATGTTATAGGAAGGGTCTCAGGTTTGGTATTAGAAGCATTGAGATATCACATCTCATGCTATAGGAAGGGTCTCAGGATTGGAATGGGAAGGACTTGAATATCACATCTCATGCTGTATGGAGGCTCTCACGTTTGGAAAGGGAAGGAGTTGGATATCACATTTCATGTTAGAGGTAGGATCTCAGGTTTGGTATTAGAGGCATTGAATATCACATCTCATGCTATCAGAAGGGTCTCAGGATTGGAATGGGAAGGAGTTGGATATCACATCTCATGCTAAAGGGAGGGTTTCAGGTTTGGAAGGGGACGCATTTTGATATCACATCTCATGTTATAGGAAGGATCTCAGGTTTGGTATTAGAAGCATTGAGATATCACATCTCATGCTATCGGAAGGATCTCAGGTTTGGTATTAGAGGGATTGAGATATCACATCTCATGCTATCCGAAGGGTATCAGAATTGGATTTGGAAGTAGTTGGATATCCCATCTCATGCTATAGGAAGGGTCTCAGTTTGGAATAGGAAGGAGTTGGATATCACATCTCATGTTATAGGAAGGGTCTCAGGATTGGAATGGGAAATACTTCGATATCACATCTCATGCTATAGGAAGGCTCTCAGGTTTGGAAGGGGAAGGAGTTGGATATCAAATTTCATGTTAGAGGTAGGATCTCAGGTTTGGTATTAGAGGCATTGAGATATCACATCTCATGCTATCAGAAGGGTCTCAGGATTGGAATGGGAAGGAGTTGGATATCACATCTCATGCTAAAGGGAGGGTCTCAGGTTTGGAAGGCGAAGGATTTGGATATCACATCTCGTGTTATAGGAATGATCTCAGGTTTGGTATTAGAAGCATTGAGATATCACATCTCATGCTATCGGAAGGATCTCAGGTTTGGTATTAGAAGCATTGAGATATCAAATCTCATGCTATAGGAAGGGTCTCAGGATTGGAATGGGAAGGAGTTGGATATCACATCTCATGCTATAGGAAGGGTCTCAGGATTGGAATGGGAAGGAGTTTTATATGACATCTCATGCCATAGGAAGGATCTCAGGTTTGGTATTAGAAGCATTGAGACATCACATCTCATGTTATAGGAAGGGTCTCAGGATTGGAATTGGAAGAAGTTGGATATCACATCTCATGCTATAGGAAGGGTCTCAGGTTTGGTATAAGCATTGAGATATCACATCTCATGCTATAGGAAGGGTCTCAGGATTGGAATGGGAAGGAGTTGTATATGACATCTCATGTCATAGGAAGGGTCTCAGGTTTGGTATAAGCATTGAGATATCACATCTCTGCTATCGGAAGGGTCTCAGGATTGGAATGGGAAGGAGTTGGATATCACATCTCTTGCTATAGGAAGGGCCTCAGGTTTTGAATTAGAAGCATTGAGACATCACATCTCATGCTATAGGAAGGGTCTCAGGTTTGGTATAAGCATTGAGATATCACATCTCTGCTATCGGAAGGGTCTCAGGATTGGAATGGGAAGGAGTTGGATATCCCATCTCATGTTACAGGAAGAGTCACAGGTTTGGTATTAGAAGCATTGAGATATCACATCTCATGCTATAGGAAGGGTCTCAGGATTGGAATGGGAAGGACTTGGATATCACATCTCATGCTATAGGGAGGGTGTCAAGTTTGATATTAGAAGCATTGAGATAACAAATCTCATGATATCGGAAGGGTCTCAGGATTGGAATGGGAAGGAGTTGGATATCACATCTCATGATAAAGTAAGGGTCTAAGGTTTGGAAGGGGAAGGATTTGGATATCACATCTCATGTTAGAGGAAGGGTCTCAGGATTGGAATGGGAAGGAGTTTGATATCACATCTCATGCCATAGTATGGGTCTCAGGTTTGGTAGAAGCATTGAGATATCACATCTCTGCTATTGGAAGGGTCTCAGGATTGGAATGGGAAGGAGTTGGATATCCCATCTTATGTTATAGGAAGGGTCTCAGGTTTGGTATTAGAAGCATTGAGATATCACATCTCATGCTATAGGAAGGGTCTCAGGATTGGAATGGGAAGGACTTGAATATCACATCTCATGCTATATGGAGGCTCTCACGTTTGGAAAGGGAAGGAGTTGGATATCACATTTCATGTTAGAGGTAGGATCTCAGGTTTGGTATTAGAGGCATTGAAAATCACATCTCATGCTATCAGAAGGGTCTCAGGATTGGAATGGGAAGGAGTTGGATATCACATCTCATGCTAAAGGGAGGGTCTCAGGTTTGGAAGGGGAAGGATTTTGATATCACATCTCATGTTATAGGAAGGATCTCAGGTTTGGTATTAGAAGCATTGAGACATCACATCTCATGTTATAGGAAGGGTCTGAGGATTGGAATGGGAAGGAGTTGGATATCACATCTCATGCTATAGGAAGGGTCTCAGGATTGGAATGGGAAGGAGTTGTATATGACATCTCATGCCATAGGAAGGGTCTCAGGTTTGGTATAAGCATTGAGATATCACATCTCTGCTATCGGAAGGGTCTCAGGATTGGAATGGGAAGGAGTTGGATATCCCATCTTATGTTATAGGAAGGGTCTCAGGTTTGGTATTAGAAGCATTGAGATATCACATCTCATGCTATAGGAAGGGTCTCAGGATTAGAATGGGAAGGACTTGAATATCACATCTCATGCTATATGGAGGCTCTCACGTTTGGAAAGGGAAGGAGTTGGATATCACATTTCATGTTAGAGGTAGGATCTCAGGTTTGGTATTAGAGGCATTGAATATCACATCTCATGCTATCAGAAGGGTCTCAGGATTGGAATGGGAAGGAGTTGGATATCACATCTCATGCTAAAGGGAGGGTCTCAGGTTTGGAAGGGGAAGGATTTGGATATCACATCTCATGTTATAGGAAGGATCTCAGGTCTGGTATTAGAAGCATTGAGATATCACATCTCATGCTATCGGAAGGATCTCAGGTTTGGTATTAGCGGGAATGAGATATCACATCTCATGCTATCGGAAGGGTATCAGAATTGGATTTGGAAGTAGTTGGATATCCCATCTCATGCTATAGGAAGGGTCTCAGGTTGGAATGGGAAGGAGTTGGATATCACATCTCATGTTATAGGAAGGGTCTCAGGATTGGAATGGGAAATACTTCGATATCACATCTCATGCTATAGGAAGGCTCTCAGGTTTGGAAGGGGAAGGAGTTGGATATCAAATTTCATGTTAGAGGTAGGATCTCAGGTTTGGTATTAGAGGCATTGAGATATCACATCTCATGCTATCAGAAGGGTCTCAGGATTGGAATGGGAAGGAGTTGGATATCACATCTCATGCTAAAGGGAGGGTCTCAGGTTTGGAAGGCGAAGGATTTGGATATCACATCTCGTGTTATAGGAATGATCTCAGGTTTGGTATTAGAAGCATTGAGATATCACATCTCATGCTATCAGAAGGATCTCAGGTTTGGTATTAGAAGCATTGAGATATCAAATCTCATGCTATAGGAAGGGTCTCAGGATTGGAATGGGAAGGAGTTGGATATCACATCTCATGCAATAGGAAGGGTCTCAGGATTGGAATGGGAAGGAGTTTTATATGACATCTCATGCCATAGGAAGGATCTCAGGTTTGGTCTCAGAAGCATTGAGACATCACATCTCATGTTATAGGAAGGGTCTCAGGATTGGAATGGGAAGAAGTTGGATATCACATCTCATGCTATAGGAAGGGTCTCAGGTTTGGTATAAGCATTGAGATATCACATCTCATGCTATAGGAAGGGTCTCAGGATTGGAATGGGAAGGAGTTGTATATGACATCTCATGCCATAGGAAGGGTCTCAGGTTTGGTATAAGCATTGAGATATCACATCTCTGCTATCGGAAGGGTCTCAGGATTGGAATGGGAAGGAGTTGGATATCACATCTCTTGCTATAGGAAGGGCCTCAGGTTTTGAATTAGAAGCATTGAGACATCACATCTCATGCTATAGGAAGGGTCTCAGGTTTGGTATAAGCATTGAGATATCACATCTCTGCTATCGGAAGGGTCTCAGGATTGGAATGGGAAGGAGTTGGATATCCCATCTCATGTTATATTAAGAGTCTCAGGTTTGGTATTAGAAGCATTGAGATATCACATCTCATGCTATAGGAAGGGTCTCAGGATTGGAATGGGAAGGACTTGGATATCACATCTCATGCTATAGGGAGGGTGTCAAGTTTGATATTAGAAGCATTGAGATAACAAATCTCATGATATCGGAAGGGTCCCCGAATTGGAAAGGGAAGGAGTTGGATATCACATCTCAAGCTATAGGAAGGGTCTCAGGATTGGAATGGGAAGAATTTGGATATCACATCTCATGTTAGAGGAAGGGTCTCAGGATTGGAATGGGAAGGAGTTTGATATCACATCTCATGCCATAGTATGGGTCTCAGGTTTGGAAGAAGCATTGAGATATCAAGTCTCATGGTATAGGAAGGGTCCCCGAATTGGAAAGGGAAGGAGTTGGATATCACATCTCAAGCTATAGGAAGGGTCTCAGGATTGGAATGGGAAGGAGTTTGATATCAGATCTCATGTCATAGTATGGGTCTCAGGTTTGGTAGAAGCATTGGGATATCACATCTCATGCGATCGGAAGGGTATCAGGATTGGATTTGGAAGTAGTTGGATATCCCATCTCATGCTATAGGAAGGGTCTCAGGTTGGAATGGGAAGGAGTTGGATATCACATCTCATGTTATAGGAAGGGTCTCAGGATTGGAATGGGAAATACTTCGATATCACATCTCATGCTATAGGAACGCACTCAGGTTTGGAAGGGGAAGGAGTTGGATATCAAATTTCATGTTAGAGGTAGGATCTCAGGTTTGGTATTATAGGCATTGAGATATCACATCTCATGCTATCAGAAGGGTCTCAGGATTGGAATGGGAAGGAGTTGGATATCACATCTCATGCTAAAGGGAGGGTCTCAGGTTTGGAAGGCGAAGGATTTGAATATCACATCTCGTGTTATAGGAATGATCTCAGGTTTGGTATTAGAATCATTGAGATATCACATCTCATGCTATCGGAAGGATCTCAGGTTTGGTATTAGAAGCATTGAGATATCAAATCTCATGCTATAGGAAGGGTCTCAGGATTGGAATGGGAAGGAGTTGGATATCACATCTCATGCTATAGGAAGGGTCTCAGGATTGGAATGGGAAGGAGTTTTATATGACATCTCATGCCATAGGAAGGATCTCAGGTTTGGTATTAGAAGCATTGAGACATCACATCTCATGTTATAGGAAGGGTCTCAGGATTGGAATGGGAAGAAGTTGGATATCACATCTCATGCTATAGGAAGGGTCTCAGGTTTGGTATAAGCATTGAGATATCACATCTCATGCTATAGGAAGGGTCTCAGGATTGGAATGGGAAGGAGTTGTATATGACATCTCATGCCATAGGAAGGGTCTCAGGTTTGGTATAAGCATTGAGATATCACATCTCTGCTATCGGAAGGGTCTCAGGATTGGAATGGGAAGGAGTTGGATATCACATCTCTTGCTATAGGAAGGGCCTCAGGTTTTGAATTAGAAGCATTGAGACATCACATCTCATGCTATAGGAAGGGTCTCAGGTTTGGTATAAGCATTGAGATATCACATCTCTGCTATCGAAAGTGTCTCAGTATTGGGATGGGAAGGAGTTGAATATCACATCTCATGCTATAGGAAGGGTCTCAGGTTTTGAACGGGAAGGAGTTGGATATCCCAACTCATGTTATAGGACAGGTCTCAGGTTTGGTATTAGAAGCATTGAGATATCACATCACATGCTGTAGGAAGGGTCTCAGGTTTGGAATGGGAAGGAATTGGATATCACATCTCATGTAATAGGAAGGATCTCAGGTTTGGTATTAGAAGCATTGAGATATCACATCTCATGCTATAGGAATGGTCTCAGGATTGGAATGGTAAGAAGTTGGATATTACATTCTTGCCATAGGAAGGGTCTCATGTTTGGAATGGGAAGGAGTTGGATATCACATATGCTATAGGAAGGGTCTCAGGTTTGGAACGGGAAGGAGTTGGATATCACATCTCATGTTATAGGAAGGGTCTCAGGTTTGGTATAAGCATTGAGATATCACATTTCTGCTATCGGAAGTGTCTCAGGATTGAAATGGGAAGGAGTTGGATATCCCATCTCATGTTATAGGACGGGTCTCAGGTTTGGTATTAGAATCATTGAGATATCACATCTCATGCTGTAGGAAGTGTCTAAGGATTGGAATGGGAAGGACTTGGATATCACATCTCATGCTATACGTAGGCTCTCAGGTTTGGAAAGGGAAGGAATTGGATATCACATTTCATGTTAGAGGAAGGATCTCAGGTTTGGTATTAGAGGCATTGAGATATCACATCTCATTCTATAGGAAGGGTCTCACGATTGGAATGGGAAGGAGTTGGATATCACATCTCATGCTATAGGAAGGGTCTCAGGTTTGGTATAAGCATTGCGATATCACATCGAATGCTATAGGAAGGGTCTCAGGATTGGAATGGGAAGGAGTTGTATATGACATCTCAGGCCATAGCAAGGGTCTCAGGTTTGGTATAAGCATTGAGAGATCACATCTCTGCTATCGGAAGGGTCTCAGGATTGGCATGCGAAGGAGTTGGATATCCCATCTCATGTTATAGGAAGGGTCTCAGGTTTGGTATTAGAAGCATTGAGATATCACATCTCATGCTATAGGAAGGGTCTCAGGATTGGAATGGGAAGGACTTGGATGTCACATCTCATGCTATAGGGAGGGTCTCAAGTTTGATATTAGAAGCATTGAGATAACAAATCTCATGATATCGGAAGGGTCTCAGGATTGGAATGGGAAGGAGTTGGATATCACATCTCATGATAAAGTAAGGGTCTAAGGTTTGGAAGGGGAAGGATTTGGATATCACATCTCATGTTAGAGGAAGGGTCTCAGGATTGGAATGGGAAGGAGTTTGATATCACATCTCATGCCATAGTATGGGTCTCAGGTTTGGTAGAAGCATTGAGATATCAAGTCTCATGGTATAGGAAGGGTCTCCGAATTGGAAAGGGAAGGAGTTGGATATCACATCTCAAGCTATAGGAAGGGTCTCAGGATTGGAATGGGAAGGAGTTTGATATCAGATCTCATGTCATAGTATGGGTCTCAGGTTTGGTAGAAGCATTGGGATATCACATCTCATGACATCGGAAGGGTATCAGGATTGGATTTGGAAGGTGTTGGATATCCCATCTCATGCTATAGGAAGGGTCTCAGGTTGGAATCGGAAGGAGTTGGATATCACATCTCATGTTATAGGAAGGGTCTCCGGATTGGAATGAGAAGGACTTGGATATCACATCTCATGCTATAGGAAGGCTCTCAGGTTTGGAAAGGGAAGGAGTTGGATATCACATTTCATGTTAGAGGTAGGATCTCAGGTTTGGTATTAGAGGCATTGAGATATCACATCTCATGCTATCAGAAGGGTCTCAGGATTAGAATGGGAACGAGTTGGATATCAAAACTCATGCTAAAGGGAAGGTCTCAGGTTTGGAAGGGGAAGGATTTGGATATCACATCTCATGTTACAGGAAGGATCTCAGGTTTGGTATTAGAAGCATTGAGATATCACATCTCGTGCTATCGGAAGGATCTCAGGTTTGGTATTAGAGGCATTGAGATATCACATCTCATGCTATCGGAAGGGTCTCAAATTGGAATGGGAAGGAGTTGGATATCACATCTCATGCTATAGGAAGGTTCTCAGGTTTGGAACGGGAAGGAGTTGGATATCACATCTCATGTTATAGGAAGTGTCTCAGGTTTGGTATAAGAATTGAGATATCACATCTCTGCTATCGAAAGTGTCTCAGTATTGGGATGGGAAGGAGTTGAATATCACATCTCATGCTATAGGAAGGGTCTCAGGTTTTGAACGGGAAGGAGTTGGATATCCCAACTCATGTTATAGGACGGGTCTCAGGTTTGGTATTAGAAGCATTGAGATATCACATCACATGCTGTAGGAAGGGTCTCAGGTTTGGAATGGGAAGGAATTGGATATCACATCTCATGTCATAGGAAGGATCTCAGGTTTGGTATTAGAAGCATTGAGATATCACATCTCATGCTATAGGAATGGTCTCAGGATTGGAATGGTAAGGAGTTGGATATTACATTCTTGCCATAGGAAGGGTCTCATGTTTGGAATGGGAAGGAGTTGGATATCACATATGCTATAGGAAGGGTCTCAGGTTTGGAACGGGAAGGAGTTGGATATCACATCTCATGTTATAGGAAGGGTCTCAGGTTTGGTATAAGAATTGAGATATCACATCTCTGCTATCGGAAGTGTCTCAGGATTGAAATGGGAAGGAGTTGGATATCCCATCTCATGTTATAGGACGGGTCTCAGGTTTGGTATTAGAATCATTGAGATATCACATCTCATGCTGTAGGAAGTGTCTAAGGATTGGAATGGGAAGGACTTGGATATCACATCTCATGCTATACGTAGGCTCTCAGGTTTGGAAAGGGAAGGAATTGGATATCACATTTCATGTTAGAGGAAGGATCTCAGGTTTGGTATTAGAGGCATTGAGATATCACATCTCATTCTATAGGAAGGGTCTCACGATTGGAATGGGAAGGAGTTGGATATCACATCTCATGCTATAGGGAGAGTCTCAGGTTTGGTATAAGCATTGAGATATCACATCTCATGCTATAGGAAGGGTCTCAGGATTGGAATGGGAAGGAGTTGTATATGACATCTCAGGCCATAGCAAGGGTCTCAGGTTTGGTATAAGCATTGAGATATCACATCTCTGCTATCGGAAGGGTCTCAGGATTGGCATGGGAAGGAGTTGGATATCCCATCTCATGTTATAGGAAGGGTCTCAGGTTTGGTATTAGAAGCATTGAGATATCACATCTCATGCTATAGGAAGGGTCTCAGGATTGGAATGGGAAGGACTTGGATGTCATATCTCATGCTATAGGGAGGGTCTAAGGTTTGGAAAAGGAAGGATTTGAATATCACATCTCATGTTATAGGAAGCATTGAGATATCACATCTCATGCTATAGGAAGTGTCTCAGGATTGGAATGGGAAGGAGTTTGATATCACATCTCATGCCATGTATGGGTCTCAGGTTTTGCAGAAGCATTGGGATATCACATCTCATGCTATCGGAAGGGTATCAGGGTTGGATTTGGAAGGAGTTGGATATCCCATCTCATGCTATAGGAAGGGTCTCAGGTTGGAATGGGAAGGAGTTGGATATCACATCTGATGTTATAGGAAAGATCTCAGGTTTGGTATTAGAAGCATTGAGACATCACATCTCATGTTATAGGAAGGGTCTCAGGATTGGAATGGGAAGGACTTGGATATCACATCTCATGCTATAGGAATGCTCTCAGGTTTGGAAGGGGAAGGAGTTGGATACCACATTTCATGTTAGAGGTAGGATCTCAGGTTTGGTAAAGAGGCATTGAGATAATACATCTCATGCTATCGGAAGGGTCTCAGGATTGGAATGGGAAGGAGTTGGATATCACATCTCATGCTATAGGAAGGGTCTCAGGTTTGGAACAGGAAGGAGTTGGATATCCCATCTCATGTTATAGGAAGAGTCTCAGGTTTGGTATAAGCATTGAAATATCACATCTCTGCAATCGGAAGTGTCTCAGGATTGGGATGGGAAGGAGTTGGATATCACATCTCATGCTATAGGAAGGGTCTCAGGTTTGGTATAAGCATTGAGATATCACATCTCATGCTATAGGAAGGGTCTCAGGATTGGAATGGGAAGGAGTTGTATATGACATCTCATGGCGTAGGAAGGGTCTCAGGTTTGGTATAAGCATTGAGATATCACATCTCTGCTATCGGAAGGGTCTCGGGCTTGGAATGGGAAGGAGTTGGATATCCCATCTCATGTTATAGGAAGAGTCTTAGGTTTGGTATTAGAAGCATTGAGATATCACATCTCATGCTATAGGAAGTGTCTCAGGATTGGAATGGGAAGGACTTGGATATCACATCTCATGCTATAGGGAGGGTCTCAAGTTTGATATTAGAAGCATTGAGATATCACATCTCATGCTATAGGAATGGTCTCAGGATTGGAATGGGAAGGAGTTGGATATTCCCATCTCATGTTGTAGGAAGGGTCTCAGGATTGGAATGGGAAGGAGTTGGATATCACATCTCATGCTATAGGAAGGGTCTCAGGTTTGGAACGGGAAGGAGTTGGATATCACATCTCATGTTATAGTAAGAGTCTCAGGTTTGGTATAAGCATTGAGATATCACATCTCTGCTATCGGAGGTGTCTCAGGATTGGGATGGGAAGGAATTGGATATCACATCTCATGCTATAGGAAGGGTATCAGGTTTGGAACGGGAAGGAGTTGGATATCCCATCTCATGTTATAGGACGGGTCTCAGGTTTGATATTAGAAGCATTGAGATATCACATCGCATGCTGTAGGAAGGGTCTCAGGTTTGGAATGGGAAGGATTTGAATATCACATATCATGTCATAGGAAGGATCTCAGGTTTGGTATTAGAAGCATTGATATATCACATCTCATGCTATAGGAATGGTCTCAGGATTGGAATGGGTAGGAGTTGGATATTACATTCTTGCTATAAGAAGGGTCTCATGTTTGGAATGGGAAGGAGTTGGATATCACATATGCTATAGGAAGTGTCTCAGGTTTGGAACGGGAATGAGTTGGATATCACATCTCATGTTATAGGAAGGGTCTCAGGTTTGGTATAAGCATTGAGATATCACATCTCTGCTATTGGAAGTGGCTCAGGATTGGAATGGGAAGGAGTTGGATATCCCATCTCATGTTATAGGACGGGTCTCTGGTTTGGTAAGCATTGAGATATCACATCTCATGCTATCGGAAGGGTATCAGGATTGGATTTGGAAGGAGTTGGATATCCCATCTCATGCTATAGGAAGGGTCTCAGGTTGGAATGGGAAGGAGTTGGATATCACATCTGATGTTATAGGAAGGGTCTCAGGATTGGAATTGGACGGACGGGTCTCAGGTTTGGTATTAGAAGCATTGAGATATCAAGTCTCATGGTATAGGAAGGGTCTCAGAATTGGAATGGGAAGGAGTTGGATATCACATCTCAAGCTATAGGAAGGGTCTCAGGATTGGAATGGGAAGGAGTTTGATATCACATCTCATGCCATAGTATGGGTCTCAGGTTTGGTAGAAGCATTGGGATATCACATCTCATGCTATCGGAAGGGTATCAGGATTGGATTTGGAAGGAGTTGGATATCCCATCTCATGCTATAGGAAGGGTCTCAGGTTGGAATGGGAAGGAGTTGGATATCACATCTCATGTTATAGGAAGGGTCTCAGGATTGGAATGGGAAGGACTTGTATATCACATTTCATGTTAGAGGAAGGATCTCAGGTTTGGTGTTAGGAAATATTTCGTAATTGTAGGGAATTTTCCTTCCATGTGGCAACCCCTAAACTTTTTGCTATTGTTTTTAACCTTGTTCTTGACTTTGCCAGAGAAGTACAGCCTTCTGCCGCACTTCTCTGGGCTTTCGCTCCTTTCTTACGGGGAAACTGACATGCCCTTAAGACAGTCAGTACCGGGGAACGTTGTTTCCCGTAGTTTCTTTTATCGTGTCGCAGCTTTAGTGCAACACGACACAAGAGGGCACTGTAAGCTAAGTTACAGCTCTCTTGGGTCTCTAGCCTTCTACAGGCCCTAGATACTCTTTTAGGATGGTATTTGATCGGTGCAAGTCATTCAGGGACTGGAATGGTGGCAGCGATCGTTTTGTATATTTTGAGCTCCTTTTGCCGTTCTGAGCACGTTTTTGCACTGAACCCAAAATGGTGGCCTGGCTCCCCAAAATGGCCAGACCACGAGGCTCCCTTGTCCTGTCCACTGTCCGTCTTGCTCCCTTCACCTTCCCCAGGTCCAGCGACCCGGGGCCTTCCTTATTTGGGCATGTACTTTCCCGCGAAACACCGATGCTTTCGCGGGCTTCTACATGTCGTTTGTGTGCCTCCAGGGTGTGGGCTGGGATGTCTGGTCCCAATACACATCCTGGGTGCCAGAGAGTCTAGGGTGGTGTGAATGCCTGGGACCACCGTGGTCCGTGATTGGTCCACGTATGGTATGTGTTTTGATGAGCGGATCTCCCATTGGTTCCTCTCCGTTTTGGCGCGAAGGGAACCGTGGATAAGAGGGGGCTGGAAACAACACTACCATGTCGATCTCCTGAGTTCTCATGAACAAAGGAATACAGGAGCCAAATATCCTGCAACCAAGAGGCTGGACCGAGGAATCGCTGGTGACCCGCTGAAGGAATCCTCCTTTGCACTGCTGTCGTCCGGAGAGCCCCTGTCCTCCTTTGATCGAACCAGAAGGCCTGTACTGGTGCTTCGACCTTTGGAATAGCAGGACCAGCTATTCCCGGCATCTTCAACCATCTCCTGCCAAGTAAGCCTTCGGAAGCGTCTCTGGGCCATCCAGTTGACTGACCAGCTTACAAAGGAGTTTGGAGCTGCAACCGCCGCCAGGTTGTGTTGTATTGCGAGTCCTTGTCACTCTCCCACGCTTCGTGCACTTGGCGTTCCCAGGTCTGAAGGGAGGAGTGTTCATTTGGCTCGAATACACACGGCCGCTCCGTTGTCCTGTGCGGCAACAAAACTGTGCCGGTTTCGTCGATTGGGACGTCTTTTTGCTCTACACGACTACAAGGCGTTCCCTGCTCTTCTGAACCTGCCAGCTGCTGAAACTAACGTGGAGAAGCCTGGGTTTGCTTGCTTCGGGGACCGGTGAGTAGTATATCTAGGATCTGGTCGCCCTCCTGCAGTATCCCATTGCTTTTCCCTGCTGTGTAAAAACAGCACCCTTTTCGTCCGTACTCGCGCTCTGCTTCTGCCCGCTGTGGAGGCTGCGCTTGAGTTGCGGAACCTGTTCTTCTTCTGCTGTGCACTAACGCGAACTGCCTGACTTCCTCCAAAGAGCTTCCCCTTTTGCCCGTTGGCACCGGCGTGGCAGGTACTTTGAGCACAAGGCTCCACTCTTCGCAGGGCTCGGACTTCCATCTAGTTAGGTGCCTATGAAGGCGAACTAAGTCGAAAGCATTATCGCACTGCCTGTTTTCCTTCCCTTTCAGGTGGACCACATATTTCGTGCTTTAAACGCTTGCGACTGTGTATTTGTATATATATTGTGTTGATATGGTATGTGTTGGTTTAATATTGTGATATTGTGATTTTCTCGCTACGGTCGTTGTTTTAAAGGCCTTAAAATAAATGTGTGTATATTTTTGATATAACAACTGTTTGGAGTAGTTTGTTAGCGCTCTTGCTTCGTGTGCTCATTGAGAGCTTTCAGTCACCCTCACCCCTCTTGAGATCTAGTCTTGACCGCCGCGATCGCTACCTTGATTGGTCTGGCTTGTCCAGAGGTTACCCTGTTCCAAGTAATTAGGTTGGCCTTCTGAACTTCTGCGCCACCAGGACAGAGTTCAGAAATCCGTCTTAACAAATTGGTGTACAGCGGTGGGATACGACAGAAGGTATCCAGTGTTGCGCTCGAACTAGGGCATTTCAGGTTATTCCAACCAGTGCACGTAGTGAATTGTTATAGTATAACTTTAAAAAGGCCATAGTCCTATCACACAGTATGGAAACAAGTACGTTGTTAACTTTAAATGCTTCCAAATCAGAAACGCTGAAAAAGATGTGTGCAGAGAAAGGTGTTTCCTCTCAAGGCACAAAATTGGAAATGATCCAGAGAATCGTGGCGTGGCAAGAAGCGCAGCTTGACGCTATTACTTCTGAGGACAGTGCGGAAGGTGGTGGGGCTGCTCTCACTGGTAGAACCGACGATTCTGCCGCCGCACTGATCCACCGCGACCACGAGAACAGGGAGGACGAGATGTCTAATGTTTCCTCTGCCAGTGCTGATGGGGAGGCTATGCTTGAATTCAAGAAGCAAGAGCTGCGGTTTAGGCAGCAGGAGCTTGAATTCAGCATAGCCAAACTAAAAATCGAACAGGCAGAAAAACAAAAAGACAGGGATCACCAGTTGGAACTGGCCAAGCTTCAGGTTGCAAATGGGTCCACGGGTCCTGGACATGGGTCTGGGGCCTCCTCTCATCCACGGTTTCCAAAAGATCTGCTCAGTGTGTATGAAGAACGGAATGACATTATGGACTGGCTGAATGCGTTTGAGTATGCATGCGAAGTCCAGAAAGTTGACAATGCTGATAAGATTGCGTGGTTGCTCAGTAGACTGCCCCATTCTGGCTGTAGTGCCATTATGGAGATGTCGAAGGCTGAGCGAGCTGATTTCGCAATGTTGAAGCAGACTCTCATTTTAAAGTTTGGGAAGACTCCGGCCCAATATTTAAAGCGTTTTCGAGAGTATAAGAAAAAGGAAGGTGGTACTTGGGTATCTTATGTCGCTGAATCTTTGAAAAACTTAACTGGCTGGGTCAAAGGCTATAAGGTTTCTACCTTCGACGGCATGATAAATCTTGTCATGCTGGAACACATTTTTGCTTCTTCTTCCCCGGAGCTTAAGCAGCATTTGGCCGATTCGAAGGAGATAGATCCTAAGAAGCTGGCCATGGCAGCAGACTTATGGGTGTCACATCGAGTGTCCCATAAGGACAAAACTCATCCTGGTAAGCAGGAGGAGGGGAAAAAGTCCAAAGATATGGAGGGTGGGGAATCTGCTAAATCTTCTTCCCAAAAGGGCCACAAAAAGAAAAACAAGGGTAAGACACAAGAGAACTCACAGGGTAGTGGAGGTCCGCCTCCGAAACAGAACTCCGGTTACAATAAGCCTCCCTACGTAAACAGACCCATTGGATCTTGTTTTGCTTGTGGAGCAACTGACCATGTGAAGGGGGATCCCCGTTATAAGGTTAGACCTTTGGGGGTCCACTCGGCTAATCTGGCCTTCTCCTCCTACGAGGAAGAAGAGATTACAGGAGCATCCTTCTCCTCAGACACATTTCCCAGCGGAATAGAGGCTGAGGTAGTTTTAGTGTCCCTGGGTTCCTGGGAGCCTAAAGTCGCAGAGGCGTATGCTAGGATTCCGGATAATACCAAGCACTACTTTAAAGACAGTGTGCTGATCAATGGAGTAGATACTCCAGCTCTTAGGGATAGTGGGTGCAGTCGCACTGTAGTGGATTCTACCTTGGTAGACTCAGAGGAAGTTGCCAGAGCTACTCTGATGCCCACTAAGTTGGCTGACGGCCCCCTCCGTATGTTTCCCGTGATCCCTGTAAATCTTACTTTAAATGGTACAGCAGTTAGGATTCCAGTGAGCATTCAGAGAAACGTCCCGGGAAAGGTCTTACTAGGTAATGATCTCAGAGCTCTAGGGCTCGTAGGAGACACTGCCCAACGACCCTACACACGGTCTCAAGCACGGGCAGCATTGGCCAAGTCCAATACGCCGCCCCAGCCGAAGGGGAAACCCAAGGCGAAAGGAGTCAACAAGTCACGATGAGGGAAAGAGAATATTCCCCCGAGCTCGCCTACCACTGCGGTGGAGGAAGTTGGTCGATCGCCCGAGCCTGACGAGGAAGTGGCGATGCCTGACGTATTCGACCCCAACGATCATCCTGAACTAAACGACTTGTTAGTTGAAGGAGGTCCTGATAGGGACGAATTCAGTAAAGGCCAACGCGAGCGCCCATCTCTGGAAGGCCTAAGGAGACAGGCCTGCTCCCAGCTTGAGGGTGAACCTCATGGGACGCATAGGATTTATTGGGAAGGTGGACTCCTGTATAGTGAGCCCACAGAGTCTACAGAAGGAGACCATAGGAGGTTGGTGGTTCCCCTTGCTGTTAGACCCTTCCTCCTGCAGTTGGCGCATGAAGTTCCCCTTGCTGGTCACCTTGGTAGGAAGAGGACCAAGCAAAGGTTATCCATGGACTTCTACTGGCCCAAGATGGGGGTGCAAGTAGAAAGTCACTGCAGGAGTTGTGCCTCCTGCCAGTTGTCTGGCAAGGTTGGCGCGACAATCCAAGCTCCGTTGGTACCGCTCCCAGTTGTGGGGGTACCATTTGAAAGGGTAGGGATCGACATCGTTGGTCCCCTTGACCCGCAAACATCCTCGGGCAATAGGTTTATCCTGGTGCTGGTCGACCATGCAACCAGGTATCCTGAGGCCATCCCATTAAAAACCGTAACTGCCAAGTCAGTTGCAAAAGCTTTACTCAGCATATTTACTAGGGTTGGCTTCCCTAAAGAAGTTGTGTCAGATCGTGGCAGCAACTTTATGTCGAAGTATATGCAGGCTATGTGGAAAGAATGTGGGGTAACCTACAAGTTCTCTTCTGCATACCACCCCCAGACCAATGGTCTGGTGGAACGCTTCAACAGAACGTTAAAGAGCATGATTGGGGCTCTGGAGGAGCCCCAGAGAAGAAAATGGGATCTTCTTTTACCATGCTCGCTGTTTGCCTACCGAGAGGTACCACAGGAGGGTGTTGGCTTCAGCCCCTTCGAACTTCTGTTCGGTCATCCCGTACGGGGACCCTTAGCCATTGTCAAGGAGGGATGGGAGATGCCCACTCCCCCTGTTACTACCAATGTAGTTGACTATGTGCTAGGGCTCAGAAAACGGATGGTACTTCTGATGGGCTTGGCTAGTGATAAATTGAAGGCAGGGCAAGCGCTGGTGAAACATTGGTACGACCAGAAAGCTTCCCTCATCAACTCTACACCTGGTCAGCAAGTCCTGATCATGAATCCCATAAGGCCTCGCGCTTTACAGGACAAATGGTCAGGCCCTTACACAGTGGTGGAGCCCCTGGGTGAGGTGAACTATTTAGTGGACCTTGGAAGGCCTGGACAGGCTCCAAAAGTGTTCCACGTAAATAGGCTGAAGGCTTTCGTCCCAAGAGTCGAAATCGCAGCACTGCTACTGGCTTCAGACGTTGAGGAAGAGGAGTCAGAACCTCTCCCCGACCTGTTCCACGGCGGTCCTTCAGATAGCTCCATTGAGGGTGTCCGAGTGGCCCCTCACCTGACTTCTGATCAGCAGGTTGAGGTGAAAAATTTGCTTAGGCAGTTTTCCCCCCTGTTTTCACAGTCGCCTGGTTTGACACCTTGGTGCAAACATAACATTGACACAGGAGACAGTGTACCTACCAAAAGTAGGGGATACAGAATGTCGGATAAAGTACGGTCTTATATTAAGACCGAGGTCAACAAGATGTTAGACCTTGGGGTGATTGAACCCTCTAGTAGTCCTTGGTCCAGCCCTGTGGTCTTGGTTCCAAAGGCAGGCACTTCTGAATTGAGGTTCTGCGTGGATTACAGGGCTCTGAATGCTGTCACCAAGACAGATGCCCACCCCTTGCCTCGAACAGATGAGCTGGTGGATACTTTGGGTGCCTCCAAGTACCTCAGCACGTTTGACCTCACTGCTGGCTATTGGCAATAGCTTTAGCAGAACATGCCAGGGAGAAGACAGCATTTTCTACTCCAGACGGCCTTTACCAATTCCGGGTAATGCCGTTCGGGTTGAAGAATGCACCTGCCACTTTCCAGAGGCTTGTGAATCATGTGTTGAATGGGTTGGACGAATTCTGTCTTGCATATCTGGACGATATAGCAGTTTTCAGTGCCACCTGGGAAGACCATGTGAAACACCTCGGGATTGTGCTCCAGGCTCTTCAGAAAGCCCACTTGACCATAAAGGCTAGTAAATGCCAGATTGGACAAGGCTCAGTGGTTTACCTTGGACATGAAGTAGGTGGAGGGAGGATACAGCCTCTACCCAGTAAAGTACAAGCAGTACAAGACTGGCCTACCCCCACTACGCAAACCCAAGTGAGAGCCTTCTTAGGACTCACGGGGTATTATCGGAATTTTATGGCAGACTATGGCACCATAGCTGCTCCTCTGACTGCCCTCACAACTCCGAAGAAACCCAAGAAGGTAACTTGGACCGACGAGTGTGAGAAGGCCTTCAATGGCTTGAAAGACTCCTTGTGCCAGGCCCCTGTCCTCAGGGCCCCTGATTATCAAAGACCTTTTATCGTGCAGACGGACGCCTCTGACACTGGGATAGGAGCTGTACTATCACAAGTAGATGAGAAGGGTAAGGAACACCCTATCGGTTTTATTAGTCGCCAGCTTAAGGACAGAGAGCTCAGATGGTCCACGGTAGAGAAAGAATGTTTCTCTGTTGTGTGGGCCCTAAGGAAGCTGAGGCCCTACCTCTATGGGACCCACTTCACTGTGCAAACTGACCATAAGCCGTTAAAGTGGCTAATGAACATGAAGGGGGAGAATCCAAAGTTGCTTAGGTGGTCCATAAGTCTTCAAGGCTTCGACTTCACTATTGAGCATAGGCCAGGTGTCCAACATAGCAATGCTGATGGGTTGTCCAGAATGTTTAACCGACCTGAACATGAGACTCATCCAGGGGTGGATTAGTTCCCCCTGTCCATAGTCTGGGAGGGGCGAGTGTTAGGAAAGATTTCGTAATTGTAGGGAATTTTCCTTCCATGTGGCAACCCCTAAACTTTTTGCTATTGTTTTTAACCTTGTTCTTGACTTTGCCAGAGAAGTACAGCCTTCTGCCGCACTTCTCTGGGCTTTCGCTCCTTTCTTACGGGGAAACTGACATGCCCTTAAGACAGTCAGTACCGGGGAACGTTGTTTCCCGTAGTTTCTTTTATCGTGTCGCAGCTTTAGTGCAACACGACACAAGAGGGCACTGTAAGCTAAGTTACAGCTCTCTTGGGTCTCTAGCCTTCTACAGGCCCTAGATACTCTTTTAGGATGGTATTTGATCGGTGCAAGTCATTCAGGGACTGGAATGGTGGCAGCGATCGTTTTGTATATTTTGAGCTCCTTTTGCCGTTCTGAGCACGTTTTTGCACTGAACCCAAAATGGTGGCCTGGCTCCCCAAAATGGCCAGACCACGAGGCTCCCTTGTCCTGTCCACTGTCCGTCTTGCTCCCTTCACCTTCCCCAGGTCCAGCGACCCGGGGCCTTCCTTATTTGGGCATGTACTTTCCCGCGAAACACCGATGCTTTCGCGGGCTTCTACATGTCGTTTGTGTGCCTCCAGGGTGTGGGCTGGGATGTCTGGTCCCAATACACATCCTGGGTGCCAGAGAGTCTAGGGTGGTGTGAATGCCTGGGACCACCGTGGTCCGTGATTGGTCCACGTATGGTATGTGTTTTGATGAGCGGATCTCCCATTGGTTCCTCTCCGTTTTGGCGCGAAGGGAACCGTGGATAAGAGGGGGCTGGAAACACCACTACCATGTTGATCTCCTGAGTTCTCACGAACGAAGGAATACAGGAGCCAAGTATCCTGCAACCAAGAGGCTGGACCGAGGAATCGCTGGTGACCCGCTGAAGGAATCCTCCTTTGCACTGCTGTCGTCCGGAGAGCCCCTGTCCTCCTTTGATCGAACCAGAAGGCCTGTACTGGTGCTTCGACCTTTGGAATAGCAGGACCAGCTATTCCCGGCATCTTCAACCATCTCCTGCCAAGTAAGCCTTCGGAAGCGTCTCTGGGCCATCCAGTTGACTGACCAGCTTACAAAGGAGTTTGGCTCTGCAACCGCCGCCAGGTTGTGTTGTATTGCGAGTCCTTGTCACTCTCCCACGCTTCGTGCACTTGGCATTCCCAGGTCTGAAGGGAGGAGTGTTCATTTGGCTCGAATACACACGGCCGCTCCGTTGTCCTGTGCGGCAACAAAACTGTGCCGGTTTCGTCAATTGGGACGTCTTTTTGCTCTACACGACTACAAGGCGTTCCCTGCTCTTCTGAACCTGCCAGCTGCTGAAACTAACGTGGAGAAGCCTGGGTCTGCTTGCTTCGGGGACCGGTGAGTAGTATATCTAGGATCTGGTCGCCCTCCTGCAGTATCCCATTGCTTTTCCCTGCTGTGTAAAAACAGCACCCTTTTCGTCCGTACTCGCGCTCTGCTTCTGCCCGCTGTGGAGGCTGCGCTTGAGTTGCGGAACCTGTTCTTCTTCTGCTGTGCACTAACGCGAACTGCCTGACTTCCTCCGAAGAGCTTCCCCTTTTGCCCGTTGGCACCGGCATGGCAGGTACTTTGAGCACAAGGCTCCACTCTTCGCAGGGCTCGGACTTCCATCTAGTTAGGTGCCTATGAAGGCGAACTAAGTCGAAAGCATTATCGCACTGCCTGTTTTCCTTCCCTTTCAGGTGGACTACATATTTCGTGCTTTAAACGCTTGCGACTGTGTATTTGTATATATATTGTGTTGATATGGTATGTGTTGGTTTAATATTGTGATATTGTGATTTTCTCGCTACGGTCGTTGTTTTAAAGGCCTTAAAATAAATGTGTGTATATTTTTGATATAACAACTGTTTGGAGTAGTTTGTTAGCGCTCTTGCTTCGTGTGCTCATTGAGAGCTTTCAGTCACCCTCACCCCTCTTGAGATCTAGTCTTGACCGCCGCGATCGCTACCTTGATTGGTCTGGCTTGTTCAGAGGTTACCCTGTTCCAAGTAATTAGGTTGGCCTTCTGAACTTCTGCGCCACCAGGACAGAGTTCAGAAATCCGTCTTAACAAATTGGTGTACAGCGGTGGGATACGACAGAAGGTATCCAGTGTTGCGCTCGAACTAGGGCATTTCAGGTTATTCCAACCAGTGCACGTAGTGAATTGTTATAGTATAACTTTAAAAAGGCCAAAGTCCTATCACACAGTATGGAAACAAGTACGTTGTTAACTTTAAATGCTTCCAAATCAGAAACGCTGAAAAAGATGTGTGCAGAGAAAGGTGTTTCCTCTCAAGGCACAAAATTGGAAATGATCCAGAGAATCGTGGCGTGGCAAGAAGCGCAGCTTGACGCTATTACTTCTGAGGACAGTGCGGAAGGTGGTGGGGCTGCTCTCACTGGTAGAACCGACGGTTCTGCCGCCGCACTGATCCACCGCGACCACGAGAACAGGGAGGACGAGATGTCTAATGTTTCCTCTGCCAGTGCTGATGGGGAGGCTATGCTTGAATTCAAGAAGCAAGAGCTGCGGTTTAGGCAGCAGGAGCTTGAATTCAGCATAGCCAAACTAAAAATCGAACAGGCAGAAAAACAAAAAGACAGGGATCACCAGTTGGAACTGGCCAAGCTTCAGGTTGCAAATGGGTCCACGGGTCCTGGACATGGGTCTGGGGCCTCCTCTCATCCACGGTTTCCAAAAGATCTGCTCAGTGTGTATGAAGAACGGAATGACATTATGGACTGGCTGAATGCGTTTGAGTATGCATGCGAAGTCCAGAAAGTTGACAATGCTGATAAGATTGCGTGGTTGCTCAGTAGACTGCCCCATTCTGGCTGTAGTGCCATTATGGAGATGTCGAAGGCTGAGCGAGCTGATTTCGCAATGTTGAAGCAGACTCTCATTTTAAAGTTTGGGAAGACTCCGGCCCAATATTTAAAGCGTTTTCGAGAGTATAAGAAAAAGGAAGGTGGTACTTGGGTATCTTATGTCGCTGAATCTTTGAAAAACTTAACTGGCTGGGTCGAAGGCTATAAGGTTTCTACCTTCGACGGCATGATAAATCTTGTCATGCTGGAACACATTTTTGCTTCTTCTTCCCCGGAGCTTAAGCAGCATTTGGCCGATTCGAAGGAGATAGATCCTAAGAAGCTGGCCATGGCAGCAGACTTATGGGTGTCACATCGAGTGTCCCATAAGGACAAAACTCATCCTGGTAAGCAGGAGGAGGGGAAAAAGTCCAAAGATATGGAGGGTGGGGAATCTGCTAAATCTTCTTCCCAAAAGGGCCACAAAAAGAAAAACAAGGGTAAGACACAAGAGAACTCACAGGGTAGTGAAGGTCCGCCTCCGAAACAGAACTCCGGTTACAATAAGCCTCCCTACGTAAACAGACCCATTGGATCTTGTTTTGCTTGTGGAGCAACTGACCATGTGAAGGGGGATCCCCGTTATAAGGTTAGACCTTTGGGGGTCCACTCGGCTAATCTGGCCTTCTCCTCCTACGAGGAAGAAGAGATTACAGGAGCATCCTTCTCCTCAGACTCATTTCCCAGCGGAATAGAGGCTGAGGTAGTTTTAGTGTCCCTGGGTTCCTGGGAGCCTAAAGTCGCAGAGGCGTATGCTAGGATTCCGGATAATACCAAGCACTACTTTAAAGACAGTGTGCTGATCAATGGAGTAGATACTCCAGCTCTTAGGGATAGTGGGTGCAGTCGCACTGTAGTGGATTCTACCTTGGTAGACTCAGAGGAAGTTGCCAGAGCTACTCTGATGCCCACTAAGTTGGCTGACGGCCCCCTCCGTATGTTTCCCGTGATCCCTGTAAATCTTACTTTAAATGGTACAGCAGTTAGGATTCCAGTGAGCATTCAGAGAAACGTCCCGGGAAAGGTCTTACTAGGTAATGATCTCAGAGCTCTAGGGCTCGTAGGAGACACTGCCGAACGACCCTACACACGGTCTCAAGCACGGGCAGCATTGGCCAAGTCCAATACGCCGCCCCAGCCGAAGGGGAAACCCAAGGCGAAAGGAGTCAACAAGTCACGACGAGGGAAAGAGAATATTCCCCCGAGCTCGCCTACCACTGCGGTGGAGGAAGTTGGTCGATCGCCCGAGCCTGACGAGGAAGTGGCGATGCCTGACGTATTCGACCCCAACGATCATCCTGAACTAAACGACTTGTTAGTTGAAGGAGGTCCTGATAGGGACGAATTCAGTAAAGGCCAACGCGAGCGCCCATCTCTGGAAGGCCTAAGGAGACAGGCCTGCTCCCAGCTTGAGGGTGAACCTCATGGGACGCATAGGATTTATTGGGAAGGTGGACTCCTGTATAGTGAGCCCACAGAGTCTACAGAAGGAGACCATAGGAGGTTGGTGGTTCCCCTTGCTGTTAGACCCTTCCTCCTGCAGTTGGCGCATGAAGTTCCCCTTGCTGGTCACCTTGGTAGGAAGAGGACCAAGCAAAGGTTATCCATGGACTTCTACTGGCCCAAGATGGGGGTGCAAGTAGAAAGTCACTGCAGGAGTTGTGCCTCCTGCCAGTTGTCTGGCAAGGTTGGCGCGACAATCCAAGCTCCGTTGGTACCGCTCACAGTTGTGGGGGTACCATTTGAAAGGGTAGGGATCGACATCGTTGGTCCCCTTGACCCGCAAACATCCTCGGGCAATAGGTTTATCCTGGTGCTGGTCGACCATGCAACCAGGTATCCTGAGGCCATCCCATTAAAAACCGTAACTGCCAAGTCAGTTGCAAAAGCTTTACTCAGCATATTTACTAGGGTTGGCTTCCCTAAAGAAGTTGTGTCAGATCGTGGCAGCAACTTTATGTCGAAGTATATGCAGGCTATGTGGAAAGAATGTGGGGTAACCTACAAGTTCTCTTCTGCATACCACCCCCAGACCAATGGTCTGGTGGAACGCTTCAACAGAACGTTAAAGAGCATGATTGGGGCTCTGGAGGAGCCCCAGAGAAGAAAATGGGATCTTCTTTTACCATGCTCGCTGTTTGCCTACCGAGAGGTACCACAGGAGGGTGTTGGCTTCAGCCCCTTCGAACTTATGTTCGGTCATCCCGTACGGGGACCCTTAGCCATTGTCAAGGAGGGATGGGAGATGCCCACTCCCCCTGTTACTACCAATGTAGTTGACTATGTGCTAGGGCTCAGAAAACGGATGGTACTTCTGATGGGCTTGGCTAGTGATAAATTGAAGGCAGGGCAAGTGCTGGTGAAACATTGGTACGACCAGAAAGCTTCCCTCATCAACTTTACACCTGGTCAGCAAGTCCTGATCATGAATCCCATAAGGCCTCGCGCTTTACAGGACAAATGGTCAGGCCCTTACACAGTGGTGGAGCCCCTGGGTGAGGTGAACTATTTAGTGGACCTTGGAAGGCCTGGACAGGCTCCAAAAGTGTTCCACGTAAATAGGCTGAAGGCTTTCATCCCAAGAGTCGAAATCGCAGCACTGCTACTGGCTTCAGACGTTGAGGAAGAGGAGTCAGAACCTCTCCCCGACCTGTTCCACGGCGGTCCTTCAGATAGCTCCATTGAGGGTGTCCGAGTGGCCCCTCACCTGACTTCTGATCAGCAGGTTGAGGTGAAAAATTTGCTTAGGCAGTTTTCCCCCCTGTTTTCACAGTCGCCTGGTTTGACACCTTGGTGCAAACATAACATTGACACAGGAGACAGTGTACCTACCAAAAGTAGGGGATACAGAATGTCGGATAAAGTACGGTCTTATATTAAGACCGAGGTCAACAAGATGTTAGACCTTGGGGTGATTGAACCCTCTAGTAGTCCTTGGTCCAGCCCTGTGGTCTTGGTTCCAAAGGCAGGCACTTCTGAATTGAGGTTGTGCGTGGATTACAGGGCTCTGAATGCTGTCACCAAGACAGATGCCCACCCCTTGCCTCGAACAGATGAGCTGGTGGATACTTTGGGTGCCTCCAAGTACCTCAGCACGTTTGACCTCACTGCTGGCTATTGGCAATAGCTTTAGCAGAACATGCCAGGGAGAAGACAGCATTTTCTACTCCAGACGGCCTTTACCAATTCCGGGTAATGCCGTTCGGGTTGAAGAATGCACCTGCCACTTTCCAGAGGCTTGTGAATCATGTGTTGAATGGGTTGGACGAATTCTGTCTTGCATATCTGGACGATATAGCAGTTTTCAGTGCCACCTGGGAAGACCATGTGAAACACCTCGGGATTGTGCTCCAGGCTCTTCAGAAAGCCCACTTGACCATAAAGGCTAGTAAATGCCAGATTGGACAAGGCTCAGTGGTTTACCTTGGACATGAAGTAGGTGGAGGGAGGATACAGCCTCTACCCAGTAAAGTACAAGCAGGACAAGACTGGCCTACCCCCACTACGCAAACCCAAGTGAGAGCCTTCTTAGGACTCACGGGGTATTATCGGAATTTTATGGCAGACTATGGCACCATAGCTGCTCCTCTGACTGCCCTCACAACTCCGAAGAAACCCAAGAAGGTAACTTGGACCGACGAGTGTGAGAAGGCCTTCAATGGCTTGAAAGACTCCTTGTGCCAGGCCCCTGTCCTCAGGGCCCCTGATTATCAAAGACCTTTTATCGTGCAGACGGACGCCTCTGACACTGGGATAGGAGCTGTACTATCACAAGTAGATGAGAAGGGTAAGGAACACCCTATCGGTTTTATTAGTCGCCAGCTTAAGGACAGAGAGCTCAGATGGTCCACGGTAGAGAAAGAATGTTTCTCTGTTGTGTGGGCCCTAAGGAAGCTGAGGCCCTACCTCTATGGGACCCACTTCACTGTGCAAACTGACCATAAGCCGTTAAAGTGGCTAATGAACATGAAGGGGGAGAATCCAAAGTTGCTTAGGTGGTCCATAAGTCTTCAAGGCTTCGACTTCACTATTGAGCATAGGCCAGGTGTCCAACATAGCAATGCTGATGGGTTGTCCAGAATGTTTAACCGACCTGAACATGAGACTCATCCAGGGGTGGATTAGTTCCCCCTGTCCATAGTCTGGGAGGGGCGAGTGTTAGGAAAGATTTCGTAATTGTAGGGAATTTTCCTTCCATGTGGCAACCCCTAAACTTTTTGCTATTGTTTTTAACCTTGTTCTTGACTTTGCCAGAGAAGTACAGCCTTCTGCCGCACTTCTCTGGGCTTTCGCTCCTTTCTTACGGGGAAACTGACATGCCCTTAAGACAGTCAGTACCGGGGAACGTTGTTTCCCGTAGTTTCTTTTATCGTGTCGCAGCTTTAGTGCAACACGACACAAGAGGGCACTGTAAGCTAAGTTACAGCTCTCTTGGGTCTCTAGCCTTCTACAGGCCCTAGATACTCTTTTAGGATGGTATTTGATCGGTGCAAGTCATTCAGGGACTGGAATGGTGGCAGCGATCGTTTTGTATATTTTGAGCTCCTTTTGCCGTTCTGAGCACGTTTTTGCACTGAACCCAAAATGGTGGCCTGGCTCCCCAAAATGGCCAGACCACGAGGCTCCCTTGTCCTGTCCACTGTCCGTCTTGCTCCCTTCACCTTCCCCAGGTCCAGCGACCCGGGGCCTTCCTTATTTGGGCATGTACTTTCCCGCGAAACACCGATGCTTTCGCGGGCTTCTACATGTCGTTTGTGTGCCTCCAGGGTGTGGGCTGGGATGTCTGGTCCCAATACACATCCTGGGTGCCAGAGAGTCTAGGGTGGTGTGAATGCCTGGGACCACCGTGGTCCGTGATTGGTCCACGTATGGTATGTGTTTTGATGAGCGGATCTCCCATTGGTTCCTCTCCGTTTTGGCGCGAAGGGAACCGTGGATAAGAGGGGGCTGGAAACACCACTACCATGTCGATCTCCTGAGTTCTCACGAACGAAGGAATACAGGAGCCAAGTATCCTGCAACCAAGAGGCTGGACCGAGGAATCGCTGGTGACCCGCTGAAGGAATCCTCCTTTGCACTGCTGTCGTCCGGAGAGCCCCTGTCCTCCTTTGATCGAACCAGAAGGCCTGTACTGGTGCTTCGACCTTTGGAATAGCAGGACCAGCTATTCCCGGCATCTTCAACCATCTCCTGCCAAGTAAGCCTTCGGAAGCGTCTCTGGGCCATCCAGTTGACTGACCAGCTTACAAAGGAGTTTGGCTCTGCAACCGCCGCCAGGTTGTGTTGTATTGCGAGTCCTTGTCACTCTCCCACGCTTCGTGCACTTGGCATTCCCAGGTCTGAAGGGAGGAGTGTTCATTTGGCTCGAATACACACGGCCGCTCCGTTGTCCTGTGCGGCAACAAAACTGTGCCGGTTTCGTCAATTGGGACGTCTTTTTGCTCTACACGACTACAAGGCGTTCCCTGCTCTTCTGAACCTGCCAGCTGCTGAAACTAACGTGGAGAAGCCTGGGTCTGCTTGCTTCGGGGACCGGTGAGTAGTATATCTAGGATCTGGTCGCCCTCCTGCAGTATCCCATTGCTTTTCCCTGCTGTGTAAAAACAGCACCCTTTTCGTCCGTACTCGCGCTCTGCTTCTGCCCGCTGTGGAGGCTGCGCTTGAGTTGCGGAACCTGTTCTTCTTCTGCTGTGCACTAACGCGAACTGCCTGACTTCCTCCGAAGAGCTTCCCCTTTTGCCCGTTGGCACCGGCATGGCAGGTACTTTGAGCACAAGGCTCCACTCTTCGCAGGGCTCGGACTTCCATCTAGTTAGGTGCCTATGAAGGCGAACTAAGTCGAAAGCATTATCGCACTGCCTGTTTTCCTTCCCTTTCAGGTGGACTACATATTTCGTGCTTTAAACGCTTGCGACTGTGTATTTGTATATATATTGTGTTGATATGGTATGTGTTGGTTTAATATTGTGATATTGTGATTTTCTCGCTACGGTCGTTGTTTTAAAGGCCTTAAAATAAATGTGTGTATATTTTTGATATAACAACTGTTTGGAGTAGTTTGTTAGCGCTCTTGCTTCGTGTGCTCATTGAGAGCTTTCAGTCACCCTCACCCCTCTTGAGATCTAGTCTTGACCGCCGCGATCGCTACCTTGATTGGTCTGGCTTGTTCAGAGGTTACCCTGTTCCAAGTAATTAGGTTGGCCTTCTGAACTTCTGCGCCACCAGGACAGAGTTCAGAAATCCGTCTTAACATTTGGTATTAGAGGCATTGAGATATCACATCTCATGCTATAGGAAGGGTCTCAGGATTGGAATTTAAAGGAGTTGGATATCACATCTCAAGCTATAGGAAGGGTCTCAGGTTTGGTATAAGCATTGAGATATCACATCTCATGCTATAGGAAGGGTCTCAGGATTTTAATGGGAAGGAGTTGGATATCACATCTCATGTTATAGGAAAGATCTCAGGTATGGTATTAGAAGCATTGAGACATCACATCTCATGTTATAGGAAGGGTCTCAGGATTGGAATGGGAAGAAGTTGGATATCACATCTCATGCTATAGGAAGGGTCTCAGGTTTGGTATAAGCATTGAGATATCACATCTCATGCTATAGTCAGGGTCTCAGGTTTGGAAAGGGAAGGAGTTGGATATCACATTTCATGTTAGAGGTAGGATCTCAGGTTTGGTATTAGAGGCATTGAGATAGCAAATCTCATGCTATCAGAAGGGTCTCAGGATTGGAATGGGAAGGAGTTGGATATCACATCTCATGCTAAAGGGAGGGTCTCAGGTTTGGAAGGGGAAGGATTTGGATATCACATCTCATGTTATAGGAAGGATCTCAGGTTTGGTATTAGAAGCATTGAGATATCACATCTCATGCTATCGGAAGTATCTCAGGTTTGGTATTAGAGGTATTGAGATATCACATCTCATGCTATCATAATGGTCTCAGGATTGGAATGGGAAGGAGTTGGATATCACATCTCATGCTAAAGGGAGCGTCTCAGGTTTGGAAGGGGAAGGATTTGGATATCACATATGCTATAGGAAGGGTCTCAGGATTGGAATGGGAAGGAGTTTGATATCACATCTCATGCCATAGTATGGGTCTCAGGTTTGGTAGAAGCATTGGGATATCACATCTCATGCTATCGGAAGGGTATCAGGATTGGATTTGGAAGGAGTTGGATATCCCATCTCATGCTATAGGAAGGGTCTCAGGTTGGAATGGGAAGGAGTTGGATATCACATCTCATGTTATAGGAAGGGTCTCAGGATTGGAATGGGAAGGACTTGGATATCATATCTCATGCTATAGGAAGGCTCTCAGGTTTGGAAGGGGAAGGAGTTGGATATCACATTTCATGTTAGAGGAAGGATCTCAGGTTTGGTATTAGAGGCATTGAGATATCACATCTCATGCTATAGGAAGGGTCTCAGGATTGGAATGGGAAGGAGTTGGATATCACATCTCAAGCTATAGGAAGGGTCTCAGGTTTGGTATAAGCATTGAGATATCACATCTCATGCTATAGGAAGGGTCTCAGGATTGGAATGGGAAGGAGTTGGATATCACATCTCATGTTATAGGAAAGATCTCAGGTTTGGTATTAGAAGCATTGAGACATCACATCTCATGTTATAGGAAGGGTCTCAGGATTGCAATGGGAAGAAGTTGGATATCACATCTCATGCTATAGGAAGGGTCTCAGGTTTGGTATAAGCATTGAGATATCACATCTCATGCTATAGGAAGGGTCTCAGGATTGGAATGGGAAGGAGTTGTATATGACATCTCATGCCATAGAAAGGGTCTCAGGTTTGGTATAAGCATTGAGATATCACATCTCATGCTATAGGAAGGGTCTCAGGATTGGAATGGGAAGGACTTGGATATCACATCTCATGCTATAGGCAGGGTCTCAGGTTTGGAAAGGGAAGGAGTTGGATATCACATTTCATGTTAGAGGTAGGATCTCAGGTTTGGTATTAGAGACATTGAGATAGCAAATCTCATGCTATCAGAAGGGTCTCAGGATTGGAATGGGAAGGAGTAGGATATCACATCTCATGCTAAAGGGAGGGTCTCAGGTTTGGAAGGGGAAGGATTTGGATATCACATCTCATGTTATAGGAAGGATCTCAGGTTTGGTATTAGAAGCATTGAGATATCACATCTCATGCTATCGGAAGTATCTCAGGTTTGGTATTAGAGGTATTGAGATATCACATCTCATGCTATCAAAATGGTCTCAGGATTGGAGTAGGAAGGAGTTGGATATCACATCTCATGCTAAAGGGAGCGTCTCAGGTTTGGAAGGGGAAGGATTTGGATATCACATATGCTATAGGAAGGGTCTCAGGTTTGGAACGGGAAGGAGTTGGATATCACATCTCATACTATAGGAAGGGTCTCAGGTTTGGTATAAGCATTGAGATATCACATCTCTGCTATCGGAAGTGTCTCAGGATTGGAATGGGAAGGAGTTGGATATCCCATCTCATGTTATAGGACGGGTCTCAGGTTTGTTATTAGAATCATTGAGATATCATATTGCATGCTGTAGGAAGGGTCTAAGGATTGGAATGGGAAGGTCTTGGATATCACATCTCATGCTATAGCTAGGCTCTCAGGTTTGGAAAGGGAAGGAGTTGGATATCACATTTCATGTTAGAGGAAGGATCTCAGGTTTGGTATTAGAGGCATTGAGATATCACATCTCATGCTAGAGGAAGGGTCTCAGGATTGGAATGGGAAGGAGTTGGATATCACATCTCATGCTATCGGAAGGGTCTCAGGATTGGAATGGGAAGGAGTTGGATTTCACATCTGATGTTATAGGAAGGATCTCAGGTTTGGTATTAGAAGCATTGAGACATCACATCTCTGCTATCGGAAGGGTCTCAGGATTGGAATGGGAAGGAGTTGGATATCCCATCTCATGTTATAGGAAGAGTCTCAGGTTTGGTATTAGAAGCATTGAGATATTACATCTCATGCTATAGGAAGTGTCTCAGGATTGGAATGGGAAGGAGTTTGATATCACATCTCATGCCATGTATGGGTCTCAGGTTTTGTAGAAGCATTGGGATATCACATCTCATGCTATCGGAAGTTTATCAGGATTGGATTTGGAAGGAGTTGGATATCCCATCTCATGCTATAGGAAGGGTCTCAGGTTGGAATGGGAAGGAGTTGGATATCACATGTGATGTTATAGGAAGGGTCTCAGGATTGGAATGGGACGGACTTGGATATCACATCTCATGCTATAGGAAGGCTCTCAGGTTTGGAAGGGGAAGGAGTTGGATATCACATTTCATGTTAGAGGCAGGATCTCAAGTTTGGTAAAGAGGCATTGAGATATCACATCTCATGCTATAGGAAGGGTCTCAGGATTGGAATGGGAAGGAGTTGGATATCACATCTCATGTTATAGGAAAGATCTCAGGTTTGGTATTAGAAGCATTGAGACATCACATCTCATGTTATAGGAAGGGTCTCAGGATTGGAATGGGAAGGACTTGGATATCACATCTCATGCTATAGGAAGGCTCTCAGGTTTGGAAGGGGAAGGAGTTGGATATCACATTTCATGTTAGAGGTAGGATCTCAGGTTTGGTAAAGAGGCATTGAGATAACACATCTCATGCTATCGGAAGGGTCTCAGGATTGGAATGGGAAGGAGTTGGATATCACATCTCATGCTTTAGGAAGGGTCTCAGGTTTGGAACGGGAAGGAGTTGGATATCCCATCTCATGTTATAGGAAGAGTCTCAGGTTTGGTATAAGCATTGAAATATCACATCTCTGCAATCGGAAGTGTCTCAGGATTGGGATGGGAAGGAGTTGGATATCACATCTCATGCTATAGGAAGGGTCTCAGGTTTGGTATAAGCATTGAGATATCACATCTCATGCTATAGGAAGGGTCTCAGGATTGGAATGGGAAGGAGTTATATATGACATCTCATGCCGTAGGAAGGGTCTCAGGTTTGGTATAAGCATTGAGATATCACATCTCTGCTATCGGAAGGGTCTCGGGCTTGGAATGGGAAGGAGTTGGATATCCCATCTCATGTTATAGGAAGAGTCTCAGGTTTTGTATTAGAAGCATTGAGATATCACATCTCATGCTATAGGAAGTGTCTCAGGATTGGAATGGGAAGGACTTGGATATCACATCTCATGCTATAGGGAGGGTCTCAAGTTTGATATTAGAAGCATTGAGATACCTCATCTCATGCTATAGGAATGGTCTCAGGATTGGAATGGGAAGGAGTTGGATATCACATCTCATGCTATAGGAAGGGTCTCAGGTTTGGTATAAGCAGTGAGATATAACATCTCATGCTATAGGAAGGGTCTCAGGATTGGAATGGGAAGGAGTTGGATATCACATCTCATGCTATAGGAAGGGTCTCAGGTTTGGAACGGGAAGGAGTTGGATATCATATCTCATGTTATAGGAAGAGTCTCAGGTTTGGTATAAGCATTGAGATATCACATCTCTGCTATCGGAGGTGTCTCAGGATTGGGATGGGAAGGAATTGGATATCACATCTCATGCTATAGGAAGGGTATCAGGTTTGGAACGGGAAGGAGTTGGATATCCCATCTCATGTTATAGGACGGGTCTCAGGTTTGTTATTAGAATCATTGAGATATCATATTGCATGCTGTAGGAAGGGTCTAAGGATTGGAATGGGAAGGTCTTGGATATCACATCTCATGCTATAGCTAGGCTCTCAGGTTTGGAAAGGGAAGGAGTTGGATATCACATTTCATGTTAGAGGAAGGATCTCAGGTTTGGTATTAGAGGCATTGAGATATCACATCTCATGCTAGAGGAAGGGTCTCAGGATTGGAATGGGAAGGAGTTGGATATCACATCTGATGTTATAGGAAGGATCTCAGGTTTGGTATTAGAAGCATTGAGACATCACATCTCTGCTATCGGAAGGGTCTCAGGATTGGAATGGGAAGGAGTTGGATATCCCATCTCATGTTATAGGAAGAGTCTCAGGTTTAAAACCAAACATGAGAACCATCCTATAACATGAGATGTGAAATCCAAATCCTTCCCTTTCCAAACCTGAGACCCTTCCTATAGCTTGAGATGTGATATCAAACTCCTTCCCATTCCAATCCTGTGATAGCTTGAGATGTGATATCCAACTCCTTCCCATTCCAAACTTGAGACCCTTCCAATAGCATGAAATGTGATATCTCAATGCTTCTAATATCAAAACTGAGACCCTCCCTATAGCATGAGATGTGATATCTAAGTCCTTCCCATTCCTATTGTAGGGTATTTTGTGGAGATTTGGGGCCTGACGGTATTTTCTTACCGCCGAAAAATAACTTAGCAACAATCACTCCTTGTATTCAGATTGGGCCATGTACAACAATAATACAGTGGACATGCATTATTTCAGCACACAGACATGCTGGTTGGTATAGATTTTTCGTGTAATCACTAGAGAGACCTCAGGCTTGCATTTCAGGAACACCACATTTTCATTTTTAGTGTGCCACCATGGGCAATTTCTCTCTGTCTTATCTACGGCAGCGAGCTATCATGTGGTATTTTCACTATCTTATATACGGTAGTGAACTATGTCCCGGGCCTCCCTTTTTGTCGGCTCATAGACCTCCGACAAACTACAACACACACAGTTAGTTATAATTGCTCATACTGAATTACATTGTGCACACGGCTGCAACCAAACCTGATGTTTAGCTACCTTGAAAATGACAATTGCACTGTCTAAACATCTCCCCACATCATCAGCACTGTATTGGTAAATATAAAACACACCACCCGTCTGCTTTCAAATATTTTTGTGTATTATAAAAGTTGCATTTAAACACGATCTCACTCTTTACAGAAATAAATAAAATAGCACAGTAACAGCATTATCTGTGATAAACTGAAAAGAGAGTGGCGGAGACAAGAACTCAATTTGCAACATTAAACACGTGAGTAAAGCACGGGAATCTCCTTTCCTACACTGACTGAATATTCTCGTACACACTCAGCCCCCACACTTCTGTAATTACCTTATCTGTTCAGCATGAATTTTTCTCCGGCTATTCTCTTTCTGAATTTGGCTCCCTTGAAGATTAACCCCAGTGAAAACAAGCGTCTGTCGTTCTCAAACGGGGTTATTGCCTGGAATTCTCAGCTTTTGCAGCAGGAATGCTTCAGCCAGGAAACAGGTCCTTCTCTCAGCTCTGCCAAATCTCGATTGTCCTCCCCCTCTCCTCAAGCTTCCCCAGCAAAACTCTAATCACTGCCTCTAGCATGATACTTGCTATGACGCTGCTCCAATCAGAATCAATCATGCCATCTCCTCCCTCACTACACAATGGCTTATTTCTACAATAACAATTTGTAACCAACTGATTTCCTGTTCCTTCGAGTCCTTTGCCTCCTGTAGTTATGTGGACAGAGCAGCAGAGAAAACGAAAAAAAAAAATGAATGTGCGTTTAAAACGTCACTTTCAGAGTAGGCCTAATTCTGCAGTGGAGACACATTTTTATTAGTGGGTTATGTTAAGTGCAGTTTTATTAGTCAGGTTAGTTATTAATGAGGTTAGTTATTAATTTTCAAATGTGTCTCTTGCACCATAGGCATTTCAGGTGAAAAACAGTGTGCATTTTTAAATGTGCACGTGTGCTTTTAACTGTAAAATAGATTTGCTTTACTTATATGTCCATGTTACTCTGGCGACACATATAGCAATGCACCACACCCATGTGGTGGTGCTGCAAAAAAAAATTGCTACCTGTGCAGTAGTGCTGTACTCTGTGCTGTAACACGCCAAATATCCTTACACTATCCTGAGACCCTTCCGATAGCAGAGATGTGATATCTCAATGCTTATACCAAACCTGAGACCCTTCCTATGGCATGAGATGTGATATCCAACTCCTTCCCATTCCAATCCTGAGACCCTTCCTATAGCATGAGATGTGATATCTCAATGCTTCTATCAAACCTGAGACCCTTCCTTTAGCATGAGATGTGATATCCAACTCCTTCCCATTCCAATCCTGCGACCCTTCCTATAGCATGAGATGTGATATCTCAAAGCTTCTAATACCAAACCTGGGACCCGTCCTATAACATGAGATATGATATCCAAATCCTTCCCCTTCCAAACCTGAGACCCTTCCTATAGCAAGAGATCTGATATCCAAATCCTTCCCATTCCAATCCTGAGACCCTTCCATTAACATGAGATGTGATATGTGTTAAGACGGATTTCTGAACTCTGTCCTGGCGGCGCAGAAGTTCAGAAGGCCAACCTAATTACTTGGAACAGGGTAACCTGTGGACAAGCCAGACCAATCAGGGTAGCGATCGCGGCGGTCAAGACTAGGTCTCAAGAGGGGTGAGGGTGACTGAAAGCCCGCAATGAGCACACAAAGCAAGGACACTTACAAACTACTCCAAACAGGTGTTATATTAAAAATATATACACATTTATTCCAAGGCCTTTAAAACAATGACCGTAGCGAGAAATCACAATACAACTCTAGTAACCCAACACATACCATACCAATACAATATATATATACAAATACAAACAAGTCTCAAGCGTTAGATGCACGAAATGTGTAGTCCACCTAAACGGGAAGGAAAACAGGCAGTGCGAAATAATGCTTAGACCCAGTCCGCCTTCAGAGGCACCTAACTAAAAGGAAGTCCGAGCCCTACGAAGAGTGGAGCCTTGTGCTCAAAAGTACCTGCACACGCTGGTGCCAACGGGCAAAAGGGGAGTCTCTTCGAGGGAAATCAGGCAGTTCAGTTTAGTGCACAAATGAAGAACAGTGTTCCGCGACTCAAGCGCAGCCTCCACTGTGGGCAGAAGCAGAGCGCGAGTATGGAAAGGCGTGCTGTTTTGACACAGCAGGGAAAAGCTATGGGCTCCAGCAGGAGGGCGTCCAGTTCCTAGCTATGCTACTCACCGGTCCCCGATGCAAGCAGACCCAGGCTTCTCCGCGTCAGTTTCAGTCGCTGGCAGGTTCAGAAGAGCAGGGGATGTCTCGTCGTCGTGTTGAGTCTGCAGCAGCAGAGTTGAGTAAAAGACGTCCCAAACGAAGGAACCCGCACAGTTTGTTACCACAGCAGGGCAACGGAGCGGCCGTGTGTATCTGAGCCAAATGTCCACTACTCACTTCAGACCTGGGAACGCCAAGTGTACGAATCGTGTGAGAGTGACAAGGACTCGAAATACTACACAACCTGGCGGCGGTTACAGAGCAAGACTCCTGTGTAGGCTGGTCAGTCTGCTGGATGGCCCAGAGACGCTTCCGAAGGCTTACTAGCAGGAGATGGTGAAGATGCCGAGAATAGCTGTCCCCGCTATTCCAAGGGTCGAAGTACCAGTACAGGCCTTCTGGTTCGATCAAAGGTGAAAAGGGTTTCACAAGGCGACAGCAGTGCAGAGGAGCAGTCCTTCAGCGGGTCACAAGCGATTCCTCGGTTCAGCCTCTTGGTTGCAGGATACTTGGCTCCTGTATTCCTTCGTTAGTGAGAACTCAGGAGATCGACATGGTAGTGGTGTTTCCAGCCCCCTCTTATCCACGGTTCCCTTCACGCCAAAACGGAGGGGACCCAATGGGAGATCCGCTCATCAACACTCACACCATACGTGGACCTATCACGGACCACGGTGGTCCCAGGCATTCATACCACCCTAGACTCTCTGGCACCCAGGATGTGTATTGGGACCAAACATCCCAGCCCACATCCTGGAGGCACACACCAGGCATGTAGAAGCCTGTGAAAGCATCCGTGTTTCGCGGGAAAGTACATGCCCAAATAAGGAAGGCCCCGGGTCGGCTCGACCTGGGGAAGGTGAAGGGAGCAAGACGGTCAGCGGACAGGACAAAGGAGCCTCGTGGTCTGGCCATTTTGGGAGCCAGGCCACCATTTTGGGTTAAGCGCGAGAAACGCGCCTAAAACGCCAAAAGGAGCTCAAAACACAAGAAACGATCGCTGCCACCATTCCCGTCCGTGAATCACTTGCACCGATCAGTTACAATCCTAAACGAGTATATAGGGCCTGTAGAAGGCTAGAGACCCAAGAGAGCAGTAACTTAGCTTACAGTGCCCTCTTGTGTCATGTTGCACGAAAGCCGCAACATGATAAAAGAAACTATGGAAAACAGCGTTTCCTGGTACTGACTGTTTTAAGGGCATGTCAGTTTCCCCGTAAGAATGGAGCGAAAGCCCAGAGGAGTGCGGCAGAAGGCTGCACTTCTCTGGCAAAGTCAAGAACAAGGTGAAAAATAACAGCAAAAAGTTTAGGGGTTGCCACATGGAAGGAAAATTACCTACAATTACGAAATCTTTCCTAACACTCGCCCCTCCCAGACTATGGACAGGGGGAACTAATCCACCCCTGGATGAGTCTCTTGTTCAGGTCGGTTAAACATTCTGGACAACCCATCAGCATTGCTATGTTGGACACCTGGCCTATGCTCAATAGTGAAATCGAAGCCTTGAAGACTTATGGACCACCTAAGCAACTTTGGATTCTCCCCCTTCATGTTCATTAGCCACTTTAAGGGCTTATGGTCAGTTTCCACAGTGAAGTGGGTCCCATAGAGGTAGGGCCTCAGCTTCCTTAGGGCCCACACAACAGAGAAACATTCTTTCTCCACTGTGGACCCTCTGAGCTCTCTGTCCTTAAGCTGGCGACTAATAAAACCAATAGGGTGTTCCTTACCCTTCTCATCTACTTGTGATAGTACAGCTCCTATCCCAGTGTCAGAGGCGTCCGTCTGCACGATAAAAGGTCTTTGATAATCAGGGGCCCTGAGGACAGGGGCCTGGCACAAGGAGTCTTTTAAGCCATTGAAGGCCTTCTCACACTCGTCGGTCCAGGTTACCTTCTTGGGTTTCTTCGGAGTGGTGAGGGCAGTCAGAGGGGCAGCTATGGTGCCATAGTCTGCCACAAAATTGCGGTAATACCCCGTGAGTCCTAAGAAGGCCCTCACTTGGGTCTGTCTAGTGGGGGTAGGCCAGTCTTGTACTGCTTGTACTTTACTGGGAAGAGGCTGTATCCTCCCTCCACCTACTTCATGTCCAAGGTAAACCACTGAGCCTTGTCCAATCTGGCATTTACTAGCCTTTATGGTCAAGTGTGCTTTCTGAAGAGCCTGGAGCACAATCCCGAGGTGTTTCACATGGTCTTCCCAGGTGGCACTGAAAACTGCTATATCGTCCAGATATGCAAGACAGAATTCGTCTAACCCATTCAAAACATGATTCACAAGCCTCTGGAAAGTGGCAGGTGCATTCTTCAACCCGAACGGCATTACCCGGAATTGGTAAAGGCCGTCTGGAGTAGAAAACGCTGTCTTCTCCTTGGCATGTTCTGCTAAAGCTATTTGCCAATAGCAAGCAGTGAGGTCAAACGTGCTGAGGTACTTGTAGGCACCCAAAGTATCCACCAGCTCATCTGTTCGAGGCAAGGGGTGTGCATCTGTCTTGGTGACAGCATTCAAAGCCCTGTAGTCCACGCAGAACCTCAATTCAGAAGTGCCTGCCTTTGGAACCAAAACCACAGGGCTGGACCAAGGACTACTAGAGGGTTCAATCACCCCAAGGTCTAACATCTTGTTGACCTAGGTCTTAATATAAGACCGTACTTTGTCTGACATCCTGTATCCCCTACTTTTGGTAGGTACACTGTCTCCTGTGTCTATGTTATGTTTGCACCAAGATGTCAAACCAGGCGACTGTGAAAACAGGGGGGAAAACTGCCTAAGCAAACTTTTCACCTCCGCCTGCTGATCAGAAGTCAAGTGAGGGGCCACTCGGACACCCTCGAAGGAGCTATCTGAAGGACCGCTTTGGAACAGGTCGGGGAGAGGTTCAGACTCCTCTTCCTCAACATCTGAAGCCAGTAGCAGTGCTGCGATTTCGACTCTTGGGACGAAAGCCTTCAGCCTATTCATGAGAAACACTTTTGGAGCCTGTCCAGGCCTTCCAAGGTCCACTAAATAGTTAACCTCACCCAGGGGCTCCACCACTCTGTAAGGGCCTGACCATTTGTCCTGTAAAGCTCGAGGCCTTATGGGATTCATGATCAGGACTTGCTGACCAGGTGTAAAGTTGATGACCGAAGCTTTCTGGTCGTACCAATGTTTCACCAGCGCTTGTCCTGCCTTCAATTTATCACTAGCCAAGCCCATCAGAAGTACCACCCGTTTTCTGAGCCCTAGCACATAATCAACTACGTTGGTAGTAACAGGGGGAGTGGGCATCTCCCATCCCTCTTTGACTATGGCTAAGGGTCCCCGTACAGGATGACCGAACAGAAGTTCGAAGGGGCTGAAGCCAACACCCTCCTGTGGTACCTCTCGGTAGGCGAACAGTAAGCATGGTAAAAGAAGATCCCATTTTCTTCTCTGAGGCTCTTCCAGAGCCCCAATCATGCTCTTTAACGTTCTGTTGAAACGTTCCACCAGACCATTGGTATGGGGGTGGTATGCAGAAGAGAACTTGTAGGTGACCCCACATTCTTTCCACATAGCCTGCATATACTTCGACATAAAGTTGCTGCCACGATCCGACACAACTTCTTTAGGGAAGCCAACCCTAGTAAATATGCCAAGTAAAGCTTTTGCAACTGACTTGGCAGTTACAGTTTTCAATGGGATGGCCTCAGGATATCTGGTTGCATGGTCGACCAGCACCAGGATAAACCTATTGCCCGAGGATGTTTGCGGGTCAAGGGGACCAACGATGTCGATCCCTACCCTTTCGAATGGTACCCCCACAACTGGGAGTGGTACCAATGGAGCTTGGATTGTCGAGCCAACCTTACCAGATAACTGGCAGGAGGCACAACTCCTGCAGTGACTTGCTACTTGCACCCCCATCTTGGGCCAGTAGAAGTGCATGGATAACCTTTGCTTGGTCCTCTTAATACCAAGGTGACCAGCAAGGGGCACTTCATGCGCCAACTGCAGGAGGAAGGGTCTTAAAGCAAGGGGAACCACCAACCTCCTATGGTCTCCTTCTGTAGACTCTGTGGGCTCACTATACAGGAGTCCACCTTCCCAATAAATCCTATGCGTCCCAGGAGGTTCACCCTCAACCTGGGAGCAGGCCTGTCTCCTTAGGCCTTCCAGAGATGGGCACTCACGTTGGCCTTTACTGAATTTGTCCCTATCAGGACCACCTTCTACTAACAAGTCTTTTAGTTCAGGATGGTCATTGGGGTCAAATACTTCAGGCATCGCCACCTCCTCGTCAGGCCCGGGCGATTGACCAACTTCCTCCACCGCAGTGGTAGGCGAGCTCGGGGGAATATTCTCTTTCCCTCGTCTTGACTTGATTACTCCTTTCACCTTGGGTTTCCCCTTCGGCTGGGGCGGCGTATTGGTCTTGGCCAATGCTGCCCGTGCTTGAGACCGTGTGTAGGGTCTTTCGGCAGTGTCTCCTACGAGCCCTAAAGCTCTGAGATCACCTAACAAGACCTTTCCCGGGACGTTTCTCTGAATACTCACTGGAATCCTGACTGCTGTACCATTTAAAATAAGATTTACAGGTATTACTGGGAACATACGGAGTGGGCCGTCAGCCAACTTAGGCATCAGAGTAGCTCTGGCAACTTCCTCTGAGTCTACCAAGGTAGAATCCACTACAGTTCGACTGCACTCACTATCCCTAAGAGCTGGAGTATCTACTCCATTGATCAGCACACTGTCTTTAAAGTAGTGCTTGGTATTATCTGGAATCCTAGCATAAGCCTCTGCGACTTTAGGCTCCCAGGAACCCAGGGAAACTAAAACTACCTCAGCTTCTATCCCGCTGGGAAATGAGTCTGAGGAGAAGGATGCTCCTGTAATCTCTTCTTCCTCGTAGGAGGAGAAGGCCAGATTAGCGGAGTGGACCCCCAAAAGGTCTAACCTTACACCGGGGATCCCCCTTCATGTGGTCAGTTGCTCCACAAGCAAAACAAGATCCATTGGGTCTGTTTACATAGGGAGGCTTATTGTAACCAGAGTTCTGTTTCGGAGGCTGACCTCCACTACCCTGTGAGTTCTCTTGTGTCTTACCCTTATTTTTCTTTTTGTGGCCCTTTTGAGAAGAAGATTTATCAGATTCTCCACCCTCCTTATCTTTGGACTTTTTCCCTTCCTCCTGCTTACCAGGATGAGTTTTGTCCTTATGTGACACCCATAAGTCTGCTGCAATGGCTAGCTTCTTAGGATCTATCTCCTTCGAATCGGCCAAATGCTGCTTAAGCTCCGGGGAAGAAGATGCAAAAATGTGTTCCAGCATGACAAGATTTATCATGCCTTCGAAGGTAGAAACCTTATAACCTTCGACCCAGCCAGTTAAGTTTTTCAAGGATTCGGTGACATAAGATACCCAAGTACCACATTCCTTTTTCTTATACTCTCTGAATCGTTTCAAATATTGGGCCGGAGTCTTCCCAAACTTTAAAATGAGAGTTTGCTTTAACATTGCGAAATCAGCTCGCTCAGCCTTCAACATTTCCATAATGGCACTACAGCCAGAATGGGGCAGTCTGCTGAGTAACCAGGCAATCTTATCAGCATTGTCAACTTGTTGAACTTCGCATGCATACTCAAACGCATTCAGCCAGTCCATAATGTCATTCCTTTCCTCATACACACTGAGCAGATCATTCGGAAACCGTGGATGAGAGGAGGCCCCAGACCCATGTCCTGGACCCTTGGACCCATTTGCAACCTGAAGCTTGGCCAGTTCCAACTGGTGATCCCTATCTTTCTGTTTTTCTGCCTGTTCGATTTTTAGTTTGGCTATGCTGAATTCAAGCTCCTTCTGCCTAAACCGCAGCTCTTGCTTCTTGAATTCAAGCATAGCCTCCGCATCAGCACTGGCAGAGGAAACATTAGACATCTCATCCTCCCTGTCCTCGTGGTCGCGGTGGATCAGTGCAGCGGCAGAACCGTCGGTTCTACCAGTGAGAGCAGCCCCACCTCCTTCTGCACTGTCCTCAGAAGTTATAGCGTCAAGCTGCGCTTCTTGCCACGCCACGATTCTTTGGATCATATCCAATTTCGTGCCTTGAGAGGAAACACCTCTCTCCGCACACATCTTTTTCAATGTTTCTGATTTGGAAGCATTTAAAGTTAACAAGGTATTTGTTTCCATACTGTTAGATAGGACTATGGACTTTTTAAAGTTATACTACCCAATTCACTACGTGTCCTGGTAGGAATAACTTGAAATGGCTTAGTTTGTGCGCAACACTGGATGCCTTCAGTCATATCCCACCGCTGTACACCAATTTGTTAAGACGGATTTCTGAACTCTGTCCTGGCGGCGCAGAAGTTCAGAAGGCCAACCTAATTACTTGGAACAGGGTAACCTCTGGACAAGCCAGACCAATCAGGGTAGCGATCGCGGCGGTCAAGACTAGGTCTCAAGAGGGGTGAGGGTGACTGAAAGCCCGCAATGAGCACACAAAGCAAGGACACTTACAAACTACTCCAAACAGGTGTTATATTAAAAATATATACACATTTATTCCAAGGCCTTTAAAACAATGACCGTAGCGAGAAATCACAATACAACTCTAGTAACCCAACACATACCATACCAATACAATATATATACAAATACAAACAAGTCTCAAGCGTTAGATGCACGAAATGTGTAGTCCACCTAAACGGGAAGGAAAACAGGCAGTGCGAAATAATGCTTAGACCCAGTCCGCCTTCAGAGGCACCTAACTAAAAGGAAGTCCGAGCCCTACGAAGAGTGGAGCCTTGTGCTCAAAAGTACCTGCACACGCTGGTGCCAACGGGCAAAAGGGGAGTCTCTTCGAGGGAAATCAGGCAGTTCAGTTTAGTGCACAAATGAAGAAGAACAGTGTTCCGCGACTCAAGCACAGCCTCCACTGTGGGCAGAAGCAGAGCGCGAGTACGGAAAGGCGTGCTGTTTTGACACAGCGGGGAAAAGCTACGGGCTCCTGCAGGAGGGCGACCAGTTCCTAGCTATGCTACTCACCTGTCCCCGATGCAAGCAGACCCAGACTTCTCCGCGTCAGTTTCAGTCGCTGGCAGGTTCAGAAGAGCAGGGGACGTCTCGTCGTCGTGTTGAGTTTGCAGCAGCAGAGTTGAGTAAAAGACGTCCCAAACGAAGGAACCCGCAGAGTTTGTTACAACAGCAGGGCAACGGAGCGGCCGTGTGTATCTGAGCCAAATGTCCACTACTCACTTCAGACCTGGGAACGCCAAGTGTACGAATCATGTGAGAGTGACAAGGACTCGAAATACTACACAACCTGGCGGCGGTTACAGAGCAAGACTCCTGTGTAGGCTGGTCAGTCTGCTGGATGGCCCAGAGACGCTTCCGAAGGCTTACTAGCAGGAGATGGTGAAGATGCCGAGAATAGCTGTCCCCGCTATTCCAAGGGTCGAAGTACCAGTACAGGCCTTCTGGTTCGATCAAAGGTGAAAAGGGTTTCACAAGGCGACAGCAGTGCAGAGGAGGAGTCCTTCAGCGGGTCACCAGCGATTCCTCGGTCCAGCCTCTTGGTTGCAGGATACTTGGCTCCTGTATTCCTTCGTTCGTGAGAACTCAGGAGATCGACATGGTAGTGGTGTTTCCAGCCCCCTGGTCCCAGGCATTCATACCACCCTAGACTCTCTGGCACCCAGGATGTGTATTGGGACCAGACATCCCAGCCCACATCCTGGAGGCACACACCAGGCATGTAGAAGCCTGTGAAAGCATCCGTGTTTCGCGGGAAAGTACATGCCCAAATAAGGAAGGCCCCGGGTCGGCTCGGCCTGGGGAAGGTGAAGGGAGCAAGACGGTCAGCGGACAGGACAAAGGAGCCTCGTGGTCTGGCCATTTTGGGAGCCAGGCCACCATTTTGGGTTAAGCGCGAGAAACGCGCCTAAAACGCCAAAAGGAGCTCAAAACACAAGAAACGATCGCTGCCACCATTCCCGTCCGTGAATCACTTGCACCGATCAGTTACAATCCTAAACGAGTATCTAGGGCCTGTAGAAGGCTAGAGACCCAAGAGAGCAGTAACTTAGCTTACAGTGCCCTCTTGTGTCATGTTGCACGAAAGCCGCAACATGATAAAAGAAACTACGGAAAACAGCGTTTCCAGGTACTGACTGTCTTAAGGGCATGTCAGTTTCCCCGTAAGAATGGAGCGAAAGCCCAGAGGAGTGCGGCAGAAGGCTGCACTTCTCTGGCAAAGTCGAGAACAAGGTGAAAAACAACAGCAAAAAGTTTAGGGGTTGCCACATGGAAGGAAAATTACCTACAATTACGAAATCTTTCCTAAAAATATCCAACTCCTTCCCATTCCAACCTGAGACCCTTCCTATAGCATGAGAAGGGATATCCAACTCCTTCCCATTCCAATCCTGAGACCCTTCCTATAGCATGAGATGTGATATCCAACTCCTTCCAAATCCAATCCTGATACCCTTCCGATAGCATGAGATGTGATATCCCAATGCTTCTACAAAACCTGAGACCCATACATGGCATGAGATGTGATATCAAACTCCTTCCCATTCCAATCCTGAGACCCTTCCTATAGCTTGAGATGTGATATCCAACTCCTTCCCATTCCGATTCTGAGACCCTTCCCATAGCATGAGATGTGATATCTCAATGCTTCTAATACCAAACCTGAAACCCTTCCTATAACATGAGATGTGATATCCAAGTCCTTCCCATTCCAATCCTGAGACCCTTCCTATAGCATGAGATGTGATATCTCAATGCTTCTAATACCAAACCTGAGACCCTTCCTATAACATGAGATGTGATATCCAAATCCTTCCCATTCCAATCCTGAGACCCTTCCTATAGCTTGAGATGTGATATCCAACTCCTTCCCATTCCAATTCTGAGACCCGTCCTATACCATGAGATGTGATATCTCAATGCTTCTAATACCAAACCTGAGACCTTTCCTATAACGAGATGGGATATCCAACTCCTTCCCATTCCAATCCTGAGACCCTTCCGATAGCAGAGATGTGATATCTCAATGCTTATACCAAACCTGAGACCCTTCCTATGGCATGAGATGTCATATACAACTCCTTCCGATTCCAAACCTGAGACCCTTCCTATAGCATGAGATGGGATATCTCAATGCTTATACCAAACCTGAGACCCTTCCTATAGCATGAGATGTGATATCTCAATGCTTCTAATACCAAACCTGAGATCCTTCCTATAACATGAGATGTGATATCCAAATCCTTCCCCTTCCAAACCTGAGACCCTCCCTTTAGCATGAGATGTGATGTCCAACTCCTTCCCATTCCAATCCTGAGATCCTTCTGATAGCATGAGATGTGATATCTCAATGCCTCTAATACCAAACCTCAGATCCTACCTCTAACATGAAATGTGATATCCAACTCCTTCCCCTTCCAAACCTGAGAGCCTTCCTATAGCATGAGATGTCATATCCAAGCCCTTCCCATTCCAATCCTGAGACCCTTCCTATAACATGAGATGTGATATCCAACTCCTTCCCATTCCAACCTGAGACCCTTCCTATAGCATGAGATGGGATATCCAACTCCTTCCAAATCCAATCCTGATACCCTTCCGATAGCATGTGATGTGATATCCCAATGCTTCTACAAAACCTGAGACCCATACATGGCATGAGATGTGATATCAAACTCCTTCCCATTCCAATCCTGAGACCCTTCCTATAGCTTGAGATGTGATATCCAACTCCTTCCCATTCCGATTCTGAGACCCTTCCCATAGCATGAGATGTGATATCTCAATGCTTCTAATACCAAACCTGAGACCCTTCCTATAACATGAGATGTGATATCCAAGTCCTTCCCATTACAATCCTGAGACCCTTCCTATCGCATGAGATGTGATATCTCAATGCTTCTAATACCAAACCAGAGACCCTTCCTATAACATGAGATGTGATATCCAAGTCCTTCCCATTCCAATTCTGAGACACGTCCTATACCATGAGATGTGATATCTCAATGCTTCTAATACCAAACCTGAGACCCTTCCTATAACGAGATGGGATATCCAACTCCTTCCCATTCCAATCCTGAGACCCGTCCGATAGCAGAGATGTGATATCTCAATGCTTATACCAAACCTGAGACCCTTCTTATGGCATGAGATGTCATATACAACTCCTTCCGATTCCAAACCTGAGACCCTTCCTATAGCATGAGATGGAATATCTCAATGCTTATACCAAACCTGAGACCCTTCCTATAGCATGAGATGTGATATCCAACTCCTTCCCATTCCAATCCTGAGACCCTTCCTATAGCTTCAGATGTGATATCCAACTCCTTCCCATTCCAATCCTGAGACCCTTCCTATAGCTTGAGATGTGATATCCAACTCCTTCCCATTCCAATCCTGAGACCTTTCCTATAGCATGAGATGTGATATCTCAATGCTTCTAATACCAAACCTGAGATCCTTCCTATAACATGAGATGTGATCTCCAAATCCTTCCCCTTCCAAACCTGAGACCCTCCCTTTAGCATGAGATGTGATATCCGACTCCTTCCCATTCCAATCCTGAGACCCTTCTGATAGCATGAGATGTGACATCTCAATGCCTCTAATACCAAACCTGAGATCCTTCCGATAGCATGAGATGTGATATCTCAATGCTTCTAATACCAAACCTGAGATCCTTCCTATAACATGAGATGTGATCTCCAAATCCTTCCCCTTTCAAACCTGACACCCTCCCTTTAGCATGAGATGTGATATCCAACTCCTTCCCATTCCAATCCTGAGACCCTTCTGATAGCATGAGATGTGATATCTCAATGCCTCTAATACCAAACCTGAGATCCTTCCTCTAACATGAAATGTGATATCCAACTCCTTCCCCTTCCAAACCTGAGAGCCTTCCTATAGCATGAGATGTGATATCCAAGTCCTTCCCATTCCAATCCTGAGACCCTTCCTATAACATGAGATGTGATATCCAACTCCTTCCCATTCCAACCTGAGACCCTTCCTATAGCATGAGATGGGATATCCAACTCCTTCCAGATCCAATCCTGATACCCTTCCGATAGCATGAGATGTGATATCCCAATGTTTCTACAAAACCTGAGACCCATACATGGCATGAGATGTGATATCAAACTCCTTCCCATTCCAATCCTGAGACCCTTCCTATAGCTTGAGATGTGATATCCAACTCCTTCCCATTCCAATTCTGAGACCCTTCCCATAGCATGAGATGTGATATCTCAATGCTTCTAATACCAAACCTGAGAGCCTTCCTATAACATGAGATGTGATATCCAAGTCCTTCCCATTCCAATCCTGAGACCCTTCCTATAGCATGAGATGTGATATCTCAATGCTTCTAATACCAAACCTGAGACCCTTCCGATAACATGAGATGTGATATCCAAGTCCTTCCCATTCCAATCCTGAGACCCTTCCTATAGCTTGAGATGTGATATCCAACTCCTTCCCATTCCAATTCTGAGACCCGTCCTATACCATGAGATGTGATATCTCAATGCTTCTAATACCAAACCTGAGAGCCTTCCTATAACATGAGATGTGATATCCAAGTCCTTCCCATTCCAATCCTGAGACCCTTCCTATAGCATGAGATGTGATATCTCAATGCTTCTAATACCAAACCTGAGACCCTTCCGATAACATGAGATGTGATATCCAACTCCTTCCCATTCCAATCCTGAGACCCTTCCGATAGCAGAGATGTGATATCTCAATGCTTATACCAAACCTGAGACCCTTCCTATGGCATGAGATGTCATATACAACTCCTTCCGATTCCAAACCTGAGACCCTTCCTATAGCATGAGATGGGATATCTCAATGCTTATACCAAACCTGAGACCCTTCCTATAGCATGAGATGGGATATCCAACTCCTTCCAGATCCAATCCTGATACCCTTCCGATAGCATGAGATGTGATATCCCAATGCTTGTACAAAACCTGAGACCCATACATGGCATGAGATGTGATATCAAACTCCTTCCCATTCCAATCCTGAGACCCTTCCTATAGCTTGAGTTGTGATATCCAACTCCTTCCCATTCCAATTCTGAGACCCGTCCTATACCATGAGACTTGATATCTCAATGCTTCTAATACCAAACCTGAGACCGGTCCTATAACATGAGATGTGATATCCAAATCCTTCCCCTTCCAAACCTTAGACCCTTCCTTTATCATGAGATGTGATATCCAAGTCCTTCCCATTCCAATCCTGAGACCCTTCCTATAGCATGAGATGTGATATCTCAATGCTTCTAATACCAAACCTAAGACCCTTCCTATAACATGAGATGTGATATCCAAGTCCTTCCCATTCCAATCCTGAGACCCTTCCTATAGCTTGAGATGTGATATCCAACTCCTTCCCATTCCAATTTGAGACCCGTCCTATACCATGAGATGTGATATCTCAATGCTTCTAATACCAAACCTGAGACCCTTCCTATAACGAGATGGGATATCCAACTCCTTCCCATTCCAATCCTGAGACCCTTCCGATAGCAGAGATGTGATATCTCAATGCTTATACCAAACCTGAGACTCTTCCTATGGCATGAGATGTCATATACAACTCCTTCCGATTCCAAACCTGAGACCCTTCCTATAGCATCAGATGGGATATCTCAATGCTAATACCAAACCTGAGATCCTTCCTGTAACATGAGATGTGATATCCAAATCCTTCCCCTTCCAAACCGGAGACCCTCCCTTTAGCATGAGATGTGATATCCAACTCCTTCCCATTCCAATCCCGAGACCCTTCTGATAGCATGAGATGTGATATCTCAATGCCTCTAATACCAAACCTGAGATCCTTCCGATAGCATGAGATGTGATTTCTCAATGCTTCTAATACCAAACCTGAGACCCGTCCTATAACATGAGATGTGATATCCAAATCCTTCCCCTTCCAAACCTGAGACCCCCCTTTAGCATGAGATGTGATATCCGACTCTTTCCCATTCCAATCCTGAGACCCTTCTGATAGCATGAGATGTGATATCTCAATGCCTCTAATACCAAACCTGAGATCCTTCCTATAACATGAGATGTGATATCTCAATGCTTCTAATACCAAACCTGAGACCCTCCCTTTAGCATGAGATGTGATATCCGACTCCTTCCCATTCCAATCCTGAGACCCTTCTGATAGCATGAGATGTGATATCTCAATACCTCTAATACCAAACCTGAGATCCTTCCGATAGCATGATATGTGATATCCAAGTCCTTCCCATTCCAATCCTGAGACCCTTCCTATAGCATGAGATGTGATATCTCAATGCTTCTAATACCAAACCTGAGATCCTTCCTATAACATGAGATGTGATATCCAAATCCTTCCCCTTCCAAACCTGAGACCCTCGCTTTAGCATGAGATGTGATATCCAACTCCTTCCCATTCCGATCCTGAGATCCTTCTGATAGCAGGAGATGTGATATCTCAATGCCTCTAATACCAAACTAGAGATCCTACATCTAACATGTAATGTGATATCCAACTCCTTCCCCTTCTAAACCTGAGAGCCTTCCTATAGCATGAGATGTGATATCCAAGTCCTTCCCATTCCAATCCTGAGACCCTTCCTATAACATGAGATGTGATATCCAACTCTTTCCCATTCCAACCTGAGACCCTTCCTATAGCATGAGATGGGATATCCAACTCCTTCCAAATCCAATCCTGATACCCTTCCGATAGCATGAGATGTGATATCCCAATGCTTCTACAAAACCTGAGACCCATACATGGCATGAGATGTGATATCAAACTCCTTCCCATTCCAATCCTGAGACCCTTCCTATAGCTTGAGATGTGATATCCAACTCCTTCCCATTCCAATTCTGAGACCCTTCCCATAGCATGAGATGTGATATCTCAATGCTTCTAATACCAAACCTGAGACCCATCCTATAACATGAGATGTGATATCCAAGTCTTTCCCATTCCAATCCTAAGACACTTCCTATAGCATGAGATGTGATATCTCAATGCTTCTAATACCAAACCTGAGACCCTTCCTATAACATGAGATGTGATATCCAACTCCTTCCCATTCCAATTCTGAGACCCGTCCTATACCATGAGATGTGATATCTCAATGCTTCTAATACCAAACCTGAGACCCTTCCTATAACGAGATAGGATATCCAACTCCTTCCCATTCCAATCCTGAGACCCTTCCGATAGCATGAGATGTGATATCTCAATGCTTATACCAAACTTGAGACTCTTCCTATGGCATGAGATGTCATATACAACTCCTTCTGATTCCAAACCTGAGACCCTTCCTATAGCATGAGATGGGATATCTCAATGCTTATACCAAACCTGAGACCCTTCCTATAGCATGAGATGTGATATCCAACTCCTTCCCATTCCAATCCTGAGACCCTTCCTATAGCTTGAGATGTGATATCCAACTCCTTCCCATTCCAATCCTGAGACCCTTCCTATAGCTTGAGATGTGATATCCAACTCCTTCCCATTCCAATCCTGAGACCTTTCCTATAGCATGAGATGTGATATCTCAATGCTTCTAATACCAAACCTGAGATCCTTCCTATAACATGAGATGTGATATCCAAATCCTTCCACTTCCAAACCTGAGACCCTCCCTTTAGCATGAGATGTGATATCCGACTCCTTCCCATTCCAATCCTGAGACCCTTCTGATAGCATGAGATGTGATATCTCAATGCCTCTAATACCAAACCTGAGATCCTTCCGATAGCATGAGATGTGATATCTCAATGCTTCTAATACCAAACCTGAGATCCTTCCTATAACATGAGATGTGATCTCCAAATCCTTCCCCTTCCAAACCTGAGACCCTCCCTTTAGCATGAGATGTGATATCCAACTCCTTCCCATTCCAATCCTGAGACGCTTCTGATAGCATGAGATGTGATATCTCAATGCCTCTAATACCAAACGTGAGATCCTTCCTCTAACATGAAATGTGATATCCAACTCCTTCCCCTTCCAAACCTGAGAGCCTTCCTATAGCATGAGATGTGATATCCAAGTCCTTCCCATTCCAATCCTGAGACCCTTCCTATAACATGAGATGTTATATCCAACTCCTTCCCATTCCAACCTGAGACCCTTCCTATAGCATGAGATGGGATATCCAACTCCTTCAAGATCCAATCCTGATACCCTTCCGATAGCATGAGATGTGATATCCCAATGCTTCTACAAAACCTGAGACACATACATGGCATGAGATGTGATATCAAACTCCTTCCCATTCCAATCCTGAGACCCTTCCTATAGCTTGAGATGTGATATCCAACTCCTTCCCATTCCAATTCTGAGACCCATCCTATACCATGAGACTTGATATCTCAATGCTTCTAATACCAAACCTGAGACTGGTCCTATAACATGAGATGTGATATCCAAATCCTTCCCCTTCCAAACCTTAGACCCTTCCTTTATCATGAGATGTGATATCCAAGACCTTCCCATTCCAATCCTGAGACCCTTCCTATAGCATGAGATGTGATATCTCAATGCTTCTAATACCAAACCTGAGACCCTTCCTATAACATGAGATGTGATATCCAAGTCCTTCCCATTCCAATCCTGAGACCCTTCCTATAGCATGAGATGTGATATCTCAATGCTTCTAATACCAAACCTGAGACCCTTCCTATAACATGAGATGTGATATCCAAAACCTTCCCAATCCAATCCTGAGACCCTTCCTATAGCTTGAGATGTGATATCCAACTCCTTCCCATTCCAATTCTGAGACCCGTCCTATACCATGAGATGTGATATCTCAATGCTTCTAATACCAAACCTGAGACCCTTCCTATAGCATGAGATGTGATATCTCAATGCTTCTAATACCAAACCTGAGATCCTTCCTATAACATGAGATGTGATATCCAAATCCTTCCCCTTCCAAACCTGAGACCCTCCCTTTAGCATGAGATGTGATGTCCAACTCCTTCCCATTCCAATCCTGAGATCCTTCTGATAGCATGAGATGTGATATCTCAATGCCTCTAATACCAAACCTCAGATCCTACCTCTAACATGAAATGTGATATCCAACTCCTTCCCCTTCCAAACCTGAGAGCCTTCCTATAGCATGAGATGTCATATCCAAGCCCTTCCCATTCCAATCCTGAGACCCTTCCTATAACATGAGATGTGATATCCAACTCCTTCCCATTCCAACCTGAGACCCTTCCTATAGCATGAGATGGGATATCCAACTCCTTCCAAATCCAATCCTGATACCCTTCCGATAGCATGTGATGTGATATCCCAATGCTTCTACAAAACCTGAGACCCATACATGGCATGAGATGTGATATCAAACTCCTTCCCATTCCAATCCTGAGACCCTTCCTATAGCTTGAGATGTGATATCCAACTCCTTCCCATTCCGATTCTGAGACCCTTCCCATAGCATGAGATGTGATATCTCAATGCTTCTAATACCAAACCTGAGACCCTTCCTATAACATGAGATGTGATATCCAAGTCCTTCCCATTACAATCCTGAGACCCTTCCTATCGCATGAGATGTGATATCTCAATGCTTCTAATACCAAACCAGAGACCCTTCCTATAACATGAGATGTGATATCCAAGTCCTTCCCATTCCAATTCTGAGACACGTCCTATACCATGAGATGTGATATCTCAATGCTTCTAATACCAAACCTGAGACCCTTCCTATAACGAGATGGGATATCCAACTCCTTCCCATTCCAATCCTGAGACCCGTCCGATAGCAGAGATGTGATATCTCAATGCTTATACCAAACCTGAGACCCTTCTTATGGCATGAGATGTCATATACAACTCCTTCCGATTCCAAACCTGAGACCCTTCCTATAGCATGAGATGGGATATCTCAATGCTTATACCAAACCTGAGACCCTTCCTATAGCATGAGATGTGATATCCAACTCCTTCCCATTCCAATCCTGAGACCCTTCCTATAGCTTCAGATGTGATATCCAACTCCTTCCCATTCCAATCCTGAGACCCTTCCTATAGCTTGAGATGTGATATCCAACTCCTTCCCATTCCAATCCTGAGACCTTTCCTATAGCATGAGATGTGATATCTCAATGCTTCTAATACCAAACCTGAGATCCTTCCTATAACATGAGATGTGATCTCCAAATCCTTCCCCTTCCAAACCTGAGACCCCCCTTTAGCATGAGATGTGATATCCGACTCTTTCCCATTCCAATCCTGAGACCCTTCTGATAGCATGAGATGTGATATCTCAATGCCTCTAATACCAAACCTGAGATCCTTCCTATAACATGAGATGTGATATCTCAATGCTTCTAATACCAAACCTGAGACCCTCCCTTTAGCATGAGATGTGATATCCGACTCCTTCCCATTCCAATCCTGAGACCCTTCTGATAGCATGAGATGTGATATCTCAATACCTCTAATACCAAACCTGAGATCCTTCCGATAGCATGATATGTGATATCTCAATGCGTCTAATACCAAACCTGAGATCCTTCCTATAACATGAGATGTGATATCCAAATCCTTCCCCTTCCAAACCTGAGACCCTCGCTTTAGCATGAGATGTGATATCCAACTCCTTCCCATTCCGATCCTGAGATCCTTCTGATAGCAGGAGATGTGATATCTCAATGCCTCTAATACCAAACTAGAGATCCTACATCTAACATGTAATGTGATATCCAACTCCTTCCCCTTCTAAACCTGAGAGCCTTCCTATAGCATGAGATGTGATATCCAAGTCCTTCCCATTCCAATCCTGAGACCCTTCCTATAACATGAGATGTGATATCCAACTCTTTCCCATTCCAACCTGAGACCCTTCCTATAGCATGAGATGGGATATCCAACTCCTTCCAAATCCAATCCTGATACCCTTCCGATAGCATGAGATGTGATATCCCAATGCTTCTACAAAACCTGAGACCCATACATGGCATGAGATGTGATATCAAACTCCTTCCCATTCCAATCCTGAGACCCTTCCTATAGCTTGAGATGTGATATCCAACTCCTTCCCATTCCAATTCTGAGACCCTTCCCATAGCATGAGATGTGATATCTCAATGCTTCTAATACCAAACCTGAGACCCATCCTATAACATGAGATGTGATATCCAAGTCTTTCCCATTCCAATCCTAAGACACTTCCTATAGCATGAGATGTGATATCTCAATGCTTCTAATACCAAACCTGAGACCCTTCCTATAACATGAGATGTGATATCCAACTCCTTCCCATTCCAATTCTGAGACCCGTCCTATACCATGAGATGTGATATCTCAATGCTTCTAATACCAAACCTGAGACCCTTCCTATAACGAGATAGGATATCCAACTCCTTCCCATTCCAATCCTGAGACCCTTCCGATAGCATGAGATGTGATATCTCAATGCTTATACCAAACTTGAGACTCTTCCTATGGCATGAGATGTCATATACAACTCCTTCTGATTCCAAACCTGAGACCCTTCCTATAGCATGAGATGGGATATCTCAATGCTTATACCAAACCTGAGACCCTTCCTATAGCATGAGATGTGATATCCAACTCCTTCCCATTCCAATCCTGAGACCCTTCCTATAGCTTGAGATGTGATATCCAACTCCTTCCCATTCCAATCCTGAGACCCTTCCTATAGCTTGAGATGTGATATCCAACTCCTTCCCATTCCAATCCTGAGACCTTTCCTATAGCATGAGATGTGATATCTCAATGCTTCTAATACCAAACCTGAGATCCTTCCTATAACATGAGATGTGATATCCAAATCCTTCCACTTCCAAACCTGAGACCCTCCCTTTAGCATGAGATGTGATATCCGACTCCTTCCCATTCCAATCCTGAGACCCTTCTGATAGCATGAGATGTGATATCTCAATGCCTCTAATACCAAACCTGAGATCCTTCCGATAGCATGAGATGTGATATCTCAATGCTTCTAATACCAAACCTGAGATCCTTCCTATAACATGAGATGTGATCTCCAAATCCTTCCCCTTCCAAACCTGAGACCCTCCCTTTAGCATGAGATGTGATATCCAACTCCTTCCCATTCCAATCCTGAGACGCTTCTGATAGCATGAGATGTGATATCTCAATGCCTCTAATACCAAACGTGAGATCCTTCCTCTAACATGAAATGTGATATCCAACTCCTTCCCCTTCCAAACCTGAGAGCCTTCCTATAGCATGAGATGTGATATCCAAGTCCTTCCCATTCCAATCCTGAGACCCTTCCTATAACATGAGATGTTATATCCAACTCCTTCCCATTCCAACCTGAGACCCTTCCTATAGCATGAGATGGGATATCCAACTCCTTCAAGATCCAATCCTGATACCCTTCCGATAGCATGAGATGTGATATCCCAATGCTTCTACAAAACCTGAGACACATACATGGCATGAGATGTGATATCAAACTCCTTCCCATTCCAATCCTGAGACCCTTCCTATAGCTTGAGATGTGATATCCAACTCCTTCCCATTCCAATTCTGAGACCCATCCTATACCATGAGACTTGATATCTCAATGCTTCTAATACCAAACCTGAGACTGGTCCTATAACATGAGATGTGATATCCAAATCCTTCCCCTTCCAAACCTTAGACCCTTCCTTTATCATGAGATGTGATATCCAAGACCTTCCCATTCCAATCCTGAGACCCTTCCTATAGCATGAGATGTGATATCTCAATGCTTCTAATACCAAACCTGAGACCCTTCCTATAACATGAGATGTGATATCCAAGTCCTTCCCATTCCAATCCTGAGACCCTTCCTATAGCATGAGATGTGATATCTCAATGCTTCTAATACCAAACCTGAGACCCTTCCTATAACATGAGATGTGATATCCAAAACCTTCCCAATCCAATCCTGAGACCCTTCCTATAGCTTGAGATGTGATATCCAACTCCTTCCCATTCCAATTCTGAGACCCGTCCTATACCATGAGATGTGATATCTCAATGCTTCTAATACCAAACCTGAGACCCTTCCTATAGCATGAGATGTGATATCTCAATGCTTCTAATACCAAACCTGAGATCCTTCCTATAACATGAGATGTGATATCCAAATCCTTCCCCTTCCAAACCTGAGACCCTCCCTTTAGCATGAGATGTGATGTCCAACTCCTTCCCATTCCAATCCTGAGATCCTTCTGATAGCATGAGATGTGATATCTCAATGCCTCTAATACCAAACCTCAGATCCTACCTCTAACATGAAATGTGATATCCAACTCCTTCCCCTTCCAAACCTGAGAGCCTTCCTATAGCATGAGATGTCATATCCAAGCCCTTCCCATTCCAATCCTGAGACCCTTCCTATAACATGAGATGTGATATCCAACTCCTTCCCATTCCAACCTGAGACCCTTCCTATAGCATGAGATGGGATATCCAACTCCTTCCAAATCCAATCCTGATACCCTTCCGATAGCATGTGATGTGATATCCCAATGCTTCTACAAAACCTGAGACCCATACATGGCATGAGATGTGATATCAAACTCCTTCCCATTCCAATCCTGAGACCCTTCCTATAGCTTGAGATGTGATATCCAACTCCTTCCCATTCCGATTCTGAGACCCTTCCCATAGCATGAGATGTGATATCTCAATGCTTCTAATACCAAACCTGAGACCCTTCCTATAACATGAGATGTGATATCCAAGTCCTTCCCATTACAATCCTGAGACCCTTCCTATCGCATGAGATGTGATATCTCAATGCTTCTAATACCAAACCAGAGACCCTTCCTATAACATGAGATGTGATATCCAAGTCCTTCCCATTCCAATTCTGAGACACGTCCTATACCATGAGATGTGATATCTCAATGCTTCTAATACCAAACCTGAGACCCTTCCTATAACGAGATGGGATATCCAACTCCTTCCCATTCCAATCCTGAGACCCGTCCGATAGCAGAGATGTGATATCTCAATGCTTATACCAAACCTGAGACCCTTCTTATGGCATGAGATGTCATATACAACTCCTTCCGATTCCAAACCTGAGACCCTTCCTATAGCATGAGATGGGATATCTCAATGCTTATACCAAACCTGAGACCCTTCCTATAGCATGAGATGTGATATCCAACTCCTTCCCATTCCAATCCTGAGACCCTTCCTATAGCTTCAGATGTGATATCCAACTCCTTCCCATTCCAATCCTGAGACCCTTCCTATAGCTTGAGATGTGATATCCAACTCCTTCCCATTCCAATCCTGAGACCTTTCCTATAGCATGAGATGTGATATCTCAATGCTTCTAATACCAAACCTGAGATCCTTCCTATAACATGAGATGTGATCTCCAAATCCTTCCCCTTCCAAACCTGAGACCCCCCTTTAGCATGAGATGTGATATCCGACTCTTTCCCATTCCAATCCTGAGACCCTTCTGATAGCATGAGATGTGATATCTCAATGCCTCTAATACCAAACCTGAGATCCTTCCTATAACATGAGATGTGATATCTCAATGCTTCTAATACCAAACCTGAGACCCTCCCTTTAGCATGAGATGTGATATCCGACTCCTTCCCATTCCAATCCTGAGACCCTTCTGATAGCATGAGATGTGATATCTCAATACCTCTAATACCAAACCTGAGATCCTTCCGATAGCATGATATGTGATATCTCAATGCGTCTAATACCAAACCTGAGATCCTTCCTATAACATGAGATGTGATATCCAAATCCTTCCCCTTCCAAACCTGAGACCCTCGCTTTAGCATGAGATGTGATATCCAACTCCTTCCCATTCCGATCCTGAGATCCTTCTGATAGCAGGAGATGTGATATCTCAATGCCTCTAATACCAAACTAGAGATCCTACATCTAACATGTAATGTGATATCCAACTCCTTCCCCTTCTAAACCTGAGAGCCTTCCTATAGCATGAGATGTGATATCCAAGTCCTTCCCATTCCAATCCTGAGACCCTTCCTATAACATGAGATGTGATATCCAACTCTTTCCCATTCCAACCTGAGACCCTTCCTATAGCATGAGATGGGATATCCAACTCCTTCCAAATCCAATCCTGATACCCTTCCGATAGCATGAGATGTGATATCCCAATGCTTCTACAAAACCTGAGACCCATACATGGCATGAGATGTGATATCAAACTCCTTCCCATTCCAATCCTGAGACCCTTCCTATAGCTTGAGATGTGATATCCAACTCCTTCCCATTCCAATTCTGAGACCCTTCCCATAGCATGAGATGTGATATCTCAATGCTTCTAATACCAAACCTGAGACCCATCCTATAACATGAGATGTGATATCCAAGTCTTTCCCATTCCAATCCTAAGACACTTCCTATAGCATGAGATGTGATATCTCAATGCTTCTAATACCAAACCTGAGACCCTTCCTATAACATGAGATGTGATATCCAACTCCTTCCCATTCCAATTCTGAGACCCGTCCTATACCATGAGATGTGATATCTCAATGCTTCTAATACCAAACCTGAGACCCTTCCTATAACGAGATAGGATATCCAACTCCTTCCCATTCCAATCCTGAGACCCTTCCGATAGCATGAGATGTGATATCTCAATGCTTATACCAAACTTGAGACTCTTCCTATGGCATGAGATGTCATATACAACTCCTTCTGATTCCAAACCTGAGACCCTTCCTATAGCATGAGATGGGATATCTCAATGCTTATACCAAACCTGAGACCCTTCCTAAAGCATGAGATGTGATATCCAACTCCTTCCCATTCCAATCCTGAGACCCTTCCTATAGCTTGAGATGTGATATCCAACTCCTTCCCATTCCAATCCTGAGACCCTTCCTATAGCTTGAGATGTGATATCCAACTCCTTCCCATTCCAATCCTGAGACCTTTCCTATAGCATGAGATGTGATATCTCAATGCTTCTAATACCAAACCTGAGATCCTTCCTATAACATGAGATGTGATATCCAAATCCTTCCACTTCCAAACCTGAGACCCTCCCTTTAGCATGAGATGTGATATCCGACTCCTTCCCATTCCAATCCTGAGACCCTTCTGATAGCATGAGATGTGATATCTCAATGCCTCTAATACCAAACCTGAGATCCTTCCGATAGCATGAGATGTGATATCTCAATGCTTCTAATACCAAACCTGAGATCCTTCCTATAACATGAGATGTGATCTCCAAATCCTTCCCCTTCCAAACCTGAGACCCTCCCTTTAGCATGAGATGTGATATCCAACTCCTTCCCATTCCAATCCTGAGACGCTTCTGATAGCATGAGATGTGATATCTCAATGCCTCTAATACCAAACGTGAGATCCTTCCTCTAACATGAAATGTGATATCCAACTCCTTCCCCTTCCAAACCTGAGAGCCTTCCTATAGCATGAGATGTGATATCCAAGTCCTTCCCATTCCAATCCTGAGACCCTTCCTATAACATGAGATGTTATATCCAACTCCTTCCCATTCCAACCTGAGACCCTTCCTATAGCATGAGATGGGATATCCAACTCCTTCAAGATCCAATCCTGATACCCTTCCGATAGCATGAGATGTGATATCCCAATGCTTCTACAAAACCTGAGACACATACATGGCATGAGATGTGATATCAAACTCCTTCCCATTCCAATCCTGAGACCCTTCCTATTGCTTGAGATGTGATATCCAACTCCTTCCCATTCCAATTCTGAGACCCATCCTATACCATGAGACTTGATATCTCAATGCTTCTAATACCAAACCTGAGACTGGTCCTATAACATGAGATGTGATATCCAAATCCTTCCCCTTCCAAACCTTAGACCCTTCCTTTATCATGAGATGTGATATCCAAGACCTTCCCATTCCAATCCTGAGACCCTTCCTATAGCATGAGATGTGATATCTCAATGCTTCTAATACCAAACCTGAGACCCTTCCTATAACATGAGATGTGATATCCAAGTCCTTCCCATTCCAATCCTGAGACCCTTCCTATAGCATGAGATGTGATATCTCAATGCTTCTAATACCAAACCTGAGACCCTTCCTATAACATGAGATGTGATATCCAAAACCTTCCCATTCCAATCCTGAGACCCTTCCTATAGCTTGAGATGTGATATCCAACTCCTTCCCATTCCAATTCTGAGACCCGTCCTATACCATGAGATGTGATATCTCAATGCTTCTAATACCAAACCTGAGACCCTTCCTATAATGAGATGGGATATCCAACTCCTTCCCATTCCAATCCTGAGACCCTTCAGATAGCAGAGATGTGATATCTCAATGCTTATACCAAACCTGAGACCCTTCCTATGGCATGAGATGTCATATACAACTCCTTCCGATTCCAAACCTGAGACCCTTCCTATAGCATCAGATGGGATATCTCAATGCCAAAACCAAACCTGAGGTCCTTCCTATAACATGAGATGTGATATCCAAATCCTTCCCCTTCCAAACCCGAGACCCTCCCTTTGTCATGAGATGTGATATCCAACTCCTTCCCATTCCAATCCTGAGACCCTTCTGATAGCATGAGATGTGGTATCTCAATGCCTCTAATACGAAACCTGAGTTCCTTCTGATAGCATGAGATGTGATATCTCAATGCTTCTAATACCAAACCTGAGATCCTTCCTATAACATGAGATGTGATATCCAAATCCTTCCCCTTCCAAACCTGAGACCCTCCCTTTAGCATGAGATGTGATACCCGACTCCTTCCCATTCCAATCCTGAGACCCTTCTGATAGCATGAGATGTGATATCTCAATGCCTCTAATACCAAACCTGAGATCCTTCCTATAACATGAGATGTGATATCTCAATGCTTCTAATACCAAACCTGAGACCCTCCCTTTAGCATGAGATGTGATATCCGACTCCTTCCCATTCCAATCCTGAGACCCTTCTGATAGCATGAGATGTTATATCTCAATGCCTCTAATACCAAACCTGAGATCCTTCCGATAGCATGAGATGTGATATCTCAATGCATCTAATACCAAACCTGAGATCCTTCCTATAACATGAGATGTGATATCCAAATCCTTCCCCTTCCAAACCTGAGACCCTCCCTTTAGCATGAGATGTGATATCCAACTCCTTCCCATTCCGATCCTGAGATCCTTCTGATAGCATGAGATGTGATATCTCAATGCCTCTAATACCAAACCTGAGATCCTACCTCTAACATGTAATGTGATATCCAACTCCTTCCCCTTCCAAACCTGAGAGCCTTCCTATAGCATGAGATGTGATATCCAAGTCCTTCCCATTCCAATCCTGAGACCCTTCCTATAACATGAGATGTGATATCTCAATGCTTCTAATACCAAACCTGAGACCCTTCCTATAACGAGATGGGATATCCAACTCCTTCCCATTCCAATCCTGAGACCCTTCCGATAGCAGAGATGTGATATCTCAATGCTTATACCAAACCTGAGACCCTTCCTATGGCATGAGATGTCATATATGTTAAGACGGATTTCTGAACTCTGTCCTGGTGGCGCAGAAGTTCAGAAGGCCAACCTAATTACTTGGAACAGGGTAACCTCTGGACAAGCCAGACCAATCAAGGTAGCGATCGCGGCGGTCAAGACTAGGTCTCAAGAGGGGTGAGGGTGACTGAAAGCCCGCAATGAGCACACAAAGCAAGAGCGCTTACAAACTACTCCAAACAGGTGTTATATCAAAAATATAAACACATTTATTTTAAGGCCTTTAAAACAATGACCGTAGCAAGAAAATCACAATAACACAGTATTAAGCCAACACATACCAAATCAACACAATATATATACAAATACACAGTCGCAAGCGTTTAAAGCACGAAATATGTAGTCCACCTGAAAGGGAAGGAAAACAGGCAGTGCGATAATGCTTTCGACTCAGTTCGCCTTCAGAGGCACCTAACTAGATGGAAGTCTGAGCCCTGAGAAGAGTGGAGCCTTGTGCTCAATGTACCTGCACGCGCTGGTGCCAACGGGCAAAAGGAGAAGCTCTTTGGAGGAAGTCAGGCAGTTCGTATTAGTGCACAGCAGAAGAAGAACAGGTTCCGCAACTCAAGCGCAGCCTCCACAGCTAGCAGAAGCAAAGCGCGAGTACGGACGAAAAGGGTGCTGTTTTACACAGCGGGGAAAAGCAATGGGTTACTGCAGGAGGGCGACCAGATCCTAGCTAATCTACTCACCGGTCCCCGAAGCAAGAAGACCCAGGCTTCTCCACGTTAGTTTCAGCAGCTGGCGGGTTCAGAAGAGCAGGGAACGCTTTCCAGTCGTGTAGATCAAAAAGACGTCCCAATCGACGAAACCAGCACAGTTTTGTTGCCGCAGCAGGACAACGAAGCGGCCGTGCGTATCTGAGTCAAAAGTACACTCCTCCCTTCAGACTTGGGAACGCCAAGTGTACGAAGCGTGGGAGAGTGACAAGGACTCGAGATACGGCACAACCTGGCGGCGGTTACAGAGCAGGACTCCCTTGTAAGCTGGTCAGTCAACTGGATGGCCCAGAGACGCTTCCGAAGGCTTACTGCGAGGAGTTGATGAAGATGCCGGGAATAGCTGTTCCTGCTATTCCAATAGGTCGAAGCACCAGTACAGGCCTTCTGGTTCGATCAAAGGAGGACAGTGGCTCACAGGACGACAGCAGTGCAAAGGATGATTCCTTCAGCGGGTCACCAGCGATTCCTCGGTCCAGCCTCTTGGTTGCAGGATACTTGGCTCCTGTATTCCTTCGTTCGTGAGAACTCAGGAGATCGACCTGGTAGTGGTGTTTCCAGCCCCCTCTTATCCACGGTTCCCTTCGCGCCAAAACGGAGGGGAACCAATGGGAGATCCGCTCATCAAAACACATACCATACGTGGACCAATCACGGACCACGGTGGTCCCAGGCATTCACACCACCCTAGACTCTCTGGCACCCAGGATGTGTATTGGGACCAGACATCCCAGCCCACACCCTGGAGGCACACAAACGACATGTAGAATCCCGCGAAAGCAACCACGTTTCGCGGGCAAGTACATGCCCAAATAAGGAAGGCCCCGGGTCGCTGGACCTGGGGAAGGTGAAGGGAGCAAGACGGACAGTGGACAGGACAAAGGAGCCTCGTGGTCTGGCCATTTTGGGGAGCCAGGCCACCATTTTGGGTTCAGTGCAAAAACGTGCTCAGAACGGCAAAAGGAGCTCAAAATATACAAAACGATCGCTGCCACCATTCCAGTCCCTGAATGACTTGCACCTATCAAATACCATCCTAAAAGCGTATCTAGGGCCTGTAGAAGGCTAGAGACCCAAGAGAGCTGTAACTTAGCTTACAGTGCTCTCTTGTGTCGTGTTGCACTAAAGCGGCGACACGATAAAAGAAACTACGGGAAACAACGTTCCCCGGTACTGACTGTCATAAGGGCATGTCAGTTTCCCCGTAAGAAAGGAGCGAAAGCCCAGAGAAGTGCGGCAGAAGGCTGTACTTCTCTGGCAAAGTCAAGAACAAGGTTAAAAACAATAGCAAAAAGTTTAGGGGTTGCCACATGGAAGGAAATTTCCCTACAATAACGAAATCTTTCCTAACACTCGCCCCTCCCAGACTATGGACAGGGGGAACTAATCCACCCCTGGATGAGTCTCATGTTCAGGTCGGTTAAACATTCTGGACAACCCATCAGCATTGCTATGTTGGACACCTGGCCTATGCTCAATAGTGAAGTCGAAGCCTTGTAGACTTATGGACCACCTAAGCAACTTTGGATTCTCCCCCTTCATGTTCATTAGCCACTTTAACGGCTTATGGTCAGTTTGCACAGTGAAGTGGGTCCCATAGAGGTAGGGCCTCAGCTTCCTTAGGGCCCACACAACAGAGAAACATTCTTTCTCTACCGTGGACCATCTGAGCTCTCTGTCCTTAAGCTGGCGACTAATAAAACTGATAGGGTGTTCCTTACCCTTCTCATCTACTTGTGATAGTACAGCTCCTATCCCAGTGTCAGAGGCGTCCGTCTGCACGATAAAAGGTCTTTGATAATCAGGAGCCCTGAGCACAGGGGCCTGGCACAAGGAGTCTTTCAAGCCATTGAAGGCCTTCTCACACTCGTCGGTCCAAGTTACCTTCTTGGGTTTCTTCGGAGTTGTGAGGGCAGTCAGAGGAGCAGCTATGGTGCCATAGTCTGCCATAAAATTGCGATAATACCCCGTGAGTCCTAAGAAGGCTCTCACTTGGGTTTGCGTAGTGGGGGTAGGCCAGTCTTGTACTGCTTGTACTTTACTGGGAAGAGGCTGTATCCTCCCTCCACCTACTTCATGTCCAAGGTAAACCACTGAGCCTTGTCCAATCTGGCATTTACTAGCCTTTATGGTCAAGTGGGCTTTCTGAAGAGCCTGGAGCACAATCCCGAGGTGTTTCACATGGTCTTCCCAGGTGGCACTGAAAACTGCGATATCGTCCAGATATGCGAGACAGAATTCGTCCAACCCATTCAACACATGATTCACAAGCCTCTGGAAAGTGGCAGGTGCATTCTTCAACCCGAACGGCATTACCCGGAATTGGTAAAGGCCGTCTGGAGTAGAAAATGCTGTCTTCTCCTTAGCATGTTCTGCTAACGCTATTTGCCAATAGCCAGCAGTAAGGTCAAACGTGCTGAGGTACTTGGAGGCACCCAAAGTATCCACCAGCTCATCTGTTCGAGGCAAGGGGTGTGCATCTGTCTTGGTGACAGCATTCAGAGCCCTGTAATCCACGCAGAACCTCAATTCAGAAGTGCCTGCCTTTGGAACCAAAACCACAGGGCTGGACCAAGGACTACTAGAGGGTTCAATCACCCCAAGGTCTAACATCTTGTTGACCTCGGTCTTAATATAAGACCGTACTTTATCCGACATTCTGTATCCCCTACTTTTGGTAGGTACACTGTCTCCTGTGTCTATGTTATGTTTGCACCAAGGTGTCAAACCAGGCGACTGTGAAAACAGGGGGGAAAACTGCCGAAGCAAACTTTTCACCTCAGCCTGCTGATCAGAAGTCAGGTGAGGGGCCACACGGACACCCTCAAAGGAGCAATCTGAAGGACCGCCTTGGAACAGGTCGGGGAGAGGTTCAGACTCCTCTTCCTCAACGTCTGAAGCCAGTAGCAGTGCTGCGATTTCGACTCTTGGGACGAAAGCCTTCAGCCTATTCACGTGAAACACTTTTGGAGCCTGTCCAGGCCTTCCAAGGTCCACTAAATAGTTCACCTCACCCAGGGGCTCCACCACTGTGTAAGGGCCTGACCATTTGTCCTGTAAAGCTCGAGGCCTTATTGGATTCATGATCAGGACTTGCTGACCAGGTGTGAAGTTGATGAGGGAAGCTTTCTGGTCGTACCAATGTTTCACCAGCGCTTGCCCTGCCTTCAATTTCTCACTAGCCAAGCCCATCAGAAGTACCATCCGTTTTCTGAGCCCTAGCACATAATCAACTACGTTGGTAGTAACAGGGGGAGTGGGCATCTCCCATCCCTCTTTGACGATGGCTAAGGGTCCCCGTACGGGATGACCGAACAGAAGTTCGAAGGGGCTGAAGCCAACACCCTCCTGTGGTACCTCTCGGTAGGCAAACAGCAAGCATGGTAAAAGAAGATCCCATTTTCTTCTCTGAGGCTCCTCCAGAGCCCCAATCATGCTCTTTAACGTTCTGTTGAAACGTTCCACCAGACCATTGGTCTGGGGGTGGTATGCAGAAGAGAACTTGTAGGTGACCCCACATTCTTTCCACATAGCCTGAATATACTTCGACATAAAGTTGCTGCCACGATCTGACACAACTTCTTTAGGGAAGCCAACCCTAGTAAATATGCCGAGTAAAGCTTTTGCAACTGACTTGGCAGTTACAGTTTTCAATGGGATGGCCTCAGGATACCTGGTTGCATGGTCGACCAGCACCAGGATAAACCTATTGCCTGAGGATGTTTGCGGGTCAAGGGGACCAACGATGTCGATCCCTACCCTGTCAAATGGTACCCCCACAACTGGGAGCGGTACCAACGGAGCTTGGATTGTCGCGCCAACCTTACCAGACAACTGGCAGGAGGTACAACCCCTGCAGTGACTTTCTACTCGCACCCCCATCTTGGGCCAGTAGAAGTGCATGGATAACCTTTGCTTGGTCCTCCTCATACCAAGGTGACCAGCAAGGGGAACTTCATGCGCCAACTGCAGGAGGAAGGGCCTAACAGCAAGGGGAACCACCAACCTCCTATGGTCTCCTTCTGTAGACTCTGTGGGCTCACTATAGAGGAGTCCACCTTCCCAATAAATCCTATGCATCCCAGGAGGTTCACCCTCAAGCTGGGAGCAGGCCTGTCTCCTTAGGCCTTCCAGAGATGGGCACTCACGTTGGCCTTTACTGAATTCGTCCCTATCAGGACCTCCTTCAACTAACAAGTCTTTTAGTTCAGGATGATCGTTGGGGTCGAATACTTCAGGCATCGCCACTTCCTCGTCAGGCCCGGGCGATTGACCAACTTCCTCCACCGCAGTGGTAGGCGAGCTCGGGGGAATATTCTCTTTCCCTCGTCGTGACTTGTTGACTCCTTTCGCCTTGGGTTTCCCCTTCGGCTGGGGCGGCGTATTGGACTTGGCCAATGCTGCCCGTGCTTGAGACCGTGTGTAGGGTCTTTCGGCAGTGTCTCCTACGAGCCCTAAAGCTCTGAGATCATTACCTAACAAGACCTTTCCCGGGACGTTTCTCTGAATGCTCACTGGAATCCTGACTGCTGTACCATTTAAAGTAAGATTTACAGGGATCACGGGAAACATACGGAGGGGGCCGTCAGCCAACTTAGTGGGCATCAGAGTAGCTCTGGCAACTTCCTCTGAGTCTACCAAGGTAGAATCCACTACAGTGCGACTGCACCCACTATCCCTAAGAGCTGGAGTATCTACTCCATTGATCAGCACACTGTCTTTAAAGTAGAGCTTGGTATTATCCGGAATCCTAGCATACGCCTCTGCGACTTTAGGCTCCCAGGAACCCAGGGACACTAAAACTACCTCAGCCTCTATTCCGCTGGGAAAGGAGTCTGAGGAGAAGGATGCTCCTGTAATCTCTTCTTCCTCGTAGGAGGAGAAGGCCAGATTAGCGGAGTGGACCCCCAAAGGTCTAACCTTACAACGGGGATCCCCCTTCACATGGTCAGTTGCTCCACAAGCAAAACAAGATCCAATGGGTCTGTTTACATAGGGAGGCTTATTGTAACCAGAGTTCTGTTTCGGAGGCGGACCTCCACTACCCTGTGAGTTCTCTTGTGTCTTACCCTTGTTTTTCTTTTTGTGGCCCTTTTGGGAAGAAGATTTAGCAGATTCTCCACCCTCCATATCTTTGGACTTTTTCCCTTCCTCCTGCTTACCAGGATGAGTTTTGTCCTTATGGGACACTCGATGTGACACCCATAAGTCGGCGGCCATGGCCAGCTTCTTAGGATCTATCTCCTTTGAATCGGCCAAGTGCTGCTTAAGCTCCAGGGAAGAAGAAGCAAAAATGTGTTCCAGCATGACAAGATTTATCATGCCGGCGAAGGTAGAAACCTTATAGCCTTCGACCCAGCCAGTTAAGTTTTTCAAGGATTCAGTGACATAAGATACCCAAGTACCACCTTCCTTTTTCTTATACTCTCTAAAACGTTTTAAATATTGGGCCGGAGTCTTTCCAAACTTTAAAATGAGAGTTTGCTTCAACATTGCGAAATCAGCTCGCTCAGCCTTCGACATCTCCATAATGGCACTACAGCCAGAATGGGGCAGTCTGCTGAGTAACCACGCAATCTTATCAGCATTGTCAACTTTCTGAACTTCGCATGCATACTCAAACGCATTCAGCCAGTCCATAATGTCATTCCGCTCCTCATACACACTGAGCAGATCTTTTGGAAACCGTGGATGAGAGGAGGCCCCAGACCCATGTCCAGGACCCGTGGACCCATTTGCAACCTGAAGCTTGGCCAGTTCCAACTGGTGATCCCTGTCTTTTTGTTTTTCTGCCTGTTCGATTTTTAGTTTGGCTATGCTGAATTCAAGCTCCTGCTGCCTAAACCGCAGCTCTTGCTTCTTGAATTCAAGCATAGCCTCCCCATCAGCACTGGCAGAGGAAACATTAGACATCTCGTCCTCCCTGTCCTCGTGGTCGCGGTGGATCAGTGCGGCGGCAGAACCGTCGGTTCTGCCAGTGAGAGCAGCCCCACCACCTTCCGCACTGTCCTCAGAAGTAATAGCGTCAAGCTGCGCTTCTTGCCACGCCACGATTCTTTGGATCATTTCCAATTTTGTGCCTTGAGAGGAAACACCTCTCTCCGCACACATCTTTTTCAGCGTTTCTGATTTGGAAGCATTTAAAGTTAACAACGTACTTGTTTCCATACTGTGTGATAGGACTATGGCCTTTTTAAAGTTATACTACAACAATTCACTACGTGTACTGGTTGGAATAACCTGAAATGCCCTAGTTCATGCGCAACACTGGATACCTTCAGTCGTATCCCACCGCTGTACACCAATTTGTTAAGACGGATTTCTGAACTCTGTCCTGGTGGCGCAGAAGTTCAGAAGGCCAACCTAATTACTTGGAACAGGGTAACCTCTGGACAAGCCAGACCAATCAAGGTAGCGATCGCGGCGGTCAAGACTAGGTCTCAAGAGGGGTGAGGGTGACTGAAAGCCCGCAATGAGCACACAAAGCAAGAGCGCTTACAAACTACTCCAAACAGGTCTTATATCAAAAATATAAACACATTTATTTTAAGGACTTTAAAACAATGACCGTAGCAAGAAAATCACAATAACACAGTATTAAGCCAACACATACCAAATCAACACAATATATATACAAATACACAGTCGCAAGCGTTTAAAGCACGAAATATGTAGTCCACCTGAAAGGGAAGGAAAACAGGCAGTGCGATAATGCTTTCGACTCAGTTCGCCTTCAGAGGCACCTAACTAGATGGAAGTCCGAGCCCTGAGAAGAGTGGAGCCTTGTGCTCAATGTACCTGCACGCGCTGGTGCCAACGGGCAAAAGGAGAAGCTCTTCGGAGGAAGTCAGGCAGTTCGTATTAGTGCACAGCAGAAGAAGAACAGGTTCCGCAACTCAAGCGCAGCCTCCACAGCTAGCAGAAGCAAAGCGCGAGTACGGACGAAAAGGGTGCTGTTTTACACAGCGGGGAAAAGCAATGGGTTACTGCAGGAGGGCGACCAGATCCTAGCTAATCTACTCACCGGTCCCCGAAGCAAGCAGACCCAGGCTTCTCCACGTTAGTTTCAGCAGCTGGCGGGTTCAGAAGAGCAGGGAACGCTTTCCAGTCGTGTAGATCAAAAAGACGTCCCAATCGACGAAACCAGCACAGTTTTGTTGCCGCAGCAGGACAACGAAGTGGCCGTGCGTATCTGAGTCAAAAGTACACTCCTCCCTCCAGACTTGGGAACGCCAAGTGTACGAAGCGTGGGAGAGTGACAAGGACTCGAGATACGGCACAACCTGGCGGCGGTTACAGAGCAGGACTCCCTTGTAAGCTGGTCAGTCAACTGGATGGCCCAGAGACGCTTCCGAAGGCTTACTGCGAGGAGTTGATGAAGATGCCGGGAATAGCTGTTCCTGCTATTCCAATAGGTCGAAGCACCAGTACAGGCCTTCTGGTTCGATCAAAGGAGGACAGTGGCTCACAGGACGACAGCAGTGCAAAGGAGGATTCCTTCAGCGGGTCACCAGCGATTCCTCGGTCCAGCCTCTTGGTTGCAGGATACTTGGCTCCTGTATTCCTTAGTTCGTGAGAACTCAGGAGATCGACCTGGTAGTGGTGTTTCCAGCCCCCTCTTATCCACGGTTTCCTTCGCGCCAAAACGGAGGGGAACCAATGGGAGATCCGCTCATCAAAACACATACCATACGTGGACCAATCACGGACCACGGTGGTCCCAGGCATTCACACCACCCTAGACTCTCTGGCACCCAGGATGTGTATTGGGACCAGACATCCCAGCCCACACCCTGGAGGCACACAAACGACATGTAGAAGCCCGCGAAAGCAACCACGTTTCGCGGGAAAGTACATGCCCAAATAAGGAAGGCCCCGGGTCGCTGGACCTGGGGAAGGTGAAGGGAGCAAGACGGACAGTGGACAGGACAAAGGAGCCTCGTGGTCTGGCCATTTTAGGGAGCCAGGCCACCATTTTGGGTTCAGTGCAAAAACGTGCTCAGAACGGCAAAAGGAGCTCAAAATATACAAAACGATCGCTGCCACCATTCCAGTCCCTGAATGACTTGCACCTATCAAATACCATCCTAAAAGAGTATCTAGGGCCTGTAGAAGGCTAGAGACCCAAGAGAGCTGTAACTTAGCTTACAGTGCTCTCTTGTGTCGTGTTGCACTAAAGCGGCGACACGATAAAAGAAACTACGGGAAACAACGTTCCCCGGTACTGACTGTCATAAGGGCATGTCAGTTTCCCCGTAAGAAAGGAGCGAAAGCCCAGAGAAGTGCGGCAGAAGGCTGTACTTCTCTGGCAAAGTCAAGAACAAGGTTAAAAACAATAGCAAAAAGTTTAGGGGTTGCCACATGGAAGGAAATTTCCCTACAATAACGAAATCTTTCCTAACAATATACAACTCCTTCCGATTCCAAACCTGAGACCCTTCCTATAGCATCAGATGGGATATCTCAATGCTAAAACCAAACCTGAGGTCCTTCCTATAACATGAGATGTGATATCCAAATCCTTCCCCTTCCAAACCCGAGACCCTCCCTTTGTCATGAGATGTGATATCCAACTCCTTCCCATTCCAATCCCGAGACCCTTCTGATAGCATGAGATGTGATATCTCAATGCCTCTAATACCAAACCTGAGATCCTTCCTATAACATGAGATGTGATATCTCAATGCTTCTAATACCAAACCTGAGACCCTCCCTTTAGCATGAGATGTGATATCCGACTCCTTCCCATTCCAATCCTGAGACCCTTCTGATAGCATGAGATGTTATATCTCAATGCCTCTAATATTAAACCTGAGATCCTTCCGATAGCATGAGATGTGATATCTCAATGCATCTAATACCAAACCTGAGATCCTTCCTATAACATGAGATGTGATATCCAAATCCTTCCCCTTCCAAACCTGAGACCCTCCCTTTAGCATGAGATGTGATATCCAACTCCTTCCCATTCCGATCCTGAGATCCTTCTGATAGCATGAGATGTGATATCTCAATGCCTCTAATACCAAACCTGAGATCCTACCTCTAACATGTAATGTGATATCCAACTCCTTCACCTTCCAAACCTGAGAGCCTTCCTATAGCATGAGATGTGATATCCAAGTCCTTCCCATTCCAATCCTGAGACCCTTCCTATAACATGAGATGTGATATCCAACTCCTTCCCATTCCAACCTGAGACCCTTCCTATAGCATGAGATGGGATATCCAACTCCTTCCAAATCGAATCCTGATACCCTTCCGATAGCATGAGATGTGATATCCCAATGCTTCTACAAAACCTGAGACCCATACATGGCATGAGATGTGATATCAAACTCCTTCCCATTCCAATCCTGAGACCCTTCCTATAGCTTGAGATGTGATATCCAACTCCTTCCCATTCCTATTCTGAGACCCATCCTATATCATGAGACTTGATATCTCAATGCTTCTAATACCAAACCTGAGACTGGTCCTATAACATGAGATGTGTTATCCAAATCCTTCCCCTTCCAAACCTTAGACCCTTCCTTTATCATGAGATGTGATATCCAAGACCTTCCCATTCCAATCATGAGACCCTTCCTATAGCATGAGATGTGATATCTCAATGCTTCTAATACCAAACCTGAGACCCTTCCTATAACATGAGATGTGATATCCAAGTCCTTCCCATTCCAATCCTGAGACCCTCGCTTTAGCATGAGATGTGATATCCAACTCCTTCCCATTCCGATCCTGAGATCCTTCTGATAGCAGGAGATGTGATATCTCAATGCCTCTAATACCAAACCTGAGATCCTACATCTAACATGTAATGTGATATCCAACTCCTTCCCCTTCTAAACCTGAGAGCCTTCCTATAGCATGAGATGTGATATCCAAGTCCTTCCCATTCCAATCCTGAGACCCTTCCTATAACATAAGATGTGATATCCAACTCCTTCCCATTCCAACCTGAGACCCTTCCTATAGCATGAGATGGGATATCCAACTCCTTCCAAATCCAATCCTGATACCCTTCCGATAGCATGAGATGTGATATCTCAATGCTTCTAATACCAAACCTGAGACCCATCCTATAACATGAGATGTGATATCCAAGTCCTTCCCATTCCAATCCTAAGACCCTTCCTATAGCATGAGATGTGATATCTCAATGCTTCTAATACCAAACCTGAGACCCTTCCTATAACATGAGATGTGATATCCAAGTCCTTCCCATTCCAATCCCGAGACCCTTCCTATAGCTTGAGATGTGATATCCAACTCCTTCCCATTCCAATTCTGAGACCCGTCCTATACCATGAGATGTGATATCTCAATGCTTCTAATACCAAACCTGAGACCCATCCTATAACATGAGATGTGATATCCAAGTCCTTCCCATTCCAATCCTAAGACCCTTCCTATAGCATGAAATGTGATATCTCAATGCTTCTAATACCAAACCTGAGACCCTTCCTATAACATGAGATGTGATATCCAAGTCCTTCCCATTCCAATCCCGAGACCCTTCCTATAGCTTGAGATGTGATATCCAACTCCTTCCCATTCCAATTCTGAGACCCTTCCCATAGCATGAGATGTGATATCTCAATGCTTCTAATACCAAACCTGAGACCCATCCTATAACATGAGATGTGATATCCAAGTCCTTCCCATTCCAATCCTAAAACCCTTCCTATAGCATGAGATGTGATATCTCAATGCTTCTAATACCAAACCTGAGACCCTTCCTATAACATGAGATGTGATATCCAAGTCCTTCCCATTCCAATCCCGAGACCCTTCCTATAGCTTGAGATGTGATATCCAACTCCTTCCCATTCCAATTCTGAGACCCGTCCTATACCATGAGATGTGATATCTCAATGCTTCTAATACCAAACCTGAGACCCTTCCTATAACGAGATGGGATATCCAACGCCTTCCCATTCCAATCCTGAGACCCTTCCGATAGCAGAGATGTGATATCTCAATGCTTATACCAAACCTGAGACCCTTCCTATGGCATGAGATGTCATATACAACTCCTTCCGATTCCAAACCTGAGACCCTTCCTATAGCATGAGATGGGATATCTCAATGCTTATACCAAACCTGAGACCCTTCCTATAGCATGAGATTTGATATCCAACTCCTTCCCATTCCAATCCTGAAACCCTTCCTATAGCTTGAGATGTGATATCCAACTCCTTCCCATTCCAATCCTGAGACCCTTCCTATAGCTTGAGATGTGATATCCAACTCCTTCCCATTCCAATCCTGAGACCTTTCCTAAAGCATGAGATGTGATATCTCAATGCTTCTAATACCAAACCTGAGATCCTTCCTATAACATGAGATGTGATATCCAAATCCTTCCACTTCCAAACCTGAGACCCTCCCTTTAGCATGAGATGTGATATCCGACTCCTTCCCATTCCAATCCTGAGACCCTTCTGATAGCATGAGATGTGATATCTCAATGCCTCTAATACCAAACCTGAGATCCTTCCGATAGCATGAGATGTGATATCTCAATGCTTCTAATACCAAACCTGAGATCCTTCCTATAACATGAGATGTGATCTCCAAATCCTTCCCCTTCCAAACCTGAGACCCTCCCTTTAGCATGATATGTGATATCCAACTCCTTCCCATTCCAATCCTGAGACGCTTCTGATAGCATGAGATGTGATATCTCAATGCCTCTAATACCAAACGTGAGATCCTTCCTCTAACATGAAATGTGATATCCAACTCCTTCCCCTTCCAAACCTGAGAGCCTTCCTATAGCATGAGATGTGATATCCAAGTCCTTCCCATTCCAATCCTGAGACCCTTCCTATAACATGAGATGTGATATCCAACTCCTTCCCATTCCAACCTGAGACCCTTCCTATAGCATGAGATGGGATATCCAACTCCTTCCAGATCCAATCCTGATACCCTTCCGATAGCATGAGATGTGATATCCCAATGCTTCTACAAAACCTGAGACACATACATGGCATGAGATGTGATATCAAACTCCTTCCCATTCCAATCCTGAGACCCTTCCTATAGCTTGAGATGTGATATCCAACTCCTTCCCATTCCAATTCTGAGACCCATCCTATACCATGAGACTTGATATCTCAATGCTTCTAATACCAAACCTGAGACTGGTCCTATAACATGAGATGTGATATCCAAATCCTTCCCCTTCCAAACCTTAGACCCTTCCTTTATCATGAGATGTGATATCCAAGACCTTCCCATTCCAATCCTGAGACCCTTCCTATAGCATGAGATGTGATATCTCAATGCTTCTAATACCAAACCTGAGACCCTTCCTATAACATGAGATGTGATATCCAAGTCCTTCCCATTCCAATCCTGAGACCCTTCCTATAGCATGGGATGTGATATCTCAATGCTTCTAATACCAAACCTGAGACCCTTCCTATAACGTGAGATGTGATATCCAAAACCTTCCCATTCCAATCCTGAGACCCTTCCTATAGCTTGAGATGTGATATCCAACTCCTTCCCATTCCAATTCTGAGACCCGTCCTATACCATGAGATGTGATATCTCAATGCTTCTAATACCAAACCTGAGACCCTTCCTATAACGAGATGGGATATCCAACTCCTTCCCATTCCAATCCTGAGACCCTTCCGATAGCAGAGATGTGATATCTCAATGCTTATACCAAACCTGAGACCCTTCCTATAACATGAGATGTGATATCCAAATCCTTCCCCTTCCAAACCCGAGATCCTCTCTTTAGCATGAGATGTGATATCCAACTCCTTCCCATTCCAATCCCGAGACCCTTCTGATAGCATGAGATGTGATATCTCAATGCCTCTAATACGAAACCTGAGATCCTTCCGATAGCATGAGATGTGATATCTCAATGCTTCTAATACCAAACCTGAGATCCTTCCTATAACATGAGATGTGATATCCAAATCCTTCCCCTTCCAAACCTGAGACCCTCCCTTTAGCATGAGATGTGATATCCGACTCCTTCCCATTCCAATCCTGAGACCCTTCTGATAGCATGAGATGTGATATCTCAATGCCTCTAATACCAAACCTGAGATCCTTCCTATAACATGAGATGTGATATCTCAATGCTTCTAATACCAAACCTGAGACCCTCCCTTTAGCATGAGATGTGATATCCGACTCCTTCCCATTCCAATCCTGAGACCCTTCTGATAGCATGAGATGTTATATCTCAATGCCTCTAATACCAAACCTGAGATCCTTCCGATAGCATGAGATGTGATATCTCAATGCATCTAATACCAAACCTGAGATCCTTCCTATAACATGAGATGTGATATCCAAATCCTTCCCCTTCCAAACCTGAGACCCTCCCTTTAGCATGAGATGTGATATCCAACTCCTTCCCATTCCGATCCTGAGATCCTTCTGATAGCATGAGATGTGATATCTCAATGCCTCTAATACCAAACCTGAGATCCTACCTCTAACATGTAATGTGATATCCAACTCCTTCCCCTTCCAAACCTGAGAGCCTTCCTATAGCATGAGATGTGATATCCAAGTCCTTCCCATTCCAATCCTGAGACCCTTCCTATAACATGAGATGTGATATCCAACTCCTTCCCATTCCAACCTGAGACCCTTCCTATAGCATGAGATGGGATATCCAACTCCTTCCAAATCCAATCCTGATACCCTTCCGATAGCATGAGATGTGATATCCCAATGCTTCTACAAAACCTGAGACCCATACATGACATGAGATGTGATATCAAACTCCTTCCCATTCCAATCCTGAGACCCTTCCTATAGCTTGAGATGTGATATCCAACTCCTTCCCATTCCAATTCTGAGACCCTTCCCATAGCATGAGATATGATATCTCAATGCTTCTAATACCAAACCTGAGACCCTTCCTATAACATGAGATGTGATATCCAAGTCCTTCCCATTCCAATCCTGAGACCCTTCCTATAGCATGAGATGTGATATCTCAATGCTTCTAATACCAAACCTGAGATCCTTCCTATAACATGAGATGTGATATCCAAGTCCTTCCCATTCCAATACTGAGACCCTTCCTATAGCTTGAGATGTGATATCCAACTCCTTCCCATTCCAATTCTGAGACCCGTCCTATACCATGAGATGTGATATCTCAATGCTTCTAATACCAAACCTGAGACCCTTCCTATAACGAGATGGGATATCCAACTCCTTCCCATTCCAATCCTGAGACCCTTCAGATAGCAGAGATGTGATATCTCAATGCTTATACCAAACCTGAGACCCTTCCTATGGCATGAGATGTCATATACGACTCCTTCCGATTCCAAACCTGAGACGCTTCCTATAGCATGAGATGGGATATCTCAATGCTTATACCAAACCTGAGACCCTTCCTATAGCATGAGATGGGATATCCAACTCCTTCGAGATCCAATCCTGATACCCTTCCGATAGCATGAGATGTGATATCTCAATGCTAATACCAAACCTGAGATCCTTCCTGTAACATGAGATGTGATATCCAAATACTTCCCCTTCCAAACCCGAGACCCACATGAGATGTGATATATAACTCCTTCCCATTCCAATCCCGAGACCCTTATGATAGCATGAGATGTGATATCTCAATGCCTCTAATACCAAACCTGAGATCCTTCCGATAGCATGAAATCTGATATCTCAATGCTTCTAATACCAAACCTGAGATCCTTCCTATAACATGAGATGTGATATCCAAATCCTTCCCCTTCCAAACCTGAGAACCTCCCTTTAGCATGAGATGTGATATCCGACTCTTTCCCATTCCAATCCTGAGACCCTTCTGATAGCATGAGATGCGATGTCTCAATGCTTCTAATACCAAACCTGAGACCCTTCCTATAACATGAGATGTGATATCTCAATGCTTCTAATACCCAACCTGAGACCCTCCCTTTAGCATGAGATGTGATATCCGACTCCTTCCCATTCCAATCCTGAGACCCTTCTGATATCATGAGATGTGATATCTCAATGCCTCTAATACCAAACCTGAGATCCTTCCGATAGCATGAGATGTTATATCTCAATGCTTCTAATACCAAACCTGAGATCCTTCCTATAACATGAGATGTGATATCCAAATCCTTCCTCTTCCAAACCTGAGACCCTCCCTTTAGCATGAGATGTGATATCCAACTCCTTCCCATTCTGATCCTGAGATCCTTCTGATAGCATGAGATGTGATATCTCAATGCTTCTAATACCAAACCTGAGATCCTACCTCTAACATGTAATGTGATATCCAACTCCTTCCCCTTCCAAACCTGAGAGCCTTCCTATAGCATGAGATGTGATATCCAAGTCCTTCCCATTCCAATCCTGAGACCCTTCCTATAACATGAGATGTGATATCCAACTCCTTCCCATTCCAACCTGAGACCCTTCCTATAGCATGAGATGGGATATCCAACTTCTTCCAAATCCAATCCTGATACCCTTCCGATAGCATGAGATGTGATATCCCAATGCTTCTACAAAACCTGAGACCCATACATGGCATGAGATTTGATATCAAACTCCTTCCCATTCCAATCCTGAGACCCTTCCTATAGCTTGAGATGTGATATCCAACTCCTTCCCATTCCAATTCTGAGACCCTTCCCATAGCATGAGATGTGATATCTCAATGCTTCTAATACCAAACCTGAGACCCTTCCTATAACATGAGATGTGATATCCAAGTCCTTCCCATTCCAATCCTGAGACCCTTCCTATAGCATGAGATGTGATATCTCAATGCTTCTAATATCAAACCTGAGACCCTTCCTATAACATGAGATGTGATATCCAAGTCCTTCCCATTCCAATCCTGAGACCCTTCCTATAGCTTGAGATGTGATATCCAACTCCTTCCCATTCCAATTCTGAAACCCGTCCTATACCATGAGATGTGATATCTCAATGCTTCTAATACCAAACCTGAGACCCTTCCTATAACGAGATGGGATATCCAACTCCTTCCCATTCCAATCCTGAGACCCTTCCGATAGCAGAGATGTGATATCTCAATGCTTATACCAAACCTGAGACCCTTCCTATGGCATGAGATGTCATATACAACTCCTTCCGATTCCAAACCTGAGACCCTTCCTATAGAATGAGATGGGATATCTCAATGCTTATACCAAACCTGAGACCCTTCCTATAGCATGAGATGTGATATCCAACTCCTTCCCATTCCAATCCTGAGACCCTTCCTATAGCTTGAGATGTGATATCCAACTCCATCCGATTCCAATCCTGAGACCCTTCCTATAGCTTGAGATGTGATATCCAACTCCTTCCCATTCCAATCCTGAGACCCTTCCTATAGCATGAGATGTGATATCTCAATGCTTCTAATACCAAACCTGAGATCCATCCTATAACATGAGATGTGATATCCAAATCCTTCCACTTCCAAACCTGAGGCCCTCCATTTAGCATGAGATGTGATATCCGACTCCTTCCCATTCCAATCCTGAGACCCTTCGGATAGCATGAGATGTGATATCTCAATGCCTCTAATACCAAACCTGAGATCCTTCCGATAGCATGAGATCTGATATCTCAATGCTTCTAATACCAAACCTGAGATCCTTCCTATAACATGAGATGTGATATCCAAATCCTTCCCCTTCCAAACCTGAGAACCTCCCTTTAGCATGAGATGTGATATCCGACTCTTTCCCATTCCAATCCTGAGACCCTTCTGATAGCATGAGATGTGATGTCTCAATGCTTCTAATACCAAACCTGAGACCCTTCCTATAACATGAGATGTGATATCTCAATGCTTCTAATACCCAACCTGAGACCCTCCCTTTAGCATGAGATGTGATATCCGACTCCTTCCCATTCCAATCCTGAGACCCTTCTGATATCATGAGATGTGATATCTCAATGCCTCTAATACCAAACCTGAGATCCTTCCGATAGCATGAGATGTTATATCTCAATGCTTCTAATACCAAACCTGAGATCCTTCCTATAACATGAGATGTGATATCCAAATCCTTCCTCTTCCAAACCTGAGACCCTCCCTTTAGCATGAGATGTGATATCCAACTCCTTCCCATTCTGATCCTGAGATCCTTCTGATAGCATGAGATGTGATATCTCAATGCCTCTAATACCAAACCTGAGATCCTACCTCTAACATGTAATGTGATATCCAACTCCTTCCCCTTCCAAACCTGAGAGCCTTCCTATAGCATGAGATGTGATATCCAACTCCTTCCCATTCCAACCTGAGACCCTTCCTATAGCATGAGATGTGATATCTCAATGCTTCTAATACCAAACCTGAGATCCTTCCTATAGCATGAGATGGGATATCCAACTTCTTCCAAATCCAATCCTGATACCCTTCCGATAGCATGAGATGTGATATCCCAATGCTTCTACAAAACCTGAGACCCATACATGGCATGAGATTTGATATCAAACTCCTTCCCATTCCAATCCTGAGACCCTTCCTATAGCTTGATATGTGATATCCAACTCCTTCCCATTCCAATTCTGAGACCCTTCCCATAGCATGAGATGTGATATCTCAATGCTTCTAATACCAAACCTGAGACCCTTCCTATAACATGAGATGTGATATCCAAGTCCTTCCCATTCCAATCCTGAGACCCTTCCTATAGCATGAGATGTGATATCTCAATGCTTCTAATACCAAACCTGAGACCCTTCCTATAACATGAGATGTGATATCCAAGTCCTTCCCATTCCAATCCTGAGACCCTTCTTATAGCTTGAGATGTGATATCCAACTCCTTCCCATTCCAATTCTGAAACCCGTCCTATACCATGAGATGTGATATCTCAATGCTTCTAATACCAAACCTGAGACCCTTCCTATAACGAGATGGGATATCCAACTCCTTCCCATTCCAATCCTGAGACCCTTCCGATAGCAGAGATGTGATATCTCAATGCTTATACCAAACCTGAGACCCTTCCTATGGCATGAGATGTCATATACAACTCCTTCCGATTCCAAACCTGAGACCCTTCCTATAGAATTAGATGGGATATCTCAATGCTTATACCAAACCTGAGACCCTTCCTATAGCATGAGATGTGATATCCAACTCCTTCCCATTCCAATCCTGAGACCCTTCCTATAGCTTGAGATGTGATATCCAACTCCTTCCGATTGCAATCCTGAGACCCTTCCTATAGCTTGAGATGTGATATCCAACTCCTTCCCATTCCAATCCTGAGACCCTTCCTATAGCATGAGATGTGATATCTCAATGCTTCTAATACCAAACCTGAGATCCTTCCTATAACATGAGATGTGATATCCAAATCCTTCCACTTCCAAACCTGAGGCCCTCCATTTAGCATGAGATGTGATATCCGACTCCTTCCCATTCCAATCCTGAGACCCTTCGGATAGCATGAGATGTGATATCTCAATGCCTCTAATACCAAACCTGAGATCCTTCCGATAGCATGAGATGTGATATCTCAATGCTTCTAATACCAAACCTGAGATCCTTCCTATAACATGAGATGTGATCTCCAAATCCTTCCCCTTCCAAACCTGAGACCCTCCCTTTAGCATGAGATGTGATATCCAACTCCTTCCCATTCCAATCCTGAGACCCTTCTGATAGCATGAGATGTGATATCTCAATGCCTCTAATACCAAACCTGAGATCCTTCCTCTAACATGAAATGTGATATCCAACTCCTTCCCATTCCAATCCTGAGACCCTTCCTATAACATGAGATGTGATATCCAACTCCTTCCCATTCCAACCTGAGACCCTTCCTATAGTATGAGATGGGATATCCAACTCCTTCCAGATCCAATCCTGATACCCTTCCGATAGCATGAGATGTGTTATCCCAATGCTTCTACAAAACCTGAGACCCATACATGGCATGAGATGTGATATCAAACTCCTTCCCATTCCAATCCTGAGACCCTTCCTATAGCTTGAGATGTGATATCCAACTCCTTCCCATTCCAATTCTGAGACCCGTTCTATACCATGAGACTTGATATCTCAATGCTTCTAATACCAAACCTGAGACCGGTCCTATAACATGAGATGTGATATCCAAATCCTTCCCCTTCCAAACCTTAGACCCTTCCTTTATCATGAGATGTGATATCCAAGACCTTCCCATTCCAATCCTGAGACCCTTCTGATAGCATGAGATGGGATATCCAACTCCTTCCAGATCCAATCCTGATACCCTTCCGATAGCATGAGATGTGATATCCCAATGCTTCTACAAAACCTGAGACCCATACATGGCATGAGATGTGATATCAAACTCCTTCCCATTCCAATCCTGAGACCCTTCCTATGGATTGAGATGTGATATCCAACTGCTTCCCATTCCAATTCTGAGACCCGTCCTATACCATGAGACTTGATATCTCAATGCTTCTAATACCAAACCTGAGACCGGTCCTATAACATGAGATGTGATATCCAAATCCTTCCCCTTCCAAACCTTAGACCCTTCCTTTATCATGAGATGTGATATCCAAGTCCTTCCCATTCCAATCCAGAGACCCTTCCTATAGCATGAGATGTGATATCTCAATGCTTCTAATACCAAACCTGAGACCCTTCCTATAACATGAGATGTGATATCCAAGTCCTTCCCATTCCAATCCTGAGACCCTTCCTATAGCATGAGATGTGATATCTTAATGCTTCTAATACCAAACCTGAGACCCTTCCTATAACATGAGATGTGATATCCAAGTCCTTCCCATTCCAATCCGGAGACCCTTCCTATAGTTTGAGATGTGATATCCAACTCCTTCCCATTCCAATTCTGAGACCCGTCCTATACCATTAGATGTGATATCTCAATGCTTCTAATACCAAACCTGAGATCCTTCCTATAACGAGATGGGATATCCAACTCCTTCCCATTCCAATCCTGAGACCCTTCCGATAGAAGAGATGTGATATCTCAATGCTTATACCAAACCTGAGACCCTTCCTATGGCATGAGATGTCATATACAACTCCTTCCGATTCCAAACCTGAGACCCTTCCTATAGCATCAGATGGGATATCTCAATGCTAATACCAAACCTGAGATCCTTCCTATAACATGAGATGTGATATCCAAATCCTTCCCCTTCCAAACCCGAGACCCTCCCTTTAGCATGAGATGTGATATCCAACTCCTTCCCATTCCAATCCCGAGACCCTTCTGATAGCATGAGATGTGATATCTCAATGCCTCTAATACCAAACCTGAGATCCTTCCGATAGCATGAGATGTGATATCTCAATGCTTCTAATACCAAACCTAAGATCCTTCCCATAACATGAGATGTGATATCCAAATCCTTCCCCTTCCAAACCTGAGACCCTCCCTTTAGCATGAGATGTGATATCCGACTCCTTCCCATTCCAATCCTGAAACCCTTCTGATAGCATGAGATGTGATATCTCAATGCCTCTAATACCAAACCTGAGACCCTTCCTATGGCATGAGATGTCATATACAACTCCTTCCGATTCCAAACCTGAGACCCTTCCTATAGCATCAGATGGGATATCTCAATGCTAATACCAAACCTGAGATCCTTCCTATAACATGAGATGTGATATCCAAATCCTTCCCCTTCCAAACCCGAGACCCTCCCTTTAGCATGAGATGTGATATCCAACTCCTTCCCATTCCAATCCCGAGACCCTTCTGATAGCATGAGATGTGATATCTCAATGCCTCTAATACCAAACCTGAGATCCTTCCGATAGCATGAGATGTGATATCTCAATGCTTCTAATACCAAACCTAAGATCCTTCCCATAACATGAGATGTGATATCCAAATCCTTCCCCTTCCAAACCTGAGACCCTCCCTTTAGCATGAGATGTGATATCCAACTCCTTCCCATTCCAATCCCGAGACCCTTCTGATAGCATGAGATGTGATATCTCAATGCCTCTAATACCAAACCTGAGATCCTTCCGATAGCATGAGATGTGAAATCTCAATGCTTCTAATACCAAACCTAAGATCCTTCCCATAACATGAGATGTGATATCCAAATCCTTCCCCTTCCAAACCTGAGACCCTTCCTTTATCATGAGATGTGATATCCAAGTCCTTCCCATTCCAATCCAGAGACCCTTCCTATAGCATGAGATGTGATATCTCAATGCTTCTAATACCAAACCTGAGACCCTTCCTATAACATGAGATGTGATATCCAAGTCCTTCCCATTCCAATCCTGAGACCCTTCCTATAGCATGAGATGTGATATCTTAATGCTTCTAATACCAAACCTGAGACCCTTCCTATAACATGAGATGTGATATCCAAGTCCTTCCCATTCCAATCCGGAGACCCTTCCTATAGTTTGAGATGTGATATCCAACTCCTTCCCATTCCAATTCTGAGACCCGTCCTATACCATGAGATGTGATATCTCAATGCTTCTAATACCAAACCTGAGATCCTTCCTATAACGAGATGGGATATCCAACTCCTTCCCATTCCAATCCTGAGACCCTTCCGATAGCAGAGATGTGATATCTCAATGCTTATACCAAACCTGAGACCCTTCCTATGGCATGAGATGTCATATACAACTCCTTCCGATTCCAAACATGAGACCCTTCCTATAGCATCAGATGGGATATCTCAATGCTAATACCAAACCTGAGATCCTTCCTATAACATGAGATGTGATATCCAAATCCTTCCCCTTCCAAACCCGAGACCCTCCCTTTAGCATGAGATGTGATATCCAACTCCTTCCCATTCCAATCCCGAGACCCTTCTGATAGCATGAGATGTGATATCTCAATGCCTCTAATACCAAACCTGAGATCCTTCCGATAGCATGAGATGTGATATCTCAATGCTTCTAATACCAAACCTAAGATCCTTCCCATAACATGAGATGTGATATCCAAATCCTTCCCCTTCCAAACCTGAGACCCTCCCTTTAGCATGAGATGTGATATCCGACTCCTTCCCATTCCAATCCTGAAACCCTTCTGATAGCATGAGATGTGATATCTCAATGCCTCTAATACCAAACCTGAGTTCCTTCCTATAACATGAGATGTGATATCTCAATGCTTCTAATAGTAAACCTGAGACCCTCCCTTTAGCATGAGATGTGATATCCGACTCCTTCCCATTCCAATCCTGAGACCCTTCTGATAGCATGAGATGTGATATCTCAATGCCTCTAATACCAAACCTGAGATCCTTCCGATAGCATGAGATGTGATATCTCAATGTGTCTAATACCAAACCTGAGATCCTTCCTATAACATGAGATGTGATATCCAAATCCTTCCCCTTCCAAACCTGAGACCCTCCCTTTAGCATGAGATGTGATATCCAACTCCTTCCCATTCCGATCCTGAGATCCTTCTGATAGCATGAGATGTGATATCTCAATGCCTCTAATACCAAACCTGAGATCCTACCTCTAACATGTAATGTGATATCCAACTCCTTCCCCTTCCAAACCTGAGAGCCTTCCTATAGCATGAGATGTGATATCCAAGTCCTTCCCATTCCAATCCTGAGACCCTTCCTATAACATGAGATGTGATATCCAACTCCTTCCCATTCCAACCTGAGACCCTTCCTATATCATGAGATGGGATATCCAACTCCTTCCAAATCCAATCCTGATACCCTTCCGATAGCATGAGATGTGATATCCCAATGCTTCTACAAAACCTGAGACCCATACATCGCATGAGATGTGATATCAAACTCCTTCCCATTCCAATCCTGAGACCCTTCCTATAGCTTGAGATGTGATATCCAACTCCTTCCCATTCCAATTCTGAGACCCTTCCTATAGCATGAGATGTGATATCTCAATGCTTCTAATACCAAACCTGAGACCCTTCCTATAACATGAGATGTGTTATCCAAGTCCTTCCCATTCCAATCCTGAGACCCTTCCTATAGCATGAGATGTGATATCTCAATGCTTCTAATACCAAACCTGAGACCCTTCCTATATCATGAGATGTGATATCCAAGTCCTTCCCATTCCAATCCTGAGACCCTTCCTATAGCTTGAGATGTGATATCTAACTCCTTCCCATTCCAATTCTGAGACCCGTCCTATACCATGAGATGTGATATCTCAATGCTTCTAATACCAAACCTGAGACCCTTCCTATAACGAGATGGGATATCAAACTCCTTCCCATTCCAATCCTGAGACCCTTCCGATAGCAGAGATGTGATATCTCAATGCTTATACCAAACCTGAGACCCTACCTATGGCATGAGATGTCATATACAACTCCTTCCGATTCCAAACCTGAGACCCTTCCTATAGCATGAGATGGGATATCTCAATGCTAATACCAAACCTGAGACCCTTCCTATAGCATGAGATGTGATATCCAACTCCTTCCCATTCCAATCCTGAGACCCTTACTATAGCTTGAGATGTGATATCCAACTCCTTCCCATTCCAATCCTGAGACCCTTTCTATAGCTTGAGATGTGATATCCAACTCCTTCCCATTCCAATCCTGAGACCCTTCCTATAGCATGAGATGTGATATCTCAATGCTTCTAATACCAAACCTGAGATCCTTCCTATAACATGAGATGTGATATCCAAATCCTTCCACTTCCAAACCTGAGACCCTCCCTTTAGCATGAGATGTGATATCCGACTCCTTCCCATTCCAATCCTGAGACCCTTCTGATAGCATGAGATGTGATATCTCAATGCCTCTAATACCAAACCTGAGATCCTTCCGATAGCATGAGATGTGATATCTCAATGCTTCTAATACCAAACCTGAGATCCTTCCTATAACATGAGATGTGATATCCAAATCCTTCCCCTTCCAAACCTGAGACCCTCCCTTTAGCATGAGATGTGATATCCAACTCCTTCCCATTCCAATCCTGAGACCCTTCTGATAGCATGAGATGTGATATCTCAATGCCTCTAATACCAAACCTGAGATCCTACCTCTAACATGAAATGTGATATCCAACTCCTTCCCCTTCCAAACCTGAGAGCCTTCCTATAGCATGAGATGTGATATCCAAGTCCTTCCCATTCCAATCCTGAGACCCTTCCTATAACATGAGATGTGATATCCAACTCCTTCCAAATCCAATCCTGATACCCTTCCGATAGCATGAGATGTGATATCCCAATGCTTCTACAAAACCTGAGACCCATACATGGCATGAGATGTGATATCAAACTCCTTCCCATTCCAATCCTGAGACACTTCCTATAGCATCAGATGTGATATCTCAATGCTTCTAATACCAAACCTGAGACTCTTCCTATAACATGAGATGGGATATCCAACTCCTTCCCATTCCAATCCTGAGACCCTTCCGATAGCAGAGATGTGATATCTCAATGCTTATACAAAACCTGAGACCTTTCCTATGGCATGAGATGTCATATACAACTCCTTCCCATTCCAATCCTGAGACCCTTCCTATAGCATGAGATGTGATATCTCAATGCTTCTAATACCAAACCTGAGATCCTTCCTATAACATGAGATGTGATATCCAACTCCTTCCCATTCCAATCCTGAGACCCTTCCTATAGCATGAGATGTGACATCTCAATGCTTATACCACACCTGAGACCCTTCCTATAGCATGAGATGTGATATCCAACTCCTTCCCATTCCAATCCTGAGACCCTTCCTATAGCATGAGATGTGATATCTCAATGCCTCTAATACCAAACCTGAGATCCTTCCTCTAACATGAAATGTGATATCCAACTCCTTCCCTTTCCAAACCTGAGAGCCTACCTATAGCATGAGATGTGATATTCAAGTCCTTCCCATTCCAATCCTTAGACCCTTCCTACAGCATGCAATATGATATCTCAATGATTCTAATAACAAACCTGAGACCCGTCCTATAACATGAGATGGGATATCCAACTCCTTCCCATTCCAATCCTGAGACACTTCCGATAGCAGAGATGTGATATCTCAATGCTTATACCAAACCTGAGACCCTTCCTATAGCATGAGATGTAATATCCAACTCCTTCCCATTCCAATCCTGAGACCCTTCCTACAGCATGCGATGTGATATCTCAATGCTTCTAATACCAAACCTGAGACCCGTCCTATAACATGAGATGGGATATCCAACTCCTTCTCGTTCCAAACCTGAGACCCTTCCTATAGCATGAGATGTGATATCCAACTCCTTCCCATCCCAATCCTGAGACACTTCCGATTGCAGAGATGTGATATCTCAATGCTTATACCAAACCTGAGACTCTTCCTATAACATGAGATGTGATATCCAACTCCTTCCCGGTACAAACCTGAGACCCTTCCTATAGCATGAGATGTGATATCCAACTCCTTCCCATTCCAATCCTGAGACCCTTCTGATAGCATGAGATGTGATATCTCAATGCTTCTAATACCAAACCTGAGATCCTTCTTATAACATGTGATGTGATATCCAAATCCTTCCCCTTCCAAACCTGAGACCCTCCCTTTAGCATGAGAAGTGATATCCAACTCCTTCCCATTCCAATCCTGAGACCCTTATGATAGCATGAGATGTGATATCTCAATGCCTCTAATACCAAACCTGAGATACTTCCGATAGCATGAGATGTGATATCTCAATGATTCTAATACCAAACCTGAGATCCTTCCTATAACATGCGATGTGATATCCAAATCCTTCCCCTTCCAAACCTGAGACCCTCCCTTTAGCATGAGATGCGATATCCAACTCCTTCCCATTCCAATCCTGAGACCCTTCTGATAGCATGAGATGTGATACCTCAATGCCTCTAATACCAAACCTGAGATCCTACCTCTAACATGAAATGTGATATCCAACTCCTTCCCTTACCAAACCTGAGATCCTTCCTATAACATGCGATGTGATATCCAAATCCTTCCCCTTCCAAACCTGAGACCCTCCCTATAGCATGAGATGTGATATCCAAGTCCGTCCCATTCCAATCCTGAGACCCTTCCTATAGCATGAGATGTGATATCTCAATGCTTATTCCAAACCTGAGACCCTTCCTATGGCATGAGATGTCATATACAACTCCTTCCCATTCCAATCCTGAGACCCTTCCTATAGCATGAGATGTGATATCTCAATGCTTATACCAAACCTGAGACTTTCCTATAGCATGAGATGTGATAGCCAACTTCTTCCCATTCCAATCCTGAGACCCTTCCTATAACATGAGATGTGATGTCGCAATGCTTCTAATACCAAACCTGAGATCTTTCCTATAACATGAGATGTGATATCCAACACCTTCCCATTCCAATCCTGAGACCCTTCCTAAAGCATGAGATGTGATATCTCAATGCTTATACCAAACGTGAGACCCTTCCTATAGCTTGAGATGTGATATCCAACTCCTTCCCATTCCAATCCTGAGACCCTTCCTATAGCATGAGATGTGATATCTCAATGCTTATACCAAACGTGAGACCCTTCCTATAACATGAGATGTGATATCTTAATGCCTCTAATACCAAACCTGAGATCCTTCCTCTAACATGAAATGTGATATCCAACTCCTTCCCCTTCCAAACCTGAGAGCCTTCCTATAGCATGAGATATGATATCCAAGTCCTTCCCATTCCAATCCTGGGACCCTTCCTATAACATGAGATGTGATATCCAACTCCTTCCCATTCCAATCCTGGGACCCTTCCTATAACATGAGATGTGATATCCAACTCCTTCCCATTCCAACCTGAGACCCTTCCGATAGCATGAGATGTGATATCCCAATGTTTCTACCAAACCTGAGACCCATACTATGGCATGAGTTGTGATATCAAACCCCTTCCCATTCCAATCCTGAGACCCTTCCTATAGCTTGAGATATCCAACTCCTTCCCATTCCAATTCTGAGACCCTTCCTATACCATGAGACTTGATATCTCAATGCTTCTAATACCAAACCTGAGACCCTTCATATAGCATGAGATGTGATATCTCAATGCTTCTAATACCAAACCTGAGATCCTTCCGATAACATGAGATGTGATATCCAAATCCTTCCCCTTCCAAACCTGAGACCCTCCCTTTAGCATGAGATGTGATATCCAACTCCTTCCCATTCCCATCCTGAGACCCTTCTGATAGCATGAGATGTGATATCTCGATGCCTCCAATACCAAACCTGAGATCCTACCTCTAACATGAAATGTGATATCCACATCCTTCCCCTTCCAAACCTGAGACCCTCCCTTTAGCATGAGATGTGATATCCAACTCCGTCCCATTCCAATCCTGAGACCCTTCCGATAGCATGAGATGTGATATCTCAATGCTTCTAATACCAAACCTGTGATCCTTCCTATAACAAGAGATGTGATATCCAAATCCTTCCCCTTCCAAACCTGAGACCCTCCCTTTAGCATGAGATGTGATATCTCAATGCCTCTAATACCAAACCTGAGATCCTTCCGATAGCATGAGATGTGATATCTCAATGCTTCTAATACCAAACCTGAGATCCTTCCTATAACATGAGACGTGATATCCAAATCCTTCCCCTTCCAAACCTGAGACCCTCCCTTTAGCATGAGATGTGATATCCAACTCCTTCCCATTCCAATCCTGAGACCCTTCTGATAGCATGAGATGTGATATCTCAATGCCTCTAATACCAAACCTGAGATCCTACCTCTAACATGAAATGTGATATCCAACTCTTTCCCCTTCCAAACCTGAGAGCCTTCCTATAGCATGAGATGTGATATCCGACTCCTTCCCGTTCCAATCCTGAGACCCTTCCGATAGCATGAGATGTGATATCTCAATGCTTCTAATACCAAACCTGAGATCCTTCTTATAACATGTGATGCGATATCCAAATCTTTCCCCTTCCAAACCTGAGACCCTCCCTTTAGCATGAGATGTGATATCCAACTCCTTCCCATTCCAATCCTGAGACCCTTATGATAGATAGCATGAGATGTGATATCTCAATGCCTCTAATACCAAACCTGAGATCCTTCCTATAACATGAGATGTGATATCCAAATCCTTCCCCTTCCAAACCTGAGACCCTCCCTTTAGCATGAGATGTGATATCCAACTCCTTCCCATTCCAATCCTGAGACCCTTCCGATAGCATGAGATGTGATATCTCAATGCTTCTAATACCAAACCTGTGATCCTTCCTATAACAAGAGATGTGATATCCAAATCATTCCCCTTCCAAACCTGAGACCCTCCCTTTAGCATGAGATGTGATATCTCAATGCCTCTAATACCAAACCTGAGATCCTTCCGATAGCATGAGATGTGATATCTCAATGCTTCTAATACCAAACCTAAGATCCTTCCTATAACATGAGACGTGATATCCAAATCCTTCCCCTTCCAAACCTGAGACCCTCCCTTTAGCATGAGATGTGATATGCAACTCCTTCCCATTCCAATCCTGAGAGCCTTCTGATAGCATGAGATGTGATATCTCAATGCCTCTAATACCAAACCTGAGATCCTACCTCTAACATGAAATGTGATATCCAACTCCTTCCCCTTCCAAACCTGAGAGCCTTCCTATAGCATGAGATGTGATATCCAAGTCCTTCCCATTCCAATCCTGAGACCCTTCCTATAACATGAGATGTGATATCCAACTCCTTCCAAATCCAATCCTGATACCCTTCCGATAGCATGAGATGTGATATCCCAATGCTTCTACAAAACCTGAGACCCATACATGGCATGAGATGTGATATCAAACTCCTTCCCATTCCAATCCTGAGACACTTCCTATAGCATCAGATGTGATATCTCAATGCTTCTAATACCAAACCTGAGACTCTTCCTATAACATGAGATGGGATATCCAACTCCTTCCCATTCCAATCCTGAGACCCTTCCGATAGCAGAGATGTGATATCTCAATGCTTATACCAAACCTGAGACCCTTCCTATGGCATGAGATGTCATATACAACTCCTTCCCATTCCAATCCTGAGACCCTTCCTATAGCATGAGATGTGATATCTCAATGCTTCTAATACCAAACCTGAGATCCTTCCTATAACATGAGATGTGATATCCAACTCCTTCCCATTCCAATCCTGAGACCCTTCCTATAGCATGAGATGTGACATCTCAATGCTTATACCAAACCTGAGACCCTTCCTATAGCATGAAATGTGATATCCAACTCCTTCCCATTCCAATCCTGAGACCCTTCCTATAGCATGAGATGTGATATCTCAATGCCTCTAATACCAAACCTGAGATCCTTCCTCTAACATGAAATGTGATATCCAACTCCTTCCCTTTCCAAACCTGAGAGCCTACCTATAGCATGAGATGTGATATTCAAGTCCTTCCCATTCCAATCCTTAGACCCTTCCTACAGCATGCAATATGATATCTCAATGATTCTAATAACAAACCTGAGACCCGTCCTATAACATGAGATGGAATATCCAACTCCTTCCCATTCCAATCCTGAGACACTTCCGATAGCAGAGATGTGATATCTCAATGCTTATACCAAACCTGAGACCCTTCCTATAGCATGAGATGTAATATCCAACTCCTTCCCATTCCAATCCTGAGACCCTTCCTACAGCATGCGATGTGATATCTCAATGCTTCTAATACCAAACCTGAGACCCGTCCTATAACATGAGATGGGATATCCAACTCCTTCCCGTTCCAAACCTGAGACCCTTCCTATAGCATGAGATGTGATATCCAACTCCTTCCCATCCCAATCCTGAGACACTTCCGATTGCAGAGATGTGATATCTCAATGCTTATACCAAACCTGAGACTCTTCCTATAACATGAGATGTGATATCCAACTCCTTCCCGTTCCAAACCTGAGACCCTTCCTATAGCATGAGATGTGATATCCAACTCCCTCCCATTCCAATCCTGAGACCCTTCTGATAGCATGAGATGTGATATCTCAATGCTTCTAATACCAAACCTGAGATCCTTCTTATAACATGTGATGTGATATCCAAATCCTTCCCCTTCCAAACCTGAGACCCTCCCTTTAGCATGAGAAGTGAAATCCAACTCCTTCCCATTCCAATCCTGAGACCCTTATGATAGCATGAGATGTGATATCTCAATGCCTCTAATACCAAACCTGAGATACTTCCGATAGCATGAGATGTGATATCTCAATGATTCTAATACCAAACCTGAGATCCTTCCTATAACATGCGATGTGATATCCAAATCCTTCCCCTTCCAAACCAGACCCTCCCTTTAGCATGAGATGTGATATCCAACTCCTTCCCATTCCAATCCTGAGACCCTTCTGATAGCATGAGATGTGATACCTCAATGCCTCTAATACCAAACCTGAGATCCTACCTCTAACATGAAATGTGATATCCAACTCCTTCCCTTACCAAACCTGAGATCCTTCCTATAACATGCGATGTGATATCCAAATCCTTCCCCTTCCAAACCTGAGACCCTCCCTATAGCATGAGATGTGATATCCAAGTCCGTCCCATTCCAATCCTGAGACCCTTCCTATAGCATGAGATGTGATATCTCAATGCTTATTCCAAACCTGAGACCCTTCCTATGGCATGAGATGTGATATACAACTCCTTCCCATTCCAATCCTGAGACCCTTCCTATAGCATGAGATGTGATATCTCAATGCTTATACCAAACCTGAGACCCTTCCTATAGCATGAGATGTGATAGCCAACTTCTTCCCATTCCAATCCTGAGACCCTTCCTATAACATGAGATGTGATGTCGCAATGCTTCTAATACCAAACCTGAGATCTTTCCTATAACATGAGATGTGATATCCAACACCTTCCCATTCCAATCCTGAGACCCTTCCTATAGCATGAGATGTGATATCTCAATGCTTATACCAAACGTGAGACCCTTCCTATAGCTCGAGATGTGATATCCAACTCCTTCCCATTCCAATCCTGAGACCCTTCCTATAGCATGAGATGTGATATCTCAATGCTTATACCAAACGTGAGACCCTTCCTATAACATGAGATGTGATATCTTAATGCCTCTAATACCAAACCTGAGATCCTTCCTCTAACATGAAATGTGATATCCAACTCCTTCCCCTTCCAAACCTGAGAGCCTCCCTATAGCATGAGATATGATATCCAAGTCCTTCCCATTCCAATCCTGGGACCCTTCCTATAACATGAGATGTGATATCCAACTCCTTCCTATTCCAACCTGAGACCCTTCCTATAGCATGAGATGGGATATCCAACTCCTTCCAGATCAAATCCTGATACCCTTCCGATAGCATGAGATGTGATATCCCAATGGTTCTACCAAACCTGAGACCCATACTATGGCATGAGTTGTGATATCAAACCCCTTCCCATTCCAATCCTGAGACCCTTCCTATAGCTTGAGATATCCAACTCCTTCCCATTCCAATTCTGAGACCCTTCCTATACCATGAGACTTGATATCTCAATGCTTCTAATACCAAACCTGAGACCCTTCCTATAGCATGAGATGTGATATCTCAATGCTTCTAATACCAAACCTGAGATCCTTCCGATAACATGAGATGTGATATCCAAATCCTTCCCCTTCCAAACCTGAGACCCTCCCTTTAGCATGAGATGTGATATCCAACTCCTTCCCATTCCCATCCTGAGAGCCTTCTGATAGCATGAGATGTGATATCTCAATGCCTCTAATACCAAACCTGAGATCCTACCTCTAACATGAAATGTGATATCCAACTCCTTCCCCTTCCAAACCTGAGACCCTTCCTATAGCATGAGATGTGATATCCAACTCCTTCCCATTCCAATCCTGAGACCCTTCCTATAGCATGAGATGTGATATCTCAATGCTTATACCAAACCTGAGACTTTCCTATAGCATGAGATGTGATAGCCAACTTCTTCCCATTCCAATCCTGAGACCCTTCCTATAACATGAGATGTGATGTCGCAATGCTTCTAATACCAAACCTGAGATCTTTCCTATAACATGAGATGTGATATCCAACACCTTCCCATTCCAATCCTGAGACCCTTCCTAAAGCATGAGATGTGATATCTCAATGCTTATACCAAACGTGAGACCCTTCCTATAGCTTGAGATGTGATATCCAACTCCTTCCCATTCCAATCCTGAGACCCTTCCTATAGCATGAGATTTGATATCTCAATGCTTATACCAAACGTGAGACCCTTCCTATAACATGAGATGTGATATCTTAATGCCTCTAATACCAAACCTGAGATCCTTCCTCTAACATGAAATGTGATATCCAACTCCTTCCCCTTCCAAACCTGAGAGCCTTCCTATAGCATGAGATATGATATCCAAGTCCTTCCCATTCCAATCCTGGGACCCTTCCTATAACATGAGATGTGATATCCAACTCCTTCCCATTCCAATCCTGGGACCCTTCCTATAACATGAGATGTGATATCCAACTCCTTCCCATTCCAACCTGAGACCCTTCCGATAGCATGAGATGTGATATCCCAATGTTTCTACCAAACCTGAGACCCATACTATGGCATGAGTTGTGATATCAAACCCCTTCCCATTCCAATCCTGAGACCCTTCCTATAGCTTGAGATATCGAACTCCTTCCCATTCCAATTCTGAGACCCTTCCTATACCATGAGACTTGATATCTCAATGCTTCTAATACCAAACCTGAGACCCTTCATATAGCATGAGATGTGATATCTCAATGCTTCTAATACCAAACCTGAGATCCTTCCGATAACATGAGATGTGATATCCAAATCCTTCCCCTTCCAAACCTGAGACCCTCCCTTTAGCATGAGATGTGATATCCAACTCCTTCCCATTCCCATCCTGAGACCCTTCTGATAGCATGAGATGTGATATCTCGATGCCTCCAATACCAAACCTGAGATCCTACCTCTAACATGAAATGTGATATCCACATCCTTCCCCTTCCAAACCTGAGACCCTCCCTTTAGCATGAGATGTGATATCCAACTCCGTCCCATTCCAATCCTGAGACCCTTCCGATAGCATGAGATGTGATATCTCAATGCTTCTAATACCAAACCTGTGATCCTTCCTATAACAAGAGATGTGATATCCAAATCCTTCCCCTTCCAAACCTGAGACCCTCCCTTTAGCATGAGATGTGATATCTCAATGCCTCTAATACCAAACCTGAGATCCTTCCGATAGCATGAGATGTGATATCTCAATGCTTCTAATACCAAACCTGAGATCCTTCCTATAACATGAGACGTGATATCCAAATCCTTCCCCTTCCAAACCTGAGACCCTCCCTTTAGCATGAGATGTGATATCCAACTCCTTCCCATTCCAATCCTGAGACCCTTCTGATAGCATGAGATGTGATATCTCAATGCCTCTAATACCAAACCTGAGATCCTACCTCTAACATGAAATGTGATATCCAACTCTTTCCCCTTCCAAACCTGAGAGCCTTCCTATAGCATGAGATGTGATATCCGACTCCTTCCCGTTCCAATCCTGAGACCCTTCCGATAGCATGAGATGTGATATCTCAATGCTTCTAATACCAAACCTGAGATCCTTCTTATAACATGTGATGCGATATCCAAATCTTTCCCCTTCCAAACCAGAGACCCTCCCTTTAGCATGAGATGTGATATCCAACTCCTTCCCATTCCAATCCTGAGACCCTTATGATAGATAGCATGAGATGTGATATCTCAATGCCTCTAATACCAAACCTGAGATCCTTCCTATAACATGAGATGTGATATCCAAATCCTTCCCCTTCCAAACCTGAGACCCTCCCTTTAGCATGAGATGTGATATCCAACTCCTTCCCATTCCAATCCTGAGACCCTTCCGATAGCATGAGATGTGATATCTCAATGCTTCTAATACCAAACCTGTGATCCTTCCTATAACAAGAGATGTGATATCCAAATCATTCCCCTTCCAAACCTGAGACCCTCCCTTTAGCATGAGATGTGATATCTCAATGCCTCTAATACCAAACCTGAGATCCTTCCGATAGCATGAGATGTGATATCTCAATGCTTCTAATACCAAACCTAAGATCCTTCCTATAACATGAGACGTGATATCCAAATCCTTCCCCTTCCAAACCTGAGACCCTCCCTTTAGCATGAGATGTGATATCCAACTCCTTCCCATTCCAATCCTGAGAGCCTTCTGATAGCATGAGATGTGATATCTCAATGCCTCTAATACCAAACCTGAGATCCTACCTCTAACATGAAATGTGATATCCAACTCCTTCCCCTTCCAAACCTGAGAGCCTTCCTATAGCATGAGATGTGATATCCAAGTCCTTCCCATTCCAATCCTGAGACCCTTCCTATAACATGAGATGTGATATCCAACTCCTTCCAAATCCAATCCTGATACCCTTCCGATAGCATGAGATGTGATATCCCAATGCTTCTACAAAACCTGAGACCCATACATGGCATGAGATGTGATATCAAACTCCTTCCCATTCCAATCCTGAGACACTTCCTATAGCATCAGATGTGATATCTCAATGCTTCTAATACCAAACCTGAGACTCTTCCTATAACATGAGATGGGATATCCAACTCCTTCCCATTCCAATCCTGAGACCCTTCCGATAGCAGAGATGTGATATCTCAATGCCTATACCAAACCTGAGACCCTTCCTATGGCATGAGATGTCATATACAACTCCTTCCCATTCCAATCCTGAGACCCTTCCTATAGCATGAGATGTGATATCTCAATGCTTCTAATACCAAACCTGAGACTCTTCCTATAACATGAGATGGGATATCCAACTCCTTCCCATTCCAATCCTGAGACCCTTCCGATAGCAGAGATGTGATATCTCAATGCTTATACCAAACCTGAGACCCTTCCTATGGCATGAGATGTCATATACAACTCCTTCCCATTCCAATCCTGAGACCCTTCCTATAGCATGAGATGTGATATCTCAATGCTTCTAATACCAAACCTGAGATCCTTCCTATAACATGAGATGTGATATCCAACTCCTTCCCATTCCAATCCTGAGACCCTTCCTATAGCATGAGATGTGACATCTCAATGCTTATACCAAACCTGAGACCCTTCCTATAGCATGAAATGTGATATCCAACTCCTTCCCTTTCCAAACCTGAGAGCCTACCTATAGCATGAGATGTGATATTCAAGTCCTTCCCATTCCAATCCTTAGACCCTTCCTACAGCATGCAATATGATATCTCAATGATTCTAATAACAAACCTGAGACCCGTCCTATAACATGAGATGGAATATCCAACTCCTTCCCATTCCAATCCTGAGACACTTCCGATAGCAGAGATGTGATATCTCAATGCTTATACCAAACCTGAGACCCTTCCTATAGCATGAGATGTAATATCCAACTCCTTCCCATTCCAATCCTGAGACCCTTCCTACAGCATGCGATGTGATATCTCAATGCTTCTAATACCAAACCTGAGACCCGTCCTATAACATGAGATGGGATATCCAACTCCTTCCCGTTCCAAACCTGAGACCCTCCCTTTAGCATGAGATGTGATATCCAACTCCTTCCCATTCCCATCCTGAGACCCTTCTGATAGCATGAGATGTGATATCTCGATGCCTCCAATACCAAACCTGAGATCCTACCTCTAACATGAAATGTGATATCCACATCCTTCCCCTTCCAAACCTGAGACCCTCCCTTTAGCATGAGATGTGATATCCAACTCCGTCCCATTCCAATCCTGAGACCCTTCCGATAGCATGAGATGTGATATCTCAATGCTTCTAATACCAAACCTGTGATCCTTCCTATAACAAGAGATGTGATATCCAAATCCTTCCCCTTCCAAACCTGAGACCCTCCCTTTAGCATGAGATGTGATATCTCAATGCCTCTAATACCAAACCTGAGATCCTTCCGATAGCATGAGATGTGATATCTCAATGCTTCTAATACCAAACCTGAGATCCTTCCTATAACATGAGACGTGATATCCAAATCCTTCCCCTTCCAAACCTGAGACCCTCCCTTTAGCATGAGATGTGATATCCAACTCCTTCCCATTCCAATCCTGAGACCCTTCTGATAGCATGAGATGTGATATCTCAATGCCTCTAATACCAAACCTGAGATCCTACCTCTAACATGAAATGTGATATCCAACTCTTTCCCCTTCCAAACCTGAGAGCCTTCCTATAGCATGAGATGTGATATCCGACTCCTTCCCGTTCCAATCCTGAGACCCTTCCGATAGCATGAGATGTGATATCTCAATGCTTCTAATACCAAACCTGAGATCCTTCTTATAACATGTGATGCGATATCCAAATCTTTCCCCTTCCAAACCTGAGACCCTCCCTTTAGCATGAGATGTGATATCCAACTCCTTCCCATTCCAATCCTGAGACCCTTATGATAGATAGCATGAGATGTGATATCTCAATGCCTCTAATACCAAACCTGAGATCCTTCCTATAACATGAGATGTGATATCCAAATCCTTCCCCTTCCAAACCTGAGACCCTCCCTTTAGCATGAGATGTGATATCCAACTCCTTCCCATTCCAATCCTGAGACCCTTCCGATAGCATGAGATGTGATATCTCAATGCTTCTAATACCAAACCTGTGATCCTTCCTATAACAAGAGATGTGATATCCAAATCATTCCCCTTCCAAACCTGAGACCCTCCCTTTAGCATGAGATGTGATATCTCAATGCCTCTAATACCAAACCTGAGATCCTTCCGATAGCATGAGATGTGATATCTCAATGCTTCTAATACCAAACCTAAGATCCTTCCTATAACATGAGACGTGATATCCAAATCCTTCCCCTTCCAAACCTGAGACCCTCCCTTTAGCATGAGATGTGATATCCAACTCCTTCCCATTCCAATCCTGAGAGCCTTCTGATAGCATGAGATGTGATATCTCAATGCCTCTAATACCAAACCTGAGATCCTACCTCTAACATGAAATGTGATATCCAACTCCTTCCCCTTCCAAACCTGAGAGCCTTCCTATAGCATGAGATGTGATATCCAAGTCCTTCCCATTCCAATCCTGAGACCCTTCCTATAACATGAGATGTGATATCCAACTCCTTCCAAATCCAATCCTGATACCCTTCCGATAGCATGAGATGTGATATCCCAATGCTTCTACAAAACCTGAGACCCATACATGGCATGAGATGTGATATCAAACTCCTTCCCATTCCAATCCTGAGACACTTCCTATAGCATCAGATGTGATATCTCAATGCTTCTAATACCAAACCTGAGACTCTTCCTATAACATGAGATGGGATATCCAACTCCTTCCCATTCCAATCCTGAGACCCTTCCGATAGCAGAGATGTGATATCTCAATGCTTATACCAAACCTGAGACCCTTCCTATGGCATGAGATGTCATATACAACTCCTTCCCATTCCAATCCTGAGACCCTTCCTATAGCATGAGATGTGATATCTCAATGCTTCTAATACCAAACCTGAGACTCTTCCTATAACATGAGATGGGATATCCAACTCCTTCCCATTCCAATCCTGAGACCCTTCCGATAGCAGAGATGTGATATCTCAATGCTTATACCAAACCTGAGACCCTTCCTATGGCATGAGATGTCATATACAACTCCTTCCCATTCCAATCCTGAGACCCTTCCTATAGCATGAGATGTGATATCTCAATGCTTCTAATACCAAACCTGAGATCCTTCCTATAACATGAGATGTGATATCCAACTCCTTCCCATTCCAATCCTGAGACCCTTCCTATAGCATGAGATGTGACATCTCAATGCTTATACCAAACCTGAGACCCTTCCTATAGCATGAAATGTGATATCCAACTCCTTCCCTTTCCAAACCTGAGAGCCTACCTATAGCATGAGATGTGATATTCAAGTCCTTCCCATTCCAATCCTTAGACCCTTCCTACAGCATGCAATATGATATCTCAATGATTCTAATAACAAACCTGAGACCCGTCCTATAACATGAGATGGAATATCCAACTCCTTCCCATTCCAATCCTGAGACACTTCCGATAGCAGAGATGTGATATCTCAATGCTTATACCAAACCTGAGACCCTTCCTATAGCATGAGATGTAATATCCAACTCCTTCCCATTCCAATCCTGAGACCCTTCCTACAGCATGCGATGTGATATCTCAATGCTTCTAATACCAAACCTGAGACCCGTCCTATAACATGAGATGGGATATCCAACTCCTTCCCGTTCCAAACCTGAGACCCTCCCTTTAGCATGAGATGTGATATCCAACTCCTTCCCATTCCCATCCTGAGACCCTTCTGATAGCATGAGATGTGATATCTCGATGCCTCCAATACCAAACCTGAGATCCTACCTCTAACATGAAATGTGATATCCACATCCTTCCCCTTCCAAACCTGAGACCCTCCCTTTAGCATGAGATGTGATATCCAACTCCGTCCCATTCCAATCCTGAGACCCTTCCGATAGCATGAGATGTGATATCTCAATGCTTCTAATACCAAACCTGTGATCCTTCCTATAACAAGAGATGTGATATCCAAATCCTTCCCCTTCCAAACCTGAGACCCTCCCTTTAGCATGAGATGTGATATCTCAATGCCTCTAATACCAAACCTGAGATCCTTCCGATAGCATGAGATGTGATATCTCAATGCTTCTAATACCAAACCTGAGATCCTTCCTATAACATGAGACGTGATATCCAAATCCTTCCCCTTCCAAACCTGAGACCCTCCCTTTAGCATGAGATGTGATATCCAACTCCTTCCCATTCCAATCCTGAGACCCTTCTGATAGCATGAGATGTGATATCTCAATGCCTCTAATACCAAACCTGAGATCCTACCTCTAACATGAAATGTGATATCCAACTCTTTCCCCTTCCAAACCTGAGAGCCTTCCTATAGCATGAGATGTGATATCCGACTCCTTCCCGTTCCAATCCTGAGACCCTTCCGATAGCATGAGATGTGATATCTCAATGCTTCTAATACCAAACCTGAGATCCTTCTTATAACATGTGATGCGATATCCAAATCTTTCCCCTTCCAAACCTGAGACCCTCCCTTTAGCATGAGATGTGATATCCAACTCCTTCCCATTCCAATCCTGAGACCCTTATGATAGATAGCATGAGATGTGATATCTCAATGCCTCTAATACCAAACCTGAGATCCTTCCTATAACATGAGATGTGATATCCAAATCCTTCCCCTTCCAAACCTGAGACCCTCCCTTTAGCATGAGATGTGATATCCAACTCCTTCCCATTCCAATCCTGAGACCCTTCCGATAGCATGAGATGTGATATCTCAATGCTTCTAATACCAAACCTGTGATCCTTCCTATAACAAGAGATGTGATATCCAAATCATTCCCCTTCCAAACCTGAGACCCTCCCTTTAGCATGAGATGTGATATCTCAATGCCTCTAATACCAAACCTGAGATCCTTCCGATAGCATGAGATGTGATATCTCAATGCTTCTAATACCAAACCTAAGATCCTTCCTATAACATGAGACGTGATATCCAAATCCTTCCCCTTCCAAACCTGAGACCCTCCCTTTAGCATGAGATGTGATATCCAACTCCTTCCCATTCCAATCCTGAGAGCCTTCTGATAGCATGAGATGTGATATCTCAATGCCTCTAATACCAAACCTGAGATCCTACCTCTAACATGAAATGTGATATCCAACTCCTTCCCCTTCCAAACCTGAGAGCCTTCCTATAGCATGAGATGTGATATCCAAGTCCTTCCCATTCCAATCCTGAGACCCTTCCTATAACATGAGATGTGATATCCAACTCCTTCCAAATCCAATCCTGATACCCTTCCGATAGCATGAGATGTGATATCCCAATGCTTCTACAAAACCTGAGACCCATACATGGCATGAGATGTGATATCAAACTCCTTCCCATTCCAATCCTGAGACACTTCCTATAGCATCAGATGTGATATCTCAATGCTTCTAATACCAAACCTGAGACTCTTCCTATAACATGAGATGGGATATCCAACTCCTTCCCATTCCAATCCTGAGACCCTTCCGATAGCAGAGATGTGATATCTCAATGCTTATACCAAACCTGAGACCCTTCCTATGGCATGAGATGTCATATACAACTCCTTCCCATTCCAATCCTGAGACCCTTCCTATAGCATGAGATGTGATATCTCAATGCTTCTAATACCAAACCTGAGACTCTTCCTATAACATGAGATGGGATATCCAACTCCTTCCCATTCCAATCCTGAGACCCTTCCGATAGCAGAGATGTGATATCTCAATGCTTATACCAAACCTGAGACCCTTCCTATGGCATGAGATGTCATATACAACTCCTTCCCATTCCAATCCTGAGACCCTTCCTATAGCATGAGATGTGATATCTCAATGCTTCTAATACCAAACCTGAGATCCTTCCTATAACATGAGATGTGATATCCAACTCCTTCCCATTCCAATCCTGAGACCCTTCCTATAGCATGAGATGTGACATCTCAATGCTTATACCAAACCTGAGACCCTTCCTATAGCATGAAATGTGATATCCAACTCCTTCCCTTTCCAAACCTGAGAGCCTACCTATAGCATGAGATGTGATATTCAAGTCCTTCCCATTCCAATCCTTAGACCCTTCCTACAGCATGCAATATGATATCTCAATGATTCTAATAACAAACCTGAGACCCGTCCTATAACATGAGATGGAATATCCAACTCCTTCCCATTCCAATCCTGAGACACTTCCGATAGCAGAGATGTGATATCTCAATGCTTATACCAAACCTGAGACCCTTCCTATAGCATGAGATGTAATATCCAACTCCTTCCCATTCCAATCCTGAGACCCTTCCTACAGCATGCGATGTGATATCTCAATGCTTCTAATACCAAACCTGAGACCCGTCCTATAACATGAGATGGGATATCCAACTCCTTCCCGTTCCAAACCTGAGACCCTTCCTATAGCATGAGATGTGATATCCAACTCCTTCCCATCCCAATCCTGAGACACTTCCGAATGCAGAGATGTGATATCTCAATGCTTATACCAAACCTGAGACTCTTCCTATAACATGAGATGTGATATCCAACTCCTTCCCGTTCCAAACCTGAGACCCTTCCTATAGCATGAGATGTGATATCCAACTCCCTCCCATTCCAATCCTGAGACCCTTCTGATAGCATGAGATGTGATATCTCAATGCTTCTAATACCAAACCTGAGATCCTTCTTATAACATGTGATGTGATATCCAAATCCTTCCCCTTCCAAACCTGAGACCCTCCCTTTAGCATGAGAAGTGATATCCAACTCCTTCCCATTCCAATCCTGAGACCCTTATGATAGCATGAGATGTGATATCTCAATGCCTCTAATACCAAACCTGAGATACTTCCGATAGCATGAGATGTGATATCTCAATGATTCTAATACCAAACCTGAGATCCTTCCTATAACATGCGATGTGATATCCAAATCCTTCCCCTTCCAAACCAGACCCTCCCTTTAGCATGAGATGTGATATCCAACTCCTTCCCATTCCAATCCTGAGACCCTTCTGATAGCATGAGATGTGATACCTCAATGCCTCTAATACCAAACCTGAGATCCTACCTCTAACATGAAATGTGATATCCAACTCCTTCCCTTACCAAACCTGAGATCCTTCCTATAACATGCGATGTGATATCCAAATCCTTCCCCTTCCAAACCTGAGACCCTCCCTATAGCATGAGATGTGATATCCAAGTCCGTCCCATTCCAATCCTGAGACCCTTCCTATAGCATGAGATGTGATATCTCAATGCTTATTCCAAACCTGAGACCCTTCCTATGGCATGAGATGTCATATACAACTCCTTCCCATTCCAATCCTGAGACCCTTCCTATACATGAGATGTGATATCTCAATGCTTATACCAAACCTGAGACCCTTCCTATAGCATGAGATGTGATAGCCAACTTCTTCCCATTCCAATCCTGAGACCCTTCCTATAACATGAGATGTGATGTCACAATGCTTCTAATACCAAACCTGAGATCTTTCCTATAACATGAGATGTGATATCCAACACCTTCCCATTCCAATCCTGAGACCCTTCCTATAGCATGAGATGTGATATCTCAATGCTTCTACCAAACGTGAGACCCTTCCTATAGCTCGAGATGTGATATCCAACTCCTTCCCATTCCAATCCTGAGACCCTTCCTATAGCATGAGATGTGATATCTCAATGCTTATACCAAACGTGAGACCCTTCCTATAACATGAGATGTGATATCTTAATGCCTCTAATACCAAACCTGAGATCCTTCCTCTAACATGAAATGTGATATCCAACTCCTTCCCCTTCCAAACCTGAGAGCCTCCCTATAGCATGAGATATGATATCCAAGTCCTTCCCATTCCAATCCTGGGACCCTTCCTATAACATGAGATGTGATATCCAACTCCTTCCCATTCCAACCTGAGACCCTTCCTATAGCATGAGATGGGATATCCAACTCCTTCCAGATCAAATCCTGATACCCTTCCGATAGCATGAGATGTGATATCCCAATGGTTCTACCAAACCTGAGACCCATACTATGGCATGAGTTGTGATATCAAACCCCTTCCCATTCCAATCCTGAGACCCTTCCTATAGCTTGAGATATCCAACTCCTTCCCATTCCAATTCTGAGACCCTTCCTATACCATGAGACTTGATATCTCAATGCTTCTAATACCAAACCTGAGACCCTTCCTATAGCATGAGATGTGATATCTCAATGCTTCTAATACCAAACCTGAGATCCTTCCGATAACATGAGATGTGATATCCAAATCCTTCCCCTTCCAAACCTGAGACCCTCCCTTTAGCATGAGATGTGATATCCAACTCCTTCCCATTCCCATCCTGAGACCCTTCTGATAGCATGAGATGTGATATCTCAATGCCTCCAATACCAAACCTGAGATCCTACATCTAACATGAAATGTGATATCCACATCCTTCCCCTTCCAAACCTGAGACCCTCCCTTTAGCATGAGATGTGATATCCAACTCCGTCCCATTCCAATCCTGAGACCCTTCCGATAGCATGAGATGTGATATCTCAATGCTTCTAATACCAAACCTGTGATCCTTCCTATAACAAGAGATGTGATATCCAAATCCTTCCCCTTCCAAACCTGAGACCCTCCCTTTAGCATGAGATGTGATATCTCAATGCCTCTAATACCAAACCTGAGATCCTTCCGATAGCATGAGATGTGATATCTCAATGCTTCTAATACCAAACCTGAGATCCTTCCTATAACATGAGACGTGATATCCAAATCCTTCCCCTTCCAAACCTGAGACCCTCCCTTTAGCATGAGATGTGATATCCAACTACTTCCCGTTCCAATCCTGAGACCCTTCTGATAGCATGAGATGTGATATCTCAATGCCTCTAATACCAAACCTGAGATCCTACCTCTAACATGAAATGTGATATCCAACTCTTTCCCCTTCCAAACCTGAGAGCCTTCCTATAGCATGAGATGTGATATCCGACTCCTTCCCATTCCAATCCTGAGACCCTTCCGATAGCATGAGATGTGATATCTCAATGCTTCTAATACCAAACCTGAGATCCTTCTTATAACATGTGATGTGATATCCAAATCCTTCCCCTTCCAAACCTGAGACCCTCCCTTTAGCATGAGATGTGATATCCAGCTCCTTCCCATTCCAATCCTGAGACCCTTATCATAGATAGCATGAGATGTGATATCTCAATGCCTCTAATACCAAACCTGAGATACTTCCGATAGCATGAGATGTGATATCTCAATGCTTCTAATACCAAACCTGAGATCCTTCCTATAACATGAGATGTGATATCCAAATCCTTCCCCTTCCAAACCTGAGACCCTCCCTTTAGCATGAGATGTGATATCCAACTCCTTCCCATTCCAATCCTGAGACCCTTCCGATAGCATGAGATGTGATATCTCAATGCTTCTAATACCAAACCTGTGATCCTTCCTATAACAAGAGATGTGATATCCAAATCCTTCCCCTTCCAAACCTGAGACCCTCCCTTTAGCATGAGATGTGATATCTCAATGCCTCTAATACCAAACCTGAGATCCTTCCGATAGCATGAGATGTGATATCTCAATGCTTCTAATACCAAACCTGAGATCCTTCCTATAACATGAGACGTGATATCCAAATCCTTCCCCTTCCAAACCTGAGACCCTCCCTTTAGCATGAGATGTGATATCCAACTCCTTCCCATTCCAATCCTGAGACCCTTCTGATAGCATGAGATGTGATATCTCAATGCCTCTAATACCAAACCTGAGATCCTACCTCTAACATGAAATGTGATATCCAACTCTTTCCCCTTCCAAACCTGAGAGCCTTCCTATAGCATGAGATGTGATATCCGACTCCTTCCCATTCCAATCCTGAGACCCTTCCGATAGCATGAGATGTGATATCTCAATGCTTCTAATACCAAACCTGAGATCCTTCTTATAACATGTGATGTGATATCCAAATCCTTCCCCTTCCAAACCTGAGACCCTCCCTTTAGCATGAGATGTGATATCCAACTCCTTCCCATTCCAATCCTGAGACCCTTATGATAGATAGCATGAGATGTGATATCTCAATGCCTCTAATACCAAACCTGATATACTTCCGATAGCATGAGATGTGATATCTCAATGCTTCTAATACCAAACCTGAGATCCTTCCTATAACATGAGATGTGATATCCAAATCCTTCCCCTTCCAAACCTGAGACCCTCCCTTTAGCATGAGATGTGATATCCAACTCCTTCCCATTCCAATCCTGAGACCCTTCCGATAGCATGAGATGTGATATCTCAATGCTTCTAATACCAAACCTGAGATCCTTCTTATAACATGTGATGTGATATCCAAATCCTTCCCCTTCCAAACCTGAGACCCTCCCTTTAGCATGAGATGTGATATCCAACTCCTTCCCATTCCAATCCTGAGACCCTTATGATAGATAGCATGAGATGTGATATCTCAATGCCTCTAATACCAAACCTGAGATACTTCCGATAGCATGAGATGTGATATCTCAATGCTTCTAATACCAAACCTGAGATCCTACCTCTAACATGAAATGTGATATCCAACTCCTTCCCTTTCCAAACGTGAGACCCTCCCTATAGCATGAGATGTGATATCCTAGTCCTTCCCATTCCAATCCTGAGACCCTTCCTATAGCATGAGATGTGATATCTCAATGCTTCTAATACCAAACCTGAGACCCTTCCTATAACATAATATGGGATATCCAACTCCTTCCCATTCCAATCCTGAGACCCTTCCGATAGCAGAGATGTGATATCTCAATGCTTATACCAAACCTGAGACCCTTCCTGTGGCATGAGATGTGTTGGGTATTTTGTGGATATTTGGGGCTTTGCAGTATTTTCTTACCGCCAAAATACCTTTAGCAATAATCACTCTCTGTATTCATATTGGGTCACACATGACAATAATACATTGCATTATTTCAGAATTCAGACCTATTTAGATGATGTGCGCGGTAGTTTGCGTGGTTGGTTGGTATAGTGGTTGGTTTATTTGTGGCCCCAATATCCAACATCCCTTGTTTTTTATCTAGATTGTTCTTGATCACTAGAGAGACCTCAGGCCTACATTTTAGGGATACCACATTTTCAGTGTTAGTGTTGTGTGCCACCATGGGCTATTGTGGTATTTTTGTGGTAATTTCCACTACCTTATATACGGTAGGGAACTATGTCCAGGGAGTCTCTCTTCCCGTTGACTCATGTACCTCCAACAGGCTATGCTACAAACAGTCACTCACAACTGTCCATACTGAATAGAATCATGCACACATCTGTTTTAAAATGACAATTGCACTGTTTAAAAATCTACCCACGTTTAAACCTTTTCCCATGCAAAATGAAAGAGAGAAATAATACACACTAGCTATCTGTTTTCAAATGTTTTTGTATTATAGCAATTTCTTTTAAACACAGTTTAACTTTTTTTACAGAAATAAATGAAATGGTACAACATTATTTGTGATAAAATGAACAGAGAGCTGCGAGAATATATTCAATTGGTAACATTAAATATGCTGATAAGAGACTGAGACTCCCTTTAATACACTGACTGAACAGTTTCGCACACTTTCGCACAGCTCCCACTCGCTTCTGTAATTACCTTATCTGTTCAGCATGAGTTTTCTTCGGCTATTCTCTTTCTGAATTTGGCTCCCTTGAAAATCAACCCAGTGAGAACAAGCGTCTGCCGTTCTCAAACCGGGGTTATTGCCTGGAACTCTCAGCTTTTGCAGCAGGAATGCCTCAGCCAGGAAACAGATCCTTCTCCCAGCTCTGCAAGATCTCGATTGTTCTCCCTCCCCTCAAGCTTCTCCAGCAAAGTTCTAATCACAGCCTCTAGCATGATACTTGCTATGACGCTGCTCCAATCAGAATCAATCATGTCATCTCCTCCCTCACTACACAATGGCTCACTTCTACAGTAAAAATTGTAACAAACTGATTTCCTGTTCCTTCGAGCTCTTTGCTTCCTGTAGTTATGTGGACAGAGCAGCAGAGAAAAAAAATGAATGTGCGTTTAAAAGTTCACTTTCAGAGTAGGCCTAATTCTGCAGTGGAGACACATTTTTATTAGTGGGTTATGTTAAATGAAGTTTTATTAGTCAGGTTAGTTATTAATAAGGTTAGTTATTAATTTTCATATGTGTCTCTTGCAACATAGGCATTTCAGGTGAAAAATAGTGTGCATTTTGAATGTGCACATGTGTGCTTTTAACTGTAAAAATAGATTTGCATCTTATATGTAAAAATCGTTTTTGACTGAATAGCCTGTCTTTACTTATATGTCCATGTCACTCTGGCAACACATATAGCAATGCACCACACCCATGTGGTGGTGCTGCATCAAAAAGAAAATGCTACCTGTGCAGTAGTGCTGTACTCTGTGCTATAACACGCCAAATATCCTTACAGATGTCATATACAACTCCTTCCCATTCCAATCCTAAGACCCTTCCTATAGCATGAGATGTGATATCTCAATGCTTATACCAAACCTGAGACCCTTCCTATAGCATGAGATGTGATATCCAACTCCTTCTCATTCCAATCCTGAGACCCTTCCTATAACATGAGATGTGACGTCTCAATGCTTCTAATACCAAACCTGAGATCCTTCCTATGGCATGAGATGTCATATAAAAATCCTTCCCATTCCAATCCTGAGACCCTTCCTATAGCATGAGATGTGATATCGAACTCCTTCCCATTCCAATCCTTAGACCCTTCCTATAGCATGAGTTTTGATATCTCAATGCTTCTAATACCAAACCTGAGATCCTTCCGATAGCATGAGATGTGATATCTCAATGCTTCTAATACCAAACCTGAGATCATTCCTATAACACGAGATGTAATATCCAAATCCTTCCCCTTCCAAACCTGAGACCCTCCCTTTAGCATGAGATGTGATATCCAACTCCTTCCCATTCCAATCCTGAGACACTTCCTATAGCATGAGATGTGATGTCTCGATGCTTCTAATACCAAACCTGAGATCCTTCCTATAACATGAGATGTGATATCCAACTCCTTCCAATTCCAATCCTGAGACACTTCCTATAGCATGAGAAGTGATATCTCCATGCTTATACCAAACCTGAGACCCTTGCTATAGCATGAGATGTGATATCCAAATCCTTCCCATTCCAATCCTGAGACCCTTCCTATAGCATGAGATGTGATATCTCAATGCTTATACCAAACCTGAGAGCCTACCTATAGCATGAGATGTGATATCCAAGTCCATCCCATTCCAATCCTTAGACCCTTCCTACAGCATGCGATGTGATATCTCAATGATTCTAATACCAAACCAGAGACCCGTCCTATAACATGAGATGGGATATCCAACTCCTTCCCATTCCAATCCTGAGCCACTTCCGATAGCAGAGATGTGATATCTCAATGCTTATACCAAACCTGAGACCCTTCCTATAACATGAGATGTGATATCCAACTCCTTCCCGTTCCAAACCTGAGACCCTTCCTATAGCATATGTGATATCCAACTCCTTCCCATTCCAAACATGAGACCCTTCCTATAGCAAGAATGTAATATCCAACTCCTACCCATTCCAATCCTGAGACCATTCCTATAGCATGAGATGTGATATCTCAATGCTTCTAATACCAAACCTGAGATACTTCCTATGACATGAGATGTGATATCCAATTCCTTCCCATTCCAAACCTGAGATCCTTCCTACAGCATGCGATGTGATATCTCAATGCTTCTAATACCAAACCTGAGACCCGTCCTATAACATGAGATGGGATATCCAACTCCTTCCCGTTCCAAACCTGATACCCTTCCTATAGCATGAGATGTGATATCCAACTCCTTCCCATCCCAATCCTGAGACACCTCCGATAGCAGAGATGTGATATCTCAATGCTTATACCAAACCTGAGACTCTTCCTATAACATGAGATGTGATATCCAACTCCTTCCCGTTCCAAACCTGAGACCCTTCCTATAGCATGAGATGTGATATCCAACTCCTTCCCATTCCAATCCTGAGACCCTTCCGATAGCATGAGATGTGATATCTCAATGCTTCTAATACCAAACCTGTGATCCTTCCTATAACATAAGATGTGATATCCAATCCTTCCCCTTCCAAACCTGACACCCTCCCTTTAGCATGAGATGTGATATCCAACTCCTTCCCATTCCAATCCTGAGACCCTTCCTACAGCATGAGATGTGATATCTCAATGCTTCTAATACCAAACCTGAGACCCTTCCTATAACATGAGATGGGAATATCCAACTCCTTCCCATTCCAATCCTGAGACCCGTCCGATAGCAGAGATGTGATATCTCAATGCTTATACCAAACCTGAGATCCTTCCTATAACATGAGATGTGATATCCAACTCCTTCCCATTCCAATCCTGAGACCCTTCCTATAGCATGAGATGTGATATCTCACTGCTCATACCAAACCTGAGACCCTTCCTATAGCATGAGATGTGATATCCAACTCCTTCCCATTCCAATCCTGAGACCCTTCCTATAGCATGAGATGTGATATCTCAATGCTTCTAATATCAAACTTGAGACCCTCCCTATAGCATGAGATGTGATATCCAAGTCCTTCCCATTCCAATCCTGAGACACTTCCTACAGCATGAGATGTGATATCTCAATGCTTCTAATACCAAACCTGAGACTCTTCCTATAACATGAGATGGGATATCCAACTCCTTCCCATTCCAATCCTGAGACCCTTCCGATAGCAGAGATGTGATATCTCAATGCTTATACCAAACCTGAGACCCTTCCTACGGCATGAGATGTCATATACAACTCCTTTCCATTCCAATCCTGAGACCCTTCCTATAGCATGAGATGTGATATCCAACTCCTTCCCATTCCAATCCTGAGACCCTTCCTACAGCATGCAATATGATATCTCAATGATTCTAATAACAAACCTGAGACCCGTCCTATAACATGAGATGGGATATCCAACTCCTTCCCATTCCAATCCTGAGACACTTCCGATAGCAGAGATGTGATATCTCAATGCTTATACCAAACCTGAGACCCTTCCTATAACATGAGATGTGATATCCAACTCCTTCCCATTCCAAACCTGAGAGCCTTACTTTAGCATGAGATGTGACATCCAGCTCATTCCCATTCCAATCCTGAGACACTTCCGATAGCATGAGATGTAATAACTCAATGCTTCTAATATCAAAACTGAGACCCTCCCTATAGCATGAGATGTGATATTTCAATGCTTCTACAAAACCTGAGACCCTTCCTTTAGCATGAGATGTGATATCCAACTCCTTCCCATTCCAATCCTGAGACCCTTCCTATAGCATGAGATGTGATATCTCAATACTTCTAATACCAAACCTGATATCCTTCCGATAACATGAGATGTGATATCCAAATCCTTCCCCTTCCAAACCTGAGACCCTCCCTTTAGCATGAGATGTGATATCCAACTCCTTCCCATACCAATCCTGAGACCCTTCTGATAGCATTAGATGTGATATCTCAATGCTTCTAATACCAAACCTGAGATCCTTCCGATAGCATGAGATGTGATATCTCAATGCTTCTAATACCAAACCTGAGATCCTTCCTATAACATGAGATGTGATATCCAAATCCTTCCCCTTCCAAACCTGAGACCCTCCCTTTAGCATGAGATGTGATATCCAACTCCTTCCCATTCCAATCCTGAGACCCTTCTGATAGCATGAGATGTGATATCTCAATGCCTCTAATACCAAACCTGAGACCCTTCCTTTAGCATGAGATGTGATATCCAACTCCTTCCCATTCCAACCTGAGACCCTTCCTATAGCATGAGATGGGATATCCAACTCCTTCCAAATCCAATCCTGATACCCTTCCGATAGCATGAGATGTGATATCCCAATGCTTCTACCAAACCTGAGACCCATACTATGGCATGAGATGTGATATCAAACTCCTTCCCATTCCAATCCTGAGACCCTTCCTATAGCTTGAGATGTGATATCCAACTCCTTCCCATTCCAATTCTGAGACCCTTCCTATACCATGAGACTTGATATCTCAATGCTTCTAATACCAAACCTGAGACCCGTCCTATAACATGAGATGTGATATCCAAATCCTTCCCCTTCCAAACCTTAGACCCTTCCTTTATCATGAGATGTGATATCCAACTCCTTCCCATTCCAATCCTGAGACCCTTCCGATATCATGAGATGTGATATCTCAATGCTTCTAATATCAAACTTGAGACCCTCCCTATAGCATGAGATGTGATATCCAAGTCCTTCCCATTCCAATCCTGAGACCCTTCCTATAGCATGAGATGTGATATCTCAATGCTTCTAATACCAAACCTGAGACCCTTCCTGTAACATGAGATGGGAATATCCAACTCCTTCCCATTCCAATCCTGAGACCCTTCCGATAGCAGAGATGTGATATCTCAATGCTTATACCAAACCTGAGATCCTTCCTATAACATGAGATGTGATATCCATCTCCTTCCCATTCCAATCTTGAGACACTTCCTATAGCATGAGATGTGATATCTCACTGCTTATACCAAACCTGAGACCCTTCCTATAGCATGAGATGTGATATCTCAATTCTTCTAATATCAAACTTGAGACCCTCCCTATAGCATGAGATGTGATATCCAAGTCCTTCCCATTCCAATCCTGAGACACTTCCTATAGCATGAGATGTGATATCTCAATGCTTCTAATACCAAACCTGAGACTCTTCCTATAACATGAGATGGGATATCCAACTCCTTCCCATTCCAATCCTGAGACCCTTCCGATAGCAGAGATGTGATATCTCAATGCTTATACCAAACCTGAGACCCTTCCTACGGCATGAGATGTCATATACAACTCCTTCCCATTTCAATCCTGAGACCCTTCCTATAGCATGAGATGTGATATCTCAATGCTTATACCAAACCTGAGACCCTTCCTATAGCATGAGATGTGATATCCAACTCCTTCCCATTCCAATCCTGACACCCTTCCTATAGCATGAGATGTGATGTCTCAATGCTTCTAATACCAAACCTGAGATCCTTCCTATAACATGAGATGTGATATCCAACTCCTTCCATTCCAATCCTGAGACCCTTCCTATAGCATGAGATGTGATATCTCAATGCTTATACCAAACCTGAGACCCTTCCTATAGCATGAGATGTGATATCCAAGTCCTTCCCATTCCAATCCTTAGACCCTTCCTACAGCATGCAATATGATATCTCAATGATTCTAATAACAATCCTGAGACCCGTCCTATAACATGAGATGGGATATCCAACTCCTTCCCATTCCAATCCTGAGACACTTCCGATAGCAGAGATGTGATATCTCAATGCTTATACCAAACCTGAGACCCTTCCTATAACATGAGATCGGACATCCAACTCCTTCCCGTTCCAAACCTGAGACCCTTCCTTTAGCATGAGATGTGATATCCAGCTCCTTCCCATTCCAATCCTGAGACACTTCCGATAGCATGAGATGTGATATCTCAATGCTTCTAATATCAAAACTGAGACCCTCCCTATAGCATGATATGTGATATCTAAGTCCTTCCCATTCCAATCCTGAGACCCTTCCTATAGCATGAGATGTGATATCTCAATGCTTCTACCAAACCTGAGACCCTTCCTTTAGCATGAGATGGGATATCCAACTCCTTCCCATTCCAATCCTGAGACCCTTCCTATAGCATGAGATGTGATATCTCAATACTTCTAATACCAAACCTGAGATCCTTCCGATAACATGAGATGTGATATCCAAATCCTTCCCCTTCCAAACCTGAGACCCTCCCTTTAGCATGAGATGTGATATCCAACTCCTTCCCATTCCAATCCTGAGACCCTTCTGATAGCATGAGATGTGATATCTCAATGCTTCTAATACCAAACCTGAGATCCTTCCGATAGCATGAGATGTGATATCTCAATGCTTCTAATACCAAACCTGAGATCCTTCCTATAACATGAGATGTGATATCCAAATCCTTCCCCTTCCAAACCTGAGACCCTCCCTTTAGCATGAGATGTGATATCCAACTCCTTCCCCTTCCAATCCTGAGACCCTTCTGATAGCATGAGATGTGATATCTCAATGCCTCTAATACCAAACCTGAGATCCTACTTCTAACATGAAATGTGATATCCAACTCTTTCCCCTTCCAAACCTCAGAGCCTTCGTATAACATGAGATGTGATATCCAACTCCTTCCCATTCCAACCTGAGACCCTTCCTATAGCATGAGATGTGATATCTCAATGCCTCTAATACCAAACCTGAGATCCTTCCTCTAACATGAAATGTGATATCCAACTCCTTCCCTTTCCAAACCTGAGAGCCTATCTATAGCATGAGATGTGATATCCAAGTCCTTCCCATTCCAATCCTTAGACCCTTCCTACAGCATGAAATATGATATCTCAATGATTCTAATAACAAACCTGAGACCCGTCCTATAACATGAGATAGGATATCCAACTCCTTCCCATTCCAATCCCGAGACACTTCCGATAGCAGAGATGTGATATCTCAATGCTTATCCCAAACCTGAGACCCTTCCTATAACATGAGATGTGATATCCAACTCCTTCCCGTTCCAAACCTGAGACCCTTCCTTTAGCATGAGATGTGATATCCAGCTCCTTCCCATTCCAATCCTGAGACACTTCCGATAGCATGAGATCTGATATCTCAATGCTTCTAATATCAAAACTGAGACCCTCCCTATAGCATGATATGTGATATCTAAGTCCTTCCCATTCCAATCCTGAGACCCTTCCTATAGCATGAGATGTGATATCTCAATGCTTCTACCAAACCTGAGACCCTTCCTTTAGCATGAGATGTGATATCCAACTCCTTCCCATTCCAATCCTGAGACCCTCCCTTTAGCATGAGATGTGATATCCAACTGCTTCCCATTCCAATCCTGAGACCCTTCTGATAGCATGAGATGTGATATCTCAATGCTTCTAATACCAAACCTGAGACCCTTCCTACAGCATGCGATGGGATATCTCAATGCTTCTAATATCAAACATGAGACCCGTCCTATAGCATGGGATGTGATATCTCAATACTTCAAATACCAAACCTGAGATCCTTCCGATAACATGAGATGTGATATCCAAATCCTTCCCCTTCCAAACCTGAGACCCTCCCTTTAGCATGAGATGTGATATCCAACTGCTTCCCATTCCAATCCTGAGACCCTTCTGATAGCATGAGATGTGATATCTCAATGCTTCTAATACCAAACCTGAGACCCTTCCTACAGCATGCGATGGGATATCTCAATGCTTCTAATATCAAACCTGAGACCCGTCCTATAACATGAGATGGGATATCCAACTCCTTCCCGTTCCAAACCTGATATCCTTCCTATAGCATGAGATGTGATATCCAATTCCTTCCCATCCCAATCCTGAGACACCTCCGATAGCAGAGATGTGATATCTCAATGCTTATACCAAACCTGAGACTCTTCCTATAACATGAGATGTGATATCCAACTCCTTCCCGTTCCAAACCTGAGACCCTTCCTATAGCATGAGATGTGATATCCAACTCCTTCCCATTCCAATCCTGAGACCCTTCCGATAGCATGAGATGTGATATCTCAATGCTTCTAATACCAAACCTGTGATCCTTCCTATAACAAGAGATGTGATATCCAAATCCTTTCCCTTCCAAACCCGAGACCCTCCCTTTAGCATGAGATGTGATATCTCAATGCCTCTAATACCAAACCTGAGATCCTTCCGATAGCATGAGATGTGATATCTCAATGCTTCTAATACCAAACCTGAGATCCTTCCTATAACATGAGATGTGATATCCAAAACCTTCCCATTCCATTCCTGAGACCCTCCCTTTAGCATGAGATGTGATATCCAACTCCTTCCCATTCCAATCCTGAGACACTTCCGATAGCAGAGATGTGATATCTCAATGCTTATACCAAACCTGAGACCCTTCCTATAACATGAGATCGGACATCCAACTCCTTCCCGTTCCAAACCTGAGACCCTTCCTTTAGCATGAGATGTGATATCCAGCTCCTTCCCATTCCAATCCTGAGACACTTCCGATAGCATGAGATGTGATATCTCAATGCTTCTAATATCAAAACTGAGACCCTCCCTATAGCATGATATGTGATATCTAAGTCCTTCCCATTCCAATCCTGAGACCCTTCCTATAGCATGAGATGTGATATCTCAATGCTTCTACCAAACCTGAGACCCTTCCTTTAGCATGAGATGGGATATCCAACTCCTTCCCATTCCAATCCTGAGACCCTTCCTATAGCATGAGATGTGATATCTCAATACTTCTAATACCAAACCTGAGATCCTTCCGATAACATGAGATGTGATATCCAAATCCTTCCCCTTCCAAACCTGAGACCCTCCCTTTAGCATGAGATGTGATATCCAACTCCTTCCCATTCCAATCCTGAGACCCTTCTGATAGCATGAGATGTGATATCTCAATGCTTCTAATACCAAACCTGAGATCCTTCCGATAGCATGAGATGTGATATCTCAATGCTTCTAATACCAAACCTGAGATCCTTCCTATAACATGAGATGTGATATCCAAATCCTTCCCCTTCCAAACCTGAGACCCTCCCTTTAGCATGAGATGTGATATCCAACTCCTTCCCCTTCCAATCCTGAGACCCTTCTGATAGCATGAGATGTGATATCTCAATGCCTCTAATACCAAACCTGAGATCCTACTTCTAACATGAAATGTGATATCCAACTCTTTCCCCTTCCAAACCTCAGAGCCTTCCTATAACATGAGATGTGATATCCAACTCCTTCCCATTCTAACCTGAGACCCTTCCTATAGCATGAGATGTGATATCTCAATGCCTCTAATACCAAACCTGAGATCCTTCCTCTAACATGAAATGTGATATCCAACTCCTTCCCTTTCCAAACCTGAGAGCCTATCTATAGCATGAGATGTGATATCCAAGTCCTTCCCATTCCAATCCTTAGACCCTTCCTACAGCATGAAATATGATATCTCAATGATTCTAATAACAAACCTGAGACCCGTCCTATAACATGAGATAGGATATCCAACTCCTTCCCATTCCAATCCTGAGACACTTCCGATAGCAGAGATGTGATATCTCAATGCTTATCCCAAACCTGAGACCCTTCCTATAACATGAGATGTGATATCCAACTCCTTCCCGTTCCAAACCTGAGACCCTTCCTTTAGCATGAGATGTGATATCCAGCTCCTTCCCATTCCAATCCTGAGACACTTCCGATAGCATGAGATCTGATATCTCAATGCTTCTAATATCAAAACTGAGACCCTCCCTATAGCATGATATGTGATATCTAAGTCCTTCCCATTCCAATCCTGAGACCCTTCCTATAGCATGAGATGTGATATCTCAATGCTTCTACCAAAAATGAGACCCTTCCTTTAGCATGAGATGTGATATCCAACTCCTTCCCATTCCAATCCTGAGACCCTCCCTTTAGCATGAGATGTGATATCCAACTGCTTCCCATTCCAATCCTGAAACCCTTCTGATAGCATGAGATGTGATATCTCAATGCTTCTAATACCAAACCTGAGACCCTTCCTACAGCATGCGATGGGATATCTCAATGCTTCTAATATCAAACATGAGACCCGTCCTATAGCATGGGATGTGATATCTCAATACTTCTAATACCAAACCTGAGATCCTTCCGATAACATGAGATGTGATATCCAAATCCTTCCCCTTCCAAACCTGAGACCCTCCCTTTAGCATGAGATGTGATATCCAACTGCTTCCCATTCCAATCCTGAGACCCTTCTGATAGCATGAGATGTGATATCTCAATGCTTCTAATACCAAACCTGAGACCCTTCCTACAGCATGCGATGGGATATCTCAATGCTTCTAATATCAAACCTGAGACCCTTCCTATAACATGAGATGGGATATCCAACTCTTTCCCCTTCCAAACCTCAGAGCCTTCCTATAACATGAGATGTGATATCCAACTCCTTCCCATTCCAACCTGAGACCCTTCCTATAGCATGAGATGTGATATCTCAATGCCTATACCAAACCTGAGACTCTTCCTATAACATGAGATGTGATATCCAACTCCTTCCCGTTCCAAACCTGAGACCCTTCCTATAGCATGAGATGTGATATCCAACTCCTTCCCATTCCAATCCTGAGACCCTTCCGATAGCATGAGATGTGATATCTCAATGCTTCTAATACCAAACCTGTGATCCTTCCTATAACAAGAGATGTGATATCCAAATCCTTTCCCTTCCAAACCCGAGACCCTCCCTTTAGAATGAGATGTGATATCTCAATGCCTCTAATACCAAACCTGAGATCCTTCCGATAGCATGAGATGTGATATCTCAATGCTTCTAATACCAAACCTGAGATCCTTCCTATAACATGAGATGTGATATCCAAATCCTTCCCCTTCCATTCCTGAGACCCTCCCTTTAGCATGAGATGTGATATCCAACTCCTTCCCATTCCAATCCTGAGACCCTTCTGATAGCATGAGATGTGATATCTCAATGCCTCTAATAACAAACCTGAGATCCTACCTCTAACATGAAATGTGATATCCAACTCCTTCCCTTTCCAAACGTGAGACCCTCCCTATAGCATGAGATGTGATATCCAAGTCCTTCCCATTCCAATCCTGAGACCCTTCCTATAGCATGAGATGTGATATCTCAATGCTTCTAATACCAAACCTGAGACCCTTCCTATAACATAAGATGGGATATCCAACTCCTTCCCATTGCAATCCTGAGACCCTTCCGAAGCAGGGATGTGATATCTCAATGCTTATACCAAACCTGAGACCCTTCCTGTGGCATGAGATGTCATATACAACTCCTTCCCATTCCAATCCTGAGACCCTTCCTATAGCATGAGATGTGATATCTCAATGCTTATACCAAACCTGAGACCCTTCCTATAGCATGAGATGTGATATCCAACTCCTTCCCATTCCAATCCTGAGACCCTTCCTATAACATGAGATGTGATGTCTCAATGCTTCTAATACCAAAACTGAGATCCTTCCTATGGCATGAGATGTCATATAAAACTCCTTCCCATTCCAATCCTGAGACCCTTCCTATAGCATGAGATGTGAAATCGAACTCCTTCCCATTCCAATCCTGAGATCCTTCCGATAGCATGAGATGTGATATCTCAATGCTTCTAATACCAAACCTGAGATCATTCCTATAACACGAGATGTAATATCCAAATCCTTCCCCTTCCAAACCTGAGACCCTCCCTTTAGCATGAGATGTGATATCCAACTCCTTCCCATTCCAATCCTGAGACCCTTCCTATAGCATGAGATGTGATGTCTCAATGCTTCTAATACCAAACCTGAGATCCTTCCTATAACATGAGATGTGATATCCAACTCCTTCCCATTCCAATCCTGAGACACTTCCTATAGCATGAGAAGTGATATCTCCATGCTTATACCAAACCTGAGACCCTTCCTATAGCATGAGATGTAATATCCAAATCCTTCCCATTCCAATCCCTAGACCCTTCCTATAGCATGAGATGTGATATCTCAATGCTTATACCAAACCTGAGAGCCTACCTATAGCATGAGATGTGATATCCAAGTCCATCCCATTCCAATCCTTAGACCCTTCCTACAGCATGCGATGTGATATCTCAATGATTCTATTACCAAACCAGAGACCCGTCCTATAACATGAGATGGGATATCCAACTCCTTCCCATTCCAATCCTGAGCCACCTCCGATAGCAGAGATGTGCTATCTCAATGCTGATACCAAACCTGAGACCCTTCCTATAACATGAGATGTGATGTCCAACTCCTTCCCGTTCCAAACCTGAGACCCTTCCTATAGCATATGTGATATCTAACTCCTTCCCATTCCAAACATGAGACCCTTCCTATAGCAAGAATGTAATATCCAACTCCTACCCATTCCAATCCTGAGACCATTCCTATAGCATGAGATGTGATATCTCAATGCTTCTAATACCAAACCTGAGATACTTCCTATGACATGAGATGTGATATCCAATTCCTTCCCATTCCAAACCTGAGATCCTTCCTACAGCATGCGATGTGATATCTCAATGCTTCTAATACCAAACCTGAGACCCATCCTATAACATGAGATGGGATATCCAACTCCTTCCCATTCCATACCTGATACCCTTCATATAGCATGAGATGTGATATCCAACTCCTTCCCATCCCAATCCTGAGACACCTCCGATAGCAGAGATGTGATATCTCAATGCTTATACCAAACCTGAGACTCTTCCTATAACATGAGATGTGATATCCAACTCCTTCCCGTTCCAAACCTGAGACCCTTCCTATAGCATGAGATGTGATATCCAACTCCTTCCCATTCCAATCCTGAGACCCTTCCGATAGCATGAGATGTGATATCTCAATGCTTCTAATACCAAACCTGTGATCCTTCCTATAACATGAGATGTGATATCCAAATCCTTCCCCTTCCAAACCTGAGACCCTCCCTTTAGCATGAGTTGTGATATCCAACTCCTTCCCATTCCAATCCTGAGACCCTTCATACAGCATGAGATGTGATATCTCAATGCTTCTAATACCAATCCTGAGACCCTTCCTATAACATGAGATGGGAATATCCAACTCCTTCCCATTCCAATCCTGAGACCCTTCCGATAGCAGAGATGTGATATCTCAATGCTTATACCAAACCTGATATCCTTCCTATAACATGAGATGTGATATCCAACTCCTTCCCATTCCAATCCTGAGACCCTTCCTATAGCATGAGATGTAATATCTCACTGCTTATACCAAACGTGAGACCCTTCCTATAGCATGAGATGTGATATCCAACTCCTTCCCATTCCAATCCTGAGACCCTTCCTATAGCATGAGATGTGATATCTCAATGCTTCTAATATCAAACTTGAGACCCTCCCTATAGCATGAGTCGTGATATCCAAGTCCTTCCCATTCCAATCCTGAGACACTTCCTATAGCATGAGGTGTGATATCTCAATGCTTCTAATACCAAACCTGAGACTCTTCCTATAACATGAGATGGGATATCCAACTCCTTCCCATTCCAATCCCGAGACCCTTCCGATAGCAGAGATGTGATATCTCAATGCTTATACCAAACCTGAGACCCTTCCTACGGCATGAGATGTCATATACAACTCCTTCCCATTCCAATCCTGAGAACCTTCCTATAGCATGAGATGTGATATCTCAATGCTTATACCAAACCTGAGACCCTTCCTATAGCATGAGATGTGATATCCAACACCTTCCCATTCCAATCCTGAGACCCTTCCTATAGCATGAGATGTGATGTCTCAATGCTTCTAATACCAAACCTGAGATCCTTCCTATAACATGAGATGTGATATCCAACTCCTTCCATTCCAATCCTGAGACCCTTCCTATAGCATGAGATGTGAAATCTCAATGCTTATACCAAACCTGAGACCCTCCCTATAGCATGAGATGTGATACCCAACTCCTTCCCATTCCAATCCTGCGACCCTTCCTATAGCATGAGATGTGATATCTCAATGCCTCTAATACCGAACCTGAGATCCTTCCTCTAACATGAAATGTGATATCCAACTCCTTCCCTTTCCAAACCTGAGAGCCTATCTATAGCATGAGATGTGATATCCAAGTCCTTCCCATTCCAATCCTTAGACCCTTCCTACAGCATGCAATATGATATCTCAATGATTCTAATAACAAACCTGAGACCCGTCCTATAACATGAGATGGGATATCCAACTCCTTCCCATTCCAATCCTGAGACACTTCCGATAGCAGAGATGTGATATCTCAATGCTTATACCAAACCTGAGACCCTTCCTATAACATGAGATGTGATATCCAACTCCTTCCCATTCCAAACCTGAGACCCTTCCTTTAGCATGAGATGTGATATCCAGCTCCTTCCCATTCCAATCCTGAGACACTTCTGATAGCATGAGATGTGATATCTCAATGCTTCTAATATCAAAACTGAGACCCTCCCTATAGCATGATATGTGATATCTAAGTCCTTCCCATTCCAATCCTGAGACCCTTCCTATAGCATGAGATGTGATATCTCAATGCTTCTACCAAACCTGAGACCCTTCCTTTAGCATGAGATGTGATATCCAACTCCTTCCCATTCCAATCCTGAGACCCTTCCTATAGCATGAGATGTGATATCTCAATACTTCGAATACCAAACCTGAGATCCTTCCGATAACATGAGATGTGATATCCAAATCCTTCCCCTTCCAATCCTGAGACCCTTCTGATAGCATGAGATGTAATATCTCAATGCTTCTAATACCAAACCTGAGATCCTTCCGATAGCTTGAGATGTGATATCTCAATGCTTCTAATACCAAACCTGAGATCCTTCCTATAACATGAGATGTGATATCCAAATCCTTCCCCTTCCAAACCTGAGACCCTCCCTTTAGCATGAGATGTGATATCCAACTCCTTCCCATTCCAATTCTGAGCCCCTTCCTATACCATGAGACTTGATATCCAACTCCTTCCCATTCCAATTCTTAGCCCCTTCCTATACCATGAGACTTGATATCTCAATGCTTCTAATACCAAACCTGAGACCCGTCCTATAACATGAGATGTGATATCCAAATCCTTCCCCTTCCAAACCTTAGACCCTTCCTTTATCATGAGATGTGATATCCAACTCCTTCCCATTCCAATCCTGAGACCCTTCCGATATCATGAGATGTGATATCTCAATGCTTCTAATATCAAACTTGAGACACTCCCTATAGCATGAGATGTGATATCCAAGTCCTTCCCATTCCAATCCTGAGACCCTTCCTATAGCTTGAGATGTGATATCCAACTCCTTCCCATTCCAATTCTGAGCCCCTTCCTATACCATGAGACTTGATATCTCAATGCTTCTAATATCAAACTTGAGAGCCTCCCTATAGCATGAGATGTGATATCCAAGTACTTCCCATTCCAATCCTGAGACACTTCCTATAGCATGAGATGTGATATCTCAATGCTTCTAATACAAAACCTGAGACTCTTCCTATAACATGAGATGGGATATCCAACTCCTTCCCATTCCAATCCTGAGACCGTTCCTATAGCATGAGATGTGATATCTCAATGCTTATACCAAACCTGAGACCCTTCCTACGGCATGAGATGTCATATACAACTCCTTCCCATTCCAATCCTGAGACCCTTCCTATAGCATGAGATGTGATATCTCAATGCTTATACCAAACCTGAGACCCTTCCTATAGCATGAGATGTGATATCCAACTCCTTCCCATTCCAATCCTGAGACCCTTCCTATAGCATGAGATGTGATATCTCAATGCTTCTACCAAACCTGAGACCCTTCCTTTAGCATGAGATGTGATATCCAACTCCTTCCCATTCCAATCCTGAGACCCTTCCTATAGCATGAGATGTGATATCTCAATACTTCTAATATCAAACCTGAGATCCTTCCGATAACATGAGATGTGATATCCAAATCCTTCCCCTTCCAATCCTGAGACCCTTCTGATAGCATGAGATGTGATATCTCAATGCTTCTAATACCAAACCTGAGATCCTTCCGATAGCATGAGATGTGATATCTCAATGCTTCTAATACCAAACCTGAGATCCTTCCTATAACATGAGATGTGATATCCAAATCCTTCCCCTTCCAAACCTGAGACCCTCCCTTTAGCATGAGATGTGATATCCAACTCCTTCCCATTCCAATTCTGAGCCCCTTCCTATACCATGAGACTTGATATCCAACTCCTTCCCATTCCAATTCTGAGCCCCTTCCTATACCATGAGACTTGATATCTCAATGCTTCTAATACCAAACCTGAGACCCGTCCTATAACATGAGATGTGATATCCAAATCCTTCCCCTTCCAAACCTTAGACCCTTCCTTTATCATGAGATGTGATATCCAACTCCTTCCCATTCCAATCCTGAGACCCTTCCGATATCATGAGATGTGATATCTCAATGCTTCTAATATCAAACTTGAGACCCTCCCTATAGCATGAGATGTGATATCCAAGTCCTTCCCATTCCAATCCTGAGACCCTTCCTATAGCTTGAGATGTGACATCCAACTCCTTCCCATTCCAATTCTGATCCCCTTCCTATACCATGAGACTTGATATCTCAATGCTTCTAATACCAAACCTGAGACCCGTCCTATAACATAAGATTTGATATCCAAATCCTTCCCCTTCCAAACCTTAGACCCTTCCTTTATCATGAGATGTGATATCCAACTCCTTCCCATTCCAATCCTGAGACCCTTCCGATATCATGAGATGTAATATCTCAAAGCTTCTAATATCAAACTTGAGACCCTCCCTATAGCATGAGATGTGATATCCAAGTCCTTCCCATTCCAATCCTGAGACCCTTCCTATAGCATGAGATGTGATATCTCAATGCTTCTAATACCAAACCTGAGACCCTTCCTATAACATGAGATTGGAATATCCAACTCCTTCCCATTCCAATCCTGAGACCCTTCCGATAGCAGAGATGTGATATCTCAATTCTTATACCAAACCTGAGATCCTTCCTATAACATGAGATGTGATATCCAACTCCTTCCCATTCCAATCCTGAGACACTTCCTATAGCATGAGATGTGATATCTCACTGCTTATACCAAACCTGAGACCCTTCCTATAGCATGAGATGTGATATCCAACTCCTTCCCATTCCAATCCTGAGACCCTTCCTATAGCATGAGATGTGATATCTCAATGCTTATACCAAACCTGAGACCCTTCCTATAACATGAGATGGGATATCCAACTCCTTCCCATTCCAATCCTGAGACACTTCCGATAGCAGAGATGTGATATCTCAATGCTTATACCAGACCTTAGACCCTTCCTATAACATGAGATCGGATATCCAACTCCTTCCCGTTCCAATCCGGAGACCCTTCCTATAGCTTGAGATGTGATATCCAGCTCCTTCCCATTCCAATCCTGAGACACTTCCGATAGCATGAGATGTGATATCTCAATGCTTCTAATATCAAAACGGAAACCCTCCCTATAGCATGATATGTGATATCCAACTCCTTCCCATTCCAATCCTGAGACCCTTCCGATAGCAGAGATGTGATATCTCAATGCTTATACCAAACCTGAGACCCTTCCTATGGCATGAGATGTCATATACAACTCCTTCCGATTCCAAACCTGAGACCCTTCCTATAGCATCAGATGGGATATCTCAATGCTAATACCAAACCTGAGATCCTTCCTATAACATGAGAGGTGATATCCAAATCCTTCCCCTTCCAAACCCGAGACCCTCCCTTTAGCATGAGATGTGATATCCAACTCCTTCCCATTCCAATCCCGAGACCCTTCTGATAGCATGCGATGTGATATCTCAATGCCTCTAATACCAAACCTGAGATCCTTCCGATAGCATGAGATGTGATATCTCAATGCTTCTAATACCAAACCTGAGATCCTTCCTATAACATGAGATGTGATATCCAAATCCTTCCCCTTCCAAACCTGAGACCCTCCCTTTAGCATGAGATGTGATATCCGACTCCTTCCCATTCCAATCCTGAGACCCTTCTGATAGCATGAGATGTGATATCTCAATGCCTCTAATACCAAACCTGAGATCCTTCCGATAGCATGAGATGTGATATCTCAATGCTTCTAATACCAAACCTGAGACCCTTCCTATAACATGAGATGTGATATCCAAGTCCTTCCCATTCCAATCCTGAGACCCTTCCTATAGCATGAGATGTGATATCGCAATGCTTCTAATACCAAACCTGAGACCCTTCCTATAACATGAGATGTGATATCCAAGTCCTTCCCATTCCAATCCTGAGACCCTTCCTATAGCTTGAGATGTGATATCCAACTCCTTCCCATTCCAATTCTGAAACCCGTCCTATACCATGAGATGTGATATCTCAATGCTTCTAATACCAAACCTGAGACCCTTCCTATAACGGGATGGGATATCCAACTCCTTCCCATTCCAATCCTGAGACCCTTCCGATAGCATGAGATGTGATATCTCAATGCTTATACCAAACCTGAGACCCTTCCTATAGCATGAGATGTGATATCCATCTCCTTCCCATTCCAATCCTGAGACCCTTCCTATAGCATGAGATGTGATATCTCAATGCTTATACCAAACCTGAGACCCTTCCTACGGCATGAGATGTCATATACAACTCCTTCCCATTCCAATCCTGAGACCCTTCCTATAGCATGAGATGTGATATCTCAATGCTTATACCAAACCTGAGACCCTTCCTATAGCATGAGATGTGATATCCAACTCCTTCCCATTCCAATCCTGAGACCCTTCCTATAGCATGAGATGTGATATCTCAATGCTTATACCAAACCTGAGACCCTTCCTATAACATGAGATGGGATATCCAACTCCTTCCCATTCCAATCCTGAGACACTTCCGATAGCAGAGATGTGATATCTCAATGCTTATACCAGACCTTAGACCCTTCCTATAACATGAGATCGGATATCCAACTCCTTCCCGTTCCAATCCGGAGACCCTTCCTATAGCTTGAGATGTGATATCCAGCTCCTTCCCATTCCAATCCTGAGACACTTCCGATAGCATGAGATGTGATATCTCAATGCTTCTAATATCAAAATGGAAACCCTCCCTATAGCATGATATGTGATATCCAACTCCTTCCCATTCCAATCCTGAGACCCTTCCGATAGCAGAGATGTGATATCTCAATGCTTATACCAAACCTGAGACCCTTCCTATGGCATGAGATGTCATATACAACTCCTTCCGATTCCAAACCTGAGACCCTTCCTATAGCATCAGATGGGATATCTCAATGCTAATACCAAACCTGAGATCCTTCCTATAACATGAGAGGTGATATCCAAATCCTTCCCCTTCCAAACCCGAGACCCTCCCTTTAGCATGAGATGTGATATCCAACTCCTTCCCATTCCAATCCCGACACCCTTCTGATAGCATGCGATGTGATATCTCAATGCCTCTAATACCAAACCTGAGATCCTTCCGATAGCATGAGATGTGATATCTCAATGCTTCTAATACCAAACCTGAGATCCTTCCTATAACATGAGATGTGATATCCAAATCCTTCCCCTTCCAAACCTGAGACCCTCCCTTTAGCATGAGATGTGATATCCGACTCCTTCCCATTCCAATCCTGAGACCCTTCTGATAGCATGAGATGTGATATCTCAATGCCTCTAATACCAAACCTGAGTTCCTTCCTATAACATGAGATGTGATATCTCAATGCTTCTAATAGTAAACCTGAGACCCTCCCTTTAGCATGAGATGTGATATCCGACTCCTTCCCATTCCAATCCTGAGACCCTTCTGATAGCATTAGATGTGATATCTCAATGCCTCTAATACCAAACCTGAGATCCTTCCGATAGCATGAGATGTGATATCTCAATGCTTCTAATACCAAACCTGAGACCCTTCCTATAACGAGATGGGATATCCAACTCCTTCCCATTCCAATCCTGAGACCCTTCCGATAGCAGAGATGTGATATCTCAATGCTTATACCAAACCTGAGACCCTTCCTATGGCAAGAGATGTCATATACAACTCCTTCCGATTCCAAACCTGAGACCCTTCCTATAGCATGAGATGGGATATCTCAATGCTTATACCAAACCTGAGACCCTTCCTATAGCATGAGATGTGATATCCAACTCCTTCCCATTCCAATCCTGAGACCCTTCCTATAGCTTGAGATGTGATATCCAACTCCTTCCCATTCCAATCCTGAGACCCTTCCTATAGCATGAGATGTGATATCTCAATGCTTCTACCAAACCTGAGACCCTTCCTTTAGCATGAGATGTGATATCCAACTCCTTCCCATTCCAATCCTGAGACCCTTCCTATAGCATGAGATGTGATATCTCAATGCTTCTACCAAACCTGAGACCCTTCCTTTAGCATGAGATGTGATATCCAACTCCTTCCCATTCCAATCCTGAGACCCTTCCTATAGCATGAGATGTGATATCTCAATACTTCTAATATCAAACCTGAGATCCTTCCGATAACATGAGATGTGATATCCAAATCCTTCCCCTTCCAATCCTGAGACCCTTCTGATAGCATGAGATGTCATATCTCAATGCTTCTAATACCAAACCTGAGATCCTTCCGATAGCATGAGATGTGATATCTCAATGCTTCTAATACCAAACCTGAGATACTTCCTATAACATGAGATGTGATATCCAAATCCTTCCCCTTCCAAACCTGAGACCCTCCCTTTAGCATGAGATGTGATATCCAACTCCTTCCCATTCCAATTCTGAGCCCCTTCCTATACCATGAGACTTGATATCTCAATGCTTCTAATACCAAACCTGAGACCCGTCCTATAACATGAGATGTGATATCCAAATCCTTCCCCTTCCAAACCTTAGACCCTTCCTTTATCATGAGATGTGATATCCAACTCCTTCCCATTCCAATCCTGAGACCCTTCCGATATCATGAGATGTGATATCTCAATGCTTCTAATATCAAACTTGAGACCCTCCCTATAGCATGAGATGTGATATCCAAGTCCTTCCCATTCCAATCCTGAGACCCTTCCTATAGCTTGAGATGTGACATCCAACTCCTTCCCATTCCAATTCTGATCCCCTTCCTATACCATGAGACTTGATATCTCAATGCTTCTAATACCAAACCTGAGACCCGTCCTATAACATGAGATTTGATATCCAAATCCTTCCCCTTCCAAACCTTAGACCCTTCCTTTATCATGAGATGTGATATCCAACTCCTTCCCATTCCAATCCTGAGACCCTTCCGATATCATGAGATGTAATATCTCAATGCTTCTAATATCAAACTTGAGACCCTCCCTATAGCATGAGATGTGATATCCAAGTCCTTCCCATTCCAATCCTGAGACCCTTCCTATAGCATGAGATGTGATATCTCAATGCTTCTAATACCAAACCTGAGACCCTTCCTATAACATGAGATTGGAATATCCAACTCCTTCCCATTCCAATCCTGAGACACTTCCTATAGCATGAGATGTGATATCTCACTGCTTATACCAAACCTGAGACCCTTCCTATAGCATGAGATGTGATATCCAACTCCTTCCCATTCCAATCCTGAGACCCTTCCTATAGCATGAGATGTGATATCTCAATGCTTATACCAAACCTGAGACCCTTCCTATAACATGAGATGGGATATCCAACTCCTTCCCATTCCAATCCTGAGACACTTCCGATAGCAGAGATGTGATATCTCAATGCTTATACCAGACCTTAGACCCTTCCTATAACATGAGATCGGATATCCAACTCCTTCCCGTTCCAATCCGGAGACCCTTCCTATAGCTTGAGATGTGATATCCAGCTCCTTCCCATTCCAATCCTGAGACACTTCCGATAGCATGAGATGTGATATCTCAATGCTTCTAATATCAAAACGGAAACCCTCCCTATAGCATGATATGTGATATCCAACTCCTTCCCATTCCAATCCTGAGACCCTTCCGATAGCAGAGATGTGATATCTCAATGCTTATACCAAACCTGAGACCCTTCCTATGGCATGAGATGTCATATACAACTCCTTCCGATTCCAAACCTGAGACCCTTCCTATAGCATCAGATGGGATATCTCAATGCTAATACCAAACCTGAGATCCTTCCTATAACATGAGAGGTGATATCCAAATCCTTCCCCTTCCAAACCCGAGACCCTCCCTTTAGCATGAGATGTGATATCCAACTCCTTCCCATTCCAATCCCGACACCCTTCTGATAGCATGCGATGTGATATCTCAATGCCTCTAATACCAAACCTGAGATCCTTCCGATAGCATGAGATGTGATATCTCATTGCTTCTAATACCAAACCTGAGATCCTTCCTATAACATGAGATGTGATATCCAAATCCTTCCCCTTCCAAACCTGAGACCCTCCCTTTAGCATGAGATGTGATATCCGACTCCTTCCCATTCCAATCCTGAGACCCTTCTGATAGCATGAGATGTGATATCTCAATGCCTCTAATACCAAACCTGAGTTCCTTCCTATAACATGAGATGTGATATCTCAATGCTTCTAATAGTAAACCTGAGACCCTCCCTTTAGCATGAGATGTGATATCCGACTCCTTCCCATTCCAATCCTGAGACCCTTCTGATAGCATTAGATGTGATATCTCAATGCCTCTAATACCAAACCTGAGATCCTTCCGATAGCATGAGATGTGATATATCAATGCTTCTAATACCAAACCTGAGACCCTTCCTATAACATAGGATGTGATATCCAAGTCCTTCCCATTACAATCCTGAGACCCTTCCTATAGCATGAGATGTGATATCGCAATGCTTCTAATACCAAACCTGAGACCCTTCCTATAACATGAGATGTGATATCCAAGTCCTTCCCATTCCAATCCTGAGACCCTTCCTATAGCTTGAGATGTGATATCCAACTCCTTACCATTCCAATTCTGAAACCCGTCCTATACCATGAGATGTGATATCTCAATGCTTCTAATACCAAACCTGAGACCCTTCCTATAACGAGATGGGATATCCAACTCCTTCCCATTCCAATCCTGAGACCCTTCCGATAGCAGAGATGTGATATCTCAATGCTTATACCAAACCTGAGACCCTTCCTATGGCAAGAGATGTCATATACAACTCCTTCCGATTCCAAACCTGAGACCCTTCCTATAGCATGAGATGGGATATCTCAATGCTTATACCAAACCTGAGACCCTTCCTATAGCATGAGATGTGATATCCAACTCCTTCCCATTCCAATCCTGAGACCCTTCCTATAGCTTGAGATGTGATATCCAACTCCTTCCCATTCCAATCCTGAGACCCTTCCTATAGCATGAGATGTGATATCTCAATGCTTCTACCAAACCTGAGACGCTTCCTTTAGCATGAGATGTGATATCCAACTCCTTCCCATTCCAATCCTGAGACCCTTCCTATAGCATGAGATGTGATATCTCAATGCTTCTACCAAACCTGAGACCCTTCCTTTAGCATGAGATGTGATATCCAACTCCTTCCCATTCCAATCCTGAGACCCTTCCTATAGCATGAGATGTGATATCTCAATACTTCTAATATCAAACCTGAGATCCTTCCGATAACATGAGATGTGATATCCAAATCCTTCCCCTTCCAATCCTGAGACCCTTCTGATAGCATGAGATGTCATATCTCAATGCTTCTAATACCAAACCTGAGATCCTTCCGATAGCATGAGATGTGATATCTCAATGCTTCTAATACCAAACCTGAGATCCTTCCTATAACATGAGATGTGATATCCAAATCCTTCCCCTTCCAAACCTGAGACCCTCCCTTTAGCATGAGATGTGATATCCAACTCCTTCCCATTCCAATTCTGAGCCCCTTCCTATACCATGAGACTTGATATCCAACTCCTTCCCATTCCAATTCTGAGCCCCTTCCTATACCATGAGACTTGATATCTCAATGCTTCTAATACCAAACCTGAGACCCGTCCTATAACATGAGATGTGATATCCAAATCCTTCCCCTTCCAAACCTTAGACCCTTCCTTTATCATGAGATGTGATATCCAACTCCTTCCCATTCCAATCCTGAGACCCTTCCGATATCATGAGATGTGATATCTCAATGCTTCTAATATCAAACTTGAGACTCTCCCTATAGCATGAGATGTGATATCCAAGTCCTTCCCATTCCAATCCTGAGACCCTTCCTATAGCTTGAGATGTGACATCCAACTCCTTCCCATTCCAATTCTGATCCCCTTCCTATACCATGAGACTTGATATCTCAATGCTTCTAATACCAAACCTGAGACCCGTCCTATAACATGAGATTTGATATCCAAATCCTTCCCCTTCCAAACCTTAGACCCTTCCTTTATCATGAGATGTGATATCCAACTCCTTCCCATTCCAATCCTGAGACCCTTCCGATATCATGAGATGTAATATCTCAATGCTTCTAATATCAAACTTGAGACCCTCCCTATAGCATGAGATGTGATATCCAAGTCCTTCCCATTCCAATCCTGAGACCCTTCCTATAGCATGAGATGTGATATCTCAATGCTTCTAATACCAAACCTGAGACCCTTCCTATAACATGAGATTGGAATATCCAACTCCTTCCCATTCCAATCCTGAGACCCTTCCGATAGCAGAGATGTGATATCTCAATTCTTATACCAAACCTGAGATCCTTCCTATAACATGAGATGTGATATCCAACTCCTTCCCATTCCAATCCTGAGACACTTCCTATAGCATGAGATGTGATATCTCACTGCTTATACCAAACCTGAGACCCTTCCTATAGCATGAGATGTGATATCCAACTCCTTCCCATTCCAATCCTGAGACCCTTCCTATAGCATGAGATGTGATATCTCAATGCTTATACCAAACCTGAGACCCTTCCTATAACATGAGATGGGATATCCAACTCCTTCCCATTCCAATCCTGAGACACTTCCGATAGCAGAGATGTGATATCTCAATGCTTATACCAGACCTTAGACCCTTCCTATAACATGAGATCGGATATCCAACTCCTTCCCGTTCCAATCCGGAGACCCTTCCTATAGCTTGAGATGTGATATCCAGCTCCTTCCCATTCCAATCCTGAGACACTTCCGATAGCATGAGATGTGATATCTCAATGCTTCTAATATCAAAAAGGAAACCCTCCCTATAGCATGATATGTGATATCCAACTCCTTCCCATTCCAATCCTGAGACCCTTCCGATAGCAGAGATGTGATATCTCAATGCTTATACCAAACCTGAGACCCTTCCTATGGCATGAGATGTCATATACAACTCCTTCCGATTCCAAACCTGAGACCCTTCCTATAGCATCAGATGGGATATCTCAATGCTAATACCAAACCTGAGATCCTTCCTATAACATGAGAGGTAATATCCAAATCCTTCCCCTTCCAAACCCGAGACCCTCCCTTTAGCATGAGATGTGATATCCAACTCCTTCCCATTCCAATCCCGAGACCCTTCTGATAGCATGCGATGTGATATCTCAATGCCTCTAATACCAAACCTGAGATCCTTCCGATAGCATGAGATGTGATATCTCAATGCTTCTAATACCAAACCTGAGATCCTTCCTATAACATGAGATGTGATATCCAAATCCTTCCCCTTCCAAACCTGAGACCCTCCCTTTAGCATGAGATGTGATATCCGACTCCTTCCCATTCCAATCCTGAGACCCTTCTGATAGCATGAGATGTGATATCTCAATGCCTCTAATACCAAACCTGAGATCCTTCCGATAGCATGAGATGTGATATCTCAATGCTTCTAATACCAAACCTGAGACCCTTCCTACAACATGAGATGTGATATCCAAGTCCTTCCCATTCCAATCCTGAGACCCTTCCTATAGCATGAGATGTGATATCGCAATGCTTCTAATACCAAACCTGAGACCCTTCCTATAACATGAGATGTGATATCCAAGTCCTTCCCATTCCAATCCTGAGACCCTTCCTATAGCTTGAGATGTGATATCCAACTCCTTCCCATTCCAATTCTGAAACCCGTCCTATACCATGAGATGTGATATCTCAATGCTTCTAATACCAAACCTGAGACCCTTCCTATAACGGGATGGGATATCCAACTCCTTCCCATTCCAATCCTGAGACCCTTCCGATAGCATGAGATGTGATATCTCAATGCTTATACCAAACCTGAGACCCTTCCTATAGCATGAGATGTGATATCCAACTCCTTCCCATTCCAATCCTGAGACCCTTCCTATAGCATGAGATGTGATATCTCAATGCTTATACCAAACCTGAGACCCTTCCTACGGCATGAGATGTCATATACAACTCCTTCCCATTCCAATCCTGAGACCCTTCCTATAGCATGAGATGTGATATCTCAATGCTTATACCAAACCTGAGACCCTTCCTATAGCATGAGATGTGATATCCAACTCCTTCCCATTCCAATCCTGAGACCCTTCCTATAGCATGAGATGTGATATCTCAATGCTTATACCAAACCTGAGACCCTTCCTATAACATGAGATGGGATATCCAACTCCTTCCCATTCCAATCCTGAGACACTTCCGATAGCAGAGATGTGATATCTCAATGCTTATACCAGACCTTAGACCCTTCCTATAACATGAGATCGGATATCCAACTCCTTCCCGTTCCAATCCGGAGACCCTTCCTATAGCTTGAGATTTGATATCCAGCTCCTTCCCATTCCAATCCTGAGACACTTCCGATAGCATGAGATGTGATATCTCAATGCTTCTAATATCAAAACGGAAACCCTCCCTATAGCATGATATGTGATATCCAACTCCTTCCCATTCCAATCCTGAGACCCTTCCGATAGCAGAGATGTGATATCTCAATGCTTATACCAAACCTGAGACCCTTCCTATGGCATGAGATGTCATATACAACTCCTTCCGATTCCAAACCTGAGACCCTTCCTATAGCATCAGATGGGATATCTCAATGCTAATACCAAACCTGAGATCCTTCCTATAACATGAGAGGTGATATCCAAATCCTTCCCCTTCCAAACCCGAGACCCTCCCTTTAGCATGAGATGTGATATCCAACTCCTTCCCATTCCAATCCCGACACCCTTCTGATAGCATGCGATGTGATATCTCAATGCCTCTAATACCAAACCTGAGATCCTTCCGATAGCATGAGATGTGATATCTCAATGCTTCTAATACCAAACCTGAGATCCTTCCTATAACATGAGATATGATATCCAAATCCTTCCCCTTCCAAACCTGAGACCCTCCCTTTAGCATGAGATGTGATATCCGACTCCTTCCCATTCCAATCCTGAGACCCTTCTGATAGCATGAGATGTGATATCTCAATGCCTCTAATACCAAACCTGAGTTCCTTCCTATAACATGAGATGTGATATCTCAATGCTTCTAATAGTAAACCTGAGACCCTCCCTTTAGCATGAGATGTGATATCCGACTCCTTCCCATTCCAATCCTGAGACCCTTCTGATAGCATGAGATGTGATATCTCAATGCCTCTAATACCAAACCTGAGATCCTTCCGATAGCATGAGATGTGATATCTCAATGCTTCTAATACCAAACCTGAGACCCTTCCTATAACATGAGATGTGATATCCAAGTCCTTCCCATTCCAATCCTGAGACCCTTCCTATAGCATGAGATGTGATATCGCAATGCTTCTAATACCAAACCTGAGACCCTTCCTATAACATGAGATGTGATATCCAAGTCCTTCCCATTCCAATCCTGAGACCCTTCCTATAGCTTGAGATGTGTTATCCAACTCCTTACCATTCCAATTCTGAAACCCGTCCTATACCATGAGATGTGATATCTCAATGCTTCTAATACCAAACCTGAGACCCTTCCTATAACGAGATGGGATATCCAACTCCTTCCCATTCCAATCCTGAGACCCTTCCGATAGCAGAGATGTGATATCTCAATGCTTATACCAAACCTGAGACCCTTCCTATGGCAAGAGATGTCATATACAACTCCTTCCGATTCCAAACCTGAGACCCTTCCTATAGCATGAGATGGGATATCTCAATGCTTATACCAAACCTGAGACCCTTCCTATAGCATGATATGTGATATCCAACTCCTTCCCATTCCAATCCTGAGACCCTTCCTATAGCTTGAGATGTGATATCCAACTCCTTCCCATTCCAATCCTGAGACCCTTCCTATAGCTTGAGATGTGATATCCAACTCCTTCCCATTCCAATCCTGAGACCCTTCCTATAGCATGAGATGTGATATCTCAATGTTTCTCATACCAAATCTGAGACCCTTCCTATAACATGAGATGTGATATCCAAGTCCTTCCCATTCCAATCCCGAGACCCTTCTGATAGCATGAGATGTGATATCTCAATGCCTCTAATACCAAACCTGAGATCCTTCCGATAGCATGAGATGTGATATCTCAATGCTTCTAATACCAAACCTGAGACCCTTCCTATAACGAGATGGGATATCCAACTCCTTCCCATTCCAATCCTGAGACCCTTCCGATAGCAGAGATGTGATATCTCAATGCTTATACCAAACCTGAGACCCTTCCTATGGCATGAGATGTCATATACAACTCCTTCCGATTCCAAACCTGAGACCCTTCCTATAGCATCAGATGGGATATCTCAATGCTAATACCAAACCTGAGATCCTTCCTGTAACATGAGATGTGATATCCAAATCCTTCCCCTTCCAAACCCGAGACCCTCCCTTTAGCATGAGATGTGATATCCCAAGACCCTTCTGATAGCATGAGATGTGATATCTCAATGCCTCTAATACCAAACCTGAGATCCTTCCGATAGCATGAGATGTGATATCTCAATGCTTCTAATACCAAACCTGGGATCCTTCCTATAACATGAGATGTGATATCCAAATCCTTCCCCTTCCAAACCTGAGACCCTCCCTTTAGCATGAGATGTGATATCCGACTCCTTCCCATTCCAATCCTGAGACCCTTCTGATAGCATGAGATGTGATATCTCAATGCCTCTAATACCAAACCTGAGATCCTTCCTATAACATGAGATGTGATATCTCAATGCTTCTAATACCCAACCTGAGACCCTCCCTTTAGCATGAGATGTGATATCCGACTCCTTCCCATTCCAATCCTGAGACCCTTCTGATATCATGAGATGTGATATCTCAATGCCTCTAATACCAAACCTGAGATCCTTCCGATAGCATGAGATGTTATATCTCAATGCGTCTAATACCAAACCTGAGATCCTTCCTATAACATGAGATGTGATATCCAAATCCTTCCCCTTCCAAACCTGAGACCCTCCCTTTAGCATGAGATGTGATATCCAACTCTGTTGCCGAGCACTCAGGGGTTAAGGAGTGCCTGCCCCCACCGTTGTGGGGGCGGAGCGATGATACGGCGGGAGGAGGAAGGGAGAGGGGAGTTATGGGAAAAGGCGCGCTAGCGCCAGTTGGTTTTACAGTTTACGAAATAAAAGGAAGCACTGATACGATCTCCGTGTGTGCGCGTCCTCTTTCAACACTGGCGACGAGGTTTTCTCCCTGAGCGCCCACGGAGTCCTCCGCGGCAATCCGCCGCTCCTCCTTTGGCTTTCCGCGAGTCCTCCGCGGCAATCCGCCGCTCCTCCTTTGGTTTTCCGCCACTCACCGCGCCGCGAGCGCGTACGTCCGCATTTGGCTACCCGCCAACTTTCGCGCCCTGATTGCCCTGGGCCTCCTCCGAGCGCGCACAACACGTCCGCATTGGCAGTCCGCCAATTTTCGCACTCTGAAGGCCCCGGGCCTCCTCCTCCTACATCCTGGTGTCCCACATGGGCGGAAGCCCTCTTCCTCCTCGCAGTACCTCCATCATCACGCTCTGAAGGCTCCCAAGTTCTCCTCCTCCCATATCCGGACATCCTTTTCTCATCCACACCCCTAGAAGGTCGTCGGTGGACCAAAGGAGCCCGTGGGCCCAACATAACAGCGCAGGGAAGTGGTCGGACATCTCCTGCGACACCCCACACGCCGGAGGCCGGTGAGTCTGGCCTACCCATATAAGGCATTTAAATACATAGTTGGCCGGCACCATGAGCACGCCAGCCTCCGCGTCAGGGTCCAACCCAGGTTCGCCTACGCCGACTCACGTGGTGCAGCCGATTCAATTGCGATTACCGCCCCCTTTCACCATGACCCCACAAGCAACGAAAGGTCCCAGATGGACCGATTGGATGGAAGATTTCCAGCATTACGTCAGGGGATCTGGGGATGGAAATTCCCCCAACATCAGAGACATTTTCCTTAATCTGGTGGGGGGCGAGATAAAGACTGTGGTCAAAACTATTCCTGCAGCTGAACAGAACACTTTCAAGGACTTAATAAAGGCCCTCGACAAACTTCTCATCATCGAAGTCAATCGCGACTATGAACGCTACCTTTTCAACAAGTGCACTCAAATGCCACAGGAAACAGTCGACGAATTCATAACCCGTCTGAGAGTAAAAGGTGCAAATTGTCAATTCGATGCATTTTCTCTGGAAGAAGCCATAAGATTAAGAGTAATTGAAGGTTGCTTGTCCCCTGCCCTCAAGAAACAGCTCTTAAAGAAACCCCTCTCCATCCAGGAAGTGAGCGAGCTCGCTCGCATACATGAGAGGGTCGATGCCCAGGCCACATCCATGGCCAGCCCAAGCAACCCCAAACATGACGCTGCGGAACTCATCGCAACCATACAACCATCTCGTCCAGGCGACAGGGTGCCTCAGCCATACAGAACTCAAAACATCCAAACACCCCGCCTTCAGAGACAATGTTATCGCTGCGGAATGTCTTTTCCGCACGCAGGATCTTGTCCCGCTCTGTCGCAACGATGCACAAACTGCGGAAGAGAAGGTCATTTCCACTCAGTGTGCAGGGAAGGCATACCATTTCCTCCCGTGAGACCCCAAACGCCAGTAAGGACTTTCGTCCGTCCGCCACCTCCCAGACATTTTCAACCCCGATCCTACCAACAGAGCCAAGGACAGAGACGGTACGTCAGAGCCATTGACGAATACCACATGACGGGATACCCACCACAGCCAGAGCAGACGATCGGACCAGATATGTCACCGATGAATATGATCACCCACCAGAAGAATATGGGCCTGAAACTTTCTACCAGGAGATGCAGGGAGCTGCATATGACACACCGTATGACTCATATGACCAAGATGAGTTTGTCAATCTCATACTCGACACCGAAGAGGTCAGAGAAGCCCCGAAAATCCCCATCAAAATGGGAAATAGACAGTTCCAGTTCATGATTGACTCAGGCGCTACTGTTAACATCATGGGCGAACAGGACTATGCCATGCTACCGAACCCACCTGAACTCCAACAGTCCCGCTCAAGAATATTTCAGTGGGGCGCCACCACCCCCCTACCGACAGTAGGATGTTTCACACAACGCCTTCTCCTGAATGGCCGGAAAGTAGACACTACAATACACATCATCCGGTCACTTGCTAGAAGCCGATGCCTGCTCAGTTATCACACGGCGTCCCGCTTGGGCCTAATTGAAATACATGTGAAGGCAGGAGACTCCATCACAGCAACCTCTGAGAGCATGAACACGAGAGATGCAGTCAGCGCCGTCGCATGCCACCAGATGCAGAACCTGTTGACGCAGGCTGACATCACAAGAGACTTCCCCAACCTCTGCAGGGGGCTGGGCAAACTCAAGGCCCCTCCCATCCGACTACACATTGACACCTCAGTGAGGCCGGTACCGCAACACCCCTGGAGAGTGTGGTTCCACCTGCAAACGGCAGTATCAGACGCACTCCAACAACTATTGTCTGATGGTATTATTGAACCAGCCACAGGTCCGACACCATGGGTTTCCCCTCTCGTGATTGTACCAAAAGAGGGAGGAAAGATCCGTTTGTGTGTGGACATGAGGGTGGCAAACACGGCCATTCAGCGCGAGAGGCACCCGGGCCCTTGCATCGAGGACATGATTGTGCAACTGAACAACGCCCAGATGTTCTCCAAACTCGACCTCAACCAAGGATACCATCAGCTGGAGCTACATCCGGAATCCAGACCCATCACGACATTCGCGACCCATGACGGTCTATACAGATATAGACGTCTAAATTTCGGCATCTCATCAGCCGCAGAAATATTCCAAGAAGCCATCCGGCAGGTGATCAGACCCATCAAAGGCACACTGAATTACAGTGACGACATCCTCGTCTTCGGATCATCACAGGAGGCTCACGACAAGGCTCTGCTCGCTACATGTGCAGCACTCCAAGAAGCGGGCCTCACCCTCAACATTGCAAAATGCCGTTTCAGCAAGACCAAGCTGAAATTTTTCGGACACATTTTCTCCAGCGAGGGTATGCTGCCAGATCCTGACAAGGTTGACACCATCACCAACCTGGAAGAACTGCGACAAGTCGCTGACGTCTGCTCATTCCTCGGCATGGCTGGCTACTGTGCGCGCGTCCCGCACTACGCGTCCCTCACCGACCCCCTACGGAAACTCCTCCAGAAAGACACGGTGTTTGAGTGGACCCCCGCATGCCTCCAGGCTTTCTCTGACATCAAGCGAGCTTTGATGGAAGCACACCGGTTGGCATACTTCAATCCCGCATGGCACACTGAAATTGTGGTGGACGCGAACCCGGTGGGCCTTGGTGCCATCCTAGCCCAAACCAGCGGGGCGGATGTCCACCCGAGACACGTTGTCGCATACGCGAGCAGGGCCCTGTCCACCCCGGAACTGGCCTACTCCCAGGCGGAAAAAGAGAGCTTAGCTGCCATCTGGGCGTGCGAACATTTCCATGACTTCATCATTGGGAAGAAGTTTACTCTAATAACCGACCACCAAGCTTTGCTCTCACTGTTTGGCAACCCGCACACCAAGATGCCTCCGAGAATCGAGCGGTGGGGAATCCGCCTACAGGAATATGACTATGACATCGTGCATCGCCCCGGGGGTGACCTTAACCCCGCTGACTACCTGTCACATCACCCAGTGGGGGCCCCACTGACTCGTGAGGGAGACATCGCCTATGTACAGTACATAGCGTCGAACTAGCTACCTCCGGCGCTGTCCCTGGAGAGAGTGGCTGCCGCATCCGCCGCCGACCCCACCATGGCACTCGCAATCAGTCTCACATTGTCCAGCAAATGGAGAGACCACCATAGAGCGACGCTGGCACACCCAGGAGCGTGCAAACAAGAAATTGAAAGATTGGCCAGGGTACACAGCGAATTGGCCGTCAAGGACAACGACATCCTCCTCAGAGGGTGCAAAATAGTCATCCCCGCCACGCTCAGGAATGAAGTGGTAAGCACAGCCCATGAGGGCCATAGAGGAGCAGAAAACACTAAGAGGCAGCTGAGGCGCCATGTCTGGTTCCCGTTCCTGGACGCGGCAGTGGAAGAATGGGTAAAAAACTGCCACGCCTGTCAGTGCACAGCCCCTGCGGAACATCCACCCCCGCTCCAACACACACAGATACCCGAACGACCATGGGAACGGGTAGCCATGGACTTCTACGGACCCACAGAAGAGGGTGACTACCTCTTGCTCATAATAGACGAACACTCACGCTTCCCAATAGTCAAAACGGTCAACACCACCGCATTCCCCCAAGTAGCGGCGGCGATAGAAGAAGTATTCAGCGAGTGGGGGATCCCCAAGATAGTCAAATCCGACAATGGGCCCCCATTCAGTGGCCATGAATTTGGAACACTGGCAGAACATCTAGGGTTTACACATACGAAAATAACTCCTCGCCACCCTCAAGCGAACGGAATGGCTGAACGATTCATGGCATCAATCAAAAAAACGAGACAAAGAGCAAGAGTGGAAGCGGTCGACCCACATCAGGCGCTGTGCCGACTCCTACGGGACTACAGAAACACTCCTCACGAAGCCACCAATAAGACACCTGCCGAACTCATAACTCCTTCCCATTCCGATCCTGAGATCCTTCTGATAGCATGAGATGTGATATCTCAATGCCTCTAATACCAAACCTGAGATCCTACCTCTAACATGTAATGTGATATCCAACTCCTTCCCCTTCCAAACCTGAGAGCCTTCCTATAGCATGAGATGTGATATCCAAGTCCTTCCCATTCCAATCCTGAGACCCTTCCTATAACATGAGATGTGACATCCAACTCCTTCCCATTCCAACCTGAGACCCTTCCTATAGCATGAGATGGGATATCCAACTTCTTCCAAATCCAATCCTGATACCCTTCCGATAGCATGAGATGTGATATCCCAATGCTTCTACAAAACCTGAGACCCATACATGGCATGAGATGTGATATCAAACTCCTTCCCATTCCAATCCTGAGACCCTTCCTATAGCTTCAGATGTGATATCCAACTCCTTCCCATTCCAATTCTGAGTCCCTTCCCATAGCATGAGATGTGATATCTCAATGCTTCTAATACCAAACCTGAGACCCTTCCTTTAACATGAGATGTGATATCCAAGTCCTTCCCATTCCAATCCTGAGACCCTTCCTATAGCATGAGATGTGATATCTCAATGCTTCTAATACCAAACCTGAGACCCTTCCTATAACATGAGATGTGATATCCAAGTCCTTCCCATTCCAATCCTGAGACCCTTCCTATAGCTTGAGATGTGATATCCAACTCCTTCCCATTCCAATCCTGAGACCCTTCCTATAGCTTGAGATGGGATATCTCAATGCTTATACCAAACCTGAGACCCTTCCTATAGCATGAGATGTGATATCCAACTCCTTCCCATTCCAATCCTGAGACCCTTCCTATAGCTTGAGATGTGATATCCAACTCCTTCCCATTCCAATCCTGAGACCCTTCCGATAGCAGAGATGTGATATCTCAATGCTTATACCAAACCTGAGACCCTTCCTATGGCATGAGATGTCATATACAACTCCTTCCGATTCCAAACCTGAGACCCTTCCTATAGCATGAGATGGGATATCTCAATGCTTATACCAAACCTGAGACCCTTCCTATAGCATGAGATGTGATATCCAACTCCTTCCCATTCCAATCCTGAGACCCTTCCTATAGCTTGAGATGTGATATCCAACTCCTTCCCATTCCAATCCTGAGACCCTTCCTATAGCATGAGATGTGATATCTCAATGCTTCTAATACCAAACCTGAGATCCTTCCTATAACATGAGATGTGATATCCAAATCCTTCCACTTCCAAACCTGAGACCCTCCATTTAGCATGAGATGTGATATCCGACTCCTTCCCATTCCAATCCTGAGACCCTTATGATAGCATGAGATGTGATATCTCAATGCCTCTAATACCAAACCCGAGATCCTTCCTCTAACATGAAATGTGATATCCAACTCCTTCCCCTTCCAAACCTGAGAGCCTTCCTATAGCATGAGATGTGATATCCAAGTCCTTCCCATTCCAATCCTGAGACCCTTCCTATAACATGAGATGTGATATCCAACTCCTTCCCATTCCAACCTGAGACCCTTCCTATAGCATGAGATGGGATATCCAACTCCTTCCAGATCCAATCCTGATACCCTTCCGATAGCATGAGATGTGATATCCCAATGCTTCTAAAAAACCTGAGACCCATACATGGCATGAGATGTGATATCAAACTCCTTCCCATTCCAATCCTGAGACCCTTCCTATAGCTTGAGATGTGATATCCAACTCCTTCCCATTCCAATTCTGAGACCCGTCCTATACCATGAGACTTGATATCTCAATGCTTCCAATACCAAACCTGAGACCGGTCCTATAACATGAGATGTGATATCCAAATCCTTCCCCTTCCAAACCTTAGACCCTTCCTTTATCATGAGATGTGATATCCAAGTCCTTCCCATTCCAATCCAGAGACCCTTCCTATAGCATGAGATGTGATATCTCAATGCTTCTAATACCAAACCTGAGACCCTTCCTATAACATGAGATGTGATATCCAAGTCCTTCCCATTCCAATCCTGAGACCCTTCCTATAGCATGAGATGTGATATCTCAATGCTTCTAATACCAAACCTGAGACCCTTCCTATAACATGAGATGTGATATCCAAGTCCTTCCCATTCCAATCCGGAGACCCTTCCTATAGCTTGAGATGTGATATCCAACTCCTTCCCATTCCAATTCTGAGACCCGTCCTATACCATGAGATGTGATATCTCAATGCTTCTAATACCAAACCTGAGATCCTTCCTATAACGAGATGGGATATCCAACTCCTTCCCATTCCAATCCTGAGACCCTTCCGATAGCAGAGATGTGATATCTCAATGCTTATACCAAACCTGAGACCCTTCCTATGGCATGAGATGTCATATACAACTCCTTCCGATTCCAAACCTGAGACCCTTCCTATAGCATCAGATGGGATATCTCAATGCTAATACCAAACCTGAGATCCTTCCTATAACATGAGAGGTGATATCCAAATCCTTCCCCTTCCAAACCCGAGACCCTCCCTTTAGCATGAGATGTGATATCCAACTCCTTCCTATTCCAATCCCGAGACCCTTCTGATAGCATGCGATGTGATATCTCAATGCCTGTAATACCAAACCTGAGATCCTTCCGATAGCATGAGATGTGATATCTCAATGCTTCTAATACCAAACCTGAGATCCTTCCTATAACATGAGATGTGATATCCAAATCCTTCCCCTTCCAATCCTGAGACCCTCCCTTTAGCATGAGATGTGATATCCGACTCCTTCCCATTCCAATCCTGAGACCCTTCTGATAGCATGAGATGTGATATCTCAATGCCTCTAATACCAAACCTGAGTTCCTTCCTATAACATGAGATGTGATATCTCAATGCTTCTAATAGTAAACCTGAGACCCTCCCTTTAGCGTGAGATGTGATATCCGACTCCTTTCCATTCCAATCCTGAGACCCTTCTGATAGCATGAGATGTGATATCTCAATGCCTCTAATACCAAACCTGAGATCCTTCCGATAGCATGAGATGTGATATCTCAATGCGTCTAATACCAAACCTGAGATCCTTCCTATAACATGAGATGTGATATCCAAATCCTTCCCCTTCTAAACCTGAGACCCTCCCTTTAGCATGAGATGTGATATCCAACTCCTTCCCATTCCGATCCTGAGATCCTTCTGATAGCATGAGATGTGATATCTCAATGCCTCTAATACCAAACCTGAGATCCTACCTCTAACATGTAATGTGATATCCAACTCCTTCCCCTTCCAAACCTGAGAGCCTTCCTATAGCATGAGATGTGATATCCAAGTCCTTCCCATTCCAATCCTGAGACCCTTCCTATAACATGAGATGTGACATCCAACTCCTTCCCATTCCAACCTGAGACCCTTCCCATAGCATGAGATGGGATATCCAACTTCTTCCAAATCCAATCCTGATACCCTTCCGATAGCATGAGATGTGATATCCCAATGCTTCTACAAAACCTGAGACCCATACATGGCATGAGATTTGATATCAAACTCCTTCCCATTCCAATCCTGAGACCCTTCCTATAGCTTGAGATGTGATATCCAACTCCTTCCCATTCCAATTCTGAGTCCCTTCCCATAGCATGAGATGTGATATCTCAATGCTTCTAATACCAAACCTGAGACCCTTCCTTTAACATGAGATGTGATATCCAAGTCCTTCCCATTCCAATCCTGAGACCCTTCCTATAGCATGAGATGTGATATCTCAATGCTTCTAATACCAAACCTGAGACCCTTCCTATAACATGAGATGTGATATCCAAGTCCTTCCCATTCCAATCCTGAGACCCTTCCTGTAGCTTGAGATGTGATATCCAACTCCTTCCCATTCCAATTCTGAGACCCGTCCTATACCATGAGATGTGATATCTCAATGCTTCTAATACCAAACCTGAGACCCTTCCTATAACGAGATGGGATATCCAACTCCTTCCCATTCCAATCCTGAGACCCTTCCGATAGCAGAGATGTGATATCTCAATGCTTATACCAAACCTGAGACCCTTCCTATGGCATGAGATGTCATATACAACTCCTTCCGATTCCAAACCTGAGACCCTTCCTATAGCATGAGATGGGATATCTCAATGCTTATACCAAACCTGAGACCCTTCCTATAGCATGAGATGTGATATCCAACTCCTTCCCATTCCAATCCTGAGACCCTTCCTATAGCTTGAGATGTGATATCCAACTCCTTCCCATTCCAATCCTGAGACCCTTCCTATAGCTTGAGATGTGATATCCAACTCCTTCCCATTCCAATCCTGAGACCCTTCCTATAGCATGAGATGTGATATCTCAATGCTTCTAATACCAAACCTGAGATCCTTCCTATAACATGAGATGTGATATCCAAATCCTTCCACTTCCAAACCTGAGACCCTCCATTTAGCATGAGATGTGATATCCGACTCCTTCCCATTCCAATCCTGAGACCCTTATGATAGCATGAGATGTGATATCTCAATGCCTCTAATACCAAACCTGAGATCCTTCCTCTAACATGAAATGTGATATCCAACTCCTTCCCCTTCCAAACCTGAGAGCCTTCCTATAGCATGAGATGTGATATCCAAGTCCTTCCCATTCCAATCCTGAGACCCTTCCTATAACATGAGATGTGATATCCAATTCCTTCCCATTCCAACCTGAGACCCTTCCTATAGCATGAGATGGGATATCCAACTCCTTCCAGATCCAATCCTGATACCCTTCCGATAGCATGAGATGTGATATCCCAATGCTTCTAGAAAACCTGAGACCCATACATGGCATGAGATGTGATATCAAACTCCTTCCCATTCCAATCCTGAGACCCTTCCTATAGCTTGAGATGTGATATCCAACTCCTTCCCATTCCAATTCTGAGACCCGTCCTATACCATGAGACTTGATATCTCAATGCTTCCAATACCAAACCTGAGACCGGTCCTATAACATGAGATGTGATATCCAAATCCTTCCCCTTCCAAACCTTAGACCCTTCCTTTATCATGAGATGTGATATCCAAGTCCTTCCCATTCCAATCCAGAGACCCTTCCTATAGCATGAGATGTGATATCTCAATGCTTCTAATACCAAACCTGAGACCCTTCCTATAACATGAGATGTGATATCCAAGTCCTTCCCATTCCAATCCTGAGACCCTTCCTATAGCATGAGATGTGATATCTCAATGCTTCTAATACCAAACCTGAGACCCTTCCTATAACATGAGATGTGATATCCAAGTCCTTCCCATTCCAATCCGGAGACCCTTCCTATAGCTTGAGATGTGATATCCAACTCCTTCCCATTCCAATTCTGAGACCCGTCCTATACCATGAGATGTGATATCTCAATGCTTCTAATGCCAAACCTGAGATCCTTCCTATAACGAGATGGGATATCCAACTCCTTCCCATTCCAATCCTGAGACCCTTCCGATAGCAGAGATGTGATATCTCAATGCTTATACCAAACCTGAGACCCTTCCTATGGCATGAGATGTCATATACAACTCCTTCCGATTCCAAACCTGAGACCCTTCCTATAGCATCAGATGGGATATCTCAATGCTAATACCAAACCTGAGATCCTTCCTATAACATGAGAGGTGATATCCAAATCCTTCCCCTTCCAAACCCGAGACCCTCCCTTTAGCATGAGATGTGATATCCAACTCCTTCCTATTCCAATCCCGAGACCCTTCTGATAGCATGCGATGTGATATCTCAATGCCTCTAATACCAAACCTGAGATCCTTCCGATAGCATGAGATGTGATATCTCAATGCTTCTAATACCAAACCTGAGATCCTTCCTATAACATGAGATGTGATATCCAAATCCTTCCCCTTCCAATCCTGAGACCCTCCCTTTAGCATGAGATGTGATATCCGACTCCTTCCCATTCCAATCCTGAGACCCTTCTGATAGCATGAGATGTGATATCTCAATGCCTCTAATACCAAACCTGAGTTCCTTCCTATAACATGAGATGTGATATCTCAATGCTTCTAATAGTAAACCTGAGACCCTCCCTTTAGCGTGAGATGTGATATCCGACTCCTTTCCATTCCAATAATGAGACCCTTCTGATAGCATGAGATGTGATATCTCAATGCCTCTAATACCAAACCTGAGATCCTTCCGATAGCATGAGATGTGATATCTCAATGCGTCTAATACCAAACCTGAGATCCTTCCTATAACATGAGATGTGATATCCAAATCCTTCCCCTTCCAAACCTGAGACCCTCCCTTTAGCATGAGATGTGATATCCAACTCCTTCCCATTCCGATCCTGAGATCCTTCTGATAGCATGAGATGTTTTATCTCAATGCCTCTAATACCAAACCTGAGATCCTACCTCTAACATGTAATGTGATATCCAACTCCTTCCCCTTCCAAACCTGAGAGCCTTCCTATAGCATGAGATGTGATATCCAAGTCCTTCCCATTCCAATCCTGAGACCCTTCCTATAACATGAGATGTGACATCCAACTCCTTCCCATTCCAACCTGAGACCCTTCCTATAGTATGAGATGGGATATCCAACTTCTTCCAAATCCAATCCTGATACCCTTCCGATAGCATGAGATGTGATATCCCAATGCTTCTACAAAACCTGAGACCCATACATGGCATGAGATGTGATATCAAACTCCTTCCCATTCCAATCCTGAGACCCTTCCTATAGCTTGAGATGTGATATCCAACTCCTTCCCATTCCAATTCTGAGTCCCTTCCCATAGCATGAGATGTGATATCTCAATGCTTCTAATACCAAACCTGAGACCCTTCCTTTGATATGAGATGTGATATCCAAGTCCTTCCCATTCCAATCCTGAGACCCTTCCTATAGCATGAGATGTGATATCTCAATGCTTCTAATACCAAACCTGAGACCCTTCCTATAACATGAGATGTGATATCCAAGTCCTTCCCATTCCAATCCTGAGACCCTTCCTATAGCTTGAGATGTGATATCCAACTCCTTCCCATTCCAATTCTGAGACCCGTCCTATACCATGAGATGTGATATCTCAATGCTTCTAATACCAAACCTGAGACCCTTCCTATAACGAGATGGGATATCCAACTCCTTCCCATTCCAATCCTGAGACCCTTCCGATAGCAGAGATGTGATATCTCAATGCTTATACCAAACCTGAGACCCTTCCTATGGCATGAGATGTCATATACAACTCCTTCCGAATCCAAACCTGAGACCCTTCCTATAGCATGAGATGGGATATCTCAATGCTTATACCAAACCTGAGACCCTTCCTATAGCATGAGATATGATATCCAACTCCTTCCCATTCCAATCCTGAGACCCTTCCTATAGCTTGAGATGTGATATCCAACTCCTTCCCATTCCAATCCTGAGACCCTTCCTATAGCTTGAGATGTGATATCCAACTCCTTCCCATTCCAATCCCGAGACCCTTCCTATAGCATGAGATGTGATATCTCAATGCTTCTAATACCAAACCTGAGATCCTTCCTATAACATGAGATGTGATATCCAAATCCTTCCACTTCCAAACCTGAGACCCTCCATTTAGCATGAGATGTGATATCCGACTCCTTCCCATTCCAATCCTGAGACCCTTATGATAGCATGAGATGTGATATCTCAATGCCTCTAATACCAAACCTGAGATCCTTCCTCTAACATGAAATGTGATATCCAACTCCTTCCCCTTCCAAACCTGAGAGCCTTCCTATAGCATGAGATGTGATATCCAAGTCCTTCCCATTCCAATCCTGAGACCCTTCCTATAACATGAGATGTGATATCCAACTCCTTCCCATTCCAACCTGAGACCCTTCCTATAGCATGAGATGGGATATCCAACTCCTTCCAGATCCAATCCTGATACCCTTCCGATAGCATGAGATGTGATATCCCAATGCTTCTACAAAACCTGAGACCCATACATGGCATGAGATGTGATATCAAACTCCTTCCCATTCCAATCCTGAGACCCTTCCTATAGCTTGAGATGTGATATCCAACTCCTTCCCATTCCAATTCTGAGACCCGTCCTATACCATGAGACTTTATATCTCAATGCTTCCAATACCAAACCTGAGACCGGTCCTATAACATGAGATGTGATATCCAAATCCTTCCCCTTCCAAACCTTAGACCCTTCCTTTATCATGAGATGTGATATCCAAGTCCTTCCCATTCCAATCCAGAGACCCTTCCTATAGCATGAGATGTGATATCTCAATGCTTCTAATACCAAACCTGAGACCCTTCCTATAACATGAGATGTGATATCCAAGTCCTTCCCATTCCAATCCTGAGACCCTTCCTATAGCATGAGATGTGATATCTCAATGCTTCTAATACCAAACCTGAGATCCTTCCTATAACGAGATGGGATATCCAACTCCTTCCCATTCCAATCCTGAGACCCTTCCGATAGCAGAGATGTGATATCTCAATGCTTATACCAAACCTGAGACCCTTCCTATGGCATGAGATGTCATATACAACTCCTTCCGATTCCAAACCTGAGACCCTTCCTATAGCATCAGATGGGATATCTCAATGCTAATACCAAACCTGAGATCCTTCCTATAACATGAGAGGTGATATCCAAATCCTTCCCCTTCCAAACCCGAGACCCTCCCTTTAGCATGAGATGTGATATCCAACTCCTTCCCATTCCAATTCTGAGACCCGTCCTATACCATGAGATGTGATATCTCAATGCTTCTAATACCAAACCTGAGATCCTTCCTATAACGAGATGGGATATCCAACTCCTTCCCATTCCAATCCTGAGACCCTTCCGATAGCAGAGATGTGATATCTCAATGCTTATACCAAACCTGAGACCCTTCCTATGGTGTTAAGACGGATTTCTGAACTCTGTCCTGGTGGCGCAGAGGTTCAGAAGGCCAACCTAATTACTTGGAACAGGGTAACCTCTGGACAAGCCAGACCAATCAAGGTAGCGATCGCGGCGGTCAAGACTAGGTCTCAAGAGGGGTGAGGGTGACTGAAAGCCCGCAATGAGCACACAAAGCAAGAGCGCTTACAAACTACTCCAAACAGTTGTTTATATCAAAAATAGATACACATTTATTATAAGGCCTTGAAACTAATAACTACAGTAAAAGCAGCAATATACAACGATATTAAACCAACACATACACTATCCACCCAATATATATACAGAATACACAGTTTCACAGCATTAGCAGCACGAAATATGTTATCCACCTGCAGGGGAAGGAAAACAGGCAGTGCGAACCAATGCGTGTGATATGTCCGCCTTCTGAGGCCCCTAACTAGATGGTAGTCCAATCCCTACGAAGAGTGGAGCCTAGCGCTCAAAAGTACCTGCACACGCCGGTGCCAATGGGCAGAAGGTGAAGCTCTTCGGAGGACGTTGAACAGCTCTGTAGGGAGCTCTAATGAAGGAGGACACGGTCCGCGACTCTAGCGCAGCCTCCACTGTGAGGCAGAAGCAGGGCGCGAGTACGGACAAGGGGTGCTGTATTTACAGCGGGGAAAAGCAAGGGGCACTGCAGGAGGGCGACCAGATCCTAGCTAATCTACTCACCGGTCCCCGAAGCAAGCAGGCCCGAGCTTCTCCTCGATAGATACAGCTTCTGGCAGGTTCTGAAGAGCAGGGAACGTCTCGTCGTCGTGCAGAGTAAAAAGACGTCCCGATCGAAGAAACAAGCACAGTTTTGTCGCCACAGCAGGGCAACGGAACGGCCGGGTGTATTCAAGCCAAACGAGCACTGCTCACCTCTAGCTTAGGACTGCTAAGCAAACGAAGCGTGTGAGCATGCCCCGGACTCAGAATACCACCCAACCTGTCGGCGATTACAGAGCAGGCCTCCTTAGTAAGCTGGTCAGTCAACTGGATGGCCCAGAGACACTTCCGAAGGCTTACGGCAGGAGTTGATGAAGGTGCCGGGAATAGCTGGTCCTGCTATTCCAATAGGTCGAAGCGCCAGTACAGGCCTTCTTGTTCGATCTTAGGTGGAAAGGGCTTCACCGGACGACAGCAATGAGGAGCAGAAGTTCTTCAGGGGGTCACCAGCGATTCCTCGGTCCAGCCTCGTGTTCGCAGGATACTTGGCTCCTGTATCCCTGGGTTCGTAAGAACTCAGGAGATCGACATGGTAGTGGTGTTTCCAGCTCCCTCTTATCCACGGTTCCCTTCGCGCCAAAACGGAGGGGAGCCAATGGGAGATCCGCTCATCAACACACATACCATACGTGGACCAATCACGGACCACAGTGGTCCCAGGCATTCACACCACCCTAGACTCTCTGGCACCCAGGATGTGTATTGGGACCAGACAGCCCAGCCCACATCCTGGGGGCACTCAAACGACATGTAGAAGCCCGCGAAAGCAACCGTGTTTCGCGGGAAACTACATGCCCAAATAAGGAAGGCCCCGGGTCGCCTGACCCGGGGGAAGGTAAAGGGAGCAAGACGGACAGTGGACGAGACAAAGGAGCCTCGTGGTCCGGCCATTTTGGGTAGCCGGGCCACCCTTTTGTGTTCGCGGCAAAAACGTGCTCAGAACGGCAAAAGGAGCTCAAAATAACCCAAATGATCGCTGCCACCAGCCCAGTCCCTGAATGACTTGCACCGATCCAAAAACCATCCTATAAGAGTGTCTAGGGTCTGTAGAAGGCTAGAGACCCAAGAGAGCTGTAACTTAGCTTACAGTGCCCTCTTGTGTCGTGTTGCACTAAAATGGCGACACGATAAAAGAAACTACGGGAAACAGCGTTCCCCGGTACTGACTGTCTTAAGGGCATGTCAGTTTCCCCGTAAGAAAGGAGCGAAAGCCCAGAGGAGTACAGCAGAAGGCTGCACTTCTCTGGCAAAGTCAAGAAAACAGGTTGAAAACAATAGCAAAAAGTTTAGGGGTTGCCACATGGAAGGAAAGTTCCCTACAATAACGAAATCTTTCCTAACACTCGCCCCTCCCAGACTATGGACAGGGGGAACTAATCCACCCCTGGATGAGTCTCTTGTTCAGGTCGGTAAAACATTCTGGACAACCCATCAGCATTGCTATGTTGGACACCTGGCCTATGCTCAATAGTGAAGTCGAAGCCTTGTAGACTTATGGACCACCTAAGCAACTTTGGATTCTCCCCCTTCATGTTCATTAGCCACTTTAACGGCTTATGGTCAGTCTGCACAGTGAAGTGGGTCCCATAGAGGTAGGGCCGCAGCTTCCTTAGGGCCCACACAACAGAGAAACATTCTTTCTCTACCGTGGACCATCTGAGCTCTCTGTCCTTAAGCTGGCGACTAATAAAACCGATAGGGTGTTCCTTACCCTTCTCATCTACTTGTGATAGTACAGCTCCTATCCCAGTGTCAGAGGCATCCGTCTGCACGATAAAAGGTCTTTGATAATCAGGGGCCCTGAGCACAGGGGCCTGGCACAAGGAGTCTTTCAAGCCATTGAAGGCCTTCTCACACTCGTCAGTCCAAGTTTCCTTCTTGGGTTTCTTCGGAGTTGTGAGGGCAGTCAGAGGAGCAGCTATGGTGCCATAGTCTGCCACAAAATTGCGGTAATAACCCGTGAGTCCTAAGAAGGCTCTCACTTGGGTTTGCGTAGTGGGGGTAGGCCAGTCTTGTACCGCTGGTACCTTACTGGATAGAGGCTGTCTCCTCCCTCCACCTACTTCATGTCCAAGGCAAACCACTGAGCCTTGTCCATTTTGGTGAGGGGCCACTCGGACACCCTCAAAAGAGCTTTCTGAAGGACTGCTTTGGAACAGGTCAGGGAGAGGTTCAGACTCCTCTTCCTCAACGTCTGAAGCCAATAGCAGTGCTGCGATTTCGCCGCTTGGGACGAAAGCCTTCAGCCTATTCACGTGAAACACTTTTAGAGCCTGTCCAGGCCTTCCAAGGTCCACTGAATAGCTAACCTCACCCAGGGGCTCCACCACTGGGTAAGGGCCTGACCATTTGTCCTGTAAAGCTCGAGGCCTTATGGGATTCACGATCAGGACTTGCTGGCCATGTGTAAAGTTGATGAGGGAAGCTTTCTGGTCGTACCAATGTTTCACCAGCGCTTGCCCTGCCTTCAATTTAGCACTAGCCAAGCCCATCAGAAGTACCATCCGTTTTCTGAGCCCTAGCACATAATCAACTACATTGGTAGTAACAGGGGGAGTGGGCATCTCCCATCCCTCCTTGACAATGGCTAAGGGTCCCCGTACGGGATGACCGAACAGAAGTTCGAAGGGGCTGAAGCCAACACCCTCCTGTGGTACCTCTCGGTAGGCAAACAGTAAGCATGAAACACGAAGATCCCATTCTCTTCTCTGAGGCTCCTCCAGAGCCCCAATCATGCTCGTTAACGTCCTGTTGAAACGCGTCTGGGGGCGGTATGCAGAAGAGAACCTGTAGGTGACCCCACATTCTTTCCACATAGCCTGCCTATACTCCGACATAAAGTTGCTGCCATGATCCGACACAACTTCTTTAGGGAAGCCAACCCTAGTGAACATGCCGAGTAAAGCTTCTGCAACTGGCTTGGCAGTTACAGTTGTAAATGGGACGGCCTCAGGATACCGGGTTGCATGGTCGACCAGCACCAGGATAAACCTATTGCCTGAGGATGTTTGCGGGTCAAGGGGACCAACCATGTCGATCCCTACCCTTTCAAATGGTACCCCCACAACTGGGAGCGGTACCAACGGAGCTTGGATTGTCGCGCCAACCTTACCAGACAACTGGCAGGCGGCACAACTCCTGCAGTGACTTTCTACTTGCTCCCCCATCTTGGGCCAGTAGAAGTGCATGGATAACCTTTGCTTGGTCCTCCTCATACCAAGGTGACCAGCAAGGTGAACGACATGCGCCAACTGCAGGAGGAAGGGCCTAACAGCAAGGGAAACCACCAACCTCCTATGGTCTCCTTCTGTAGACTCTGTGGGCTCACTATAAAGGAGTCCACCTTCCTGGTAAATCCTTTGCAACCCAGGAGGTTCACCCTCAAGCTGGGAGCAGGCCTGTCTCCTTAGGCCTTCCAGAGATGGGCACTCACGTTGGCCCTTACTGAAGTCGTCCCTATCAGGACCTCCTTCAACTAACAAGTCTTTTAGTTCAGGATGGTCGTTGGGGTCGAACACTTCAGGCATCGCCACCTCCTCGTCAGGCTCGGGCGATTGACCAACTCCCTCCACCGCAGTGGTAGGCGAGCTCGGGGGAATATTCTCTTTCCCCCGTCGGGACTTGTTGACTCCGTTCGCCTTGGGTTTCCCCTTCGGCTGGGGCGGCGTATTGGACTTGGCCAATGCTGCCCGTGCTTGAGACCGTGTGTAGGGTCTTTCGGCAGTGTCTCCTACGAGCCCTAGAGCTCTGAGATCATTGCCCAACAAGACCTTTCCCGGGACGTTTCTCTGAATGCTCACTGGAATCCTAACTGCTGTACCATTTAAAGTTAGATTAACAGGGATCACGGGAAACATACGGAGGGGGCCGTCAGCCAACTTAGTGGGCATCAGAGTAGCTCTGGCAACTTCCTCTGAGTCTACCAAGGTAGAATCCACTACAGTTCGACTGCACCCACTATCCCTAAGAGCTGGAGTATCCACTCCATTGATCAGCACACTGTCTTTAAAGTAGTGCTTGGTATTATCTGGAATCCTAGCATACGCCTCTGCGACTTTAGGCTCCCAGGAACCCAGGGACACTAAAACTACCTCAGCCTCTATTCCGCTGGGAAATGAGTCTGAGGAGAAGGATGCTCCTGTAATCTCTTCTTCCTCGTAGGAGGAGAAGGCCAGATTAGCGGAGTGGACCCCCAAAGGTCTAACCTTACAACGGGGATCCCCCTTCACATGGTCAGTTGCTCCACAAGAAAAACAAGCCCCATTGGGTCTGTTTACGTAGGGAGGCTTATTATAACCAGAGTTCTGTTTCGGAGGCGAACCTCCACTACCCTGTGAGTTCTCGGATGGCTTACCCTTATTTTTCTTTTTGTGGCCCTTATGGGAAGATGATTTAGCAGATTCCCCACCCTCCATATCTTTGGTCTTTCTCCCTTCCTCCTGCTTACCAGGATGAGTTTTGTCCTTATGGGACACTCGATGTGACACCCATAAGTCTGCTGCAATGGCCAGCTTCTTAGGATCTATCTCCTTCGAATCGGCCAAATGCTGCTTAAGCTCCGGGGAAGAAGAAGCAAAAATGTGTTCCAGCATGACCAGATTGATCATGCCTTCGAAGGTAGAAACCTTATAACCTTCAACCCAGCCAGTTAAGTTTTTCAGGGACTCAGCTACATACGACACCCAAGTACCACCTTCCTTTTTCTTATACTCTCTAAACCTTTTCAAATATTGGGTCGGAGTCTTCCCAAACTTTAAAATGAGAGTCTGCTTCAACATTGCAAAATCAGCGCGCTCAGCCTTCGACATTTCCATAATGGCACTGCAACCAGAATGGGGCAGTCTGCTGAGTAACCATGCAATCTTATCCGCATTATCAACCTCTTGAACCTCGCATGCATACTCAAACGCATTTAACCAGTCCATAATGTCATTTCGTTCCTCATACACACTGAGCAGATCTTTTGGAAACCGTGGATGGGAGGAAGCCCCAGAACCATGTCCAGGACCCTTGGACCCATTTGCGAACTGAAGCTTGGCCAGTTCCAACTGGTGATCCCTGTCTTTTTGTTTTTCTGCCTGGTCGATTTTCAGTTTGGCTATGCTGAATTCAAGCTCCTGCTGCCTAAACCGCAGCTCTTGCTTCTTGAATTCAAGCATAGCCTCCCCATCAACACTGGCAGAGGAAACGTTAGACATTACATCCTCCCTGTCCTCGTGGTCGTGATGGATCAGTGCAGCGGCAGAACCGTCGGTTCTGCCAGTGAGAGCAGCCCCACCACCTTCTGCACTGTCCTCGGAAGTTATAGCGTCAAGCTGCGCTTCTTGCCACGCCACGATTCTCTGGATCATTTCCAATTTAGTGCCTTGAGAGGAAACCCCTCTCTCCGCACACATCTTCTTCAATGTTTCAGATTTCGAAGCATTTAAGGTTAATAAAGTATTCGTTTCCATACTGTCGATAGGACTATGGCCTTTTTAACGTTATATTCAATACTTTACTGCGTGTCCTGGTTGGAATAACCTGAAAACGCCTTAGCTCGTGCGCAACACTGGATACCTTCAGTCGTATCCCACCGCTGTACACCAATTTGTTAAGACGGATTTCTGAACTCTGTCCTGGTGGCGCAGAGGTTCAGAAGGCCAACCTAATTACTTGGAACAGGGTAACCTCTGGACAAGCCAGACCAATCAAGGTAGCGATCGCGGCGGTCAAGACTAGGTCTCAAGAGGGGTGAGGGTGACTGAAAGCCCGCAATGAGCACACAAAGCAAGAGCGCTTACAAACTACTCCAAACAGTTGTTTATATCAAAAATAGATACACATTTATTATAAGGCCTTGAAACTAATAACTACAGTAAAAGCAGCAATATACAACGATATTAAACCAACACATACACTATCCACCCAATATATATACAGAATACACAGTTTCACAGCATTAGCAGCACGAAATATGTTATCCACCTGCAGGGGAAGGAAAACAGGCAGTGCGAACCAATGCGTGTGATATGTCCGCCTTCTGAGGCCCCTAACTAGATGGTAGTCCAATCCCTACGAAGAGTGGAGCCTAGCGCTCAAAAGTACCTGCACACGCCGGTGCCAATGGGCAGAAGGTGAAGCTCTTCGGAGGACGTTGAACAGCTCTGTAGGGAGCTCTAATGAAGGAGGACACGGTCCGCGACTCTAGCGCAGCCTCCACTGTGAGGCAGAAGCAGGGCGCGAGTACGGACAAGGGGTGCTGTATTTACAGCGGGGAAAAGCAAGGGGCACTGCAGGAGGGCGACCAGATCCTAGCTAATCTACTCACCGGTCCCCGAAGCAAGCAGGCCCGAGCTTCTCCTCGATAGATACAGCTTCTGGCAGGTTCTGAAGAGCAGGGAACGTCTCGTCGTCGTGCAGAGTAAAAAGACGTCCCGATCGAAGAAACAAGCACAGTTTTGTCGCCACAGCAGGGCAACGGAACGGCCGGGTGTATTCAAGCCAAACGAGCACTGCTCACCTCTAGCTTAGGACTGCTAAGCAAACGAAGCGTGTGAGCATGCCCCGGACTCAGAATACCACCCAACCTGTCGGCGATTACAGAGCAGGCCTCCTTAGTAAGCTGGTCAGTCAACTGGATGGCCCAGAGACACTTCCGAAGGCTTACGGCAGGAGTTGATGAAGGTGCCGGGAATAGCTGGTCCTGCTATTCCAATAGGTCGAAGCGCCAGTACAGGCCTTCTTGTTCGATCTTAGGTGGAAAGGGCTTCACCGGACGACAGCAATGAGGAGCAGAAGTTCTTCAGGGGGTCACCAGCGATTCCTCGGTCCAGCCTCGTGTTCGCAGGATACTTGGCTCCTGTATCCCTGGGTTCGTAAGAACTCAGGAGATCGACATGGTAGTGGTGTTTCCAGCTCCCTCTTATCCACGGTTCCCTTCGCGCCAAAACGGAGGGGAGCCAATGGGAGATCCGCTCATCAACACACATACCATACGTGGACCAATCACGGACCACAGTGGTCCCAGGCATTCACACCACCCTAGACTCTCTGGCACCCAGGATGTGTATTGGGACCAGACAGCCCAGCCCACATCCTGGGGGCACTCAAACGACATGTAGAAGCCCGCGAAAGCAACCGTGTTTCGCGGGAAACTACATGCCCAAATAAGGAAGGCCCCGGGTCGCCTGACCCGGGGGAAGGTAAAGGGAGCAAGACGGACAGTGGACGAGACAAAGGAGCCTCGTGGTCCGGCCATTTTGGGTAGCCGGGCCACCCTTTTGTGTTCGCGGCAAAAACGTGCTCAGAACGGCAAAAGGAGCTCAAAATAACCCAAATGATCGCTGCCACCAGCCCAGTCCCTGAATGACTTGCACCGATCCAAAAACCATCCTATAAGAGTGTCTAGGGTCTGTAGAAGGCTAGAGACCCAAGAGAGCTGTAACTTAGCTTACAGTGCCCTCTTGTGTCGTGTTGCACTAAAATGGCGACACGATAAAAGAAACTACGGGAAACAGCGTTCCCCGGTACTGACTGTCTTAAGGGCATGTCAGTTTCCCCGTAAGAAAGGAGCGAAAGCCCAGAGGAGTACAGCAGAAGGCTGCACTTCTCTGGCAAAGTCAAGAAAACAGGTTGAAAACAATAGCAAAAAGTTTAGGGGTTGCCACATGGAAGGAAAGTTCCCTACAATAACGAAATCTTTCCTAACATATGGCATGAGATGTCATATACAACTCCTTCCGATTCCAAACCTGAGACCCTTCCTATAGCATCAGATGGGATATCTCAATGCTAATACCAAACCTGAGATCCTTCCTATAACATGAGAGGTGATATCCAAATCCTTCCCCTTCCAAACCCGAGACCCTCCCTTTAGCATGAGATGTGATATCCAACTCCTTCCTATTCCAATCCCGAGACCCTTCTGATAGCATGCGATGTGATATCTCAATGCCTCTAATACCAAACCTGAGATCCTTCCGATAGCATGAGATGTGATATCTCAATGCTTCTAATACCAAACCTGAGATCCTTCCTATAACATGAGATGTGATATCCAAATCCTTCCCCTTCCAATCCTGAGACCCTCCCTTTAGCATGAGATGTGATATCCGACTCCTTCCCATTCCAATCCTGAGACCCTTCTGATAGCATGAGATGTGATATCTCAATGCCTCTAATACCAAACCTGAGTTCCTTCCTATAACATGAGATGTGATATCTCAATGCTTCTAATAGTAAACCTGAGACCCTCCCTTTAGCATGAGATGTGATATCCGACTCCTTTCCATTCCAATCCTGAGACCCTTCTGATAGCATGAGATGTGATATCTCAATGCGTCTAATACCAAACCTGAGATCCTTCCGATAGCATGAGATGTGATATCTCAATGCGTCTAATACCAAACCTGAGATCCTTCCTATAACATGAGATGTGATATCCAAATCCTTCCCCTTCCAAACCTGAGACCCTCCCTTTAGCATGAGATGTGATATCCAACTCCTTCCCATTCCGATCCTGAGATCCTTCTGATAGCATGAGATGTGATATCTCAATGCCTCTAATACCAAACCTGAGATCCTACCTCTAACATGTAATGTGATATCCAACTCCTTCCCCTTCCAAACTTGAGAGCCTTCCTATAGCATGAGATGTGATATCCAAGTCCTTCCCATTCCAATCCTGAGACCCTTCCTATAACATGAGATGTGATATCCAACTCCTTCCCATTCCAACCTGAGACCCTTCCTATAGCATGAGATGGGATATCCAACTCCTTCCAAATCCAATCCTGATACCCTTCCGATAGCATGAGATGTGATATCCCAATGCTTCTACAAAACCTGAGACCCATACATCGCATGAGATGTGATATCAAACTCCTTCCCATTCCAATCCTGAGACCCTTCCTATAGCATGAGATGTGATATCTCAATGCTAATACCAAACTTGAGACCCTTCCTATAACATGAGATGTGTTATCCAAGTCCTTCCCATTCCAATCCTGAGACCCTTCCTATAGCATGAGATGTGATATCTCAATGCTTCTAATACCAAACCTGAGACCCTTCCTATAACATGAGATGTGATATCCAAGTCCTTCCCATTCCAATCCTGAGACCCTTCCTATAGCTTGAGATGTGATATCCAACTCCTTCCCATTCCAATTCTGAGACCCGTCCTATACCATGAGATGTGATATCTCAATGCTTCTAATACCAAACCTGAGACCCTTCCTATAACGAGATGGGATATCCAACTCCTTCCCATTCCAATCCTGAGACCCTTCCGATAGCAGAGATGTGATATCTCAATGCTTATACCAAACCTGAGACCCTTCCTATGGCATGAGATGTCATATACAACTCCTTCCAATTCCAAACCTGAGACCCTTCCTATAGCATGAGATGGGATATCTCAATGCTAATACCAAACCTGAGACGCTTCCTATAGCATGAGATGTGATATCCAACTCCTTCCCATTCCAATCCTGAGACCCTTACTATAGCTTGAGAGGTGATATCCAACTCCTTCCCATTCCAATCCTGAGACCCTTTCTATAGCTTGAGATGTGATATCCAACTCCTTCCCATTCCAATCCTGAGACCCTTCCTATAGCATGAGAAGTGATATCTCAATGCTTCTAATACCAAACCTGAGATCCTTCCTATAACATGAGATGTGATATCCAAATCCTTTCACTTCCAAACCTGAGACCCTCCCTTTAGCATGAGATGTGATATCCGACTCCTTCCCATTCCAATCCTGAGACCCTTCTGATAGCATGAGATGTGATATCTCAATGCCTCTAATACCAAACCTGAGATCCTTCCGATAGCATGAGATGTGATATCTCAATGCTTCTAATACCAAACCTGAGATCCTTCCTATAACATGAGATGTGATATCCAAATCCTTCCCCTTCCAAACCTGAGACCCTCCCTTTAGCATGAGATGTGATATCCAACTCCTTCCCATTCTGTTAAGACGGATTTCTGAACTCTGTCCTGGTGGCGCAGAAGTTCAGAAGGCCAACCTAATTACTTGGAACAGGGTAACCTCTGGACGAGCCAGACCAATCAAGGTAGCGATCGCGGCGGTCAAGACTAGGTCTCAAGAGGGGTGAGGGTGACTGAAAGCCCGCAATGAGCACACAAAACCAGAACACTTACAAACTACTCCAAACAGGTGTTATATAAAAATATATACACGTTTATTTTAAGGCCTTTAAAACAATGACCGTAGCGAGAAAATCACAATATCACAATATTAAACCAACACATACCATATCAAGACAATATATATACAAATACGACAGTCGCAAGCGTTATATGCACGAAATGTGTAGTCCACCTGAAAGGGAAGGAAAACAGGCAGTGCGATAATGCTTTAGACTCAGTTCGCCTTCAGCGGCACCTAACTAGATGGAAGTCCGAGCCCTGCGAAGAGTGGAGCCTTGTGCTCAAAGTACCTGCACGCGCTGGTGCCAACGGGCAAAAGGGGAAGCTCTTCGAAGGAAGTCAGGCAGTTCAGATTAGTGCACTAAAGAAGAAGAACAGGTTCCGCGACTCAAGCGCAGCCTCCACAGTGGGCAGAAGCAGAGCGCGAGTACGGACAAAAGGGTGCCGTTTTACACAGCGGGGAAAAGCAATGGGCTACTGCCGGAGGGCGACCAGATCCTAGCTATGCTACTCACCGGTCCCCGATGCAAGCAGACCCAGGCTTCTCCACGTCAGTTTCAGCAGCTGGCAGGTTCAGAAGAGCCGGGAATGCCTCGTCGTCGTGTAGAGAAAAAAGACGTCCCAATCGAAGAAACCTGCACAGTTTGTTGCCGCAGCAGGACAACGGAGCAGCCGTGTGTATCTGAGCCAAATGTACACTCCTCCCTTCCGACCTGGGAACGCCAAGTGTACGAAGCGTGGGAGAGTGACAAGGACTCGAGATACTACACAACCTGGCGGCGGTTACAGAGCAGGACTCCCGTGTAAGCTGGTCAGTCAACTGGATGGCCCAGAGACGCTTCCGAAGGCTTACTGGCAGGAGATGATGAAGTTGCCGAGAATAGCTGTTCCTGCTATTCCAAAGGTCGAAGCACCAGTACAGGCCTTCTGGTTCGATCAAAGGAGGAAAGGGTTTCACAGGACGACAGCAGTGCAAAGGAGGAGTCCTTCAGCGGGTCACCAGCGATTCCTCGGTCCAGCCTCTTGGTTGCAGGATACTTGGCTCCTGTATTCCTTCGTTCGTGAGAACTCAGGAGATCGACATGGTAGTGGAGTTTCCAGCCCCCTCTTACCACCGTTCCCTTCGCGCCAAAACGGAGGGGACCCAATGGGAGATCCGCACATCAACCACGCACACCATTCGTGGACCAATCACGGACCACGGTGGTCCCAGGCATTCACACCACCCTAGACTCTCTGGCACCCAGGATGTGTATTGGGACCAGACATCCCAGCCCACACCCTGGAGGCACACATACGACATGTAGAAGCCCGCGAAAGCATCCGTGTTTCGCGGGAAAGTACATGCCCAAATAAGGAAGGCCCCGGGTCGGCTCGACCTGGGGAAGGTGAAGGGAGCAAGACGGTCAGTGGACAAGACAAAGGAGCCTCGTGGTCTGGCCATTTTGGGAGCCAGGCCACCATTTTGGGTTCAGCGCGAAAAACGCGCTTAGAACGCCAAAAGGAGCTCAAAATACACAAAACGATCGCTGCCACCATTCCAGTCCCTGAATGACTTGCACCGATCAAATACCATCCTAAACGAGTATCTAGGGCCTGTAGAAGGCTAGAGACCCAAGAGAGCTGTAACTTAGCTTACAGTGCCCTCTTGTGTCATGTTGCACTAAAGCCGCAACATGGTAAAAGAAACTACGGGAAACAGCGTTCCCCGGTACTGACTGTCTTAAGGGCATGTCAGTTTCCCCGTAAGAAAGGAGCGAAAGCCCAGAGGAGTGCGGCAGAAGGCTGCACTTCTCTGGCAAAGTCAAGAACAAGGTGAAAAACAACAGCAAAAAGTTTAGGGGTTGCCACATGGAAGGAAAATTACCTACAATTACGAAATCTTTCCTAACACTCGCCCCTCCCAGGCTATGGACAGGGGGAACTAATCCACCCCTGGATGAGTCTCTTGTTCAGGTCGGTTAAACATTCTGGACAACCCATCAGCATTGCTATGCTGGACACCTGGCCTATGCTCAATAGTGAAGTCGAAGCCTTGTAGACTTATGGACCACCTAAGCAACTTTGGATTCTCCCCCTTCATGTTCATTAGCCACTTTAACGTCTTATGGTCAGTTTGCACAGTGAAGTGGGTCCCATAGAGATAGGGCCTCAGCTTCCTTAGGGCCCACACAACAGAGAAACATTCTTTCTCTACCGTGGACCATCTGAGCTCTCTGTCCTTAAGCTGGCGACTAATAAAACCGATAGGGTGTTCCTTACTCTTCTCATCTACTTGTGATAGTACAGCTCCTATCCCAGTGTCAGAGGCGTCCGTCTGCACGATAAAAGGTCTTTGATAATCAGGGGCCCTGAGGACAGGGGCCTGGCACAAGGAGTCTTTTAAGCCATTGAAGGCCTTCTCACACTCGTCGGTCCAAGTTACCTTCTTGGGTTTCTTCGGAGTTGTGAGGGCAGTCAGAGGGGCAGCTATGGTGCCATAGTCTGCCACAAAATTGCAGTAATACCCCGTGAGTCCTAAGAAGGCTCTCACTTGGGTTTGCGTAGTGGGGGTAGGCCAGTCTTGTACTGCTTGTACTTTACTGGGTAGAGGCTGTATCCTCCCTCCACCTACTTCATGTCCAAGGTAAACCACTGAGCCTTGTCCAATCTGGCATTTACTAGCCTTTATGGTCAAGTGGGCTTTCTGAAGAGCCTGGAGCACAATCCCGAGGTGTTTCACATGGTCTTCCCAGGTGGCACTGAAAACTGCTATATCGTCCAGATATGCAAGACAGAATTCCTCCAACCCATTCAACACATGATTCACAAGCCTCTGGAAAGTGGCAGGTGCATTCTTCAACCCGAACGGCATTACCCGGAATTGGTAAAGGCCGTCTGGAGTAGAAAATGCTGTCTTCTCCTTGGCATGTTCTGCTAAAGCTATTTGCCAATAGCCAGCAGTGAGGTCAAACGTGCTGAGGTACTTGGAGGCACCCAAAGTATCCACCAGCTCATCTGTTCGAGGCAAGGGGTGTGCATCTGTCTTGGTGACAGCATTCAGAGCCCTGTAATCCACGCAGAACCTCAATTCAGAAGTGCCTGCCTTTGGAACCAAAACCACAGGGCTGGACCAAGGACTACTAGAGGGTTCAATCACCCCAAGGTCTAACATCTTATTGACCTCGGTCTTAATATAAGACCGTACTTTGTCTGACATCCTGTATCCCCTACTTTTGGTAGGTACACTGTCTCCTGTGTCAATGTTATGTTTGCACCAAGGTGTCAAACCAGGGGACTGTGAAAACAGGGGGGAAAACTGCCTAAGCAAACTTTTCACCTCAGCCTGCTGATCAGAAGTCAGGTGAGGGGCCACTCGGACACCCTCAAAGGAGCTATCTGAAGGACCGCTTTGGAACAGGTCGGGGAGAGGTTCAGACTCCTCTTCCTCAACGTCTGAAGCCAGTAGCAGTGCTGCGATTTCGACTCTTGGGACGAAAGCCTTCAGCCTATTCACGTGAAACACTTTTGGAGCCTGTCCAGGCCTTCCAAGGTCCACTAAATAGTTAACCTCACCCAGGGGCTCCACCACTGTGTAAGGGCCTGACCATTTGTCCTGTAAAGCGCGAGGCCTTATTGGATTCATGATCAGGACTTGCTGACCAGGTGTAAAGTTGATGAGGGAAGCTTTCTGGTCGTACCAATGTTTCACCAGCGCTTGCCCTGCCTTCAATTTATCACTAGCCAAGCCCATCAGAAGTACCATCCGTTTTCTGAGCCCTAGCACATAATCAACTATGTTGGTAGTAACAGGGGGAGTGGGCATCTCCCATCCCTCTTTGACGATGGCTAAGGGTCCCCGTACGGGATGACCGAACAGAAGTTCGAAGGGGCTGAAGCCAACACCCTCCTGTGGTACCTCTCGGTAGGCAAACAGTAAGCATGGTAAAAGAAGATCCCATTTTCTTCTCTGGGGCTCCTCCAGAGCCCCAATCATGCTCTTTAACGTTCTGTTGAAGCGTTCCACCAGACCATTGGTCTGGGGGTGGTTTGCAGAAGAGAACTTGTAGGTGACCCCACATTCTTTCCACATAGCCTGCATATACTTCGACATAAAGTTGCTGCCACGATCTGACACAACTTCTTTAGGGAAGCCAACCCTAGTAAATATGCCGAGTAAAGCTTTTGCAACTGACTTGGCAGTTACAGTTTTCAATGGGATGGCCTCAGGATACCTGGTTGCATGGTCGATCAGCACCAGGATAAACCTATTGCCCGAGGATGTTTGCGGGTCAAGGGGACCAACGATGTCGATCCCTACCCTTTCAAATGGTACCCCCACAACTGGGAGCGGTACCAACGGAGCTTGGATTGTCGCGCCAACCTTACCAGACAACTGGCAGGAGGCACAACTCCTGCAGTGACTTTCTACTTGCACCCCCATCTTGGGCCAGTAGAAGTGCATGGATAACCTTTGCTTGGTCCTCTTCATACCAGGGTGACCAGCAAGGGGAACTTCATGCGCCAATTGCAGGAGGAAGGGCCTAACAGCAAGGGGAACCACCAACCTCCTATGGTCTCCTTCTGTAGACTCTGTGGGCTCACTATACAGGAGTCCACCTTCCCAATAAATCCTATGCGTCCCAGGAGGTTCACCCTCAAGCTGGGAGCAGGCCTGTCTCCTTAGGCCTTCCAGAGATGGGCACTCTCGTTGGCCTTTACTGAATTCGTCCCTATCAGGACCTCCTTCAACTAACAAGTCTTTTAGTTCAGGATGATCGTTGGGGTCGAATACTTCAGGCATCGCCACTTCCTCGTCAGGCCCGGGCGATTGACCAACTTCCTCCACCGCAGTGGTAGGCGAGCTCGGGGGAATATTCTCTTTCCCCGGTCGTGACTTGTTGACTCCTTTCGCCTTGGGTTTCCCCTTCGGCTGGGGCGGCGTATTGGACTTGGCCAATGCTGCCCGTGCTTGAGACCGTGTGTAGGGTCTTTCGGCAGTGTCTCCTACGAGCCCTAAAGCTCTGAGATCATTACCTAACAAGACCTTTCCCGGGACGTTTCTCTGAATGCTCACTGGAATCCTGACTGCTGTACCATTTAAAGTAAGATTTACAGGTATTTCTGGAAACATACGGAGGGGGCCGTCAGCCAACTTAGTGGGCATCAGAGTAGCTCTGGCAACTTCCTCTGAGTCTACCAAGGTAGAATCCACTACAGTGCGACTGCACCCACTATCCCTAAGAGCTGGAGTATCTACTCCATTGATCAGCACACTGTCTTTAAAGTAGTGCTTGGTATTATCCGGAATCCTAGCATAAGCCTCTGCGACTTTAGGCTCCCAGGAACCCAGGGACACTAAAACTACCTCAGCCTCTATCCCGCTGGGAAATGAGTCTGAGGAGAAGGATGCTCCTGTAATCTCTTCTTCCTCGTAGGAGGAGAAGGCCAGATTAGCGGAGTGGACCCCTAAAGGTCTAACCTTACAACGGGGATCCCCCTTCACATGGTCAGTTGCTACACAAGCAAAACAAGATCCCTTGGGTCTGTTTACATAGGGAGGCTTATTGTAACCAGAGTTCTGTTTCGGAGGCTGACCTCCACTACCCTGTGAGTTTTCTTGTGCCTTACCCTTGTTTTTCTTTTTGTGGCCCTTATGGGAAGAAGATTTAGCAGATTCTCCACCCTCCATATCTTTGGACTTTTTCCGTTCCTCCTGCTTACCAGGATGAGTTTTGTCCTTATGGGACACTCGATGTGACACCCATAAGTCGGCTGCAATGGCCAGCTTCTTAGGATCTATCTCCTTTGAATCGGCCAAATGCTGCTTAAGCTCCGGGGAAGAAGAAGCAAAAATGTGTTCCAGCATGACAAGATTTATCATGCCTTCGAAGGTAGAAACCTTATAACCTTCGACCCAGCCAGTTAAGTTTTTCAAGGATTCAGTGACATAAGATACCCAAGTACCACCTTCCTTTTTCTTATACTCTCTGAAACGTTTCAAATATTGGGCCGGAGTCTTCCCAAACTTTAAAATGAGAGTTTGCTTTAACATTGCGAAATCAGCTCGCGATGTGATATCCAAGTCCTTCCCATTCCAATCCTTAGACCCTTCCTACAGCATGCAATATGATATCTCAATGCTTCTAATATCAAACTTGAGACCCTCCCTATAGCATGAGATGTGATATCCAAGTCCTTCCCATTCCAATCCTGAGACCCTTCCTATAGCATGAGATGTGATATCTCAATGCTTCTAATACCAAACCTGAGACCCTTCCTATAACATGAGATTGGAATATCCAACTCCTTCCCATTCCAATCCTGAGACCCTTCCGATAGCAGAGATGTGATATCTCAATTCTTATACCAAACCTGAGATCCTTCCTATAACATGAGATGTGATATCCAACTCCTTCCCATTCCAATCCTGAGACACTTCCTATAGCATGAGATGTGATATCTCACTGCTTATACCAAACCTGAGACCCTTCCTATAGCATGAGATGTGATATCCAACTCCTTCCCATTCCAATCCTGAGACCCTTCCTATAGCATGAGATGTGATATCTCAATGCTTCTAATATCAAACTTGAGAGCCTCCCTATAGCATGAGATGTGATATCCAAGTCCTTCCCATTCCAATCCTGAGAAACTTCCTATAGCATGAGATGTGATATCTCAATGCTTCTAATACCAAACCTGAGACTCTTCCTATAACATGAGATGTGATATCCAACTCCTTCCCATTCCAATCCTGAGACCCTTCCGATAACAGAGATGTGATATCTCAATGCTTATACCAAACCTGAGACCCTTCCTACGGCATGAGATGTCATATACAACTCCTTCCCATTCCAATCCTGAGACCCTTCCTATAGCATGAGATGTGATATCTCAATGCTTATACCAAACCTGAGACCCTTCCTATAGCATGAGATGTGATATCCAACTCCTTCCCATTCCAATCCTGAGACCCTTCCTATAGCATGAGATGTGATATCTCAATGCTTATACCAAACCTGAGACCCTTCCTACGGCATGAGATGTCATATACAACTCCTTCCCATTCCAATCCTGAGACCCTTCCTATAGCATGAGATGTGATATCTCAATGCTTATACCAAACCTGAGACCCTTCCTATAGCATGAGATGTGATATCCAACTCCTTCCCATTCCAATCCTGAGACCCTTCCTATAGCATGAGATGTGATATCTCAATGCTTATACCAAACCTGAGACCCTTCCTATAACATGAGATGGGATATCCAACTCCTTCCCATTCCAATCCTGAGACACTTCCGATAGCAGAGATGTGATATCTCAATGCTTATACCAGACCTTAGACCCTTCCTATAACATGAGATCGGATATCCAACTCCTTCTTGTTCCAAACCTGAGACCCTTCCTTGAGCATGAGATGTGATATCCAGCTCCTTCCCATTCCAATCCTGAGACACTTCCGATAGCATGAGATGTGATATCTCAATGCTTCTAATATCAAAACTGAAACCCTCCCTATAGCATGATATGTGATATCTAAGTCCTTCCCATTCCAATCCTGAGACCCTTCCTATAGCATGAGATGTGATATCTCAATGCTTCTACCAAACCTGAGACCCTTCCTTTAGCATGAGATGTGACATCCAACTCCTTCCCATTCCAATCCTGAGACCCTTCCTATAGCATGAGATGTGATATCTCAATACTTCTAATACCAAACCTGAGATCCTTCCGATAACATGAGATGTGATATCCAAATCCTTCCCCTTCCAAACCTGAGACCCTCCCTTTAGCATGAGATGTGATATCCAACTCCTTCCCATTCCAATCCTGAGACCCTTCTGATAGCATGAGATGTGATATCTCAATGCTTCTAATACCAAACCTGAGATCCTTCCGATAGCATGAGATGTGATATCTCAATGCTTCTAATATCAAACCTGAGATCCTTCCTATAACATGAGATGTGATATCCAAATCCTTCCCCTTCCAATTCTGAGACCCTGCCTTTAACATGAGATGTGATATCCAACTCCTTCCCATTCCAATCCTGAGACCCTTCTGATAGCATGAGATGTGATATCTCAATGCCTCTAATACCAAACCTGAGATCCTACCTCTAACATGAAATGTGATATCCAACTCTTTCCCCTACCAAACCTGAGAGCCTTCCTATAACATGAGATGTGATATCCAACTCCTTCCCATTCCAACCTGAGACCCTTCCTATAGCATGAGATGTGATATCTCAATGCCTCTAATACCAAACCTGAGATCCTTCCTCTAACATGAAATGTGATATCCAACTCCTCCCCTTTCCAAACCTGAGAGCCTATCTATAGCATGAGATGTGATATCCAAGTCCTTCCAATTCCAATCCTTAGACCCTTCCTACAAAATGCAATATGATATCTCAATGATTCTAATAACAAACCTGAGACCCGTCCTATAACATGAGATGGGATATCCAACTCCTTCCCATTCCAATCCTGAGACACTTCCGATAGCAGAGATGTGATATCTCAATGCTTATACCAAACCTGAGACCCTTCCTATAACATGAGATGTGATATCCAACTCCTTCCCGTTCCAAACCTGAGACTCTTCCTTTAGCATGAGATGTGATATCCAGCTCCTTCCTATTCCAATCCTGAGACACTTCCGATAGCATGAGATGTGATATCTCAATGCTTCTAATATCAAAACTGAGACCCTCCCTATAGTATGATATGTGATATCTAAGTCCTTCCCATTCCAATCCTGAGACCCTTCCTATAGCATGAGATGTGATATCTCAATGCTTCAACCAAACCTGAGACCCTTCCTTTAGCATGAGATGTGATATCCAACTCCTTCCCATTCCAATCCTGAGACCCTTCCTATAGCATGAGATGTGATATCTCAATACTTCTAATACCAAACCTGAGATCCTTCCGATAACATGAGATGTGATATCCAAATCCTTCCCCTTCAAAACCTAAGACCCTCCCTTTAGCATGAGATGTGATATCCAACTCCTTCCCATTCCAATCCTGAGACCCTTCTGATAGCATGAGATGTGATATCTCAATGCTTCTAATACCAAACCTGAGACCCTTCCTACAGCATGCGATGTGATATCTCAATGCTTCTAATATCAAACCTGAGACCCGTCCTATAACATGAGATGGGATATCCAACTCCTTCCCGTTCCAAACCTGATACCCTTCCTATAGCATGAGATGTGATATCCAATTCCTTCCCATCCCAATCCTGAGACACCTCTGATAGCAGAGATGTGATATCTCAATGCTTATACCAAACCTGAGACTCTTCCTATAACATGAGATGTGATATCCAACTCCTTCCCGTTCCAAACCTGAGACCCTTCCTTTAGCATGAGATGTGATATCCAGCTCCTTCCCATTCCAATCCTGAGACACTTCCGATAGCATGAGATGTTGTTAGGAAAGATTTCGTTATTGTAGGGAAATTTCCTTCCATGTGGCAACCCCTAAACTTTTTGCTATTGTTTTTAACCTTCTTCTTGACTTTGCCAGAGAAGTACAGCCTTCTGCCGCACTTCTCTGGGCTTTCGCTCCTTTCTTACGGGGAAACTGACATGCCCTTAAGACAGTCAGTACCGGGGAACGTTGTTTCCCGTAGTTTCTTCTATCGTGTCGCAGCTTTAGTGCAACACGACACAAGAGGGCACAGTAAGTTAAGTTACAGCTCTCTTGGGTCTCTAGCCTTCTACGGGCCCTAGATACTCTTTTAGGATGGTATTTGATCGGTGCAAGTCATTCAGGGACTGGAATGGTGGCAGCGATCGTATTGTATATTTTGAGCTCCTTTTGGCGTTCTGAGCACGTTTTGCACTGAACCCAAAATGGTGGCCTGGCTCCCCAAAATGGCCAGACCACGAGGCTCCTTTGTCCTGTCCACTGACCGTCTTGCTCCCTTCACCTTCCCCAGGTCCAGCGACCCGGGGCCTTCCTTATTTGGGCATGTACTTTCCCGCGAAACGTGGTTGCTTTCGCGGGCTTCTACATGTCGTATGTGTGCCTCCAGGGTGTGGGCTGGGATGTCTGGTCCCAATACACATCCTGGGTGCCAGAGAGTCTAGGGTGGTGTGAATGCCTGGGACCACCGTGGTCCGTGATTGGTCCACGTATGGTATGTGTTTTGATGAGCGGATCTCCCATTGGTCCCCCTCCGTTTTTGGCGCGAAGGGAACCGTGGATAAGAGGGGGCTGGAAACACCACTACCATGTCGATCTCCTGAGTTCTCACGAACGAAGGAATACAGGAGCCAAGTATCCTGCAACCAAGAGGCTGGACCGAGGAATCGCTGGTGACCCGCTGAAGGAATCCTCCTTTGCACTGCTGTCGTCCTGAGAGCCACTGTCCTCCTTTGATCGAACCAGAAGGCCTGTACTGGCGCTTCGACCTTTGGAATAGCAGGAACAGCTATTCCCGGCATCTACAACATCTCCCGCCAAGTAAGCCTTCGGAAGCGTCTCTGGGCCATCCAGTTGACTGACCAGCTTACAAGGGAGCCTTGTTCTGTAACCGCCGCCAGGTTGTGCCGTATCTCGAGTCCTTGTCACTCTCCCACACTTCGTGCCCTTGGCGTTCCCAAGTCTGAAGGGAGGAGTGTACTTTTGACTCAGATACGCACGGCCGCTCCGTTGTCCTGCTGCGGCAACAAACTGTGCTGGTTTCGTCGATTGGGACGTCTTTTTGATCTACACGACTACAAAGCGTTCCCTGCTCTTCTGAACCTGCCAGCTGCTGAAAACTAACGTGGAGAAGCCTGGGACTGCTTGCTTCGGGGACCGGTGAGTAATATATCTAGGATCTGGTCGCCCTCCTGCAGTAACCCATTGCTTTTCCCCGCTGTGTAAAACAGCACCCTTTTCGCCCATACTCGCGCTCTGCTTCTGCCCGCTGTGGAGGCTGCGCTTGAGTTGCGGACCCTGTTCTACTTCTGCTGTGCACTAACACGAACTGCCTGACTTCCTCCGAAGAGCTTCTCCTTTTGCCCGTTGGCACCAGTGCGTGCAGGTACATTGAGCATTAGGCTCCACTCTTCGCAGGGCTTGGACTTCCATCTAGTTAGGTGCCTCTGAAGGCGAACTAAGTCGAAAGCATTATCGCACTGCCTGTTTTCCTTCCCTTGCAGGTGGACTACATATTTCGTGCTTTAAACGCTTGCGACTGTGTATTTGTATATATATTGTGTTGATTTGGTATGTGTTGGCTTAATACTGTGTTATTGTGATTTTCTTGCTACGGTCGTTGTTTTAAAGGCCTTAAAATAAATGTGTTTATATTTTTGATATAACACCTGTTTGGAGTAGTTTGTAAGCGCTCTTGCTTTGTGTGCTCACTGCGGGCTTTCAGTCACCCTCACCCCTCTTGAGACCTAGTCTTGACCGCCGCGATCGCTACCTTGATTGGTCTGGCTTGTCCAGAGGTTACCCTGTTCCAAGTAATTAGGTTGGCCTTCTGAACTTCTGCTCCGCCAGGACAGAGTTCAGAAATCCGTCTTAACAAATTGGTGTACAGCGGTGGGATACGACTGAAGGTATCCAGTGTTGCGCACGGGCTAGGGCATTTCTGGTTATTCCAAACAGTACACGTAGTGAATTGTTGTAATATAACTTTAAAAAGGCCATAGTCCTATCACACAGTATGGAAACAAGTACGTTGTTAACTTTAAATGCTTCCAAATCAGAAACGCTGAAAAAGATGTGTGCGGAGAGAGGTGTTTCCTCTCAAGGCACAAAATTGGAAATGATCCAAAGAATCGTGGCGTGGCAAGAAGCACAGCTTGACGCTATTACTTCTGAGGACAGTGCGGAAGGTGGTGGGGCTGCTCTCACTGGCAGAACCGACGGTTCTGTCGCCGCACTGTTCCACCGCGACCACGAGGACAGGGAGGACGAGATGTCTAATGTTTCCTCTGCCAGTGCTGACGGGGAGGCTAGGCTTGAATTCAAGAAGCAAGAGCTGCGGTTTAGGCAGCAGGAGCTTGAATTCAGCATAGCCAAACTGAAAATCGAACAGGCAGAAAAACAAAAAGACAGGGATCACCAGTTGGAACTGGCCAAGCTTCAGGTTGCAAATGGGTCCACGGGTCCTGGACATGGGTCTGGGGCCTCCTCTCATCCACGGTTTCCAAAAGATCTGCTCAGTGTGTATGAGGAACGGAATGACATTATGGACTGGCTGAATGCGTTTGAGTATGCATGCGAAGTTCAGAAAGTTGACAATGCTGACAAGATTGCGTGGTTGCTCAGTAGACTGCCCCATTCTGGCTGTAGTGCCATTATGGAGATGTCGAAGGCTGAGCGAGCTGATTTCGCAATGTTGAAGCAGACTCTCATTTTAAAGTTTGCGAAGACTCCGGCCCAATATTTAAAGCGTTTTCGAGAGTATAAGAAAAAGGAAGATGGTACTTGGGTATCTTATGTCACTGAATCTTTGAAAAACGTAACTGGCTGGGTCGAAGGCTATAAGGTTTCTACCTTCGCCGGCATGATAAATCTTGTCATGCTGGAACACATTTTTGCTTCTTCTTCCCCGGAGCTTAAGCAGCATTTGGCCGATTCGAAGGAGATAGATCCTAAGAAGCTGGCCATGGCAGCGGACTTATGGGTGTCACATCGAGTGTCCCATAAGGACAAAACTCATCCTGGTAAGCAGGAGGAGGGGAAAAAGTCCAAAGATATGGAGGGTGGGGAATCTGCTAAATCTTCTTCCCAAAAGGGCCAAAAAAAGAAAAACAAGGGTAAGACACAAGAGAACTCACAGGGTAGTGGAGGTCAGCCTCCGAAACAGAACTCCGGTTACAATAAGCCTCCCTACGTAAACAGACCCATTGGAGCTTGTTTTGCTTGTGGAGCAACTGACCATGTGAAGGGGGATCCCCGTTGTAAGGTTAGACCTTTGGGGGTCCACTCCGCTAATCTGGCCTTCTCCTCCTACGAGGAAGAAGAGATTACAGGAGCATCCTTCTCCTCAGACTCATTTCCCAGCGGAATAGAGGCTGAGGTAGTTTTAGTGTCCCTGGGTTCCTGGGAGCCTAAAGTCGCAGAGGCGTATGCTAGGATTCCAGATAATACCAAGCACTACTTTAAAGACAGTGTGCTGATCAATGGAGTAGATACTCCAGCTCTTAGGGATAGTGGGTGCAGTCGCACTGTAGTGGATTCTACCTTGGTAGACTCAGAGGAAGTTGCCAGAGCTACTCTGATGCCCACTAAGTTGGCTGACGGCCCCCTCCGTATGTTTCCCGTGATCCCTGTAAATCTTACTTTAAATGGTACAGCAGTTAGGATTCCAGTGAGCATTCAGAGAAACGTCCCGGGAAAGGTCTTACTAGGTAATGATCTCAGAGCTCTAGGGCTCGTAGGAGACACTGCCGAACGACCCTACACACGGTCTCAAGCACGGGCAGCATTGGCCAAGTCCAATACGCCGCCCCAGCCGAAGGGGAAACCCAAGGCGAAAGGAGTCAACAAGTCACGACGAGGGAAAGAAAATATTCCCCCGAGCTCGCCTACCACTGCGGTGGAGGAAGTTGGTCGATCGCCCGAGCCTGACGAGGAAGTGGCGATGCCTGAAGTATTCGACCCCAACGATCATCCTGAACTAAAAGACTTGTTAGTTGAAGGAGGTCCTGATAGGGACGAATTCAGTAAAGGCCAACGTGAGTGCCCATCTCTGGAAGGCCTAAGGAGACAGGCCTGCTCCCAGCTTGAGGGTGAACCTCATGGGACGCATAGGATTTATTGGGAAGGTGGACTCCTGTATAGCGAGCCCACAGAGTCTACAGAAGGAGACCATAGGAGGTTGGTGGTTCCCCTTGCTGTTAGGCCCTTCCTCCTGCAGTTGGCGCATGAAGTTCCCCTTGCTGGTCACCTTGGTATGAAGAGGACCAAGCAAAGGTTATCCATGCACTTCTACTGGCCCAAGATGGGGGTGCAAGTAGAAAGTCACTGCAGGAGTTGCGCCTCCTGCCAGTTGTCTGGGAAGGTTGGCGCGACAATCCAAGCTCCGTTGGTACCGCTCCCAGTTGTGGGGGTACCATTCGAAAGGGTAGGGATCGACATCGTCGGTCCCCTTGACCCGCAAACATCCTCGGGCAATAGGTTTATCCTGGTGCTGGTCGACCATGCAACCAGGTATCCTGAGGCCATCCCATTAAAAACTGTAACTGCCAAGTCAGTTGCAAAAGCGTTACTCGGCATATTCACTAGGGTTGGCTTCCCTAAAGAAGTTGTGTCAGATCGTGGCAGCAACTTTATGTCGAAGTATATGCAGGCTATGTGGAAAGAATGTGGGGTCACCTACAAGTTCTCTTCTGCATACCACCCCCAGACCAATGGTCTGGTGGAACGTTTCAACAGAGCGTTAAAAAGCATGATTGGGGCTCTGGAGGAGCCTCAGAGAAGAAAATGGGATCTTCTTTTACCATGCTTGTTGTTTGCCTACCGAGAGGTACCACAGGAGGGTGTTGGCTTCAGCCCCTTCGAACTTCTGTTCGGTCATCCCGTACGGGGACCCTTAGCCATCGTCAAGGAGGGATGGGAGATGCCCACTCCCCCTGTTACTACCAACGTAGTTGATTATGTGCTAGGGCTCAGAAAACGGATGGTACTTCTGATGGGCTTGGCTAGTGATAAATTGAAGGCAGGGCAAGCGCTGGTGAAACATTGGTACGACCAGAAAGCTTCCCTCATCAACTTTACACCTGGTCAGCAAGTCCTGATCATGAATCCTATAAGGCCTCGCGCTTTACAGGACAAATGGTCAGGCCCTTACACAGTGGTGGAGCCCCTGGGTGAGGTGAACTATTTAGTGGACCTTGGAAGGCCTGGACAGGCTCCAAAAGTGTTCCACGTGAATAGGCTGAAGGCTTTCGTCCCAAGAGTCGAAATCGCAGCACTGCTACTGGCTTCAGACGTTGAGGAAGAGGAGTCAGAACCTCTCCCCGACCGGTTCCACGGCGGTCCTTCAGATAGCTCCATTGAGGGTGTCCGTGTGGCCCCTCACCTGACTTCTGATCAGCAGGCGGAGGTGAAAAGTTTGCTTCGGCAGTTTTCCCCCCTGTTTTCACAGTCGCCTGGTTTGACACCTTGGTGCAAACATAACATTGACACAGGAGACAGTGTACCTACCAAAAGTAGGGGATACAGGATGTCGGATAAAGTCCGGTCTTATATTAAGGCCGAGGTCAACAAGATGTTAGACCTTGGGGTGATTGAACCCTCTAGTAGTCCTTGGTCCAGCCCTGTGGTTTTGGTTCCAAAGGCAGGCACTTCTGAATTGAGGTTCTGCGTGGATTACAGGGCTCTGAATGCTGTCACCAAGACAGATGCACACCCCTTGCCTCGAACAGATGAGCTGGTGGATACTTTGGGTGCTTCCAAGTACCTCAGCACGTTTGACCATACTGCTGGCTATTGGCAAATAGCGTTAGCAGAACATGCTAAGGAGAAGACAGCATTTTGTACACCAGACGGCCTTTACCAATTCCGGGTAATGCCGTTCGGTTTGAAGAATGCACCTGCCACTTTCCAGAGGCTTGTGAATCATGTGTTGAATGGGTTGGACGAATTCTGTCTCGCATATCTGGACGATATCGCAGTTTTCAGTGCCACCTGGGAAGACCATGTGAAACACCTCGGGATTGTGCTCCAGGCTCTTCAGAAAGCCCACTTGACCATAAAGGCTAGTAAATGCCAGATTGGACAAGGCTCAGTGGTTTACCTTGGACATGAAGTAGGTGGAGGGAGGATACAGCCTCTTCCCAGTAAAGTACAAGCCGTACAAGACTGGCCTACCCCCACTACGCAAACCCAAGTGAGAGCCTTCTTAGGACTCACGGGATATTACCGGAATTTTATGGCAGACTATGGCACCATAGCTGCTCCTCTGACTGCCCTCACAACTCCGAAGAAACCCAAGAAGGTAACTTGGACTGACGAGTGTGAGAAGGCCTTCAATGGCTTGAAAGACTCCTTGTGCCAGGCCCCTGTCCTCAGGGCCCCTGATTATCAAAGAACTTTTATCGTGCAGACGGACGCCTCTGACACTGGGATAGGAGCTGTACTATCACAAGTAGATGAGAAGGGTAAGGAACACCCTATCGGTTTTATTAGTCACCAGCTTAAGGACAGAGAGCTCAGATGGTCCACGGTAGAGAAAGAATGTTTCTCTGTTGTGTGGGCCCTAAGGAAGCTGAGGCCCTACCTCTATGGGACCCACTTCACTGTGCAAACTGACCATAAGCCGTTAAAGTGGCTAATGAACATGAAGGGGGAGAATCCAAAGTTGCTTAGGTGGTCCATAAGTCTACAAGGCTTCGACTTCACTATTGAGCATAGGCCAGGTGTCCAACATAGCAATGCTGATGGGTTGTCCAGAATGTTTAACCGACCTGAACATGAGACTCATCCAGGGGTGGATTAGTTCCCCCTGTCCATAGTCTGGGAGGGGCGAGTGTTAGGAAAGATTTCGTTATTGTAGGGAAATTTCCTTCCATGTGGCAACCCCTAAACTTTTTGCTATTGTTTTTAACCTTGTTCTTGACTTTGCCAGAGAAGTACAGCCTTCTGCCGCACTTCTCTGGGCTTTCGCTCCTTTCTTACGGGGAAACTGACATGCCCTTAAGACAGTCAGTACCGGGGAACGTTGTTTCCCGTAGTTTCTTCTATCGTGTCGCAGCTTTAGTGCAACACGACACAAGAGGGCACAGTAAGTTAAGTTACAGCTCTCTTGGGTCTCTAGCCTTCTACGGGCCCTAGATACTCTTTTAGGATGGTATTTGATCGGTGCAAGTCATTCAGGGACTGGAATGGTGGCAGCGATCGTATTGTATATTTTGAGCTCCTTTTGGCGTTCTGAGCACGTTTTGCACTGAACCCAAAATGGTGGCCTGGCTCCCCAAAATGGCCAGACCACGAGGCTCCTTTGTCCTGTCCACTGACCGTCTTGCTCCCTTCACCTCCCCCAGGTCCAGCGACCCGGGGCCTTCCTTATTTGGGCATGTACTTTCCCGCGAAACGTGGTTGCTTTCGCGGGCTTCTACATGTCGTATGTGTGCCTCCAGGGTGTGGGCTGGGATGTCTGGTCCCAATACACATCCTGGGTGCCAGAGAGTCTAGGGTGGTGTGAATGCCTGGGACCACCGTGGTCCGTGATTGGTCCACGTATGGTATGTGTTTTGATGAGCGGATCTCCCATTGGTCCCCCTCCGTTTTTGGCGCGAAGGGAACCGTGGATAAGAGGGGGCTGGAAACACCACTACCATGTCGATCTCCTGAGTTCTCACGAACGAAGGAATACAGGAGCCAAGTATCCTGCAACCAAGAGGCTGGACCGAGGAATCGCTGGTGACCCGCTGAAGGAATCCTCCTTTGCACTGCTGTCGTCCTGAGAGCCACTGTCCTCCTTTGATCGAACCAGAAGGCCTGTACTGGCGCTTCGACCTTTGGAATAGCAGGAACAGCTATTCCCGGCATCTACAACATCTCCCGCCAAGTAAGCCTTCGGAAGCGTCTCTGGGCCATCCAGTTGACTGACCAGCTTACAAGGGAGCCTTGTTCTGTAACCGCCGCCAGGTTGTGCCGTATCTCGAGTCCTTGTCACTCTCCCACACTTCGTGCCCTTGGCGTTCCCAAGTCTGAAGGGAGGAGTGTACTTTTGACTCAGATACGCACGGCCGCTCCGTTGTCCTGCTGCGGCAACAAACTGTGCTGGTTTCGTCGATTGGGACGTCTTTTTGATCTACACGACTACAAAGCGTTCCCTGCTCTTCTGAACCTGCCAGCTGCTGAAAACTAACGTGGAGAAGCCTGGGACTGCTTGCTTCGGGGACCGGTGAGTAGTATATCTAGGATCTGGTCGCCCTCCTGCAGTAACCCATTGCTTTTCCCCGCTGTGTAAAACAGCACCCTTTTCGCCCGTACTCGCGCTCTGCTTCTGCCCGCTGTGGAGGCTGCGCTTGAGTTGCGGACCCTGTTCTACTTCTGCTGTGCACTAACACGAACTGCCTGACTTCCTCCGAAGAGCTTCTCCTTTTGCCCGTTGGCACCAGCGCGTGCAGGTACATTGAGCATTAGGCTCCACTCTTCGCAGGGCTTGGACTTCCATCTAGTCAGGTGCCTCTGAAGGCGAACTAAGTCGAAAGCATTATCGCACTGCCTGTTTTCCTTCCCTTGCAGGTGGACTACATATTTCGTGCTTTAAACGCTTGCGACTGTGTATTTGTATATATATTGTGTTGATTTGGTATGTGTTGGCTTAATACTGTGTTATTGTGATTTTCTTGCTACGGTCGTTGTTTTAAAGGCCTTAAAATAAATGTCTTTATATTTTTGATATAACACCTGTTTGGAGTAGTTTGTAAGCGCTCTTGCTTTGTGTGCTCACTGCGGGCTTTCAGTCACCCTCACCCCTCTTGAGACCTAGTCTTGACCGCCGCGATCGCTACCTTGATTGGTCTGGCTCGTCCAGAGGTTACCCTGTTCCAAGTAATTAGGTTGGCCTTCTGAACTTCTGCGCCACCAGGACAGAGTTCAGAAATCCGTCTTAACAGATGTGATATCTCAATGCTTCTAATATCAAAACTGAGACCCTCCCTATAGCATGATATGTGATATCTAAGTCCTTTCCATTCCAATCCTGAGACCCTTCCTATAGCATGAGATGTGATATCTCAATGCTTCTACCAAACCTGAGACCCTTCCTTTAACATGAGATGTGATATCCAACTCCTTCCCATTCCAATCCTGAGACCCTTCCTATAGCCTGAGATGTGATATCTCAATACTTCTAATACCAAACCTGAGATCCTTCTTATAACATGAGATGTGATATCCAAATCCTTCCCCTTCCAATCCTGAGACCCTCCCTTTAGCATGAGATGTGATATCCAACTCCTTCCCATTCCAATCCTGAGACCCTTCTGATAGCATGAGATGTGATACCTCAATGCTTCTAATACCAAACCTGAGACCCTTCCTACAGCATGCGATGTGATATCTCAATGCTTCTAATATCAAACTTGAGACCCGTCCTATAACATGAGATGGGATATCCAACTCCTTCCCGTTCCAAACCTGATACCCTTCCTATAGCATGAGATGTGATATCCAATTCCTTCCCATCCCAATCCTGAGACACCTCCGATAGCAGAGATGTGATATCTCAATGCTTCTAATACCAAACCTGTGATCCTTCCTATAACAAGAGATGTGATATCAAAATCCTTCCCCTTCCAAACCTGCGACCCTCCCTTTAGCATGAGATGTGATATCTCAATGCCTCTAATACCAAACCTGAGATCCTTCCGATAGCATGAGATGTGATATCTCAATGCTTCTAATACCAAACCTGAGATCCTTCCTATAACATGAGATGTGATATCCAAATCCTTCCCCTTCCATTCCTGAGACCCTCCCTTTAGCATGAGATGTGATATCCAAGTCCTTCCCATTCCAATCCTGAGACCCTTCCGATAGCAGAGATGTGATATCTCAATGCTTCTAATACCAAACCTGAGACCCTTCCTATAACATAGGATGGGATATCCAACTCCTTCCCATTCCAATCCTGAGACCCTTCCGATAGCAGAGATGTGATATCTCAATGCTTATACCAAACCTGAGACCCTTCCTGTGGCATGAGATGTCATATACAACTCCTTCCCATTCCAATCCTGAGACCCTTCCTATAGCATGAGATGTGATATCGAACTCCTTCCCATTCCAATCCTGAGACCCTTCCTATAGCATGAGTTTTGATATCTCAATGCTTCTAATACCAAACCTGAGATCCTTCCGATAGCATGAGATGTGATATCTCAATGCTTCTAATACCAAACCTGAGACCCTTCCTATAACATAAGATGGGATATCCAACTCCTTCCCATTCCAATCCTGAGACCCTTCCGATAGCAGAGATGTGATATCTCAATGCTTATACCAAACCTGAGACCCTTCCTGTGGCATGAGATGTCATATACAACTCCTTCCCATTCCAATCCTGAGACCCTTCCTATAGCATGAGATGTGATATCGAACTCCTTCCCATTCCAATCCTGAGACCCTTCCTATAGCATGAGTTTTGATATCTCAATGCTTCTAATACCAAACCTGAGATCCTTCCGATAGCATGAGATGTGATATCTCAATGCTTCTAATACCAAACCTGAGACCCTTCCTATAACATAAGATGGGATATCCAACTCCTTCCCATTCCAATCCTGAGACCCTTCCGATAGCAGAGATGTGATATCTCAATGCTTATACCAAACCTGAGACCCTTCCTGTGGCATGAGATGTCATATACAACTCCTTCCCATTCCAATCCTGAGACCCTTCCTATAGCATGAGATGTGATATCGAACTCCTTCCCATTCCAATCCTGAGACCCTTCCTATAGCATGAGTTTTGATATCTCAATGCTTCTAATACCAAACCTGAGATCCTTCCGATAGCATGAGATGTGATATCTCAATGCTTCTAATACCAAACCTGAGATTATTCCTATAACACGAGATGTGATATCCAACTCCTTCCCCTTCCAAACCTGAGACCCTTCCTATAGCATGAGATGTGATGTCTCAATGCTTCTAATACCAAACCTGAGATCCTTCCTATAACATGAGATGTGATATCCAACTCCTTCCCATTCCAATCCTGAGACACTTCCTATAGCATGAGAAGTGATATCTCCATGCTTATACCAAACCTGAGACCCTTCCTATAGCATGAGATGTGATATCCAAATACTTCCCATTCCAATCCTGAGACCCTTCCTATAGCATGAGATGTGATATCTCAATACTTCTAATACCAAACCTGAGATCCTTCCGATAAAATGAGATGTGATATCCAAATCCTTCCCCTTCCAAACCTGAGACCCTCCCTTTTACATGAGATGTGATATCCAACTCCTTCCCATTCCAATCCTGAGACCCTTCTGATAGCATGAGATGTGATATCTCAATACTTCTAATACCAAACCTGAGATCCTTCCGATAACATGAGATGTGATATCCAAATCCTTCCCCTTCCAAACCTGAGACCCTCCCTTTAGCATGAGATGTGATATCCAACTCCTTCCCATTCCAATCCTGAGACCCTTCTGATAGCATGAGATGTGATATCTCAATGCCTCTAATACCAAACCTGAGATCCTACCTCTAACATGAAATGTGATATCCAACTCTTTCCCCTTCCAAACCTGAGAGCCTTCCTATAACATGAGATGTGATATCCAACTCCTTCCCATTCCAACCTGAGACCCTTCCTATAGCATGAGATGTGATATCTCAATGCCTCTAATACCAAACCTGAGATCCTTCCTCTAACATGAAATGTGATATCCAACTCCTTCCCTTTCCAAACCTGAGAGCGTATCTATAGCATGAGATGTGATATCCAAGTCCTTCCCATTCCAATCCTTAGACCCTTCCTACAGCATGCAATATATCTCAATGATTCTAATAACAAACCTGAGACCCGTCCTATAACATGAGATGTGATATCCAACTCCTTCCCATTCCAATCCTGAGACCCTTCCTTTAGCATGAGATGTGATATCTCAATACTTCTAATACCAAACCTGAGATCCTTCCGATAACATGAGATGTGATATCCAAATCCTTCCCCTTCCAAACCTGAGACCCTCCCTTTAGCATGAGATGTGATATCCAACTCCTTCCCATTCCAATCCTGAGACCCTTCTGATAGCATGAGATGTGATATCTCAATGCCTCTAATACCAAACCTGAGATCCTACCTCTAACATGAAATGTGATATCCAACTCTCTCCCCTTCCAAACCTGAGAGCCTTCCTATAGCATGAGATGTGATATCCAAGTCCTTCCCATTCCAATCCTGAGACCCTTCCTATAACATGAGATGTGATATCCAACTCCTCCCCATTCCAACCTGAGACCCTTCCTATAGCATGAGATGGGATATCCAACTCCTTCCAAATCCAATCCTGATACCCTTCCGATAGCATGAGATGTGATATCCCAATGCTTCTAGCAAACCTGAGAGCCATACTATGGCATGAGATGTGATATCAAACTCCTTCCCATTCCAATCCTGAGACCCTTCCTATAGCTTGAGATGTGATATCCAACTCCTTCCCATTCCAATTCTGAGACCCTTCCTATACCATGAGACTTGATATCTCAATGCTTCTAATACCAAACCTGAGACCCGTCCTATAACATGAGATGTGATATCCAAATCCTTCCCCTTCCAAACCTTAGACCCTTCCTTTATCATGAGATGTGATATCCAACTCCTTCCCATTCCAATCCTGAGACCCTTCCGATATCATGAGATGTGATATCTCAATGCTTCTAATATCAAACTTGAGACCCTCCCTATAGCATGAGATGTGATATCCAAGTCCTTCCCATTCCAATCCTGAGACCCTTCCTATAGCTTGAGTTGTGACATCCAACTCCTTCCCATTCCAATTCTGATCCCCTTTCTATACCATGAGACTTGATATCTCAATGCTTCTAATACTATAGGAAGGGTCTCAGGTTTGGTATAAGCATTGAGATATCACATCTCATGCTATAGGAAGGGTCTCAGGATTGGAATGGGAAGGAGTTGTATATGACATCTCATGTCATAGGAATGATCGCAGGTTTGGTAGAAGCATTGATATATCACATCTCATGCTATAGGAAGGGTCTCAGGATTGGATCGGGAAGGAGTTGGATATCACATCTCATGCTATAGGAAGGGTCTCAGGTTTGGTAGAAGCATTGATATATCACGTCTCATGCTATAGGAAGGGCCTCATGATTGGAATGGGAAGGAGTTGGATATCACATCTCATGTTATAGGAACGGACTCAGGTTTGGAAGGGGAAGGATTTGGATATCACATCTCAAGTTATAGGACGGGTCTGTGGTTTGGTATTAGAAGCATTGAGATATCATATCTCCTGCTATCGGAAGGGTCTGAGGATTGGATTGGGAAGAAATTGGATATCACATCTCATGTTATAGGAAGGGTCTCAGGATTGGAATGGGAAGGACTTGGACATCACATCTCATATTATAGGAAGGGTCTCAGGTTTGGTATTAGAAGCATTGAGATATAACATCTCATGGTATAGGACGGGTCTCAAAATTGGAATGGGAAGGAGTTAGATATCACATCTCATGCTATAGGAATGATCCCAGGTTTGGTATTAAGAGCATTGAGATATCACATCTCATGCTATAGGAACTGTCTCAGGATTGGTAGAAGCATTGAGATATCACATCTCATGCTACAGGAAGGGCCTCATGATTGGAATGGGAAGGAGTTGGATATCACATCTCATGTTATAGGAAGGGACTCAGGTTTGGTATTAGAAGCACTGAGATATCAGATTTCATCCGTTAGGAAGGGAATCAAGTTTGGTATTTGAAGGAGTGAGATAATAAATCTCATCCTATCGGACGGGTCTCAGGATTGGAATGGGAAGGAGTTGAATATCACATCTCATGCTATAGGAAGGATCTCAGGTTTGGTAGAAGCATTGAGATATCACATATGCTATAGGAAGGGTCTCAGGATTGGAATGGGAAGGAGTTGGATATCATCTCATGCTATAGGAAGGGTCTCAGGATTGGAATGGGAAGGTGTTGGATATCACATCTCATCCTATAGGAAGGGTCTCAGGTTTGGAATGGGAAGCATTTGGATATCGCATCTCTTGCAATAGGAATGATCCAAGGTTTGGTATTAAGAGCATTGAGATATCACATCTCATGCTATAGGAAGGGTCTCAGGATTGGAAAGGGAAGGAGTTGGATATCACATCTCATGCTATAGGAAGGGTCTCAGGTTTGGTAGAAGCATTGAGATATCACATCTCATGCTATAGGAAGGGCCTCATGATTGGAATGGGAAGGAGTTGGATATCACATCTCATGTAATAGGAAGGGACTCAGGTTTGATATTAGAAGCACTGAGATATCAGATCTCATCCTTTAGGAAGGGACTCAAGTTTGGTATTTGAAGGAGTGAGATAATAAATCTCATCCTATCGGAAGGGTCTAAGGATTGGAATGGGAAGGAGTTGAATATCACATCTCATGCTATAGGAAGGATCTCAGGATTGGATGGGAAGGAGTTGGATATCACATTTCATGCTATAGGAAGGGTCTCAGATTTGGTAGAAGCATTGAGATATCACATGTCATGCTATAGGAAGGGCCTCAGGATTGAATGGGAAGGAGTTGGATATCACATTTCATGCTATAGGAAGGGTCTCAGATTTGGTAGAAGCATTGAGATATCACATGTCATGCTATAGAAAGGCCTCATGATTGGAATGGGAAGGAGTTAGATATCACATCTCATGCTATCGGAAAGGTCTCAGGTTTGGTAGAAGCATTGGGATATCACATCTCATGCTATAGGAAGGGTCTCAGGATTGGATTGGGAAGGAGTTGGATATTCCATCTCAAGTTATAGGACAGTCTCAGGTTTGGTATTAGAAGCATTGAGATATAACATCTCATGATATAGGACGGGTCTCAGGAATGGAATGGAAAGGAGTTGGATATCACATCTGATGCTAAAGGAAGGGTCTCAGGTTTGGAAGGGGAAGGATTTGGATATCACATCTCAAGTCATAGGACTGGTCTGTGGTTTGGTATTAGAAGCATTGAGATATCATATCTCATGCTATCGGAAGGGTCTCAGGATTGGATTGGGAAGGAGTTGGATATCACATCTCAAGTTATAGGAAGGGTCTCAGGTTTGTTATTAGAAGCATTGAGATATCACATCTCATGATATAGGGCAGTCTCAGGTTTGGTATTAGAAGCATTGAGATATAACATCTCATGATATAGGACGGGTCTCAGGATTGGAATGGGAAGGAGTTAGATATCACATCTCATGCTATAGGAAGGGTCTCAGGTTTGGTAGAAGCATTGGGATATCACATCTCATGCTATAGGAAGGGTCTCAGGAATGGAATGGAAAGGAGTTGGATATCACATATGATGCTAAAGGAAGGGTCTCAGGTTTGGAAGGGGAGGATTTGGATATCACATCTCAAGTTATAGGACGCGTCTGTGGTTTGGTATTAGAAGCATTGAGATATCATATCTCATGCTATCGGAAGGGTCTCAGGATTGGATTGGGAAGGATTTGGATATCACATCTCGTTATAGGAAGGGTCTCAGGTTGGTTATTAGAAGCATTGAGATATCACATCTCATGTTATAGGACAGTCTCAGGTTTGGTATTAGAAGCATTGAGATATCACATCTCATGGTATAGGACAGGTCTCAGGATTGGAATGGGAAGGAGTTGGATATCACATCTCATGCCATAGGAAGGTCTCAGGTTTGGTAGAAGCATTAAGATACCACATCTCATGCTATCGGAAGGGTCTCAGGATTGGATTGGGAAGGAGTTGGATATCCCATCTCATGCTATAGGAAGGGTCACAGGTTGGAATTTGAAGGAGTTGGATATCACATCTCATGCTATCGGAAGGGTCTCAGGTTTGGAATGGGAAGGATTTGGATATCACATCTCTTGCTATAGGAAGGGTGTCAGGTTTTTTATTAGAAACATTGAGATATCACACCTCATGCCATAGGAAGGTCTCAGGTTTGGTAGAAGCATTAAGATATCACATCTCATGCTATCGGAAGGGTCTCAGGATTGGATTGGGAAGGAGTTGGATATCCCATCTCATGCTATAGGAAGGGTCACAGGTTGGAATTCGAAGGAGTTGGATATCACATATCATGCTATCGGAAGGGTCTCAGGATTGGAATGGGAAGGAGTTGGATATCACATCTCATGCTATAGGGAGGGTCTCAGGTTTTATATTAGAAACATTGAGATATCACATCTAATGCTATCGGAAGGGTCTCAGGATTGGATTGGGAAGGAGTTGGATATCACATCTCATGCAATAGGAAAGGTCTCAGGTTTGGAATGGGAAGGGTTTGGATATCACATCTCTTGCAATAGGAAGGGTCTCAGGTCTAGTATTAGAAACATTGAGATATCACATCTCATGGTATAGGAAGGGTCTCAGGATTGGAATTGGAAGGAGTTGGATATCACATCTCATGTTATAGGAAGGGTCTCAGGTTTTGTATTAGAAGCACTGAGATATCAAATCTCATGCTATATGAAGAGACGCAGGATTGGAATGGGAAGGATTTGGATATCACATCTCTTGCAATAGGAAGGGTCTCAGGTTTGGTATTAGAAACATTGAGATATCTCATCTCATGGTATAGGAAGGGTCTCAGGATTGGAATCGGAAGGAGTTGGATATAACATCTCATGTTATAGGAAGGGTCTCAGGTTTGGTATTAGAAGCACTGAGATATCAAATCTCATGCTAAATGAAGGGACGCAGGATTGGAATGGGAAGGAGTTGGATATCACATCTCATGCTATAGGAACGGTCCAACTTTGGTATTAGCAGCATTGAGATAGCACATCTCATGGAAGGGGCTCAGGATTGGAATGGGAAGGAGTTGGATATCACATCTCATGTTATAGGAATGATCGCAGGTTTGGTATTAAGAGCATTGAGATATCACATCTCATGCTATAGGAAGGGTCTCAGGATTGGATCGGGAAGGAGTTGGATATCACATCTCATGCTATAGGAAGGGTCTCAGGTTTGGTAGAAGCATTGATATATCACGTCTCATGCTATAGGAAGGGCCTCATGATTGGAATGGGAAGGAGTTGGATATCACATCTCATGTTATAGGAACGGACTCAGGTTTGGAAGGGGAAGGATTTGGATATCACATCTCAAGTTATAGGACGGGTCTGTGGTTTGCTATTAGAAGCATTGAGATATCATATCTCATGCTATCGGAAGGGTCTGAGGATTGGATTGGGAAGAAATTGGATATCACATCTCATGTTATAGGAAGGGTCTCAGGATTGGAATGGGAAGGACTTGGACATCACATCTCATATTATAGGAAGGGTCTCAGGTTTGGTATTAGAAGCATTGAGATATAACATCTCATGATATAGGACGGGTCTCAGGAATGGAATGGAAAGGAGTTGGATATCACATCTGATGCTAAAGGAAGGGTCTCAGGTTTGGAAGGGGAAGGATTTGGATATCACATCTCAAGTCATAGGACGGGTCTGTGGTTTGGTATTAGAAGCATTGAGATATCATATCTCATCCTATCGGAAGGGTCTCAGGATTGGATTGGGAAGGAGTTGGATATCACATCTCAAGTTATAGGAAGGGTCTCAGGTTTGTTATTAGAAGCATTGAGATATCACATCTCATGATATAGGGCAGTCTCAGGTTTGGTATTAGAAGCATTGAGATATAACATCTCATGATATAGGACGGGTCTCAGGATTGGAATGGGAAGGAGTTAGATATCACATCTCATGCTATAGGAAGGGTCTCAGGTTTGGTAGAAGCATTGGGATATCACATCTCATGCTATAGGAAGGGTCTCAGGAATGGAATGGAAAGGAGTTGGATATCACATATGATGCTAAAGGAAGGGTCTCAGGTTTGGAAGGGGAGGATTTGGATATCACATCTCAAGTTATAGGACGCGTTTGTGGTTTGGTATTAGAAGCATTGAGATATCATATCTCATGCTATCGCAAGGGTCTCAGGATTGGATTGGGAAGGATTTGGATATCACATCTCGTTATAGGAAGGGTCTCAGGTTGGTTATTAGAAGCATTGAGATATCACATCTCATGTTATAGGACAGTCTCAGGTTTGGTATTAGAAGCATTGAGATATCACATCTCATGGTATAGGACAGGTCTCAGGATTGGAATGGGAAGGAGTTGGATATCACATCTCATGCCATAGGAAGGTCTCAGGTTTGGTAGAAGCATTAAGATACCACATCTCATGCTATCGGAAGGGTCTCAGGATTGGATTGGGAAGGAGTTGGATATCCCATCTCATGCTATAGGAAGGGTCACAGGTTGGAATTTGAAGGAGTTGGATATCACATCTCATGCTATCGGAAGGGTCTCAGGTTTGGAATGGGAAGGATTTGGATATCACATCTCTTGCTATAGGAAGGGTGTCAGGTTTTTTATTAGAAACATTGAGATATCACACCTCATGCCATAGGAAGGTCTCAGGTTTGGTAGAAGCATTAAGATATCACATCTCATGCTATCGGAAGGGTCTCAGGATTGGATTGGGAAGGAGTTGGATATCCCATCTCATGCTATAGGAAGGGTCACAGGTTGGAATTCGAAGGAGTTGGATATCACATATCATGCTATCGGAAGGGTCTCAGGATTGGAATGGGAAGGAGTTGGATATCACATCTCATGCTATAGGGAGGGTCTCAGGTTTTATATTAGAAACATTGAGATATCACATCTAATGCTATCGGAAGGGTCTCAGGATTGGATTGGGAAGGAGTTGGATATCACATCTCATGCAATAGGAAAGGTCTCAGGTTTGGAATGGGAAGGGTTTGGATATCACATCTCTTGCAATAGGAAGGGTCTCAGGTCTAGTATTAGAAACATTGAGATATCACATCTCATGGTATAGGAAGGGTCTCAGGATTGGAATTGGAAGGAGTTGGATATCACATCTCATGTTATAGGAAGGGTCTCAGGTTTTGTATTAGAAGCACTGAGATATCAAATCTCATGCTATATGAAGAGACGCAGGATTGGAATGGGAAGGATTTGGATATCACATCTCTTGCAATAGGAAGGGTCTCAGGTTTGGTATTAGAAACATTGAGATATCTCATCTCATGGTATAGGAAGGGTCTCAGGATTGGAATCGGAAGGAGTTGGATATAACATCTCATGTTATAGGAAGGGTCTCAGGTTTGGTATTAGAAGCACTGAGATATCAAATCTCATGCTAAATGAAGGGACGCAGGATTGGAATGGGAAGGAGTTGGATATCACATCTCATGCTATAGGAACGGTCCAACTTTGGTATTAGAAGCATTGAGATAGCACATCTCATGGAAGGGGCTCAGGATTGGAATGGGAAGGAGTTGGATATCACATCTCATGTTATAGGAATGATCGCAGGTTTGGTATTAAGAGCATTGAGATATCACATCTCATGCTATAGGAAGGGTCTCAGGATTGGATCGGGAAGGAGTTGGATATCACATCTCATGCTATAGGAAGGGTCTCAGGTTTGGTAGAAGCATTGATATATCACGTCTCATGCTATAGGAAGGGCCTCATGATTGGAATGGGAAGGAGTTGGATATCACATCTCATGTTATAGGAACGGACTCAGGTTTGGAAGGGGAAGGATTTGGATATCACATCTCAAGTTATAGGACGGGTCTGTGGTTTGGTATTAGAAGCATTGAGATATCATATCTCATGCTATCGGAAGGGTCTGAGGATTGGATTGGGAAGAAATTGGATATCACATCTCATGTTATAGGAAGGGTCTCAGGATTGGAATGGGAAGGACTTGGACATCACATCTCATATTATAGGAAGGGTCTCAGGTTTGGTATTAGAAGCATTGAGATATAACATCTCATGATATAGGACGGGTCTCAGGAATGGAATGGAAAGGAGTTGGATATCACATCTGATGCTAAAGGAAGGGTCTCAGGTTTGGAATGGGAAGGATTTGGATATCACATCTCTTGCTATAGGAAGGGTGTCAGGTTTTTTATTAGAAACATTGAGATATCACACCTCATGCCATAGGAAGGTCTCAGGTTTGGTAGAAGCATTAAGATATCACATCTCATGCTATCGGAAGGGTCTCAGGATTGGATTGGGAAGGAGTTGGATATCCCATCTCATGCTATAGGAAGGGTCACAGGTTGGAATTCGAAGGAGTTGGATATCACATATCATGCTATCGGAAGGGTCTCAGGATTGGAATGGGAAGGAGTTGGATATCACATCTCATGCTATAGGGAGGGTCTCAGGTTTTATATTAGAAACATTGAGATATCACATCTAATGCTATCGGAAGGGTCTCAGGATTGGATTGGGAAGGAGTTGGATATCACATCTCATGCAATAGGAAAGGTCTCAGGTTTGGAATGGGAAGGGTTTGGATATCACATCTCTTGCAATAGGAAGGGTCTCAGGTCTAGTATTAGAAACATTGAGATATCACATCTCATGGTATAGGAAGGGTCTCAGGATTGGAATTGGAAGGAGTTGGATATCACATCTCATGTTATAGGAAGGGTCTCAGGTTTTGTATTAGAAGCACTGAGATATCAAATCTCATGCTATATGAAGAGACGCAGGATTGGAATGGGAAGGATTTGGATATCACATCTCTTGCAATAGGAAGGGTCTCAGGTTTGGTATTAGAAACATTGAGATATCTCATCTCATGGTATAGGAAGGGTCTCAGGATTGGAATCGGAAGGAGTTGGATATAACATCTCATGTTATAGGAAGGGTCTCAGGTTTGGTATTAGAAGCACTGAGATATCAAATCTCATGCTAAATGAAGGGACGCAGGATTGGAATGGGAAGGAGTTGGATATCACATCTCATGCTATAGGAACGGTCCAACTTTGGTATTAGAAGCATTGAGATAGCACATCTCATAGAAGGGGCTCAGGATTGGAATGGGAAGGAGTTGGATATCACATCTCATGTTATAGGAATGATCGCAGGTTTGGTATTAAGAGCATTGAGATATCACATCTCATGCTATAGGAAGGGTCTCAGGATTGGATCGGGAAGGAGTTGGATATCACATCTCATGCTATAGGAAGGGTCTCAGGTTTGGTAGAAGCATTGATATATCACGTCTCATGCTATAGGAAGGGCCTCATGATTGGAATGGGAAGGAGTTGGATATCACATCTCATGTTATAGGAACGGACTCAGGTTTGGAAGGGGAAGGATTTGGATATCACATCTCAAGTTATAGGACGGGTCTGTGGTTTGGTATTAGAAGCATTGAGATATCATATCTCATGCTATCGGAAGGGTCTGAGGATTGGATTGGGAAGAAATTGGATATCACATCTCATGTTATAGGAAGGGTCTCAGGATTGGAATGGGAAGGACTTGGACATCACATCTCATATTATAGGAAGGGTCTCAGGTTTGGTATTAGAAGCATTGAGATATAACATCTCATGGTATAGGACGGGTCTCAAAATTGGAATGGGAAGGAGTTAGATATCACATCTCATGCTATAGGAATGATCCCAGGTTTGGTATTAAGAGCATTGAGATATCACATCTCATGCTATAGGAACTGTCTCAGGATTGGTAGAAGCATTGAGATATCACATCTCATGCTACAGGAAGGGCCTCATGATTGGAATGGGAAGGAGTTGGATATCACATCTCATGTTATAGGAAGGGACTCAGGTTTGGTATTAGAAGCACTGAGATATCAGATCTCATCCGTTAGGAAGGGAATCAAGTTTGGTATTTGAAGGAGTGAGATAATAAATCTCATCCTATCGGACGGGTCTCAGGATTGCAATGGGAAGGAGTTGAATATCACATCTCATGCTATAGGAAGGATCTCAGGTTTGGTAGAAGCATTGAGATATCACATATGCTATAGGAAGGGTCTCAGGATTGGAATGGGAAGGAGTTGGATATCATCTCATGCTATAGGAAGGGTCTCAGGATTGGAATGGGAAGGTGTTGGATATCACATCTCATCCTATAGGAAGGGTCTCCGGTTTGGAATGGGAAGCATTTGGATATCACATCTCTTGCAATAGGAATGATCCAAGGTTTGGTATTAAGAGCATTGAGATATCACATCTCATGCTATAGGAAGGGTCTCAGGATTGGAAAGGGAAGGAGTTGGATATCACATCTCATGCTATAAGAAGGGTCTCAGGTTTGGTAGAAGCATTGAGATATCACATCTCATGCTATAGGAAGGTCCTCATGATTGGAATGGGAGGAGTTGGATATCACATCTCAGGCAATCGGAAGGGACTCAGGATTGGAATGGGAAGGAGTTGGATATCACATCTCATGCTATAGGGAGGGTCTCAGGTTTGGTATCAATAGCATTGAGATATCACTTCTCATGCTATAGGAAGGGTCTCAGGATTGGAATGGGAAGGAGTTGGATATCATCTCATGCTATAGGACGGGTCTCAGGATTGGAATGGGAAGGTGTTGGATATCACTTCTCATCCTATAGGAAGGGTCTCATGTTTGGAATGGGAAGCATTTGGATATCACATCTCTTGCAATAGGAATGATCCAAGGTTTGGTATTAAGAGCATTGAGATATCACATCTCATGCTATAGGAAGGGTCTCAGGATTGGAACGGGAAGGAGTTGGATATCACATCTCATGCTATAGGAAGGGTCTCAGGCTTGGTAGAAGCATTGAGATATCACATCTCATGCTATAGGAAGGGCCTCATGATTGGAATGGGAGGAGTTGGATATCACATCTCAGGCTATCGGAAGGGACTCAGGATTGGAATGGAAAGGAGTTGGATATCACATCTCATGCTATAGGGAGGGTCTCAGGTTTGGTATTAATAGCATTGAGTTATAGGAAGGGTCTCAGGATTGGAATGGGAAGTAGTTTGATATCACATCTCATGCCATAGGAAGGTCTCAGGTATGGTAGAAGCATTAAGATATCACATCTCATGCTATCGGAAGGGTCTCAGGATTGGATTGGGAAGGAGTTGGATATCCCATCTCATGCTATAGTAATGGTCACAGGTTGGAATTGGAAGGTGTTGGATATCACATCTCATGCTATCGGAAGGGTCTCAGGATTGGAATTGGAAGGTGTTGGATATCACATCTCATGCTATAGGAAGGGTCTCAGGTTTGGTAGAAGCATTGGGATATCACATCTCATGCTATAGGAAGGGTCTCAGGATTGGAATGGGAAGGAGTTGGATATCACATCTCATGATAAAGTAAGGGTCTCAGGTTTGGAAGGTGAAGGATTTGGATATCACATCTCAAGTTATAGGACGGGTCTGTGGTTTGCTATTAGAAGCATTGAGATATCATATCTCATGCTATCGGAAGGGTCTCAGAATTGGATTGGGAAGGAGTTGGATATCACATCTCACGTTATAGGAAGGGCCTCAAGATTGGAATGGGAAGGACTTGGATATCACATCTCATGTTATAGGAAGGGTCTCAGGTTTGTTATTAAAAGCATTGAGATATCACATCTCATGTTATAGGACAGTCTCAGGTTGGGTATTAGAAGCATTGAGATATCATATCTCATGGTATAGGACGGGTCTCAGGATTGGAATGGGAAGGAGTTGGATATCACATCTCATGCTATAGGAAGGGTCTCAGGATTGGAATGGGAAGGATTTGGATATCACATCTCTTGCAATAGGAAGGGTCTCATGTTTGATATTAGAAACATTGAGATATCTCATCTCATGGTATAGGAAGGGTCTCAGGATTGGAATGGGAAGTAGTTTGATATCACATCTCATGTCATAGGAAGGTCTCAGGTATGGTAGAAGCATTAAGATATCACATCTCATGCTATCGGAAGGGTCTCAGGATTGGATTGGGAAGGAGTTGGATATCCCATCTCATGCTATAGTAAGGGTCACAGGTTGGAATTGGAAGGAGTTGGATATCACATCTCATGCTATCGGAAGGGTCTCAGGATTGGAATGGGAATGAGTTGGATATCACATCTCATGCTATAGGGAGGGTCTCAGGTTTGATATTAGAAGCATTGAGATATCATATCTCATGCTATCGGAAGGGTCTCAGGATTGGATTGGGAAGGAGTTGGATATCACATCTCATGTTATAGGAAGGGTCTCAGGATTGGATGGGAAGAGTTGGATATCACATCTCATGCTATAGGAAGGGTCTCAGGTTTGGTAGAAGCATTGGGATATCACATCTCATGCTATAGGAAGGGTCTCAGGATTCGAATGGGAAGGAGTTGGATATCACATCTCATGATAAAGGAAGGGTCTCAGGTTTGGAAGGTGAAGGATTTGGATATCACATCTCAAGTTATAGGACGGGTCTGTGGTTTGCTATTAGAAGCATTGAGATATCATATCTCATGCTATCGGAAGGGTATCAGGATTGGATTGGGAAGGAGTTGGATATCACATCTCACGTTATAGGAAGGGCCTCAAGATTGGAATGGGAAGGACTTGGATATCACATCTCATGTTATAGGAAGGGTCTCAGGTTTGTTATTAGAAGCATTGAGATATCACATCTCATGTTATAGGACAGTCTCAGGTTGGGTATTAGAAGCATTGAGATATCATATCTCATGGTATTGGACGGGTCTCAGGATTGGAATGGGAAGGAGTTGGATATCACATCTCATGCTATAGGAAGGGTCTCAGGATTGGAATGGGAAGTATTTGGATATCACATCTCTTGCAATAGGAAGGGTCTCATGTTTGGTATTAGAAACATTGAGATATCTCATCTCATGGTATAGGAAGCGTCTCAGGATTGGAATCGGAAGGAGTTGGATATAACATCTCATGTTATAGGAAGTGTCTCAGGTTTGGTATTAGAAGCACTGAGATCTCAAATCCCATGCTAAATGAAGGGACGCAGGATTGGAATGGGAAGGAGTTGGATATCACATCTCATGGTATAGGAACGGTCCAACTTTGGTATTAGAAGCATTGAGATATCACATCTCATGGAAGGGGCTCAGGATTGGAATGGGAAGGAGTTGGATATCACATCTCGTGTTATAGGAATGATCCCAGGTTTGGTAATAAGAGCATTGAGATATCACATCTCATGCTATAGGAAGGGTCTCAGGATTGGAATGGGAAGGAGTTGGATATCACATCTCATGCTATAGGAAGGGTCTCAGGTTTGGTAGAAGCATTGAGATATCACATCTCATGCTATAGGAAGGGCCTCATGATTGGAATGGGAAGGAGTTGAATATCACATCTCATGTTATAGGAAGGGACTCAGGTTTAGTATTAGAAGCACTGAGATATCAGATCTCATCCTTTACGAAGGGACTCAAGTTTGGTATTTGAAGGAGTGAGATAATAAATCTCATCCTATCGGAAGGGTCTCAGGATTGGAATGGGAAGGAGTTGAATATCACATCTCATGCTATAGGAAGGATCTCAGGTTTGGTAGAAGCATTGAGATATCACATCTCATGCTATAGGAAGGGTCTCAGGATTGGAATGGGAAGGAGTTGGATGTCATCTCATGCTATAGGAAGGGTCTCAGGATTGGAATGGGAAGGAGTTGGATATCATATCTCATGCTATAGGAAGGGTCTCAGGTTTGGTAGAAGCATTGAGATATCTCATCTCATGCTATAGGAAGGGCCTCATGATTGGAATGGGAAGGAGTTGGATATCACATCTCAGGCTATCGGAAGGGTCTCAGGATTGGAATGGGAAGGAGTTGGATATCACATCTCATGCTATAGGGAGGGTCTCAGGTTTAGTATTATTAGCATTGAGATATCACTTCTCATGCTATAGGAAGGGTCTCAGGATTGGATGGGAATAAGTCGGATATCACATTTCATGCTATAGGAAGGGTCTCAGATTTGGTAGAAGCATTGAGATATCACATCTCATGCTATAGGAAGGGCCTCATGATTGGAATGGGAAGGAGTTGGATATCACATCTCATGCTATTGGAAAGGTCTCAGGTTTGGTAGAAGCATTGGGATATCACATCTCATGCTATATGAAGGGTCTCAGGATTGGAATGGGAAGGAGTTGAATATCACATCTCATGCTAAAGGACAGGTCTCAGGTTTGGAAGGGGAAGGATTTGGATATCACATCTCAAGTTATAGGACGGGTCTGTGGTTTGGTATTAGAAGCATTGAGATATCACATCTCATGCTATAGGGAGGGTCCCAGGTTTGGTATTAAGAGCATTGAGATATCACATCTCATGCTATATGAAGGGTCTCAGGATTGGAATGGGAAGGAGTTGGATATCACATCTCATGCTATAGGAAGGGTCTCAGGTTTGGTAGAAGCATTGAGATATCTCATCTCATGCTATAGGAAGGGCCTCATGATTGGAATGGGAAGGAGTTGGATATCACATCTCAGGCTATCGGAAGGGTCTCAGGTTTAGTATTATTAGCATTGAGATATCACTTCTCATGCTATGGGAAGGGTCTCAGGATTGGATGGGAATAAGTTGGATATCACATTTCATGCTATAGGAAGGGTCTCAGATTTGGTAGAAGCATTGAGATATCACATCTCATGCTATAGGAAGGGCCTCATGATTGGAATGGGAAGGAGTTGGATATCTCATCTCATGCTATCGGAAAGGTCTCAGGTTTGGTAGAAGCATTGGGATATCACATCTCATGCTATATGAAGGGTCTCAGGATTGGAATGGGAAGGAGTTGAATATCACATCTCATGCTAAAGGACAGGTCTCAGGTTTGGAAGGGGAAGGATTTGGATATCACATCTCAAGTTATAGGACGGGTCTGTGGTTTGGTATTAGAAGCATTGAGATATCACATCTCATGCTATAGGGAGGGTCTCAGGTTTGGTATTATTAGCATTGAGATATCACTTCTCATGCTATAGGAAGGGTCTCAGGATTGGATGGGAATAAGATGGATATCACATTTCATGCTATAGGAAGGGTCTCAGATTTGGTAGAAGCATTGAGATATCACATCTCATGCTATAGGAAGGGCCTCATGATTGGAATGGGAAGGAGTTGGATATCACATCTCATGCTATCGGAAAGGTCTCAGGTTTGGTAGAAGCATTGGGATATCACATCTCATGCTATAGGAAGGGTCTCAGGATTGGAATGGAAGGAGTTGGATATCACATCTCATGTTATAGGAAGGGTCTCAGGATTGGAATGGGAAGGACTTGGACATCACATCTCATGTTATAGGAAGGG